>NC_141395.1:29912360-31112360 GCF_034619465.1 Leptosomus discolor | reverse complement strand
AAACCCAACCCTCTGACTTCAGCTGAACTGTTATATCATCCCCATTTACATTTGCTACTGAAGAGAGCACAGCTCCACGACAACTTAAACTGATGCATGCTGGTGCTGCCACAGCTCTGCCCTTGCTGTCTACCCTAATCATCCATCCCATCTCCTCCCTTACGGTAGCACTGGCATTCATCTGACCTCATGGTGAACCTGCTTGCAAAGCTAAAACAGCAGAAAAACGTTCAGATTTCTGCAGCACAACACAACGTGGCTAAGTGAGTTCCAGAACCAACACAAAGACAGGGGCAGAAGCATGCAACTTACAACAGGATTGCAGTACTACTCACATCCATCAGTTTAAACCCATGGAACGGCACATTAAGTCCTCAGCATTTCTATTCTTTTAGCTCTACTTATTCTCCCTTCCTATTAGAATGGGGAGCTTGCTGTGGAAAGGGTTGAAGCTTCCTGAATTTCAGGTGAAGCAGGTGAAAGTCCTAACACCTGCTATAATGAAGCATCATCAGAGCACTTCTACAAACCTGCTAAAACTAGCACACCAGATCAACTGTATGTGAACTCACAGTAAGAGATATTCTAATAATAAACAAAATAGAGCAGGGAAAAGGAAATATGGAGATAAAGCAGTCATTCAAGTACAACCTAATTTCAAAGATTCAGAAGTTCATTATGCAGTGAGCAGAATATAGCATGATCATAAGGTGTTTTTTCTTCTGAACCACAGGCTTGACTCAGAGACTTGTAGCTTGTTTACACTTACAGCATATGCTTAAGCCTTCTTAAAAGTTTAATAGACTAAACACTTCTTGTTCCCACTTAAGAAAAACAAACCACAACTAAAATAAAGGCATTTACCCTTGAAGAACAACACAGTGACTGAGATTAGGTGAACTCCAAAGAAATGTTCTGGCAGCTACATGACAGGAACTTCAGAGGAGATCAAGAGTTTGTGTGACCCACATCAAGATTAAAGAGCTGGCGAAACGTGTGATATCCAGTAGTTGGAATATTCTGAGAACTGCACGTGATAACTTTGAAAGGAGCTTGGTTTTAATTAGTAACATCTCTCTAGAGTAGAGTAGCATGCCTGCCACATGCCAGCATTCAAAGAGGTTCAGACACATGGTGAGTCAGAAACTAGCACTATTCAGTAACATTGAAAACACACCATGTAATTAGAACAAAATAGCGTATCACCTAGTATCAAGGGGGTTTTGGGTTTTTTTTTTATTAACGCCACCAAATGCTAGGCTCAAATTTCCTACAAGAGTGCTCTGTCAAAATATAACACTTCTTCATGCCATCACTTTTAAGGTCCTGTTTGGCCCTCCTTTGTACTAGTATTTATTCTGGGTGTTAAGATACTTGTGGAATGAAAAAAGAGGGGAGAATCAAGGACAGCACTGATAATGTAATTTAGTTTTCACAAAGGATCTTCATATTCTCACCCTCAGCTTCAAACAGATGCACTCTAAGTCTGAAAGTTACAAGCATATGCCTTTAAAATACAAGAGGTCTTGGAATGAAGTACCTATACACAAAGTTCTTACTGAGGAAATCCATCTGTGGCACCGCAGAAACATGAATCTTTACTTCTTTAGATCCTTCAGCTTGGCTCAAGTAATCTACTGTCCATTTGGCTGTGCAAGTGCCCAGTTCCATTCCTTTCAGCACTACTGGCTTTCTCTAAGGAACAAAAAAAATTCAATGGTGAAATGATTGTAGCATCCAGTGGAAAGAAAATCAGAACTAGTTTTTCGAACTAAGTACATGCAAACAAGTCAGTTGAATACCGGGACCCACTACACAAAGTCACAACTGATCTGTTCACAATGTGAATCAGAATGCTAAATGTTGAAACAAAATGCAGTAAATTATGGGACTGTTTCTCTATTTACTATATCCCCTTTCCCAGCTGGGTGAGGAAGAATATGGAGAAGCAAAGACTTACTTTGTGCTGGGGCCATTGAGGAATCTGGCCAGACTAAGGAATAGCTTTAGTGGTTCTAGCCAGAGCTTGGCAGAAAACAGACAAAGGACTATGCAGTTAACGTGCAGCGCGTGAGCTGTGGTGGTGCTCTATGTTCTCGTGAAACCAGCTCTTTCCACCTATATTAAGGCTCCTTGGTGCTGACAACCACAAACAGGTTTGATCCAACGCACATATGAAAATCACCAGAAAGGCAATTTTGCTTTGAATCAGGACCTTGGAGAAAAAAGGAAGCAGCAATGGCAAAGCAACAAAACCAGCAATCACACTTTTTTTAACCGCTGTCACGAACGCACAGAGATCAGCTGTCAGAGCCTTCCAGCAGCTCAGAACGGACGTGCCTGTAGAAGCTCCTTACTCCTAAAATCACACCTAACGGATCCCGGGACCTCTTGGGAAACACACAAAACCGAACCCCGCGGTTTGTCTGCACGAGCTCTGCCAGGCGAGGAGGGGTCACAGGAAACCTGCTGTCTCCCCCGCGTCGCCCCGTGCAGTCCCCGGCCGGGCCGCTGCCCCGGGCCCACCTCGGCCGAGGAACCCCACCGCCCCCCGCGCGGCGGCGGAGCGGTTCCGGGCCGCTCGGGTGCGCCGAGCTGCGGGCAGCAGAGCCGTACCCGGGGGTAGATGTCCCGCAGGAACTGCTCCCGCGTGACCCCGGCCAGCCGCGCCACCGGCTGCTCCCGCCGCTCCATGACCGCTTCCGTGCCGGTGATCCCCGTCCTTCTCCCGCCGCTCCCTCCGGAAAGAAGAGCCCGCGCAGAAACGTTCCCTCCCGTCGGGCAAGGTAGCCGGGGAACAAGGGGATTCCTCCCTTCTCCGGGAAGCGGGTCGCGTGGTGACTGCCCGCTCCTCCGAGCCAGCGCGATCAGAACCGCCGGTCACCCGGACCGCCCCCGCCTCCGGAGGACGCCCCGCCGCGAGGGAACCTCTGGCGGCGGCTCTGTTTCCCGCGGAGCGGGAGTGCCGAACGGACGGGGCGCATCGGCCACCATGGCGCTGCGCGCGGGTCCTAGCCGCGGCCGCTGGATTGCGCGCGCGCTCGCGGCGCCGGGGGCGGCCCGGATCCCACCGCCGCAGCCCGCCGCCGCCCCGGTCCTGCCGATGGCCGGGCCCCGCCCGCTCCGGCCCGCCGCGCGGTTCGCCAGCAGCGCCGGGCAAGGCCCGGAGGCCGAGGGTCCGCAGCGACGGGTGGTGGTGGTGAGGATCACTAGCCCCTTCGCCTGGCTCCGCACCCGCTTCTATTACCTCCTCATCCGCCTCTACTTCGACCAGGAGTTCAGCATCGAGGAGTTCACGCGCGGGGCCAAGCAGGTGAGCGCCGAGCGGGCGGCGGGGCTCGGTCACCCGGCCCGGCCCGGTGCCCCAGGGAGATAAGAAGGGCCTGTCTGCCAGCCTGAGGGGAACGGGGCCCCAGCTGTGCCCGCCGCGGCACCCCGCTGAGCCTCCCGGCGGTGCCCGGGTTTAGTTCGCACGCGGATGTCTTAGCGCCTGTGTTTTGTGGTGTGTAAAATAGATGGAGTTCCCCGCTTTCGGCTCCATGTACCTCGCTTCTGGAGGAAGTGAGACTAGTCGGAGGTGTGATTTTCTTCAGACCTCTCTTGTGTGCTTTTCCCAGTTTCCAGAATTAGAATGAGCTGGTTTAGCCATCCCCCAGAGTAGTATGAGGGAAGGTCTCCTTCCAGATGCTTTAGGGACTTTAAGGGGAAATGTATTTCCCCTTAGCTGGTTTTCCTAAAGTGACAATGCTTACGCAGGCATAGAGCTGGTGTATATATTTGTTTCTCCAAATTTATGAACTCAATAAGCTTTATCAAGAGAATGTGTCAAAGAGGGGGTGATCTCAAAGCTAATTGTGTAAAAATTACAGAGTTACCTGCTATGAAACTTCAGTTATAGTATTTAATTTTAAAACAAACAAACAAAAAACCAGCTCAAAACAACACAGCAGGTGATAGGAGACAGAATGTTAAAATTTTTAAGATCAATTGAAGAGAGACAAAAAAACCCCTACACTGAATTGGTTGCCATGTGTGTAGCACCACCTGTTTTACCGTGCCCTAGTTTTTTCAAGTTCGTTTTTACTTGCTGTAGAGTCCTAAACACTCAGTCTGCATTTCACAAGTGCACTGTTTGAATATGTAGAGGCATTATTGTAAGTAAACATACCTGCAAAATTGAGGGGGAAAGAGGAGTTAAGTTTCCTGCAGTTCACAGACCAAACCAGATTTATAAAAAAAATTTATAAACTGGAGCTTCTGTTTTGGCTGAAACCAGGAGATGAGCTGGGAAAAGGGGCGGGGAACAACATATTTACAGGGAAAGACATAGACTGTTTGAATTATCAAAGAGTAAAACCAGCTTCCATAGATTAATGCCTTTTTTTTTTTTTTTTTGTAACCTATGTATTCACTTGCCTGTTATCAAAAAGTTTGATGCTTTAAATGAGAGACTGGAAACCTT
This sequence comes from Leptosomus discolor, assembly GCF_034619465.1. Taxonomy (NCBI): domain Eukaryota; kingdom Metazoa; phylum Chordata; class Aves; order Leptosomiformes; family Leptosomidae; genus Leptosomus; species Leptosomus discolor. Next base: position 31,107,898 of record NC_141395.1, on the reverse strand, counting down.
ATATCAGTTCATGGAATCACTTTTTTAATGCTGGAGGACTTCCATTTCAATGGTGATACACTCTGCAAACACTGAAATCTTAAATCATGAAATATTTGGGTAGCTTGTCACATAATGTTAGAATTGTCTGAAATATAAGCTAACCTAGTGTTAGTCATGCATGTATTTCTATCTCTTCTTTTGGTAGGCCTTTTCTGTTGTTTCAAAGCTGCTGTCTCAGCGTAAACTTGACCTGCTGGATGAACTTGTATCAGCAGAGGTAAATGCTTTCCATCTCTTACACTAGCAGTTGATTCTCTGTTATGAGGTAACATGCATTCAGCCTGTCATCATCTACAAATACTGCCGGTTTGGTTTAATTTGGGAAAAACAGCATAATGCAGAATAAGGGTTTGTCCTGCAGCTTTTTAATATTTAATTTCAAGGCATAAAACTTAATTCAAAGTTATTGTTTTTAAAAAAAAAAATAAATCTTGCCATTAGGCATAAAGACCACTTGCCAAAAAGATTGCTGGTGTGCCAGAAAGGATGGAAAGGCAGTGAGTTCTGGATGGCAGGTGGAATCGCATGCCTCTGTTGGTGTAGGCAGGTAGGTCTTTCAGTCTATGCACGAGAATTCAGATGAGGAGAAGAGCTGGTTTGCGCTCATCCCTGCTGCACTAACACATTCCCACCCTCAAGCAGATCTTACAGCCAATGACTGGTTTCAGCCTCAGTTTTGTGTCATGGTCTCAGGGATATGGCTGACCTGGCTGATTAAACGTCAGTGCTATGTGTTCTGTGTTTTTGTGAATTTTTTATCGCTGAAGTTGTCTTGGCCTTCCCAGGGGACGGAGGTAGCAGATGCATCAGAGTCAAGTGGAGGAGATACTTCAGGTCTATGTCTGCCTTGTTACTGGATGTCAGCTTGGCCTGCCCTATTGCCACCCATGCCATTGCAGCAAAAATTTTGGTGCTGTTCTAGTGCGTCCCCACTGGACAATCTTGCCTTCTCTCTCTGAGCAGACATAGCAATAAAATGTGAGTTTGTTTCTTATAGTTGTTTTGAAAGAGCATCTCCTCTTCCTCTGCTCATCTTAAATTCTTCAGGTGATTAGGTTAATATTGATCTAGAGACCTCATGTAACCAGAGCATGTAGTGGATAAGGCTGTGATACCACACTATTTCGTTGTTGCTTCGGCCAGTGAATTTTATACCTGCAAAATGTACTAGAAACCAATGTCTTCTAGTGAAGATTGTCTCTTGCTTCCATGTGACCTCTGGATTTGTTTGTTATTCAAAAATGGCAATTCAGGTTAGGCTAAAAACTGAGTATGAGTTAAAAATAAGAGCTGCATAGCTTTATCCTTCCTTGTGTCGTGCCTTTCTCATGTGGTGTTTGAGGTGATGTCTCTGTTCCATTCATGCGCCATGGCCTTTTTCTTCTTAACACAGCTGTGTAGGTCTTAGGACACTCAAATACTATGGATGTGAATGTGGTGTGGAACTTAAGTCACAGAGCAATGATTTTTCAGTCTTTTCTGGTTTGCAAGTGTTTATATTTTTTATAATGGGAATATGGATCACAATGGCAAAGATAAACTTAGTAGCAATGGAACTGATTTCAAAGAAATTTCTGAAAGATAACTAAAAAGTAACTGAATCAAAAGTTAAGGAATATAGGCATAGCGAAAAATCAGCAGTGAGAAGGCAGAGTGTAAGTATGATTGTGGAAGCAAGCTTAACTGGTATTTTCTAGGCTTACATGCCCTGCTCTGCAACTTCTGTTTTGACAGTACCTTTCCTAAACATTTTGTAAAATACTTGGTTTTCATTGGTTTGAGCAGTAAATAGATCTTGTTTAGTATTGCTGAATTAGGGTTTGGGAGTGCCCAAACTTCCCAGTGCTTTTTTACTTTGGCTATTGTCTATGTAACACAAATGTTTTAGCGATACAGCTCATTTTATTAACTACTGTAGAAAAGATTGTTACTTTAATTTCCTAATGAAAAACTAAATGACAGTTTTTCTGAATTTAGGTACTTCAGGTGCTGAAGGAAAAGATTTCTTTGCTCCCTGACAGCCACAGGGATGCTTTAGCAGCTGACATTGATGCAATCATGTACACAATGGAAGGAGATGTTCGCATTTACTATGATGATGATGGTATGTTTAGAATTGAAAAATACTTCAGCAATGGGCAGTCTTATTTATATGGTTTTGCTATTAAGCAGGCATTCTCCATGCAGATGTGTTTTTGAGTACTGTTTCTCATTCCTTGTTTTTCTGTTTATAGTTCATCTCTATATAATTCCTCAATTTCCTTTTAAACCAGAAACTAAGGGATTGTTGTTAATAAGTCATGGTACTGTTTTGACTTCTGTTTAGGTTTTGCTTATTGCTCTTCTTTTGTAATTTCAGATTTTTACATTATTAGTCCTTAGCAATGTCAAACCACTCAAAACCAATTGTTCTACTGTATGCAGAAAGATGTTAGCTTCGGCAATGAAAATATGTCTTCTAAGAATAGTAGAGAAGGCCGGATAATGCCTATAATAATAAATTTTGCTGTCTTTACTTCTATGCTGTTTTCATGGAATATACTTTGTTCTAAGACTTCTTGATTTATTTTTTTTAAGCTAGTGATGAGCTCAAACAAGTTTTTCTTTTGGTTGAATACCAGCGTTATGTGCTTAGTTCACTATCAGAAACAGTTGAGATGATTTGTAGTCTAACTATAGGTCTTCCAATGAGCATTTCAAATTGTCAGATCTAGTGAGCTTTTTTCCTGTTTTGGGAGATAGGGATTTTTTTTTTCTCTTGGATTACTCCTGGGTTTCAACTACTCTAGATGCTTTTGTAGTATCAGTAGTTGGCTTTGGACGTTGTGTTAACCAGCTTTTTTTCATACAGTTTGATTATGTACAGCGACACACACACTCATAAAATACATACCTTTCTACAGAGTGTATTTTTATTCTTGCTGAACAGCATGGATTTGGCTTTAAAAAGCTTTATCATTCCTTATTCTACCATGCATTCTTTATGGCTGAAGTCAGCTGCCCTTCTAGGGTCTCACTAGAATATATGCTAGGCAGCAAATAGGAGTATTTGACCAATGAGAAACGTGAGATCTACCTTATGATGCTTTGATTTATTTCCAACAGGAAGAAAGTTTGTTAGCATCCTCATGCGTTTCTGGTATCTGAATGGTGCTAACCTACCTGATGAAGTGCCAGGTGAAACCAAAGTTTTCCAGATTGTGTTTGGAGATGAAAGCACAAAGGAAAAAAGGCATCTTTTAACAGCAAACTATGAGTAAGTTTACTTGTCCCTTTTTTTTCCTCCATGTGCATGGGCTAGCTGTGTGGAAAGTGGTTTGGGAACCAAAAGCATTCACACTGTGCCAGTGCAGAACTCTATATATAGAGTTTTAATTTGCCTTGATTCTAAGTTAGTTCCCATCCAGCTTTTCAGTTTTGATTCTAGGGACAAATTTTTTAAATACAGCTTAAAGTCATTATGTTGTCACCTTGCTTCTGAGTTGACGTTAATGGGAACTGTTTCTCTATCAGGAAGAGCCATAGTTGGAGCATGGAATGCAGTTTCTGATCCTTTCCTATGCTGCTCATGCAGCTTTCAGGAAATAGGCCAGTATCAGTTCTTGTTTCCCATTTCTTGTAGTGCAGCTAACGGCAATGCAGTCACGCCAAGCAGTCAAGTGTGGTGCTGTTGACTTGTCACTTCCCACACAAAAGTTAGACCTGCAGTCATCACCTGGTGCTCAGATAATTCATGCCACTCTGATCCAAGCCCTCAAAGCCCACATTAGGTGGATGGGTTTTCATAGGAATGCTTGTAAATAATGCCTTGTGTTAGTGCACTGATGTCAGAGCAGTGCAGTGATATCTACATGATTGGCAAAATGTACTGAAAATAACATTCTCAAAAGTTGGGAAAAGTGAGGATTTTTGTGTGAGAAATGCAATATAATCCATGACTTCTACATCCACATTTGAAATGGAGAGACTGTGGGGTCTAGTTGATGAGGAGCTCTGAAACAAAGGGGCACCAGTGCTTTTTGCCTGGATGGATTTTTGTGGATCCATCCCTTAATTGAATTCAGCATCTTCCTTAGAGTTGGAGGCTTCTGAAGCTCCATTAACATCAAGAGCCTCCCCTTAAGGCCCTAAATATCTTTCTAATCCCCAGCAGAGAGGTCTTTGCAAGTATGCATTTCTTCTGCTATTTACAAGGCTAATCTAAACTCAAACGGGCAGATACTACAGGCCTTGGTAGCCTAGTGTTAAGTATTTGGGTGTCTGGAGAAGACAGTTTCCAGGAGTGGATTTGCATGTAATTGCAAAGCAGTGAAGTTGCGTTGTGCTCTTGGCCACAGTGTGCAGGTTACTTGGGAGCATGAGTATTCATCTTGAAGCTTATCTTTAGGTGACAAGCAGTCAAAACTGACATGCTCGGGAGGAAAGAATGACTAAACAAGGAAGAGGAAGACTCTTCGAAAACAGCTGAGGACTTTTTCGTTTTCCTATCAACAACTGCAGAGTTCTCTTTCAGGGAGATTCAGTGCTACTGTTAGCTTGATCTTTGATGTATTTCTGAAAAATATATTACTTTTTAAGTATAGTTCAGTAAAACCGAAAATTTTCAGGTAGAATGCATAGCATGTGATTCCCCTTACAGTGCAATTACCATCTCGCTAAATGAAACCCTTTTTTAAAAGATGAAGATCTGCCACAAAGCTGTTACGAAACTGAGTGCTTGCTTGATATCGGGGCCTTTACTGTTGCTGCGTGATCCTGTCTGTGGGATCTGAACCAAACAGTCTGAAGTCAGTGCTTTTTCTTACTATAGAATTAATTTTGATCTTCCATTTTGGGGTACAAGCATCAGAGTCTAAGGAGCTTTTACAGGAATAACTTTGAAGTAAAATATTTCTTCATGATTTCTTGTTGATATTAGTAGCTCTTTAAGGACCAAGTAAGTTTTAACAGCTCTTCGCTTACTGTCTTTCTTTTCCAGGTTCCAAAGGGAATTTACAGAAGGAGCAAAACCAGACTGGACAATTACACGGATTGAACATCCAAGGCTATTAGAATAAATGCCTTCTAGTCTTTTTATGTACAATTGTAAATTTTCTGATGTAACAAATATCAGGCTTTTTTGGTCTCTCTCTTTTTTTTTTTTTTTTTTTTTTTTTTTTTTTTTTCCCCCCCCTTCCTGCCTTCTACTCCAACAGAGGCTTGAATTTTTTATGTTTGTTTTCCCAAAATTGTTTCTGAAACTTACGCTATGCTGCAGCATTACAATAAAACCTTTTCCCTGGAACAGGCTGGTACAAGTGTAATTGGTACAAATGCTCATCCAAGGCATTTACACAGCATAGTTTCACACAGGCTGGTATTATGGGTATGTCAACTTCTTATATTCTGAGAAGGAATGGTGCTACTTGAAGATAAACAACACTTTCATGGCTGGTGGCTCTTCTGAGTTATTTTGCCATTTCTTTTTTCCCTAGGGACTGTCAATATATAACTGAATAATAGGGAAGATGAAATAGAGGTAGATTGACTTCTTAGATTGTCTAGCCACAGCAGTTCATGTTGAGGTAGTCTTGCTTTTTAATATATTTGAGATTAAGAAAGAGCCGATATCAGTATTTGGTACAGGATTGGAGTAAGAAAAAACTTTTAGCATTGCACTGGGAAAATGGATCAAAGGGGGGGGTGTGTGTGTATATATAAAAATAAAACCAGCATTCCTTTCAATTCAGTAACATACAGGCAATTCCAAGTTTAGAGGTTTATGAAAGAAAAATCAATTGAAAATATGAATTTAAAAGAGGACCTGACAGTGAAGCTAAATGAAGCCCTTTAAAATGCTTGTTGAAGAAATGAGCAAATCATTAAAATTAGATGTTGCAGCTGAGCAGTTTCCCCATTCACAGATTATCTCTGTTTCTGGAACATGAAAGTCCTGGTGTAAGTAGCTTGAAGTTTTTTTATGCAGATCAACAGGAGGTCATCCTAACAGTGTTTTTTATCCCGTCTCAACTTTAAAGCTAACTGTCTACCCAGGCTTGTTGTAGAGATTCATGCAGTATTTTGAAAGTGTAAAGTATAATTCTTTTGATTCACTGTAGCTGTGATTGAAAGGTATAAATTAAATTTTCCATAGTTCAGCTCTTTTGATACAGTGATTTAATGAGAAGAATGTTTAAAGTTCATTGACAAGGTTTTTGTCAGATCTTGACAAAAGAATCATGGTATTTTTTCCTGCCTTAGCAGCAGCAGCCTGGCTTTATAATGGAGTTTGTGATTTGTCCTCTGGACAAAGATCAATGATGACAGAGAGGCTTGTCTTCAGGGGACAAACAAAATTCTGTATTTAAAATTATACATAGCCATTTTGTATGCAGTGAATCCGGAAAAGTTTGCGGCAAAGCAAAAAATGTTTATTATTTTGTGGGCCATTTGCTGGAGTGATGCTAAATGGTAGCATGTCCGGTTTGGCCACTGAACTATGTGCTGCAAGAAGCTGAAATCAGATGTATTTGACATTGTAACAGGAGAAACAAGCAGAACACTTGTGAAGAAACAAGCAGAACGCTTGTGAAGTGTGCAGATGCACTTCTGAAAGAAATTATTATGGAGCAAAAGAAGACAACAGCCAATGAAGCCATCTATATTCAGGCGTGTCTGCTTGCACGTTTAAGTAACAGAGGGCTATCTAGAAATGCTGGTATATCTTAATTTTTAATTTGGGTTACTTTATTTATATCATTTTTGTTTGGTTATATCAGAATGGGATTCTATGTCATGACTGATAAGGGATTACCCTTTTAGTAGTGAGTGCTAGATTTTTGGAAGCAAAGGCAGGGTAGACCCTTTTGTATGATTAATAATGAAAAGATTTGTTTTGATTTGTTCACTATAAAATGGTGACTTGTTAGGAACATGCTCCAAATGGATGATAACACAGTTTTGCTGAAGAAAGAGTTCATTAGACATTTACATGCACTATGTTATTCTTTCAAGGTTGTGTTTCTCTTGTGGGGTGGGGAGCAGCTGTTGGATGTTTGGTTGTTTTTTCCTCCTCTAATCTTCATTTTAAAAATGATCCTAGAGACTACAAATCTCCATCAGATGCAGAACTATCCTTGGCCTTATTGCACCATAAATAAATCAGAAAGGCACATAAATTACTAAGCTTACTGTACTGGAAAGTGGTTTGCTTCCACAGTGAATGAAACTAGTGTAATTAAACTGGGTTTATGGTCTAATAGTGACTTCAGGAAAAAAACACACACCCCCACCGCACCCAAAAAAATCCCCACAAAACAACCCAAACCCGACTTGGAAGGAATGAACAAATGTATACCTTTAGTTTACAGGAAGCTTTGTCTCCTTTTTACCTGCCATCCATAAACTCTCTGGCATGAATCTGATCATTGTAGCAATTAATCAAACTGAAATGAATGTCAGTGAGGGGCATTTGTCATCTTATGGCATCCATGTTTTCTCTTGTGGAAATGCTTCTCTTCCATGTTGCCTGTTCAGGCAAATCAGGAACTTCTGGTTTCTATGTTTCCAGCCAAAAGTATCTACTCAAACCTCCTGTTATCTAAGAAAAGAAATTTATTTAGTCTCTTCAAGTGAGCTCCTAGTGAATACGTTTCTATATGCTATCAAGGTTGTCTGAAATTCTCATGCAAAAAGGATGAGTCGAGGGTTAAGTTTGCTTCATCTTGATCAAAAACAAAGATGGAGGGGGATTTTGTCTTGTAATTTGGGGATTTCCAGTGCTGCAATTCAAACATTTTACTCTAAAACTCATAATACTGACTTAAGCATTATAGCATTTTTAAAAAAGAGCTAAAGGAAGTTTTTATTAGAAACATCTTCATGATTTGGGAATAATGATACGGAAGAGGGAACAGTAGAACAATGTGGGGATCTCTGTGTTGCAGCATGCTAGCGCTCCCAAATTCGCTTGCTGATTTGTCTCAGATATCACCTTAGAAATCACAGTGTGTTAGGATTTGGTGTGTGTTTCATTCCCCCTCCATCTTCTTGCCTGACTTCCGTTTCTGTTGCTTTAAGCCAGGGACAAGTACAATGGTAATTATGATGTACAGCCTATAAATTTAGCCTGCAAATTTCTTCATTCAGACCCCAGTAATTCCTGAAAACAGTGTTACTGGGTTTGGTCGTGGTTTTTAGGTTAAAATTTGTATCTCTGGTAGCAACACTGACATTTCTGATACATTTTACACAGAACAGTGAGGTAACAAGATGTCATCTATGCTTGAACTAGGGATGGAGATTCAAAATACCACATTCTTTTCCCCTGGGCAAAATCACATTTCTTTAGATTGATGTGGAGTTTAGTTTATTTATTTATTTGGTAATCTGAAACTGTGGTCATGTTTGCTGACAGCTGCTTGGCACAATTTCCATGCATCTGTCTAAATCTTGACAACCACCAATGACATCTGGCCAACAAAAAACACATCAATTTGCACACTCCACTTACCAGTAGATGGCCTTGGTCACAAAGCTATTGTGGCTGGAAAGTGACTGGCATTAATGAGAGTGTAAGAGGGATAAATAATAAAATGGTAGAGGCATTGATTCTCATTTAAGTGCTATTTAAATCGTTTAGACTTGTCTTATTAAAAAGTCTTGATATTCTTAGTGGCTTTCATCTTGAGTCAATGATCCTGAGTCAAACTGAAAGAGGGTAGATTTAGATTAGATATTAGGAAGAAATTCTTTACTGTGAGGGTGGTGAAACACTGAAACAGGTTGCCCCAAGAAGTTGTGGCTGCCCTCTCTCTGGCAGTGTTGGAAGGCCAGGCTGGATGGGGCTTTGAGCAACCTCGTCTAGTTGAAGGTATTCCTGCCCATGGCAAGGTGGTTGGAACCGGATGATCTTTAAGGTCCCTTCTAACCCAAACCATTCTGTGATTCTATGATAGTGTCTTCTGTCCTCTGTGCAGTGCCTCCTGCTTTTAAAGTGGCAATTTAACAACGATCTTAATATGGAAAAGGTGATTTGTACATGTGAATTCATGGCATCTTAATGTCTGACAGTAGCAAACCTTAGTTTTATATTCATGTTTTAAAGTGTGTTTATCATATTGATTGTGGTTCCTTTCCCTCCTGTCCCAGCATTGTTTGATTAATTCAGAGGCCACATTCAACTTTCTCCCGTTTTTAAGGCATGTTCAAGCTTGATTTGCCTTCATTTCAGGTTTTATTTAGTTAATTATTTTCAGGTCTTACAGCTGGAAAGCTGTTTAGTAGTAAGTCACACTCTTTGTCACAATAGTGATCATACTCCTTCAAAACTTCACAAGTCCTGTGCTTCTCTTTAGTTGTGTGGTTAAACTTGTTTTCTGCCCCATGTGTTTCACTGGCTGCAGGTGGGGGCCTTTGAAATGCCTTGCAGGCTGTAGTGACATGATGGCTCCCAGCGTATATGAGATGGGATACAAGTGTATGTAGTGGAAAGTGTTTCCGGTTTCATTTCTCCTTTGTACATGCATGTGATAGTTGATCCCTAAGCATTGGATCATATGTAGGAACAGGTACTTAGGTGTTAAAAAAGCAAGTGTTGCCTACACAGCTGTGCTTTTGTTCTTCTAAGGGAAAGGCAGCTAGGCCAAATGGAGCTGAACAGTGAGTACTGACCTCAGTAAGTCATAGGGGTTTCCCTCCTTGTCTTTTACCTTTTATTCCTGTTGTGGATGTGCTCTTCTGGGTTTTTACAGTCCTGCAAAATAGGATGGAGATTGTCTAAGTCTCTATGTACCTCTACAGCACTGATGTGTTGAAGACATCCCCTTTGTCACAACTCTGTCTCTTACATATATTTTGTCTGAATTCAGTGATGTATGCTTTTTGTAACGTAAGGTCCCCCTATTGAAGTTGTGGGGAAACTCATGCATTTTAATGGGAGCAGACTGCAACTTTTTTGCTGCCTTTGAAGTTATTCTGTCAGAAACAGAGGCAAGCTAAAATTATACACGCTGTAGTTTCTGTTGTGTGCCATTTCCTCCCTCCTCTGCTGTCATAAAACAAGACTTTTGATAGTGAGCTTGGTACTGTATTGCTCAGGATCTGTGAGGGAAAGGAGCAGGACAAGCAAAGCAAAGTGCATATCTAAGCAAGGTCAGATCACAATAATGTCAGGCTGTCGGGGCAAGATTGTCCATGTGGACAAATCTGCCTTTTTGGCATTGGAAACCTATCCCAAATTTGCTACTATTGCACCTGGCAGAGGAGATGGCATTTCACCAAGGTTGCAGCCATTTGCCTTAAGGATGTGAGAGGTTTGGCATGTATGGGGAAACAAGTGGTTACTTGAATATTCCTCTAAATTATATTTTGCAGTTGACAGTAACCTTATATGTAACAAGCTATGCTTCTACTCTGATTTGTGTATGAAGGAAGGATCCAAGTTTCCAAGATTGAAGCTGAAGTCCAACCTTAAGTTTGCAGAGATGTCACGGTCTGATTGGGGTGGCGTGGGAGAGGCTGCCCAAGTAAAGCTGTGGTAAATCAGAGCAGCTACAGGCTGTCTCTGCCTTACACTAATTAGCAGCTGGCACATCCCTAGAAATCAGGAATGAAAAAGGGCAGAGGGGGTTGCCTTCATAATCCCTGTCTTCTGAACTTTCTGGAATCCCTTGGCAAGTGCAGCATCCCCATAGCTTAAGTACCAGCTGCTAAGTCTGGAAACTAAAGTTTCAGTCATGCAATTAGATTAAGAGGGTAGCCTTGTTAAAGCCTGTGGGTCTGTCAGAACGTCAGTTTCTGTGCTTGCTGGTGGTGGTACGCTGTTTGAGGACCTTCAAGCTTCTTATCTGCAGTACAGACAAACAAGGTCATTACTTGTGATGTTATTTTTTTGTAGTGTGTGTATTGTTTTGTAAACTGAGAATTGGTGAAAATAAATAATGTTTTGGGATTTTTTTGTATACTTTCAGGGGGAACAGGGTTGAGAGACTGCAATATGAAGAGCAAGCGGATGAAAATTAATTTGTGTAGTCCATAACTCATGTCATGCAAGGCTTTGACCATTAAACAGGTGAATATCTAATCACTGCTGGCTTGATTGTGGTGGAAATTAAGTCATGAAGAGATCTACCTCGGATTGGCAGCTGCCTGAAATCTCTCATTTCTTTTATGTTCAAAGTACATATATTATTAAAATCGGTAATGAGTTTAGTCAGGCAATTTGTCCTCTTTAGTTCCCAGTGGGGTGACTGTCCCTTAGGTCTACCTCAGGCTCAGCCCCCTAGAGTAGAACCTTCTGAGCTGTTAGCCTGTTCCTGAGTTTTTGTCCTTAGCGTCATTAAGTCACCTTTTTTCCTCGAAGATAAGAGGTATTTTTCATAAGGTAGGACAATAGAGAAATAGCTGATATGCTGAGCGCAGTGTGCACTGCTTGTTGGTATAGGTTAGGCTTTCCATTATTAGTACACAGAATTCTGTATGGACTTCTGCTGAGAAGTGCTTTCAGAAGGCATCATTCCTGCTCTTCTGGTTCAATCTCTGCCTAGGAAAGCATTGTGCAACCCAGTGGTGAGAGAATTAAACTGTGAGCTTTCGCTCTTGCCATAAGGTTCCAGCCCTCTGTCTAAGAGCATAGTAAAACATTTGTACAAGTACTTGTGAAGACGATAGACTCATTGTGGCTTGGATTATAAACTGTTAGATTGTGTATCTACTTAAAAGTTTCAGAAGCAAATTGACAGATCATATTTTGAGTCTGAATTTGTATCAGCCTTCAGCTGCATTAAAACAATAATTATAATAAAGTCTTAGGTAGCATGATTTCTACTGTGAGTAAGGGAGAGCTTTTTCCATTATCATTCGCATCGTTCTGTGATGTTTTTTGTTTGTTTGTATCTTGTTTTTAATTCTCTCCTGAACACCAGCAGTTAGTCAGGGCTGATAGTATAGACATCTAAGGAAAAAGCAGATTCTTTATCTGGTCAGTCATTCTTACATGTTTCATATTCTGCTTTCAGATTCTAGGTTGGAATACAGGTTTGTTTTTGGTTTTTGAATGCCAGACTGGTAGATTCACTGGCTCTCTCTGCAGCAGAAACAACATGTTGTTTCCTAATGGAATCGTCTGTGTGTATTTTGCGCAGTTTTCTTACAATACCGTTTCCCTGGGTACAGCTTGTGCTGCAGGGTCTCGTATGGTGTACAATTTAATCTCTTGCTTTCATTTCACTGAAGTATATGGGTTTCGGCAGGGGTAGCTGGATGAAAGATAGCATCTGCATTATACTGGAGATCTGCTTAAGTTGTCTAATGGCTCCTTCTGGCAAATTCTGCAAAATTGTGATAGCAGAAGTAGAGAGAGGAAAGGGATCAAAGGTGGATGGTAATGCAAGATTCATATAAAGAGGAAGCTGTATGTATTCTGACTCCAGAGCAGAAGCTGTAATAGCCCTGAAATGGAAGTAAGTTCTGACTGGATGTTGTTCTGTAGCTGCTTATCTCTGCTAAAAGGTAGGTGATTATTAATTTTTCTCAGAAATTTCAATGTTGTACTTGCTCTCGTCAGGACACCACCTCAGAATCCTACAAGAAATTCTCCTTTCTACTAGCATATTGGCAACCTAAATAGGCAATGGAATTTGTCTTGATTGTATGATAAAAGTAGGATAATCTCTGTGTTATCAGGAAGAAACTAAGTCTGGAGGATTTACTGTGACTTGCATCAGTTGTGAGTGAAATCTTTAGAAGACTTTAAAATGTGAAAACACATCTGCTGAAGCCTTCATTTGTAAGACTCCAGGTTACTTCTTTTTACCAGCAGTCAGTGCTTTCTCATGAGACTGTCTTAATATATCCAGTCTGTAGTAAAATGGCTTTCTTGCTTTTCTACTTACTTGCTTTCACACAACCCTCTTCTTTCCTAACCTTCTTGCAGATCTAGCATTTGTACAGCAACTAATTCAGGAGGTTAGCTGGTTTGCAGATGCGTTAATCTTATTGGAGTCTCAGAATCATTTGTCTTTTCTCAAACATCTTGGTGTCTCTAATAGCCTAACTAGAGCTGAGCACACTGCTGCAGATGAATCTGCTCTATTTATCTGGTGTTGGAATAATTTCCTCTAATTTAATACTTCTATTGATATTTTCTCAAGCTTGGTTTGCGGAATGTAATTTCTGCTGTTAAGCATGGTAGCAGAGAGTGCTTCAGATTTATCCCTCGCATTACTTCTGACCCTGTGTGTGACCAGTAAGGATTTCTTTCCTTGTTTCATTGGGTTGTTTTTTTTCCAATGACACATTACCACCATAGCCTCTTTTCATTTTGTTTGTAACCCTGTGTGTTCCTAGCCTTTCTACTATATTCAGTAAGCTCTTCCCTTCTTTCTTCTTCCTTTTGCTTTCTTTATGGTGCATTGAGTGATGATTTCCTTCATCCTTTGCCCAGAAAAACATAACGTAAAATATGTGTTTCATATTTTGAAAGATTTGAAAGATTATGCCCAAAGCTACTTAAAAAAAAAAAAAAAGCTTGCTGATTCAGGCATTTAAAAAATGCCAGAGGAAGGCCAGCATTTGTTTCCTGTTCTCAGATTTTCATGAACTCTTACTTTGCTGCTTGTCTGCATGTCTCTGCTGGGACAGGCATAACTGTGTCACTTGAAGTCAAGGCCTGTCTGGATGTAAGTGATTCTGAAACTTGACCACAATACCATGTCACATGCCCCTTCCTGCACAGGTCTCTAGTCATATATTCTTATGTAAATCCATATCCTAACTCTCAATATTGTTTATTTGATATGTAAAATTTCTGTATCTATTCAAGCACTAATCCAGCCTGTTGTTTGAGCACAAAAAGACCTAATTGTTTGCTTTAGTTTCTGTGCTGCTTTGCTAAGACAATACCCCTGTAGCCTACATTTATATGATCTTTCCTTATTGCTAAAGTTTCTCTTGAACTTTCACTAGACAGCTACTTGAAGAACCCACCCTTTACCATTTAGGTGTAGAATGAGCTACAAAGCAAAGAGGATTTTAAAAGTATTTAGTTTGATATGTAATCTTGCTTGCTTGCTTCTTAGCTAGTTTGCTAGACTTTGTAGTTTGTGGGAGCTGTTATTGGGGGAGTTTTGAATTGCATTCTCGTCTCTTTTAATTTTTTGTTTGCATTCATAATAGGCTGCCTGTTTTTGTAGTCTTCTATATTTCTCCCTAGTGGACTATATTTCCTGTTTTCTTTGTGAACAGCACCGTATGCAATTGTTTTACCATTCTTGCTTTCTTCCTGAATGATTTGGAAACTATTTTGGAGCTTTTATCCAGATATACCTCACTTTCCCAAGTGTGTCAGCTCTCCATGTTCCCAAGTTAGTCCTGATCAAGATTGGTTTGAAATCCACATATGCACTTTCCCATATGCCCATTTTCCTTGCCCACATTTCTGTCGCATTTCCTTGAAGTCTCGACAGTGCTATTGTGGTGTGCATTTACTGACTCCACAGCAATTTGGAACATACAGGTATCTGAGGGAAGTGGCTTGATGCTGTCGCTTCAGGTGTTCTTAAGTGGTAGTCCTGATTATTGGTGAAGACCACATCTGAATATGTGGTCTTTGTGGGTTTTGTTTGGGTTATTTGGTTTTGATTGGGGGGGGGTTGTTTTGTTTTTTTCAAATGCTGCATCCAACATAACGTTTCAGAAAGGAAATCACTGAATAAATTTTGAACTTCTGTCATCAGGTCCCTAAATGCCTGAGGGTGCCTCCTGCTTCATACTCGCAGGGCTGAATTTGCACATAAAGTCCTGTCATTTGAGCATGAGTCATGTTATTGACTCATACTTTATTTGCTTGCCTTTTCTCATTCAAGGTTCTTTGGTACGTATCAAACACTTGCATGTTAGTCCTACAGCCTGCTGTAGCAGCTTAATTTACATTAATTTCTTATGCTCCTTAGTTTGTGAAACAGCTCTGGTTTTGAGTTTTAGCTTCTGTGTTTTCCATGCTTTCTCCTCTTCTGATATTTTTTTCCCCTTCCCCCTAGAAATTGTCCAGAAAGATTGTATTTTTGGTGGATATTTGAATGGCCCTAAATGCAGACAAAAGCTCCTAAATAGGAAACACTGTATGTGTTATGGGGATTTAATTGTAGCATGGTTGTTATCACTTGTTTAAATAGCTTTTTATAATTTCCATCCCGTTATTCTCAATGCCTTATTCCATCCTAGTATTCTTAGTGGTGATTTCCACCAATGCAGACAAGAGCAACACCAAGTAAATGTGGAAGAAATGTCACTTTAGGAATACAGGAGTATTGTCCCTGGGAAGAGAGTACTGAGGAGATATATGGATTTGTAACTCTTCCCATTTTGTTTTGTCTTCCCAGGCAAGAGTGGACTGCTGCATGGAATTTCTTCAGAGAGTGTGCAAGCTACTGCATGATTAATGTTATACTGGAATGGGTCTGCCAAAACTCTTAAATCATGCACTATAGAGCTGTGTGTGGGCATCCTTAGGCGTTTGGGGTTTTTTTAAAAAAAAAAAGGCACCAGAGGAAGTCCGCACGTGGCATAAGGCATAAACACTTCTGACAAGTCAGAAGGCATGTGTAAATATATGACATGCTGGCAAAATAATCTTGGTGTTTAAAGTATTGTTTCCATTTTGCTTACCTTTCTTATGCTTAGTTCTCTGCTGTAATGAATTTCCTAAAGCACAACTGTCCTTTATGCTTGCTACACTGCTTCCTGGGTATATGGCTGTTTAACTAGCTCACAACCAGTGGTTTAACAGTGCATATCATGCACTTACCCCTCAATGTATTTGTAACGAGGATAAGGTACAGAAACCTAAAGTATATATCACTCCTAAAAAGGTGTTGTATACATGCAGAAATGTTAATACATGTGTGTCCTGTAAGCCAACCATTGTAACTGGTCTTTCTGAATCAGTGAGAAATGAAAAACCTGTTTTGCATGCAGCTTTTGAAGCATTTTATTTAATATATTAATTTACAGATGGAAATGGGGGCTGGGTGGAGGAGGTCTTGCATATGCAGGTTCACTTGCTGAGCTGACAAGAGAATGCAGTTCTCCAGCCTCAGCCTGCTGCGGTTTCTGTCAGGTCACAGTCTACTTCCCGTATTTGTGCTTCATTAGCACGTGCTTTTAAAGCATGCATTTTGCTTGTTTGAGGCCTGATGTATCTATTTTTCCAAAGGCCTGAGTACCTAGGGTTTTTCAATGACTTAGTGAATGGTTATTAGGTGGTTGCACTACTGAAGTCAGCTGACATAAGACATGACTCAAAACCTATTCAATCTTATAAATGACTTGCATTGATTTCAGCGTTCTTCAGAATAGGCTGCGATTCACTGAGGAGCCTGGGGACTCAACAATATAAGGTGCTGCTCAGTCTACTAGCTTCAGTCCTAACAAATATTCTGTAGAAGTACCATGGATTGAGTAGTTTTACTCTTGCTTTTTAAGTTATGTGAATTTCTAGGAATTTTGGTTTGTTGGTTATTTTGGGGTTTTTTGTTTTGTGTGTTTTTCAGAATTATGACCAGAGTGCCTGTCACACTGCAGACTTTATACTTCCAGTTTTAGATTCCTTTTATAAATCTGAGCCTCAGTTTCCCAGTTTGGTAGGTTTTCTTAAAAGTTACTCAGAACATGTTCTTGAGTCTTACTGTGTATGTTGTTTTGTCACAGAGCAGGAGCAATGACTTTCCTCTCTTCACTGAGTGCAGTCCAAAGGCCAGCTTTGCATGAAACCAGGCCAGTTCTACCCTAGCATGGTCTTGGAGCAGTGAAATAGCTTCTACAGTGTTACATGGGAGACAGCCTGGCTGCCCAGAGCAGCTGTATGCTGCTTTCCTGAGAGCAGCAGAGCTCTCTGAGCCAGCCCTTCCCATGAATCAAATTGCCCAGTGTTTGTGCTTCAAATACTTCCCTGACCTATATACCAGACTAAAGCTTCCTGTTCTAATATTGATTTAAGACTTAAGTATCAGTAGCTTATTTTTCTACATTATAATTCTCTTTCCTATTTAACAGTCCTCTGGGATATGCAGAGGGCTAAAGTCAGACCTTCCTGGCAGTCAAGATGGGGGTGGGGGGTGGGGAAAGGCATATGCAGGACATTGATGAAAAGAGGCAGAGCTTGAATTATAGTGCAACACGTAGAGTATTTTGGTTCAGCAAATTGTGTACTGTACTGCTTGCCAAAATATAAGAAACACAGCTCTCATTCTCTTGCAAGCTCTCTCCTGTATTTGTTAGCTTACCTTAAAGCTTCATCTTATAAATAAGCTCTGACCCAGACTTATTAACTGTTCCCGAAACACTAGAAAAGGAAAGTAGAATGTACTTCCTGCTTCATGTAGCTCTCTGGTTAACAGCTCTGCCTCTTAGACAAAAGAGAAAATAGCAAGTGGTGATAAAAAACCTCACCACGCTCACCCTCATGAGTGAAGAGTGCTGCTGCAGCATGTGCTGCTTCTCTCCAGGATCCTCGTGTGGCAGCAGTCAGCACGATGCTCCTAAGTGCTCCACACTGCGAACAATTTAATTGTGGGCAAAGAAAGGTTTACTCCTCTCCTTTTTCCCTCTTGGCTATCTATTCCCTCTGTTACTTCTTTGCTATTTTAATTTTTTTAAAAAAAACCTGACCTACCCAAAGGGGTACAGATTCCTCAGAAGTCATTGGGTTCTTTGCTCAGGTATCAGCCGGGTCCAGCAGTCATGACCTTTGTGGAAGTGTGAGAAATCATTTATATTCCATCTCTGCATGTGATCGGCCCTGCAATACTGAGTTGCAGAGTTGTGTTGCCTTTCAGCAGCAGTTCTCTTGTGGAGCCTAGTCTCTGCAGTTGAACCAGTGTTTAGGCAGTCCACTATCCCCAAATGAATCTTGTTCCATCAGACCATCATCTGCAAAGTTGGCATCCTGGCATTACGTACTAATCTTCCCCCTTAGTTTTCTGTCATTGTTGTTCTGATCCAATATTGCTGACCACAAGCAGTCAAAAATTATGGTAGTGGCTTAATATTTGTAAAACAAACTGAACTCTGAGATCTGACTGACTTTGGGTTGTTTTATTCTGGCTTTCTGAGCTTCTATGCTCATTAAAGGCATATTTTTTGAAGCTCTTCTCCGTGACGTTGGAGACTAGGTGTGTGTATCTTCCAGTGCCACCAAGATTGTCCCCAGTTCACATGCTTGTAGGAAATGGGGATTTAGGATCCATGTGACGCATGGCAAGAATCACAGGAGTTGCTAACAGCATGTACTCACGTTTGCTGGTGGAGATGGCACATAAGCATAAGCTAGTTAACCAGCCCTGCCTGTGAAAACAAAAAAAAAAAAAAAAAAAAAAGGCTTTAGATCTTTTAATCTGTGTGTTGGCATTTGAGATTATCTTTTCATAAGTGGCATATAGCTTACTTGAAGGAGGTGGTGGCATTCTTGTCCAAACTATACTTTGTAAGTCAAAGCCATCTAAATGCAATTCTAGTTGCATCTAACAGCTGAGGCTAAAACTTTTCCACATTTTCTGGTTAAGGGAGATTTGAAAGTACCATAAGGAGTTTACCCTCTGTGCTTTCTTCAGTCCTATTTAGGAAGCAAAAGCATTTCTAATCCTCCCAAACAAGGGGAATTTGAATATACCAGGAACACTGACAGCATCTCAGTATTCATCTTCAGTATGTGTTTTTTATATATATATGTAACTTAACAAAACTCCCTACTACTTACTAAAACTACATCTTCCATAAGGCCAGGATTCACAGTAGTCCCTTGGGTATAAGCAAGATCAGCACCTGACCGTTACTTTTTCTAGTAGGAAGCTCAGAGTGCAGGAGGATATTCTTGTGTGATGAACTGTTCCTCAAAATGTTTGATGTATGTGCAAGTGAAAAAAAAAGGATGCTGTTGTTTTTAAATTGCCCAGTTTGTATTCCCCATGTAGAATATTATAGACAATTACTATAATCATTAGAGAATTTACTTCTCACTAGACAAAAAAGTAGGTTACGCAATGAAACTGGATCACTTTTTTTTCCCATGAACAGAAAATCCTCTTGACCAGTTTAGTTACTGCCTGAGAATAAAATCTTATGGTTCACCTCTGCTCATGTGTGTATATACACTTACAGATATCTGTGGAAAGCTGGAGGAATTAACAAGGATTCTGAAGTAATATAGGGAATTTTTAAGAATTCCTAACCTTCAGCCTACCTGTTTTCTGGGATTTGTAACAGCTTCTAGAGATTTGACTGAAAGAGGAAGGTCCCAAACTGAAAAATGGTTTATTTGGGATGGCTTGAGGTAACTGGGATCAAATTGTTGAGAATGTTGTTATTGGTTAATGTGACTGTTAGGAGATCTGGAAGGAGGTTATCATGATGACCATAAAGCTGTGCGCCTGGCTGCCTGCCTAAGTAAACATCCCTATGTGGAGGTCCATGTGTCACAGTTTGAGTTACAATTGAACTTCCACTTGGTAAATCTGCTTGGTGTCTCTCTTCAAAAGCCATCGTACTGCCTTCATTCCTTTAAAAAAAAACCCAACCAAAAAAATCCCAAAACAAAAAACCAAAACCTCCTGTTTTCTACAAGACAGCCACAGTTTTTTCTGGATGCTAATTTTAGCATTATCCATTTAAGATGCTTATTGGAACATAAGAGAAACAGTGGATGGAAGTGTTTGTTCAAAACTATCAGTCAGTTGCAGTCCTAGGTTTTGAGATACAAAGTTTCAAGCTATGCAAGACCCAGACTCTCTTCTGACCTCTGCCAGCTGGGCCACCAGTTTGTCTAGTTTGTAATAAAGGGACCAATACTGTCTTTGACTTGAAATTTCAAAAATAGTGAACTCTGAATGAATGGATGTACACATGACTCTTTCATTACTTTATATTAAAATTCAGTGGGTTTAATTTAGACCAAAATAATCTTTGCTGTACCTTAGAGATAACTTTGGCTTTGTATATTTATGGAATTAGCCTATATCTAATTCATGCTGATGCTAAGGAAGAAGTATGCAAGCATTGAAGTAGTTTAACCAAAAATAGGTGACGTAGTTTGCTGTTTTGCTAACCACTGTCTTTTTCCATCACAGTGAAGAATCGTCTTATGAACCTCTGATGTTTGATGATCAGGATGTCAGAAGCTTTGAGAGGTAAGTAGAGCAGATGACTTAACTTTTTTGTAGTATTTTATCACTTAGCAGAATACACTTATATAGAGGAAAAACGTAACTCTGATAATATTTTAAAGTTTAACTCTTTGTATGCATATCTTTGCCAATCAATATGTGAAAATTAAGAACCTGGTTTATGGTTAAAGGAAAATAAGCTGTTACATTGTTCCCTTCCCATACCAGCCACTTTGAAGTCCTTTATGTTGCTTTCATTATGCAAAGTTGTAGATACCCAGAAAACAGAAACACTATCATCTGCTTTATTGAGTGACCTGTCACAGATGGCATATAGTTGTTAGTGATCTTGTTACCATGAACAAACAGTTTTGTACATGAACAATGTTGATGATATATTTTTCAAAAACATATTTAATTCAGGGAAAATTCATAACCAAACAAAAACCTTCTGCGTGTTTTTTTGTTTTGTTCCAAGTGACTTGTCATAGCTGTTGGCATTTACAAAGGCATTTGTAAATGGCTACAAACTAATACTTCTTTTCTTACAAAATTCGATAAGGATAATCTTACTTCGATCTTGGAAATTTTTGTCGTCACTAAAGTTGATAGGGATTCTTTCACCCTTCTGTGAATAATATTAGAAACAGTTTCATAAAGCAGTGCAACTGTTTAGAAAAGGAAATGCTGTATAATCGTATAAATCATAGGCAAAATTTAAGTTGGCAGACAGCTCTCAATGCAGGCTGAAATGCTGCAAGGTCACTTTGTCCTTCCTACCTGTTATTTGCTGAAAGAATAGTTCCTAGAATCCTTGATTATGGTCAAAAACATGAACTTCTTATCTGAAAGCCAACATGTGTCAGTGTGATACCTCTAACATTATGTTTTGGGATTAGGTCTTGATGAAAAGTGAGAAAGACCTGAAGACTCATCTTAATAAAAAGGTTTTATGCGCTTTCTTTTCCCTGATATTTGGTCAAATACATTTCAAAATGTCTCTAACTAAAACTCATCTGTCCTTGTAATAATGTAATCTAAATAAATTTTTAAAACTCAAACTCTAGGGAGGAGAGTAGGCTTGAATGATGACCAAGTATCTTTTCCCTTTGGCTTTATGTGGAGGAAATACATCTATTGCTCTGGATCTGTATATCTAACAAGTGTGTAAGTGTTTTCTAGGATTCCTCTTCAGAATTACATGTTACACACCAGTCCTGCCATATTCGCAAAACCTCACAAGCACAGGGAATAAAATGTACTTCCACCACTCTCTGAATGTTAGTATGGTCCACCATAAGGTGGACCAGTACGTATCCATTGCAAGCCAGGGGGCAGTTCCAGAGGCAGGCTTTGAGAGGAGGCTCAACATATTGCCTGCAAATTTGGAGCACATGGTGCCTCTTTAAAATCCCTTCTCAGAGAAGAATGATACTTAAAATAGACTCCTTTTCTGTAATGCCATATGTAAGCTATTATCAGTCAAAACTTTTTCCGAACTCATTGTTCAGCATTCTATAAGGGGAACATCCTCAAGCAGCAGGGACCCCCCCACCTCCTGAAATGCAGAAGAAATGTGCTCAAAACAAGGAAGAGGTCCTCCATTTTAAAACCCAGAGAAGGGTTTAGAGGTACAAGCAAACAAGTTTCTTATTATTGTGTTTATATATTTTATGTCTCTATCAGTGTGCCTCTTTAATCTAAAAATACAAAATCATGCAATGTTACTCTGAAGAAGAGGGCTCATTTGTTCTGGGTGGGGTTTTTTCTGTGTTTTATAAGAAGCTAGACAGTGACTTGTTGAAGGCATAGTTAACCCTAGTAACTGAATAACATCAGAATTTTCCTGTTTCTTTAAGTGCAAAGCAAGCTTTTGCTTTGTCTGAAAGGAAGCAGTGTATGAAGTTCTCATTCCCTTGTCTTACTCTGCTTGTCTGCATAGTGTAAGCAGCGCAGAGAAGCTAGGCTCTCTGTTGGCAGTACCTGGTGGCCTCCACCGTTCAGAGTCTTAGCAAGCAGTTCTGGGCATGGGGCAGAGCTGGTGATGGCAGCTGTGCTGCCAGATGTGTCATGAGGAGTTTGGGACCTTCAAAGCGATCTTCAAGCCTCTATAACTGTCACTGCTGCATTTTTTTTCTTCATGGTTGTAGTAACAGTGTTTATTTCTATCTTGGGGGTTTGTTGCAGAGGAAGCAATTTTAAAGGCATCAGGTACATTGGAACAGTCTCTCACACTGTATTGCATAACCATCACTTATCTCTTCTTGACAAAACTTGCAGTGCAAACACAACATTGCCCTCCTTAGTGAGACAGTAGCTCAGTTGCAGGTCTAGCCTTCAGGAAAAAAACAAATATTTCGGACCAGCATTCCTTCTTTCTGCTTTCAATCTTTGCTTTTTTGGAGGTACATAAATCCCCAATATATTAAATTAGTGTCCTTTAAAGCTGTGTTGGTACAACCATGTGGCACGTCCTTATGTGATCCGTCCCAGAACTGGGCAGAGCTTGCACAAGGTAAGCCATTTGAAGTTACCAGGAACAGTCTCTTTGGTGAGATCATTTCCTGAAAGGATGGTCTGATTACATCTTCGAGGCTTCTAGGACTAGATTTTTATGGTAAATGCTAGGATTTAGTTGTACATTGCATCTAATTTTGTGGACAAATGACTTTCCCCTTCCCCTGCCCCCCTCCACCCCAGCACCACCAGGGGCACTAGGGCTTTTAGGAACCTTGTCTCAACAGTGTGGGTTGCCTGGCATGTATTTATTCGTTCGTATGATCTCTGTCCTTGTTGCATACTGTGAAAATCAATAAAGAACAACAGACTAGGGTTCTCTGCACCAAATAGTATGTGCTCAGACTCTACAGGGCTGGACCATGCTGGAAAATACAGTGTGGCTGTCTGCCACCTTCTTGGGACCCGAACATGTATAAATAGTCAGTTCAGCTTTTAGCTGTAAGACCTGAAACTGGACCTTACTTGGTCACTGAATGAAGCTGATATTTGCTTAGCAAATTTTTCAAATGTGCTCAAACAGGGTAGGTACCTAAAATCCAATTTTCTTCACCTAACTTTAAGTACCAAACCTGGCTAGGTGCTCTTGGAAATCGCAGTAGATCTCTAAACGTCTTTGTATGTCCAGGCCCCTGATCTTTGGGTAGAGGCCATAGGGACTTGTGCTTTGTATTTAAGGATCTTGGGCTTGAAATTATGTCATCTGGGACTTTGTTGTGTAGCTCCTGTGAAGTGGCTAATGGCTTGAAAATTTTTTCTTTTTTTTTCTTTTCTTTCTTTCTTTTTTTTTTTTTTTAAAGTTGATCTATTGAGAATTGATATGCCAGTATTCAGCACTGATATTGTTTGGTTGATACACTGAGTGAAGGTGTTAGTTTCATTAGTTTAGTTTTGTAAATACTGCCTTAGCTTTAAAATGCCACATGTAACTCTTAAGGATATATTTTTCTATAACTGCTCAGCAAGCAATGCCTTTGAGACTAGTCTGATTTATGAAGTGATCTATGCGTATCAACTAGCTTAATTCTTTCATTTCTTGATAGATGGTGACTGAGATTAGTTATATGTGCCTAATGATCATCTAGGAAGTATGCCTAATCCAAGAGGGGGAGAGAGGCGTGAGAGGCACTATCTGAAATAGTGTACTAAAAGGCTGCTGACTGAATTCTGCTGTACTTCCAATGCAGTGTCCTGAATCCAATGCAGTGTCCTGAATCCATTGCCACTGGGAACAGCATTTTAAAAATAAAAATCTGAGGTTTTTCAGGTTCACACCAATGATTGATTGGTTTAGTCATGACTGCATGATAGTTCACTGAGAACTGAACGAAGTTCCACACTCTGCTTGTGGAATTTGATCAGTTGCAAATGAAAAAGTAAATTCACTGTTATGAAGTACCATGCTTTAAAGCTGCCACTCCACCCCTTAAACAAATAACATTTCATTACTTTTGGAAATGGTGAATAACCAAAGTAACAAACTTCGTCAGTGGAGAGAGTTCACTTCCAGAAAGCTAAAGTGGGAAAATAATTTCAGTCAAGGAAGCTCTTTAATACATTACTTTGGACAGCAGCCCAGTTAAAAAAAATTGGGTCAGATTCACAAATCAGAATGTTGCATTTTCCCACAGAGCTGGATCCCTGCAAAGAAGAGCAGTGACAGCTTGGGTGGGTATGCCTGTTTTCTCTCAAATGCTGCTAGTCTTTTGAAAACTCCAGGGCATGTTTTATTTTATTGTGGATTTTTTTGAGTCCCTGCAGGATTTCAGTAAATTAGCAATCCTCCCTACAGGGATTTTTTCCTTTCTGATCTCTGTTATAAGAGGTTAAACAAAAACAAGGGTTAGTAATGGGAGCTCAAGACTGCTGGTGGAGCATATTATGGGGGTAGGCTAGACAGGGGTTCTGGATATGGTTCTGGATACAGGTGTTCTGGATTCTGAACATCCTGTTTGTAGTGCCTGTACTCTAAACAACAGTGCAAGTTAGCCAGGCTGGCTAGCATGGTTGTGGCAGCTGCAGGAAGCCTGGCTGACTCCAGTCATGTTGTAGAGCACTGGACAGTGTTGTGTGGGCATATCCCAGTGTCGATGCCAAAACTTTGTGTAAAGTAGAGCTATGGCACAACCTGTGCTAAGTGATTTTGGCAAATGTACTCCCAGAACTTGGTCCATCTTGGTCCCAGAGACATTCAGAACGCTGAGGGGATGTCTTAAAATATTGAGCTGGACATGGAAATTGTCATCTGAATAACCACATGTAGTCCCTGACACTGCCTAAGGCTACATCTAACCTTACAGGACTCTCTTATTAAACTAGTTGTGGGTTTTTTCAATAATACAGGACTCTCTTATTAAACTAGTGGGTTTTTTTCAATAATACTGACAGGAAATTGTTCCAGATCTTTAGCAGGTGCTTAACTTGAGCATATACATTGCTTAGCTGATACTTAACTGACATCACCCTCTTTTCACTGTTTGCTGCACCTTCATGGAAGCGCATATGTTTGTGGGTCATGGTGTGAATAGGTTGGGTATAATTGGGATGCTTGTTTGATGTGCAACGAAGAGTAGTGAAAAAAATCAAGCTCCTGTCCTTTTCTTTTTGTCTTCCAATCCTGTCCTCATTCGAGTTGCCAGGCAAAAGTATGTACTTAGCTGAATCTTAATAGACTGCACAGCACATAAAAATAGACAAAGATGGTTAGCTATAATATTAGAAGTCACAGATTGAGACTAACTAGCCAGTTTCAGACAAAGCCAATATCCTCCCACTGGAATGTCGAGACACGGGTGACTCCCTGCTTCCCCTCTGCCCCTCCCCCCCAGTTTTCTGTACTGGGCAAAATTATAACTTTGTCTATGGGTTATATATCTTTCTGGAAGCTTTTTTTAATGCTTATTATTAGTCTCTATATTTTGTAGCCCAATAATACACTTTTAAAAACAGGAGATAACTTGCTTGTTGAGCTTTTTTCAACTGAAGTCTGTGTTTCGCTGCAAAGCTCTGTATACCGGGCAATTTTTGCCATTTCAGTCTCTACCTTTTTCTCCATCAAGGCATTTAGGATTCCTAACAAACCTGTAATTACAGGGGAAACAAGTGAACAGAATAAAAAGTATTTCTATAGAGGTGCTGGATTTTATCAGAAGTCCTACAAAGATAAAACCCTTCTAGATGATTGGATGTGTTTATCAGTGTTCACTAATAAGTAAATCCTTTGGTTATTTAGTTCATTGAGCACTTCTAGGTTTGATTGACTCAACCCTGTATTCGGCCACATGGCCACATGCCAAAAACTGTGGGTTTTTTTTCAGAATAAGTGGTTTGATAGTACTGCTCCAACATTGTGGGTTTCTCTGCCCACATGTGCCTGCAAGTATGTACAAAGCCAGGTGTTTGCAAATTTATTTGCATTGCATGTCATGTTTTAAGGACAGTGTCCTGTTGACATGCCATTTCCACTCATGGCCACCTCTCCAGATGGATCGTAGCTCCTCCCAGTGCTGATCTCAATTGGTATTTATGTAGAAGAATAATTAAAAGTGTTTGATGTGGCTTTGGCTGTCTTTAGTACAGCAATTTATCCTACCTGGAGAAATTCCACATTTCCCTGCACTGGTAGTAAAATTCTTTGAATGTGAATTTAGGTTGTGCCGGGCCCTTGCATATCAGAAATATAAACTAAACCAGTGTGTGCCTAGTCCATTACAAACACGAAGTAAAATGGCTTAGGTTAATCCACCATGAACGCACTTGAGCAGAAGGTGATAGTACCCAATTTATGTGCTGTAGTTATTTTGCCATCATGGAAGCATACTTTTAGTTTGCACAGAAACTGTAAATACTTCCATCTTCAAAATATAAACCATGGAAATTACAGGGCTTGTAGTTGCGTAGCTGATGTTTGCTGTCTGCTATTGATCCGT
This sequence comes from Leptosomus discolor, assembly GCF_034619465.1. Taxonomy (NCBI): domain Eukaryota; kingdom Metazoa; phylum Chordata; class Aves; order Leptosomiformes; family Leptosomidae; genus Leptosomus; species Leptosomus discolor. The sequence goes on along the minus strand of NC_141395.1, from coordinate 31,081,275 downwards.
TTTTTTAATATGCAGAACAATGAGGAAGATATTAACTCAGATCACATATCCTTGCTCATCTGTGCGGGTTCAACCTTCTTTAGTGCTGTTGATTTTGCTCTTTTTTCCTTTCAGAAGCTTCTCTTTCCCAGCAGCATTTCAGCAAACCGCACCCAGATAGATCTAAATCTCCTCTAAGGAGTGAGAAAATTGTCCAAAGTTGACTGTACGTTCACATTGACTGTGGCATTCAATTTATAGTAAAATATGGCCATTGATGAGATGAAAGAGCAGGCAAAACAAAAAGGACGCCTTCTTTTTTCAATCCCTTGAAAAAAGCATGAAAGCAGTATAACCCATGCATCATAGTTGTCCTAGGACATTATAGACAGGCCTCCAGGCTGTAATTGCTGAAGATTTTGTGGCAAGAAGTCACAGCTATTTTTGCTCACATAATCCTCAAGCCAGTCAGGATTTTTAACCAGCTCTTCCTCATCCCTTCTTATTCCACTGTACATTAGAGCAGATCTGAGGCTGGTTTGAAGGTATGTTTGCTGCAGGCTGCATGTCTGGCTATGGTTGAGTTAAACACTTCTCCTCTGGACTTGATGGGAAATGCTTTGAGCTGAAGAGAGTGGCTGTGTAAATCCATATCTAAAAATATGTTGAAAACATTTGACTAAGTAGAAATTGTACAGAGATCACCTGACTCTCCTGACAAGAGGTGTCAACAACAAGGAGTCAGCTTATGGTCCCTGTTGACGTGAAAGTTAGAAATATTGATATAACTTGTAGCCTGCCAAATTAAAATTTTCTTTCCAAGTATGCACATTTTTCTGTGTTTCAAAGGGGGCTGTTACTGGCTTTTTATATGCACTGAATATTTAAAGTGGTTTTTTTTCTCCTCATTAAAAAAAAAAAAAAAAAAGAAATAAAATAAAGAGGCTGACAGCAATAGCCAAGAAGTGTATTATGCAGACTGCTTGTCCAAACACATTCCTCCTATTTTGCGCCATGTCTTTTTAGTTCCTTCCTAAAGCTCGTATGAATGGATAAAGCGGGTTAGAGGTCACCAGCACCCTAAGCTTTTTCCAAAAGACCTTAAACTGCAGTTCTACCACCAGGGCTATTCATTGGAGATGGCCATAGTGAAACTGTGAATGCAGATCAAGCTCTGAACATTTTTTTTAGCTTCTTAAAGGAGATCCAAAGTAAGAGTGAGAGATTCTTAACTTCAAAACAAAACAGACAAAAAGGATTCCTTGGGTAAGTCTAATACCTGCTCTGAAGTGATTGATTTGGGATTGCTAGTAAGGCTAATTCTTGTGATTAAAATCAACATCTAATAAGGGGAGTCCTGTCCAGTGTGTGAGAGAGAATAAGCCCTTAGCTCAGGCTCGAGTCGGAAGTTAGTAGACAAGATCTGTGCTGGGATGAATCTCTACCCAACATAAGTTTTCCCTTGGGGAGTTATGATGAAGAGTGATGGCAGCGGTGTGATCAGCAAACTCATTTCCACTTCCCATCTGTTAGAATATATTTCCATGGGTAGGCAGCTATGGCTGTACAATATAAATGAAATATATTGCCAGTAAGAACACGGTAGGAGTCATTTTCCTTAGGATAAGGAGAGCAAAAAAAATAAGTTCCGCTCAAGTCCTTGGAAGTATGTTTTAGACTACTTCTCTCCATTCCCATCCTTCCCCAAATTTAGTCTAAACAATTCCATGATGGTTTCCTTCATAAATAACCTCACTCCTTTTTGAATGCTTTCTCTTCATTCATTTTCAGATACAACCCTCAGATTGTCACAGAGATTGTATGTATTTATCATTGTGGCATTTGAAAGTATGTAAATGGCTTGCAGATGCTCTATGAGACTGTAACCAAACTTGGCTGTGATAGTTTTAATGTACACATGACAAAACTACACTGTCTCTGAACAGGACTCAGCATAATAAGCTCTCTAGGTTCTCCTTCTACATAAACACTTTTATGTCTGGACTAATTAGAAACAGGAGCCTGTTTCTTTCAAAGTTCATATGATAGCAATCAGGCCAAAGAATGAGGCACATGTAATATCTGAATGGTTTTATGATAATACTGCCAGAGATCTGAAGTTTATTTTTTGGGAAATATATGTGTGTGTGTGTGTCTATGTATATAGACACACACACACATACATATATAAGTTAAACAAGCATAACCAGTAAAGCTTCCTGGAATATTTAATGTGGTACATTTACAGTTCATGCAGTTCAGTATGCATTTCACATGGCATGTGATTGACCTTAAACTTCAGTGAATGTTTTCTTGCCCTTGTGTCTTAGTGTCTTTCAGCATGAACAGATCTTGAAGCTGCTTTATGAATTAGCAGCAGCACTGTGGTTTACTGAAATAAAAATAGGAGAATGATCTGTTATTAATTACATAAAACTCTACACAAAAAGTCCTTCAGGTTGGCCGTGTGTTAGGAGTACGTATCGGTAACTTCTGTCTTATAGCACTACTTCATAATATGGCAATACTTGAACATGAAGTACTTAAAATAGCCAATTTAACTCTGGACAAATAGGAAATAATTCAGTATTGTTTGTTTATTGACAGATAAACTGGCACAAGTAAGCAAGGACATGGTTCGACTACAACAGTCCCAATTACTTAAGAATTTCATGACAAAAATTACTCATCTGCTGTGCCAAACAAACAAACACCTTTCAAAATTTTCTTTGATTATAAATCACCACAAACTTTCAGTGCACTGATATCACATGAGTTGCAGACTGGTAGGTTTCACAGAAGTCAGGAAAGAGGATGGAGAGAAGGCAGATGGTAGTGAAGAAAGCCATCTCTTGCATGAAAGGGTGTGTTTACAAGTTGCAGTGTCTATGAGGGTAATGATCAAGCAGTTTTCAACTCATTAATAGACCCATCTCTTGGGGCTATAATGTTACTGGAGAATAGTGGGAAATTCAGACAAACGTTGACAAAAATTCCCTAAACTGATTGAAGAAGCCAGAAATGTTGATGAATTGCGCACTAGTTGATGTAGACTGCTTCATGAAGATAAAAATGTGGCCTAAAAAAGTGTACGTGTAGTCAAATCTGGTTCCCTTCAGTAACTCATCAGCATCTGTTTCAGTCCTGATCACTTTCCGTCTCCAATTTATACTACTTTAAACTCTCCCAAAAGACCAAATTAATCTTTTCTTGCTTAAGTTTCCCTTCCCACCAGAATCCCACTCCAATGGAAACAAATCCTGCTGCTTTTGTCCTGCTTTGTGTGAATGGGGCAGTAACATTTATCCCAGGTGAACTTCCATTTAATTTTTTGAATGACTTTGTACCTGAACGAATTGTGTGATTTTTCTCAAAGCCCTTAGTTCAAGCTCTTTTGTTTTTTGCTTTAGCAGGGAGTTGGACTAGAGGATCTCCAGAGGTCTCTTCCAACTTCTACCTTCTGTGATTCAGGAATATTATTCCTTGTACTTTGTAATTCACCTCCATTTTTCTTCAGGAAGATGTAAAAATAGGTGTTTCAAGTAGTTGCTTCAGTAGACTCATGGAAACTTCTTTCAGAATCTTTCTTTACTGCACTGTGCCCACCACTGATGTGAAAGGGATGATTCTGTCAGTTACATGCCTTTCCCTTGACTATAATCATATACATGAAAAAGCTATGTATAAAGACAGCAGGTTCTTACCATGTTGTTGTTATTAGCAGGTTGTCAGTCTTCCCTGTCTTTTCATCTCTTTTTAGACAGAAAGTATTTCAAGTGATTTCTGGAAACTCAATTTAAGGGTTTCTTAGACTGGATTGTGGCACATATGTAATATAAAGGCTTGAAAGTGAGCTAGTTGTGAAGTTGCAACCCTGGATCAGAAGATTCTGAGTTAGTTTCTGCTCCTTCTGAAATTTTATGTGATCTTGGATAAAATTATTTCATTTTTCTACCCTTCCTCCCTCCAGACAATAAAGACTCACTGTACTTGTTTTCATTCAATACTTTGTGTCTATGTGTGCACACATGTGCTTAGTTCCAAGCAACACAGCACTTAAACGTGAACATGGCTTTACTGATACTGAAGTGCTAAGATAACTATGTGTTTGTACAGCACCTAGCAGATGAAAAGCAGAGCATCATTTGGGACATCTAAACACTATGATGATACAAATAATGACTGTACAGTTTACCGTATAACAGAGAGAGCATGTGTACTCTGGCAGTGAAGTCTGTTTTAGATAATTATCTGCATAGCAGATTGGTAAGAACTTCAATTAGCTACGACGCTTAAATGAAAAAGCATGACAGTTTGACAAGGAAACATTAATTTAACAGATTAATCTGCAGATGTTGATTTGGAATTGCTGAAGGAAGCAAAAAGGTCAATACTTTTACTAGAGTTTGTGTGACATTAAGATAATTAGGTTGAGGTATCTTTTTACTTTAAAAAAGTCTTCTAATAGCAAGATAATGTTAGTTCTACAAAAACTGTCTTACACTGAGGCTAAAGTATCATAATTAGGGATGTCAGTTCAAAAACTTGTGCTGGATAGAAATCATCTGACAGGAAGCTTTATATGCTGTACTGGAGTTGAGATATTGAACTATAACTGCTGTAGAATTTGTAATTTCTTTCATCTTTAAAAAATCGAGCTTGCTTTCCCAATCAGCTTCTAACTGTTGCTCCACTGATATTTAAATAAACATCCATTCTCTGCAAACTACAAGAAGATTAAGCATTTCTCGAAGTTTCTGGTTAAAGCAGAAAAATGGCTGCATTTTTTTTTCTTGGATTGATTCTGTTTGCCTTCTGTCCCTGGCTGTAATGAAGAGCTGGAGAGAGAGGCTCATGTGCCTAATGCTAGTCAGCAAAGTAAAGCCTGTGTGTCACAAGGGATTTTTTTTTTATTACTATTCTACCTTCATAGGTGGAGCCAAAGAAATTGCATTGTACAAACAGAACCTAGAATAGCATGTATTTTTCCGTATCTACTGTTTTTTCTAGATTATTGACTTTTTTTGTTAATATCTCTCACTTGAATAACTGAAAATGAACCTGGATTTTCTGAAATTGAACAAAGCGTTCTTTACTACTTCCCTGGCATTTACAGTGGAAGTAGTATCATCATTGCCTCAGGGTTGAAGCTGGAATACAGTTAAGGCTCAGACACACAACTGAGTCACACTGTATCAGCTTAGCCACAGCAAATGAAACTGGGCACAGACACCAGGTAAAAAGCATGTGCCTGAAAATCAGTAAAAGCAGTTTTAAATGTTGGGGGTTTTTGTGCTTGTTGATCTGCTTATGACTCCTACTGCCCTACAGCGTATGCCTGGTCGAATCAGCTGTGGCAGTAACAGGGTTGCACTTAGCTACTGCCTCAGCATGGCTGCTTCCTGTGCTGGACTGTTGTTGTCCAGGGCAGGTGTTTCTCTGCAGTGCTTAGACTTGGTATGCCAGAATAAAAGTTCTACTACAGAGTGCCCCGTAGTAGGCAGCATTGATAGGTTGCTTGCTCTTGTCCTAGCAGTGTGGTTCGCTAGTGTTTAGGTGCTCATGATATATTGTCCCTCTTTTATTGTCTCTCACTGAAGAGAGAGCTCTCATGTGTAGGCTTCAATCGTGGTTTGATTGCTACTTGCTGTAAGTCTTTCAAGGATCCATTCACCTTTCTCTCCTTCCCTTTTTTTTGCCTAGTCAGACTGAAAGTCCTCACTCAGGCTCTGTCTTTCATTTGTACAGGTAGCAATTGGGTTAAGAATGCAACTTCATGGTACCATGATAACACTGCTGTTTCAGGTCTGATTGGTGTATTCAGAAGCATGAGCATCTTTGGACAGACTCACCAAATGGTGCTCGTGGGCATCCATGTAACCTTGTGAACTCTTCTCCCTAGGTGACTGTAGTTTGGATTCTGTAGAGGAGGTTTCTGCTCTTAACTTAGCCCTCAAACATGCTTCTCTTCTCTGGTGCTAAACAACAAGTGATAAACACGTAAGATGATATAAATGCCTTTCAGTTCAGTGTCATTTGCTGTTAATTTTGGTAGCCGTGGCAAAAATCTCTGTAGCCTGATTCCCTTTGTAATTCTGTATCCTTTTCATCCCAATAACCAAGTGCTTTCAGTATGTTTATGTTAGTGAAAAATACAATATTTTACCTGAAAGCCAGCATCTATTTAATCCTGTACTAAGGTGCTAGTAACAGAAAGAGTTCCCAGGGCCATGGATGTCTGGATTTACAGGTGAGGTTTTCCATTCAAGTTTGGTCAGAGCAATTTTGCTTATATGGTTGCATTTGTAACATAGCATGGTCTAGTCATGTGTCAGGTAGCAGAGAAGGCTACTATACTATCATTTATTTTTATAAGGATGGGTAATTTCAAAGGAAAACAGAACTGACTCCCAATGCTTCCTTCTACAGGTTATAAAAATACACTACATAATATTTAGATACCTCAGGTCAGTTTTCAGATAAGCAATAAAAATGACAAAAAATCCTACTGTTTTTTGAAATTTACTGTCTTCATTAGCAGTGCAGGTAGGCAAAAGAAAATTAATGTTTTGGTAAACAGAGGGCGTTAAATAACGTTAAAGTTTCAGCTGAATCAGTGCATGAACAGCTGCCTATCTGTGCTCAGTCCTCTCTCCATCTGCATCAAAGCACAGTGTTTTTCAACAAAGCATCTGATTCATGAGACAACCTTACAGGAGTTTAATTAGCAAAGGAGTGTGCAGTATGTGGCCATGTTGGATTCATCGGGTGTTTGGAAAAGGAAAGCAAACAGATGTTTGATTCAAATCTGTCCAGTGGAAATGCATCACAGCTCACATCTCTTCTGAGGCTGCGATAAACCTGGGTGAAAAAAGCCTTTCTGTTTTCTTTAGTGACCCGCATTACTGTGTCCAGTTTCATCTTGTTAAGTACAGAACACAGACTCTGCAAAGATAATGTCTTTGTGCTCAGTCAGTACCCGCCAACGCAGGCACCCTTTCCTCACAGGAAATTCTCCAGGGTGGCTTTGCAGGCCTGGGGTTGTGACTGGCATCTTCTGACTTAGAGGAGAATGGAGATGTATGAATACCAGGAGAAAGCATATTTTTTCAGCATCATCTGTAAGCTTTACCCCTGATATTGGAAGAATGACAGTAAAGTGTGCATCAGATCCATAAACACTAGTTTGAGACCTGAAAGCCTTTCCCCAAGATCTTTTTATAACTCTGAAATTAAATGAAAAATAGTCTATAAATAAAACTGTAGAATAACAACCTCCCCCTTGTGCTTAAGGGGACAGATTACTTGTTCCACCACAACACCCCGAGCACCTCAGTCAGGCTGAAGGGCAGCAGGGCTATGACATGTTTTCAGCCAAGCTTGAGGTGCATAATTCCAGTCTGAAGGGTACATGGCACTTTCAGCACTGAAAATGCACAGTATCAGGTGAAAATCAGCAAAATAACCTTTACCCAGTCCTTTGTGAAATGCTCCTGTTTTCCTCTTGCTCATAGAACTTTATTATTTCTATAAAACACACAGCCCTCTGTTATAATTAGATGCCTTGATATGATCCCAGGCTCATACGTTTATGGAACGTGATTCTGGTTACACCAACAGTGATATCAACTGTCATGCTGGCAGCAAGCTCTTCTGTTAGTGACATGCTCACATCTCAGAGCAAGCAAAGCCAACATGTTTCATTATCACAGACAGCAAAGAAAACACTTTCTCCTTTATTAATGCAATGAAATTCCATAAAGGTGAAGGGCAAGGTTAAAGTGAAAGCTGAGTTAAAACAAGAATTCAAGGGAGAAAGGAAGCTGATGACAAAAATGCTTAAATAACCTTTATCTGCCGCGGTGTTTGTACCACACTAACCTCTTAGCTTCTTAAGCAAAAGGCTGTATTTATTGCTTACCGTTCAATCACTTTGGGAAACATTTAGTCCCACGTTTTACATGTGCTGTGATACAGTAATAGGATTTGTGTACCATTGATAAATCAATGTGGGAATAGTATCCCATCAAGGAAAGCTTTGAACTTCTCTCTTCCTCCGGGACAAAATGATCAACTGAAGTAAGAAGTCTGGTTCCCACAGATTTCTGCTTCATGACTTACGCAAACTGACTTTTTTACAGTTGCAAAATTCATGAGAGTAACCTTCCAGCTACGTTCTCTGATGTCTAACAAAAGCTGTTCCCTCAGCCAGATGCTGAAGATAGTGTCCTCTATCTAGCTGTCTGGTTTCTCTTAATTATTTCTGAATTGTCCATTTCTCTGTCAACTTTGTTTGAAATGTGCTAATAAATTTATAACTTACACAGGACAGGAGCCTACATGCACGAAAAGATTACTCCTACATTGTGACTGTTACAGTCCCATTTCCTTTGGGAACCAGCTGATTAACCCAAAACAGAGAGAGCTCCTTGAGCTATCAGGAGGTGCTTTGTAGCTGAGGGCTAAACTTTGTCACATGGCTTAGCAAATTAGTGCCCTGTCATCCGATTCAGTGACTGAGTCGGGTCAATCTTTTTGTTTGTCTGAAGGCTGGTTTGTGAGATATGGGTGGTGATGTATAGAAAAGACCTGTGTGTTGATTGTGGAAGTAGGTCCACATCCTGTAACAAAGACTCGCTGGAAAACAGGGCTCCAAGAGAACTTTGGAGTCTGACAGGCCATCCCTCTCACCTCACAGTGGGCTGATACATGCTTATATCATGGTTTGTAGTAGTTTGCTAGCCTTATTCTCAAATAACTCCATTATCTCCCCAGGCAAGGTATTTTCAGAACTTCTCTGCTGTTACCAGAAGATTTTGCTACTAATTAACAGACTTCTGAAAGTAGCAAGTTTTACTATCAGTTATATCCCAGTGAAAGTCTGTTGGTCTCAGCGTCATAGAGAAAGATGTAAAGTATTAACTTAACAGCGCTTAATCCACTAATATATACCGTCCTAGCAGGGCACATACAGATTTCTTCCCTATAGTGAGGCCTGTGAAGTATCATCCAATTTCTGTTCTGCACTCTGGTTCTGTACCTCTGGAGGGAACAGACTCTGATGGACCCAGGCTTTTCTGCCCACTTCACCATTGAGGTGAATCCTCTTTTCCCTCTTTTGTGTCCCACTATGTATTCATCCTGTTCTCTTTCTCTTGGCCATACAACACTTTCATTCCTAGAGCTTTGTTGCTCTAGGTAACAAAACAAGTGGGCTATTGATTGAGATAAACTGCACACTGTTTTAAAGATAACCTGCAATAAGCACGGTCACTTTTGAAAATGGCGCTATAAAGATCTCACTGGATTCTCTCACAGATGAGGTTATTCTGCTTGCTCTACAAAAACGCCTCAGCTATGACCTCAGCCAGGAAAGCTGAAAGATAACAAATCTGTTATAAACATCTTCCACAGCCTCCACACAAATGTCTAAACTTTCTGGGCTCTTCCACATGCTAGAGATGTGAGTGAGTTCGTGGGGGTACCACGAATTTCCAGACCTGTTTCATATGAGAATAACCTATTTCACAAGGGTGGAAACACATGAGAAAAACTTCCCTGCTAGCCCTGACAGGAACGTACATCATGCTGGTGGAGGGGCATTGTTTTTGGTGGACAGTGATAACCTTTCTGCAGAGTTAGTGGCTCATAATATTCGCTAAAGCTCAAATCAGGCTAGTCTGTGGAGCCAAGGAGTTGTTTGCTGCCTGCTGATGCATTTGTGAGTGCCCAATAACTAGCTGATCTGCAGAAACTCACACAACTGAAAACCTTTCCAAGTTGCCTGTCTACATCATTCTCCAGTAGTCCATCTGAATGTTATTCAATAATCTTTTTCACATCTCTTCATGTACGAGGGTTGTCAGGGTTCTTACACTCGAGGTGTATAGCTACTGCTTTTGTGATCTGCTGTGTCTCTGCACTGCTCTGCTGACCACCCCATATGCAGATATGGAGCCTCCTTTATTAAGAGCTACTTGTTAACAGGGACCATTGCATAACAAACAGTTGCTAGTATTTTCTGTCTTGCATTGTCAATCACAGTAACTTCGCTGTTTCCATCTCATTTATGGCTTAAATGTTACCTAGGAATGCCCTTTTTTAACACTGGACAGATGCCTTTGGAAAATCTTAACGTCCCTACCTGTCTATAGTGTAAAACTTACAGTTCTGGAGAAAAGCAAGTACTCATGGTAGAAGGGGAACCGAAAGCCAAAATACCCAGGTGCTGTTACAAACTCTGCAATGGACTTATGGATAACTCGTTGTTTCCCTTTAGCTTTTGTCTGTTTAGATTACCATTTCTATGAGGAGTGTGATCCCATATTATATATGTTATCTCACTGATGCCTCTGCCGTAATACAATTAAATAGTACTTTTTAGTGTCTGCAAATAAGCCAAAGTCCGTAAGTGTTTAATGGCACTCCTTCAGTGATAAATCTATAGTGCTCACAGAAAAGCAAAGTGAACTTAAGAGACTAGCCAGAACTATCACTGCTTGCTTGTCAGTCTGTCATTCTTGACTATGTGGCTGCAAATGATACAAAGCATTCGTAGCACCGCTGCATCCTTCAGGGTGAGTAAACGCATGCCTTGGAAGAATAGTTTTGGACGCTTGTTGTCCTTGGAGCTCTCTGTAAGTTCATTTACTATAAAGAGAGGGTACTCGTACAGGTCTGTCCTACCTTGCACCTCAGAAAATGGGACAAGTGAGTTTGGTGGCTTCTGGGCCAAATATAGGACTGCTAGAAATGAGTGCAATTCTATTGAGACAAGCGAAATCATAGTTACTTGTTACCCGTTTTTAATTAAACAGGCAGAGTTCATTATTACAGTGCAGTAGGGAGAAATCTCGAAATTAAATAGGTTTATAGTTATTAACAGGTTAATGGCTTTTAAAAATAAAATTGCTATGTCATTAATTCATGTTACCTCAAGGTTATTGTGTTTTGATTCAGGTGGACTTCAGAGCAAGAGTTTTGTCCTGTGCAATAACCCAGTTATGTCACTTAGCATTGAAAAATAAGACAACAGTGGTACCTGATGTATGAACAATATGCTAGAGAACAAGTGTGTAGAAAGCTGATACAAAGTGTGAAAATGTAAATCAGGTGCCTGCCAAGCCAGGACATGTGTGAAACAAATGTTATCGCAGCGGTGCTGAGAGGAGTTAGCAGCAGCGAGCATGTGGGTTTTCTGCTAGTGCTTTTCACTTACATCTTTCTATTAAGTGAATCCCAGCTCTCATATTTTCCATGTGGAAAGCTTCTGCCCTTTTATTTTTTTCTATAACAACCGAGAGGTAATGTGGTGGTGTGACTGGTTCTGGACTAGTCCAGGCTCTGCAGCCCCTGGAAAGGGATGGAGGGTCCTGCTTTCCTGCCTGCCTCCAGCTCCCTGTGTAAACCTTGAGAGTCCACTTGTCCTCAGTAGTACAGATAGAAAGGATGAAGGTGACTGAATACTGAAATGAAGTATGAGTTGTGTTAGATCTGCAGATCTTGTGCTGAACCTCTTGAGATGCACAGCTTCTGTATCAAGAAGCAAAAAGCCATGCGATGAGGCAAGTGCGAATGAGTTCTCTGAAATTTTGGGGAGGGAGTGGGAAAAGCAAAGGCATTGAGACATTTAAAACCTCAGTCCAGTGCATACATTTAGAGCAATGGAGAAGGAACTCTGGAAGCTACACTGGAAGCAGGACATAGGCACAAGTTGATGAAGGGATCTGAAGGTAGCCTGCTGGTTCCCATGGAGGTGAAGCACCAGGTTTCCGTTTTCTGCGCTTGTCCCCGAAGGACACCTTTGTGTACAAACATGAGACTTAATACTTACTGTCTCTGAGGCTATTGCTGTGTCATCTGACTCAATATGAAATAACGGAATTGTTTCCAGAAGACAGGAGGCACTTTGGCATTGTCCATATACATGGCCCAGTGAAATCTGAGGTAAAGGCAGTTAGATACAGTGGTACCAGAGAGTCTTAGGCCCTCCATATCTTAACTTGAGGAAAAAACATCTGTGATAGTTTAAAATGAGAAATGAAAGCCATTCATATGGTCTGTGATCAGGTTTTCACTGAGCACTTCCAAAGGGCTGGCTCTGGAGAGCCCTCCAGGAAGAGCTGGGACTGGAATGTTCTTTTCCAGTGCTGAGATGGAACACCTGTGTTGCCCATGTTTTTTCTACTAAGTGGTTCATGATAAGGGATTTCTGATACCAGGGTGCTGAGACCTGAAGGCACACAAGCATCTTCATTGCCTGAGCATCTGCCCAGAGCTGGTACAGTGTGCACAGAGCAGGACGTACGTGGCACGAAGGCTGACATGCACTCATTGGCCACCTAGTTAGGAAGAAAATTCTGGGCAGGAAAAGAGGAGAGGATCCTTGACACTGTGCAGCAGAGGCTGTCCCGTCTCTGGGAATGATGTATCTGCAAATGGTTCTCCTAATTTACCTTCCTTTCTGTAACTCTCACCTTCTCATCAGCAACTTGGTAGCCAGTGGGAGTAGACTGTAGGTGTGATGGGATTGTTGTGGGTGATAGCAGATATCTGTGGTACAAATGATGGAGCAGCTGCCTGAAACCTGTACTGGAAGCTAAGGTGAAAGTCTGTCCAACTGGTTGAGCAAATAAGGAGCTGATTAGCACCAGCCCTGACAAATACCTTCACAGAGACCACAGGAGGCTGGATTGGATAATCTGAGCACAGAGGTAATAAATCCTGCACTTGTGCTTTGTTCCATTGTGTTTGCAAAAAGATTTTGTGACCATTTTAACTGTATCTACACAGAACAAAGGTGTGCTACACCTTTGCTGCAAGATCTGGAGCATTTTCCTGTGTCCTAAGCAGCTGTATGTTCCACTCACAAAGCTTTGACAAAAAAGTGCTAGTTGTTTGTGGTTTTCTGAATGTTGGACTAGAACTTTTCAGTTATCATGTGTAACCATTGTAATGAAGCACTTGGAAGTCATTCTTCTGTCTCAAAACTTATCTGTGGTAGTCAAAGGTGACGATAGGAAGTTTTTGAAAAATACTTCTCTAGAATATTTTTTTTGGTTATGTTTTCTCGCATTTGGCAAGGATCAGGATGGTACTGGACATCAAGTACCACAAGATGGTAGACAGGTATTATTCTGTAGGGTTTACTTGTGGAGGAGGAGATTATACAGTGAAATGCAGGGTTTGTATGTTGGTCAAAATTTGTAGATATAGTGCTGTGTGAAGTAACACTGGAAGGGACTGGAAGGGCCCTTTAAATGCACAGTTGCATATGCATTCCCAGTGTGACTCTGCAGCTTGGTGAAGCAGTGTGATTGTTGTACATGTGAGCAAGGAGCATCATGTTGTAGAAAAGAGACATTAAAGTTATAAGCAGCGTTAGCCAAATCATTCCACAAATAACTTGTCTGGGTCTTTGGTGTCCATGCATTCAAAAGTCTGGAATACATGTAGAAAGAAAAAAATTATTTGAGAACTAGGAAGGACTTTTGGGTGAGGAATTTAAGACTTACTGCATTTCAGTCTTGGTTTAGAGAGAGCTTGCTTTCTACTAACTAATTATAAATATATAATTGGGGAAAATACTTCTGGTAGCTTTCAGTTTAGCAGAGGATGATATGTAGGGTCTAATATTTGGAAGCTAAAGCTAGACAATTTCAGATGAGGACTATATCACAGGATTTTAGCTGTGAAAGACCAATTTACTTTGCACGTGTTGGTCTTCAGATGAGAAGTATCTGCAATCACAGACTAGATTTCCCAAAGCTCTAGCTCACATGAAAGTTAGGCATATAGGTGGAGAAAAGAAGTATAAAGTAGAAGAAAAAGGATGAAAATAATAAGCAGGGAATTCCAGCTGAGGCTTTCTCAGCATGAGAGGAACAGAGTATGTCATGTAGACTGTTCTCATCTGTGTGTGTCCTCAATGGGTGCATCTCATTGTCTGATCCATGCAGGCCTGAGGTACATAATGCAGCTTCCTCAGGAGCATTTGCTGACAGCTTAACTCCCTGTCTTTCCAACAGGACCTTTCAGTAGGTCCAGTGTGATTTTCCTCTCTAGGATCTTCCTCTGTGAAATGCAGGTTGCACAGCTGTGTAACTCACAGCCAGTGGCTAAGCTACTCTCTTTTGGTGTTTGTTGTGTTGTTACTTGTTAGGCTGTTACCTGCCTTTCTGCTTGTTGCCTTCCAGTTCCCCTATTCAAATGAGCAAAAATATTCCCTCATTTCAGTAGGTGGGTATAGCTTTAATAGACAAGTCATGTATTGATAACCACAGTGCTGCCCCTTTACTCATTTTAATTATTCACTGTAGCAGGCTGCAACCTTGTCATATTCCCCTAAATTGCCAAAAACATAAAATAAAAGCTGACTAACTCTTTTGGTATCCTTGTAACTCATCTCAAATGACAGTAACGTTACCTAGAGAGAGAGCAAACAGCATAAAGGAACGTGTTATGAGCTCTTCTGTTAAACAGCTGCACCAACTTTTGCCATATGAGAATCTAATCCATTGTATGGGAATCTGTTATATATTTTTCTAGATGTACTGTAAGGCCTGGGTCCTGTGAACTTGTACAAGTATGTAATTTTACTTGCTGGTTGGTGCCATTGCTCTGTGGTTGTCTGTCCCCTTGTTCATACAGAATAACATTACAAAAAGTATTGGTGAATAAAGAGCTGTAAAAATCTGTGGTGGGTATTCAAGCTCTATTTCCCCCAAAATTATAGGAGTCATCCAAGTCATCTAGAAATGCCCATGGTCATTGTTAAGTCTGTTGTGTGATCTGATGGATAGACACACACAGAGAGAGATGTATTCCATGCTTTTAAATGTTCTCAATTTACCACAACTTCTGTCCATGTGCACCAAACATCATTGTCTCAAGAGGCAGTTTACATTGGGAGTAATTGAAAAAGGTTACTGTTAGTGTTGAAATAGAGTTGATTATGTTGTAGTGTGAACCAGGTTTTTCTTCTTGTGGCAAGACCCTTCTAGCTTCAGATTTAAAAACCTTAGGCCCTGATCCAGTCTTTCCAGTGCTTTTGCTGACAGCTGGAATAGGCCTTCAGCGCTCACATCAATATGTCAGCCCGCTACCTGCTAAGTCCTTGGCTCCTCCATTTTCTGGCATCTTCTGCAATAGATTAGATGATACAAAAAAAATGCCTTGGCTTCTAGTTGCAATTTCACATATGGTAAAATGAGCTCAGCACTTTGTTATGTTTTTTTTTTTTTCCCTCAATCCTTCCTCCTGGTGACAATTCCAAGAGCATGTTTGGAAAATGGAAGTGGAAAATAGGAAAAATTGAAGAAAGTAGTGGAGATCTGAAAGGATTGAGGTCTTGATACAAGCATGATATGTCAAACAGAAAAACCTCTTCAAACCGTCTCTGCAAACTCACAGAAGAAAATATGATGCGTGGATTTTGTGCAAAAGATGAAGAATCTGGAATGTTAATGCTTTGAGGTAATATGGAGGTATCTGCTGGCCTGCTGCAGTGGCAATAGCATGAATAAGAAGAGTTAAAAGCTATTAGTTAGACAACACTTGTTGGAAACAGAAGTTGAGTGAAGCACTAACAGAGCCAATAGGACAGGAAACATCTGTCATACTGGCAGAGTCAGCATTGTAACCAAAAAGGACCTTACCTTTGCAGTCTTTGCTAGGGCAGGCTGAAGAATTTGAAGTTGAACTACATAGTTAACATTTTAGAGAGTTCATTCCAACTTTTTGCATCAATGACAACTATGTGTTATTTTAAGCTCATCTTTGATGATCTAGAACTTATTTATTTGATCCTGAATATTTAGTGGGATTTTTTAAGCTATCCTCTCGGTAGATCACTACTAGATGTCTTCATCACTCACGCAAACATTTGCAGTTCAGCCACTGAATTAAAAAAATAAATAAAGAAAATTAATCTGTAGTTATGACCATTATGTCTAAACATTTATCTCTTTTTAAATGCAGTATTCCTAAAGTCAGTAAGTGTGGGTCTTTTTAAGTGATAGAAAAAGTAAATTGCTGCTGAAAGTCAGGCACTGAATTTACAGAGAAACATCAAAGGACAGTGAGTCCAAGTCCATCATCGGTTCCACTTGGTGGGGTAATAATAGAAAGGAACTTGCTTGTTAAGACCATGTGCAGGTGGGATCACCACGGTGTTTTACACAGGCTTTCTGATCAATTATCTCAGCTCGATATGTAATTGCCACTCAACTCACAGCGTCTGTCAGGACATGCATGTTTTTGACAAAGCTTGTGACAGACATATATCTGCCTTTGAGCCCACTCTTAATTTCCTTTTCTTGCATAACCACTGCTGCTTCTTTATACTACAAGATCATATTGCTGGAGCTGAATGTAACAAAATTAGCATCAAGATTCAATTGGAAGAATAAAACAACTTTTCAGATGACAAACATTAGAGAGCTGATAAGTGCTCCCTAACAAACATCTCTGCTATGAAGCTTTGTTTACATGTTTAATTTAAAGTGTAAATTATTAACCAGCAGTCTGTAGCAAAAAACCTCTTTTAGTTTGGCTTGCTCCTACTGTTTTTTAGTAATTTAGGAAGGTGCTCCTAGCCATTCTACATAGCTGACAGAAGAACAGACCCATGAGATTTCAGAGACATAAGCAAGTTCCTGGTAGGTGTAAATAAGAAATGTATTATCATGTCTTCATATTAGGTGAAAGAGTTCCAAATACATCCCACTGTGGGCTCCGTGGGAGATGTGCTCCTGCTGTGCATCTCCCCAGAGACACCAGGCGCTTCCAAGGTCACGCAGTGCTTTCAGTCTTGCTCTGCAGTGTGTATTCCTCGCTGCCGTGCAATGTTAGCGCTCTGTCCACAGCAGGACTCTGCATACGTCTGCGGGAGAGGCTTTGCTTCTGCATCGTGCTGTACAAAGTCAAATGCTTTAACGCACCCTAGCATGGTTTAGTGGTGGGCTTGGTAGTGTTAGGATAATGGTTGGACCTGATGATCTTAAAGGTGTTTTCCAACCAAAATGATTCTATGATTCTGTGTTGGCATAATTCAGACTTGTGTCTAAGACCATTATGGTTCATGTCTCATTCATGAATGCAAAGGTCAAACAGCCATGCACACCAGCTGGGCAATTCTTTTGAAGAGGAGGGTGCTTGGCTCCTGATGAGACTTGAGACAGGCGAATCTTTTGGTCGCTGACACACATAAACACTCTCTTTGGGAAGGAAAGGATCTGAATATCTGTGTAGCTGTGGCAGGGCCACTACCACAGGGGTCCTTCCCCTGTATAACTACATTCGTTGATGTAGATGCAGGCATAAGAGAGCTGTGTGTTGTCACTGTCGGATGTCTACCAAATGTCCTAGGAGTGTGTGCCCCATGGGACAGGAGCTGAGATGGAAGGGACAGCCTTCTCAAATCTTCTAAGTCCGCCCCTGATATGGGACTCTGTCTAGATAGTGTAACTGCGGTGGATTTGTGATTGGTTGAAATTAACCTTTAATGTTTACTGAAGAGCTGGGTAAAGGAAGCAAAAGGTTTTTTGATCCATAAACTCACTTATTCTGAAATCAATGCCTACATTTCCTGGGACTCCTTGGCAATGATGACTGGGGATTTCTTGAAATTGAATCTCATCAGCCTCAATATTTGCTTTTGCTGGAATAGTATTACATAGGTGCATCCTGGGACCATGACATCTTAATTACTAATGCAAAAATTAAATCAGATAGATGCTTTTTGAACCAACATTTTTATCTGCATGTTCCCAGTTCTTAGTATAGCATTGGCATATGCAGTGTGATTTTTATTAATTTTCATGAGGAGGATGGGCTGAAGTCCACTGATTTGTGAGACTTTAGCATGACTTTTGCATACAAATGTCTTAAAATACAGGAATTGTTCTTGAAGCTTATGATAGCTGGAACTGCCTGAGATTGCCTTCATGCTAAGTTTGTGCCCCACTTCTGCAGCAGCACAATGAACTCTGTTGTCTCTGTTACCTAGCAAATGTTGGTTGTTTTAAACAGGTGCAATTAGCATCTAAAAATTAATGAAGTTTCATTAATTATTATAGATTCAAATGGAAAAGCAAGATTTTGCCCTTGCAAACTGTTCTTTGTAATGAATGATATAATGGCTAATTGCTGGGACTGAATCAAGTAGTTAAAAGAAGTACTGGTACTGATAACACTAGAGTTGAATGCATTTTATTACGGCCAAAGCAATTCAGTTTTAAGTGCTGTTTATTTTCCTGTTGTGAGAACTGTTGGTATGTTTGATGCATCTGACACCCTACTGAAATCAGTAGGGAACTGTTAGGGTACAGGATGTATTTAACAGGTCACCAAATAAGTTGCCGTTTCCTGCCAGAACTTGATGACAGGAGAAAATTTCTTGTTGGATGGGCTTATACCAGGTGTCTGAATTTTTGCAGTGTACTGTGGTACAACTTTGTGAAATAAGCCACTAGTGAAATGAGTTCTGAGAATCTGTATAATTAAACTGCTGAAAGCTGTAAAACCACTATGTTAAAGTACGATGTGTACTTACTGTAAAGTAGGATCTGTAAAGTTTCTGGAACTTGCAAATCTAGCTACAAATTGCCAGTAGTTTTTTTAACTGTTATGCAAAATGGTTTCATATTTGGAAATTTTTATAGTTTGGCATTGTTAGTAGCTTACTTTAAAAAATTATGGGCCTGTCCTCTCTTGATACAACCTCTTCATTCACATTTATCCAGTGAAAGTTAAAACTATTAAGCAAGATAGGGATCTGAGATTGCTCTTCTTGCTTCTAATATACAATGAGGTTTTGGTACAACTAACCAATAAAGTGTTAGTTCGGAATGTGATACATCACAAAGTATTTAAAGCTTTGTCATGAATTGCTTTATATCTGGACTGTTACTGATCTTCCATGGTGCAGGTCTCTGACATGGGAAGTGGTGTGGGGGAATGAGGTAGATCTTTCCTGGCATATGAGTGTGTATCAGAAGGGGAAGGCTGTGGAGATTACTGGAACCATGAGTACTCAACTGCTTAGCAAGTAGGGGAGAGGAGGATTCCTCATTTCAATACCCTCATAAAAAGCCTATTCAGGTTTTTACACAGAGAGAAGAAACTAAATCATCAGTACCCGTACAGCAACATTTTATTGCCTTTAGGAACTGGATTTTGCCACCAAACAGAGTAATAAATCCCAGATTTCCAGTAAATCAGCATATGGACTAGGACACAATCTAAGATGTGTCTGTTATTCTGAATCTGGCCACTAAACGTTTAACAGAGGTTTTAGGTAAAAGGTAACATGTGCGTAGTGAGGCTGCCTTGTTTTTCTTGAGTCACAGAACTGGAATAACAGGACATTTTTGTCACCATTCACTGAGCTGCTCATTTGCATGTGGAATTCATTTGCATGCCATTGGCATTTGGGGGAGAGCTCTGAGAAGCATCTGGGAGGATCTGCACTCAATGCAGAAGAGATCTCTGGCTGCAATTGGATGGGAACAAAATTAGCTAGGCCTGTGGGAAAAATTGACAAATTAAACTTGGCTTCACGAAAATGTCTCTCAGTTGCACATTTTTGTTTGGAAAGATGCAGCAGTGCTATATAGGTAAGGCATAGATGTTAGGTATTGGTAGGAAGGAGAATTTCATTCCTAATCACCTTTTGGATTGCATAGCTACCTTCCATCTTTGGGAAGTTCTTGGAGATTCACTTTTTCCATCTTCAAAACACTTTTCTGGTTTATTGGAAGGCTTTGTAGAGTCTAAAGTTCTGTACCTTACCACGCCAACCTAGTTTGTGATCTTCTATGAAAGAGGCTTTTTCAAAGGTAGCTTGTGAATGCTTTCTGGTGTTCTGAAAAACACCAGCTACACACTTGTCAGCAAAATGTTCCTTTGGTTTAATAAGTGCAGGAGCCAGGAAAGCTTGTCCAGTGTTTACCAGGACCAAACAGTCTGGTGGAATGAGTATTCAAGGTAGTGAACCGTGGCTGGAGTGACGCAAATGTGTGTGGACACTCTCAAAGCTGCTCCCTTGCTTGGGGTGAATGTTAATGACTCTTCCATGTCTCATGATGGATTCATTCAGACATTAAGTCACTGGAAAAAATACTCTGAAAAATATGCACATGTTCTTGCTGACTCAAAATCTTGTAATAGCAGCAGGCTTACAGAAAAAAAAAAAAAAAAAAGAAAAAAGTAGTAGTTATTTTGTGATCTTACAAATCAAATGTTGTCTGGATTCTGACTGAACACGTGGTCATTTCAGCTTGTCCAGGACACTTAGCTTCCCTGTTGCTCAGTTAAAGGGTAGGAGCTGGGATGTCTGTGAGTGAAGTAGGAGGCCCCTGTTGCATATAACCAAAGAGGACTTGGAGCAATTGCTGAAGTTGGACTGGAGAGAGGATATTTGTCTTAAATTAGTGCATTGGGTAAATCACTCTTTTTAAAAAAAACATTCTTCAAAGATGGTAACAGGGTGATGGTGGTGATTTAATTTATTTACTTAATTCTATAATTGCTTTAATTTCTAGAATGACACTGAAACTTTATTTAATCTTAATTAGTGATAGGCTGCTCTCTGAGCAAACAGGGCAGCACCTTTTGGGGCTGCGCTTGGGGGAAATATATTAGGGCATTTTCAACACAGTCAAGCAGTAAAAGTAATTGCTCAGCTTGTGCAGTTGTGATGTGAGTGTTCTTGGCAAGGAATAGCCAGTTTTGGATTTGATGAGCCTTCTATATGATTTTGGTCTACTTTGATTTGATCTTTCTGTGCCTCAGGTATATCTGCTCAAGAGGCTCAAGAATAATTTTCCTAGATTTGTTGGTTTGGTTGTTCTGTAAGGATTATACATTCTTCCAGGCAAAGCTGTCTCCTTCCTACTCATTATGTGTGTAGCAACTGGCGCAGTATGTCCTCATAGGTGCCGTTGTAATACAGAGCTCACTCCTATTAATAGTTATAAAGAATTCCCATTCACGTGAGCAGGAACTGAGCCTCAGCAAAAGAAGGGAAAAGGCTTGATTGGGTGAGGTGACGGGTGTGCTGGCCTTGTGTTATTGTCACCCAGAGAAACATTAAGTGTCAGCAGCATGAAGCAGGGCTGGGCATAGTGTAAGCCTCCAGGATGTTTTTTCATGTGAGAAAGTTTCAGATTCAGGATCAGCTTTACATTCAAAATTTAGTTCAGGCACCTGGAATGTTTTATTTATGTTGCATGTAGTAGCTGTACAATGAGGATTTAAGGGAGTTCAGTTTAGGGTGGGAGTGGCAGAGGAAGAAGTACATCTGTTGAAAGATTCCTCTCCATTTCTATAAAGATCTGGCCACATGACCAGTGGCTGGCATCTCCTATATAGGGAATACTTGCATGTGTGCTTATATGTGAGCAAACCCCCCTACTAAGGTGCTCTCTGCTAAGGAACGCATAGCAATACACTTAAGCAGGGAACTGATAAATCCATCACAAAATAGTGGCTTGCCATTTTCTCCTTGCAATTTTTTTTAAACACATATGCATGTTCTTTATATGCAGGAAGACATAAGCTCACATGCTATTTTAAGCATGTGGACAATACACAGAAACTGACAAATCAATTCAAACCTAAGTGCTTAGGTGTTATCAAGCTTGAAGATTAATTTGCAGCAGAAGCTGCTGCTAACTGAACACTGAAATGAACATTAGTTTCCACTTTGTCCTTCAGTGGGTACTAAGAGGAACATGGATCTCTCAAGCCTGATGTTACATAAAGTTGTTGTTAGGATGTAGATTCCAAATTTTGCGCCTTTTATGTTCTCTTCCTTTAGATTTAAGCATAGAAAGCCAGACCTTGGAAAGGTCTGATTGCTGCTGATTTACATCAGCTAAGGGTCTGGTTCAGGGGATGGATGTGACAGCATCTGAACTTGTAGAAAACCCTCTATGAAGCAGTTATTGTCAGTTCTGTATTCCTGTGGTGACTAGCTTCGGTTTTCACAGTACGCTGTAACTGAAATGTAGTTCGCAGCTAACCCAAAGTCACTTCTGAAAAACTGTTTTCACAAGGGAGTTTACTTAAGTTTGAAAGCTATACAGGCACTTAGAAATGGCAGGTAAATCCCTCATTGCATTTGAAAATCCCATTTGGTGCTTACTCCTTGTTGACTTCCATGGGAATTGAGCTTGTTTGTGTTTTTGAAAAATCCCATGGGAATTTATATACATCTTTATCTACTTAAAATTCTGGCTGTTGACAGTTTTGAAAGTATTGTCTGATGGCTAGGAAACTGGAGAGTTGATTTGTGTTCCTGTCCTGGATTTCAGTAATTGCTAACATGGTCCTGCCTGCAGCGTGTAACTTACTCTTTTGCTTAGCATGAAGATTACCTTCTAGCAAATGCCAGTTGATTGATTGGTTATTTATTTTGCATTTATGATATTTTTTCTGCTGTGTTTTAGGATGTGTCAGCTGCACAGGACAGAAGGGTTTTCTGCGCCTGGAAGCTAAAGGCATACAATAGAAAACAGTGTTTACATATGCAGTTCCTATTGCATTGAGCATATTTTCACAAAACCAGAGCCTAACCTTTAGAGTTGACAGCACTGTATTTAATGTGCTTGTAATTTATTTGAAGGCATCACTGATTTTTATTTTAGCTTTTAATATATGACACATTTCCAGTACTAAGAGATTCTCCCAAAAGCAGTCCAAATCACAATCAAAACGGAAAAGATGTAGAGTCAAATGCTCACCCCCTATTCACTGTTCGTAGAAAATCTGTATGAATGGGGATATCAGATACCTGCTTAGGCTGAGAGGTTAATGATTTTTAGAAGGAGTTACCAGCCAGCTTACACATGTGAAAAGTGTCTCTCTTCTAAAGGTCAAGTAAATAACTAGAAATGCAGGGTGAATTTTACCATATGAAATGTTGGTAGTGAAGAAACTGACAGATCATGAAAGTCATCCAGCAAAACTAAGTTGGATTTGAGTAATTTATGAAAGTTAATTTGTTCATTGAGTGCTGGAAAGAAGCAGTAGGCATGGCTGTTTGTCATGCTACAATGATACTCTGTAAGAACAGGCAGCCAAGACAGGATGGACAGCTGCAGCTGACACTGGCTGCTCTGCAAAAGAGCTTAGGTGGGTTTTAGCCCTCTGGATAAAGTTTGCTTACTGCAGTTCCAGGCCCAGAACTGCTTTGAGACAGCAAGGCTTCAACAGGAAACAGAAAGTCACAAACACTGCAAATAGAGAGGAAAGCATCACCTGATTTCCTGTTAGCCTTTCTAACAAGGATGGTCCAAAGGCCTTTGAGCAAAACAGAATAGTTCTTGTGTGTGCTGGGTCTTACCACATGTCCATCCAGCCTATTCTTCTTCTTGGTCTTTTGGCTAAGATTGTCATGTCTGTTCTTGTCTGTTTAATATCTGATAGGTCTTTGCTGTGAGGACTTGCTATTAAATAGCTTTGTGGAGCTGGGCTATGTATGGTTTGTGGGTTTGCACTGTCTTCCCCCTGCACTGATACCCCTCAGTGACTCATCACAGTACAGTAGGAGAACAAAGCAAACAAAGCAGTGAAAATACTGCTTCCCTGTATATTCTCCTGTCCTCCAACAGTTTGCAGCTCAGGTGCTTCCTAAACCAACGTTTTTATCCTTGTAGTAAGCTCTTGATGGAATTTAACAGTCATCTTAACAGATTCTGCATCTCTGAGAAGCTACGGATATGTGTGGTAATTAGGAACACTATCTTTTGCTTGCTTTTTCTCTGGACCTCAGAGAATTGTTGAGCTGCAGTGCACAGGTACAGCTGGGTTTTAGAGGCTGACGGGAGCAAGCTTGAAGGTGAATATTATGAAGCGTCTGTCACAGACTGCCAAGGACCAGAACCGTCTGTGGGAGCTGTCTCTAAAACAAAGGATGACCTGCCAGGTGGTGCTGGGAAGACTGCAGTCACAAGGGTTGTTTGCAGCAGAGCTGCTAGTTTATAAGTCTACACGTGACACTGGGCAAGAAGTGAGCCAGTGGTATGTGAGACAGGAGGAGCCTGTGGGGACTTACACTGTAGACAAGTGAGATGGCAGAAACCGGTGGCTGAAGTGCCTGTTACCTGGATAGAAAACTTAAAAATGTGGCAGAGCCAGTGGGGCCCACATCATGCAGCATTGCTGACTGAAATGAGAGAGTTATTTGGCTTCAGAGATGGGTAAGACTGTACAAATACAGAAAAATAGTGCTGGAAACGGAATTTCTGCCCAATTCAAAATTAGCAACTGTGAGTGATAATTGTTAGCAGATGTCAGGTTTCTATTTATTTCCTTGTTTTCTGGAATGTTTATAGGTTTCATTTTCTTTTTTGTTGTATGTTAGTCTTTCAAATTTTCTCATGTGAGGTGCAGAGAATTTGTATACCAGCTCTTTAAAATGGCAACGTTGAGGCATCTCAGTCAGGTTGTGTATGGCAAGGAAAATTCTGTATATGTTTATTGCTGCTGTTTACAGAGTGAAATGTTATTAAACAACTCAGGTGATAAGTGGAATAACCACTCTACCCTCTCCGGGCTGCTGTTGGCTATTATCATCCACCTGGCTTCTTTGCAGAGCCTGCTGATAAAATTATCATCCCTCCAAAACCTAAGTAGCTGTCAGACAAAAAGTCTGGGCCCTAGCAAGGCAATGCAAAACCATTCCCCTTCCCTGGGAGAGAAGAGCAAGGACTTGCAACTTGAGCATGCCCCTGAGCCGCAGCAGCTCGGTCATCTGGAGCCATCCCACAAGTTGGCATCTGCAGTGCAATTGCCAGAAATGTGGGTCTCTCCACTGATTGTCCACGTTTGCAAGAAGAGTGCGAAGGGAAAAGGAAGAGCTGTATAATTTTGCTTCCAAGATAGTCCTTTCACTCATGGCTTTTGACACTGTTCTTGATCCAATGAACACTGCAGAAATCCATGTTAGCAGCTGTTTTCCCTATCAAAGCATTTTCCTTGGATGAGAGTGTCAGCTGGCTGAAAACTGTCTCCAACCATTTGACTTTCCATGGTGGGGGTGGAAGTGTTACTTTTATCACCAATAAAATATGAGAACCTTTGGATGTGGTATTACCTGGCTTACTTACACATCCTGGTAAAACTTCCAACAGCTTTTTTTGTGACTGTCAGCTTAATTTAAATCTCATAATTTTTCTGTGCAGGGAAATGAGCAATACAAGCTGAAAGGTAGATTTTCAATGTGCTTCTTCCCCAAAAGGGCATATACTTTGTGTGCTGAGCAGGGTGGAGATGGAATGAGATGGTACAGGATGGAACACAAGCTTACATCTCTGTAGTTTCAAAGGACATTTGAAAATTTGTTCTCAATTTATGTGCAACTTCCTTGTGTAAGCAGCTAGACCCTTGGCAAGGACTTAGTGTCCTTCTTCACTTCAGGAGTCTTGAGAATTTTACTTGTTGACTCTCTGGTTTTATTCCATTTTAGAAATATATGGGGGGGGGGGAATTTCAACAGCCTACTTTAAGAAAACAGAAAGGTGGACAGAGAGGACAGTATTCTGAGCGGCAAGAGACAGAGGTTCTATTCCCATATCTGTAATTTGATGCCTGACTGAAGGCAAATCACTTTAGGTGTCTCATACGTTTTCTTCTCATGCTTTATTCCCCTTGCCTATTGACCCTTTGAAAGTGCAGCACCTAGCACAACGGAAACTAGAGGTCTGGGGAGCTGCCATTATTGGTAGTCATGATGACAGTGTCTCTGCAGTGTTTCGGCTGTGTAACATCTGCCATTCCTTACCCATTCTTTTTTGGCAGTGGCAGCTTGGTTTTCTTACTCACATTGTCTGATCAAAAAAGTAAATTTCAGTGATCTGGAAAGTTCTACAATGGTGAATACTTTGACCAGCATCCTGGATTCAGATAACTCTGTTTAGGCTTCCCATGCTGGTTAAACTCTCTTCAGCTTTAACCTGTCATTCACATGCTTTTCGACATCTTAATTCTCTCCTGGGTAAAAGTGTTACAAAGGTCTCCCGCATACAAAGGTGTTACTGAATGTATGATCAAATAACCTCTCTATTACAAGTACAACCATGTGTTTGACATTGCTGTGGAGTATACAGAGAACAAGTGGTATGCTAGAAGATACGTAATCTTCCTGAAGCCTCTTTATGAAAAAATAATAAAATACTTCCTAATGCACCTTTCTTTTGGTGGGCATTGAGACAAAATGGAAGATCTGTCAAAGACAGAGAAAAGAGCTCACTTTCTGATTTAAATCTTGTTGCAAAAAAGAAATTTGGATTTGAGGCTGCAAGCCTCTGTGCAGCTATTGCTTATTCTGCTTATTCAGTGCTCTAATATAGTGCAGAGACTGGAAGATTGTTACATATTTTTCAATATACAGGTACTTGAAAGCCTGTCTTTATTTCTGTGCTGGCATTCACTCAGCCATAGGCAGGGGTGCCATTGCCTAGCACTGTCTGCACCTGCCTGCAAAGTGGCATCTTCCATCTGTGCTGTCAGACGGCTCTGCTTAGTTGGCTCTGACAGTTTCAGGGGCCTCCAGTGAGTTACATCAGAGATGGACTTTGTCCAGGGATTCAGCCTTAATTTGAATTTACCACCTCCACTCCCAGAAGCTAGGCTTTGAGATTATTTTAGGAGTGTATATGTGTGTGTGATAATTCTCATGTGTTTGCTACAGCACGGTCTGATAGACTGCTGTGCTCTTTTCTTTATTTTCCATCTTTGACATAATGAATTGTAGCCACAATTGCATAAAGCCGTCTACTAATTTTTTCCAGTGGTGACATTTTTTTTCCAAAAGGTCATGGACTGTACTGCTGCTCACTGTTTACTTAGAGAAAGAATTTAGTCACATATGTTCACATATATAAACCATAACTGGTCTGATAGCGTACTTTGTACAATGCTTTTTTTAAAAAAATAACTGAAAACAGACCAGCACACGTAGCTTCAAAAGTTGAGTGTACAGGGACAAAGGAGGAAAAAAGCTGAGATTTTTTTATTTAATCTTTTACTAAGTATTGTGGGTACTGTAAAGCAAATAAACAGGTAACTTGTTTGAAGTTTCTGCCCAGTCGGGACATGGCTAACTGATAAAACTGAAACCCTGTTGTAAACATTCAGAAATACAGTTATACTGACATGAGATCCCTTGGTACAGTGTAACTGAAGCATATCTAGCACCAATGTTTCTGCACAGGGCAGGAATGGCTTTGTAAAATCCTGCTTAATTGGTGATTTTTGAAGAAAATAGGTCAGAAACTCTTGATGGTCTTCTTGTTAAGTCTTTAATGCCTTGAGATAACTTCAATACTTAGCTGAATAGGTTTTGTATCTTCCTGCCAAAGGAGGCATGGCTTTCAAATTAGAGTGAGTCACACTGGTAAGTGATGTCTGAGGTCCAGCTATGACAGCTCTGTTCTAAAGGCTGAGGAGCACATGACATTTCCAGGTATCGAGCTCTCGCTCCAGGACTGTGAAGTAATTTGGCTAGTGTGGTTCCAAGGACCTGGCAGAAGCTTCTTTTCTGTAAAAATTTGCTAGAGTGATTGCTGCAGCTTTTAGTTTAAATTGCAGGACATGAGAGGAACTGCGCAGAAAAACATCAGGTTATGGGTAAGGCACTGAGCAGAGATGCAGAGGAAAATAAGCCACAAAACGTTGTAAAGGAGTAACATCAGAAGAAGATAGCTCACCGTGATCTTAGCCTACATTCAAAAAAATTAATGTTGATTTATCAGAGCCTGACCTGCATCTCAACATTATGCGTTACTCCATGCGTTATGTAACGCTCAGGGGACATAAACCATGCAACCCCAGGATCCATGTGGTTCTTGTGAAAGATTCTGAAATGTCTGTTTCTTCTCTTGGAAATTCACAAATGGTCTGCACATGCAGACCTTGCTGCTTACATCATAGTATTGTCATGTGAACTCTTCTTGTTTTGCTATCAAAAGTGCATTATTTCATCTTTAAGAATAAGCAATGAGGGTTACAGGAGCAAATAGGAGACCTAGTACAAGTCAGCAGTTAATTTTCTATTCCTGTTTTTCCAAGGCATATAAAAGATATATGTGTGTTGAGAGATTCTAAGTACATGGATCTTGTAGCAAGTGTATACACAGCATGTCAATGGCCATAGAAGTGTCCAAAAAATTATCCATACCCAGTTGAGAGTGCTCTTCACTAGGACCATGTACCCTGGCAGTAATGTACATTTCCTGCTAAATGTTTACCTTACCGTATCTGTATTTACATGGATGGCTTAATGTGTGCTTTGAAGCTATGGGGCTGCATTTGTGATTGTTTCCCCGAGGAAGTATTGTGCAGCAAACTAGCTCATTAATGAAATGCACTAAAGAGAAATTAACATGCTGATGTCCTCTGAGTACTCATCTTCCTCTGGATTGAAGGATTGTGCTGTTGATAGTGAAATGACACTGTTGATAGTGAAATGACAGAGGATGATCAGTTAAAATCCAGTTGGAGTAACTGATAAGGCTTAAGAATGCTGGCTTTGACAATGTCATTTAATGATAAGGACAGAGGAGTCCGTTGTTGGACTGGAAACTCTGCAAAGAGGATCACTAGGTGATATGCACTGTCTTTTCTCTGTGGGGTAACTGTGAGCAGACTATCTTTGCTTCTTCTGAAGACCTGAGAAGATGTGTAGCATGGGAGTCTTAAAAATAGCAAACAATGTGTCCTTCAGATAACCCTCAAAACGTGCTGAAGGACAAAGGGCTCTTTTACATACTAAGGCCCAAAGTATTGAATTCCAAGGAGAATAGTCTCTACCATAATGGCTGCCGCAGGTCTGCGCTGTAGGACTCTGTAAGATACTTAGTTATTTTGTCTGTCTCCTTCTGAGTTACACAGTGTGCTTTCCTCTGGTGTGTTTATTTTAAGTTGTCCATAACACAGAATTCCTTGTGACTAAGTAAAATAGGTTGAGGCTCATTCAGAGCTCTTGGCTATCACTCTGGCCATAAGGGAGTTCATTGAAAAATTAGGCCCATCAAGCCTGAACCATTCTTTCTCTGACCCCAAGACTTTTCTTGTCCTCTGGATGCTGTGCTTGGGTGAAGTGTTCTTTTGCTGTTTTTTAAGGGGTTTCAAGGAGGATTTCAAACCAAATAGTTACCAAAAAAACCCAACCAACCAAACAAAAAAACCCACACACACACAAAAAAAAAAAAAAAAAACCCAACCAAAAATGCACGTGCAAACCACTTTTCTCACTCTGCTCTGAATATTATGACAGTGAGTGTAGCAAGAAAAATATGTGTCCATTTAGGGAAGTAAAAAAGGAAGGCATTTAGCAGGAATCCATTTGAGCTTATATGAATATAGAAGGAAATTCTGCTTTGAAACAGGAGTAATTGTGCTGACAGAGGGAAGCTGACTTATTGTAGCCAACTAGTTATCATGTGATTGCATTACTCTATAAAATCTCCTTCACAACTTGTATGCAATATGATGCTGCAAAATCAATCCTTTAGTTGCTGTATGCAATGTACTTAATGGCATTAAAAATTCAAAAGATTTTATGTGAAACAGAGTATAACACTAAGTCAGTAGAAAACTAAACAAAGCTTACAGTGTCATCCAAAGTCCACTGAATTCAGTAGCGTGATTGGTATCAGGCCCAAAGTAACTAACTTAAATTTATAGATGATCGACATGTTAATTTTCTTACTGACTTTCTAATGGAGTAGTAGATTTTTCCAATAAAGCTGAAAACTAACTTAATTGTTTTACTCATGAGGGGGAAGGAAGAAGCTCAGGTTACACATTGATTTCTATATGCATAATGTTACACAGTAATTTGAAGTTGCTAAACATTTTCCACAGGAAAAGTGCTATTCACATGCTTAGAAACTAAGAAGACAATTTTAAAGATAGTTTTTCCTGCTGTGAAATTGAAAGAAGAAATCAACGGATATTGTTAATGAAAAAGAACAAATAGTGGGTGAAGAACACTTCAGAAGTGTAACATTCCTATTCCACATCATGAGCTACAGTTGGAAAAGGCTGTTAAAGCAAGTCTGATTTCTGTAAATGTAAACCAGCCATCTCATGACACATTTTTCAACTGCAGTTTGTAATTTAATCTTAGGCCCAGTTTAAAGACTGATTTAGTAGTAATGTAACCAAGGTTACACTGTATATATGTACGTAGTCACTAGATTCATAGTAATAGGTGCTACCTAATACAATGTGGATTATTGTGAGTTTAGCAACTATGAGGAATCTAGCTTAAAATAGAAGTACAAGCATTGTTTGATGCTGGTTTGGATATGTGTATCTGTGACCTTTGCAACAGTTTTGCTGGAGGACAGTCAATTGTTCAGCTGCTATAGATCTACCACATTCCAAAACTGTCAGTGCATCTGCATTCTTTTGCACAAGCTGACACTCTCAGAGAATATTGTATTCTCTTATCCTAACAATAATAGCAAAAGCATGTAAGTCAATTTATTAAGGGGAGTAGACTCATGAAAAAATTGTTGGATCACATCCTGTAAAATTAACTTCAGCTTAACTGGAAAAAAATACATTGTTGTTTTAAAAAATGGATACTTAGCAGTAGTTTATTATATTCATATTTGGGCAACTCTGTGAAGGAAGGTTCTGAGAACTGAATTCTCCTGCTCGTATTAGTGGGATTTCTACATACGCAGCATACTAATCTGCCAGGCCATGCAGAAAAATGAGTGCTTAACTTTTACGAAAACAAGAGCTGGGCCCTCTTAGTCAGTGTAACTCCTTAAATTCAGTTTAATTCACTCCTCACATCATAGGACAACTGCTTAGCATTGCCACTTGCTCAGACTTGAGGCTTGTAGAAAAGAGGTGACAGTAATAAGATTCCGCATAGGATTCAGTCCATGGAAACAGAGGCAGATTCTCCAGATGCTGGGAGTGATGATGGTTATCAGCAGTCTATCCCTGCATTAGCCTCCATTTGTAAGCTGCAGGTCGGTGGTACGTTTCCTGTCATCTCCCTTGACTGGGTAGGGATCCTTCACTACTCGTGTGTTTACGCTATAGAGAGGTCATATGCTTTCTTACGTGCTTTTCCATACTAATGAAATCCAGCAATGCAGTGTAGGATCTGGACAGAAGCATCAGAGCTACAGTTTGGTGGTGATTTACATAGCCATTTGGACTCTGGTGTGACACAAACTTTTACTCATTTCAGGAATAGTAATAAAATATATTTTCCTAATTGAAGAGACCTTGCTTTTTCCTTGTCTGTGTGCTCTCCCATCACACCCCCCCCCCCCCTCAGCAGTTTTAGTGCCCTGGCATTACACTGTGAATAGCTCATTTCACGTTCACATGAAATAGCATGGCATTCTACAAGAAATATCAAGTGGTTTACACCTTGTGTAAAGCCTGTGAATCTGAGTCTGGTATCTGAAGCAAGAGTGGAGTGGGAATTTGAGAAACAGTGAGCAATGGATAGTTTGTTCGGCAGACAAAGAAAAGCACTCCTGATTCTGTCATCAAAGGAAGATCCTTTGTCTATATAAGCAGCCCGGAATCCTTTTGAATGAGATTCTGAACCCTTCACTGTAGTGGAGTGGCAGCAATATTGGGTCTCCCAAAAGTAGACCTCAGCCAGGTAAAGAGTCCTATGACTTCTTCCAAAGCTGGTTCCTTTCTTGCAATTGTTTACGGAGAAATTTCACTAGGATTTACCCTCTTGCCCAAGGAATATTTCGAACTACTAATTTTTGCTTAATCACTTAAAAGTAATCTGGAGTGACTTCATGGTGTTGGGCTGAAAGTAAGTTGGTGCTCTCTTTCCACCTGCACATACATGCCATGTTGCAACAGAGGCAGAACCAACATCCCACAAATGCAAACTGAAGTACTGCAATAAAGTAAAAACCTTGCTGAAAAGGCACTAAAAACATTTGCTATGACTCTGTTTTCTGTTCCAAAATCTCATTACCCAACAGGGCTTGCCGAAAATATCCCACTGAGCTATGGTTAGCCCACCCATTGTGCCCTGGCCTGAGAGCACCAGTGGTTCAGTGAGCAGAGCAGTCAGCTATGAAATGCAAAATTTTCTGGTTTGAGTTTGATCCATGTTGACGTGCAGGGTGTGCATGCCATAAAGTAACCCACTGGTAAGCAGTTCCAGCAAAATGTTTACAAACATTATGGTGTTATCCAATCAGCCAGGTATGTAGTGAGTCCATTACTAGGAGCTGGAGCATGCGGAAGGAGAGAGGGAGCCTTTGTGAGACAAAGTTGCTATACCAGAAAATAGAAATATAACTGGTTATGAAGTTATGCAAGTATATGAGATGAGCATAATCATTCATATAGTGTCATCTTTTCAATCATATAGATATAGATATTCAATAGAATGATTATGAAATATTCTCATTTTGAATTATATATATATTTTTACATATAAAATTCATTTGGTTCGTATCGTAAGTACCTCTCCAAGCTTATCTGCATATTCTGTTATAATTCATAGTTTTCTACTAAGATAGCCCCGAACTAATCAGTGCTTTACAAGCTAATCAGCTCATTCTGTCACAAGTGCCATAATGCAAGTAATTATGCTTTAGTTCAATTTCTAAACAAGGAGGAGAAAAAAATCAGATTGAACAAAAAGAGGCTTATTGTGAACTCATGAACTGATAATCATGATTAATGGAGGATCTCTGGGAGAAGATGTGGTTAATCTCTTGCCTGTGACCCTTTCATTGGGCATGGTAGAAAAATAAGTACACATACTCCTGTGGTATGTTGACCCAGCCAGCAGCCAAGAACCTGTTATCTCCAACATCCTCTCTTAATCAAATCTGTTAACACTTCTACATATTAAAAAAAAAAAAAATCTTTTCTCTCTTAGGCAGTCTCACTATTAAATATATATGTCTTTTTTTATATATATCACATATGCATTTGAGTGAAAGGACAGACTGTTTATCTTAAAATGCATAGTTATGACAATGAGCAAGGATTCCCAGGTGCTCTTTTTCACTCTGTTCTTGAATCACAGTAAATATATGGACAATAATTGTCTCTGTCTAATATTTATATGGAGATCTGCAAGGAAAGATGATATAAGCACAAAGTAGTTTTGCTAGAGAAGCTAACTTTTAGCAAGGCTTTTTTTTAAGAAAAATACTTCCATAGTTTGACTGATAGTTCAACAAGACTGAAAGAGAAAACTTCTATAACCTTGCCAGACAGGCCAGGTGAGAGGGGAGCCTTTGAAAGTGAAGAGAATTGGTAAAAGTTCACCATTTTGTCAAAAATGGATGATATAGTGCCTACTTGGTGCCAGAAATCAAACCAAATAAACCTTGTTTCCCTGTAAAATACATCAGTATCAAGCCAGAAATACAGGTATGAATGATATCTAACTTGTACCCATTAGGCTACTTAGAAGGCAGTCACTAATTCAATTAGAACTTCTGTTGCATTAAAATTGGTGTTGAGGAATAGATAGTTTAGACTTCACTTATATATTTGCCTTTGCCATTCTGGAGAAAAAATGAACAGCTTAAAAAGGGTAAATCAGGATAAGACCCAGGCACACACAGTCTGTCAGCTCTGCAATTTAATTAACTTTCTTGGAAATGAAATTGAGATCCAGTGTGCCAGAAGAGAGCACGGGGTTGCAAATTCAAGTACTTTCCTATTTCTCTGGCCAGTGTCTAGTGTAATACTCAGGATTTTTTCCTGTGCCAAGAAATTCTGCGTGATACTGGATTTTTAAACCTTATTATTTTTAGAATGTACCTATTCTCTAAGCTAAAAGAACAGAACTATAGTTGTATGAGGAGACTGAAATACAGATGTTTTAAAAGAGTTAAAATAAATATGCTTTCATATAATATATAGTGTCCTTTGGCAGTGAGTTCCATCAGTTTAAGTCCCAGAGATTAACAGGATTTCAAAGTCATTAAAATGTAGGTGGCAAAATCAACTGTTACATAAGCTTTTTAAGGTTAGGTTATATACTCCTGAACTCTCCAGCTGGAGGATATGAAAAGAAATCTCACTTTTATCAGGTCTCCAGTGAAACGAACTGCCCAGCTAACCAAACTAGACATGGGAGAACTTGGTTTGTTCTTTGGGAGTTGGCAATGTGCAATCTGAATGTGAAATGGGCTCTGTAATGTGCTGCAGAACTGAACACCAGCCTCCATTTGCTGTATTCACCAAGCAGCTGGAGGCTGGCCCAAGGTGCCAAATGTATGTGACCTACATTAGTGGCTTTGAAGGCGTTT
This sequence comes from Leptosomus discolor, assembly GCF_034619465.1. Lineage (NCBI taxonomy): Eukaryota > Metazoa > Chordata > Aves > Leptosomiformes > Leptosomidae > Leptosomus > Leptosomus discolor. The sequence goes on along the minus strand of NC_141395.1, from coordinate 31,047,010 downwards.
ACTGAAATGAAATCTAAGATGTCACATCTTTTCACTTGGATTTTTTTGAAAGTATTATATACAGAAAACTGGTGAAACAGATGCATTAGTTCTCAGCCTCCTACCATTTAAAAGGTTATTAGTTTGTGGCACCTTTTCTCCCCTTCTTCAAATCTTCCACTCTGGCTTGCTTTCTTCTCCTTTTTGTTGCCAAGTATTTATCTGTTTAAAGAATAAACACTGTATTTCTTCCTTCTTGGTGCTAAATAAAGTGTCCCTGGTGGCTCCAGACCATGTCATGCTATAAATGTTATTCCTCCAACTGGGTCATAGTAAAGAACTTTATTGCTTGCATTTCAAGGACATGAGCTTAGTTGATGAGATATTTTATTAGTCTTTACATATTTATAATTTCCTTCTACATGGGTGAAATGTTCATTGTTCTTCCGGAGAATGAAATAATAACTGGAGAATGATTTGCTTTGTTTATTTATGTCTTAGGGTTTTGCAATAGGCATATATGTAGGTCAAGTGCTCCTAAAACTGTGTAGTGTTGGATATTGAAGGATTTTTCAAGTGGATGAAGAAAATCCAGGCAGGTTCTGTTCTGCCTGTGGTAGTGGTTGCAAGTCAGGTAGTTGGAGTAAATGCAAACTCTGCAGTTAGATTTAATTTTTTTTTTTTTTTTTTTAATGCCAGGTAAGCTCTGTTAAAGCACAGTACTAAAGTGCTTCATCTTCTAACTAGCATCTGACCCCAGCCTGCAGCCAAGCACCCACACAGCTCACTCCCCTTGCCAGCTCCTCACAGTGGGGAGAAAACAGGAAGAAGAAAATCATGACAACTGTTGAGTTTTGATAAAAACCAGTTTAATAGGTGAAGAAAAGCGGGGGGAAGAAACAAGCGAAGCAAAGGAGCTGGCACACTGCCTCGCACAGGCTGACCGATGCCCAGCCAGTCTCCAAAGAGCAGCCACCTTGGAAACAGAAAACCCCCATCGTCATCATCACCTTCTACCCCTGTTTTTATTTCTGAGCTTGAGGATACGTCGTGTGGAATATCCCTTTGGCCAGTCTGGGTCAGCTGTCCCAGCTGTGTCCCCTCGCAGCCTCTTGCCCACCCTTCTGCCTGCGGGGGTGTAGTGGGAAACAGAGGCGGCCTTGACACTGTGCAAGCACAGCTCAACAATAGCCAAAACACTGGTGTGTTATCAGCCCTGTTGTAGTCACAGATCCAGAACACAGCACCACACGGGCTGCTATGATGAACATTAACTCCGTTCCAGTCAGACTCAGCACAACCCCAAACCATACTCCTTTTTTTTTTTTTCCGTTTATCTTTGAATAGCCTCATTTACGAATTCGGATTTCACATTTTCTTTGGGATTGTTTTCTCACTGTAGAGATATTGAATACTCAGGTTTTCCTCAGGCAGTTACCACATTTCATTGCTGCTGCAACTCCTTGGCCTATTCAGTTGTCATCTTATTATTTCTGCACTGTTTTCCGCTGATACACTGGGGCCCATATATTCTTATGTTACCAGCAAAACCTGTTTTGCTTAGCCTGTAGCCTGGCTTTCTTCTTCGTACATGTGGTAGCTCTTTACAGGTTCTTCAAAACTATTAATTAGTAGAAAAAGTTACTAGCCCCCTTTGTTTTATTCAGTCCCCAAACATCTTTTAAATCTCTCTTATGGTTGCTTATCTACCCAATAGCTCCAAATTATCTCTATTAAGACAGATATCTGCCCCTGTCTTGGCCCATCATGGATTTGCAGGCACAGAGAACAAGCTCACTCTATGCCAGTTGGCAAAATCATTATGAGATTCTCTGGGGCAATGCTGCATCCCCATTTCAGTTTACTACCAGACAGGATGTGCCTGTTTTTTAATCAAATTGCTGGGTATAATGTCTAGCTATAGACTTTATGTCACTGCATGTTTGCATATCCTCTGCATTTTTCTTGGAGCATTTGTGAGAACTTACTTTTGCCTTTCCTGTCATATTTCCCCATGACTGGAACCCACTTAATTCCTTCTGTTTCTCAATGTCTTTATTAAAATTGACAGCCCACATCCATCATCATCTTTGAACAGCAATTCTTTCAGGTTACTGGTTTTAGCAGCTGGATACCAATTTCATTCCCTATTTCACAGTGCTAAGGAGCCTTTGTAACCCTTATTTGCCTGTGGGAACAACCCCAACCTTGCTTTGACCCACTCATACATATTACTCTGCCAAGGTCTGCTTGTTCCCCCTGGCCCTGGAATAGATGGCTGATTCCTTCTTCTCAGGTCAGTTACAATCTCCCCTACAGCTTTTCTGCATTTCTTTAGGTTAAAAACATTTATTATGTTCTGTTTTCACATGGAGTGAAATTAGTCATACAATTTGCTCCCTTCACCTGCATTAGCTGAAAGATATTACAAATACTTGTTGGATCTATGGAAAGGAAATCTTTTGATCTGTTTTCCTTTCCTTGGCATCTGTGGCTCAGGACTTTTGAGCTACTCCCTAGATTTCTCTCTGAGGAGAAAACATTTACATTTGATCTAAATTTCATCGACTTTATAAGAAAATGAAACATTCTAGTAACTTTAAAATGTTTAAAATTCAAAACTGCCAGTGATACTATGCATGGGTTTTGTATATTGTCTTAAATATGGAAGGTGCATTACAGAATAGACATCAATAAAGTTCCTACACCAAATGTAGTTGGAAAAAATACTGCAGGACAAGACAAAGATCTTTGTAGAGGGACTGTGAATATTTTGGCAGCAATGAGACTGTTGACTGACAAGTTAATATAAATCTATTAAACTGTAACGTATTCTTTATGGGTACTTTTTTGGGTAGATATAAAGTAGGTCACCAGTTTTTGTGAGAACTTTACAAAGCACCTGAGCCTGGGGAAGCTGGGATAATAATGAAAGCTGAGAAAATACAGCTTATGAGATAAAGTGAGGGAAAGGGACTTTTTAGTCTAAAAAGAAAAAGCTAAGTGAAGATAAAAATGAAAATATAAAAATTGTTCTAAGAGCAGTGATAAGTTGTCCTTCCACCAGATATGGGGAAATTAGTTGAATTTACAGCAGGGAAAACAGAAGTTTGATATGAGGAAAGATTTTCTGACTATACAGGCTTTGAAATGCTGGAGTATTCAAAGTGGCTGAGGAACTTCCCTCAGCAATGTTGAAAAGATACCTGCTAGGATAGACTAGGTCTGTTCTGGGAGTCCCTTCCGCCTCCCACCTCTTTTCTCATACTAACATGACTTTTAAGATACAGTATAGGCAAGATTATTCCCGTTTTTGCTGTCATGGAAAGCTGATTCTTAGTATTGATAATGTAAGTAATAGCAACAGTAGAAATCTTCTGGTTTTCTAATTTTCCTAATGTTTTTTTCTAATTTTTTGGATGCGTAGCTTAAGGACACGTTTTTTTTTCCCCCCAGTTCAGTTGAGTTTTTCCTGAAACACTTTTGCAATATATTTTTGCAATTTATAATATTTTTCTTCAAGTTCCAGTTCCTTGGCAGCATATGATCAGGTGAAATGTTGCTTCTGATTTTTCTAAACTAGTAAAAAAAAATATTCAGCATGGGAATGTTTGAATCCCAGCAAAGACTCAAAAAACCTAGAAGATAAACAAATTATTTTTGAAAGATATTACAGTTCGAAGACAACCTCATGCTTTTGGGTATGCCTGGATCAGAATTTTTGAGGTAGACAATGCTGAGCCTGTCTAGACTGTGCTGTTATTTTAATGTATTTTCCCAGTGTTTCAGGTAGGAGAGCTGACTGGCACTTGCATGATTTCTTGCTTCAGTTCCTATGCAGCAAACAGGAGTTGTCTGTACTTTGTGCAAATGGCAAAAAGTGCCATTTGTTAAAGCAGAAGAAAAGATTGTCAGGACAAGGATTTTATAAATGGAGAGAACTTTGTACTGATAGGAGTTGCTTTCATTGAAATCTCTGGGTAACAATGAGCTTACTGAAAGCAGCTGTGTATTTAATTTGCATAATTTGGCTTTTTCAGTTGTACATTTTTGTATGTATTGCAAATTATTATGAAATATTTCTGTCCTGCATGTGAGGAAAAGCCAAACATGAGACATTTGGCTCTTTCCCTGGAATTTGAGTATGTAATGGTCATAATTTCTTTTTTCCTTTAATTCTATATGTACATATTTTAGGTTAATATAGAAAAGTATAGAAAAGTATTTCTTCCCTTCATTTAGCTCACACTCAGGACAATATTTTTCGGTTTCATTTTAGTGGTGGTTTTAGAAACATGTATTTTCTTGTTTGCCGGAAGCTCTGAATGCCAGACTTCTTTTAGTCTCTCAAACCTGCATTCCAAGAAACAATGCAAGAGATAATTATTCAGTAATTATTATATATTTAGTGTGTTCAGGAGTTGGGGATAAAATTCTCACTTACTAAAGTCAGTTGCCTTCAAAGGAGTTAGATTCGATCTAAGACGCTGGGTTATCGCCTTTCCTAGGATTGAACAGAAAGTAATTTTTCCTTGTGAGCTTCATTTACCTTAGGCTGAAATATTATAATGCTTGCATAAAATCTTGTTAAAGTTCTTTTGAAGTTTGCAGAAGTAGAATGAGTAAGATCTCTGGAGTCTGTCCCAGTGTTTCTCCAGAATATACTTTTGAGTGAAGATGGCTTTTGTAAACACTGAGAACATAACGCAGTTTAGGCTTGCCTTTTTCAAACTCTGGCAGCCTCAGAGCAAAATCAGCCAACACTAAGAAAATGTCCTTCTCCTTCCAATCTCTCTCAAACTTTAATGTGTCCGTTCTGCAAGGGGCTTAGGAGCCTGGCCTTGATCCAGGCAACTATTTGGACTTTGGGACTTGTCACCCATATAAAGTGACACACACAAGTGCTGTTCAGTTTTTCCCTTGTTCAAACCCTGAAAGATTAAGATCTTGACCCTGATTAATTTCCACCATGCCAGAAGAAAGGTGCCCAAGCTGCATGTTTCTGAAACTGGGAATGTTTAGTGGAGAAGCCGCACTGCATGCTATCTCTCTTGTCACGCTCTTTCTTAAGCATCGTTTACTGACTGTGACTCCAAGAGACAAGATACTGTGGTCAGACCTGCACTCTGACCCTGTACCACTGGTGTTAAGAAGTTCAACTGCTCTTTTCTGGCTGAAATGTCACTTCCTCAGCTGGCAGGAGGTGTGTCTCTTCGTCTTTAAATTCTAGAAATGAGCATGCTTTACTTTACCAACCAAATAATATCTGAAAACCATGAGAGTGACAAATATGCCTTTAGCCCTGGTGTTGCAAACCACCAGGTTGCCAGGGCACAGAAGATGAAATCCTGGTGGCACTAATGGGAGTGGGCCCATTAGTTTTTCTGTATCGTTTTCATGGGACTAAGTGTTTTAGATGATAGATTCAAAATTCTACTGCCCTGCTTGTCTCTTAACTCTTCTATTCCAATTAACAAGTGTGAAACATACTTTAATAAAACGTATGTTGTAGGACATGTGCAATGCTAAGAGAACTACTCTTATCAGTATGAAGAAATCTCCCCCTGCTCTGAACCATTTGCGAGTAATGTCATTACCATATGTCTGATATGATGGAAAAAGATCTCGATGTCTTTGAAAAAGTTGCTGGTTTATGCACAGTTAATATTCTTAGGATATGGGGTTTTCCAGACCTTATTTCTGGAGTGATCATTCTAATTACTGTTAAATACAAACAGTCAGAAACTGGCACTAAATATCACTGTAATGAAAGATTGTTTCAAGAACCCTCATAGAAACTTCTCAGTTCATTCAACTATCAGGTGAGCAGATTGGCTAGCAATAAATCGCACTTTATAAGTGACAGTTGAATATCTTTTATTTGGAATGATATTTAATCAGGCAAGAGTAAAAGATGTCAGAGAACATTACGTTTAACTGATGCATCAAATGATTAATAATGGGTAAAATTTGAAGGTCCTTACTGAGTTTTTGATTCAGTGCTCTACTTTAATGGAAGTTTGCCTGAATAAACATTAAGTAACAACTGATTCTGAACCTCAAAGTGTGACCCAGTAATACTTACCACTTATGTTGTGTTCTAAACTTTCAGAGCTCTTCTGTGGGTCAAAGCTTGAACACAAAGGGGCTATTGAAGTGAGCATGATTTGGTCAATTAACCTGTTAAATCTTTGCGTGCAAGGCAGTCAGAGGCCCACTGTGGTTTTTGGAGAGCAGTTAGTTGGATCCGGCAATTTACAATATGTTGAGAATCCCATAGAGGTCGTATCCAAGTAGGGGCCTTGTTGGACCTGTGCTCCTCATGGAATAATAAATCACACGGTACTTTTTCAGTCGGAAAAACATATTAACATGCCTGCTGCTCCAGCTGGAGAGAATAAAATCATAGTGGTTTATGATAAATTGCATGTATTTCTTGTATCGATACCATTTGTGAAATATTTTTTCCCCTCAAGTTGAAACCACAATGACACATAGAAAGGGTTCTTTATAATGCACCATCCATGCAGACTAGAGGAATACTAAGGACTAATTAAAAGTGTAAGTCACCAAAGTTGATTAGAATGCAAACTAGGCCTAATTTCATGCAGCATGCATTGAAGGCAGCCAAGGTTGTAGTTGCTATATTTAAATTAAAAAAAAAAATGTACACTAAAGCCAAGAATCCCACAGATGGGAGATGAAGGGTCAAAGTGACAAGGGCAATAGGGAGCAGAAACCAAAGTGGGGATACTGTCACCGGATTTCAGTCACATTGAAGGCTTCTCTGAGGTGAGTTACCAGAGCAAGCTAGGCAGGGTTTGGTGGGAGTCTTGCTGAATGTCAGATTGATCTTGCTTTCATGGAGGCAAAAGTGCCAGATTGCTTTTGCACAGACAGTCCATGTAGTTATCTCACACCCCGTCTGGTAGGCAAGATGGGGACAAAGCGCTAGCAGTGGCCCCAAGCAAAATCAATTTTGTGTAACAGTGGTATTCTTACTGCCCGCCTGCGAAGGCCGTTTGCAGTTAGAATTGTCCGGCAGGCTGATTCTTTCTCCTGACGGTCCCACCCTGAACATAGCCTGTAACTGTAGTTGTTGGAGGCTAGTTCCTGTGAAAGCACTAGGGACAGGGCAGCCAGCGATGGGGAAATCACTCCCATTGCTCATATGGACCTGGACTGATGTTGACTGGGAAAAGAACTGAGTTTTTCTGCCCATACCAGGTGAAGACATGTGTAGACACACCTTTGGTTTAAATTGTGAGCAGCAGGCCTATCTATTTCTCCTTCAAAAATCAGCACGACATGATTTCGTTTGTTTTTAATAACCCTTTTGATATCATTCCTGTGTTGTGGTAATTAGCAATTACCACGCTGCTTTTCCCTTCGTCCAAAGCTTCCACATGCTGATAGCAGCTTCACATATAAATTCCTAGCACCATCCCTGGAGCCAGCTGTGTCATCACAATTGCTCAGCATTCGACTCACTGGTTATTGGTTTGATGGATTACAATCAGGATTTTGATCTCAGAGCAGCTTTGCAACAGCAATGAATGCTGAGCATGACAAATGATATCCTCCTGAACCCACATTTGGCTAACTGCCAGCATTTCATCTTACTTGACCACTGTGTAGCTTTCTATTGTGTTAATCACAACACTTTGATAAGGGGATTGTAGCAGAACAAGTACCAGAACTGCATTTTGCTGTACCTTTAAGTCCTACCTTAGATTTTATTCTAAATCTGATGTTTTGTCCCTTCATGGAGCCATTTGTATAGGCCTGTCTTTTCTTCATCTCCTTTTATTGTTTGCAGCTTTGCTTTTGGAAATGCAGCTGTTCCTTTACATAATTTAGTTAAAAATAACAACTGCTTCCTAGCCTGTTTCATTACAGCTCAATCCTTCCAGGACTTAAGGTTTGATATGCACATAGTCAAATTTGTAATCCTTAATTTACAGCTGTTACTTACAGAAACGCAAATACAGAGCAGGCATTTGGTGAGATCCTCTGCCTCATCCATTGGTGTATACAGTAGACATAGAATTTTTACTTCTCATGGGGAAGATAAAACTTCGGGAATTCTGACGCAGAATTAAGTGCTATCAAATCTACAAAGTCCTGGAGATCTCACAGGTGGCAAGGGTGAACCCTGTAAATACTGAAGCAAGATCTATACAGTAGAAAATAACAATGAAGTTCTCCCATTGTTCTCTGTGGACATCACCCATCATTTTCAGAGCTCTGTTAGGCACGACTCCTTCAACTTTCAGTTTTTAACAAAAGCATAGATTATGTGGATTTGATTGGCAAAGTTGCCAGACTTCCATAGATAAGTGAAAACTTACTCTCCATTTAGAAAGTTATGTGCACTTCTGCTTGATATTTGTAGTCTAATTTCACAAAGTCTAGGAGACAGAAGAGAGGAAAGTTTTGAAGAGCTTTGAAACCCAGCTCAGCAGCTACACCTTTTATTTGTTCACATGGTGTATTCTCTTCTGTGGCTCTTGAAGATCTTTTTGACAAGTGAAGTTCACAAAGATAGTACATTATTTTTTTCTATAGTTAATTCAGACTTTTCAGTTGTGGAGCTATACCATTCAGCTCGTGGTTTGTAGGGATCAAGGTAAAGTTTCTGAACTGTGCCTGCAAAACAGTGTCAGCTGTTACTGTAACACTTATTACTGCTGCAGCTAACAAGTATTGGATGTGGCATGGGAGCTGTCAGAATGGTGGGGGTCTGCACATAAATTTTTTGCTACTTTTTTTCAACACTGAATAACCAGTTTGGAGTTCAAGTGAAGTAATTTTTGCAACCATAAACAATGATGCATACTGAGAAGGAGCTTTTTTAACATAAAAAACCTGTTCTACTTCAAAGGGTTTATTTAAAGCTGGGAATCAAATGGCATAACTGTTGTAACCTGCAGCTTTACTCTATCTCCTTTCTCACTTTATTTCTCTGTCTGCCTCTGTTCCTGTGGGGAAATTAACTCTTACTTTGCTGTAGACAAAACACAGCTTATTAATGTTTGTGACATAATGGGGGGAGCAGCTGAGTACTTTGTTAACCATTTCGTGGTCAGCTCAGCAGGGCAAGCTCAGATGACATGACAAGTTTTACAAGAGGGAACAGGTTGTTCAGGTAACTATGTCCTCCAAGACCTACATGAGCAAACTGCGCTGTTGGGCGGAGAGGACCATCTGGATTTTTCATGACGTTCACACACACACACATACACACTGAACCTCTTCTCCAGGAGAGTAAGACCTGCTGCATTCTGCTTCCCCTGCATCCTCTCCATCTTCTCATCCTTCCCTTCCAGTTGTTTTCCAGCCTGTTTGTGCCAGAGTTCTGTTTCACTGAGCCTTGCCCTGGAAGAGCTTGTATGAGTAGTTTTACTCATGCAGCTTTGGTGAATAGGAATGGTGGAGGAATTTTTTAATGTGAGAGGAACTCCTTAATTATTTGACCTGTGTAGAGACAGATAAAGAGCCTGAACCAGTGAGGAAGAGGTCATATTCTTTATTATTTGTCTGTAGCATTCTTTCCCTCTGCTCTTTATTCTTTAGACATGAACTGTGTGCATAAGTGTCGAAGTAAATGAGAAAATGCAATTCTGATGCCCTAGCAGCTTCCTCCTGTACCAGTTGTCATGTCAGTATTTGTAATCTATTGGATATGCAGATCAGAAGTATAATGATGGCTGACAAGTTATATGTTCTTCACTTACTCCTTAGGTGCACTCCATTTACTGTTTTACACACTTTCCTGATGAACCTGCTGTCATTTTGCAGTACCATGCTCTTTCTTGTCAGACATTCATGTCCTGTCAGAAGCAGCAACATGCTGATCTCTGTGCTTGTCTGTGAGCAACAAAAGAATATGCAGGTAGTTTTTGGCACGTTTTACCTCAGCAAATGCTTGTTCTGAGTTTTGTTTGATTCTTTTTATGCATGTTGTACTGCAAACAGCATACTCAGCCTCTTAATGTTCAGTTAGCCTTATAAAAGGAAAGCCTTTGTTACACCTTTCCTTTTCATTAAATTTCATATCAGATCGAGCTTTTAGGACACAATGGAACATCTGGCCTCAGACATTAGTTTCTGTTAAGATTCTGAATTTGGAAGTCAACTGGCAGTTCTGCTGAGGGAGGAATGAGGCAGAACAAAATGATCTTTGCCTTGCTGTCATGGTAATGGCAGTGAAGTGCTGATAAGTAACAATATGCATCTGTGTGAGTTAACTCCTTACACATCCTTCAGGGAGAAGTGCTCTCGTGTAGAATAATAATATCTTTCTCATAAAATTTTGAAGCCAGCCTAAGGATTTTAATTAAGAAAGAATTATATTCTTGTATAATAAAATGGCTTACAAATGGGACGTGGTCATTACATTCTCAAAGATTTGGGGACCATAACTACAGAGCTATTGTCTGAATTCTGTTACACTTGTACGAAGGATGACCCCAAAGTTGGGGTTTTTTTAATTGTGTGTGTGTATGAATATATATATATGTCCCTTTTTCAGTTTTGTCTTCTATTGTTTTAATGTCAGCTCTGTCTTCTCTTAGCCCATGAGCTGTCCTTTCTGGTCTTTGAAAGTAGCAAGCTGTGTTTGTGCCTGAAATCAAGTAATTGCACCTAGTCAGATTTTATTCTTGTTTTAGCCAGAGTGATGGTTTAAGTAGATTTAATTTTAGGGTAACTTTCAACAGCTGCTATAAGGTAGGGTCCTGCTGGAGGGCTGTGTTCAGTTCTTGGTACTCACACAGCCTTCCTGTGCAGCCACAGGTGAGGCACTTTCTGAGCTGGGACTATCTCCCTGTTAAATAGAGGTGCTGCTTTCCTAGTGCACAGAGGCATGGGAACACTTCACTTTTGCTTTTGAGGAATTTGGATTCTATGGTGTTGAGCTTCACTTGAGTCTTTTCAGAGATAAACCAAATCTGTGCTTGGCATCATTCCGAATTAAACCTTATGTTACCTTGGTAATTTCTGAATCATACTGCTGGCATATTTTCTGTTATTGTACTTCTAAAGAAAACTGCTGATTTATCAAACCTTGTTACCCTTTTTTTTTTTGTTACCTTTTAGTTTCTTCTGTCATTGTTATCTATATTTTACTGTTTTCCTTTGATTCCCTGTGTGCTATCTAACAACACTAAAGCTGTAATCCTTACATTTATTGTTTTTCCAACTTGATGATATGTTTCTGCCTGTTGTCCAACCCTTTTTTTCAAATATTGAGCTATGTCACTATATCAACAACAATAACCTCAACTGACAAACTCCTGACTCCAATAGTTAAATCATAATTTAAATGTGCCACTTCCATTATTTACATTACTTCCCAGATAAGTTTCATGTTGAATTCCAGATTTTGAAACCACACTCCAAAGCACTGAATATTTTTGCTCTTCTCTTTTTGCTTCTGGCTAGGATTATCTTGTGCAGATGACTTTTTTGATGTGATGGAGACCAGAATAATGGCCATATGCAAAGCCAGCCCTCCAGCGTAGTCCCTACTTTGCATCATTCCCTCTTACACATAACATCAATGTGTCAGTTAAACTCCCATACATCTCCAAATGGCAGTGGAATACTTTGCTATCCAATTCAGTGTTTAGGGAAATTGTCTTGATTTCTGTGATTAGTGAATGATAAGGTGCTTTTTACCTCAGGACTGTTGTTTGAATTGAGCCTGGCTTGTTAGTAGCAGAAAGTAAATTGCCATCTATAAACTCACCCAGCCCCCATGGAAAAAAGCTTCAAACTGTTGTAAATTATTCTTGTTAGCAGAAAGGAGAAGAAGGCAAGGGCTGAAGTACCATTTTGTGCATCACCTAGAACAGAACTCTTAGGTAGAAGCTGGAATTGCCACACTTTTTGTGGAACTTTATTTTTTGTGTGTGTCCAGTGGTGTGGGAGAACAGATTGTAAATAGTTTCTACTGTAGATCATCTTGCACTGCAAAATTTGGAAGCAGATCTATATCTTGTGGATGTCAAGTTTTTTCCTCTCGATCTGTCCTTAGCTCCCACATGAGATTAATCAGGCACTGGGACTGAATCCATGTTAGAGAAGTAGGACAAAAATTAATAAATAAATAAATAATTTTAAAAAATCATAGTGCACAAATTAAAGATTCTCACAGAGTTGCAGCATTTGTATACCATGTTTTCAAAGCTGGAGTAGTTTGCCCACTGGACCATGACACAGTACTGAGTTTGCATGTTTTAGAGTTGCAGTGATGAGAAGGAGAAGGGCTTTTTCACTAAATTTTGTTCAGTCAATGTGTTTGCTTTACCATCAACACTCTTGAGTTGGCTGTACATCATGTAAAGCCGAAAGGGGCGAAGTGACCTCTGTGTCAAAAGAGACAGGTCTCGCAGCACCTCACTTATTTGTGCCTGGAAAGACTGGGCTGTTGGTTATAAAATGAACACTGTAATGTTCAAAAGCTCTCATTAGCTTATGAACCTCCAGATTTTCAGCTCACAGTATCAAGTCCAGACAGAGGACAGCAATCTACTAGTGCTACCAGATAATGGATGTTCCCTGTTCTTTTGTTGCTGGCATTCTGGGGTGGGCCAAGCCCTTTTGGAACATAAAGCAGTAAGCTGCTGAAGTCAGACAGTGGCAGAGTGCCTCTGGATTACTGAGGGTAGTTTTCCTTACAGGCAAACACTGCAGTAAAGTAACCCAAGTAGCACTATGACTGTGACTAGGTCATCCCTGCACTGCGTTTTTTCACAGTCTCCAGGCACCTAACTCTGGTGATTATGGGGCTGAAGGCTCCTGTAGAGTCAGTGGGAGACCTATGGCTTCCCTGACAATCTAGGCACCAAGGCTGCTGGCGTAGGCACCTGAGTTGGATGCCTAAAGCAAAAGAGTGAGACTAGCCCTTTTAGCCCAGGGTCTAGGCCAGCCACAGAGCAGAAGGCTACCACTGCTGCTAGCTAAAGGAGGTACCTCTTCAGCTGTTTCTTTAGTGCTGAAGACATACCAGCACCCTGAATGCATGGTGGATGTCATCAAAAGATGAGCATTACACAGCTTCAACATTCTGGGACATTAAATTAACACAACTTCAACATCCTGGAAGTGCAAGCCATTGTCAGAAATTCTTCCAGCCAATCACAGCCTTTTTTGGGGTCGGCTGGTGTCACTAAGAACTGTCTCTGTATCTTTTCCCTCCTTTTTGGATGCCCCCGGAGGAGCAGGAAGGCTCTGGCCTCAAACAATCTCATGTACAAGTATAGAATATTTTTTTCTTCCAATGCCTTTCCACCTATTGATGAATTAAGAGCTTGTGCAAAAAGAAACACCTAAGATGGGAGGACCAAAGATACCAAGCCTCATCTGTTCACACACTCTGCTAGAGCCCAGAATCTGCTGCTGTGCAGAGTGCCCCTCTCTGGAGTCCTGGGAACCACAGTGGGAAAAAGGATGAGGTTGCTCGCCCTGTGTGTTGCTTGAGCAAGAATAGGTGCCAAAGTCAGTCAGAATCCCAGGACCTGATATATCTTGGTGTATTGTTAGCTATGTTTGTTTTAGAGCCTTTTGGTAATTTTTCTTCTAGGTTTTTGTCTCTCTATTTAATTATCCTTTTCATTACTGATTTCCTGACTTAATCTGAATGTGCATAAATCTCCAGCATAGATTTATCATCTCTATAGAAAGCGCTTTCAGAGTGGTTGTGCAGCTTCCCAGAAAAGGGACACTGTTGGAAAATGAAGCTTTCAGATTCAACAATAAGCCTACTATTATGCTGATTTTTGCCAAGCTTTCCCTCACTTCTTTCCCATTTACTACAGAAGTGAGCTCAAGGCTTCTTTCTGTTTGTTTTCGAACTTCAGTGATTCTTAAGTGTTTGCCACCCTGCTCAAGTTCACTCACTCTGAAACAGACACCACAAGATAGTGCTGCATTGCTTCTGGATCAGAAAATGCTCAGGTTCTTTTTTCAATTGCATGTTTCTCTGAAGGTTTTAACCAGCCTATTTGCCAGTCTTCAAAAAGTAAAACTAAACATCTTTCTTAGAATATTGTATTTTGTCACAGTCATTTGAGGGCATTGTATTTTTAACCAAATGTGAGATCTTAGAGCAGCAGTTGAAATTATCTTTGATATAAATAATCCTATTGAAAAACAGATTTTTGTTTATACAGTATATAGTCTGCGTGCTCGTAACTATTTAATCAAATTCAAGCCTTGTCTGAGCAAACATAATGGCCATTAACTTATGTGTGGGTTGTGAATTATCCTTTCAGAATTTGACCTGTAGCTTTAAGAGCAAAAAAAGCTGTCTTCCTTGATTTTTTTGCTTGGGATCACACATGCAAATGCAGGCCTTTCTATTTCTAAATTTCTATTTCTAAAAATTTTCTGAATGCTGAATACAACTTTATGCTGATAACATGTAGAAATCCAGCCTCTCTAGGTTTTCGGTCCATTGTGTCAGAAATTTTTATAGTTATCATGAATGTCTTCTTTCCATGTTGATACTCTATATAATGCTCTTTATGACTCCACACAGGTCGCTTGAAAGGACCTTCTGTCTTTTCATTGCTTGGCGGCTTTCTCCTAAGCATGTAAACATCTATCTCCTGAAGACACATCCCTGTTAATCACTTCTGGTGCCTCTCTTTGAACTTCTTTCCATTAACGTTGCAGTTTTTAACTGCAGTTCCCAAAAGCCAGGATAAAAAGATAATATCAGCCCTTCTCCTGGCTTAAAAGAGCCATGTTACATTTATGCCCCAGATTAGCAACTGCTGTACAACATGAGCTACGTAATTTGCTGTTTTCTGTATCTTCACCCTCAGATCTGTTGCCAGACCACTGTGACTGTACCAGTTTATCTCCAAATTTCTGTGTTGAATCAATTTCCCCCTGTTGCGAGCCAGAAACAGTTTTGTGCCAGGAGAATTTCAACTGATTTAATTTGTTGCCAAATAACAAACTTTTATTCAAGGATTCTGGTATTGAAACCAACAAACAAACACATACTTAGAGACAAAGACATGCTTAGAGAGACACACCTCAGCTCCACTCCAGACACCTCTCCTGCTGGCTCTGTTGTCTCCAATCCTGTTGCTGCATGTGGCACCCAGTCCCTTTGGTGAGGCAACAGGCCTCACCAAATAGCAGGAGGTAAGGCTTTGTAGCTAGGGCATTGGGCAGGACTCAGAAGACCTGTGTCTCACTTCTACAGTTGGGAAGTTCTCTGCACCATTTGTTCCTTTGCTGCTGTTTCTTACTTATAAGCCAGGAAAAATGGCAGTAACCTGCTTTAGGTAGTACTGTGAAACTGATTGCCAAGAAGCAGTCAAAGAGGACATGGTGTTACTGATGTAGCTGAAGCTTTGGAGTCTGTCTGTCTTGTGGGAGCAGTAGGTATTTGAAGAAGCAAGGAGATAGAACATTTACATAGGGATATAGTCTATTACCTTTGCATTCTCTTAGTTTCTGTTCCATCCCTAGCCCCAATAGTAATCAAGCGGCACAAGATACAAACCCATAGCATATGTGGTGGTGTGTTCTTCCCCTTCAGAAACAATGAATCCCTCTGGACTCCTGCAGCTCATTGTCTAATGTTAGACTATAGCATATCGGTTTTCAAGGTCCTTTTCATGACAGGTCACCAGCTGCTAGAACTTCAATATCAACTGGATTTCAGTTTAAAAAAATCTTTAAAGAAAGGGGGGGCGGTATTTTTAGCCCAGGTCATTTCAGTGGTCTGGTCTGTGGGGAGGTTTCACAAACTGAGCAGAATAACAGATTACAGTGCCAGGATGGAGACAGGGAGGTTGCAAGAAAGCAAGAAATCAGTAAGGTACCTTTACTGCCAAAGTCACTACATTGTACAGTTACACCTGGAGTATCTCATATTCTTTGTCATATACACTGGGGTTTGGAAATTCCTTTCTTCTTTTGCAGATGGAAAAATGAGGCCCAGAGAGATTAAATGAGTTGCCTATGGTAACATCAGAAATAGGACTATGGTTGTATACGAAATACTGTGAGCTGAGGATTTAATGCAAAATCCACAGTCAGTGCTCTGACCGGGCCATCTCACTTCTGATGATATAGCCCAAAGGTTCCAGCTGGGATGTTTCAATGTTGTTGGTTATCGTTTTACCTTATCAATGAATAACCTCTACAGAGGAACTGAACACTGCAACATGTGTTGACCATAAGGTTCATACTGCTATTTGGCATGAACGGAAGATGTGAACTAAACTCTGGGCAGCTGGTGACCTCTTTTTGAAAATGTAGGCACAGCATACAGCCAAATATACTGCAAGCCAATGCAGATTTGCGCATTTGCTGCAGAAATTAAAAAGTGGGTAGAGTAATTCTAAAACTCCTTCAACACTGATGTAGCACCTTGTCTTGGAGATCAGCTTCTAGATACTAGCCTTTCATTCCCTAGAAAAAAGTTGGCAAATGTTGCATCAGTCTCTGTATGAAGGGCTCCTGTTTCCTGAAGATTTGTTTGAGGCAGCCACTCATGATCCCCACTGCAGAATATTCATGATCCCTTTTATGTTCCCATTCTGGGCTCTACTTTCAGTTGCTGTGGATAGCCATTTCCATGGGGCAGCTTTCCATGCACCTGCAGGCTTCCCAAAGCTGTTATTCCTTCTCTATTTGTTTACAGCCTAGTACTTCGTGTTTTCCTTACTTATGTTTAGTACACAGACAATTCGCCTTCAAAACTGTCCACATACACCATTTCTCTCCAACAGCGGTGGATTAAAATAAAAACTAAAACCCAGGAATTAATTTCAGTTTACACGGGGTACAAAAAAAAAATATTAAAAATACATAAAAAATAGACCACTTAATTTTTGTTTAACTTTTCTAAATAAATTTACAGTTACTCTTAAATAGTTAACTTTAAGTCACTACTTTTTAAAAAGTCAGAAGTAAAGATAGGGAGTAAAGTTGCAGCTCAGGCTTTTCTTCCCACTATGCTGTCACATAAAAACCTAAGCTATTTCTGGCTGTTCTTATTTTTAGATTGTTCCTTATGTACCATCTACCATCATTGAAATTAATGAGAAAATAAAAGGAGTGACCTTTGGCTGAGCACATACAGTTTATGCATGAGCTAAACAGCAGGATCCTTTTTCATTCTTCTTTTTCCCACATTCTCTTTCTCCCTGCTCTCCCCCGTCCAAATATAATTTGTAAAGACTTTAGGGCCTTTCACCCTATGTGTTTCCACTCTGTTCCTTTAGATGAGTCTCGCGTTCATGATTCACATCTATTCTGTTATGCTGAAAGGTCAGCGGCACCCTTGTTTTCTGAATATAATGCACCGTTTTCTTGAACTTCAGAATTGTTTCCAAAACTCCCAGGCAAAATTCTTACAGCTCAGGTGCAGGTAAGTGTCAGCAGTACTATGAAGAGCACTCTCAGAACACAAATACAAGCCTGGACATTTAAAGTTATGTTGTTTAAAATAAACCAGCATTTACTGCAGATCTGAATAGTTCTGAAGACATGATTCCAAATGAAATGTTAACTTGGAACTTGTGGCCTCACCATAACGTCGAGTATCTGATTCACACCCAGCTTTCTGCAGCAGGTGGGCACGTCCATTCAACAGGTTCCATGAAGCCACTGCAACTGAACGGAGTAGAAACTTCCCAGCAAGGTTTGCTTGGGCACCACCATCACAGAGAACTGCATGCTCTTGTGCCGAGGTAGTTCTCTGCCAGCCCACCTGCCTGCCACCAGGAAACGCTGCCAGCTCTGCCTGGTTTGAAGGGTGGGTTGGGGCCGTAATTATTATAAATCTCGCCTTGAATTGTTTTCATGCTGCAGTTTGGGAATCCTTGGTTGAAAATAACAAAGACCGAGTGTCTGAAGGTGTAAGAACTTAGTTTTCTGGCTGAGGGTAGGGAGTTCAAGTAGATGTGCATTATGACCAAGAAAGTCTCCTTTGCGTTGGCAGGGAAAGAGGCATGCAAAGGTTTTGAGAGGAAATGCCATGATTTTCCGGTACCTGTGGCTCACATTGCTAACAAAAATGAGAACTGATATGTATTAAGGGGTTAAGGGAAATGTGTATGGGTTAAGAGAAATGCTGATGATGGTCTAAGACGTCAGTAGTGGTAATAAATCCAGATTACAGTTGTTTATTTGGAAAATTTGCTGATTTTTTTTCATTCCAAGTGTGTGGTGTGCTCCACGTTCTTGTGTTTAAAAGTGGATAGCTATTTATTGCTCCTCGAGCTTTGTGTTGACAACCCTGATTATGTATTTTCTTTGGGGCTTTTAGGTGGTATTTTAAAACATCGATTACTGAAAAACTTGTGGTAAATTTTTGTATTCTGGCGGTTTGCCACGAGCATTCACAGATAGGGAGATTCACATGCTGGCACTGATCTCTGCCGCCTGTTGCCTTTCGCTCAGTGAGGAGTTCTTGCGTGCCGCTTTACACGAGGACTAGTGGTGTCACGGCGCGCCCCGGGCATTTATTTGTACGTGGCAAGAGGGGCAGGCGTAAAGGATGAGCCCGCTGCAGAGGGCAGTCACCGTAACGCGGAGGGTGCTCTCCGCCCGGCAGACCTCCTCCCGCCCGCCGCCCGGGAAGCTCACGACACGCGCCGTGCTGTCGGAGCCGGGCTTCAGCCGGCTCACCGGCCCCGCTCCCGAGGGCCCGGGCACCGCGCCGCCGCCCCGCGCCCGCCCCTCGCCCCCGGCCCGCTGGCGCTCGCCGCCCCCCCTACCCCGCCGCTGCGGGCCGGCGGAGCGCGCGCCGCCGTTGCTGTGGGCGGGGGCGCTTGCAGCCGTTACTGAGGCGGGCCCGGGGCGGCGCGCGCGTAGGGGAGGGGCGCGAGGCGGATCCCCGCGAGCGGGCGGCGGTGCCACAGTCGCGACCCAGTACCGGCCGCCGCGTCCCGCGGGTCTGCAGCCTCCTCCCCGGCCTCTGCCGCGGCGGCCCAGCCTCTCTGCGGCCCGGCGGCTACCAGGTAAGGCGCCGCCCTCCCCTCCCCTCGGCGGCACCTGCGCGGGCGGGGGGCAGAGGAGGGCCCGCCGGGAGTCTGCTGCCGAGGGGTGCCGGGGAGGGGGGACGGCTGCTGTGGTGCCGCCCGGCGCCCCACTCGCTGCTCTAGCGCCTCGGGTGCCGGCGCCGAGAGCTGGCTGCGGGCAGAGGCGGGCGGGACCCTCCTGGCTGCACGGGGACTGCAGCTGGGCCCGGCCCCGGCCCCTCGAACCCCGCCCGGCCCGCGCCGGGAGCGGCTCCGCCAGCGCGAGGGAGCCTCTCGCTGCGGCTCGTCCCCTCCCGCCGCTCCGCCAGCCCCCAGGCGCCGCCGGAGCCGAAACTGAGCAGCGCTATGCTGTTCCAAGCTATTCAGTAACAGCCGTGGTCATAAATGATTAACTGCACGCCCGGGGAACAGGGAGCCGGGTCTTTCCGAGGACAGCCGTTTATCCCCGGCTCTCTTCGCCGCCAGACACGCTGAGCCAGCGGTACGTTTGTTACTGAAATGCTGCCTTACGTTTTTGCACGAGCTGTGAAACGGTGTTGCGAGTGCTGACGTACCACAAGGTAGGGACGAAGGTTGCTGTGCCCTAGCTGTTTCTGTACAAATCCACCCGTCTGAGGATTTGTTTTGTCTGTACCAAGGTAAAAGGCCGCTAAGGTGATGGGGTTTTGGGGTTTTGTTTGTTTTATTTTGCTCTTTTTTTGTTTGTGGGGGTTTTTAACTTTTTTTTTAAGCGTACATGAAAAATTTAATCGTTAGGTGTGGAATTCATTGATAAGCAGTGGCAGCTGGCAATATTCTTTTATTCTTTATCAGAACGCAAGGCTTCCTTTGTTGAGCTGTAAATGAATAGTGTAAGCTTCTTTCCCACCCTCAGCCTCATCATCCTGAGATGTGAATCGCTTGTACTACCAGATTTATTTTCTTTAGGAGAGCTAAGAGACGCTACGGAAAATACATTTGTTTCGTTCCAGGTCACATTCCCATGGACTGATTTGGTTGATTCTAGCTTGAAAATGTGCTTCAAGGCAGCTAATGATCTTGCGTGGGAATTCTTTTCCCTTAACTTTTAAATTTGAATTACCAGCATATGTGTAAAGCTTATTTCTTCTGTTTCTTTGAGCTCCTGATGCAGTCATAAAATATTTTCCGAAATGTGATGATTCAAGGAAGGTAAACTAAAAACTTTCTGAACAGAAAGTGGAAAAGATTGCTGCATGCACAATGTCAAGGAATAGTTCCCCCCGGAGGAGGGCCCGCCGGGAGTCTGCTGCCGAGGGGTGCCGGGGAGGGGGGACGGCTGCTGTGGTGCCGCCCGGCACCCCACTCACTGCTCTAGCACCTCGGGTGCCGGCGCTAATATACTAGGAACTAGGAATAACTAGGAACATATTTGCACTCGCCATGAAAGGAATCCTGGGTGGTAACCTGTTGAATGCCACTAACTAGAGACTTCAAGCCACTGAGCAGGACGCTGTGCCCTTGCCACAATTGTTCCCATGAATGTAGTCAAACCCTGTAAATACAAGATGATTTCTAGGTTAGAATAGGTTGATGAATTTTGTGAGGTGCCATCACAACCTGCTGGAGCTGAACACTGCTGCTCGGCTGTGAGTGATCTCCCACTAATTGTGTTATGGGAGTTGAAGGAGTTTGGCCCTCTATGAGAACAGCAGGATCTGTTAAATGTAAAGGGACACCAATCAAGATAAGGCTTGTACTGTGTCAGGTGCTGTATAAACCTGTAAGGAGGTAAGGTCACAACTCTGGGAAATGTACTGTGTGAGAAAGTGTTATGATTAAGATGAAGTAAATTAAGTACCCTTCAAAATGTTCTCACCGCTTAAGTGGAGGGTCTGTTTCTGCAGTCCTTATGCCCAGGCAGATACCTGAGAAGGAAGATATGCTTCAGAGTTACTATTTTGCCTGATATACGGTAACAAACCTAAAAATTGAACACAAGCATCTCCAAGTACTTTCTGTGTTGAGGGAGGTTTGGTTCTGAATCTAGATCAGTTTTTCTTGCGTCTTTCTTGTTCAAAGAAATGGAAATGAGGCTGTGTTAGGGCACTTTCCCACCATTTCCCAAATTCTAAGGAAATATTTGTCCGGAACTGAAATCAGTTTGGGCCTATTCGTAAGAGAAAGCACAAGATTCCAATGGCCTGCAGTGTATTTTATGTTTTCTTTGAGTTTTCTTCTATTGATGGTGGAAGCACCAAAGCTGTGCCTGTCAGCAATTGTAGGCGATCTGTATTTGGTATTAATTCCTCCAGGCTGTTGTACTTGTGTTCCTTTTCACCCATATGCATTGCCTCTTTTGTCATTCTAGGGACTGTATTTCCTGGTATGTTTTCTGGGCCCATGTCTTGGAGGGCTTTGGACACTGTTAAGTAATGGTAGTCTTCCAGAATACAGAAAAAAATCATCAGTCATTTTCTCAAAACAGTCTGGTGTGATGCTTTACATATCCCAAGGAAAGGTCAAACTTTACTTTTCACTGCGCGCTAGAGGATAAAAGTAAAACTGCATAACAGTTTGGAGCAGAAGACCCAGGGGCAGTGAGGCTTTGCACAAAGATCAAGGGAAGAAAAATAACTTAGTTAACTGTTAATTGTGGTTAACTTGTTAATATTAAGGATTTCGTTGTCCGTGTTACTCTGGGGAAATGTGACTCCATGTCTGTGGCTGTTGCTAGTGTCTCCTCCATCCTTCATGTTTTTCTGCACTGTCCCAAACCTTCAGTTTCTCTCTTCTTCCTGCTTTTTCTCACCTCTTCAGATGCTTCACCGGCTTTCTTGCAGTTTTGTCCTTTGTGTACAAAAATAAACAGTAGTGAAATAGTTAACTTTGATAGCAAAGTGCCTTTATTGTAGACTGGGCACTTCCCTTGCTAATAGTTGTTTGAAAGCAACACTCTGTAGCATTATTGTATCAAAGAATTTGGCCTTGAACTTCTCTGAGATTAGCAGGGGGCTGTGCAATTCACATCTGCCTTGTTTGTTTCTGAGCACCTTGTGCTTCAAGAAGATGTTGTTTTGCCTCTTCTTTCCATTTGCAAAGTTCTCTTTATGGTCCTGAGGAATATAAGCTCATGTTTTACAGAGTGTGAGATGATGGGGTGTCTAGTTATGTTGGGGGTGTATTTGGCAGGGGAGGGCTTTTACTTCTGATATATATCTGAAAGTGGCATCGTGGGTCATTCCCACAGCAAAGATTTTGGCCCCAGTAGTGCTGTCTTGTAATGCGCCAAAGATCAGCTCCTTGTCTGATGTAATTTGATAGGGCAGTCAGAAGAGCTAAATCCAACTGGTACCTTGACCAATGGTGTGTGCAAAATATATTGCTTGACTTCAGGAGGGGTTGTGGGAACACAAGGAATATACATTTCTGGGATGTGGCAAGAAGCTGGAGAGTGAAAACTGACATTTTTTGACTGTTTAGTTTCACAGTGTGTGGGTAGAACAGACAGGTGAAGAGGGTGAGCCTGACAGCTGTGACTTTTGTTTCTGAATGGAAGTGCAGTAATTTGCTAGTTCTGGATATGGATTAGAAGAAATCTGATTTTGCTTATTAGCCCCCAGTGTCTTTCCTGCTGAAAGTTTGTCCATGTAAATCTTGTTCAGAAACTCTGTAATGGAATCTGGTGCAAACCTGATTTTGGGTGTGTGTGCATTTGCGTGTAAAACCTGAGAACTGGAAATGTGATTGGGCGGGTGGAGAAGTAAAGCATTTCTCGCTTCTGGGAAGTCGTCAGCAGATGTGATCGACCCTTTTTTGTGAGAGACTTCCAAAACAGACTTCAAAATTTAAGAGTCAAATGCTGGTTTCTCAATATATAAAACCCCATCTTTTTATTGAAAAGGCCATCGTATACTTTATGGGTGATGGCAAATTTGCCCAATTACTAAAGTGGTTATTAAGCAAGCGTGACAGTGCTTTCACTTATTATCCCAGTACAATTACACTTTTACTAGATCTTGTACCAAAAAAGCTTCTGATGATTTTCTGTTTAGACAAGGCAAATAGTGCCGCAGACCCTAATTAGGATTTTGGAATAAAGTCAGAACTCTGCATGTGTTTTAAACTTCTCTTCTAAAACAACAATAATATAGAATGCCTGCCCATCTTTGTAATACATAAGAGACTAATCTAAAAATATGTTTTGCATATACATAGTAGGAAAGGGTTGTGGCATAACATTTTCAAAGCCTGTTCTTTTCTTGGTTTGCTCTTAACTGATGCTATACAGTTTCTTCAAAAAACATGAGTTACAAATGAATCTGCAATAACTTTGTGACTCCTTGTCCCTTTGCTTCAGACAAAAGGCCCTTTCAATCCATTGTGGAACAGTCACCAATCTTCATGTGGTCATTCAAGAAAAGGGTAGCAATTGGCCTTCATAATAGGCCTTTCAGTACTCTCTGTGGTGGTTTGCTGACTGAAAAAAAAATTGCCTATGGATGTGTACTGTGTGCAGTGTTTAAATTACTGATGAATCTAATCTTCCAAGTGGCTGAAAAGGTAAAGAGTTCAAATGGCAAAGAAGCCTCACCTGGTTGTCAATACTAGTGTGCTGCTGCTCAGAGCTGGGGACAGATTTTGGCTTGTGTAAACTGGTAACAGTTTTACTTGATGTTCATTGACTGATGATCTGTTCTGTTCCTTTTTTTAAAAGTGGTGACTGAAACCTAGTATTTCCATGAACTGTGCTTCTAAGAGGGCTGATGCTGTTTTATGTTCAGAGTGGTGTTGAGCAATGTTATCTGTTTATGCTGTGTGTGGCCTAGTGGACTGTGAGTGTGATTTCTTCGGAGGTGACTATCCTCAAAAGTTGTGGGTGTGTTTTGAGCTAGGATTAGAGAAGCTGCTACCACTGTTGTGTTGACAGTGCAGCATCACTGAGTTGTGATCCTTCTGTACTGGTAAGGCCAACCTGGCAGCATTTCAAAGTAAACACCCTGCATTCAGGGCAGGTAGGCTGGTGTTTGTTGTCCCAACCTTATGCAAAATCCATGCAAGGATTTATGGTGAATCTTACCTGAAACAGCACCATGAGATAGTGTTTGTGCTATGGGATATTTCTGAATGATGGTAGTTCTTCAGGATCCTGGTTGATTTTCTTAGAAACCTGGGCAGAGCTCGCCCTGGAGGTTCAGCACTGGAGTTTCCACCTGAGTGCTCTCCATGGCACATGACTTTTATTGGTGCTGAAGAGTGATGCATGCTGACAGTTAATGGGGTGGCAGATCAGGACTTGAGGCATTCTTAATGGTTTAGGTACAACTGCCAAGAAAGAATATTTGGGCTTCAGCTCTTAAGCTCAAGCATGTACTCAAAGGTCATTTCAGACTGAATTAGTTTCTTAGTAATATATAAAACTAGCTTTTAGTACGTACTGTCCTACACACATCCAGTTTGTGGCTTCCACTTCTGCACTACACTTAAACTATGCACTTTTAGTATTTAAATTACAGTGCTGTGTATGGTTCTCTGTGTAAAATTAAACACAATAAAAGCCTTGCACATGCAGTGTGGGTGTGGTGGTACTTCTGAGTGGGAATATATGTGCAGACTGTGGTTTATACTAGCAGTGGAAAAACGTACAAGTCCCAAAATGTCAGCACTGTGGGACTTCTCCTTTCTGTGTTCATGGAGGGAATAACTATCTTGTGCAGTAATACTAGCCTGTGCAGAATTTGATTTAGTGATCTTTAGGACTCTGTCTGAATGAAATGTTGCCTTTTTTTGTAATTCAATTTTCCAGTAATAACCTAGTGCTAGCTAGGAATTGTTTTGAGTTGGCTGGTTTGTTAAGCTTCTTGCATGAAGTTGTGCTTTGATGTTAGGCTCAGAGCTTGTGCGCCTTGCTAAGGAACTGATGGAGAGAGGAGGGATGATGTGGAGATAAACTGCTTGCACGGCACTGAGGTGGAGAGAGGCTTCTCTATCTATTCCTGCAGCTCCTGAGATTTCACATGTACTGCAGCCACTTTGTTACTGGAGTGAAAGAAAGAAACCTACTTCTCATTAAAATCTTTAAAGAACTTGAGGGTTTCTTCCTCTACAATAGCCAAATTATGTTGTGTACGAACACAGTGGAAGACGGAAAGGATTGGATGATCCACCTGGCCAACAGAGAGGCAGCCAGGTGTGAAACATAGGGAAAGAACAGCAGAAAGGAGTTGAAAGATCAGGTGTACTATCAGATGCACAAAGCTGTCATGTGGTTAGGGCAGGAGGTGTATCTGCGAAGGGTGCCCTGAAGAGGTCTGCAGAGTGAGGCAGATACAGAGGAACTAGAGCAGTTGCTATGTAAGAAGGGTGTCCAGAGGCTTGTAGTAGTGAAGAGAGCAGAAGATGGTGGTTGAAAGGAGCCCTGGTGAGGGAGAAGGGTTAGGGAAGATCCCAGGGGCCAGAAAGAGCTATGGCAGTCAGAAGGCACCAAGTTTTTGACCATGTCTGTTTAGATACTCAAGTGGGAATGGAAGCTTGTGAGGTGAGGGTGAACAGGGGCAACTACAAGGAATATATTTTCTATGTGATGGTAATACAATATCAGTCCTTCCCTGGCCCTGAGGGGGTTATCCTCAGGTTTGGCCGTTTGGTTAAGGATCTGATGGAAATGATGGGCTTACAGCAGTTCATCTGTTACTGATTTGGAGCCAGATCGTCTTGGGGCTTATGTTCACTGAAATCCACAAGTACAGAGTTTGGCCCATTGTCATTGCTTCCTTGTCACTCAGTAGAAACAGTTCCTCCCTTATTATCTGGTGCATGCACCTGTCTTTAATATCTGTGCTCTTGTGCCTCACCTCATTGATCTACATATGCTGTTTCTTTATGGAATTGCTGGTGGGTTGGAAGGTTTTGCAGCACACTGGAGAACATGATTGGCATAGAGTTGATTGTGATAGCTGCACTGACTTTTTTTTAATGTGATGATAATTATTTTGTCCAAAAAGAAGTAAAATAAACATCCAAACAGCAATGTGTTGGGGAAACCTTGAGCTGAGCAGACAATCAGCTTTACATCAGAAGAACTCTGACTCTCTAGTGTTTATCTTTGTGTGAAAGGGGACTGTGGAAAATGTCGTAATTCTTCTGGCATGTGCTGAAGACAGGAAATCCTCAACATTAGTGGAGTTGCGCTTTTGTGATACTGGTGTTAAATCTGTATCTTGCCTTATGATCTTTTTAATATTTATATTAAATTCTCTTTTTTCATCGTGTAATTCTTTTTTACACTGTTTACAGAGCTTTTTGATACAAGATGGTTCTAATGGTGTAATATTAGGTCTGTGTCACAGCATAGCCTGTAATCTCACAATTTTTTTCTATCATGAGGGACAGAAGCCCTTCATGTGTCTGAAATAGGTGCAGTCTAGGTCCTCTGCAGCTTAGTTTGTGGGGAAGGTCAAACTAAGGTCCTGTCAGAGCTCTACATGTATGGGAAATTTTGCTCACTTTTGATGTGAGTAGGAGTTTGGTTCTGTGTCCTTAGCCAAGAATACGGCATGAGACACAGCTGTGGAGTGGGCTGCAGCAGTGCACTGCCTTTCTTTCCATTAGTCCTGTGTTCATGTAGTGCTCTGTCCTGAAACTTCTGGCAGTTCTGTGAGAGGGTTCACAGTCCACAGAGTCTTTTGGGATGAAGGGTACTCTATAATGTGTTGTATTTTATTTTGTACTAAAAAGTGTAAGCCTACAAAACCAATGAGGTTCTGAACAAGGGCAGGCGTTTGATAGTCTGGAAAGTAGCTCTGCTGTTGCCTAATCTGGCAGCAGATGGTCATGTATTCATCCATTGCACTGCCATCACTTGACAAAGAATGATGGGTTGCCTTTCTCTGTGCTAACGGGATGAGTTGAGGTTCCCATGTTAGCATTTTAAGACGCGATTCCCTTCCGTTAAGTTACACTGTGGCTGACCCTGATTATTTTGCACATTACGCTATAGATGAGGAAAGGTTGGAAACTTCTGTTTGCCTTCCTCGTGTTGGATTTTCAGAGATGTTGAGTGCAGAAAGTTTAAATTGGAACTGTGTGCAGTCAGGTCCTTTGTAGGTGAATGGTGGTACCTTCCAAAGCATTTTAATGAGTATTGCCAAAGAGCAAAACCACATTTATTAAGCTGTAACAAGGGGCTTGTTAAATGGAAGAGGGATCATTTGCAGTTGCAGGATCTATTAAACTGTGAAAAGGTTAGTCATTACCATTGTTGCATCATATTAAAGGAATGAAGTCATGTAAATGCAATCACCTTTACACCATCATTCACTATTTTAAGTGAATAATATCTTCTTCCGTTTGGAGAGCTGCTCAGCCTGATATTAAAGATTCTTATTCTGTAAATTAGAAAAGGAAGACCTCTAGTTGCTGATATTTATGACAAAAGTAGACATTTTGTATCATGGTGTAGTGCTCATTCTGGGTTGAACTCAGCGTACTAGGGTCTGCATCCTCACTGAGCTGCCTGTGAAGTCAGAGCCCAGCTCTGCAGAAGTCGTTTAGTAGAGAGAAATGGTCGAACAGCATGATAGCCATGGCTGGTTTTCTGCAGTGCCAAAAGACCTGGGCAAGAATAACCGATTTTGAAATCTTGGGCTGTAAGGTAAGAGTGTGGTGAAGGTGTTTCACCGCATGTGTATGGGAGCCAGGCTCTTGCAGAGCTGCATTCCTCTTGCGGGCCTTGTGGCAGGCATGGGGAACTGCTGGAACTGGCACCAACTGGCAGCTGGGGTGGTTTGGGATGACTGTTGCTGAGTGGGCTCATTTTGTTGGATTTTGTCTTTAAACAAATTTGGTACTAGACTCCATAAAAGGCTTTGCCTTTTGCTAGTTTAGGATTTTTCCAGGAGGGACCTTGGGGGCTTTTTTGTGCTACATTTTTGGACATTTTCAGATTGCAGTACTGGCCACAGAAAAGAACTTTGGGAAGTAATCTGCTGTTAATTGAAGTGGAAAATATAGGGATACCCAGGCTCTTGAACAGCAGATGGACTCCTTAAGAGAGAGACCATAAATTATTAACCCTCTGTGCTAATACAGATGTAGAAATGTACCTGTTTGTGGATTAGTTTGTGTGTTTTTTTTTTTTTTAAAAGCGAGCCCCCCCCCCCCCCCAAACCCCCACCCACCCCCCGAAGTGTACAAATAAACTGTATGTAGTTGAAAGAAACATCCAAAGAGCAGTCAGATGGTGGTGGTGGAATTGGAATATATCAGCCACTCGTTCAGCGCAATCTGAACTCTGCTATGTAAGGTTTTTGTTGCACTTGATACACAGAAGTCTATGTATGATCTATCTTGTCATACATACAGAGATAAAGATAGTATGATTTACTGTGGTCTGACTCTGTATGCTTTTTTATGTGACAGTTTTAAATTTCCGTGTAGCTTCTTCTTTGAAAGTCTACCAGCTTTACCTTCCTACAGCTTGATGCTGCATCAGGATCAACCTAGGAGGAGAAATGGGGCCCAACCCTTGCCTGTTCCTAGCTGTCTCCACAGATTCTTTGGCATGTTATTTCCATATTCAGGGTATAGGCTGAAACCTGGAGCCATCCGGGAGTTTATTTGCTTTTGATGAGAATCTAGGATTTTTTTGGTAGTTTTTAAAACATAATATGAAAAAATTAGATTATGTTAATTTTTGCCTCAAAGTGGCTAATGAATCCAGGTTGATAATTTGTATAATAGATTTGGCCTGAAGCTGTGTGAAGCAAACGAGTTCTCATAATTCCTTGAAAGGAGAAGCCAAGAAGAGAGCTGCTAATAAAGTCCTAACTGTTAGGTGTTAACAGCAATGTAATAATATTTATGTGATTACTGACAGATGTGAGCATTCCTCTGTGAGAAACATAAAGAGTTTAAGTATATTGAACCTCTGTTCACCAAAGTGACAGGCCATCAGAAGAAAAATACTCATACAGAGAGTGCATCTTTTAGTGCTGTTACAAAAATGGCTCTGCAATTCCATTTTGCATACAGTATGTATGTAAAGAGTAGGGCCAAAGCAACACCTCCATCTCTGGAAACTTCTCTGTGTTGCTGATAAATGTTAGTTTCTTAATTTCTCTTGTGGCATTAAGGCTGTGGAATTCCAGTTCTAGTTCTACAGGAATTGCTTTGCTAGTTTCTAAGTTTGACTTTTACATAAAATGTGAAAAGATACATGACTGAACAGTGCTCTGTTCTATTGGTTTAAGTAATGTTTATTAAACGCCAGGATTGTAGGTCCTGCCCAGCTCTGGCTACATTGCCTCCCTCATCCTATCTCACTCGCTGGGGCTTTTCCTTGGTCAGGTTTTGAATTATTATGTGATTCATTGTTGGGGTTTTTATTTGCCCCCCCCCCGGCAGTATTCCTTACACTCCCAAGATATCATAGTGGTCAAAGTAGTGTCCGAAGGAGAGGCTGTTTCCAGAAGTCTTCTCTTACTTAAATGCCAGGCATGTGAGGGGGACCAGCTAATGGTTTTTCTGGTAAACTGTACTAGACTTTATAATCTAGTTATGTCTTGAGGCTTTTTACTTTTTAAAAAATATTATTTTTATTTTATATAATAAATAATATAAAATATTTAGACATCCCTGAAGTTTGCGTTTTTACTTGAATTTGTATGATCTACTTTCTTAACCATAAGGCATCAGCATTGAAGGAAGACCGTTTCAGCGGTTTCGTGTTTGTTCCTTAGCGGGCTAATGTTACACTGTGCTCTATGATAGTTCACGTTTCTTTTTCTGCATTCGCAACATGTTTATTTTTGTGAGTAGGGGTGGACAGATTGGTTGTGTCAGACTGTGCTGAGTTTTTCCTTTATTTCCCTCCCTTATGCTAGAAGTTCTGACAACAGTCATAGAGAATTGGGTAAAAAATCTGCCACTAATACAATGAAGAGTGGCTGTTTTGTTTTTATCTGCTACATTTTTAAAAATAATTGTTTCCCACATACCCCCCCCCCCATATGAAATGCCTTACCCAGATAAAAAGTATTTGTAATGCATTTTAAAAAAAGAGAAAAAAAATCATGTTTCTTTTCATCTCCTTTTACTTTCTCTTTAGAGATGTAATTAAAATGTAGTTAAAGTGTATAATATTTCAGAAGTCTTCTACTCCAGGAATTGAAATAAAAATTTTAAAGTTTGCATTTTTTCTTACCCTTTTTCTTTTTCTCTTTCCTGGAAATCATGTCATGCCTCCAGTCAATTCTGCATGCATAGTAGCATGTACGTAGCACAGCATTTCTGATCTCGTGGGTCTGATAGTCCTTTAGGTATGTCAGCTCCCTAATCAGATACTGCTGGCAGGAAATAACTGTGAGGAGTGACAGCAGTGGATTTTCAGCCATGCTTCAGGGCTGGCTTGAATACTGATAGTTCACTGTTAGTATGATTTGTGTTAAATGAGTAATTTCATTATATACAAGATGTGAAAAGATATAATCATTTCACTCTTACTTTGTAACTTGGTAATTCTGCTTTTAATGGCCAGCTTTTACAATGTGGTGTAGTCCTGAACATGCACCTGGAGTTGCTCGTATGGCTTCTTAAGCTCATTGACTTCAGTAAATCACTAGGAGAAGAGGTGTACTTATGTACTAAGGTGGCTGAGATAAGTTTTAATTTTTAATATATTGGTGATCAAGGTGAATATGAAGTGGTCAGGCAGAGTGTGTGTTTGAAATCTGCAGGTATGGATGTTAAGGTATTTGTTTACATGTGAAAGTGTCAGTTCATACTGAGGACTAAAGTTAAAAGGATGAAGTTGAGTTGATTTCATGGGTGATGTGAGCTGAGCTTGTACCACGCAGGTTCATCTGTGAAAGTCAGGAGACTTTGTAAATAAGAAAGATAGGTCATAGCCGTATTTATTTTTATTGTGCCCCTCCCCCCTTCTACTTAAACGGCAAAAATCTTAGGGAATAAAATGGAAAAATAAATAACGTCAGTGTACTGTGAGTTTGTAAAGCTAAACCAAACAGAAGTCTGATAGTTTGCAAAACAAAGATTGGGTTAGAGATGGTGGCTTGGCCATATTGCATGCACATCATGTTTTCCATGCAACTTTCTGTCATTAAATGTAATGTTACTTTTTTTACTGTAGCATAAAATATGCAGACTATGTCTTGTGGGTGAGTGGATATTACTGGAACAAACTTTACTCTTGGAATCTCAAAGGCACTTGGAGCAGAGGTGCCAAGTCATAAGTCAGTTGCTGAGGCTGAATGTCAGCAGTAAATACATGTTTGCTCCTAGGAAGGTGAATACAGGTAGGAATTCTGAATAAATGATCCATACAGAAGGTGCTATGCCAGTAAACTGGGGCAAACTCTGATTTCCTTTAGTATAGGGTGTATCTGAGTTCACTGAAGGCAATCCAGATTTGCACCAGCACTCACTCACTTTTATCCAAACTCATTAGCAGAAAAGAAAACCAAGCTGTATTTTTTGCTTTATTTTTTGGCCAAATTCCTTCATAAGGAAAAGACTGACACAAGTGTTTCAGCTGAAGCCCAGGCCAAAATATTTTAAATCATCAAAGAAACAGTAAGTTCCAGCATGAAAAGTTTGCTTCAGAACTTTGGGCATTACTTGTTACATGTATGTCATTCCCATGAAAAGGCTGCTT
Organism: Leptosomus discolor; assembly: GCF_034619465.1. Classification (NCBI taxonomy): domain Eukaryota; kingdom Metazoa; phylum Chordata; class Aves; order Leptosomiformes; family Leptosomidae; genus Leptosomus; species Leptosomus discolor. The sequence continues at coordinate 31,015,384 of NC_141395.1, read as the reverse complement.
TGACATACAAATTAGTGTTTCATGGAACCTTCTGTCTCAAGTCTGTGAGAGCTCTGTGTGCTTTCCTTTGTAATGTGAAATACCACACGGGAATGAGATCTTGTTTCCACTCATGACTGAGTCTGACTAAGATCCCCTGGGTAATTTTGCTCCTCCTTCCTATTAAAACTTCAAAAGAGGTTAGAGTTACATTTACATTTGTAAATTGATTTCGTTATTCATTATGATTCCTTTCTTAGAATTTGTATGCAACAAGAAAGGAGGGTATTTCCCCATTCTAAATGGAGAGAAATAAGAATTGGAGTTTGTCCTGATTTGGCTAGGCTAGATTCACAGCCCAGCCATGCCAGGCAGGCTGTTAGCAGTTTGAAGTCAGCCAGGACAGCTGACCTGAGTGAGCTACAGGGGTAGCCCCTACCCTAATGTTATGGGCATTATAAATGGGCAGAGCTTGTTGAGGAAGGGGAGCTCCTGTGGTGGTCCTGCTGGGGTTCCTCCTGCTCCTCTGGCTTCTCCCTGCTCCTGAGGACTGCTCTCCTGTTGATTGTGACTGCTGCATATTCATTTGGCTGAGTATAACATTGTATACGTTTGTTGGTATTGATGGTGTTTCATTAAATCTGTTTTCACTTCAACCCATGGATCTCCTCTGCTTTTCCCAATTCCCCTTCCTGGCTGGTGAGGGGTCAGTGGGTGCTGGAGCAACTGTTATAGTTTAACCTTGGGTACAGGCTAAACACAGACAGAGTTTTATATAAGAAGCAGTATATCTAATCCCAGGAGCTCTATACTATAAAACATGCTTCATGGTTGTGTTCAGCTCTTATAGGAGTGCCAGGGTGGAGAGAAGAGTGTGAAACTTCTTAGATGATAGCTGGCTGGGCGTTCTTAGTCCTCTTGCTTTCCAGAGATGAGGCCAACTAAGATGTAGTGAAGTGGAATCAGACTTGAGGATCCCACTGCAGTACTGGACCCTGGGCAGAGTGGTTGCTTTCTGAGCAGGATGGGTCATGCAGTGTGTACATCCATCTGCTGGGTTACTTTCCAGTAAGGATTCCCAGGAGCTGCTGTCATCTTCTTTAGACTTCGTGTCCACTTACATTGTTATAAAGGCAGACTCAACATTGTTGTTATGACATGGCTTAGCGCTGATGAAAAGTTCTTCTTTTCATGTTCATGGTGTGATGTTTTTTCACAAGGACAGCGAGGGTGGTGGTAGACCAAGTCCCCTGCAGTCCCCTTATCTCTGTGTCCCAGTGTAACTTGGAGGGGACATCTTTAGATGTGGTCTCTAGTTGGGACTTTTCAGTGGGTTTAATTCTTATTTATTGTAGTCTCTGATACCAGGTAATGCACAGCAAAACCCAGTATCAGCTGGGTATCAGTATCAGGAAAAGTTGTAAACCTGTTCCTCAGGATTGAGTTTTTTAATGCACCTTGTGGATTTCACAGTCTCTGTGTAGTCTGTGTGTTAAGTGCATGTCTGCTATACTATCTTGCTTTTAGTACTGATCTCACTGTCTTACCTGTGACATTAAGCTGCTGTAATGCTGTCTACTAATTTGCAGCATAAACTCAGCATCTGCAGCCTTGATGTGTTGTGTTCAGTAGATACCCTTTGTCTCCTAAAATAATAATCCCTCATTCAGTTAAACGCATGTGCACTCAGGCATATTTTCTCTGCCGACTGCTTGTTTGGATAAGTAATTTTAACTTTTTTAGAAAGCATCATTTACATACTTTTCTTTCTCAGAATATGGTTGTGTCTTGAAACGTTCATACAAAAATATATACGTTGGCTTTGTTATTAAGAAAATGGTTATTTTGGTTTTGGAGCAGTTTAGAAAATGGTTTTATAAAGTGCTGAATAAAAAAACATTTGATAGGGCAGGGCGCATAAGTGTGCAAAACATGAAGTACTACTTCCTTCAGAAGCTTCTGTCCTGTTGGGAGGCTGAAGACAGATTACGTGGAGGATATGCCACTTTGAAAATAGTGGTGATTGCACTATTGGAAGATGAGGTATTTCAGCTGCCATTAATCGTAGAAGCTGTAAAATGCTTAATTGTTCTGATTTGCTAGAGATGAATGGGAGAGTAGTTTTTGCCCAGAAAATTACATTGTAGATATTTTTTGGAACTTAGTTACACTTTTTATTATCATCTTGTAGAATTAATTATAGAGTTATGGTCTGTTTAAACTAACATATTCAAATTTGCATGGGTCCACACTGAATTTTCTAATAAGTCTGTGGAGGTTATTTTTAACTTGTTAACACTTACGCTGTCTGAGACAGAGTATTTTTGAGTTGCCCAGCCTCAGTAAGAGGAAGCTTTCCTGGCACATTGACCTTTCAGTGTGCAAAAACAGTGAGTAAAACTCACAGTGGGCTCTCAAGTGGCAGCAGAATTCAATTCAGAGGAGGCAGTTTTCACACAGAGGCATGGAGAGTCCACAGATTGTAAAGAATCTTTTTCTTATTCTTTTTAGGATCTTGTGGCCCCTGAAGTGTACAAAAATGGAGATCCCATAGCTCCTCTAGGCGCTGAACATATCCTGGCTCCTCAGGCTATCAGCAATTGTCTTAACCAGGGCTTTCCAGCTTTGTGGTGTTGCTTGGTTACCATCATTCCCACAACTCTCAAATAAAGCAAAGCAAATGTAAAAAAAACCCAACCTGGTTTCTCTTTATGGGTTGGGCTACTGTACAGAGCCAAACAAAACAGAATTGTAGATCCTCTACAGTGTCTTTAATGATCTTTTTTTTTTTTTTTTCCCCTCAAGTATTCCACTTGGCTACTCACAAAGGCTTTCTATTTTAAATAAGTTTTTTTCAGTATATTGGACTACTGCTAGGATTCCACACAAACTCATTAGGTTCAGAAGCTGGAATCCTGACTAGAAGCAAGGGAAAACAAATAATGGCTTATGTCGTCAGGCAGTCTTGCTAACTCCAGCTGGGATACTGCCTTTTCAGATATACTTTATGTGCGTCCTCAGTTCAAGGCAGGGAAAAGGGCACAAATCTTAGCTTGGAATGTGTTAGGAAATACTTTCTTTAGTAATGATAATAATGAAGAACTGTCATAACCATTTGGCTGAGGATCTCATGTCATTTTGTGAATACTTCCAAATGTAGCTTCAGAAGTCCTCTCCTGCCCTTAGGGGAATAATTTTGGCATGTGGACTCATGTGTTTCACAGAAAACTCTCATCTTAAGTCAAATTAATCTTGACAAAGTATACAGACGCTCTGTAAACTGAATATAGCAAAGGTGCCTGGGTAGCTATGCTGTTTTCATCCCTGCTCCACAGAAGAATGCTGCAAAGTGAAACGTATAATTTTTTTATCACCTTCAGGCTGAAATAGGTAACAACTCTTGAGACAGCCATTCTATTGATATGTTACGAATTAGTATAAGTTTCTTTTAATGAAGTTAATTCCCAAAATAAGACTTCTCTGGGAACATGTGCATGAGTTTCTTGGTGAACAGAGAGATTTCCATAAATCTACTAGGGTCATTAGTAGTGTACCTGGAGTTGGTTGCAGAAACCCTCTTACTGTTTCTGAGAGTGGAGAAAGCTAAAATTAATGGAGATATCTGTGAGTCAGCCAGAGATTGAGGAAAAATAAAGACATCCAAGTAAAACTTTCCCAGCTGTGGAAAAAACTATCCCCATCTATCAAAGTATGGAAAGTGTAGGAAGCAGACAGCAATTCTTCTATGACGTGGAACTCTAAGCATTGCCTTGCACTCATTGTCTGAGAGCTGGTGCTTTAGTGGGGCTCAGAACTCAGTTCTCTAACCATTTTGGGTTTCCAGTGGGTCCAGTTCTTCTGACAGTGGACTTCTAAGAGAGATTTCTCATCCAGTGAGCTACTAGATGTTTAACTGTGTGGTGTTGAATTTCCAGTGTCATGTGGCTCACATATGTCTGTGCTACAGGTCCATTCCAACTCCAGTTCTCTCAGTAGGAGTTGGATTAGGCCTGTAATGCTGTGGGATGAAAATGTTGACTGGCATTAAGTTAGGAGGAGTAACAGACTGAAATAATGACAGATCACTGTTAGGAGAATAAAGGTGCTTACAGACTCTACATGTGGACATGTTTTTAAAAATGTATCTATAAAGAGACTGAGGCCCATCTTGATGCTCTAGCTCACACCAAAGTTCCCACACAACCAGGAAGAGCTTCATAGGCTAGAAGGACTGGATATTCAAGTCCTTTAAGATGCATAGATCATAGTAAACACTAGAGTTGGTTTGGTTTTTAAACCATTCTATTTCACGCTGGCTGAAACTGAAGTAGTGCCAGCCTGCTCTGAGAGCCTTCAAGAACATTTTTTTTCCCTTGGCAAGACCACATAATTTACAGGTTTTCTTCTTCATTGCAGCTGTTCTTCGTTTACTGTAATTCCCTCTTAGACCAATGTTGAACGTGGATACTCTCCTTTGCCCTACTGTGGTATTATAATCCCACTTTTGTCACTGGACGGAAATCTGGCATAGGATGAGAGCTGGTCCAATCCTGAAGCTTTTATTTGGTTGTTTCCCAGTCCTAAAGTCAACAGATTCTTTTGCTATAAAATCTTTGGCAAAAATCAGATGAGGATGGTTTTAGTCAGGGAGCTTATGCTGCTTTATAATCATATGCATCTTTTATTGTAATAAGACATGCGCATTGTAAATGTCAATATGAATTGTCCTCTGAAGGCTGGATCCTGCTGAATATCCTTATTTATCCTTATCCTGCATTCCCTGGCTGGAGGTAGAAACTGCGGTGCACAAAATGGAACATAGTTGTCAAGGCAGGCAGAGTTCATCTTTGGAGGATGTTACTAGTTGACTGAATACTGAGATGCAAAACAGGAGTCTTGCGACTGTGTTGAAGTGTAGCAGTGCCAGACAAGGAGCACCCCTTCTTTGCTTTGACTGCATCAGTACTTATCTGCATTGGGTGTAAGGTTGAGACTGAATGCCTTAAGGTTTGACTGTCAAAGACGTGGAGGTTTGCTGTCCACGTGCTAAATAACTGCATTGGCCATTAGAGAGGTGTGATTGACTCAGTAGCTAGGCCAAAATCAAAAACCAAAAAAGGTCCAAAAAAAAAAGTGCCAAAACCCTCAACAAAATCTCACTTTTTTGTGTGTGCGTACCAGCAGACTCCAAGAAGCCTCTGCACTTGATCATGTCAGTGTTTGATAGAAGATTCCCTGCCTTCTATTGACTGACTTCTCACCCTAAATGTTCCATCAGTGGCCTCACCAGAGAAATATCCTGGAATGAAAACTAGCTGTAGTCCATTGTATCCTTGTGTTACCAGCATTCATCCCAGCTTGGCATGCCTCCGATTCCAGAAATAAAGCTAGCATTCAATTTTTGGAGGGTAATGAACCCCAGACAACAACAACAAAAAAACCCACACAACAACCAACCAAACAAAAACCAAACAAAAAAAAAAAATCAACAACTTCAAGACCACCTCAACCCCACCCCCCTAAACAAACTATTCTTAACGTTAAATGTAAAAGTTTCAGGCAGAGACACTGTCGTTAAATGTGAACATTGGACTCTGCAAGTCAGCAGAACTGAAGTCGTCCACTTGTTCTTATGGTAGTCTTTTGTTAAGCTTGTGAATATGTAGTGTTGAGTTTAACGTTCAGCCCCTGCAATCTCTCTTTGCTTGGATGAAGGCTACTGCAGGTAGGATCTTGTGGCTTCTGCTTAAATTTGGAGTTGTATTGGAAGATATCTGTGTTTTGATTTGGGGGTTTGATTTAGGACTGGAGGACTTGATTTCACTGCCGGCTCCCACAAAGGTAAGAGCTGACTTGGACACATTCAAATAACTTTCGGTTAATTTCAGTGCTAATTTTTGTCTCTGGGATATACTTAACACTGTATTTTGGACTGTGTTGAGGATATGTACTCAGGAATGGAGAGATTGAAGGTTATGTTTACTGTTAGGATCTAGAAGGCTCATAGGTCTACAGTGGAATTAGCAGAGTGCAGTGTTTAGTTTTTTGAGCTCTTCTGTATGAGGTGTATTGTGAAACCTCAGGTTAAGGTTGGGCTCAGTGCTAGGCATCAAACAAGTGGTCAAAGAGCTTGTTTTACTTTTCCAAAGAGTAGAGAAGATTCATATAGGATGAGGACTCTTGTCCACAGTGTTATATAGCTCATGGTATGCTTTGAGTCTGCTCTTTAGATTAAGACCTGCATCTCTATGAATAGCTGTTGTGATCTAGATTTAGTCTTAGTATTAGTTCTGGTGCTTGTGTGTGTCATGTGTCACATTAATACTAGGATTAGGAAATTGTTAAAAAAGGTCAGAGTTCAAGGTGAGGAGTGATTTTTAAGTGCTTGGTTTATTTGTGTGTTCTCCAGGGCTGTAGAGCTGTGATGAGCACTGATTTTCTGCTGCTTTTTTTGGCTTATGTTGGTTTTAGTGTAGCTGTCACTGAGCTCTGTTTGATGTGAGTTTTGGAGATACCTGAAGCTCTGTGGCTTTTCGTACCCTGTAGAGAGGGACAATGGGTTGAAGGTTCTGAGAGGGTGTTCCATGTCATCTCCACACACATGGGCTTCATTGGCCTTAGATCAGGCACAGAGGGATATGGGCCACTTTAAACTCTATATCCGTATCTGCAGAGTCACTTTCCTATTTCAGGGTCTTTCTTGTTTGAAGGTAAAAATCAGTTTAAGAATTGACCTTTCGTTATGATACCTTACAGATTTGCAGACTTTAAGCAACAGTATTGTTTTTGATAACATGGAAATGAAATACGTTTACTTATAAGTGTTGTGCCTTTACTCTTGATTTCCTTTCTCCTCCCTTAAGTCATTATTTCCTGCGTAATGTTTCTTTGATAATATGCTGTGGAACACTGAGTAAGGAAGAAATGGTGAGTTAGGGAGGAAACCAAATTATGATGAGTTGTCCCATAAGAATCCTTTTTTTTTTTTTTTCCCAAGGTATTATATCTCATGTGGTCAAACTTGATAGATGCAGTGCTATTTGGAAAGAAAAAACCTTTCCAATACCCAATAAAACTTTTTTTAATTTTACATATGGTATATAGCTGTTTTGGTTATGTGCTTTTTTACTTTACAGTGACGCAAACCAAAAACTTTTGGCTACAATTTTTTTGCTTGTGTTCCTTTGTCTTTTAAAATATTATTTAATAGTAGCAACCCTCAAAGTACAGGAATTACAATTCTAACTTTAATAATTTCATACCAGTCACTATATTTCGTACCTGAGATGACATCAAGAAATGGTATTCTGACATTACCTGTCATTCTGGTCTTCAGTATTTAATTAAATTCCAAAGGACAGAAATTGTCAAAAGAACTCACTGAGCAGGGGAAAAAGTAATTTTTATAACTTGTAAAATTGTTCCCATTTGATTTTTTTTTTTTTTTCGTTTTAAATTTTCTACTGAAGTTGGAGGGGAATCTCTCCCACACCTTGGGTTGAAGATGATCAAAACTGGGGTTTAGCAGGTGGTGTGCTATGCAGGAAAAAAGCAGAATCACTAGGGTGCATCAGTACAATAATGTGCATGATCTGATTTGTTTTGCTTAAGTCTTAAAAACACCACCTGCAGACTAAAGATGTTACTGGAAGGAGTCAGGTGTCCGTATGTTGGTATAAAAAATGCTGTAACTATTAGGAATGTTGCTGTCTTTCTCAGTCTCAATTCAGGTGCTCACTAGACCAAAGGGGATGCACAGCGTCTCCTTGTCTTCCTTATATCCCTTTGAAGGGAGTAAATAGCCAAGTCTTGCCCTTGCTTGCGCCGAAGAACAAAGTGGTGGTAGGACCATGGCGTAGGCCTCTTCCCAAGCTCTTGGTTAGGGTATTCTGAGCAAAGGCAAGGAAGTGGGTATTCTTCCCTCACCGGGTTTCCAGTCCTTCTATTCACCTCATGGATCTGTGCCTGTTGTGTAGATTCCAACACCCACAAGTGCTCTTTAATGCTGTGACATGTGCAAGTACTTGTATTTCTTCATTGAAGCATCACATTTTAAATTCCACCATTCATTCCGTTGATTTTGAACATAACTGTGACTCAGCAAGCCATGCAGAAATGTGTGTTTAGATTGTAGTGGACTTTGGGACCTAAGCTCTGAGAGCCTTTGTGGTGGGAGCCTTTGCTAGGTGAAGTGCTTTGAGGAACACCTGGCTGTTTCAAATGCAATTTGGAAGCAATTAAGAGCTTTCTTCCTGGCTTTAAAATAAAATCTGTGATGCTGACAGGACTTTTGCACTTTAAAACTTCACTTTAACTTTGGCAAAATACATAGTTTCAATAAGGATAAAACAGATGAAATAGGACCGCAGTCACACACTTCTAGTCTGTTAGTGAGTATTCTGTAATACAGAAGTAAAAATAGGTCTGCAAAGACAATCCAGTTAGTGCCTTAGCAGAGGCTGATTTCGGCAGTCAGGATATTCAGAAATGTCGTGTATACTTCTCAGGTTAGCTCAGGGACTGCTGAACAGATCTGACTGCAAAACAAACAAGGACCAGTGTGCAACTCACTTAAGTAGCAACTAGAAAGGAGTAATTCCTGTCTGGCATGCATGGTTAAATCACAGACCAGTTCATTACTGTCCTCTTCTCTCAACTGCGGAAGAGAGTACGAAACTTACCTACTACTTTTTTTTTTTTTTTTCCTCCTCTTGCTAATGAAATCGGCAGATCGGTTTCCATTTATCTTTGTGTGTACATAAACAGGCACTCAGCTGTCTATGTGGTTGTATGGCTTTAACTTTAGGTAGAATTCCTCTGAAATCTATATACAAATCAGCAAAGGGCTTATGTTGTGGGCAAAGTGCTGGTGTCGCTCTTTGGGCTTTCCTTTGTTTCAGCTGAGTTAGTGTTCTTGAGATAATAATGTTGCTTATTGGAGAATGACCACACTGAAACTGCACTGGTGCTGCTCAGAGGGATTTCATTAGTAACTGATGAGGTACTGTAACTTGCACCTACAGCCCTCTTCTATTAATGGATAGAACAGTTTGCATCGCTTACGTTTATCTTGCTGCACATCCTAGTGTACTGTCTAGTTTGATTTTAAAATTTGTGTTAGTTTTAAAAATGGGTTTGTTTTAGCTGGTGGAATTGTATGTGCAGTCAGGAATGGGGTTAAAAACAAGGCGTAGGTAATTGCCTAAGCTTGCATGGCAGTGAAGATAAGCCCTGTAAAAACTGATAATGGTATCTGTCAGCACCCCTACGTGCTGACCTGAGCAGTAAGGGGATGAGGGATGTTTTTTTTTCACAGAAGTCTCCTGTAAGGAGAGAGCAGTAAAGTAAATGAAAGAGCAGTAAAATAAATGAAAAGTAAATTAACTAATTACTTTCTTTTTAACTTCCAGCTGTTTTTGCAGGAGATACAGTCTGTTGGAGACAATAGAAAAATAGGAACAGAAACTGGAGTCATTCACAGTGGTAAGATACCTTTTATATCTCTCTCTGCTAAGCACTGTGACTGGCGTGTGGCTGGGTAAGGTCAGAAACTTGTAAGTCACACTTTCAATCTATACTTTACAACCAAGTTCATCAGGTTTCTTGATCTGTCCTGCTAAAGCTGATGACAGTGCCACATGCTACATTAACCAAAGGGGAAAAAAGGAAGAAAATGCAAGCATTAGTGAACTGGTGCATTCTAAATTCCTTACTATGTAGCTTTGACTTTTTACAAAGACGCAGATTAGTGGGTAAGTCTGCCTGCTTTTGCATTGTGCCTGTGTGTGATGGATAGTGGATAAGAAGGTACTTCTATTTGTAGGTCTATTGATGTGGGAATAAGAAGCCAGAAACTCTGCAGGCTTCTTTCACCAGGGCAGTGCAGCCTATCTGAACATCTAGGAAGCTGCTTTGGTTCCTGTTTTGTCTGCAGGGTCTATCTTTTACCCCTTCAGATAAATTTCTTTGCTTTATCTTCTTTCTCTTGTGTCATTAAGTTGATCAGCTCATACTATATTGTCCTACTTATCCTCCTCATCCTTTTTTTAATTGTTTGAACTGCTGTGAACATGTATCATGGTTTACAACTGAACTGCTGAACTGGTATTCTAAAATAATCTCATGTTTAGTCCAAGGTGATGTTCAGAGGATGGTGGAAAAGTGCAGTTTCGCTGTAATTTAAAAAAAAAATAATAATAAAAAAATAGGTAAGCCTATAGACCACAAAACTGAGAAGTGGGATTGTCTCAGTTTAGAGGTGGTCTGAACCCAATGTTTTTTGTCACTTGTTTTGAAGACAATATTTGTTTAAACATATCAAGTAATTCCTTTAGCTGTTGTGTCTGAAAGTAGGCAGTTTGTCCAGCATGTTACAAAAGCTTAAGCTCACTCTGGTCCAAGCCTGAGTCTAATGAGTGGGCTAATCATTCTATGTAATTCTAATGGGGATGACCATTTTTTCAAATGTCTTTAAGATTTTCCAGTTTACTTGCAGCTGAGGACATCTGGATTGTGTTCCCTATGAATAGCTTCCTGAGAAATCTTCAGTGAATCACTTAATGCCTCAATTTTAAATCTGTAAAATGAGATAACAATACTCCTGCATGTGAGCTTGGGTGTCAGGATGATAAATAGATTATGTATTGAGGTTTGTGAAATGTTCAGACATTATAGTAAATAGGCTGAAGGAGGACACATTTGCACATGTTATTCACTGCAGGCAGCCTGTTGGTTTTGGTTTTTGTTTTTTTTTTTTTTGGTGGAGGGCAGTTACACTGTTTTTTAAGGATTTCATTTTTGCTTGAAATGTTTGGTTTTTTTTTTACACAGAGTTGTTACATGGTAAAATTCCAAAGCTTTTTGTGGTGGAAGGCTTACAGGGAGTGACTGGATAGAATCAATCTGTTAGTTAATAGTTTAGTGCGCTAAACTCGGTAGTGGTGAGCTGTGTGGCTTCCTCAAAGGAAAGAAGAAAAAAGATACGGATGCCCAAAGTGTTTCTTACACATCTGCTGGTCCTGAGTGTGGCCAAGTGCATGATGAAATATTACTTGTTTGGCTATGAGCTCTATTTACTACAACTAAGTGAATCATCGATTCAGTTCCTGACCAGACCTTGAGCTGTCAGAGACAGATGGCCTGCCTAGAGAGCAAGAAGCATCTCCACCCGTCAGCAATGTTACGCAGCAAAGGGATTTGTCAGAAAAGGAGTGCTGGCATTCAGTGATTTTGGTGAAAAGATGGTAGTTTTTCAGCTGTACTTGGTCTTTCACATCAGAATAATATCTTGTGGCTCTGAAAATAAGGAAATTGTTGCTGGCTTGTTAGTGAAGGTCCAGATTTGTGAACCAGATCATGTACTTGGAGGAGCAGCAGTAGGGAGGTCAATAAAGCCCTCAGACTTGTGAAGAGCTGGGGTTTTGGCTCTGAGAAACCTTCAGGTTGCTATTAAAAGATGGCTGGTGTGTGTAAATGTTCTTCCTGGAAATGAGGCCAGAATTTTTAATCAACTCTGGAAATATTTTCCTGTAGTCTCTCTCTACCTCTCTACCTATCAGTGAAATGATGATAATAAATGCTTCACCTCAGTTGTGCTGAGGATAATACTTGGCTCAGATACTTGGGTAAATAATGTGTCATATAAGTATCTACAGAAATAATAGAATATTGTAGACACTGAGTATTGGGGGCAAGTTCTACATCAGAATCTGAGAAGGGTATAGTACACCAACCTGGAATATGTTTTCTGTGTGGCTTGATGTGGTGGGTTTGCCCTCGCCAGCAGCCAAGCTCACACACAGCTGCTCGCTCACTCCCCTCACCAGTTCTCTACAGTGGGGCAGGGGGAGAAAATAGGAAGAACAAAATCATGACAGTTCTTCTGGAGAATGAAATAATAACTGGAGAATGATTTGCTTTGTTTATTTATGTCTTAGGGTTTTGCAATAGGCATATATGTAGGTCAAGTGCTCCTAAAACTGTGTAGTGTTGGATATTGAAGGATTTTTCAAGTGGATGAAGAAAATCCAGGCAGGTTCTGTTCTGCCTGTGGTAGTGGTTGCAAGTCAGGTAGTTGGAGTAAATGCAAACTCTGCAGTTAGATTTAATTTTTTTTTTTTTTTTTTTAATGCCAGGTAAGCTCTGTTAAAGCACAGTACTAAAGTGCTTCATCTTCTAACTAGCATCTGACCCCAGCCTGCAGCCAAGCACCCACACAGCTCACTCCCCTTGCCAGCTCCTCACAGTGGGGAGAAAACAGGAAGAAGAAAATCATGACAACTGTTGAGTTTTGATAAAAACCAGTTTAATAGGTGAAGAAAAGCGGGGGGAAGAAACAAGCAAAGCAAAGGAGCTGGCACACTGCCTCGCACAGGCTGACCGATGCCCAGCCAGTCTCCAAAGAGCAGCCACCTTGGAAACAGAAAACCCCCATCGTCATCATCACCTTCTACCCCTGTTTTTATTTCTGAGCTTGAGGATACGTCGTGTGGAATATCCCTTTGGCCAGTCTGGGTCAGCTGTCCCAGCTGTGTCCCCTCGCAGCCTCTTGCCCACCCTTCTGCTTGCGGGGGTGTAGTGGGAAACAGAGGCGGCCTTGACTCTGTGCAAGCACAGCTCAACAATAGCCAAAACACTGGTGTGTTATCAGCCCTGTTGTAGTCACAGATCCAGAACACAGCACCACACGGGCTGCTATGAAGAATGTTAACTCCGTCCCAGTCAGACTCGATACACTTACTTTTTAATGTAGTACTGAAAAAAGAATTATCAGAAGAACAAAATCCTATTGTGCGATCTTAAGAACAGCATTTTCTTGATTAAAAATGTTTTCTTGCATGGCAGATGTGAAATTTTCATTATTATCATGGGCACTTCTGAAATGGTTCAGAAAGACTCAAGGCTCTTAAGTATGTGCTGAAGTTCATTTTTCTCTGAAAAATGTCTCAAAAACACTTGTTTTAAGTGTCATGGAATTCAGTAGTGCTTAAGTGCTTTTCTGAATAGGGGCTGTATGTTCAAGCTGACTGTCCTGCAGGAGCAATTCTGAAGGAAGGTCTGATGTTCACACTGAGGAAATGATCTCAGAAATGGGTAGTTCTGTAATTACGTATAGATGCATCTTGTTACTGTCTGTATAAATATGTCATTTTGTGCCTTAAAATAATCAACTCTGCAAGTCTGAGATGGAATTGTCTGCATTTATCCTAAGACTGGATAGATAAAATGCTTTCAAAACTAAAACATTAAGCATTAGAATTATGTGATTATCCTAGGAAATTGAACAATAAAAAGAAAAAGAATTTTAGTGAATTACTTTACTGTCAGTGTCCCTGTTCTTCCCTGCAACACTTTATTTTTGATCATGTATGCTGCTGTCAATGAAAAATAACTGGCAGCTGTGTGCAAAGAGCTCAAGAAATAATTCAGGTTAGATTTCTCTGATCGCTTTGGTCAATATCAACGTCTGAAACTGAAAGCAGGTTGAGCTTTCACAGAATTTTCTGAGGAAATCATTGAGGTTAAAGGAGACTCTTTAGTTCTTGACGAGATACTTTATTTTTAGGATGTTTGGACTGCTCTGTTATTGCTGGCCCTTCTTTATTCCATTTCTTTTAATATTAGGATGGATAAGCATTTGTTCCTGGTGGTGGAAAGCATCAGAAAGGCTTTGGTGAATGTATAGCAGTGTGACCAGTCTGAATGTAAGATTTCAAGGTGGCCGTCTTCAAATCTCTTACTGGATTTGTCAGTCAGTGCTATCCAGTTCCAGGAGAGATAAAACATTATGGGATTTGGTTGGTCGCATGGTAAACACAGTGAAACTGAAACTTCAGTGTGTTTATAAAAGGTGTTACTCAATTTCTCATGGCTTTTTGGTACTGAATGAAGGCTTCCTTGAATGATGGGAAGAGTGAACATATTAATTGAAAAGCAGCCTACAGTGAAGGCAGGACAGACTTGCCCCCCTCCAGTGTGTTCTGAAATGGTTCATGCTATAAACGTTCGTGATCAAACCAAGTAGTTTTTCTTCGCTGGTGTTAGCTTGCATTTTTGTGCTCTTTATGGAGCATGCACTCAGAATAGGTTGGAAGAGTTGTGGATATCTTTCGTCAGCAGCAGAGGAACGAACACTTCTGAGGACAGTAGGATGGGAGTGTGTGTTCTGCTAGAATGGAGGACCAAGGCACTAATTTGTGCCCTGTCCAAAAGAAGGTTGTATGTGGGGATAAAGTAGTGAAAGAGTTCTTGTGTTTTTCCTCCAACTGCACAATTCAGGCAGTTTAAAAAGAGCCGAAACATTCCCTGTTTGCTGTGCTCTGATTGTGAGCAAGGTGGCTAGACTGGTCTCTGTTAGTGAGCAGAACCCCTGGAAAAATAATGATTGGTAAAGTTCAACTCTTGGAACAACTCTACCTGTGTCAATATTATTGGGAACTCTGCATGTTTAAGGAAGACAGCTGGTGAAGCTGAATCTCATTCCCTGTAAATGGCTTCTTGTACATGGGGTCTTTTTTTTTTTTTTCCATTGTTGGAGAGTCCAAATGTTGAGCAACTATAGAGCCAGCTCTCTCCAGCCAAAATCCTCGGTTCTGTGGATGCCAGTGACAGAGCTCTATTAACTGCAGAATCTAGTTGAAGCTCACATCTGATGCCCACAGAGCCAGCTCTGTGCTTTTTGGTATGTGGCTAAATTGGACATGTGAATTTGTGGCAGTTCTGACTGTGTGGTTTTGTCTACAGTAAGAGCTCTGTACACTGCTAGAACTGCTCTTTGTAAATAAAGATGATAACTTTGTGCATGGCTTCATGAAAATACAGTCAGAAACCTAAAAAAAAGGCTAGCTGTTTAGGGACCACCTTTGCCTTTACTTGAGGTCACTCTAGAAGAGTGAAGGAAAAGACATGACTGATACAGGGCCTTATTTGACAATAAACACTGTGGTCAGCTCTTCTGTGAGCGCACAAGCCACAGTAACTTCCTGCTTTGATAAGTTGAATTTTGCTTATCCCAAGTTTTGCTGTGATTTCGGCTCTGTGGGGAAGGATAACTGGCTCACAGGGAATTCGATTATTTTTTTTGGAGAAGCCTTGTTCAGCAGATGTTTGAGAAATGTTTCAGTTATGATGAAGTAACTCCACCCGCCCCAACAAACCCCTTTTGATTGGAAAATTCCTAGCTAGCCCAGTTTGTTGTCTGCCAGTTCTTACTGCTTACAGGATGTTTAGAGCAAGTTGAGATACTGAGAATTTGGCTCATTTAGTGTGGTAACTTAGCTGACACTGTTTCTTTGATAGTACCTACATGCAATATATAGGGGCTTGTAAGTGCTATTGTAATGTTACTAGTTAACAGCAGTGGGAAGAGAGATTTAGCCGTTAGGGCAATGTTGAAGTTCCCGTACAAAATGTGCTTTTCTGTGCACTTACCTGAAATGTGCTGGTATCTGTGTTTGCCCAAGAAATGTGGGTGCGGCATCCTTTAGCACACTGACAGTTTCAACAGGTAGGGCATTGTTGGTAACTGCAAACGAGAGCTTAATTTCCTTTTGAACATTAGATTCTGTAGAGCAAATATTCTGGTACTTTATCCTACAAAGCTATGTTAAATATTCCTTTGCAGAAATTCTAACAGATGCAAAGTAAGGGTCTGTCTAGTGTGCCACAGATTTTATCAGTTCAAGGATTGTGGCATGCAAAAGATCACCTCCAGTGAATGGGCAAAAACAGATGAGCTACGAAACGCTCTAGAGTGTGTGTCTGTGCTGTACAGTGTAACTGATCTTACCTGTCTTTGAGAACAGTACCATCAAAATAAAACATACATTTATTTTCTTTAAAATGTTCCTCAACAGATGAACAAAATACCTTCTTTTTATTCTATTGATAAAATTACTCTATTTGCTGTCCACATGTGTTCTTTTCTGTGGCCAGTCAAACAGCTTTCTTTATCCGACTTGCCCTTGCCAAGTTAAGAAATCAGTAATTTTTTTAAAAAGCCCTTTATGTGCCTGGCTAAACAAGGGCCTCAGTTCATGCGTGTCAGGCAACACTTCATATGCTATTGACCTTCAGAAGCAGAAAAGCTCTCTGGCATTGTCTCCTGACTATTGGGAAGAGTGTGGGAGGGGAGGCTGGTTAAGGTGCCTTTACTTATTTTTAGCAATATGCAGTCTGCATTGACCAACTGTACTTTTACAATTAATTTTGATGTACCTGGGTAGTGTGGGTTTCAGCTGAAAAGAATAACTGGTTTCTTGTTTTTTTTTCTCTAAAAAAGTACAGTTCAAAGTCCAGTAAATACTGTAATAGCCAGTTATTTTAATGTGTAATAGCAATTAGGTTGAAGGACTGTATGAACAACAAGTAATTATAGGTTAATTTATTTATATGCTTTTGTTGTTGTTTCCAGGAATACCTTTTGTTAACATAGAAAATCAGTGTTTTCCGTGGGGGAGGAGAGGTAGGCTAGCATTTGTTGTAAATCTGGGAATACTAAAATGTCAGTGGTATTGCTTCCAGTATAGTGTGTGACTGTGGATACTGTTAACATGGGAATACTGCTGGCCCTGTGTCTGCTTACCATGGGTATATATCAGGTCATTTTAATGGAGGAACTTGTTAACATTTTTTTAGAGTTTTTATGTACATACATTTTGTGTGTGTGTACATATATATGTAAAAATAATTTAAAATATTGTTCAAGGAAAAACTTACATCTTCAAAGGACCTATATGGGGTGACTTGGTCTTAGAAAATGAAAGGCTGCATATAACTTTAGTGTTCAGTTTTGGAAGGTTCAGACTGGTCTAACACCTTTAAATCAAGTACTTACCTTCAAGCATATGCATAACTTCACTGACTCATAGTATGCTTACATATGCTTTGAACATACATTAGTCACCTGAGGCCTAGCTGCATTAAGGCTTCTTTAGATCTGTCTTGCTTCCAGTTGAGTATCTGGCTTTATCAGTTTTCATCAAAAGCAGTTTACTTCAGGGAGCTCTGGTAAAGTTCTTACCTTCCCCAGGCTCACCATAAACTTGCCAATTCATCATTGTGAGTGCGGTGCTTCCCTGTGTGTTCAGCCAGAGCAGCTCTGGTGACTGTGTTCAAAATGCCACTGCCCAGACTCCTTCTCTATGTCTGCAGCTGGGGGAGGCTCTGCTACCCTGTCCTGTGGGACCAGCAAGCAGGTGATTCATTCAAGTCCACATAGCTCCCTCCATTCAAAGTGGTTGCTCCAACCTGCATTTGTTGAGAATCAGCCCTGCACATCTAGCAATGCTAAATTGGCTCTTCTGAGATGTCTGAGCGAGAAGAAAAGGCGATGTGGACTTAGAACACTTAGTAGAAAGAAGGCTGAAACATGTTTAGCTCCAGGACTTTCTTTGAACTTGAGATTATGAGAATTTACTGTAGCAGTTACGCAATCTGCTGGTAGAAGTTTGATTATTTGTGATAATTTTATTTCTTAACATCTAAACAAGTGAGAATTCGAATACTTCCTAACCTTCCCTGTTGTCCCTCTGTGCTTACTGTTTAGAGAAACCACTGTGATTGAGGCAAGGTGCACTACTACATTGCCTACTTCGCTGTTAGCATTCCCATGCCATACCCTTCTAGCAGTTCACATTTGGGCATCCACAGAAGCAAATTAACTTACACTGTCTCTTCGCATGCCATTCTGAGCTGAAATAGGAGCCAACATAAATGACTGTTAATGACTCAAGCCCCTGGCAAGAATGACTTGGAAGATAATACCTAGGTTGGCGGGGGGGGGGGGGGGGGGGGGGGGGGGGGGGGGGGGGGGGGGGGGGAATAACCTGGTTTTTTGTTGTTGTTGTTTTGGTTTGGGTTTTTTTAGGTTTTGCAGGGGGTTCATGCAAATGTAAAATTCAAGTAGGTCATATTTTATTGTTTCACTGCTCTTTATCAGTATGTTTGGCAAGATTCCTTCAGGCACTTGAGGAAGAGCAAGATGGTAATGTTTATTTTGGCAAGCATTGCTGTTGAAAGTGAGTTTTCTCAGTCTGAAACTTTCTTTCCAGATACCCCATCCCTCCTTCCTGCATATCAGAGAGGACCATTTTACTGGCCATGTAGCTGAATTCAGCTGTTCTGAATTTGGCTCAGCTGTACTGGTGAGATATATGTGGTAAACCCAGGAATTTTTGACATCTTCAATTTGATGCTGAATCAGAGTGATACTCTTCAGATGCTCCTCTAGCCAGAGGAACATAGGCTCTCAGCAGTGATTCTCTTGCAGAGTGGGGAGGGTATAGAGCCCCTGGGTGCAATCCCTAAAGTGGAGAGCATTGGGAGTTAAGCAAGTTTCTGCTTTATCCTGAGCAGCCATTGGCAGTTGTGATATTGGAGTGGTGCTGAGATTCTTGCCTTTTGACCTCTGGAGTGGGGAAATGCCTTTGCTGGCTCTTAACTGGTTCTAGGAAACTAATAGGTGGTTTTGAGAGGCAGATGAAAAATACATAGAGAAATTCCTCTTCTCCTCTTAAGAATTGCCTAGGGGTTAAAGCAGACTTCTAGTTTAGCAGGAGGCTGGTTTGGAATAGGCAGTAGATCTTCAGTAGCAGTAGGCTGGAGACATTCCCTTGTCACTGGGCTGCTGGGATGAGTTTTTTTCAGTCTCTTCCATTTGAGCTGTTTCGTATTGTTTAAATAGACATTTGTCAGATGGATCTATAGCACAGGAGTCCTTGTTCTTTCAGAAGTTCTGATTTTAATGAATTGATAATTTCCTACTCTGAAATGAAAAATTGTTGGGAGACTTCCTGGCTTATAGTTCAGCACTTTAGTATTTTTTTATAGTTCAGTATAGCTTCTTAATGTGAAGTAGAGTTTCAATGCTGTTGGTGAGTGTTTCCTTCTTAAGCAAAAGGGTGGTATAAATTGTATGGGTCAAAAAGAAGAGCAATGGGAAGCACTGTTGCCTCAGTTTTGAGATAAATGTGCATTTGACAGCTCGCATCCTTTCAGGAATATACTTGGTAGTTGTTGGGTCGAATCAGATCATGTACCTCAGCAGGGACACAAAACCAAATTGATAGGGATTTCAAACACATGTTGATATCTATACCAATTAAGGTGGGAAACTGTTGCCTTCAGATTACTGCCACTCTGCTTCAGATGGCAACAGTCATGCGGCTTTAGGGAACATCTGGCTTGAAAAGGAATGTTTGGCTAATAATCAATATGGTAAAGAGGATGGGAGGAATTTTCAGAGGTTGTGCCTAAGTCACTTGGCTGTCCTCTAGGAAACAGTTTTTATGTCATGTAAATAGCCTTTCTTGGAAAGGCCTGATATTGTGCAACAAGACTCCCTTCCAGGAATTCGACGTTTTTTGAATTTGAATTCCTAGGTTTTGTTTAAGAAACGTGCTGTTACATATGCTTGGGGGATGTTTTTCAGTCTTTAGAATGCTATTTATTTTTTTAATAATTGTACTTATTTTCAAATTTATTTTGCTTAAAGTATGATTATTTCATAGAGCATTGTATTATATTCGTAGTTTCCACCCACTGAACTACTACTGAACGGACTAGAATGTGTTCTTAGAACACTCAAAGTTAACTAAACTTTTGGTGTGAAATATTTAGCGAAGACTTGATTAGTTTTTCCATAGTAGGATTTTTCATAAAGTTTGAACACCTCTTCATCCTTACTCTCTTTTCTGAACAAAGATTGAGGGTGGGAGATTGATCTGCCTTGTAGCCTTATCTCTGTTTTTGCCAACAGTATGACACAATCTTTTGTTTTTAATTCATGATATCATTAAAACTACCATGATTGAATTAAAACACAATTTAATACAAGTTTGTCAAACAACAAAGAGGAGAAAGTGAACAGTGATGAGAACTTTACAGGTCTCTGGAGTCGTAATTGCTTGTCCATCATGCAAAGAGACTGGAGATCACTCATCCTAAGCTCATTGCCACCCTAGAGTAGGCATTCTCTGGACTCACTAAATGGGTCATAATAAGCCACACAAAATTAGTCTGTTTGGATATTTGTATTGTGTGTATTTTTAATGCACGGGTGCAGAATGTGACGTAATGAATCAAAGATCTTTTTATGGATGGAAGACAAGTAGCCGTCAAAGGAAGGAGCGGTGTTTGTATTGCATGGAAGCAAATAATTGTTTACTAACTCTGTTGAATATAGCAGGTGACTGCTGGTTTTAGAATGTATGTGTATTGCTATGGAATATATGTATGTATCATTAGGAGAAAAACAACTTTATTTCAGTAAGATGGTTTCTGGACAGGGGAAGTTAATGTGTTTTCTAGTGAAACATGATGATTCTGTGATGATTCTTTGACAAACAGTAAAAAATGGGTGCATACATATACCTTATATACTTTGGCTCATGGGTTATCACAGGACAGATTCTTGGGTATGTGTATGTGCCTGCCTCTATATATATATGTATGTGTGTGTGTGTATGAGCAGTTACAGAATATCTACTTTGTACTGGTACCCATCTATTGCAACATGGACATGTTGCCATATGCAGGACTTGCATGTGTGGCCTACTGTGGCCTGATTCTTCATTCCAATAATTTACTGTAATTAATGCAGAGCTGGCCTTTTGTCAATGTTGTGATTCGGGTGTCTCATATGGCAGAGTTCTTAGTTGTTTCATTACAAATATAGTAAGAGCAGGGACCACGCTTTGCAGTGGGAAAATGCAAGGAGGAGGCAGAGTTGGCTTTAGAACTCAGCCTGAAGCATTAGTAAAAAGAAAATTGATTTCTACTGTTTGGTGTTCTTGAGCACATTAGGCTAAAAGTCCTGAAGGAATTACTCAGAAGTGCAAGAAAAGATCGGCAAAATGTTACTACTGACTACCTTTTTTAATCTTTATTGTAAATGGGGACATATATTTTGCAGCTGTGAATTTTCTGCCCTTGTGAGCCAGAGGCTATGAGAATTGCTTTGATTTATTTCACTGCAGTGTAATGCACTTATGGTGTTAATGAGCTAAGTATAAACAACTGTTTTAGATTCTTCTCAGCTCAAGGTGTATTCTACAAAGTTAGCAGATTCTTATACTTACACATATCTGGGATGGTAACTCTGGTGGTAACTGTGACATGGTGTCAGTCACTTGTCACAAATGAACATCAGCTAGTACAGTGACACTGATCTTTCACGGAAGCCACGTTGAAACTTGTGTTAAAAAACAGCTTAGCTTGGATAGGACAGACCCAGCATTCAAAGACTGTCCAGCAAGAGGGTTTGCAAGTAGCCTTTGCTAGTAACAAGGGTGTGTTGTCTGTGGACTAATGATAGGAAATACAGCCACAATCTTTTGTGATGTCTATATCAAAAGGTACGGTCATATCACTGAATACTTGTAAACTGTTTGGGTGAAATATTAATGGAGTTTGGGGAAGATGCCAATCAAGTAGCTTTTCTCTGACCCTCTCTCAAACTGACCTTGGTAAGGGCTGGAACATTCCTCTGCAGGAGTCTCTTGTAGTGGGGTCTGCAGCACCAGATGCGTGGAGAACCTGAGGATCCATCACACACTACATTGGCACTGTTTCCAGCGTGAAAGCACAGGTGCCTGTGGAGCCCACATGTGTAGTGGCTTGGCTTTGCTTATTCACTGGGACAGGGAAGTGAGCTAGCTGACAGGAGAGGAAAAACATAGGCTCTCCCTGTGTTATATTAACAGCATCATCTCTGCTTATGAAGAGGAGAGCACAACAAGATCGAAGATTGATGTGGTATATCAGAGTGAGGTACAGGACTTACTGGTGCTTAACCATTTTGTTGTGAGACTCATTGGATACAACAGTGTTACTGTGATACCTGGTTAGAACCATTCCTGCCCTTGGCAGAATCCTGAGAAGGACAGGAGACAGGCTTCAAAGGATGCTCACCCAGGTGCTAAGGACTGTCCTTCCTCTCATATCCCACTCTCACCTCTGTCCCTTTTCTCTTTGTAGCAGTTAGGTCCATGGTTTCTCAGGTATGGATTTTACAGCATTAAATAACATAGCTGAGTTCCTGATGCACCATTGCCTGTTTTCCAAACTTTTATGCATTACTGCCTGTTTTCAAGCAAGCAGCCTGCAAGGCTGTAGATCTGAGACGTCTGCTTCTTTCTCAGGTTGTAATGTCAATTGTTTCAGAAATCCTCAGGGAGGAGGTGATAAACAATGGGAGAGCATAAGCCTCTTTTCTGCAGGAATCCAGACCTACATGTGGAATCGGTGAGACATTTTATTTCCTGCATCCTGTTTCCAACTCTGCAGCCAGTAAGTTTCAGGCAGAGTGTGGTGACCATCAGGGAATCAGAGTGCACCAGCTGAGCAGAAGGGAGAATGCAGATGTAACAGCTGTGTTTTGTGGTTGAGACAAGCATGACCAGGGGATGGCAGTGGGACTGGGCTCTGCAAATGGGGAATATTCTGGAATGTGTGTGCTCATGTACGTACGTTTACGTGTGTATTTAAAGAAAAGAATACTAAAGGCCTCGGATATCATCAAACTTACCCAGAAGTGGCTAATCTCAAACTTATGAAAACCAGGAAATACAAAATTATGGTGTGTACTATTTCTGGATGCAATATTTAGAAAGGCTTAAAACAGTACTGGAAAAATAGCAGTTCTGTATTAATTACACATTATGTTGTTTTTTACTGTGTTCATTTATAATGACACAGAAAGCTAAAAGGACAGCTAAGAGGACACTTGTTAGTATGTCCTAAATGCTCTTGACACTGGTTATGTTTTATGCATTTATTCTTTAATTATTGCATTTGTCTTTAGACACTAGACTACAGCAAATAAAAAAATCAGTGAAGACAGGTGTCTAAATCTCATGCTCTCTCTAGTAGTTTTACAACCGCAGTGGCAGGGCTTTGCACAACAAAGGACATTGTATACACACTAATGCTTGGCCTTTGACCTAATGAGGTAATTTTTTTCTCCTGCTATTTGAGTAAAACCTGAGTGAAGACCAGAAGAATTCCTTCTAAAATATTTAAATTTTGGAATCACACTCTTGCAGTTTTGTCAGTTTTGTTGATACAATAATGTTAACTTAAAACTGCATCAGAAAAGGTGTGTTCATCCCAGCCTCCATCTGCAGTTCTCTGGTAGCATCTCTTTATAATGAAAGTCAAAGTCAAATATGGAATGGAGACCATGTGTCTCTGATTTTGTCTTTACTCAGGACATGTGGACGTATGCAGGCAAGACAGTGTAATATAATACATATGGATAGGTAGGAATCCCATTTAAAAATGAGATGTCATTCTGTAAGAGAAGTGAAACAGCAGAGATGAAAGCACAGTGCAGGCTGCTGCAATCTCATTAGATACTTAGCATTTACATCTTATTTTTTTGAAATTGGCTCTAAAATTGTGGTTGCTTGCTTCTGCCCGTACCTTGCATGCTAGCTTTTTGGAGCTGGGAGATTTTGACTGAACTAATTGGAAATGAGTAAATGATCCTTAATTAAAACAAAAAAATAAAAATCCACATTCTAGCATTGATCTACTTTATGAACATATTTGAGTGACAAAATTGTAAACTCCAGTAGCTGCTTTGACAGTGAAAGCTTGTTCCGTGGCTGAGTGTGTATAGCCTTGCTTAGTAGGGTTGATACCAGGTTTTTTGGTGGTAGGGCCATGTATCTATTTATCTCCTGCCTTGTGTTGCTGTACTGTCACTCAAAGTATCTATAGTCATGGGGTCGCCTGACTTGTAAAAGGAAAGAGGAGGGCAGTGCAAAAGAACCTGGCATTGGGGTTTTTTGGGGGTGCTGTGTGAAACTTTGAAAAGTTAGTCATGGGACATTTGAAAGAAATTAGCACAGTGAGAGGCCTGGGTTAGCCCAAGGTGCAGCAGATGACTGCAGAATGAATTAGAGAGGCATTGGCAAGGGTGAAGTCGGTTAGACCTGGGATTCTTGTTGTGCTGGTGCAGGAGAGGAGCATTTTAAAAGGAAACAGTTGCAGTGGGCAGATGAGGAAATACGTCATTTTTGGGGTGTAGGAGGCTATTCATCCATAAACCTACAGATGGGAAACCCTTCCAACACTGGATTATTCTAGGCTGTTTTGTGGAGAACTTTCTGTTCCCCATTGCCAAAGGTTAAGTTGTATCTTCAGATGTCAGAAATGGTGGAACAGGTGTCACACGCCATCTCCTCCACTCTGATAGAACTTACTGCTGAGGTATTTTCACAAATTGTATCTTTCTGGCAACATTTACACTTCATAAACTCCTTTCCCCCTCTGTGTATTTGCAAGGAGATTCTTTTTTGTTTTGTTGGAAGGGAACATGTTTCTTCTGTTTCTGGTATTGTTTCTAAGTTTGAAATGTGCCAGCTGGTAATTGCCAGGTTTTGCAGTAGAGGCAGGGCAGAGACTTAGTCTCGTGATTTGCTGATGCTTGAGATGCAGGCAATCCCACCCATGCAAAGTATTGTATAATATGTAGTATTTGTAAGCTTTACCCGAAGACCTGTCTAGCTGGAAGGTGTCTGTAAGCCAAACACCTCCAAAGGTGGTTCTGGTGGAAACGTGTCCGGTGTTCTTTGGCAGTTGAGCACAGCAGCAGTGGGATTTCAGAGCAGACAGAAAGAAAACTTGTGTAAAGCCTGGGCAAGCAGCCACATACTTAAGGCTGTGACAGGTGAGCTCTGGCATATTTTCCTGTGGTGGTTAAAGGCTGCTCCTGACTGACTGCCCTGCTGGACATTGCTGCTTGCAGTAAGGTCAGCAGGACAGAGCATGCTCCAGTGCCTTGGCTGCCCTGGTTCAGTTTCAGGTTAGCTTAAACCTGCATAAAATAACGTGAATTGCTTCGTTTGGTAGGGGAGAGAAGTAAGGCTCTGTCAATCTTAATCCAGCCTTATGCAGCATTCCCTTCAATGCTGTTGAAATGCTTTATTTTACAAGGCAAGTAAAATGTCACATTTGGATGTGTGTAATAGGTATAGAAATAACACCTTTCCATCAGTATTTGAGGTCAGGATGTAACAAGCAACTGAGAGTAATCTTGTAGTCCAGGTAACATGTTTGGAAATTGACATCAGAAATTAATGATCCATTTATCTAAAGGATTCCATAGTATTTTTTTCTTTCATGTCTTTTTCATGGCAGTCCTGTTGGTATGACATGCAGTGACATTTCAGGAGCACAAATACAAGCAAGAGATGTGGAGAAAGACATAGCATGTAAGCTGATATTCAAGCTGAGAACCTCTCATATACAGTATGTTTTGTGCCTTATAAATTTAGTGCTCGTGTTAACTTAATCTTAGCCACTGCAGAAAATCTTCTGTAAAAGATCTTTCTCCAAATGTTTTTGTGTGCATGCTAGGGACATGCAAAGCACTTTTCTCCCCTGGCTTTAGGGGGCTTTAGGGCTCAGTTGAGGATCGTTTTCTGATGTTCCACAGCTCAGGCAGAAAGAAGCTTCTCTGAAGAGTTCAGGATAAGTATGTAACAGCTCAAATTTAGATCCAAGCCTATAGCTGAAGCCTCTAAACTTCAGTGGGACTATTTTGTTCATAAAATTAT
This sequence comes from Leptosomus discolor, assembly GCF_034619465.1. Taxonomy (NCBI): domain Eukaryota; kingdom Metazoa; phylum Chordata; class Aves; order Leptosomiformes; family Leptosomidae; genus Leptosomus; species Leptosomus discolor. Next base: position 30,989,843 of record NC_141395.1, on the reverse strand, counting down.
TCATGTGCTATAATCTTTTGTCACAGGATTAGAAATGAAGTAATTGTTCAATACAGAGATTAAAATATAATCAGAGAAAAAATACCAGTTAATTCAATAAATAAGTTTGTGCTACAATGAGAAAATTAAATTGATTAACTATTAAGTATAGCCATAAAGGGTATTTTTCAAAACTAGTGCTACACTGACATTTTTCTGTTAATGTATTATTGTATTTTATGTAACAAGCAGTGCTGGACTGATTTATATAAATGAGCAAGTGTTTTATGCAGGTTATTTCAATTATCTGTCCTTGGAGAAGGTGAATGAAAAATAGCTCTAACTCAGTTTTAGCATCTTTATTTTGACAGCTGTAATATACATATTAATGAAGAGTCTGAAGTGTAGAGGAATGACTCTATTTGTAAGCTAGTGTCCTCTTTTTTTCTTGGTCTTAAGGGGGGGGGGGGGGGGGGGGAAGAAGGAAGCAAGAGAAACTGAGGGTATGTTTTGCGTGGCTTGCCAAGTGTTCTTGAAACAGCCTGCAGTTGCAAGCTAGCTCAATCAGGACCGCATTCATCAGTGGAAGACTATAATCATAGTAATACCTAGAGTGTGCAGCAAAGAAGAGACAAGTCAAATCTGGCAAGATGTTGTATGAAGTTTTTATGTCTGGTTTTAAACTGAGCTGGAGCATTGCTACAAAGAGCAAATTTGGTTAAGTGCTGTAGTACGGTTTAATCAGCAAACTGGATTTAAATTTGAAGAATTATTCAGCTAGTATCTCTGAAGCAACATAAACAGAATTGTGGGGCTTTCACAAGGTACAATTATTGGGATTAGTTTGCTTCATACAAGATGCAATTTTAAAATGTACAGTTTTGGTACAAAATTAGTAAAATATATGCTGAAAAAGCAGAACCTGAAGATTTCAGGTGACAAAGATATTTTCCCATTATTTATTGATTTTTATAGATTAATATACTTTTAAGGCCAGAAGGATTTGTTAGCTATAATCCTTATTGTACATATTTCTGTGCTGTGTGTTCGTTCCTCAAGAACACTTTTTTCCTTTTTTTTTAATGTTACAAGGTGTTGGATCAGATTAAGTGTATTTAAATTTGTGTGCAAGAGGGCAGGCTTCCATCAGTTGTCTGTAACATTACAAAAGCTGCTAGATAGTAGATACAAGGGCAAACTAGTCAAATTCTTTAGCTATTCCTTAACATACGATCATCTGTTAAACAGCAAATAGTATCAATCTAGCATGGTTTTGATGTCACTAGGTAGAAGGCATGCTTTTCTGAAAAGCAGTAAGGGAGATGAAGACTTAAAGAGTAATTTTAGAGCTAAGTTTTCGCATCTGCATGGGAAATGTGATGACCTATATCTCATGTTCTGTGCCCATTTAGCATGAGAAAGAGCTGACACCAAAAGACAAGAAGTAAAAAAAAAAAAGTTATATAGGGACTATAGACTACAGTAATTTCTCAGTGCTTTCCTTTAGTTGTTGGAACACACTAAATATTGGAAATTGAGTTGCTCCAAGCTCATATTCTGTGTAATCTTCCTGCCTGCTCTGTCCAGACATTTTATAACTCTGCTTTTAGCCATTGGGTGGGTTTGACAAAGAAAGTAACTTGAGCTCTTTCACTTTTATTTAAGGAGGGACAGGGAGGGGAACCTTCTCATCTGTGATACCAGCAGACAGTAAGGCATTCAGAGTGGCCCAGTTGCCAGGAAGAAGCCTTACTGGATATAGTGAGACTCTAGCTCAGTGTCTTGGCAAAGTAGGTGAGCCACTGACTAAAGATAGATAGAAGGTAGGTGAGTTTTAATAGAGAGGATCTGTTCATGGTATAGTAGATTAGAGGTGGCAGGAGGAGCCTTACTCATCTCAAGCTTTTTTTTTTTTTTTTTTTAATAACTGGCAATGGAAAGGGTTTTGGGTTTTTTTTTTTTTGGCACCTTATTTTTGAATGTTTCCCTAATTCAGTACCTGTTCTTCATCAGACCAAACCTCAAAAATTCATTTCTTTTTCTTCTTCTTCATATCATCTCTTCCCCATTTCCCACAAAGTCATGTTATTTTTGAAAATGTGCTTCCTTGAATCTCATCCCTTTAATTAGAAGACGGATGCATACAAAAATTAGTAAGAAGATTTAAATGCTATCAGTGGATACTGTAATAGAAGAACTTAATTTCTGGAGTTTGAACTCCACTGAAGTGCTATGTTTCAAAGTAGGAGTTAAGGGAGAATTGTTTAAATGCATTAAAAGAGATTTAGAAGAATTACGGGAATTCTAATATCAGTCTACATATCAAAGGGCTCAAATGGGGGAAAGGAAGAAGTGTTTCAACTTAAAAACTCAGAAAGAACTAAGATTTCATTCTCATGTCTGTACATTCTTATCAATGTACAATAGAGTGAAATTTGATGACTAAACCAAGCTTTTATTCCATTTGACTTAGTCTTTGCTGTAGTTCTTTGTGTGTGATTTAATTTTAAAATGTGAAGATTCAAGCCTGTTCCTTACTGAAGTCTTAAGGCAGTTGGTTTTGATGGAAGCAGGATTAGGCAACTGGACTCCCTTCCCTGTGTTAACTCTTCGTCATGTAGAACAATGTTTCACCCAGCCACGTAACTGGAAATAGAAATCATATTGCAGGGTTTCTTAATCACATGCAAATTCCATTCATGTGCCCAAGTTTTCAGAGCAGACTTGGAGGTTTAACTATACTGACCCTGTTAGTTTCAATAGGAGCTGTGTGGCTAAATCCTCTGAATTAGGGGGGGGGGGGGGCAGCCATGCAGCACTTGTCAGCCTAACCTCCTGGCACACTTCGCTGCTTTTTAAGATGGGATTTTCAGGCAAATTTTCTGGCAAAAATTGGGGTTGCTGGTGAATGAGAAAACAGGAGCTGTTGAGTTTGTCTAAGGTATTCCTCCTTGTTAAAGCCTCAAAGGGGAAGCATGATAGCCCTTATGATATCCAGATTTGTAACTATGAGGCATTTTTAAAATGTGTTTGCAGAAGTAATCTGGTGAAAGTGTGAAATTTGGACTAGCTTTGCTTTTTTGGCGACATTGAGCACTGCTGTGCAGGATGTTGAGTGTTCTCATGTTTCTTTAATGCTTATAGGTAAGCAGATGCAATTAGTCTTTATAGGTGTATCTTTGACAGGTTGTGATTAAAACCTCCAAGTGAATCTCTTCGGTGTTTCTCTCTTTTCACAGACAATATTCTCACCTGAAGAGAAATGGCAGAAATCAATTCTCCCGTAAATATCAAGGAAAAGGTAGGTTCAAGTAACAGTACAGTGCAAACAAAAAATGATATTTGCATACCTATTTCATCCGTGCTCCTTCAAACACCATTCACATACTTAACTTCAATATGCATTGACAATGTGCATAAGTACACAGGCAGATATTCATAGTATTAGTATATTAAACTTGGTTGACGAGAAACAGTTTTGCTTTTCTGCAGAGACAATGTTTTGTCAAGTAGAACTCTCTTAATCCTTTGTGCACACTGATGCTGTGGAGAATAGTACTTTGTGATGATTGTTGCTGTACAAAATACAACCTTTGAAGAAGCACACCCTTTAGAAAATAGTTTTTCTAACTAAAAATGTCGTGTCTGTACTACTTAAAGGCAATTTCTAAAATTACAAGGCCTGAAAAGACGGGGGGTTTGTTTTTTTTTTTTCCCCCCTTATGTAAGTAGCGCTGCTAGTGCTAGAGCGTCACCACCTTTTCAGGAGCAGTAAAGGACCTAAAGCTAATTAGTATACAAATATGAGGTAGGTCAGGACATCTTTTGTGACTCCCAGCAGGCAGATTGTGAAGAGACAATCTAACCTATAGATACTCTCCACCAGCATAAATAGGAAACCAGGACATCTGCCAAATAATAGGAAAAAAGGAGGGAGAGAGAGAAGTGGGAAGACTGTAAGAGTATAACATGATAGGGTTATATTTTAAAAGAAGCCAAGACTTTGAGAATTCACCTGAATCATCATCTTTTATAAAATCAAATTTTGTTCTATTTCATGTTTGGGAAGAGAGATGGAGCTTTGAATTTAGGAAGTTCAGAGAAGGCTAATGGGTTCCTTGAGTTACAGCTTTATTAAGCCCAGTATGGCGCTCTGATACTGACTTTTTTAAGGCAATGTGATAAATACCTCATAGGTAAGCTTAGGCAGTGTGGATTAGTGGCACAGAGTCCATTTGGAGACCTGTAGCTAGCGATGTTCCCAAGGGATCAGTACTGGGTCCAGTCTTGTTCAACATCTTCATCAATGACCTGAATGAAGGAAGAGAATGTGCCCGCAGCAAGTCTGCTGATGATACAAAACTGAGAGAAGGGGCTGATACACCAGAAGCGAGAGCTGGGCAGAGAGGAACCTAATGACATTCAACAAGGGCAAGTGTAGGGTCCTGCACCTGGGGAGGAATAACCCCATGCACCAGTACAGGTTGGGGGTTGACCTGCTGGAGAGCATCTCTGTAGAGAAGGACCTGGCAGCCCTGGTGGACAGCAAGTTACCTATGAGCCAGCAATGTGCCCTTGTGGCCAAGAAGGCCAATGGCATCCTGGGGTGCATGAAGAAGAGTGTAGTCAGCAGGTCGAGGCAGGGTATTCTCCCCATCTGCTCTGCCCTGGTGAGGCCACACCTGGAGCACTGTGTGCAGTTCTGGGCTCCCCAGTTCAAGAGAGACAGGGAACTACTGGAGGGAGTCCAGTGAAGGGCTACTAACGTAATTAGGGGACTGGAGCATCTCTCCTACAAGGAAAGGCTGAGAGACCTGGGTCTGTTTAGCCTGGAGAAGAGAAGACTGAGAGGGGGTCTTATCAATGCTTACAAATACCTGAAGGGAGGGTGCCAAGAGGATGGGGCCAGGCTCTTTTCAGTGGTGCCCAGTGACAGGACGAGGGGAAATGGGCACAAACTGGAGCACAGGAAGTTTCATCTGAACATGTCTTCACTCTGAGGGTGACAGAGCAGTGGAACAGGCTGCCCAGGGGTTTGTGAAGTCTCCTTCTCTGGAGATGCTCAAAACCAGCCTGAATTTGGTCCTGTGCAACCTGCTGTAGGTGAACATGCTTTTGCAGGGGGTTTGACTACATGATCTCCAGAGGTCCCTTCCAGCCCCTACCATTCTGTGTTTTCTGTGAAATGTTAAAAGATTGGAATCCAGTTCTGTCAGGGAGCCCACGTTTGTACAGATATCAGTGAAAAGTTGATTAGGCCCATTCTTCATGAAAAATGCACAAGGAGAAAGGATAAAGACTGATTAAATGTCAAGGAAATACAGAACAGTGAGGGCAATGTGAAAGTGAGAAATGTAGTCATCTTCTGCTCTATCATAAGACCCACCTGTGACACCGCACCTGCTGCCCTGCGGGATGTGTAAGGAATATTCTCTTCTGTCTGAGCCTGTCAATGGAAAGGAAAAGAATATAAATTTGTGTACAATTCCTTGGATTAACTCTTTTCCTGAGCTGACAGAAAAAAATATTTGGCAGAAGATTTGCCTACCTTTAGTTTTGCAATTCAAAACTTCAGTTTTGCAATTATGTGGAATGATAACAAGGGAAAAATCATTTGGCCTGAGGGATGTGTGCAGCATACTGTAAATGTGGCTTTCCAATCCAGAAGAGTCCCAAGAAATGGTGGAGAATTAAGATGTAATAACACACCACAGCACAACAGAGAAAACCAAAAGCCTAGAACTAGAGGTCGGTAGTCAGATTTTTAGTTAACTTGCTGCTTTGCTTTGGAGTTCACAAATAATGAACTTTTCAGTTGGGTAATGTATTTCTCAGAACTGATTAGGACTAGTAGTTAATGGCTTAGACATCACCTTTAGTTTATAAAGACTTGATGAACCATGACAACTACTGAGCCTGAAACTCAGTTTCCTAAGTTTCAGTTTGCTAATGATGTTTCCTGAAAGAACAGTTACAAACTGTTACCTGCCCACCAATACATGAGTGAAGCTGCTGAGGAAACACCAAGTGGTGATTATACAAAGTGGTTCAAGTGGGAAGGAGTTCCTGTTCAGACTAGTGTATCCATCTTTTGCTGCTTACTCACTTTCTTTCCTTTCAAAAGGATGTAGAACTTTTTTTACTTTATATCCCCTGATGGCAAACAATTCCTTACCTGTTGCACTGCCCAGGTGCCTGCTTTTTGAGTAGTTTTTCCTTCATATTTGTTGCTGACTCCTGAATCACTCATTGTGCTTGAGGATTTGTATGTCAATGTGAATCTGTATTTTGGAGTTGAGTATCTTCATTAGTCCCTAATAACAGCACAGGGCTTAACTATTGAGTAGCATGATGGATTTTGCAACAGAAAGTAATGTCATCAGATCCTATCCTATAGTGCCAGAGTGCTGGAAGGTAAATTACAGTAATTCTCAAAACTGAAGTTCTGCCTATTTACTGTGTAGCTTGAAATTTTTTATTAAGTTAGTCAGGATTTTACAGATCATCTGTTTGTCTTTTGCTGCTTTAAGAATGAAGAACTGCAATAGGACTTTTATTCACACTAGGTATCTGATATTCCAAGTCTGATATTTGCTGGGAGTATCTAAAATCAAATGTTTATGATCATATACATTTTAAGGCAGGAAAATACTTGGATCAGTGCACTCTGTTTTAAAGAGTTCCTCTCCTTATTCCTGTATCTTCCAGCAGTATTTAGTGACACTAAATCCCTATGCCAAAGTGAAAACTTAATTTAACAGCAGTTAACATTTTATTGCAAAATCGCTGGTTTTTATTCTGGAAAATACAGACTAATCACCAATTAAATAAAGGCTTAGTGACTGAACACCATAAACCTCATTAACTCTACACACGTCAGCTGAGAAGCTAGCATGCTTAGTTTGCTATTTCACCTGGACAAGTCTGTCTTGTTTTAAAATGAGATTGCGATGGCACAGAACCTCCATTTGACATCTCATATTTGGTTTACAGTATGGTGGCTCTTTCAGTCAGCAGCAGAGTAACTCTAAAGCAACTGTAGCTTTAGAACCCTCTGATTAATGTGCTAGAAATATGAGGAAAGGGTTGAACGATTTGTCCTGCTGAGTTGGCTTTAATTGTATTTGCACATAGACTGCTGAAACATAAGGACTTCATTTGCACGTATGAAAAGCAGACGTATTTACAGTTTCCTGGTAAGAGTCAAAATCAAATCCCTTTCTCACTTAGAAAACTTAGAGCAAGACATAGTCATGCTACAGAACACTGAAGCAGTGAGTCTAATGCTTACTTTTATTCACCTTTTGTGGGGGGAGTATTTCTGGGGAACAAAACCAAGATTTATAAATTTAATTACTTTTGCTGAGCTGCACAAATCCATTGCCATCAACACAAGAAGACCTTGTTAAAAAGAACAGAATAGAGTACAGTTCCTTCCTAGTTCTCCCTTTCTTCTACTTCAGTGCTTGCAGATCATAATATATTTAAAACTTTTATTCTACTAGGATTTGAATGAAACCAAAGAAGCTGTACTTCTGCACACAAATGCTTATTCTTGTAAGTTTCTGCAGAAGCAGAACCAAGTTTCTCCTTAAATTGGACATTGTTTCTTTGTGACAAAAAAATAGTACAGAGCCCCTGAAGTTTTAGCATAATATTTATTGTCTTTTTTGTTCTTTAAGTGGTGGTCTTTTCCCCATGTTCTCTCTATGATCAGCTTCTAGTTATGCAAGGAAATAAGACCTCTGCTACTCTTCTAAAGGTGATGTGAAGGCTGGGACAGACATTTTGGGCATTATGCTCACAAACAGGCTCTGTAAGACCCTACCCCTAATTTGCATCATGAGAGAATGCTACTCTAGTACTGATACTTGTATAATTCATTCTTGGCGTTTCAGCTGAAATAGTTCATCAAGTCAATAGGTTAAACCCTCTATTTCATATCTTATCTTTTTTTTTTTTTTTCCCCAAGAGATTTATACAAATGTTGGCCTGCGATGTCAGGAAGGCTAATGGAAGTTTCCATAGTTGGCAGAGGCTCCTGCAGCTGTGATACTCTTGTGGGGAGGCAGGACTGTTCTGATTATCATATTTTCATGCATATAACCTACAGATTTTCTGGAATAACACAAGTTCTGCATTTCAGCAGCTGCAAGGGTCTTTACATGCCTGTGTAGCTAGTACAAGAAGTTTACCGTCAGGATCTCTCTCAATAATCCCCTCTGCCCTGACACTTCCTATAGTCTTTCTTCACTATGCAACTCTCCTAATTGCCTCTGGTTATACTCATCTCTGTGCCTGAAAATACAGTATAACTAAGGACTTGGTTTCTAGTTTCAGGATTTTCAGAGGTGGCGTTACACATAGTTCAGGTACACAACTTCACTGGATTAAGGGATAAAATGGGCCAAATTCATTGGCTTAAATCCAAAATAATTCCGTAAAACTAATGGAGGTATTCAAGCATTAACCTAGTACATCACCAGAAGAGGTGCTGAGATTCTGAATGACAATGCCTCCAAAGAAGCAATAACTGGAGTGAGGAATACAAGCGATACATTGTCTGCTGCAACAATTAGACCCTCTTAGTTTAACAAGAGAAGAGTGAATATCAGACACTCCTAAGGTTAGCCTGGCATGTGGTGTTTGATCCAAAGAAATATCAGGAATTGTTCAAACTTCAGGATTTGCTGTTGGGCCTATCTTGTTTGTTTGTTTGTTTGTTTTTTGTTTGTTGCTGTTGTGTGTCTAAACATGAACAAGTGAGATCTGGTGTCAACTGGAATTAACAAAATACTCGTTCAGATGGAATCCTCCTCTTGGGATTTTGTTAGGAGTGAAGATTTGCTGAAGTTCTCCTGAAAGGCTTGCTTTTTGATTTGTCATCTCAAGTGTCACAACTGTAGGAGCAGATGGGCAGGTTTGTTCCGTAAACTGCAAGAAGGAAATTTTATTCAGATGTGGTTTGAGGGGGTTTCACAGTTTTGTTTACATTGCGCCATAACTGTCATTTTCATGAGGGATAGTCAGCATGCAAGGAAAGAGTAGGAGTCATAGTGGAAGGAATGGAAGTGGTGTATAAATTTAAAATCGTACATTACAAAAGCAGGTAATTTCCAATCTATAATTTCACTAGGTCTCCTTAAGTGTTGAAGTAGATGGACTTAGTCTAAAGACCAGCAAAGTTGATCAAAATGCACTTGTGTCACTTGATAAGCCATTTAACTTGGGTTAAGGATATTGTAGATTCAGGTCATATGTTCTTTCAAGATTCCTGAAATGTTTCGTTTTTCCATTTGAATTAGGTTAGAAATTTAAGGGACAGGGTCAACATAGTAAATCCATGATGATTGCCTGAAGTAGTTTAGTGCAGCAAGTAGAATTTGTTTTGTGCTTATTGGGGATAAATGATCTGAAGGTATTGGTGCAATAAACAGGTCATGTCATGAAAAGAGTGGTGCAGACCTGATCAGAGCTGTTGTTTTGCTCAAAGGCGGTGTTAACAGTAGTTTGGTGTGTCATGATGAACTCTGTTAGTAAAGCTTCTGGGAAAATGACTCAGACATAAGAAATAGGCTCTTAAATAAAAATTTACTTTGCTGTATTATGAAATATGTTTGTGTAGGAGTTTTCCAAACCTTAAAAAAATTCTGCAATGAAGTGGTTTTTAAAATGCATTGTCCTGCTTAATGTAGCCAGGAATCTGCTAATGCTAAATTCCTAGATTATAGAAATCAGCAGAGTTCTGCAGATAGCCCTCCTCCCCTGCTCTTCTTGCAGGATTTGGGTCAACCCCAACTGGAAGCGTAATCTAGTTAAACATGGTCTATGCTGCTACCTGTCCTCAGTTGCGGTGGGTGTATATGGTGTATATATGTACATAAAGATTTGCTACTGATGTACAGAAAAATGAAGTTGGAAAATGTCTGTATATTCATTGATAACCATACTTCTAAATGAATTTCACTTCTAACTTAAAGTCTGTTGACCTAAATGTTTAATACAAAGTGAAGGTGGATCTGCAGTAGCATTCCTAACCAAGTGTAAGAAAGAACATTTCTAACTTAGTAAGTGACCATAATAGTTACTTACTTTAAGGGGATTAGAGCAGCTGTGTCCAGGGGTTTCAGAACAGCCGTGAGCTTTTAGCAGAGAAGTTTAATTTGTCACTATGTCAGGAATATATAAACAAATTCTCTGAACCCCGGATATGTTACTTGTTCACCAGAAACATCCTCTTTGAGATGATGCCAAGGGGGAGCAGATGGAGTAAAGCAAACAGTCAGTGATTGGTTCCATGTTGTTACAATTGCCTGGGAATCATGTGGAACTTGATGGGGAACCTAAAGTACTGGGAGGAATACACAGCAATGTCAGCTTGGTTCTGGGTGTGGAGTAGGTAATCTGCTGTCACAACTTTCAGGCGGGCTGTATCTTGAGCTTGACTTATCAGGAAAGGCTCATGAGATGGGTGGTCATGAGTGCTTCAAGTAAGGTACCATGAGAAGTTAGAATTTCAGTGTCATCCTCTCCTGTGTGCCGTGTTCCTCAGAAGTAACCTGTTACGGAATTATTTTTTTTCCAGGCAAGACAAAAATTTGTCCCAAATGAGATCGCTTGTAATTTAACAGAAATCCTCAAAAAAATAGTTAAGTATATCTGATCAGACCTTGGCAATTGTATTTTGGTGTAGAAACAGCTTATCTGAGGGGACTTGGAATATTTTTCAATTTTAATATCACTTCTGGGCAGTCCTCAGCAGTTTGTGTAGGAGACTGATAAAAACAACCTCATAACTGTGGAATTCTGGTCCTGATGAGATGCAACCTGGCTCAAATTCCAGCAACTTTAACAGGGCTTGAGCAAGCATTTCAAGCTAGGCATGTGCTTAAGACTTCAGCTCAGAAAAGTGATTAAAGTCTTCTAAACTTTGAACTAACTTTAAGCTTATCCAGAAGAGTAGCTAGGTCCCCAGGAATTAAATGCATGCTTGCAAGGTAGGTCTCCGGATCATGGGTTTAAATGGAGGTGGACGTGGGTTCTGCCTTCCATGTTCTTGAGTGTATGCAGTTGTTTTCAAGATCACAGCTTTATATTTTAGGTCTGTGATTGCTTTAGAGTAGCTTTTGTAAGCTGAAATTCTGAGCAGGTTGTCTTAGTAGTAAACAAAGAAAAGTGCTTTCTGGTCAGGCTACAGGAGGGGAAGCCCAGAAATTTAGCTACTGTCAGTGACAGCTTCTCAACTAATGCTGACATTAATAGCACAATTATCTGTGGTTCAGAAGGTATGTTAGTGAATTCTCTTAGTGTCCAGGAATGCTTGTCTAGCATCCAGATGATGACAGAAGTTCACTGGGAATCTACACTAGATTAAGACAGGATGATTCACAAAACCATTAAAATAGTTGACTTCCCTGTAGTCTGTCTGTCTGGTAATGTTGTTCTTCCTATGATCAGGTTTCAGTGAGTAACTAGTGGGAGAAGACTGTTTTCTCCCACATACATGGAAATAAATCTAAAGAAGTAGACTGCTGTGAGTTTGTTCTTGCAGATTGTTAGGTATTTAATGCAGTATCACTGCATGTCAGGAGATTCTTTGACTCATACTTTTTTTTCATTCTTTAGGATGTTAAATATTTTTTTAAAAAGGAATTTGTTGCTGAGAAATCATACAATACAAATTATTCTAGTTCCATAATCTATTGCTTACATTTTGAGAAGATGAATGGTCTTGGTAAGTTTGAGGACTATAAGTTTAGAGAAAGTTGGGAATTATCTCCTGCCCTGGAATTACCCTTTCACACCTCTAATAAAAACGAGCTTTATATAGTTTTCTGGATTGGGAAGTGACAGACTGCTCTCAAGCAGCTGGAGACTTGTAAGCAGTAGAGCTGTATAGCTGTACTAGCAAAAGGGCTAGTCTATCACTTGAACTAGCAGGTGAACCAGAGAGGAGCCAACATACCTGAGCTGACTAGATCTAGCTCACATCCAGCCCTTTAATATGTCTCCCACTTGTCATCTTGTGTTTGTCAAGAGTTCCTGGAGCTTTGCTGTGCCTCCGTTCATCACATTCTGTGGTATGTCTCTTATGACCTTCAGCTGTAGAAGAGCGTTTGTGTTGGACTTACACTGTCAGGAACATTGTCTATCCCTTCCTTTGGCTTTTTCTTTTGTATCGCTATGTCTCTTTCCAGAAATACATGGAACATGTTTTGCCTGTTGAGACAGACCTGAGCTTTGAACGTAGAAATCTACATATATTTTTGAAACCAGGGTGAAAGGACTAAGAAGTGGAATATCGGGGACCTTGAAATTTGCATTTCTAGGCTAAGGCTGTAATGTGGCCTAGTCTCCCTCAACACACCTTGTCCTCCTCCCAGATACACTGTCAGGTCACAATTTGAGACTTATAGCCATTTGTCAATAACTTCTGGGTGCCCAGAAATCACTTTTTCATTGCCTATGTACAATAGTTCAGTGTGTTCTGGGTGAAAACATTAGTGAGACAGTGCACGTGTTGGAGACCTGGTATCTGGCACACAGATATCTGTCTTTGAAATTCCAGAAAAAATATGGTAACATTATACCATTTTGTTCCTAAAAAATTTTAAGACAAAGTACTTCATCTCAGAACAAAACCTTTTGGGATTTCTCCTCTGTTGGAATTCTGGATTTGTCTGCTTTTGTTGTTTCTGAACAGAGCACTATGTATATGTGTTTTTTTTTTTTTCTTAATATTGACATATCCTGCTGGTTGCAAATTTTGGTTTTCATCTATCTTATCCCACATAAGTCACTGCAGAAATCTGGAAAGCAGAAACAATACAAACTTGTAGTATCCTGGGTATTATAGCATGTATACACAAGGAAGGAGATGAAGAAAGTGTGAGCAACTTCTGATTTGGAATTTCCTAAATCCTGAATGTTTTACTTTGCAATCTGATGTTCTTTTCCTGAGGAATTTTTTCATGAAACCTCTTAACTTTTTCATTTTCTGAATGAAAAGATAAACAAATGTACAGTTTGTACAACAGTCAACAAAGGATTTTGTTGGGTTTTGGCAGTAGAACTGTTGAGCTCTGCAGTACATTAATGTTCCCTAAATTGAATTTCTGTATAGTCCAACTAAAATGGGACTGTGTCCACAGTGTTTGTCCTGTGCTTAATTTCTTTTCTCTGTATTGGCAAGTATTTTCCCTAAGATCATCATCTTGCTTTTTTGGATTATCTCCACAGCTATAATGTTTCTATAACCTTTTTGTGTTTAATCATAGTACTAGACAGATGAAGCACAGTTTAGCTTTTAATTTTGGGTTTTCTATTAATCAAAAATTTCTTAACAAAGACCATACAGTGCAAACAGACGGTCTTCAGTAGATTCTGTAGTCTAAAACATAGTCTGTCTGGTCGAGTTCTTATGTGTCAGTGTTCTCCACCCCACAGATGTTCTTCTTAATGTCTTTAGAAGTTTCCAAGCTGCAGTGTGTGGCGAGTTGCCTGATCCATCCTGTGGTCTTGGCCTGACTGTTGTTTCCAGATGCTTCTTGAGGCTTCCAGACCTTTCATAATTAAGAAGGACCTAGAAGCCATATGAAATTCCCATGCTTATATTTAAAGGTGGTTAGAGTACACTATATGTTTCCTTTTACTGTTTTTCCTGTAAGCGGTTGCCACAAAGAGATTATGCAATTTTGTGTAGGCAGAGAGTTGATCCATATGGTTGTGAAAGAAAAGGGGAGGTTTTTGTGAGAATATGAAGATGTAATCCACAGGGTGGAAATGTTTGGCAGCTACCAGTTTGAACATAGAATGGACTGCAGCTTGTGGCCTGCTTGACCCTAGTGTCTTTGCCAACTTTTATTGTTATGGAGCCAGCTTAGTTCATACTTCTCGCAGCTTTATCAGTAAATACCATGCCTGTGCCCACAATCAGAAGATGAATAAAACTCCTTTTTCCAGGGCTTTCTCTGCACATCCTGTTGATTTGGGTTGGCTTTCACTTGAATGAAAGTGCAGTGCAGAGCTCTATACTCACTACTTCCCTCCCCATGCGTACACAACAGCTGAAGAGATAAGCTTGAGCAGACAGATTTTCTGGATAGTTTCTGGCAACAACAGCCTCTGGTTCAAGCGGTCCGGTTGACAGCCTAGCCTGCCTGAACTTACAACAGAGTAACCTGTGTTTATTAGAGACTCCAAAGCAGCTAGCTGTTGGGTTGGGACCTAGCTTGTGGGCAAGCCTTGCCCAGTCATAGGGTGGCAACATTAGACAGATGATTAGATAGGCTTTTGGAAAGGGTCTTTGGGAAGTAGACAAGCAATTTAACTCCACTGCCCTCTAAATTATGGTTGTGGCCGGAGTTGTCCAAGGCTAGACTTGCTACTTGGAACATGTTGTGGGCAAATGTGAAGCTGTAGAGAGATGTGTGACAGGATGATGGACAGGAGCAGAGTAAATCGTACTAAGTAGATGTACTAAAGTTGTGTGCTGAGGTCAGAAAGTGGCCTTCCTTACACAGTGAAGGAGATGAGCTCATCTAGAAAGCCTCCTACAGAAAGTTTGATCCTGTGTGGATTTAGCTGAAGCAAGTATCAGCCTTTTGTGGTGCTGAAGCCAAGTTGAGCAGGCATCGTGCATCAGAGACCGCAGTCACTGTGCATTAACAGAACCTGAAATGAGTTGTGGCTTATGTTAGTATATGGAACAGGGAAATACAGTGGTTGTGGAGTGGGGTGAAGATACCACAACAAAATAAGATTTCTGGTCATAAAACTGAGCACTTAAGTGTTCTGAGTCACCTTCTGAGGTCTCCACTGATGGTGACTCCATGAAGAGAATCTAGAAAGATTGTTCTTCAGCATCTTAAATGGACAGCTAAGACAAGGTAGTGTGAATGCACTCACCATGTAAGCCAGCCTAGTTCCTTTAAACAGATCTATCTTCACATACTATTTTTTCACAATTATATTTTACAGTAGAATAAAAAGACCACCAGTGCTTCACAGTCAGAAATTAGCATGATGACACCGTGATGCAGTAAATAAAGTACACCCTAATCAAGGATGTATTCCCACAGAAAGATGGCAAAGAAGGGTGCTGGATAAACATTTGCAATGCAGTAACAAGTTTATAGTAGTAAATACATGCCAGATAGCTTGACACAGAAGCTCAAAAAGCTGATTTGGAACAACTAGACTGGTTTTGACACTGATTCTCTTGTTTTTTCGGGGTACTGTCATAAGCTGTTATTTTGCTAATTTTGATTAACCAAGTATTTTCATTTTGGTAATACCTAGTAAAGCTTGTCTAGCATTAAAACAATATAGTAATTAAATTTCATGTAACTATTTACTTTCTACTATATTACATGGGCATGAGAAAGTAAATCATCAACATGATTTCAGTAGCAGTATTTTATTTAAAACCTAGTGAGTCGGACTACCATTTGGTATAGATGGATACTGAAGACAATGCAGCAATAGCAAATGCTGTGAAATTGAAGCATGGCATGCCAGAATCATCTGTGGGTGTAACACCTCATCCATCAGCAGAGTTTCCTGAAGGAAGTATTTGGCTTCCCATGTCCTTTGTTCAGGATTTTGTTACACAAGCTTCCTGGTCACATATGTATGGAACAGCAAACTGAAATTATGCTGAGCAGCTGCTAGAGCTTTTCAGAATAGTACTGTTTTCTTTTAGCTTGGGACTATTTTCATGTGTATAACTGTTTTCCAGATGTCAAAAAAACCACCAATCATAAACCTTGATGTAGCAAGGCCATGCGACAGCCTTGTAGTAGTTGTGTACTCTGTAAGTTTATGTAGGTGATGTGCTTTGTCAAGTCGCATGGCAGCATAGATGTTTAGAAAGAAGCATAAGGCCAAATTCTGTCAGTTTAGTTAAACTAGCTTTCCTGCTGTGACTGGGGGTAGGATTTGATTCTAGGCTTACTGGCTACCAGTTCTGTGATTTGGTCTCTTGAAATTGTTTTCATTATTTGCATGGGCCTGGTAAGGAGAGCGTGGGTATTGCTTCATATAGACACATTGCTGTGTACTTGTAAGCATATCGTTTGTAATATGCATTTATATAGACATGCATTGGCACAGAGGTACCTTGTTGTCTAAAGGAGTATGATAAACCCGTATGTTATTGTCTTCCTTTTTTTTTTTTTTCCTTCCAGATCAATGCAATCCGTTCAATTGTTCCAAACAAAAGCAATAATGAGATAGTTCTGGTGTTGCAGCAGTTTGATAACAACGTGGACAAGGCTGTTCAAGCTTTCATGGATGGTGAGTACAGTACCCTTTTCACTAAGGCAGGAGGGTTTCAATTGCATGCTGAAGTATTCATTGTCTGTAGTGGCTCAAAATACATCCTGTTCTGCTGAAATCCAGATGATTGTGACACTTAGTTTATTTTTTTTTATAATTGATCCTCCTATCTCTGTCGTCGTCTTCGCAGTATGAGTTTGACATGCTGTTTACCTGTTCTACCTGACTTTGCCATTTTTTGGTGCCATTCTTGTTGCAGACCACCTTTATTCTGCATGAAAGTTAACACTCTAAAACCGATATGTCAGAATATGATTCACTATTGAAGATATAGTAACTAACAAGAAATTGGGATAGTTCTGAAGCAGATAACTAGGCCCCTAAACCCCTGAACTTGATGCATACATTGACATTCAAACCTCAATCTGAATTTTACAAATAGCCTTGACATTTATAATGGCTGAACCAAGACTCCATTGAAAGTTAGAGCCATTCTAAATCTGGATCTGAGTTTGTATTTTGCATCATGAGACCAAGTGTAATGAAAGGTCACTTGTATTTAAATAACACTTTTCTGATAAATATTTAATGGCAACTTTCACCAAAGTCTATAAGAAGCGCTTTGCAGGAATAATAGCATACCATGGGCAAATACTCTCAAAATCTTTGTAGCCTGGCACTGCATAAAAGATGCTAGAAGTTCAGTGGAATCAAAAGACTTGTATATCTTAAATGCTTCATAGTGTTGATTTGCCATCTAACCCAGTTGCTCATTTCATATCTATTTTACTTCAGAATAGTTTTGGGTTTGGTTTGGATTAATTTACTGAAATGTATCAGCCAAAAAGTATCATGATGTACTAAGAATTACTTACTAATATGTAAAAAGCAGATGCATGCAAACTGGACTATTTATAAATGCATCAGAATTCTTCCATCAGATCTGTATGGTGACTCTTGATTCAGTCATCTGCATCAACAGTCAGATTCTGAAAGATGCATGGAAATTGGAGTTTGTGCGCACACACACACACAGAGGAAAGAAAAATGTGATGCATCTAACAATAATCTAGTTTTCCTGTAATATACGTTCTGGGGAAAGTAGTGGAAGGTTGCTCCATGGTTATTCAGTAAGTTCCTTTCATTCAATTTATTTTGTCTTGTTACCATTGCTTGCTTGTGGTCTACAAGTTGTTCCAAATGGCTGCTCAAAAGGGGAAGTGCTTTCATAGCCATGTATTGTCATCTGGTATGAGGAAGAAACAGGGCAAAAGCGGGCCTTGCAAGAGTGCAACAAAGTCTTGAAGAAAAGCAAGCTGATATAACCTGAGTTCAAATGGTCTTTGTTTGAACTTCACCAGTTTATGATCGTTGTGCCTTGAGTTCAGAAGTCTTTGAAGGTGAGCATTTGAAAATGGCCAATATTTGTCACTGTCTGGAAACAGTGTGAGAAGAGACGTGTCCATTCAGCTGACTCTGTGATTAGAATGAATCTAGCACTTCGAGCATCTTTCCACATGAATGACAAAAATTGCTAAGATTGGAATACCGCAGTCACAGAGAACACATTGCTGCATGCAATGGGGACAGCGATGCTGAGTGAAAAGGCTGAGCTCCTCCATTCAGTGCTTCTCTCAGAGTTGGTGCATGCTGAATCAAGAAATGTTCAAATTTAGTTTCCCAGGATCAGATATGAAGCAAGATAGGAGCTGGAGTGGCGTATAGGTGATGTCTCTATATCAAATTTACTTCTATATGTGAAAATTGAGTTAAATAAAATAGTGGTTCAAATGTTTCACTTGCTATGTTAGCGTTTACCTAATTAAGTGTAATCAGAAGGTCTGTTCATCTGCTTTGTAGGTCTCTTCAAGAAAATATACTGGTGGGTTCAAATGAGAGCTTTGGGACTTGTACAGTTAGTGCATTTCCAACAGGAGGAAACTGGGGTTAGTTGGGTAAATCCCTAAAATAACCCTCATCCTGTATAATATTCACAGGGAAGCTGAGGGAAACAAAGCTAAGACAACACCAGCCAACACAAAAAGAGTGTTGGATGATACTGTGAAAACATTTAACAAAGCAGTCAAGTGAAATCACGTATTTTCAGCAGCATGGAGTGTAATGGGCAGCAAATGTCTGGGTTTATTTCTTTATACTGAAACATGGTGTCTGTGAAAAGATAGCATACCTTTAGGAGAGGGGATTGTATGTTATATGTATGTAAGTATGTATGCATATATCTAAATATAGATATATGTGTAGTTATACACATAACAGAAGTTTTCTTAGCCTTCTGTCTGCATTGTCCTGTCATCTAGGAAACAAAATATGGCTTTGATGGATTCTGTGCACATTTTTTCACAATTTAACAAATTAGGCTTAGCACTGCTAGCAAGACATGTAATCTCTTCTAATGTGCACAATAGACTCACCAGATAATCTTGGATCTGGATTATTGTGATAGAAAAATAATTTTGGTACATTTGAAAACCTCGCACGTCTTTGGCTGAATATAAGTTGACCTCTTATGGTGGTCTGAAAACAGCATTACTTCTTAATACTATTATTGTCGAGAGTTCACTGAAATGAGTGAGAAGAATGGCTGAGTATGAAATGCATTTGTAAAGGATAATAAATGAATATTTACTAGAATTATGCAGTCATGGTAAAGTGATTCTGAAATTCAAGCAGAAAACCTTTAACCTGCTTGCGACTAAAAGGATTATTGTAGCAGATACTGCCATAGTATTTGGGATGTCGATTCAGACTGCATGCTTACCATGAGCATCTATTTTCAGCTTCAGGGTCCAGGAGAACAAAATAATGATGTGAACTAGATGCAGAAGAGTTTTCTTCTATCATGGCAGCTGACTCTGGTCTGACCAAGGCTCTGCTTGCTTTTTTCTAGAACCAACTCATTAGGGCTGGCAGACAGAATTTTGAGTATACAAAATTGTAATAGTTTTTCTGCCAGGCCTAAGTTTACTGCGTTTGTGTGATGCAGAATTTCTGCAGCGAGTTCACAAAATCAGTCTTTTGGATGCTAGTTGAGTCTTAATTTTTACATCTTCCGAATATAACACATAGGAAGTATATAATAAAGATTCCAAAAGATTTTAAAACTTTTGGAAGCTCTAAAGTCAGGGTGGACTATCTAGTTTACCCAGTGTTTATACTAGGGTGCTGAGATGCTTCCCTTTTCAGGCAAGAGATTTGAGCATTATTTTTTCTGGGGCTTATGCTAGTGCTTTTAAGTTAGGCACCCACTCAATCACTTTGTGGAATGAAGGCCATAAAAAGCAGTAGTGCCAAGTAGCCTGTCTACTGTACCTAGTGTCATCCAAGAAAATGGGCAACTAAAACAGAGAAAGACAGCAGGTACCCATTTTGTTCTTCCCATATAAGAGAATTTGCAACAACAAATGGAAATGCTGCCCAGCTAGGAGACTAGAAACTGTTCTTGAACACATTTGTTCTTTCTCATAGCTGAGCTTTTGTTGAAATGTTTTATCTTTCCTTTCTTTAGGCAGTGCAACTCAGGTTCTAAAGGAGTGGAATATGACAGGGAAGAAGAAGGTAAGAACTTGCTCTTGAGAATCAAATCATTCAGATCATTTATCAGTGGTCTGTAGTTGAATGTAGTACTTCTATTTTGGCCAGTACTTTGCCTTAGCTAACATAGGTGACTTTAGTCACACCTATATCAGAATACTTGGAAGAAAATGTGTGTATTATTTTTAATCCTGTTCATTGTTGCTGTCTCTCTAGCCCAGTGTTCTGAGACAATTTCTGGGCCAGCACATGTGTGTATGTGTGTGTGGGAGCCAGACCCTGGACAAGTACAGAACGAATCCCAAAAGAGCCCATGTGCAGGAACACTTTCAATAAGCAGTTGTATCCTGGATAGTCACAACCACTTACAGTGCTAGAGTTTTTGCTGCCAGGTGTAAAAATAACTTAGGCATAGCAGTCATCCATGAGGAGTCATGCATTAGCGACACTATCAAGTCAGATACTTCAAGTATGTATTTGGGATGTGGTCTTCATGCTCATGTATCTCCAAGCCAGAGCTGTACCAGGAGGCTGCCCTGTGAGTCACTGTCGTGGCGGCTTCTTTTGATGATTGGGAGAGCTACAGTACCAGTGGCCAACCAATGTCCTCTGTGATCACTTCCTACCTGATCAGAGTGGTGCCTTCAGGGTTTGTCTGTGTTACTGCATGGATATCCCCTGGATGGCTAGGAAGCACTTGTCCTAAGTGACTGCAAACATTTTGAGCAGCATCTTAGCAGAGGCGTTGTTACCATTTTGCAATGCAAGTATTTTGTGTGGAAGGAAGGGGAAACCAGTTTGGGGCTTCAGGTTTTATTTGAAATGGCATATATATTCAGCTGAACAGATATAATGTGTTATAGCACAGCATGGCCTGTAAATTGCATTACACTGATGTCACTTGTATGGCATTTCAAGAGCACGGACAATTTACTGATTATATTTTGAGTTTATATGAGCTGCAGTGAGTGATGTCTCTGTTCTTGCAATATTTTTGCATCTAGAGCAACAGGAAAAAAAGAAGCAAATCTAAACAGCATCAAGGCAATAAAGATCCTAAAAACAAGAACGGTGGACCTGAGAAGGCATCTCAAGAACCCCAGGGAATATATGACTGCCATCTGAATGGATGCTCTAAGGACAACTCTTGCAATGGTTCTGTCAATCAGAAACTAGAAGGCGCTTCTCCTGAGAGCAAAGGCTCAGGATTTGTAGAGTCAGCGTTGGTCTGTCCAGAAATCACAGGTCAGTTCATGACCTGTTCAAGAAAATTAAAGTGTAAAATGGTGACAGAAACGATAAAGTCCCTCATCTGCAGCAAAGTCATCTGAGCAGTATGAGCTTGTGGGTATATTACAGGATTTCTTTATTGTCTAGTCCTGACTAGTCCATTTTTTTATTTTTCTTATCTTCTCTAAATAGGCTAGTCACAGTAGATCTCCACTGGCTTTCCCTAGCAGGGAAGGGAAGGCATTCTAATAGCCTCTTAGTAAACGTATGTTTCTGCTAGGGTCTAGATACTGATTCTAGAACTCGGGGGGACAGAAGGCTTTTCCTCTACTGGGTTGTAGTAGATACAGAGTTATGATTATAGCAACAGCAATGAAAACAAACCTTCCTCTCTGGGGGAGAAGCTCTGTGAAAGCAGTTTTCTTCAAGTATCCTTTTGTAAAGCTGGTATTTAATTGCTGTCAGTACTGGTTATGGTTTTTCAGCTCTTCACATTTCAGACTTCTGACAGCCCTAGATTATTGCTGCTGTCACTATTTTCTTCCTGTGTCTTAAGCACTATATAAGACTGCATTAAAACAATTTTCCTTGAAATCCCTTTTTCCATGGTTGCAAATTCAGCTCACAAACCTTATTTAAAAGGAATGTGCCAAATAGATTATTGTTCTGGAATGAATTCTCTGCTGCTTCCAGATTACTTTGGTGGTGCTGACCTCTGGTCAATTAAAAGAAAACTCTACAACCTATAGCAGCCAAATAGACAAACCACCGGTCAAGAAACTTTGTTCTAAGAATTTGGTGCCTTGTGAAGGATCGGAGTTACTCTTCCCACCCTTGCTAAAGATTCCTGCTTACTTCGGATAGAATATGCCATAAGCCAGAAAATTCTGCCTTTCCATGATACTAAAAGCGTTCTCGCCACTTACTTTATGACATTTCTCGCCACTTACTTTATGACATGTAAACATTTGTGGTGTAAATATTTGTCAAGCTCCCATATCAAACTTCTTAGAGGTGCTTTTTTTTTTTAAATGATACATACATGAATAAAGATAGGTCGACTGAATTGTGCATGCATGGGGAGTGTTTTCTAGGGGGTAAGAGACCTGAATGCAAGAAGAGTACCCATGCATTTAGTGTGATCTTTTTCTGTAGCATTGGGATTGAGTCCTTTTTTTCCCCTTTGACATGATACGGCATAGAGTTGTACATACCAAAGTCAGAAAGTATCTCAGAATTTTTCTTTGCTTTTGCAAGTAACAAATGAGATATTACCATAGCTTTCCAATTTTTATAAACTTTTACACATATCCCCTGTTTCAAAATCAGGGAGAGAGAGGGATGAAATAAAAGAAAAACGCAGAAAAGAAAAGAAAGGAAATGGAGATAAAGGAAAACATGAAACTTTAATATTCAAGTTTCCCTTGCACAGTAAAATAAGGTCCTGGCAATTTGTTTAATACAGAGGAGGAAAAAATTTCTTCTTCACTTCAGTTGCATTAGAATCCTTTGCAGCCAGTATAATAGCTACTTTCTTAAGGTCAAAAGCCACCCATGTACATACTGTTAAATGTGTGCTGAAGTGCATGGAACTAAGTAGAAGGGTGATCAGGATCTCTCAAGGGCCAGCAGCTGCACCCTTGTGGTTTCTGAGCAAGTCAGACTCTTCTAAAGCAGTTTGAAATGCTGAGGTGAGTCCAAAGTGCACCTGTTTCATATTTCTCCCTCTTGTGTTGTAATCTCCTTTGTTTTGTCCTTGTCTGCCTTGTTTGTTTTTGTTCCTTCCCTATCAAACTAATGTTACTGTAGTCATTTCAACATCACCTTCAGACAGCTCACGGCTTAGAAGGTTCATAGTCAGGTGTCTGCTGACAGTCCCTTGTGCTTTCCTCCCCATGAGGAATATGAGGTTGCAGCTTTGCTTATACCAATTTACAGGCTGTGAGATTAGGTCTTTCAAAGTTATGAAATCCTGGCTGCCTGGAAGAGACTTCAGGGACCAGTACTATGCAATATATTCATCGGTGACCTGGATGAGGGAATAGAGTGAATTGTCAGCAAGTTTGTTGATGACACAAAACCAGGAGGAGTGGCTGACACACCAGAAGGCTGTGCTGCCATTCAGTGAGACCTGGACAGGCTGGAGAGCTGGGCAGGGAGAAATTTAATTAAATACAGGAAGGGCAAGTGTAGAATCTTGCATCTGGGAAAGAACAACCCCATGTACCAGTATAGGTTGGGGACTGAGCTGTTAGAGAGTAGTGTAGGGGAAGGGGACCTGGGGGTCCTCTGGTGGACAGCAGGATGACCATGAGCCAGCAAGGTGCCCTCGTAGCCAAGAAGGCCAATGGCATCCAGGGGTGTATTAGAAGGGGTGTGGTCAGTAGGTCGAGAGAGGTTCTCCTTCCCCTCTACTCTGCCCTGGTGAGACCGCATCTGGAATAGTGTGTTCAGTTCTGGGCCCCTCAGTTCAAGAAGGACAGGGAACTGCTTGAAAGAGTCCAGCGCAGAGGCACAAAGATGATTAAGGGGGTGGAACATCTCCCTTATGATGAAAGGCTGAGGGAGTTGGGTCTCTTGAGCTTGGAGAAGAGGAGGCTGAGGGGTGACCTCACTAATGTTTATAAATACGTAAAGGGCGAGTGTCAGGAGGATGGAGCCGGGCTGTTCTCGGTGATGGCCAATGATAGGACAAGGGGCAACAGGTGCAAGCTGAAGCATAGGAGGTTCCACATCAACATAAGGAAAAACTTTTTCACTGTGAGGGTGACAGAGCGCTGGAACAGGCTGCCCAGAGAGGTTGTAGAGTCTCCTTCTCTGGAGACATTCAAAACCCACCTGGATGCGTTCCTGTGTGATGGTCCTGCTCTGCTAGGGGGGTTGGACTAGATGATCTTTTGAGGTCCCTTCCAACCCCTAACATTCTGTGATTCTGTGACCAGAAGAGAGGATACAGTGTAGCTGGTGTTTCTCTATGTGTCCTGTGCTAGAAAATGATAGGGAAGAACATGTGGCTATTACCTTTAGTTCAGGTCTGCTATTCCATCTTTCTGTTTCTGAAAAGTCTTTAGTTCTTGCTTTTTGTGTGGTAGTTTCTAACAGGGAATCAAGACCTGCTATAGACAATGAAGTGCAGAATTCAAGGCCCTGGAAAGCCAAATTGCTTCATCGTGGAGAGTTGTTTCACTTAATTATGAGGCAGTTCAGAGGCTTTCCCTCTCAATATCATCAGGGGGAAAAGGCCCCAAATAAACCAGATTACTTCAAAATGATGACCAGAACAAACCCTCCAACTCTTCTTCTGAGAGACCTTGGCAAAGCAGGATCTGAAGGACTTAGAGCTACCCTTTCTGTGCATCCCCTTGTAAAGGAGGGGCATGAATGCGCTGAAAGGATACTTAATGCTGCTTTGCCATGCTATTGGTTTTGCAGGGACTTGGGTAAAACCAGATACAAATCAGATACTGATCTCTTTCCTATTTTTTTAGCTTGTTATTCATATAAGATGATTTCTAGTGAATCCTTCAGACTGCCTGTTTATATCTTAAGGGAGTATTTTTTTTCTTCTTTCAGCCAAACAATCCATTGAGGTTCACTTTATTTAAAAGATTTTGAATGTCAAACTGTTATAAAAAGATAAACCACTCATTTCAAAGATGGCAGCTCGGCAGATTTCAAAGCAAGTTTATTTGGGCTGCTGCCGTTGCTGGCGCGTCTGGTAATACTTGACAGTTAATACAGCGGAAATCACACCTTAGACTAGTGCTGAAGTTCCAAGCCACCACATATGGACCCTTGCAACAGTTTACTTGCAGCTACTATTACCCACACCTTTGACTTCTCTTTCAAGTATTTGAGAGAGACTTTGTCCCTAGATTTTGTTATACATTTTTCTTAGCTGGCCCAAGTCTTCAGAGATTTGATGCAGGCTTTCTTGATCTATTTTTATTTGTGTTGATTGTCCTCAAAAAAATTTGAAAGTTCCATTGCAGCATACTAAGGTATTGTTTGCTAGGCTATGATGGTCATCTTGCTGCTGGGTTTCAAAGTAGCTCGTGTGTCATTTTGGAAGAAGTGTCAAAGTATATTGCAGGCAAAAGATGATTTAAAAGTTTTTAGAGTTTCAACCGTTGTCCTAGATTACTTCCTTTAGGCAAAAAGATGTCATTTTGTCAGTTGCTTGACAGGTACACCAAAGCTGCTACTTAAATGCAGTAAATAAAAAATTTTGCACTTTAACAACAAATATCAAAAGATCTAATCTTGGGGACAGAACCCAATTGCCCTGGCCATTCTCTATAGCTTAGCTGATAGTCTGCTTGTTTCTGTCTATTGGAGTTACTTAGCAAGGCCAGCCTCAACTGACAGTAGAAAGAACATTCTTTATAAATCAAGGCTATCCGCATTGGTGTGAGATGCAGCCAGGATTGCACAGGTTTAATGGCAGTTATCTCACAACAGAGTTCCTGGGTATGTGTGAGGCTGGTGTCTGCATTGCACCTTTGATATGTTCAGTGCTGCATACCTGATGTTTCTTGCTTTCACAGATACGCAGGTTTCTTTAACTTCTTTAGCTATTTTCTTACATAATATTTTATGTAAGATACTTTTTGTGTTTGCAGACTCACCTTTTAAAGCCCATAAACAAAAGCTGTTTTAGAAATGTGGGCACTAAGGTTTCTCTGGTGTTATGTGATTGGCATGGAAACATACCAAGGTATACTTTACACCCACCCTAGTGCCCAGCCAGGGCACAAAGTCACTAGTTGATATCCTGGAGCTGTCCAGGTGGTATCCCTCAGTCCCAGCAGTGTTAGTCCTACTCCATGGGCTATAATCCAGCTGTTAATCTGACAAGCCCCTTTTCTCCAAACACCACACAACATCAGCTGAATAAAGTGATGCATAAAGAGCATCTTCAGAACAAACTATCATTCACTCCAAAGTGAGTACAAAAATTGGAAAAATTAGTTAACAAATCATTTCCTATGCGTGTTTCCTTAACTAAAATTCACAGTTGCAGTAATAGCTGTCCTTACCTGTCAGTTTTTATAGACATTTTTTGGCTGCTTGGTCCTTGTGTCATGATGCTGATATCTTGAATCCATTTAGAGTCTTGGAAAGAGTAAACGAGGTTTTCTTGTGGCAGCCAAACAGGCTCAGGCATTGTTTTCTTATCTCTCTGAAGCTGTTGAACCCAGGAGCCTAATCTTTGACATTGTTTCGTTTCCTGCTTTGTCCCTCTTAGCAGTTGCTTTTGATAGAAATTTGTAGTCAGGCAAGGGAAGTATTTCAGGTAGGAGTGTTTAATCAGTGCTTTTAAAATGCTGATTAAATGATGAACATTTTTTGAGGGAGAGAGCTATCTATAGATATAGATATCAACATTAAAGTCTCATGCTTTCCGTAGCAGATTTCCTCTCTAGTTCTGTTCTGTAATTTGGGCGAAGTTTACAATTGGTAGTATGCTTTCCATGTTAGGAGGTGTTTTTTCATATCAGCATGGAAGAGTTGATTTTTTTAATGGGTTTTTCTTCTTAGACTGTTGAAACATAGATGTGTTCAGATTGGAGTTTAATAACCAAAACCATTTTGTGTCTGTTCTGTCATTGCTTTCTGAGGTTCTGTAGAATGCGTGCCAGTGAAAAAAACCAACTTGATTTTTCCAATGTATAAACATAAAGTCATTCAGATTCAACAATAGGTCTTCATATCTTTCCTAGTCTTATAACTCCCTGTTTTCTGCCTTGTTTTCTTGCAGGCAAAGCACGAGAATACCAGAGAGTATCTGTGGAATTAAACCCAAAGACTCTGAATGGAGCAGAACAGCCTGAGTCTCTTCAGTCATCAGTTCAACTCCAATGTAACCTAGGCAGACCAAAGTCAAAATCCTCCTCAATTAAATCATCCAATGCTATAACCCAACTTGAAACAAACACAGATGATTCAGTCAAAAGAAGAGGTAAATTGGATCCCTGGTTGCTCTGTGCTGAGGTGATCAGACAGCTGAGGCCTGGGGGGGGGGGGGGCGGGGGGGGGGGGGAAGCACATACATGAAGAGGTGTGTTGGAAAGTGAGAGCAGAATCACGTTCAGCATAACAGAAATGGGTATAACAAGTTATGGTCTACTTAACATATTAAATGAAATTTAAAATAAATAATTTGAATCGATAGTGCTGTTTTAACATTTATTTGATTTGGGGAATGAATTTGAGCAAAGATATTTAGAAACTGAAGAGCATCACAGAAGGACTATGGAAAAGTTGGATTTATGGACTTGAGTAGGATAACCACTTCATCCTAATCTGGGCAAAAAACATGTTGAACTGTTCCCACTCCCTCATTCAGAAAAGACAAAAACCGCTTTCTGACTTCTGTGCAATTTTTGTTTTCTATTTTAGGGCCAAACATTGAAAAATCAGTAAAAGACTTGCAGCGTTGCACTGTTTCTCTAACCAGATATCGTATGATGATCAAAGAGGAAGTGGATAATTCAGTGAAGAAGATAAAAGCTGCTTTTGCGGAATTACACGGCTGGTAGGTAAATCGACTTGAGAGGTCCATCAGCACCACCTGACAAAAGAGGGACTAATTAGGCCACTAGCATTGGTGGGGAGGGGTCACTTACACCCTCTTTGTTTGCAGCATTGGAGTTCATCCAAAAAAAAAAAAGTGGTGTTATTAAGTAACTGCTCACCAACCAGGAATTAATATCTGCATAAGTGCATGTTTACATACATACATAAAGGGGGACAAAACTACAGTTCTTTGAGAAAATCTCACTATGGTTTTTTTCCTAAGTGACCTGTCTTGACCTAATTCTTTTGTATCAAGTTCAGTGGCGGCATATCTGAGCAAATGAAAGCTTTTCCAAAAATCCTGTCTATGGGGTTTTCTTGAAGTCTCTTCTACCTTATTTAAATCTCTTCTTTCTATACTTCTTTGATCTTACCTTCTTTGGCAGGCAGTCCTTTACTGTCTCTTCATTTCCTATCATCTTCTTATCTCACTATTCTTTTTTTCTCTCGTAGTTTCCTCTAACTTTCCTACCAATCACTTGATTTCCACTTCTTGCCTCTAGTTCATTCTTTTTCCTCATTTTTTGATCTCTTCCTTTTTTCTAAATTTTTCCACTATTGTTTTGGTTATTCCTGATCTTCACCATATATGTCTACAACCTTTGAAAATTTGTAGCAGAAATAATTGTAATAGCAAGCTGCATATTTTGTATATACTTGTCATAGAAAAATATTTTCTGGTTTGAGTTTTATTCTGCCTCTTGTTAAGCATAGATACCATATAAAAGCTGTGTATGATACAGTGTTGCAGTAAACAGAAGAAATCATATTGAAATGTACAAGATTTGGTTACAAATCACAGAAGAGCACAAAAACCTTTCACCCTTAATTAGTCCACAGTATTTGCCAGTATTTTTATGAGCGTACCTTATGAAGGTGCTGTAGTATTGGCAGTAGTTTAACTCTGGACTTCAGTGGTGTATTCTTTGTCTTCATTTATGCATCTAAAGTTGCTTCAGTGCCACTGGGCTCCACTTCTGTATGGGCGGAAAGTCCAAGCACTACTGAGCTGATTTTGTGGAAGATTATGTTTTACTGAGCCACCCATGTACCTTACTGTCTAGCAGAGAATTTTGTTTCCGTTTCTGTACTCCAATGAACATGGGCTGTGATTGCCAGTTGTACTAAACTGCATATTGTTGTCAGCAGTGCTCTGGAGCCAATATAGTGATGTTTGCTTATGAACTAAAATGAAGCAATTATATTGTTTGTATAGAAAAATTGCATAAAGATCATCAGTTCCTTGCACCTTTTTTTGTGGTAGTCCTCAGAGTTGTCTTCATATGATTTTATAAAACTTCTAAAATGTTTATGGTTTCTGCTAAGAAGGCTCTGACCTTTTCTCTGAGTAAACTCCTAGTTGGGTCTCATTTGCTGTGTAGTTCTCGATTTTTTTTTTTTTTTAAATTTTTTTTAATAACAGTGTTAAAAATAAATCATGTCACCTACATGTCTAATCTTGTTTGCAGGCAGTCACAGTCAATTTAGTCTCTAAACAATAGTCACTCTAGTCATGGAACAGGCTTGGAACTCTATCACGATCCAAGAATGTGAGGAGAGGTGCTACATTAGTAAATTCAGAACTGAAATTCTTCATTTTTCATGTACTCATGTTTTAGATTGAAAACCACTAAAGTGTATTGCCTAATGCTAAAATGGGAGAAATAGGGGAAAAGACGAAAATTACCCCAAAAGAGTATGTAAATCTAAGTAGACTTAAAATAATGAAAAATAGCCTGGAAAACTTTTGAATATGATTCATTTAATTTTAACTCCTACCAGCTTCTGTGCCTAAATTGTTGGAGTGGAGTGTGCCAGAAGCTCTAGAATGTAACAGATCTGTGCTCTGAATACTCATGCCTCACAAAGCAATTTCATGCAACTAGCATAACGTTGCAACAAGGACAGTATAATGTCAGGACATGTTTTTGGAAATTTTAATGCAGGCTACATTGCTTTTGGCAGCTCGTAAGCCTAATATTTAGATTTTTCTTCAAATGAATGAAGTGAAAATTTGGTTTAAATAGTAAAATGCATGACTTAACACATTTGCTAAAATTAAAAAGAGTTTTGGGGTATTTCATGTGACCTTGTGGCTTAAACTCTGAAAAAGATGGGAAGAGCTGTCTTTAGTGCCTCATTTACAAAAACTTGCTGCTAACTGCTCTAGATTCAGAGGATTTGAGTAGAAATTACCATAACATACAGCTTCAGACCTCATACAGTCCACACATCATATTCCTGGGCTGAATGGTTTAGTTTGTGTTACTTACATGGCAGTCTCCTTGCTTAAAAGTTGAACAAAGCTTAGCTAGTGGAAGTGGGAGGATAAGGTAATTAAGTGAGCACTCAACCTCTTGCATATTTATCACCCTCCTTGGGCAGTTTCACTGTGGCACAGTCGACTTGTCTATCAAGGAAAAATGAAGCTATTCAGCTAAACTGTTGCTCCCAGAATATTATGAAGTAACGAAAAGCAAGGGCGTGACAATGATATCTGGTCTCCTTTGTGACAATGATTCCAAAGCTTTTTGCAAGTTGTTCTCCCAGTTGCTGCTGGAATGTGGACTGGTTGAGATGTACAACAGATAAGCGTAGAACAGCAACTAAATGCTGTCTGTGGTCAGAACTGCAGGGAATACTTGAATGGGCTCAATACCGTAACCTAGATGGGAGCTTAACCAGTTCCTGTTACGCACAGCTGGGGGTTTTGGTGAAGCTACATGAAGTCAGAAGCTTTAATCTTGTGTTGCAGCTGCATGCTGAAACATATGCTACTTTCTGTTGTCTCTCTTGGGTTTGTTTCTCTTTTTACTGCTTTGGCAATAGGATAAAAGACCCTTTTTGTGTCCTTCTCTTTGCATTTACATCAAGGTCAGAATCAAAACTGCATTTCAAGAGACAGTAATCTTTTGGACTTTCTAATCTACTTTTTTTAATCTTTTCATGATTTTACCAGTCACAGAAAGGATGAAGTGCAAAGGTAACATCATATATGTTCCTTTTACCTCTACCTGGCATATGAAGTGATTATTATGGAGATAAATGAATAGCGCATGTGGCCTAAGATGTCCTGAAAGCTTCAGCAGAAAGATTCATAAGAACTTTTCCTTTTAGCAACAGAAACTGTTGAGTGATAGTTGCCAGTGGAAGTCCATGTCTCTGTCTGGCTCACAGCTTGACCTAACCAGTGAAGGGAAGTTATTCCTGAACACAGTCAGTACTATGCTGCTATTTAACAAGTCTGGCAAAACAGTGCATACCACCCTCCCACAATCTAAAAAAGGAGTGGTATGGAGCAGGTGTGCTGTGAACACCTCTAGATGCTTGGAAAAGAAAATTGCAGTGCTTGCTTTAACTTTTTAATGAAGTGGGGCCAAAAAACAATCCCAAAAAGGTGTTTGAAAATGCTGCAGTGGGCTCACTTTCTCTTTCTTGATAAGCCTCCCAGGAGTTCCTGCGAACTGGAATAATTCTCTGCATGCTCAGAGCAAGAGATAATGACTTGCTTTTATACAGTGCTTTTCATGCCAGAAGACAACAGAGCATTTTACAGGCCATGGGCTGGACCAGGCAGGGCACTTCGCCCCACTCTGCAAGAAGTCTTTTGCCGTCTCATGTGGATTGTACTTCTGCTGTGACCCAGCGCTGTTGTCACTCCCACTTTTGCAGGGCTTTCTGTGATACTGCTTTCCCCAAGGCTATGAGAGCAGTTGGGCAGAGCAACCTGAAGGGCAGTGATTCTCAGATTCACAGGCGCGCCTGAAAGTTATGAGGAAGATCCTTCTAACAGTACTTCTTGAGCCCGTATTTCTCCTCATTGCATCCAGCTTTGGTATATGGTTTTCAGGAATACCTTTATGTGAGTGAGAACATAAGCAGCTCCACTTACTGCTTGGACGTAACATGTCAGAGCATAACCCTGTCTCACAGTAGAGTAGGGCAAGATAAAAAAGAATACCAAGTAGTGCTTGCATTGCAGGGGAAGGTCAGAAAAGCTAAGTAAACTCCCCTCTTGTGGCAAATTAAGGGCACGGACTCCGGTTGAGGATAAACCGAAGACCTTTATTGTTTGCTACAGCATCATTATATACTTTCCTCTACTAGTACACCCACCACTAAGCAAGCTACGATTGGTGTACAGGCATTGTCCACGTGCCACTACCGCTAACCCCATTGGCTGCTATCCTGCGTTCCTCTCATACCTAATGGTCAGCACCTGTTTACTTCCCTGTTATCTTCCTTTACTCTTGTTCAAGGCTCAGGGCAGGAGCTGCCTGAATCCTGTTAACTCTTTCTGTCCCTTCTCTCCTCGTTCCTCCTCAATGCAACAGTGCCTGGACAGCTTCCAAAGGTCGCCTCTGACTTACTCCTACACCCTCTCACTCTAGTGAGACCAAGGTTAAAACCCATATGCTATAATTGTGTTCTTGCTCTTCCACCAAGAGACTGAATGATGATCTTGAGGATAAAGAGAGCCCTGGGAAATCTGAGTGAAATGTGTAGAGCACAAAAGGAGCCACAATTCCCCATAACACCTCTTGCCAGAAAGTCATTTTCACGTATTGGGCATCTGCACAGTCATATAGAGAACTAAAAGGAAACATCTGCTACTTGCTCGTATTGTCTGCTTCCAACCATGCATGGAAAATAGTCTGTAGAAAATAGTAAGGGCCAGGTTTAATTACACTGCATACAGAACTGGACAACGAGAAGCTTCCTCTACTCTTTGCATCTCAAACACATTGATATGTCCAATGCTTTATAAAGAGCGTGAAAACCAACACAGTTGATTTTTTGAGTGAACAAAACACTTGAAAGCTCCACCACAGGCTGAATAAAAAATTGATTCTGACATAATGCTGGAAAAATGGAGTTTGGCAATACTAACACTTTAAAAATACATTAAAATACATTCGGGGAACAACTAGAAAGCATGTACTGCATGTTTGGGGAAGATAAAGCAGTTTTTCTATTGTTTTGTAAGTTAAAATCAAAGCAGAGGAGTAGTTGAATGGCAGAAGTAGTAATTTAAAAGAACATAACTCAGTGCTGGGTGATGAGCAGTGCTGCTAGTACTCACAGTTGCAGAGCAGTGAGTGAATACAGTTATCCCTTTTCAGGGACCCCTGCTTGGCAAACTGTAAATATGATGGTTTTCTGTTTCCCATAGCCCAGAATCAGTGCACCAGATGAAGAGCTGCCTGTTTGTGTTAGTGATGTGGTAGTTTAGAGAATGGGCAGATAACTGGCAGGGCCAAGACTCATATTGCTTTACACTGAACTGAGTTCCTGTGCGGTTTCTGTCTGTGTTTCCAGGCAGTCCTCATTAGCTTTCTGTCTCTCTCTGTCCACCAGCTGACCTTTGTAGTCCTTATGCCTCTAAACTACAGATTTTAAAATTCTCTTGCAGTTGGTTCTCAATTTATTTGCCCATCAGTCACACAATCCAGTCCATAAATTTGCCAGTGCCAAGAAAGAAAAAAAGGTCTTCCAAGCATTTAGGTTTCTTCAGGCCTAGCTGGATTTTCTGGTACCTTGAAAGACCAGTGCTTCTACCAAGGCCCCTAGGCCCTGCCCCTACTGCCTTGGAGGGTCTGGAAGGACTTGATCCAACAGCTTTGGCCTCAGGCTGGCTACTTGCCTGCAGAGCTGCAGCACCAGGAGAGGGGCTTGTTCTTGCTCTCTTGTTGTGATCTCCAGCAATTTGGGATTATCTTTGCTGTGTAATAGTGGAGAGCACAGACTGAACTTAGGAAATTGGGGGGGGGTAGGTTTCTGGCCCCTTTGTCTTTTACAGATACTTGTTTCGTCCCCATATTTTTTACTAAGCTTGCAAAGACAGATTACAGAGGTGAAATCCAAAAGTGATTACACTTTTTCTTAGCCTGTTGTTCATATTTTATGGCCTTGTATCTCCTCTCTTCCCTCCTAGTCATTCATAGGTGTGTAAAACAGTACACACACTCAGTAAAACAAGCACATGTGCTTTTTAGGGCCATGCAGGTAGATTGTTACTTTTGTGCCTGTTACTGTGGATGAAAAGTGAACACATCCTTTCTGATCTTGTTGTCAGACTAAGGAGAAATCTATCTTACTAAACACATATAGGGAATAATTTTCTCAAAAAAATTCACCAGGTGTTAGATCAAAGAGCTAGAATCTTCTTCTTTCTTTGTGGTCGCTTTCCAAGGTCCTTTTGGGAAAGTTACCTCTCTTTTGTAGCAGAAGCCCAACAGAGACCACAGCCTTTTGCCTTGCCAGAGTGTGTTTAGGCTGAAATATGTAAAACCAGTAAGATACTCGGATACCTCAGTAGTCGGATCAAAAGTGAGACTCAAATAGGAAAAAAGTACTTTACAGATTTATGTAAAAATGTACAGGATGCTAATAAGCCATGGTACAACTCATACTCACAATTGTTAAAACTGCCAAATCCTGAGGTGATGCCTTCATTTCTAAATAAATAAAATTTAGAAGTGTTCTTTCAGGAAAACATTTTCCATGTCAATTTTCAGCTTAAACAAGTTTTTATGATCAGGCAATAAATTTCTAATTGTTTGTAAAGCAATCTTAAAAGAAAAATGCAAATAGACCTTTAATTATGGCGGCTTCACCAAACCCCAGTGTGCTAGCTGGCTGCTAAAGAGAACAATATTAGTGATGGTAGATAAAGAATAATGCAAAATAAACTTTAATAACTAAAAGCCTTCTGGCATTTTTTGCTTTTACCAGATGGTACGCTGCAGAGGGAAGGATTCCAGTGAAACTGATCTATTCTGTCTTTTGTTTATCTGCTTATTGTCAGATTGTATTTGTGGTCAGAATGAAAATTCATGTAATCTGGTTTGCTGTAAACATTGTGCATGTGCGAATACAGCAATCAAATAACAACCTTCAAGCACCATGAACATGTAAATACAACTGAATTAATACTGGACGAATATAATTTACTGAGACATTGCAAAATATGTAATGTCACAACAGCTTTTCCTGCAGGTTTATTAATATAAAGAAAACTTGAAGTATCATTTTTCCAATTGCAAAATAGCATGGCTATTCAGTAATCCTACAAAGCTTATAATCACCCATTACGGGTGATTTGGATTCATATTTACATTCTCATCACATCATTCTAGTTCCTTGTGCTGAAAGTTTGACAGGGACAGTTACGGTTTTTGGATTGAGGTGGGGGATTCTTTTGTGAAATACACAATTGGCTTAGAGGTTCTTATCAGCTGTCTTTGGTCAAATACATTCATGCTAGAATGAAATGTGTACAGGAAGTAAGGCGTAATACTTAAAGGCTAATGCTGAGCTTATCAGGACTGTCTCATGAATTTGTATGTAATCTCAGCTCAGATATAGCAGAGACAGTGACATCCCTCAAACTTGCTTGAGTTTGTCACCAGATTTTTAACCAATGCAACATTAAGGAGCTGCTGTGGTCTGTTCCAAAGCCTGCTGACAGAACAAAGTCACTGGAGAATGGTGTGTTGTATTTTTTTTTTTTTTTTGAAGCCTAAGCTGTCAGACTCCAGCAGTGTCCCACAACTAACTCCCTTCCTCATGAAAAAAGGACTCAAATTGTACCTCAGTGTTCCAGCATCTCACCTACTGAACCAGACCCCAGAGGGTTATTTTATGAAAAAATAGCACTCTCTCTCTTCCAGATGAAGAGCCCTGCTGCAGTTGTTCAGAATGACTGTGTCTTCTTCAGTCTCCAAAACAACAGTCTTTCTCAAACTATGCTCAAAGCTGGTTCAGGGCAGAGCGAAGCTTATTAAACACCTCAAGGAGAAAATTGGCATTTTGGGGGGTTTAACAGGGTTTTGAAAAGACTTATTTAAATTACACTCTTAACAGTAATCTCTGTGCTATGCAGCTGTGGCTTACCTTTGTGAGTTGTGTCAGCATGTTTGCCTCCATGTCAGCTTGGTCTTTTTTATTTCTCCATCTCTTCAGGCACAATAGGTTTATAATAATGCCTAGAAGAGGCAGAAGGAAAGAGAAGGTTCTGGTCATGTGGAACCCTTGTGATTCTTATCAGTAAAGCTATAAATCAGCCAGCCTGGCACTCTGAAGCAGCTTTTCTGAAGAGGCACTAATAACTTTCATCATTTTAGTGGGATTTTGAGGTGTTGCAGTTGACTGAAAATACTTTTTCTTTTTCATTATACAAGCACTACATTTCATGCAGTAAACTAGAGGAAGATTAATTTGTTTCCACTAATGTCAGAACAAATTCAGAATTTATTCTGAGTGTGAAACTGTGAAATGAGGCAGCTGTCATAATTTACCCCGTCATTGCTGTGCCAGCAACTTATTGCAATTTGGCATTTGCAGCTCTTTTGGCATTGTATACTAGCATGAATTCTGCCTGCCTGCATAAGTCCAAGGCACGGGTACTGTCCATTTGACCAGGAATAGGGCACTTCCACACTTGCCTTCAGAATCACTTCAGCAAAATGAATGCTAGAGAGTTGCTCTTTCTGCTGCTGCATCTCATATCTCTACAGCACGAACACTGGCTGTGTCCTGGCTGCATTTGCATGTCCTCTACATTAAGCCTCTGTCTTGCTGTGTTCTTTCAACAAAATTATTTCCTTCCTGAACCCCACCTCAAAATTTCATCTGGATATTAAAATCAAACAGTGCTGAATCCTGTGCTCCGAACTACAGAAATTCACCAAGTCTTTATCCTGAAAAAGTGAGGGGTAAGAGAAGAACAGAATCAATCCTTTCAGAAGAGAGGTGTGGTAAAGAGAGACAGAAAGAGGTGGTAGTGTTACTCTGTTTTGGCTCCCATGGACTATAAGATTCACTTGATTCAGATCTGACCTTGAGCCTTATTAGTGGGAGATGGAATTTGAGTCTCAGTATTTGCTCCAGTGAGTATTATGAAAGTATAATGAAAAACTTAACACCTGTAGCAGAACTGACAAATACTACTACAGCAGAGGATCCTACAGACTGATGATTAGGAGAAGGATTCGGGTACATTCAGAGAGGGAAGTGGTGGTGCAGAGTTGTGTGTTTGTCACAGGAGTCTCAAATGGTATCAGGAATCAGAAAAAATTGACAAGGGTTTGACCTCTCCAGAACCTCAGCTAAAGAATCATGTTTACTGTTTTAACCCTGGTTTCTAACATCTACAGAAGACCCAAGAGGAACAGCTTAGAGAGGAAGGAATTAGCAGAATGTTTTCCCTGAGGTGTCTTTAGATCTAAAATGCATTCTGTCCCTTGCTCTGCTATAGTCCAAACTTGGTGATAGACAAGTGGGTAAGAAGTTGCTATGGCACCCAGCATCCAATTCTTCATAGTGCACCAATGGCTACAGGATGTGCACTGGAGTGTACAAGCTTGATACAACATTTTCATATTAAGTGGATGCTAAGAAGCATTGAAAGAAAATGCATTCCCAGGAGGTATTGCTGAGCCGATCTTTGAGCAGTTCTCAATAAGGCTACTACTGTGGTCTGATTGTGGTCATCCTATTCAGGCTGAGTAGGCATTATTCCAGAAAATACACTCAAACCAGTTAAACTTCTCTTGACTTAAGAAGCTGTTCAGCTTAAGTGGCTCTCTGAGCTTCATGTGAAAACAGTGGGATCTTAGTAGGAACAAGAGACAAGATTTGATCCATTGATTTTTCCATAGTGTTCTTGTCCTTTCTCCTTCTATATCTGTTAGCATTTAGTTTTCTTTTTGTATTTTTGTCTTTCATCTTTTTTTTCCAATGCAGTTTTCCAGCTTTCTGTCATTTTCATTTGTTTATAACTTTGCCAAGTTCTTGATGAAGGAGTTGGTCAGTTTTGCACTGAAGTGCTGTAAGTGACTAGAAAGGAATCAAATTAATTCCTACTCCATTTCCTTAATAATTGACCCTTACACGAACTAAGAAGACACATAGCATTTCCTAGTGCTGGCTGGCCTATGACATTTCTAAAGAAATGTTAACTTCCCCTATTATTCTATAAAATATGGTAGTTCATGATTTCGAAGCTGAGAAATGTGGCTGTATGCTTCCAGATGAGAATTAGTATGTTCCTTTCCTTTTGTTGATTGAGTGAGTGCATGTCTTGAGCTGGTATAAGTTAGTACAGCTGCATTGCCTTCAGGGAAGGGCAACCCCATGAAGATGTGTCCATTAAACTTAGTTTATCACATTAACTAGTCTGATATTGAGAAAGGCACCAAACATTTTTTACCTTGTTTTATTCTTCAGTTTTTCAATGTTAGTTTGTAGCTACAAGGGAAGTACTCAGGTGGTTGTTCTCCATCAAATTTATCAGAATCCTGGCCTCTACTACTACAACATCCAAACACTTTCCTGAAATGTTTGTCAGAGACCATGCAAAAACATTAGGAGTGGAAAACTGTCTAGTAACAGATGAGATCTGACTGTAAAATATGATAAATACAGAACTGTTATGGCCTTGTTCTCATTCTGGTTTTAGAAGTGTTTTTATTTGGCACCAAATTAAATGTTAGGGGCCAAGCAGTTTAGCAAGGATCTGGTTTTGGAGTGAGGAGAGGACAGTCATGGAATGAACTGGGCCAAAACACAGTTCTGATAAGCTCTGTTGTGAGATTGTTGCTTGGATACTTTTTCCAGCCAAAAGTTTATGTTTATATAACCTGTGTAGTACTCTAGGGAGGCACTTTTGTAACACAGGCAGCAAAAGTCAAGATGTGCAGGTTTTTTAAATTTAGGGGAAAATACTAAAGACCATTGAAATCTCTCTTTTTGTGTGGAGGGTAGAAACAGGTGAGAATTTATTTCAGCCACCTGCTGTGAAAACTAAAGAAGTTTATTATACCATGTAGTTACAAAAGCTAATTGAAAATAGATTAATTCTGAAAAGCTATTGCTATTTAGATTAGCAAGCCAGTCATCACCTGCCTATGTGGAGTCCAATCTTAATGCTTATGCCTGGAGAATATTGAGGGCAAACTGGAACAAGTGTGTCCTTTCATTGTAAGTGTATGTCTCTTAACTGATTTGCTTTACTGTAAAAAACCCTGCTGTTTTATTTCCTGTGGTGTGTAGGTCACACTAAATTGATCTGGCAGGCCAAAACAATATTTTTAGTCCTATTTATGTGTATGAAACAGAAAAATGTGTTACACTGCAATTTTATGTCTTGCCATGTGTTTTACTATCAGCCAACCTGTTTCTGTCCCTTTTGTTGGCTGTTGGGAGACTGTGTAAAGGCAGTAGCCTCTCCTTCTCTAAAGGCGGCATGGTTGACTGGTAAAACCCGAGCATGGCACTCTGCAGAACTTCTGTTGCAAACCTCCTGTATGAGCTTAGTTAATTTATGGGAAGGTTTCAAGGAAGGCTGCGTGGCACTTGAACACATTGTAGCTGATAGTTTTCTGGTTGAGTCAACTGTATATCTGCCACGTGTTTCCTACGCTGCTCGCTCCTTAATCTTGCCCTGTTTTAGTTAACAACCCGTCAGTCCTCCTCTCTTCTGTAAGTTTTCTGTCTTTGATTGCTGCCCAGTGAACTCTGGGATCTTTCCTTTTTTGCTCAGGGCGTCCTAGATAAATGTTTTGTTTGTGAGATTTTTGTAACATCTTCCTTCTGATGGAAGCTAGTTCACATATAACTCAGTGTCTTCACTGGATACAAAAGCTTATGTTTAAGGATGATTTTACTGAAAGGGTTGAGAACTGCACTCTTCCCTTGAGTGCATTCCTGGATTTACTCCTGGTGTTTGACCTACTTTCTGCAATTTACCTCCAGCTGCTTAAGTTTACTCACTTATGCAAACATAGACATTAACATTGGTGGTGTTTATTAAACATGAACATTATCTAGTGAAGGGAAAATGGAGTGGCACACCAGAGCACTATCCACTGGAGAGCATTCTGCAGTGGTGTTATTTCACTGAACAGTATTGCTGGCTTGATGATGTGAACAATTTACCAGTCCCGCTGCCTGCTGTCAGTAGACCCACTTGATCAGTTTACACTTTGACAGCTTAAAAGCACTGTCAAGGATTGCACAGCAGAGATTTGTGAAAGGAGAGGCACACGAGACCTTTAGGAAGGCCAGGTAAAAGTGGAACCACACCTTCCTGGAGAGAATGGGAGGCAAGGAAGCTGACCTCTATTATGGAGATACATTAATGCTTATTTACATCACAAACCATTTTCTTGTTTACCCTGACATATTTTGCAAGAATATCTCTATTTAAGGAAGAGAAGGACCTCTCTCCACATGGCATTAATTCTTTTTTATTCTCAATATTGCACTGAGAGCTAAGCTGTATCAACCTGGGTAGCAGCAATGGTATATCTGGTTTAATTAGGAAACAGATTGGTTTAGTCACTTGAGGACTGCTGGTCCTGGGCAGGGCGGAAGAGGTAAATCAGAGTGACTTCCACATCTGTGCAGACACATGGACAGGACAGTGAGATGTTTGTGCAAATCAGCATACACTGATTATCACTAATTTTTTGTAGTCAGTTTGCCTAGCTGTTTCTTCAGCTTCCATTTTTTAAGTCTTATTAATTTCAAAACTGCTCATAACTAAGGTTGAAGTCTTTCTGTAGTTAATAGCTTTTGATTTTGATGGGAGTTCTAGCATGGATTAAATTGTGGTTTTTTTTCTTTCTTTTTTTCCTTTTTTAGCATCGTAGACAAAGAAGTGTCATTAATGGCAGAAATTGATAAAGTTAAAGAAGAAGCCAGTAAGTAAAAAAACACACAGAGAACTTCTGGAATAGTCATGGAAACATTTGTTTTGTTTGGCAGAAAATTACACAGTACATAAATTTGGTTAGCAGCATTGCAGCATCTTTCATTGTATATGTATACAAATAAATGTTCCAGAGTAGTTTCTGTATGGTTTTGATCTATAAGGGTTGTGCATCAAAATGTCAGTATTATGAAATTAAGGTAAACCAAAAGTTCATATAATGTTAGATTTGAATTACGTATTCCTTCTGCTTACTTATCAGAGCTTTTTCACCGCTTCTTTTTTTTTTCTTATTTCTATGGTTTGTTGATTATATCATTTCCATTTCTTAAGCACTGTTTGCTTGCTTATATTACATACATGACTCATCATACTGGAAATTACTAGGGGAATAGGTTATTGTGTGGCCTTGCATAGCTTTAAGGTGTAGTGATCAAGCTTATGAATTAGAACAATAAAAAAGTCAAAACCCAGATGTTTACTGGAATCTGTTTTCTTAATAATCCGTGGGAGTTGATCGGGTTCCAGGTTTTCATGTCATCTCTGTTTTTTGCATAGGTAAGGTACATATATTCTGGTTTGGGAAAAAACAAGCAAGATGAGCCATGTATTAGTATATGACAGTATCGGTCTTATGCTCCATCTGAGATATGGTATTTATGGCCCAGTAATCAGGGGAATGAGTTTCAACAGAGAGTACTAAGCAAGAAATTGAAGAGTACGTGGAGTATTGTTAGAATGATACTTTGCCTGGGAGATGAAAATATCACTACTATGTATGCAATCCTTTTATAGATTTGTGAATTTAAGGTCCTTCCAAGGAGGGTCACAAATATGTGTAACTTTCTTGAATGCTTCATTTGCATTTAGAACTCTTACACTAGTTAAATTTTTATTTGAAAAAGTAATCAAAATCCTCCATTGTTGACTAAGTCTCTTGCAGTTGTGTATGTGTGGAAGCTAAAAGGTATGAGTTGTTACAGCAAAGACTAGCATTAGTTTGGAATTTTGTGTGCTAACTTTTCTAGTCCTAACATGAAATAGGTGTGGATTTGGAGTTCTGTGTTGTTCTGAGGAGGAGTTGTGGATGAAAATGTATCAGCAGCTTTTTGGTTACCTGCAGAGACTAAGTAGCCATAATCAGCTACAGGCCATGCACTCACTCCCAGGCAGACCAGTGGTGAAATTCCCATTGATATCAACTGGCATGGATCTAAGCCCTAACTGCATAACAAAAACACATTTTGAAAATCCACTGTCTGGGACTGATGGTATCATAGAGGCCCCTTCATTAATCTTGGCCAGGTATAGTAGTAATTTTTGTGGAAATTAAATGTAGTTCTTAACTACAGGCATGCAAAGTGCTACATTTGCACGTGGCAGGTTCTAGTTCCTTGCTTTCAGGCTGACTCCACATGTGCCAGTGGATGGCCCCTGCACCTGTCTTTAACAGTGCAGTTTCTGCTGTCTGTCATCAGGGCTGTTGTAAGCTTGTGAAGTGCCTTCAGAACTTTAGGCAGAAAATTGTTATAGGACTGTAACATGCTAACCAAGATTTACGTTATTATTTATTTTCACATCTCTGCTGCACTGGAGGTCTGTTTTACAATGGGTAATCTTATTCTTGCTGTCAATACTGGGGAAATTTCCAAATATGGTAATTTCAGGTTTTTTTAAAAATAGGTATTTGGCTAGCATCTCGTGCCAAGATAGGTGCCAGTATGAGATGAGATCCTGTGGTTTGGGCAGTCACTTCAGCAAAGGGGATGCTGACCTTGGAGAGAAACAGTAGTAGCATTACCCAGAATAAGCTATAAAGCACAGCTATTGGACAAAGCAAAACAGATAGTAAACTGTTCATTTAATTTAATCTGATAAAAGTTTCTCAGCCTTGTAGACCATATTCCACAAAAATTAAAATAAAAGATTGGCTAGGGAGATAGATACACACCTTTTAGTATAAGAAATAATGTTGGCACAGGTTTACCAACAAGACTAAAGGAACTGTAGCCACCCTCTGCCTTCCCTGCCCTGTGTGACACATGCTCCTCTGTTGTATGGTTTGGTTGCTCCCACCAGCTGTACAGCTGCAACTCTGCCTTCCTATACCTGCTGGACCATTCTGTACTTGGTGAAACACTGGAACAGGTTGCCCAAAGAGGTGCTAGAAGCCCCATCCCTGGAAACATTCAAGGTCAGGATGGAGAGGGCTCTGAGCAACCTGATCCAATTTCAGATGTCCCTTCTTACCGCGAGGATGTTGGATTAGATGGCCTTTAGGAGGTCCCTTCCAGCCCAAACCATTCTATGGTTCTCTGGTACTTTCAAAAGAAGGTGCCATCTGATTAAATCATAATGGGTTGAGAAACAAATTCTCTGTGAAATGTCATTAATTCTTACCTAAAAAATGACATTCCACAATATGAGCTGGTTAGGTGATTTGCCATCTCTGCTCTGGAAAATTGTGGCAAAAGA
Organism: Leptosomus discolor; assembly: GCF_034619465.1. NCBI lineage: Eukaryota > Metazoa > Chordata > Aves > Leptosomiformes > Leptosomidae > Leptosomus > Leptosomus discolor. The sequence goes on along the minus strand of NC_141395.1, from coordinate 30,947,035 downwards.
AGGCAAAGAAGCCAAAGTCTCCACAGGTGTAATGGAGTCTGGCCTTAAGATAGCTTACAACAACTATCGCTCACCCATGCTGTAGGCATAAGCTCTAGACAAAAGACTATGATGGTTATTATTTTACATTTAGATGCTATGTTTTCTCTCTGCCGTAAGTGCTGATTCTGCCACCCAATTATTCAGTTGTTACTTTTACATTGAGTCACCATGTAAGTAATAGAGTTTTCTTATATTTTCCACCAAAATTGTAATGTCTTATTATCCTGCATGTAAGTGGACTGTTGCTTTGTGGTTTATGATTAATCTTTTCCTATAAGAACATACCTATTCACCCCTTCCTTATATAAAATATACAAGATGGGCAGTAGTGAATATTTAGTATTTTTTCATAAAGACTGTTGGCCTTTTCTACAGCAAAGCAGTATTAGAATGGCAACTATGTATATTCTGTACTTGAAAGCAAAATTGCAATGCCGGTGATTTTAACGTAAACTATATAGGAACAATTTTTTTTCAGAGTAACTGAAATGCCCCTGTGTAAATAAAATACAGCATGTCTTCAGAAACAGGCTGTTGACTCAATGTAATGCTGCTTTCCATGTCTCCATGATTTTGTGCTTAAAAATAAAGCACTGGAAAACTCAAAACATGTCTCTGCCCCTGTTTGTCTAAATGTTGAAGGATTGGTTTACCTTTGGTTTTCTGACAGCTATCCCATTTCCAGATCTTTTTTAGCATTAGGCAGTTCATCGATTGAATCTGTGCAAGCAGCATATTGGAACTCCAGTTGAAGTCAGGGGTCCAAGATGCGTGTGTTGCTCACATGTGATGTACAGTGTTAATGCTCAAAGAGTAATGAATTACAGAGCAATTTACCTTCCCAATTAATTATTGACTATTGGTATTTGGCAGTGGAAATCCTGACTGCTCGGCAGAAGAAAGCTGAGGAGCTGAAGAGATTGACAGATCTAGCCAGTCAGATGGCTGAAGCACAACTGTCTGAACTCAGGGCTGAAATTAAGGTCAGACATTCACTTCTGCTTGGGTACTTTTAGCTGTTTGCGTAAATGCCAAGAAAGAGCTGTCACGTTAACATGCCCAGGCTGTTCGTTCCTGCTATGGGCCAAAGGGTAACTAGCTTTCCATGGGGAAAGCATACCTTCTTAAAGCATTATAGCACCTCTGAGCAGTGTACAGATACTATCAGAGAAGTGTAAGCTGTCCCTTCATAAGTGTAGCAGTGGGAAGTTTTGCTCTTTGTGTATCATTTATCAGACTCAGTTAACAAGTAAATGTGATTCATCACTGAACCGGAAACTAACGCATCTACTCCAAAGAAATAACCTGCTTCCCAAGTGCAGGAGTGATCCACCCTTCACTGGGCTGCGAGACATGTAATTTGGTAAGGATGGGAAACTACTTGGTTCTGCAGAGAACTTGTGTACAGGGCAGGGTCAAGAGTTTGGTGAGCCTTAAAGTGAATTCAAGATAAGTATTTATTGGTTTCTGTACCATCCATATAGTCTTTTGCTCACTGTTAACTTGTCTGTATTTTTGCAGCACTTCGTGAGTGAACGGAAATACGATGAAGAGCTGGGCAGGTCTGCCCGATTTTCCTGTGATACAGAACAGCTGAAGACCCAAATTCAACTCTGTGGAGAAAGTAAGTGCTGGTGATTTCTCACACTGAAGTTCTGGGAGCATAGTGTTCCACATACCTGTTCGGGAAATGCCATCAGAAATCATGGTATGTGTACTGTCAATGTGTGTGTAGAAAGCCTGACATGAATGGTATTTCTGGATGTAGCAAGCTTGCTGAACATGCACGAGTCGACTTTACAGTATGCAACACATTAGACTCACTGTACACTTGCTGCACAGTCCATCTGCATGTGCACAGTTACCTGGAAATCTCTGACAGAGGGTATTAATCAGGTCAGTTGGAGTTTTCCATTTAAACAGGATTTCCAAGTAGAAACAAAAGTCAGCCCTGGGGAACACTCAAATTCAGTAATTTATGAATAACTAGTAAATCAGAGTTTTCTGGGTGTGAGCATAATGTTATGTGACCAATTCAGATCTCTCCTGCTAGGAAGTAACTCCCCAGCAGTGTTCGCTGGGTTTTTCAGGAGCTAAAGGTAGTCCCAGGTGTTCCTGTTTCCAAATCATCTGCCCTTTTGCTTGGAAAATTAGCTTCATTTTCTGCTCCAAGTATCATGTCCCTGTTGCAAAATACAAGATAGCATATTTCTCATCTTTGCCATGCTTATATTCCCCCCAAAAAGTAAAGGCTATAATGCTTTGCCCCAGATGTTACCCTGCCCTGTGATATCCCATCAGTACCATCCTCAGGAGAAAAACTGTTAACACAATACTGAACTAATGCATCTTGGTGGAAGAAAAACAATTCAGGAGGAAAAATAATTAATGTTTTCAAGGAGTTACTAGAAATAGAAAAAAGTAAAAATATCACACAATCTGCCAATATGATATTCTGACTGCACAGCTAAAGAACTGACTCCTTTGAGGTGTAACCAGTTTAATTCATTAGACCATAAGAATTGCTTTTGCAGAACACTTTGAAGATCCATCTAACCCCTGTCTCTCATTGAAGCTAACCCAGGATGTTTCAAAGGAAGGCATAAGCTTCCCAGTAATGCATCTAATTGTTCACAGTCACTCATGGACCCTCTCATACCCTGAAGCTTAAGAGACTGAAAATTCTGTAAAGATTATCCTGACTCGTATAACCACAGCTGCTATTGATACAACCATAGACTATTTTTTTAAACTCATTGAACTACTTTCCTAAATAACTTCCAGCTGCAGTTAATTCTGCAAGTTAATTACTTGCTATTATTTCTGTAAAGCATTACTTAAGCATAGTTTGATGCAGACCTGTTGAAATCAGGCCAGTGAAGTTAAAAGAACAGCTATTAGCAGGGAAGCAGTGCCATCTTACAATGACTGATAGTGCACTGGCCATCTGAAGAACTTAGCTCTAATCTGCCCTAGGTGACCTTAGATGAGCAACTCACACTGTTGGCATGTCTTTGATAAAAGCTGTTCCGTATAAAGGTATTTCTGTTCGGAGCATCTCACAATGATGGCCATACCCTGCTAGGAGCTGCAAATACCCCTCAAACAGAGATTATACCAGGCCTGTAGCTAAGAACAGCCACTGTTGAGGGCTTTAACAAAAGCAATAACCAGAACCACAGAGTTTGTGCAAAGGCAAATATGTTCTAGCATGAGAAGAGGGTAGGCAGCATACACTCTCAAGGAAGGACAAGAGGAAACAAAAATAATTGGACTGATGCATCCAGAATGCCCGGTGGTGGGCTGCACCCCTTCCTTGTACATCTGTTTTTTGTTAAAAATACATTTTTATGACAAGCACCTAGATTTGTATGTAGTTTCCGTGTGCAGCAGTCTAATTTAGACAAAAGAGAGCAGTAGAATTCAGTGACAGCCAGCCTCACTGAACTTAAGACAGAAAATGCAGTCCGTTGTGCAGATCACTGCATTGTTTTTCTGAAGAGGACATCTAGTGGGAGAAATAGCTGATGTTGGCATAAGTGAATAAGAGCCTGAAAAAACTTAACAGACGATGCTCATTTGTTAAAATTATTCCGCAACTTCTTTCTCTGCATTGAAAGTGGAAAAATAGAAGTACCTCTTAGATAAGACAACATGTCTCACTGAAGTGAGCCTCTGATTTGCCATCTGTACAAGAAGGAAACAGGAAGATTCCATAATTGGAAAAATCAAACCAGCAAATGAAGATCAAGAACTTCAATAGCCTCATAGTCCTCTTTGAGACTGCTTAGGGGCCATTGCACAGAAGAGGCAGCTTGAAGAGCTTGTGGAAATGCAGAGAGTGAAGGAATCAAGGTTTTGTTTGGTGCATTTCACATCCAGACATGGAAGTGGTTAAGAAATCAGGTGGTCTCAAAATACTAAGATGTCAGGAGCAAGAAAATACTGAGCAATAGCGGTTCGTGATGGTGCTGGCTGCCACGATCCCCATGAAGTGGATTAGTGTATTGCATTCAGTTCCAGTTTTTATAGATATCCATGGTACAGAAGAAGCCTTGTTAAACATCTCCTTAGAGAGGAGCGAGCACTAAACTTTTTCTTTTCCTTCAAAAATATTTAGACATGGGAAGCAAGCTTTCATGGCTGTTACCTGTGGTGTAGCTAGTAGATATAAAGACAGCAAATGTCAGCCTCTTCAGCCTTCCATGATCAAAGAATAATTTGTAATTTTTTTAGTCTGTGGTATCTGCAGACACAACTTCCTTTGACCTCAAGCACTCGAGAGAGTTACTGGCATACCACTCCCTTCCTTCCCATGTTTCTGTGTTGCCTGAAGACTCCTGTTAGGAGCATTATTGATAGGAGAGCAGTGTGTGGGGCAGTGCTGATGGCACATGTGTTCAGCTCAGCTAGTTAAAAGTTCACAAGCAAACCAATAGTGCCGTGAATTTTGAAAAGTTTTGAAAAATCTTCTGCCAGGCTCCTTCCAATTTTAGTGCAGTTCCACCACATTGGCTCTTTTGTCTCCAGAAGTGGTTCACGATGAGGCAGTTTCACATAATTCTGCCCATAGTTGTCCAGCTTACTTCATTATTTAAAGCAAGGCTGGAATGATGCTACCAAAATTAACTGTAATCAGGATAAGAACACAGCCTTATGTTTAGATGTTGATCATTTAACTGATAACGCAGAATACTTTTTTTCATAGTTTCTCACCCAAAGAACAACTATTCCTCAAGAACACCATGTAGTTCAGTGCTGTCTTCAATGACGTCACATGCAACAGCTGGCAAGCAAAATACGCACACCCGGAAGTCCTCTAGTAATGCCAAGAACTCTGATAATAAAACAGCCAGCACTAAAGTACAAAGTCATCTTTCTTCCAATCCTACAGAATCTTCTTCCCAAGGAACCCTGACAAATAAGCAGGTAAGAAACCGGTTATGAACTAAACTAAATTATTTCAAAAATGTCAAAAAAACATGCAGCATCGAAAGTTGTTAATACAAAATCAACTACTGCTTTGCAGTCCGTATATTTAATTAATAATTTTTGAAAATATGCAAGTATATATTTTCCAGCTTCATTTTTAAGGCAGTGTGAACATACAGGGTGGAAATACCAGAAATGCAGTGCTAGCAAAGACTGCTGGCTGGTATTCAGAAGTGACTAGTGGCAGCTGATAGACTGAAAAAGAAGAACCCTCCATAAATAGCTAATTGCCCTACATGCTGTGATGGAGAAATATTTATTCCTGATCCTTCAGAAATTATCAGCTGATGTGCTGTTGAAGCATGATTATTAGCTAGACTTTGAAAGTGGAATCCTGCCAGGTTTAAAAGCATACTGTTTCAGAAGCTGTATAATACAGTGTATAGTATTGTGCTATATTGGTAGCTATTTCGTCGTAAGAGCACCTTAGAATGTCCTTGTACTATTGTGCTTAGGTAATGCTGCCACTGAAGTTGGCCTGAATATGGTCCCGGTAGGGATTTTAGGCTCAAGTAGGCGCCTGAAGGGAAACATAGGGACGTTACATAACACCAGTGCATGTATGGAATCAGCTGCCCTGGCAGCCACAAAAATAAAGCAATTTAGCCATTTCCCACTAAGGATCAAAGCTTCCTCTGAGCAAGGTTATCACAGTGGGCATCTCTCCCACCATGTGGATTCTTAACTTGACACTAACTTACATGTGGATTTCTGTTCTTCCTGCAATCGTACTGTAGTATCTGCACAATGCTTTACTAGGAAATGTATTTTCATGATTTTGGAAAAAATCAGTCAGTGTCAAGTTCTTCAGTGCTGCTTAACTGCGCTGTTGAGATGTCTAGTATTTCATCCCCTTTTCTGTATTCTTGAATCATGGCAGATTTTAATTTGGCATCAGTTGGTGACCTGCCATCTGTATTTCCAGGGTACTCAGATATAGCATGTTACTCATAGTTCAGTTTTTAAGTGTTATAAATAGAGAGCTCTGGCAACAATCAAAGCTGTATAGTGTTTTTTGTCTCCTATTTCCATTGAAAATTTTATTCTGCAGTTTTTGTTAATTATGTTTGCTGTATTTCTTTTGCTGTTGGAAGGATTCAGATAACCTAACAGTTATCCAATTTCTTTCTGGGTAGAATGGGCCATCTAGCCAGAGACGAAGATTCAACCCACAGCACCAAAACATACGTCTCAATGGATCTCTTAAGTCACAAGGTGCCAGTAATGAGGCAGATCAAAATAATGTAAAGAGTGGTTCCAGGGCTGAACACAGAAGACAGCAGCATAACAGCTTCAGATCTAAAAATAAAGGAGCTATGAAAAATCAAGAGCAGTCTGCAACTACAAGGACCATAGAGAATCCAACACATTCAGAGAAGACCCGACGAAAGCATCATACACCAGACACCGCAGATCACAGGCCTTTCCAAGGCAGTGTTGGCAGGGTGTCGCAATGCAATTTATGTCCTGCAAGGATGGAGGTCTCTGCTGATGCCACTGTTCTTTCAGTGCCAGCTGTGACTTTGGTGGCTTAAAACGTCACGGTGATGGCAGGCAGAAAAATTTAATCTCTTCACTTCAGGTTCTTGCCCAAGATGCTTGTTGGTGAAGAGACTAAATCAGAACATAGTCATTTTAAATCTGTTGCTGCTTAAAACTTGTTGGTATCTTTATTACTTACTAATTAGCAAAATTAATTCATACTTTCAAGGCCAAATATTTTGGGCACAGTTATTTTGTCATTGCAGTACAGAATCTTACCAAAGCAGCATCTAATTCATAGAAAAATGAAATCTAGATTGGAAAAATAAATTTATAATTAAATTCATAGTAGCAAAATCCTGTTGTAGATATGTGGTTATACCAGTCAACATTATTGGTTTTTAGAGCAGCCTGTGTTAGAAGGGTCACAGGAAGTCTGTATGCTGTGGTCTGCAATGAAATCAGATAATCTTGTACAATTTTTCAGCAAATCTCTATACACCTCTTTTTTTCTGTGCGTGTATACACGTACATGCATGCACACTGTATACACAGAAAGTATTGTTATATACAAGAACATTTGAAAAAGCAGTACATCTGATTTTAGCTTATTATTCCATAATCTGAGATCTTTAAATTCAAGTATAAATTGTATTAAATGTATTACATATTGGTATTTTTCATTGACAAACTATTTTTATGAGGCTGAGGAAAAATGCTCATTTCTTAAGTTTGGAATGTACATAGTCATGGCTAATCAGACACACAGCCCTGTTCTCCATCCTTATCAGCCACTTTTCTATGACTAGTTGGATTTATTTTTTTGCATATGAAAAGTTGCAGGTGTTCTAGACTTGAATCCAAATTATTTTTCTATATTTTTGCTGTAGAAACCATCTGTCCGTAACGAGAGCTACAACTAATAAATTTGTTACAGCAACATGCAGCAGAATGTGGAGGTACATATTTGAGCAGAGACTACATCCTTTCGAGTTTTCTATTAAAATAAAAATCTTACTTAGTCTTAATGTTCTGATTCTGTATTTCAGAAAGCCTGTTTCTTCCAAAAATTAAAATCTTCTTTTTAAAATATTCTGGTGTTTTCTGCTTTGCAGTGGCTAACCTTTGTGATCTTATTCAAATTGTATTTGCTTAAATTGAGCTGGTATCAGTGGGAGGCTTTCAGCTGAATTTAGATTGGACTAGGCTTTTGCTTTTAGCTAGACTGCAATTCCACAAGTGCACAGAACAGAACCTTCCCATGAGAGCCACCTCCATCCTGGACATACTTTTAATATAAGTTGTTATTTAACATAGTAAGGTGTCAGAATCCAGACCTGGCATCAAGTGGACTAGTGGCCCAAGTGTTAGAATTGGAAGGGTGCAAAAGGTCAGTAAGACTGACCTCCCATGGAGGTCAGAAAGAGCAGGACACTTGAGTGTCTAAAAGTTTATTCCTAGGTTATTGTTTGCTACTGCTTTTTACCAATTTCCTCTGCCTAATTTCTGTTAGCTGACTGCACGCTTCCTTAGTTCTGACTGGTTTACTTTTTCCCTGTGGCCCTTGAAAATTAATCTCGAAGTGTAGAGCGAGGTGCATTCCTTACAGGTGATTTTGGTAATGTTTTTTTCTCTTGATATCTGTATACAGTTCTCCACATGTGAATATTGGTAAAACCTAATTCTAAAAGGCAAATAACTCACCTCCGTCTGGAAGAGTGGTGAAAAAAAAATAAATGTGCATAGGTTAACACTGGCTTCCTTAGCATCGCAAGCACTGCTTCAATCCTAGTTAATTACCAAACGCTCTTTTAAGGTGAATGTTTTGAGTAAATGGAACTGAAATTCCAGAATCTGTGTTGTGCACACCCATCAGATTGGTAGCTTTTAAAAATTTATCTGCTGCCTTACAGTTTGACCTGTAACCTCACTGTAAGAGATGTAATTATAATTTCCATGCAGATAATATGCAGGAATCTTATTATATTGTCCTTACATAATTTGTGAAACTTATTTACTTGTCTTCTTGTAACTACTCTTAAACAAAAAAAAAGAAAATCTAACTTATCTATAATGACTTTTACTCCCTCCTTATAGCGTCTCTGCTTGACAGGATTATTGACAGTTATTTTATTCCATAAGTCAGCTTCTCACAAGCAGGCTTCTGCAAATAAATAAAGTCTGTAAGATAAGTCGTAACTCGGCAGAACAGGACCACCTTGCGCTCTTCAGTACCAGCTAACCTTTGATGTACTGGAGGCTCACTATGTGACAGACCCAGGACCCACAGGTGAGAGATGGCATTTCTCTTCAGACAGTGACGGAAACACGTGTTCTTTGAGAGATGCAGGTGTGGATTTGGTTGGGCTGGGGAGTGGGCTGGTTCTGAGAATGCTACTGTCTTAGCACACCAAGCGTGGTTTAGTATTGCAGTACATGTTTTAATTGCATTACATGCTCTGAAGTACAGCTGTGTCAGAACAGGATCTCTTCATCTTTCATTTTTTGGGCCTCTGTATGCTTGGAATTGTATCTGCCAGTTTTTACTGTTCACAATACTTGTAAGTAATCAGATGGTCTTGGACCCATCTTCAACAGAACTCTCTGTATCTTATAATTACAGAGCTAGCGACGTGCAATGCTCCTTTTAATGTAAGGGATTTGTACAGGGGTCAGTGAAGGAATGAAGAGCAGGACAAGGCTTGACTTTTAGGCCAGCCAGTCTTTTTTTAAAACGGCACCCTCAATTTGCAAAGCAAATACAGCAGTTTGGATCACTCAAACAAAAACATGGAATTCCCACTGCACTTTGTACACTCTTTCAAAAGTGGGAACACACCTTGAGGGGCAGTATTTTAAAGCAGGTTGAATCTGTTTTTCTGTGTAAGATTAAACTCAGAGTAAGGGCAGAACTCAGCAAAATAAAGGACCAAATATGTAGTTGGAAAACTAAAAGGAGAAGGTAACGTAACAGAGCCAAGCAATTTGGAAAACTTAACATTAGTTAGGCATCGAAAAAAAAGTTAAAAAAATCACTTGATGTGTTTGAAAATGTCGCTCTGAAAGAGAAGCTATTAATTCTGGAAGGGAAACACTGTTCTTGTAGTGCTTTCTTGGACCCTGTTTTTGTAGGGGAACAGCTGGTCTGAGCTTGTATGGATGGCAGTTCTTATTGTGAGTCTGTTTCCCCATGTAGCGACTGGGCTGCATCAAGATTTTAAAAATCAGCTACATCCTTCCTGCTCATATATTTGTGACTACAGCAGAGGCACTATGGGCCCTGGCCAGAGGTCTGAAGTTCCAGTACTGCTGCCAATTACCCCTGTGAGGATATAACAGAAATTTGCCAGAAATTTGAGACAATACAGCTATTTCATTATGGCAAACTACTAAAACAAACTGTACTAAAATGTTCATGTATGTTGTACCAGAGACTAGGACGAGTGAGAAGATGCATATATAGGAAAGGGGGAACTTCGAAACGGGCCAGATCTGTAAGAAGAGATATCCAAAAAGCTCAGAAAGCAGCAGAGGTCTGTAGCATCAGCCTTACCTGTTTCTACTGCATAACATCTGTTATTAAAAGCTGTTGCCCAAAATGCATTTAGATTTTCTGGGGCTTTATTACCACAGAGTATTTACAGGGTTTTAGTTCTAACCACACTTTGACTATGTAACTGCAGCAGAGGCACAGAGAGCTTCCCTCACAAGTTTCTGATGGCATAAGTAGCCTCCTGTTTTATTCCTGAGAATTTGTCCTTCGTGGATTGGGAAGAACTAAGTAGATGGAATCTGCTTACTCCTGGGTAATGTTAGTATTTCTTTTTAGCCATTATAAGATTTGAACTACATAATGTTTATTATCTAAGCAATTTAATGTAGGCCAGTTTAAAAGAGTACTTTTCTGCTCTGGAAGAGCTGGTAGGGAAATAACTGGAACCATTTGAAAGAAAAAAAGAGGCAGCTTTGGTATTTCCATGGCTCTTCAGCTAAAAACAAGCCTGATGAAAACTCAGTCCCTGAGGATCAGTGGTAACATGTGCCTATCACATGAAACAATGTCTGCTTGCTTACATCAAGTACAAAGGAGTTCTCCGTACTCAGAAGCAAACAGATAGAATTACATCTGGTTGAATCATATCTTGGGGATAATAGGCCCTCCGCATCACAAGACCACGTGTAATCACAGAGGAGTAATTTTCTAGAAATTTAACTTGGAGTCATATTTTTCTTGTCTCTTTAACACATATGATGCCATATCAGTGATGGTTTGGAAAGACAGTAGTGTGAGAACTAAACAACTGGAAAATTGACAGCATTTGTGAGAAAAAAATGTAATGTGTCAAACTACACTGGTGATACAAATGTCAGTGTTTAGAGTGCAGCCGTTACACTCTAGTAACCATTAGATTACTAAATTGGAGTAACTTTCTGAACATGGTCTTTTCTGAATATGACTTCATCTATAATGAATTGTGATTTTACAAAGATTCAGAGTAAACCACTGTCACACCACTTGAAAATTGCATCTAATCCCAACTATAGAACTGCTGCTCACCTTTAGCAGTTTCCCCAGTCAGACTGTCCGGTATGTACATACAGTGTATCAGAGTTTATCAGTGCAAGTGCAGTTCCAGCTGGTACTTCGTTAGTTGAGTTAGACAAGTGAAATGTTAAGAAACATTGAGACTTCTAAGAAACCTGGGAACATACAGTTTTGAGGAAGTTTCAACCTGCAGGAAACTCAGACTTGCAGAATTTCTGGTCCTTGTTCCAGGCCTCAAAACCACAGTCTGTTAGCCAGGTTCAGGGATGACTTGTCCTTGGACTGGCAAATTTCATTTATTTTCAGCTACTGGCCTCCCAGAGAGAAGATGAAATTCTATTTTATTTCCACATTTTAAAAGGCTTTGGGTAGATAAGGGCAAAGCTATTTCTACAGTGAAAGTCACCATGAAGGTTAGTGCTATTCAGCTATCGTAAAACTGTTTAATATCAAGCCCTCAGTTAAGAGAAACTTAGCAAAATGCACAGGTATAAAAAACCACGCCGAAAGTGCCTACTCAGATAAGGTAAAAGGCCATGTTTGCACCTCATCAAATTAAAAATAAATAAATAAAATCACGTCCCTCAAAAATAATTAATCTTTCTCTACCTCCCACCACAGACACTTTCCTGTTTCATCTATGAAATTCAAGGGAGTTTTTTTGTTGGTTTTTTTTCTTTTTCCCCTTTTAACCACAAGCCAGTATGACTAGGACAAAGAGAAGACTCATTAAAGCTACTGTAATGCAAATGACACAAATGTTACTTGAAAAATGCTGTGCTACCAGATAATTAAAACACTGAGCTAGTGCATACTCAGAAGTCCTGTAGGATTATTCTCAAAGCTTTTTTCTTGTACACATGCAAAATTCCATACTTTTTCTGAGCTTCAGTGTGATGTTGGACTCTATGATCTTAAGGATCTTTTCCAACCTAAATGATTCTATGTTTATAGAAGCCTTCTAAATTCATCAAAAGTTGACGAGGACAGAAATCTGGTTTAGGGAGTACTGCAAAGTTTTAAAGGTGCATGGTAAAGTGTTCAGCTATTCAATAAACAGTGAAGTAGAAGTCACAGAAAAGTATTAAAAACTGCCTTTCATTCAGATTATTACGAAAAATAAATTTCATAACTTTAGTGTCAGTGATGAATTGCATGCTCAAAGAATAGGAGATTACATTATGTTAGCATCTTCCCATAATTTTTGCCTTGTCCTTTCTTCAGTGAAACATTTTTATTGGGATAGGAAAAGTCTTGGGATTGTTGCTCTAGATTTAAGAAAAACCACTAGCGTAAAGATTCTAAAGGTAAGCTGGTCTTCAATTTATACACCAATAACAGAAATTAAAGTACTGCACACCTTTACAGGGAGGGACTATTGTTCATAGCAAAGTGTCTCCTTAAAAATATTTTAGTACATGAAACTGTGGTTTTCACTTGTGCAAACAATGTTTCAAATCCCTGTGGTTAGAAGAAAAGCCTGGAAATGTGATCGCTACTAACTGATCTAGAAAATAAAACATTTAAAGAAGGCTTCTGCAATTCTAATAGTCTCAGGAATTTTAAGAATGTTGTATTTTGGCAATGTGATAGGACTTCTCCATGTTTAGGGTCAGCTGTATTTACTGTGCTGGAAAAGCAAAAGCAGTAGCAAAACAGAAAAACCCAGCACACAGCTGTAAGCAACCAAGAGCACAAAAGCCAGGTTTAATTTGCTGATGTAAACAACTAAAAGGGCTTTTTAAAAACAGTGAGGCAAATCCAGCTTTCCTCTGCTGACAGAAACGTACAGCAGCTCTTCAGTATTGTTACTCAAAATTTACCTTGGTACAAGGAGGTCTCATCTATCCTCCTCCTATGGGGGAAGGAGGGGCTCTTCTCTTTCTTCAAACCAGGGCACCTCTGTTGTCACTGCTATGCTGCACAGAAGTTGAGCTTGTCCCCTCCTCATTTGAAAGGGCCTGCAGAAGGAAACTGCAGAAGGCCAGCTGTACCTCAGACCTGCGAGGTTCCCTGCAGCTGCAGAAAACTCGCCCCACAGAGGTGTGTGCCTGCAGCAGCCTCACACCTGTGGCAGATCACACCACGTCAGGGAAGCAGTACCTGCACGTCTTGGGCCTTTTTCTCACTGCACACAAGCAAAGGCAGCCCTTTTCTTTGCTGTTAATAACTAAATGGTGACTTCTTTTCAGGAGTACCAGTAAGTGCATTCAACTTCTGGAACCTTCACAGTACTCAGTATGTTGCGTGCTTGTGGCAAGCTTGTATCTAAGAAAAGCTGCTACTTGTTATCTGGTTTTCCCCACTTTAAAGATACAAATTAAGGAAATTACCTCTCATTAATGTTCACTGTAGTTAAAGTTGATGAAGAGGTCTTTTGTGCAGTGCAAGTACTTCCTTTAAAAAGGTCAGTTGTACTAGTACAGCCTGACAGAAATACAGATGTGAGATACCATAACATTACACTGCACGTGCTCTGTATTTGAGGGGGTTTTTTAATACAGTTTTCTTCCTCCCTTCCCAACATCTAAAAAACATTTAGAAATAAAGCAGAAAACACACTTCAGTGCTCACTCAAAACAATTTCTCCCTGTGCTTTTCACAAACTTTTTCATCCTAATTTTCTACGAAATCTTTGAATAAATGACCACATGAGACAATGATCTCTTCTTTGACCGCATGATGCAAAGCTATCCAGTCTATCAGGCCAAGTCAAGCATTATCCATCCACTTTATCATTCTTAAGCTTAGTATTCTCTGCTAATAGAGCTGGTTCGTTTAGTACAACAGATGTAGCAGGAATTTCAACAGCAGCACTGTCCTGTTCACTTGATTTACTGGATACAGAAGAAGATGGCTGAGATGCTGTCACAAGAAAAAGTGGAGTTCGCTTCAGCTTTACTACACGGCTGCTTACGGGCTTCCTAGACACTGCGATCTTGAACGACATTTGACATGGTGGCCCAGTGTCAGCACTCGGCCTTCCACAGGGCACCTGGGAACTGCTGGGCACCGATGCGTGTGTTGGGGGTGCACTTTCAGAAGTTAGTTTGTGCAGTGTCAGACTTTCACTGCTGGGTCGTTTCAGAGTCACTGCAGAACGTGAAGCACTGCAAGCAGCTATCTTCAATGCAGCTGAATTCTTGACTTTGATATGGGTACTCGTTGAGGGGCCTGAGAATCTAATTGGCTTGGGACCTGCTTTACATGGTAGATAGTCTTCCTCCTCAGTAAAGTCAATTAATCGTCTGTAAAACAAAGAACTTCAATTAAAGAAACAAAACTATGAACATAAATTGTTCTTTTTAAAACATTATTAGAAAACAGACATTCTGCGACAGCCATCCACAAATCTGAAGTTCTTTTAGTTTTCACTTGTTACAATAATATAATTTATGGTTCTCAACTGTTCATCGCGGTAATCAGGCTTGGTTTTACATGAATAGCACCACAATCATCTTCTACCTCTGTAAGTAATATTACACGTTAAAAATTGTAAGAAAATATTAAAATGCTACAGATTCCATCAGACACAAAATCCACTAAATACTAGTCTGGTGTGTTTTAGCTACAAAAATGTAAGACCCAACTGCACATAAACACAAAATGTAGAGTTCCACACTATGTAATTTGAGAAAAGAAAGAGATTGATTCTTTCTCACTGCCCTATTTCTTTTCAACACAAATGATTATGGACAATCAATCTAGGATAAAATGTTTTTTTTAAAAAAAAGAACCGATGTAAGAAAGCCTATGGAGTCTCATGGCAACTCTAATTGGTACAAACAGACTGCATTTTTAAAGTATTATATAAATGCTGTTTCTCAGTGTTAGCAAAGAAAAATGGACAAGACACCTAGAAGGTTTTAATTCCTCAAGGAAATAATAAATGATGCCACAGATACCCAGGTCACGCTAAAACAGCAGAACAGGATGTTGGAGAAACCTGAAACTCAACAAAACAAAAGCTAGGCCAGGCCAGGTCAGAGGGATGATCAGTAAATATAAGTCAAAATCATTTTTGGAGAGATGAGGAAAGAGGGCAAAAGAACAGAGACCAAATTAAACTCAGAGAATATTAACAACACATTTAAAAATGTATCAAAACAAAAGCTGTCAAACTGTGGCTTTATTGCTGGCTCCAACGTGGTGTAAAGCTACTAAAACCTGGTAGTAGGAGAAAGAACATGTATGAATGGGATTATATCTAGATTTTGAGCCAACAAAAGCTGTAGTTTTAACTGATGTGATTGTCAGGAATAAAACATTTAGCTGGTGGGTTGGTACTGTAAACAGGCTATGAACTGTGAGACCCACTAAAGAACCACTTAAAAGATACACTACAAAAGCATTGATGTTCTTCCGGGTACTTGCATTTTGGATTTTAAAAATCTGTGAAATGCCACAGGGATTCATACCAAAAGAATAAACAATATCTGAGAGTAATATTTCTTATTATTTCTCTTATAAAACTGGTATATGGTGACACTTCCAACAGAAAGCCTGCAAATAACCTAGTTCTTATAATGAGTCCAGGGAGGTTCTTCTCAGAGCCATAAGGTGAGAACGCATTCTCAACGTCTGCACATCCTAGATCAAAAGAACCACCAAAACAAAAAGGAAAGCTTAAACATTCAAAGATCTGGTGATTTAATAGTAGCAATGAAGTGCTGGTAAAATATCATCAGCAATTACATTCATTTACAATATTTCAAGACAGTATATGGTCTTGCCAGGATCACTGCAGTACCTCAGGAGTTTTAGCTGACACCTGAACATAGTTTTGTGATGGCACAGAAGACAAATCAAAGCAGAGACATGGGAGATAAAACAGGTAGTGGTAGTAGAGGAGCATTCAGGAATATATGTAGGCTGTCTGGCAATCCAGGGATCAAATGATCACAGTCCTTCCTATTTGAGCTGTAAAAAGCAAAGAATGCGGTATCCAAAAAAAAAAAAAAGGGGAGGATGGTGAGACAGGAGTTTTCAGTTTGGATCATTGTGCTGATGTGGCTCCGTGGCTGCTGCTGAAATGAGAGTGTGGCCAGGGACAAGGACTGTCAGCAGGATCCTCTTCTATCTAGCAGCAAAGTGGCTGTAGAGTGTCTTAGATCAACTGTGTAGCTGCACCTGCAAAGGCTGCTTTTAGGTAATGTACTGAGAACACACTCAGAAGTATCATTGTAAAACTGCAAAGAAGAAATTCTAGAAATTCCTTCTAAAAAAGAAGGGCATCTTGCATTGTGAAAATCAATTAACCTTTTACAGTTTCAGTAAATTTCTTTTTTAGCAGTCCACTTAACTAATAACTGCTCTCTAATGACTCCTTCCCATTCTAAAGTGATTTTTAAAGGCTGAAGAATAGAGAAGAGCTTCAGCAGCCTAAAAGTAATTTGTTTCTAGCAAAGTCAGTCCTGCAATTGCAATTAAGCACTCCGATTATAAGACAGTTTATAAAAATGTAAATAGAAAAAACAGAAAACTCAACATCCATAGCTATTCAAAGAACCTGAAATTATTTTTTTAAAAAGAAAAATAAAAAGATTGTGCTTTATTTTAAACCACCTATGCAAATCAGCATACCTTTTATGAACTGGAGGCATATGATGCAAACTGCCTCTCAAAGGGCGTTCTTCAAGAGTCCAACATTCAATCAGCTCCTGAGGCACTCTCCAGTAGCTGACACCTGCATTTTGAAGGGATATTGTATTGATAAGCTGAGAGAACGTAGTCAACGTTATGTGTTTATACACCTGACTAAATGAATGCATGTATTTTATTGTGTAGAATTTCAGCTTTGAAAACTATGCCGACGTGAACGTTGCTCAGAGCCAACGTGCTTCTAGGGCTTCCAGCAGAGTGCCCACCACTAGTAGGCTATCGCCCCTTGCAAGTGGTGGCTCTCACTGCATCTACTCATTCATGTCACCTTGCTGGAACATCTCTAGAGGCTTTTTTTTTTTCTTCTCAAATAGCCAGTACTATGGGATATTTTACAACATGTTGCTTACTGAATGAGTGAAAATGTATGCAGAGTTTTTATTATAGTTAATTGGCAAATATTTTTCTTATTTTCTGTAAAAAAGTAGTACTACTGAAATAGAAGAAAAAAAAGTAATACTCTACCTCTCCCTTCCCAGGCATCGAAAGCATCCATCATCTTTTTCAATTCAGCTACTGAGTAATAGCTCCAGATATATTGGATGTTATTTCCAGCTTCTCTAGAAATATTGTTTTAAAGGTAACAGTTACGTGGTAAATCTAGCTAAATCCTTAAAAATACAACACTGATTAAACGTATCATTCTTTTTACCAAATCCTAACCATAAGGATTTAATAGTAAATGTTTTGTTAAGTAGAAAGGAAAATGTTACTTAAATTTCATTTTTATTTGTGTAAGAGGTTCTAAACAGACATCCTGCTATGGTCTGCATGCCTGTGAACACCTATTGTTAAAAACAGGTACTCATGAAATAGATGTTCATAAAAGAATAATTACAGAATTAATGGTGTAAAATCTGTTCTTCTAAATCTCAATCATTTATTCAAAGGGAAAACACAGTAGGAAGACAGATACCTGACACTATGTGTCCAAATACTCGTGGAATAAATATTAATGTTCCCAGCCTAAATTTAGTAAAATAAGCATCTTAATTATAAAAGATGATGAAACATCAAAAGCTCTATCTTAATCATGTTTCAGAAGGTACACAGTGAAGTACACAGCTGACACTGTACTGTGGGACCAAGAGAAAAACAAATTGCCTACAGGCACTCAGAAGCACAGGTCTACCAATAGCTTACAATGACTGTCATAAAAACACATTAATAGTGCAGTAGAGATGTACATGTCCTTTAAAGAATTAAAACCATTTCCTTTCATCTTCAGTTCTTTTCAGTGTTGAACATTTCTTTCAGCTGTCTTAGAAGACTGCAAAATACAATTCCATTAATCACAACCAACTTTGTGAATATTTCTGAAACTTTTTCTGGATGGAGATTCAATCACTGTATTTAGTGTGAATATTGTCCTAAATTAGGAAGTAATTTTAAATGGTTGAGACATTTTAAAAATAGCAAGTAAAACATAATGAGAACTTACAGCAACTGCATGCTAGCCACCTTTTGTGGACTCCCTCAAATTCTTGTACTACATGATCAGTCTTTATCTTTTTTTTGCTGTTTTTTTTGGATTAATGTGACCATTGTATTAGCCAGCTGTTCTCAAAGCTGGAAAGAATCTGATTCCTTCCACAAATTTATAGTACAATAATGCTATATTATGCTACATATAATAATATTCAGGTATTATTATAATATGTGAGTGCTCATTCTCACTTCATAGTGCTTTCATGTGTTTGAGAGTCATCTTACCTTTTGTAAATGCTTTTACTATGAATTTTTGTTCCTAGCTCCTTATTAATTGCATCAGTCCCATCAGCTCTTGTGGCATACACACCAATAATTTTACTTTCACAGCTTGCTCCAGAAGTGTTGAGATAGTGCAGGACCCAAACTGTAGGCTTGGTACAAACTAAATCGTAAGAATTGCAGAAATCTAACAAAGCCTGCAAAAAACATAAAACACAAAATACAGAATATTAATACGAATACAATATTTTTAGTTGAGTAAGCTTATATTTTTAAGTTTTCTTGACTGTGCTGGTGAGCTCCTTTAAGTAAATCAAGGATGTAGTTTATCTAGAATAATGTGTGCAGTATTTCTTACCTGATGTTACCAGAGAATATTGTAAAATTAGGAGAAATTCATAGAAAGGCAACAGAAATACTTGAAGGCATGTCAAATCCTTAATATGAAGAGAAACTGAAAGGCCTGGAAATGTTTTGTGTTTTTCAAAAGGAAATTAATAAGGGAGAATGTGAAATATATGGAACAATAGCTTACTAAGAGAACACAGATCACAGTCAGGACTAACACAGCCATACTTGGTAATATGAATTCATTTCTAATCAGTTAATTACAATTAGCTTTTAAGTTACAATACTCTAAAATAGAAAAACCATGAGATTTTAAATACTATATTAATTTTCTCCTTTCTTGTTCTAAAAAAATGGCAAAGTACATTCTCTCTTTCAAGTTTTCACGTGAATTTGTAAAACTGAAAAAAAAAAACCGCTGAACATCTTGAAGGGATCAAATCCAATCTCAAGTAAAATTTGAAGCCAAATAGGGAACTAAACAATGTCATTCCTACCATGCAAGTTTTTACAACAGGCTTGTATGTAAAACAGTAAAATTTAAACTGTTGCTGTATTGCAATCATGGGAAAAGCTGATGTCCTTAACTGCTATGACTGCAACATGAACTCTAGGATTTCTTAACCTAAAACTCTGAATTTACTGGTGATTTAACGTGGCGACTAAAAAGTGCTAACTTGCACGTACGGTAGTTTTAGTATCTGCTGCTAATGAATGATGTACATTAGAGAGTACACCTTAAAAAATGTAAGAAATGTCAAGACCTTTTTAAGTTCTATATTTGACCTTAAAGAATACGTCTCCATTTCATTAGCCAAATGGTCAGACAGACTGTATGGATAAGGGATGCCAAAATAATCTGCTTCCTCCTGCAGTGCAATTCGAATTTGTTCATCTTCAGGAATCCGAACTTCTCCATGAAGAAAATCCAAAAGATATTTAAACAAGCTTCCATCTCGATCAATTAGACATGCTCCTGAAAACATAAATAAAATTATTTAAAATACTGCTTCCAGCAAGCAAAGACAGACTTGTCATATTCTACCAAATCATGAAGTAAAGCCTTTATACAAAACTCTGTACTAGTTTCACTTAGGAGGAGTAAGTATACTTGCTCTATTCTTTCAATATATATACTGTTTTGTTTCCCTGGAATATTTGTTATTTGAAGATAAAATTCCTAGTGCAGTAAACACTGCTTTGGAATTTCAGTGAAATCACTAATCTGCATAGGACCATGCCAACATACAACCTCAGTTGTATTGCACTCCACTTAAAATGCTAAAATCTAACTCTAGATGCATTTCTAATTCTAACTGCAGATACACCTTTTATTGCAGAGATTTTTTACAATTTTGGAACTAGACAATTTAAAAGAGTTAGAAGTAGCATCAGCTCCAGTATAAATCTAGCCTAGCCTTCCATGAGTATTTGATCAAGTTTTACAGTAATTTTTGTTTCTTTTTCTCCCCTATGCTTGCTGGGCTGAAGGACCACTACAGAAACTGACCACACCATACACAGCTGTACACAAGAGGCTGTTCACTGCAACTGGAAGGTAGCAGCAAAGCCCTGCCCGTAAAAATGTTAAACATTTCAGATATTTTAAACAGCCAAAACAACAAGGAATCACTATTCTCCACCCATCATATCTTTAAACTGGACGTGCTTTGGCAGGATTTCCAAGTCACAAACAAGTATAAATTTGACTCATGAATAGTTTTATTCAAACTTTTGTATCAAGCCATGGTGGTGAAAAATGAAATCTTTACTGGGTAATTACGTATTCTGAAATGAAGATGAGATTCAAAGCTTATGTAAAGAACAGAGAGAGAGAGAGAGAGAGATGCCTTTGGAGAATACAGGGGGTCGTAAACAGGATCCAAGTTAAACACCAAATACTCTGCCAACTTCAGTTTTACCTATTTTCATATTCATACCGAACTAGTACATTCCAAAGCCACAGTATGCACTGTATGAAGATGTATGTTTGCAAACCTGAGTAGTCTTGTGGAATTCAGATTAATTACTCGTAAGCACGAAGTCATGCATGCATAATTGTTTTACATCCTGGAATTAAAGAAGCCAACTGATGCTCAGCAGATTGGGAAAAGAGACATACTATAAAACACATAAATATATATAAAAGCGTGTATTTGCCACAGAGCTCCCTGATCGGAATGTGATATTTACAGTTTGAATATATTTACCTGATTCATCCACTTTTAGAGGAAAGCGTCCACTAAACATAGAAGCTAGCATTGAATCCTTAAAGCGGCATAAAGACTCACGCCTGGCTGTGTATAAACATCCTCGCACATTGAGTCGTAGAATACCGTGGGCATCTTCAGTCTTGCCCTCTTCCATTGCATTTGCAAATGATGTTAATTACGAGCTATTCAAACCTGTAACAGATACAAACAGAAGTAAATCAAATGCGAGTTAAGACTGAATATATTACATGTAAGACCTAAGCGTTAACTCAGCTCTTAAATGTTTGTTACACGATACTGTAAATCAGCTTTGAAAACAGTTCTGGAGATGTATTAGTGCAAATAGCCAAATATTCTGCTCATTTACTATAAAAAACCCCTGTTAATTTACTTTGCTAGGAAATAGAGACGTTACTCTTTTGAGATAAATGGGTAAGCAGAATCTTGTGGTATGTGTGAGCAGAGCACTGGAAGGACGTTCTGGGAAATCTTGAGTATAGTTCACTCAAAATGCAGTAATTTTGTATAACACCTTGGCTTCTTTAAAATCGGATCTTTAATTAGGGCTGCTTTAACTAGTTGTTGAAGCTGTCATGTCATTAATGCCACATTGCCAATAAATAGTCTTACTTGTGCCTGCCTTGAGCTCCCTGCTGGAGGGGGCCCCTGTCTGGGCAGAAAAAAATTGGCCTAAGAAGCAGAAGAAAATCTTCAAAAGGTTGGTTGGGTTTGGGTTTTTTTTTTTTTAAGAGCATGTCCTTTGAGGGGTACTAACTCCCACTACGCGCCTTTCGCCTGGGCAACTGCTATTGTTTCACCAAAACTAACTGATGAACTCGGGAGCCCGCTGGGCAGCCGCCCCCACAGCAGGCCGGGGCACTCCCTCCCTTTCGCGGGGCGCTGCTTCGTCAAAAAATGGGGAAGCCCACCCCCGCCCCTCGGGAGCCAGCCGGGGAAGGCGGCTCGGCTGCCCACCCGGGGCCGCCCACGGGCAGGAGTACCGCAGCGGGGCGGGGGCGGCCGCCGCCGCCATGCCGCGTTACCTGCGCCGCCGCCTCCCACAGCAGGGCCGCCGCGCCGCGGCTGGAGCGGGCAGGGCCGCCTGCGGGGCCGTCTCGGCTCCACAAAATGGCGGCTGGGCGGCAGGAAGGGCCGGGCCGGAGCCGAGCGAGAGGAGAAGAGGGAGAGGAAGAGGAGAGGGGCAGCTCGTGTGCCCGTGGTGCTACTTCCCTCTTCGGGGCACCGCCGGGCTTCCCGCCCTGCGGGTGTGGTGGGTCAGCCGGATGCAGACGCTGCCCCTGCGTCCCCAGCTTTGCCCGGAGGGGGTCCTTCAGACACGGCTTTGGTGCCGGCGTCTTCTGAAGGGAGGCTGACCCACGAAAACTCCGCTACTCTGTAAGGCAGAAACCTTTCCTGATAATCTTTTTTCCTTTTAATTACAAGTAAACGTTTACTCAAAGTGGGTTTGATTCAGTTGCTTCTTCTGTAGGCTCAATAATTAATGTCGCAGCTTGAGCTATTGCTATACCTGCAATGTCCCATTTCACTGCAGGGCGGTCTCGGAGCCTTTCTGGTCAGCCCGGGCCGGGGCAGTGGCTGGCCCAAGGTGGAAGCCCGAGCGATGGGCGCCGGTTTCTCCTGCAGCTGCACATCCCGAGTCGCAGCACCGAGACAGGTGCTTTCGCCAGGTGATGTGATGCTGGTACGTGCACCGAGTCTGAAGATGGACAGGCCTACATTGGTTAAATTGGGGGCAAAGGCAGAAAAAGCTGGCCTCAGCCAGTGTTTCCTGGCCTACTTTGACGTGACTGCTTGTCCCTTTGAGCAAACCAACTCGCTAGCTTCTGTGCCAGCAGCAGTTGTTGCATTTTAGCTAATATATAAGAATGCAGGCATCATAGCTTTTAATTTGCTTTCCTCTTGCTTGCATGTGAAATACAGGGGTTTTCTCTGCTTCAGACTTGTCTGCGTTTTTTAGAGCAAACTGTTAATGCATTAAAATAGCATGAATGAATGCAGGGAAGGTGCTTCATCCTCATCGAGCTATTTCACAAAGACTTGCAGAAAAGTGTCCTATTAAAAGGAATTATTTATGTCTGATGTATAGTTGCTCACCAATATGCATGCATAAACAATGGAAAGGTGAAAAAGTTAGATTCTCATTATGCTTTTGTCTCAGCATCTTTATGAAAAATTTCCATACGTACGAAAAATGGTTCTAAGATGCAGCCACAGCCATATGTTAAAAAAAAAAGTTTTTATGTCTAGTTCCCACTTACCTTTGTAAGCAAAACAAGAATAACTTATTTTTTGCTATAACATATAGTAAGAACCTATCCCTATAGATACAACTGCCAAATAACTAGTAGTTGTGTGCAGAAGTTAACAGGGCCAAACTCTAGGATTCAGCAAACCTCAAGTTATAAGCAGATTATATGTTCAGAAAATATACTAAGAATTAACTAAATCCCAAATGCTAACAATATCTTTTAATTACTGTCTGAATTACAGTAACAATCCAGTTATTTAACTGTACACTGCACATATAAGTAATGTGCCCATATTATATTTAAATAGTTTCTCTGTATTTACCTTAGCAAATCAGTTGTATGCGTAATTCCTATTGATTTTCATCTTGTATCATCCTGGTTTTTTACTCACCATTTCCCTTTGGAGGTGTTTTATTACCATATTTAAGGTATTTAAAGCTGCAGGTTTGCTTGCTAAAGGGTCAAAACAAAGGATGTGTGACAAATAATCACAGAGTGGCCACAGTTCAGCTGCATGGTATGCTGTATGGTGGTATGTTACTACATTTTGATTTCAAGAATACCTCAATACTTGTAGGCTACTGTGTTTTCAGTTACTGTTTAGGACTATAGACTTGTAATTCAGACTTCCCTTCAGTCAAGTGAGGAACATTAAAGGAAAGAGCCATCTAACTCATGTTGCATCTGGTCCTGGTAGGGAGATCTGAGCGATCACTTACTACTTAGAGCTCACTTGTTTTTATCTTAATGCCAGTTTGCATTAGAATGGCAATTAAAGCTACAGTAAATATTTCCGTGTTTCATTTTCCATGGCAACTGAGCATGTGGCAGTTGCAGCAAAGAGAGGGAACAGCATGCCAAGCACCACGTCTCTCATGTGCTCCCTGAACAGTTCTTGGCTAAGAATGTACCCAGAAGCGAGGTCTTTAGTGCTTAATATAGATATTAATTAAATAAGCACACAAGTTGCAACATGCCACTGAATGCAATACAGACTGATAATTCACAGATGTTGGACTTCCTATAAAATAAGTGAAAATACGTATAATAGATTGTGAAAGAATGGTATCTGGTTTAACTGTCTTTAGTAAGAATATAGTGTTATCCCTTACTCCCTGGGAGTAGTTCATACATAGCAATTGCAACTCAAATGTGGCCTCTGTTGTCAAATGTTACAGTATGCTTTAAGTTATAACTTCCAGTCTTTCTCACTCTGCAACATTCACTTAGTGAAGCTGCAGCTTTGCACACTTGTTTTCTCCTTCAAACTGGTTTGGGTTTACCTCAAAAGTCTGAACAAAGTTCCTTCGTGTATTTCTGCATTGGGAGACTAGGAGAATGTACATGGTTTCAGCCTCTCCCTCTCTCCACGCGCTCACCCAAACACAGTGCCTAGGTAAGTTTTGGACCTCGGATTTAACCGTTTGAAATAGAGTTGCTGTTAAAGCTTAGTACAGCATGTTCTTGGTATAGAAGCATGCAGCATAATCAGCCTGCACAAGCAAACTGCCTTTCCAGCTGCGTGGTCTTGGGAAATGAACACAGGGACATTTTGTTTTGTTTTTCACTAGTTTCTAAAGGAAGGCAGGGTTACGTGCTCATCCTCTGTATGTTTCGATTTACTAATTTCAGTCAAATTTGACAGATGGGGAGAGGTATTAAGAAATGAATTTTCAGTAAACTTCTCCAGGAAAGGGTGTGATTAGAGGAAATTGTGGTTTTAATACTATACTTTCAGGAAAAACTATAGTGTGAGTTTGAGCCTTGTTAGACATCAGGGAGTCCTCAGGAGCAGCTGTACTGCATGATGTACCTGCCAGAATTGCTTTAGTCATAGCTTGCACTTTAGTAGACCTTACAGGATTAATTCCTCAACCAAGATTTTTCTCAACGCTTACAAATATCTAAAGGGCAGGTGCCAAAAGGATGGGGCCAGGCTCTTTTCAGTGGTGCCCAGTGACAGGACAAGGGGCAATGGGCACAAACTGGAGCACAGGAAGATCCATCTGAACACGAGGAAAATCTTCTTTACTTTGAGGGTGACCAAGCACTGGAACAGGCTGCCCAGGGAGGTTGTGGAGTCTCCTTCTCTGGTGATACTCAAAACCTGCCTGGATACAGTCCTGTGCAACCTGCTGTAGGTGAACCTGCTTTGGCAGGGGGGTTAGACTGGATGATCTCCAGAGGTCCCTTCCAACCCCTACCATTCTGTGATCAGGTGATTTGCAGGTAATGCAACGCTTTCCACGTGGTTAGGGCTCTTACAACAGTTTTGTCTCTCTTTCCCTCACTCCCTCTCATTTCTGTTCAGTTTAAAGACCAGTCACAGGATCTCAAATGACCAAAAACCAAAATTCTGCTCTTATATATATTTAAGGAGTATAGGCTGTGAAACTTGGCAGTGCATTAAAGCTCTTCAGCACTTTGAGCATCTGGCAATTAACTGGAGATTTTTACATGTGAAATGTTATAGTGTGGGAGGAGTTCCTCAGTGGAGTGTAAAGGAAAGTATGACCACAGGTGGAAACACAGTACTTGATGTTTTGTTTTAAATTTCTTGCCCACAGTGGTAACATAAATGTTAAATGGAAGCAAATTGGTGATTGCCCCTTCAGGACTCGGGAGTGTTGTAAAACTGAAGGAAATGAAAACTCAGGATTGAATCTGGAGGAAAACGCTGCTTTCTGGGAAGGATAAGAAGGCACATTTTATTTGTTTGGTTTTCTGTTTTTAAGGATATGTAAGGTTATTTGCTCTTTTATTTGGCCAGAGTTTTACAGTAGCTGCAGTCACTTCCAAGTTGCCTTGTAAGGGGGAAATGTACCAAAGGTATCTAAGGTGTGCTGGATCAAATCTGTATTTAAGGGGATCGCATAGAAGCATAGGGTTTTGCAACTTCAGGGCCACACTGAGAAACTAGACCGTAAATCATACAAGAATTAAGAAAAGGCAGAAGAGAGAGACTCTCCAGGTGCTGTTCGCTGCAGATTATGAAAATAATAAGTTCATAAAGATACATTTTCAAATAATGCCACTGATCATGCAATTCCTTTGATTTACTTTATTGCGTATTGTAGTATTAGCACACAGAAAGGTGAGCTTTTCATGATGATTACTGCACTACAGAACCTCACGCTGTATTTTAGTTCAACCTTCCACATCTCTGTAAATCTTAAAATAAATTAAAACATTAACTCTCTTAAGATTTTCACAAAAGTGTTTACTATAAATTTACTGATTCCAGGATCAAATTTAGGAATTAATGTCAACCTGAACTAACGGTAGGACTGGGCACACATAGCCAGTGAAAGAGAACGTGTGTGAAGGGAGTGTTAAAGAGCAAGGGCTTTGGGGCTCAGAACAGATTTTAGCAAAAAGGATTTTATTAGACTAAAATACTTCCTTTCAATTCCCAGTCCTAGTATTACCTGCAAGTGGGCTTGCTCACTCCATTGGAGACTCCTACCCTTGCAGTATGTGTGGAGGCAGGATGCATACTTGCTATAATCTGTTGGGTTTTAAATTTACCGTTGTTGCTTTCATAACTGTTTTGATGACTGTCTGTTTTGCCATTCCATCTATTACTATATAGCTAAAGATCAGCCAGAAAGAAATTTAACTTTCCACTAAGAAGGAATTACATGGATTTTTCTTTTAACCTAAAGGAACTCTTTGAACTGAAAGTCAAGTAGCTCAGCTCTTCTAAAAAGCTCTGACAGCCAAGTGGAATATCTGCAGTTCTGTACTCACTTCCTCACAATGCTAAGTGTTTATACAATTAATATTTATTTATTAATTTTAGCATTATTAACAGTTGGTATTTAAAATGGTTTTGCAGAGACGCATCGTTGTAAAGTTACGCGCGTCTCACCCCAGTCATGGAAGAACTGGAACTGTGGGTTATAAAGGTTAGTGACTTGCACATATCCCATTTCCGAAAAGGAATGCCTGTGACCACATGCAAGAGTATGTATGAACTGTTTTAACATAGATGATTTTGCAAGTACGTCACAAAACTGCTACGGTGCCTTTCCTGTTTTATCAACAAAGCGTCAAAACAGGTGATGCTGGTTGTATAAATCCCGCTGCAGATACCTTTGTACCCAGCTGTTACGGCCTGGCGATGCATTTTGCCTTTCCATTGTGAAGCACAGCGTTACTGATTCCCTGGTGACTTTGTCATCTTTTCTGGCTTTCGTGTATCTTTTTATTAAGATGTCACCCAGTGGTTTAACCCTAAATAACTCTTCATACGATACAGAAGCTGGCCGCGGATCGCTCCGCAGGGGTCGGGCCGCGCCTCCGCCCTCTCCCGTGCCGCTCTGCCCGCGCCCCCAGCGCCGCTCCCCGCCCGCCCCGGACTGGCAGCCCCGCCTGCGCCCCCAGAGCAGCTGGCGCCGCCCCGACAGCCGCGAGGGGCGCCGCTGGGGGCGCGCGAGGGGCTCGGCCCAGCGGCTGCGGTCCAACGGCCGTTGGTGCACGCGCAGGCGTTGGCGGCCCCAGTGGCGAGGCGGGAGCGGGCGCGCGCGCTACCCCTTGCCTGCGCTGAGGGGAGAGGCGCGAGGGCGGGGCGGCGGCGGGAGCAGCCCGCTGGAAGCGGGGCGGTTGGGCGCTGCCTGCGCTGGCGGCGGGCTCCCTCACTCTTTGTTTAGATTTATGGCGTTTATAGTACGGTTTGTTTAGATGCTTCCAGTTCAAGTTTGTCCTGACAAAGCAAAAGTTGGTCTGGTCACATTGTGAAGTGATAGAACCTAGAGGATTTTACCTTTTAAGTGTAAACTTTGATGGATAACTTGAGGGAATGGACAAGATAAAAAAAACTCTGATCCTTTGTCTTCATGTTCGTTAGTTGAATATTTGGCCACTGTGATAACATGACTTAAGTCTCAAGTAACAACTCATTAACCTGTTTGAATTATTTGAACACAGGTAAAGACTGAATCAATTTTCTCAACTTCAGAGAAAAAAATCCTGATAAGAGGCAATGAAATTTAATTTTTAAAAGTGAGAGAAAGATCATGTATTATTTGGACATTCCCCTTGATAATGTACAGGTTCATTTTGATGATGGATAAACAAGCAACTGCTAAATCATCTACCGTTTTCACCTCGGATGCTGTTGAATGGCATAGGAAGAAAAGGGATGGAACATTACAAGCTGCAAAATGGAATGCTTCTTTAGCATCTAAAATCAAAACTAAATTAATAAGTAAGTCCTGTTAAAACTGAAGCCATTTACTGAACTTAGAATGTATGACTTCAAAAGGAATACTAAATATATTTAATGTGATTTCCTGAATTGCTCCGTTAAACATATTAATGTGGTATGTTGAGAATTTTATGAGAGTCTGAAAGTTAAAACACATGATTGTAAGTTGTTTGTTTATGTAATTCTCTGACTATTTTCAGTGCTTGCTCTTTGGCATGCCAGTGTTTTTTTAAAAAGTGTACTCAAGTGTATTTCTAATATCCATGTCCACATCCATTTTGGTGTCTTAAAAACTAAGAGACCAAAATGAGTAAAATCAATGACTTTAAAATATAGCTGCCATAGTAAAATAGCTAGTATTCCCATTTACAAAATGGGATTCATATATAATTCTTCATTGAGTCATTTACTGAATCAAGGAAAACTACAAATATTAATCTGCTGGTTTTATCACTTGCCAGAAGGTACTCTGTTTTTTCCCTGTAAGTCAGGATTAAATTCAAACACAGGTTTGTCATGGTGGATGGCTGGGGGTTTTTTTTGGCTCTGACAAAAAACCACTATGGAACATCTCAGATCTTCTGCAAGAGGTGAGGAAACTATAAATGTAGTGAAACACCACTGTTTCAGAGCTCTGTAATTCAGGCAGCACGGTTAAGTGACTGTTGACTTTGCTTCTCTTTCTGTGATTGGTGCAGCAATAATTTTTGTTGTTTGTATATATATATGTTGTTGTTGTTTGTGTATATATATATTTGAACTTACTGTAGCTTTATGTCAAAAATACTAATTTGCAGTGAAAAGTAAACAGTATAGATGAATAAAACTAATGTCCTTTAAAAATCTCCCCACTGCAGTAATACAAATAATTCACTAAACTGAATAGTGATTTCAGAGCATAATGTTTGGATTAACAAGGTTCCAGTGTTGTTTCCTGGTTTCCCAAAGCAAAGAAATAAGGCCTTGCCAATTTTGGATTACAGAAGTAATAATGTAAGACAATGAAGTGATGTAGTTGGAGCAGATTTCAAGCTGGCCTTGTTCCTTTTTTTACTATAAAAGAGTACAGTCAGGCTTATTTCTGCCTTAAGTTAACTGTGTATACTGTGAATGTGAGGCAAAAAAATCATCTACGTAATATACATTACCACTGGAAAGAAAAAGAAGACTGCAACAGATATGAGTGAGCAAGGTTCCACTAGAACAGGGGAAGGTATATTTCTAATTTAAAACTTTTTTTCTTTCTCTTGTCAAAACTCACATTTATGCTCAAAATGTTTGAACTTTTTAATTTGTAAACATGTATATTTGTTTTTTAGACATTTAGAAACATTTTTTTTATGGCTCTGAAACTATCAATTTGTTCTTAAACCTTATTTTAAAAAAATCCAGACTAGAGCAGAATCCGTGCATGAAATAAACTTGAACTTGAAGCTGACAGAGTAGGCATCAGAATGACAACCAACAGAAACAGATTTATGTTAGAAAGTGTTAGGCTTTGCTATTGTTCCACCAAAACCTGCAGATAAAAATATTGTTATGTAGTGATAGTTCATGCAGAGGGTGCCTGGAATTGAAGCTGTTGAAAATAATATTATTTTATCTCCTTTAGATAACTCATCTATGTTTAAAGTATCTTTAAAACAAAATAATAAAGCATTAGCTATGGCTTTGAGTGTGGAGAAAGAAAATTCTCGGAAGCTAAAGAATGAGAAAATTTTTCTTCAGAAGGAAGCAGAAAAGCTGCAGCTTCATAATATCTTGCTTCGTCGAAAACTAACCTGTTTGGTATGCTGTAAATAATACCATTTAAACTTAGATCAGCTAAATCAAGCTTTTATCTTTTTTTGAAACTTAACATTGCTTCTTAATAGCGATTTAAAATGTAAATCTCAGATTTGTGAAGTTATATTATCTGATAGCATAGTATTGATTTTTGGTTCATAGGATTTTTTTGTACTTACTATTTTGTTCATCAGGAATATGTCTATGCATAGCTATTTTAGTGTCAGCTTCACCTTTATATTTATAGGTATTGAGATGCTATTAAAAATCTGCTTGTGCTCAATTGAGTGTTTAAAAAAAATTTACAATGTAGATGCACCTTTATATCTTTATAAGCCACTTAAAATATATTTTTTAAATTACTTTTTCTTTTACATGCAGAATAAAACTCTTATAGAAATAGAAGCATTTTTGAATTACAACCTCTTAACTGCAATAGAAATAAGCAGTCTTTCTGAGGTAAGATGTTTTTTGAACTATTACCATATTGAACTCATTTTCCAGGATATTTTCAAAGCATCTAAATGAGTGCAATGTTGAAATCTTCTTTTAAAACATTTACCCCGATTCCTTATCACTTGGGATGAAACCCTAGTCTAGTGAAATCAATTAAATTTTGCTGTTGCTTACACTAAAAATTTAGAATTTAATCTTGTTTACAAAATATCTAAAAGTTAAATATTAGTTAGTGCTGATGAAGTCATGTGGTTCACTGAGTGAGCTAATTGCAGCACTAAGCAAGGAAGACAATCTTGCATGTGGAAACTTTACCAGAAAACATAGTTCATGTTAGTCCTTGTGTCATGGCAAAATTACAGTTAATTACAAAAAAAAAATAATTATTTTTATTGTCTGTTCTAAACAGTTGCTTAGTGTTGCTCTGTGCTTCTATATGTGTAATGCACTTTGCATTAGTTATAGCTACATTAAAAAAGTCTACACGTTGTGTTAGGCTGCAGGTAGGTTACAGATTTTGGTAAGTTTTGCTACAAAATATTTTTCTTTAAAATTATTGTGTGTGTTTGAATATGATGCACCTTTCATCAGCACTTTTATTTTTTGCCCATTCATTTTTTTTTTTTTTCCTGTGGGTATTTCTAATATGTAAAATATAAGAGAATATTCAACTGTTTCTACTTCCCCACTGTTCTTCTGAAAGAATCTTCAGAGTCCTCTTCCTCTGTCCTCTGGTCCAAGTAGCCCTGCTGATGACCAGTTCAAGAGTACGTGCCAGTCTTCTAGGTAGGTGGTTATATTAATGCAGAAGTTGCTAAGTGTCTGTGGATTTTTTTACAACTAATCTTTTTCTGTTGTTGTAGGTATCTTTGAGGTAATGAGAAATTATTTCCTGTCTAATTCAGAAATTGGCTATTTGCAACTTGGAATTTATATAGAGAGCAGTAAACAAAACTTGTGTTTGAATAACTTGCTTCTTTCTTCATGGGATCTCACCAGCACAAAGCAGAATTCTCTATCATAAAAAAATACATTTGCCTCTAAGATAGAACCAGATTTCTTACTTGAGTTGTTGTTTTCTGCTTTTATACATCATTAAGGGAATGTTTTAAACAGTTGAATGTTATGGAATGAAATGTAATAAAAATCTTCACAGTAAAATTTCCTCTTTTCAGATCTGTGGAATTGCCAGTGAAGCATGCTTTAATTGCAACAGCTTATGCAAAACAGCAAGATAGCCCTTCTGTGTGTGAAATAGCAAATTCTTATAAGTGCAGCACTATTTTGTCAAAGGAAATGCATTCAGATCAAGTCAAGTTTGCATTATCATTGCCTTCTGGTGCCAGTAATCAAACATTAATTGAAATAGACCCAGTGGAAACAACTATTGACAAAAATGTGTTTTTAAAAGGTACGATGTATTTCTGTACAGGTGATTTATTTCTGAGAATTAGTATTTTAATAATTCATTACTTGATGTGCGATACAGAAGGTATAGTAAAAACCCTAAACTGTAACAAACTAATAAAAAATAGAATGCTCACCCATAAGCATAGGCGTCCTGGCAATCACTTGTAGAATAATGGTCAGTGAAATAACACAGCTGCACTGTAACAAAGTTATTGTGAATAGAATAAAACTTCCATACCTGAAGTAGTTATAGAAAAACACATTTTTATTTATACCAAATTTCAGAAGTTCTAACTTTGGTAAAATATGAAATTAGTTCTAGTTGACTAAATTTTTAAGGACCAACCACAGAATGTGTGTATTCAGTAAAAGAAATATTTCGTGCTTCTGGTCCAACCTTCAGTAATCTGTCTTATTCTGATAACTATATTCTTTCTTTCTCCAAGCTGCTGAAATTTTTCTCTTTGCAGAAAATCAATTATGTACAGAACTAACTTGCAATAGTGCCTTCCTGACTCATGTCGAAAATACACAATCTTTAAGACAGTCTGAGAAGCTTACAAAACAATATAATAATAGTCCATTGCCATTCTGTGGAAATGTGACTGAAAGAAAGAAACATGCAGTACTTCCTAAGTCAAAAACTCAACCTAATATAAAGGATTTTGATAGAAAATGTAGCTCAAATAATCTGCCTCATCATTGTATCAGCAGTAGCAGCAACACCAATGACATGAATTTGCAGGAAAGTTCAAGTGTCTTGTCTCACATTATTCCTTCACCTCTTAAATTTAGCAATGAAAGTAAGATAAATTTTAAGAAGCTGCTTTTTACTGACAAGATGAAGCCTGAGGAAACTGTTTATGATGCTGATATGGAGTTGACTGCCAGTGATGCAGGTGAACTACTCACAGTTACCGTGAAAGACAAAGATAAATTACACCGGAATAAAAATAGTAATGCCAATTCTGATAAAATATTGGAAAATTTCAGAAAAGTAAAATATTCTAAGAAGGATAAAGAGAAAATTAAAAGCAAGACTGAAGTCAGTTCAAATTTGTATGCAGAAGAAAGGCACACTAAGGCTGACAATAGTGCAGTTTCAAAAACTGTTGACTCACAACTACTCCAAAGTCAGACGGAGCAGCTACCTACAGGAAATCCTGTAGGGAAACGGAGTTTGCTGAATACCAGTGAATATTATCAAACACAAAATTGTCCGAGTAAAGCTCAAGATACTAGGAGGACATACCAGGTTAACTTAATGAGTCCAAGAAAGCAGGAGACAAATAAAGAAACTTTATCAGAAACATTTGAAGACATGCAAAGCAAAATACAAAAGGCAGACTCAAACTCTTGTAATAACAAGATCCCACCAGAAGTCTACTGTGCTGAAAATGTACCATTCCAAGGTAACACTTCTAATGTATTGCCTTTACAGTGGGACTTTCTGCATACAAATGAGAAACAAAGCAGACCAAAAATTAACAGGAAAACTTTTCAAAACCCTTCTAAAATGAACACAGCAAAATACTGCAGAGAGGAGAATGGGCAGTGTGGAGAATATATTTCAAAAAGGTCTCAAACAGAAATACACCAACATGACAGCAAGAGAAAACAAGACCAGAAGAATATTATAAAGAAAAAATGCGACGACAAAAAAAGGTATTGTGGACAAAGTGGAGAGACTGAAAGTGACAGCATTCATAAAATTACTCAGGAATTAGACCCAAAAAGTAGCCATTTTTCACCAGGCAGACTAAAACGTACATTGGCAAAGGCTAGCCGGAAGGCATGTATAATACCAAAAGAAAATCTCACACGGTTCTCACTTTGTAAAAATGAAGAATTAAAGAATAAGGATGCATCGCATGCAGAGGCTGTTCATGGACATACAGCAACTGAAAATCAGGAAACGCAAATAGCTTTAGTTACACAGAAAGGTGTAGCTATGAATATACCACGAGCTAAAGAACGAGTTGATGATGATGCTAATACTTTAAAGAAAGTCCATTCCTCATCAGTGGCACATAAAAATCCCCACATTAGTAATTCTTCTGGTAATCAGGTAAAGTGCAAACAGAGGTTTACTTCTGATATTACTGACACCAGATCAGAAAAAAATTACTATTTCGGGCATATTGATTCGGGGGGCCAGAATATTTCAGATGACCAGGAGGCCCCTCATGAGGTAGATTCCTTTATGAGCAAGTTAAAGCCTACAGTTCAAAAGTCAGAATTTGAGTGTTCTAAGAATATGCCATTAAATGTAGATAGCTTTTTCCAGGAAGGTCTTTCCAATGTGGAGCTCCCAGTTCTTAATAACCACAATGCGTCCATGAACTTCTCCATACTGAATAATTCTGAAATCTGTGGGGAAAATGATCATAATAAAGCACTGGATGCTGGAAAAGCAGAAAAAAACCTGAATCCTATTTCTAAAGAAACTTACAAAAAGACTCTGACACCTTGTCATGGTAAGTGTAGGGGGGGGGGGGGGGGGGAAGGCATTTTGAATTAGATAGTGCCTGAAATAAGCATAAGGTATCTTCTCTTAGTGGCATCCTACTCTCATTGCTTGATAAAGTGGATAAAACAGGAGTGGAAGAAGGTAAGACTGAAAACCAACAAAATTATTCATATTCTAGATCAGTCAAAATATCTTTTTTAATTGTGGCAACTAATATCCTTGTTACTTTTCAATATATTCCAAGATGACATTTAGTTGGGCAGATGTAAGTAGTCTACATTCCTGAGGAGCAATTATAGCTGGAGTATGTATTAATGTTTCAAAGAAAGTGATGGAATTCAGGTAGTTGGGGATAGAAAAAGTACAATAGGTTGAGCTTTTATACAAGGGAAATGAGAGTGAACTACACTGTTCCCTTCATAAATGGAGAACTTAAAGATTTCATTTGTATTTCTTTAGAAACACTGCAATTCAACAGGAATTCTAAGATCTAAAAAAAAGTACTTTGAGCAGGTTTTCTCTAGAATTTACCCATGAGCAAACTTGGATGTGACATTCTCTTTTTATGTAAGATACATTAAGTTCAGAAAATAATCAAACTTTAGTGTGGTCTGGAAGATAGGTTTAGATTCTTCTATCCTAGAATGAAATGACTGTAAAGGAGCTAAAGGAATATATGACTAACATGTCTATGCTAGAATTTAAATATGTTTTAAAATGTAGCTTTGAAGTTTTGTAGCATAAGGGGTCTCTTGTAAACTTATTTATTCTTAACAAGTTCCTGTTTACTTCATTGTCTGTGAGAATGTCCTGACACCTAGAAGAGTTTCCTAGCTCAAATTAATAGTTTGAATCCCAACCTATCAAGCAAATACTGCCTTGGCTTCATTTGTTTGCTAGGACACAATGGCCAAAAAAAATCTCCTGGTTTACATGAACACAGAAAGAATACTGGCAGAATTAGACCGTCATGTGAAGTATTAGTCATGGTAATTAGCAGTTGCATCTTCTCATCTTCGATTCTTTCTTTGGAAGGTAGAAAAAGGATCACACAAGTTTATTAGCTTTAATGATAAAGTAGTAAACCCTTGTGATCAGCAGTATCAAAGACTGCTGACATAAAAAGTAAGCTAATCTTTTGATCTTTGTCCATTTAAGCATAGTTCAAAAACCAGTTCATTTTTCATCCTACATCTAAATCCACATCTTGAATTAAAAGAAAGCAAGGAAATGCCATCCTTTCTGAGGATGCCAGCTCTTCTGATCACTACCTTGAGCTGTACTTAGAAATACACCTTGAAAGTCTCCTGTAATGAAAGTCTCTATATAGTTAGATCTATGTGAACATAAATATTCACACTCAAAGGCATCCAGCTTTCCTAAATAATGCAGACTCATAGATGTCTCAAAGCTCTTACTGCTTAAAAAGAAGCTGACCTGATCTCTAACCTGAATCTTTAGGAAAAGCTCAGAATAACAATTTGCTTTCACTATAAAACAAGTACAAATCAAGATTGATTTGTGAGGCAGCCAAACTTGGGAGGTTTTTAATGATCCTCTGATTTTCATGATCCTCTCGTTTAAACCAAATGAGCATTGCTTTTCCTTAATGAACTCCTTCAAAAGACAGTGCTTTTTCTTTTGCCTTCATAAATCGGCAGAGACTTGCTGCAAGCAGTCCAAAGTCACCTTAATATGTCTCTTAGAAGTAAAGTTAGCAGAAATCCAATGAAGAACCTCTGACTTTTTGTCTCTGCCTTACACAATTCAGAAGAGTATTGATTTACATGATCAGTCTTACACACTGAGATATTTTACTTGATCTCAGCACAGAATTCTACTACAGGGCAGTAGTAATTCAGCACTATCAGCCTGACCATCAGTTAAGAGTGTGTGTGCTAGCCTATACAAGGCATTCAGATGCTATACTAAAGAAAGAAAATCTCCACTTTTTGGACAGATATATACAGCGATATAACTTAATAGTCTCAAGATAGGCACAACAAAAAATTCATCATTTATCCCTTCTGTATATGAATTTATTCTGTGAGATCAATAGCATCTATTTGCTGCCACAGAGGATTTAAGGTAAAGCAATCGAATTCAAGAAGTGAAGGTAAGAGAGTTTTACATTCAATTCCTTTGAAAAACTACATTCCAAGTGTTCTCATCTAAATGCATTAAATCTAAAACTTGGCCTGTATCAGGGAGGAATGTGCACTCTTGGAAGAACTTTTAAGGAAAACAGATTATTTATTTCATCTTGGATTGCTGTCTGCATTAAATCTTAGTGCTTTTTGGAGAGACTATGACCCCTCTAGGTTTTTTTTAAATGCAGGCTAAATAATAATTTCAGTATTTCTTCCAAGTTATCAAAATATTTGTCTCCAAATTAAATAGTGATTGTTTAGTCTGGCACTCTGAATCAGTCTTAAAGGATTACAGAAAGCTGACACAAATAGTACTTCTTCTACCAAGGCTGGTTACTTTTTCAATGGAGTATCCCTCTTGGAGATGTTCAGTGGTTCAAAATATGAGGTATTGTAAATAGTTTGGTAGTATACAGTTTTGAAGATAGGGAGGCTCAGTTAACCACCTTGCTATGCTCACTTTATGCACATATGCCCAAAGAGCAGACATAAAGTTGGAAAATGCAGTACTAGAGAACCCTTGTACAGGTTGAATCTTCATATTATATGTGTATGCCCTCCCCCTGCATTCAAGGCCATGAGCTGTGTGAAGTTTTACTTTTTTAAATGCAGTAACTCTTGGGAGACTTAAGCAGCTTGCTGCAAATTACAGGGCTTATGGGTCTTTCTTAAAATGTGCCAAGACCCATGGCAGACCTCAGACAGCTCCAAATTTGGGTAGGTTGAAAGCTGCTGTAGTGGCATTTTCTTTGATCATCTATCCCATTTTTTGTTGAGCATCTTTAGAGCAGGAGCAGTAACCAAAGTACCTGAATTAAGAAATACTAATTTAAAATAATTATGAATTGAAAGTTTATTTAATGATTCAGAAAATATTTTAAATGAGCTATATAAACTACTATATTCACAGGGAGAAAGGCTTTGCAAGATCTGACAAATGCTGGTATACAATCTCAAGCTTCCTTACCTAAATCCCCCAAAATTTTAGAAGAAAACTCAGCAGCACAGGCTAGACGAGTAAGAGCCACTATTTGCTACAAAGAACCCAGTCTAAACTGGTAGGTATATGTAATTGGAGCTTTTGTTTGTTTGTTGGAGTACATAGCTATCCCCAGTGAAGATTTCCTATTAAAACCCCCAAATAAACACTTGTACTATCTCTTTCATAAACCTCTTTTGTGAAGATCCTTCAGTGTTAATATAAAACATTTCCTGTTAGTGTGGCAGGTTTTCCAAGTGCCAAAGTAAGACCCCAACAGTATTCAAGTCTCAAAATTTAAATATAGCATGTAATACAACATTTTATACTAGTAGTGAATAATGGTGAATTCTTAATGTTTATCATGGTATAAACCCCTTTAGAGGTGGGTAATTGTAAATGTTATACTTAAACATAAACTTATACCATAATAATTTCCAATATTTGCCAAGTGGCAAGATGATTTGTGCACAAATATTATATAATTCAGTCATTTTGCTTTAGCTAGCTGTATATTTGACTTTAAGATATATTAATTTGATAGTTATTTACCTCTCAGTGTTCTTCGCAAATGTAGTGGCACAGGATTTCCAAGATTGTTAAAAGGCAAGACATAAATTGTGCAATAAGTATTAGAATTTAAAAGAGGATTTTAAAGCTGGACTTGTATTAAGAAAACTAATGTATTTGTACTTACATTAATAGATCTAAATTCCAATGGACATTTAAGTTTATTACTTCTGAAAATATTCTGAGAGCTTTTTGCCACAAAGTTCGTTGTGGTTTGTTTGTTTGTTTTTGAATTATAATATTAATTTAAGGAAAAATTGTGCCGTGTTGTGTGTGTATTAGTAGAATGCATATTCATGACGTAAAGACAGTATCAAGATTTCCCTGTAATAGTGTTGAGAGTGAAAGGATTATAGCAATTTACTTTATGACAAAGGTTCAAGAGGAGTATGTCTTCCTTTTCTGGCAAAACTGGGGGAGGAGAAGAAAATAAATCCACAAACTAAAAAATTAGCAGTGTTCTCATACAGCCTCAAAATATTTTTGTTTTATCTCTGTAAGTAAGCAAACAGTTAATTGAAGCAATGATTCCGAGGACAAATAGGAGCTAAAAGTAATGTAGGAAGTGTCTTTTCACTTTACAACATTTATGCCAGATAATTCTAGTCCCTTTGCTTTTCTTTTACTAATTGAATTGGGTGTTGAAATGGTGTAATCTTGTGATATTGACACATTCTTCTCCTTTACCCCACAATGATAAGGTTCTGTATTTCTGGAGAGAGACAGTAACTAATAACAGAAATAATGTGGATGACACTCAGGATTTTAGATTACTGTCTCCTGTTTATATTTTATTTTCAAGTATGATGTCCTGCATGGATGCTGTTAAACTTTTGGCTTAAATAATTTTTCAGTTTTGTCTTACAGGAATAAGTTATGATTACTCTTATATTAATATGGAAAATGGAAAAAAAAATAAGATGACTACTATTTTTAGCATTATTTTGGAAAACAGTAGTTATCTATGCCTTGCTATTTCAGACATACTTATTTTCCATAAATTTAATTTCTTTAGTGTTTCAAGTTTTCATTGAGAGTATTTACCATTTGGAATTGTTATTATAATTACATAATTATTATCATTATAATTACGTAGGTGCTTGGTGATATTCATACATGATGCCTCTTCTTTCTTCTATTTACAGCAAGTTAAGGCGTGGGGATCGGTTTACCGATACACAATTTCTGGATTCCCCAGTCTATAGAGTAAAAAATAAAAGAAGTTTTAAAAGTAAATCAAAATTTATTTGAAGATGACAAGAGAATTGCCTTTATGAACAATACTTCTAAAATGGGTACAATTTTCAAAATATATATGTATGTTTAGCAGTATAGAGTGCTTATTGTTCTTTGATTAGTAAAGGCCTTCCAAGGTGGAATTTCCTGGAAAGGAGCCCCTGTATAAGGGACACAGAATACTTTACTGAGGAAGGCAAGTACAGATTAGGCTCCACTCTTGTGTTTTGCATTTCTGGTCAATAATTTATAATATGTTCAAAGGGTTTGCAGCACTTCTTAATTTCTAAGAAAAGTGTACTTTTTAATGAGAATGAAAAATAAATCTCCTTTCAGAATTTTATGTGAGTTTTTTTCATATTTACGATGAGTAGAACCATTTCTCAGTGCTGGTTGGAACGGACAAATGCATCTCAAATTTCAATAAATTACTGAAATAGATGGAGACAGTCCCCTTTTTTTTTTTGATAGTTGACTTTTGGATTTGGCAGAATCATACTGAAATTTGAACGAGGAAGTTTCATTTTGAGGAACAGTAGAGAGAAGTGTAGTGTCCAGAGTATGTGCCAGAGGCAGCCAGAAAGAAGATAGCACTGCAATAGAAATTCAGTAGTAAATAGGATCCAGACAAAGCAATACCTTGAGTTTTCAACCAAGAGAGTGTTAGTGTGATGACTAATACAACTGCATCATACCATTCAGCTATCAGGTTTTTATACTGCTTCCCCTCTGGATTCTCTTGGATCACTTCTGCATTCCATAATGCACTACCAGCTGACAAACAGTTTTCTGGCATTATATGAATCACAGGTGCTGCCAGCTGCAGTCTGTAGCTCACAGCCCAGACAGCTTTTACAGATTACATCCGATAAGGTTCAGGTTCATTTTGCAACCAAGATAGCCATAGCTCATTTTTAGTGACATACAAGTAAGTTAACTTCTTTTGGTTTGTAGAGGTTGATTCTTCACGTGGTATGCAGTTATGCTGAGGAATTCCTTACTACAGGAGTTGATGTTATTAGTTTACATGGGCTTAAAAATTGGTTGGACTAATTATGGAAGAAAAATCTATGAGGAATTACCAGAAACTCTCTATCTGTCACAGGATGTCTCTGAATTGCAAATTGGTGAAGGCTGGAAGAGTATTCTGGAGAAGCCTTACTATGCATTTGACCAATTTTTGTACTTTTCGCAACGGTGTTTGCTGTTGAAACTTCAGAGACCAGTTCTTTGGTTAGCTAGACCTTTGGTCTGATAGGGTACACCTGTTTTTAAGAGGCGTAACTGACACTCTTAAATTTATAATATATTCTTAAGAGTACAGTTCGGTTTGGTGTTTTTTGTACTTCATTGTAGCTTCCATTGTATCTTGGGAAGTTGATGGAGAAAATAGTCCTGGAAACTGTTTCCACACATGTTAAAGACAAGAAGGTGATTTGGAGTAGTTGGCATTGGTTTACAAAGGGGCAGTCATGCTTTATTAACCTGACAGCCTTCTGCAATAAGACAACTAGCTTGGTGGGTGAGGGGAGGCCAGTAGGTGTAGTTTGACTCAACTTTAGTAAGGCTTTTGACATTATCTCTGATAACATCCCACAGACAAGCGGATAAAGTTAAGTGCACAGTGAGGTGAGTTGAAAACTGGCTGAACTACCAGTCCCAGAGGGCTGTGACCAGTGGCACACAGTCCAGATTGAGGCAAAACACTGGAGCTCCCTAGGGTTTCATACTGGGGCCAGTACTGTTTAACATCTTCATTAACAACCTGTGCGACAAGACAGAGTGCAGCCTATGCAAATTTGCAGTTGATACAAAACTGGGAGGAGTGGCTGAAACCCTGGATGGTTATGCTACCATCCAGAGGGACCTGGACAGGCTGGAGAAATGGGCCAAGAGGAGTGTCATGAAGTTCAACAAGAAGAACCTACGTCCTTCTCCTGTGAGTTGCCAGAATTTCAGCTGCACATTTTGACAGAAAAATGAGTCATACATATCAAAGTGTGCTCCTGGATGTAGTTTTCAGGTGTGTCCATTCTACATATAAGTCTTGAACTATAACCATAAAAAGCCAGAGGCACAAAAGCATTATTTACAAATATTTAAGTTGTACCATACCTGTTTTCTGTTGTGGTTTTTTATTAGGACAGTCTGTGGCCCAAAGGCAGCTTCCCCAAGATCCTGTAGAACATTCCATGTGTGAACTTGGAGTTAAATATGCCAATAGTGAGGTAGTTTACATAGGGGACTTTTATCCCCTAAACAGAGAGCTTGTCTAGCTGTGGTCACCAGTTCCAGAGACCAGGCAAAGATTGTGTAAATGTACAGCAATAAGGACAACAAGATGCTTTCATGTAGAACCTCACAGGAAAAAAAGTATTCCATCAGTATGAAAGTTCTTCCAGTACAAAACTTATCACCCAGGCAACGTGATCTGTATTGGAAAACAGAGCTGCTGTTTGTTAAAATTATCTGAGTTTCAGCAAACAGATCTTTTCTTTCTGAAACGTGTCACTACATTAGCGAGACCATTGTGAAGAGGTGCAGAAATGGTGGGGAAGATAGATTCTATCCTGATTCTATGTTATTTAAAAAACAACTACACACAGATTTTTTATACCTTTTTTTTTCCTGTATTTTTTTTACCAAGTTCGTAATTAATTGGGTTTTTTAAAATTGAAATGTTCTTGCTAGCTTTCACTGTTTATCAACATCACAAGCTGTGTCATTGGAAATCCAAAAGAAGGAACTGTTACAGCTTGTGTTCCCTGTGCTGGCACTGCAGCAGGAAAACATTAGATGGCTGTTTCTCTCTGTTGCACATGGTTTGAAAGCTAGAAACAGAAGCACATGCTTCATTTTCTCAGAAAAATATAATCTTTCTGGAGATGGTCTTAATTATTTTTTCAGCGAAGGTCCTGTTATTCCACACAGCCTCAGGTGTTACCAGCTATATTACTAGGGTGTTTCAAAGAAATCCATGTAATTTTCAGTGAAAGTATAAGGCCTAGGGCTTTATGCCTTAGTTTCTTCCATTCCTTTTAGTATAGGGATCTTTCAAAGTTAGAAAGGATAAAGAAAATGACCTGGAGATATGCAGAAGTTATTTTAAGCTACTCTGAAATCATATTATTGTTGCTACTGCCCTTCTTCCCTTGTTTTCTGCATCCTTACTGTTTTTGTTGCTCAAACTAATGTTCTATACAAGAATTTACTTTGTCACTTTCTAGGATGCAGTTCTTTTAATTGGTCTGCAAAATGGTCACTTTAGCTACTGCATAAATGTTACGCTGCCTGTTGAATCTTCACTAAGTGTGCTTCTTTTACCTGATCAACTGATGGATTAGAAGCTCTTGCCAGGAAACAGATGTAAAACCAGCTCATGATACTTGGATTAAAAAGTAACCTTAGCTGTCACAGGGATTAAGATTATTTTGCTGAGGATGAGGTAACTTGAACTTTTTATAGCTTCGAAGTTGTTTTTTCTCATGTTTATTTAATCTAAATTTTTTTACACTTAGTATTTTAGTTTACCACTAATACAGGTTTTGATTGTTTTAAAATTTGTAGGAAAATTAATTCCATATATTTGGATTAAACAGGAAGAGGAAAATATTTATGATTCTATAAACCCTTGCTTGCACAAGTAGCCCTTACAAATGCCTGTAATACCTGGAAGTTACTGCTGATTATTTTCTGAGTGCAAATTTATGCAAAATTCCCACTAGGCTCATGATCCCTACATTGCTGAGTTTTATCGCAATTTAAAATTACCTTTGGCGATTTTATTGCTAGAACGTAACAGCAGTTAACAGCAGTTCACTTCGCTCACGTTGCCACTTTGCTCTGGAGGAACATACGTGTCCTTGAGAAAGTGTGAGGTATGCCTTGGTGTTCGAACAGACCGCAAAGGGCTCCGGAAATAAACAGGGTGGTCAGCTCCGCCGCTAAGAACCACGGGCTCGCAGCGCGCGGGGGCACCGCAGCAGGGCGGCCGCCGCCGGGGCGCGCTGCCCCGCCGAGCCCGCCGCTCGCCCCGCCCGCCGCCGCCGTGTCCGCCCCGCCGCGCCCCGCCTGCCGAGGGCCCGCCAGCTGCGGCTGCTGCCGCTGCCCGGGGCTCGCTGCCGCTGCTGGTGCCGGGGCTGCGGGACAATGTCTCTGCAAGTGGCGGCCGGGGCTGAGGAGCTGGTTTTCTATGTGAATGGGAGGAAGGTAAGTGTTCCCTGGAAAGAGTGTGAAGAAAGGGGGGCTGCTATTCCGGAAGTAACCCCGAAGGGTGTGGGCACAGATTTTGTTTCCTCAGGCTTCTTCATGGGAGTATAACTGAATCCTCACACGAGCCTCCAGAAGCATTCCTTCCCATCTCTTCCTTGCTGGATAAGGAGCAAATGAGCCTCCAGTGTTACTTTAGTTAGCTAACACTCTTCCATGCACAGCAAGTGCTGCTAGAACGGGAGAAGCAGCAGTAGAGGACAGACGTGATTACAACATTCAATTTTAGCTAGCTCTGCTGCGTTTGTGGGGAAAAAACGTGTCAAGGTGAAATGGACTTTCAGCTGGGTATCAAATTTGGCTGATGAGCAAACTAGTTTTTCATTTGGACGTGCCTGGTTTCTCATCTTCTATGGTATCAGAGAAGAGATATCAGATGGTACCAGATTTTGAGGCACAGGAAATCAGCAAGACTTAGGT
Organism: Leptosomus discolor; assembly: GCF_034619465.1. Lineage (NCBI taxonomy): Eukaryota > Metazoa > Chordata > Aves > Leptosomiformes > Leptosomidae > Leptosomus > Leptosomus discolor. The sequence goes on along the minus strand of NC_141395.1, from coordinate 30,902,817 downwards.
GCCAAAAAATGGAGTATTGGCCAACATAAATATAATATTGCAAGAACAAAATTAAACTGGTTGCTGATTCAGTGCAACTGGAAGAAACTAGCTGATTCTAAGCAATGGAATAAGCAATACTGTAATTGATCAATAATGTTGGCATTTCTATTGCTCTCTGTTGTTAGTTTATTACAGCAAGTGAAAGTTCGTATGAATAAATCTAGAAGAAAACTGATCCCTGCTGATAGCCTTACAGGCTTCCTCTAGTGTTCATCCCAGTGGGTTAAAGTGCCAGGGAGACTCTAAAATCTGCAAATAATTAATTCTTTACGCTATGTTGCCCCGATCATAGCAAAGTTCTGCTGCATGTTTATTTGTAGTGTGGCTGAAGGTAAGTTCCCTCAGTATGACCTTTCACTGAGCAGCAGTTATTTTTAGTACTTGTGAAGTGCCCTGGCACTTCTTTCCTGCAACATGTCTGTCTGGGAAGGAATTTCCAAAAGGAGCCCAAACTTTCCTGGGGTCTTTGGCAATTAGTCTAGTTCTATGAGAGGGAACCAGAAGAGGATTCTCTTCTGGCTTTGTGGGAATATAGTCTGTGCCCTAAATTCTGAAAAGCCTTGGTTTCTTAGTTAAACCTCGTTTTTCATTTCTTACTGCAGATATTAGAGAAAAATGCTGATCCTGAACAGATGCTATTGTCTTATCTGCGAAAGAGACGTATCCTTTTCTTGTCTGTTCCCATAAGTCACTTATTTTAAAGCCTTATTCGAGCAAAATTCTCATAAATGGTAATTAAAAGGTGATTTGCCAGGTTACAGAAGTTGTGACTCCCTTAAGATAAAATAACCATATTAAATAATGTGTCTTTCTTAACCCAAATACTCTTCAGTGAGTGAGCTGCTGTATTTTTAGCATCATTTCCTAAGCAAGCAAAGTTATGCCATCAGGCATGATGTGTATATCCGTATCTGTGTTCCTCACCTCTCCCCCCATAAAGAAATCTAAGAACCTTTTGGCCAGTATACATAAAGCTTGACAGAATAGGGGTCTCCAAGTTTTGTAAAAGTTTCTTTCCCAGGAAGGGGGAGAACTCATGAGTCTACTGGAATTTTGAGGTAGTCTATGTTTTCTTATGATAAGAACTCCAAACAGTTTTCTAAACTCAAAAACTAGGCTTAATAGTAAGTAAATATGAACAAGTATGTTTTTAAAACAGAAAAAAAAAAAAAAAAAAAAAGTTAGACAAGACAGAACAGAAGTTGGGAGAGCTAGAGCTCTTACCCTGCCAGTTTTCTCTTTGCAGACACGATTCTTTCCTCCTGTCTTGGTTTCAGTCGACAGCTCAGTGGCTTTCTGGGTTGCTACAAATTGTGCAGCACTTGCTCTGATCTTTTCCTCTCTTTCTCTTCACCATTTCAGAGGCCTGACTGTGTGTCTGCTCTCAACTGTTCTTTGATGGGTTTCCAAAATCTGCTGCGCCACAAGCTTATTCCCAGTGTTCACGAAGCTGTTACATAATATTCTGAACACATGTATAGGGACTCACAGCCAGGAGCAGGGAGCCGATGTGAGGAAGAGCAGAACCTCTCCTTTTTCAGGCTTCCTAGACTGTCTCATTAGTTTACCACTAATTAGTTTACCCACAGGGCAAGCAGTGTACTGTATACTATAGAATTCACATGGGAGAGAGTTTTAATATTTGTCTCAAAAGAAAAACTTAATTCAAAACATGTTTATTACTGATCAGTCATAAGGAGGAGTCTGGAGCAGAATAGATTGCTGTTGTTATGGTGCTTATGAAATTGTTCTTCAGTAATTTGAACAACTTCAGACTCCATTGGACTATAAAAAGTAGAATCATAGAATGATTTAGATTGGAAAAGACCCTTAAGATCATCGAGTCCAACCATTAACCTAACACTACCAAGTCCACTACTAAATCATGTCCCTAAGCACCACATCTACGTGTCTTTTAAGTACCTCCAGGGATGGTGGTTCCACCACTTCCCTGGGCAGAGGGTTCCAATGCTTTACAACCCTTTTTGTGAAGAAATTTTTCCTAATATCCAAGCTAAACCTCCCCTGGCGCAATGTGAGGCCAGTCTTGTCCTATCACTTGCTACTTGTGAGAAGAAACAAACACCCACCAACTAGCTCAGTACCAGTCCTACCATAAGAGTTCATTGGTTAAAGTGCATTGGTGAGTGACATAATGTAATTCTGCACTGACTTGCTCTGACACCTTGAAAAATCATCTAACCTTTCTGCATCATTGTACCCTGCTTATAAAATGAGGAAAAGATTAACTTTTATTCACAGGAGCTAGTTGGTTTCACCGTGTAGTGTAAATACCAGCTTGTGGTATTCCTGCCTTCTGTTGCTTAGGTCTGTTTGATGGTGTGCTATTCCCTGAGATGCCTCTGCCCAGCAGTGTCTGAGACCACTTCGTTAGCCAGATGGAGGAACTGATCCTTTTCACAGCAAGCCTCCACGTATAGTGGAGTTAACATAGATGAGGGACAGCTAACTTTGGTAAAGAGACAAAAATTAATGTCAGGGAACAAAAACGTGGGACGGAAATATCTTATGCTGATGTTGACAAGCTGTTTTGAGATGGGTTGACCCTGACCAGATGCCAGGTGCCCACCAAAGCCACTTTATCACTCCCCCTCCTCAACTGGACAGGGGAGAGGAAAAAAAAAAAAGATAACAAGCTTGTGGGGTTGAGATAAGGACAGGGAGGTCACTCAACATTTACCATCATGGGCAAAACAGACTCAACTTCAGAAAAATGTAATTTGTTACCAATTAACTGAGAGAAGAGTAATGAGAAATAGAACCAAATCTTAAAACACCTTTCCCCCACCCCTCCCTTCTTTCCCGGGCTTAACTTTGATCCTGATTTCTCTCCCTCCTCCCCCCCGAGCAGCGCAGGGAGGGAACAGGGAATGGGGGTTGTGGTCAGTTCATCACTCTGTTGCTTTCTAGCGCTCCTTCCTCCTCAGGGAGAGGACTCCTCACACACTTCCCCTGCTCCAATGTGGGGTCCCCCTCACGGGAGAAAGTCCTCCATGACTTCTCCAGCGTGAGTCTTCCCACTGGCTACAGTTCTTCATGAACTGCTCCAGCATGGGTCTTCTCCATGGGGTGCAGTCCTTCAGGAACCGACTGCTCCAGCATGGGCCCCCCCATGGGGTCACTAGCAGCAAACCTGCTCCAGCATGGGCTTCTCTCTCTCCACGGGCCACAGGTCCTGCCAGGAGCCTGCTCCGGTGCAGGCTTCCCACGGGATCACAGCTTCCTTCAGGTATCCACCTACTCCGGCGTGGGGGCCCTCCACGGGGTGTAGGCAGTCATCTGCTCCACCGCCCATGGGCTACAGGGGGACAGCCTGCCTCACCATGGTCTTCACCACAGGCCGCAGGGGAATCGCTGCTCCGGCACCTGGAGCATCTCCTCCCCCTCCTTCTTCACTGACCTTGGTGTCTGCAGGATGTTTCTCTCACATATTCTCACTCCTCTCACTCACTGCAATTACTGCTGCGCAACAACTATTTCACTCTCTTAAATACGTTATCACAGGGGTGAAAAACACTGTTGCTGATTGGCTCGGCCTTGGCCAGTGGCAGGTCCATCTTAAAGCCAGCTGGCATTGGCTATATCTGACATAGGGGAAACTTCTAGCAACTTCGTACAGAAGCCACCCCTGTAACCCCCCCCCCTACCAAAACCTTGCCGCACAGACCCGTTACATGTTTATAATGTGAAATGATTGCCTGAGTGAGCGTGAGGAACTTTAATATCTTCCAGTAACGTGTTTTATAATTGCAGGGTACAGCATAATACCTCTCTAAGCATCCTGTCATCTTTTTTTTGAGGCTGAACGCCATAGGAATTGGCACATTAGACCACCGTTAATAACTGGAAGGTCCATTGTAAACTAACAAGTAAATAGCAAGAAGAGAATAAACTGTATCTTAAAGTGTTTTTGCATTATCTGACAGGTTAGGATGTCTGTGAAAGGGCTCAATAAAGCACTTTACAGTGGAAAAAGTGGTAGAGCTTAATTAGATAAGACCTTAAAGCAATACATGCATCTCAAAGCTTTACTGCAAGTGAAGAATGCTAACCCTTGCATTGACAAACATTTTTACTTTTGACAATGTGGTCTGAAAAGAAGGCCTGTTTCCCCTCCATCATTCCCAGCTCCTGGTAGACAGTTCTTTTCCTACACCTTGTGCCAGCTCTGAAGTTCCTCAGACCTTTCTGTGTACTAATTACACTCGTTAGGCCAGCAGAAAACTAACCCAGGAAATAAAGGCTTTCAGCTGGATTAGAGACTCAGTCACTAATTAGTCAGCTCATGGAAGGGACTGGTGAGAAAACGACTTGGTTCAAGAAGTCTTGGTTTTTGGAGCAGTTGGGAAGAGGAAGTATAGATGAAGAGGAAGAAATGGGGAGTAAGGAATCTTCCTTTTGGTGGCTATAGAATATTAAATTAGCTGTCAGTTCACGGCTTCAGATCAGCCACTGTTCCAGATTCATAGAAACAAGCACTTCTGTCTTAAGTGTGATCTTTCAGATGAGATGCAAGGTTAATATCCTGCCTATAAATGGGCCTTCCGGGAAAAACTGGGGTATTGGTTTTAGTGTTCCACTGGAACTTCAGATATATAGCTATTTTGCCCATTACATGTTTCTTCCTTTCATATTTTCATTTGGAAAACTATTTTTCACTTCCTCTTTCTGTCCCAACTTACTCATCTTCCAAAAGAAGTGGAATCAAGTTTTCTGTTTTCTTGGGAACAGAATTTTGGTCATGTCATTCCTTATCTTCAATTTTATTTTCACTGCAAATTTTAATCCAAAATAGAAAGGATATGTATGCTGTCGTACCAAAGCAATTCTACATTCCTTAGCAGTTCAGGAAAAAAGGTGACCTCAAGCTCTTGAGCAAAATAAAGACCAAAATGAAACCTGATAATTTTTTTTTCCCTAATGACAGCATTTTCAGTCCGTCTTACAGGAACTAAGTATAGCTGTGGAGGAGGTGGCTGTGGTGCCTGCACAGTAATGATATCAACTTATGAACCAGCTTCGAAGAAGATACGGTATCCTTAACAGAAAATTTTGAAAACCATACGGAATTGTATGACTGTAGATACCATTTCCAGATATGAAACTGTAAAAACAAAATTGTAAAATCTGTACTTAATAGTGAAAGAATACAAAGGAAAGGTCACTTCAATCCAGAAGAGAATGCTGTAAAAATACTGTTCATTCAGCTATGTTGTAAATTTGCTGAAATGCCATGCTCAAATGTTTAATTTGCTTATATATGCTAACAGCTCCTGCATGGAGTTTTCTTTTTAGGAGGCATACATTTACCACTCTTGTATTAACAATTGGAATGTGGCTCCTGCTTGGAGCTCTGCCATATGGCTGATGGGAACATAGGACAGGCAGAAGTTTGAGTCTTACTTTAATACTGAACTGTGTCCCTACACCCCACCCGCAAAAAGGACGACTTTGAAACTCAAGCTCAGAGTTTCATTAAGCTAAAAACTGGAATAAATTACTTTTAAATTGAGAAAACTTCAGTCAGATTGTTAAATGGTAACATGTCATTGTCAATTGAATATTTTTTTAGGTGGGGAAATAGTCAAAATGTTCCGGTTTTTCCTTTTGACAATTGCACTACATTGGAATGCAATGCAAATGAAAATGTTTAAAGCTATTGTAAGAGTTGAAATTAAAACAGTCAGAATGACACTTGAAAAGAAACATTTCAGCTACAGTAAAACAAAACATTCTATTGCTAATGATGAAAAGCTTTGAAGAATTTTCATTTTGGTATGTGGTTCCTATTTAGAAATTTATTTATTTACATCAGAATTTACTTTGGGTCAGAAATCTGTAAATTTGCATCAGTAATTCTTTACTTCCTTCAAATGACTACACCAATCCTCCTTTCCCCATCTTCCTCCTCCAAAATGCACTTGACAGGTTGCTTGTAGGCAGGAGAGATAAGAGGGCAATTAGGAAAGACTGAAATATTAAGGAAGATACGAATTCTACAGAACTGTCCTCATAGATATAGTTTTTATACAGGGGACAAGAGACACAGCTAGTAAGTGATCCCTGCTATAAAGCTTATTCTCTTCTCATTCCAAATGATGACAATGACTGCTTTGTAAGTATAAACTATGTCTTGATTGACCACAAAATAATATTAAATCATCTCTATTATAATAAAATAATATTAATGTTCTTTATTCTCCTTTATGTTCCAAAGACATTATTCAGCAAATGCATGCTTGCTTCCCATTTGCTCCTTGTATGGGGCAGCAGTGACCACAGTGGAAGGTGTTGGAAGTACAAAAACCAGGGTTCATCCAGTTCAGGTGAGAGTACAGTATCACTGTGTAAGAGGATTACTCATTTTTTCCTTTGTATGGGCTGGCTTGAGTGGCAGTGTTTTTAGGGCATAGGAATTTCCTATGATTATTCTCCCTGCTAAATGGTAACAAAAGACAACACAAGTTTCTGATGGTTGGTTGATCAAGGCTGATGAGGTATGGCTCATGGTGGATCTTGCTTTAATACTGACAGCCAGATCAAGTAGTTGGTATGTAAGAATTGTTGGAGTGGATCAGGCTTGTGCTCTGTTTGGGCTAATGATGCGTCTTGGACAATGCCCCTTTAGCTGATGTTTTTAGTATGAATGCAAAAAAGACTCAAGTCCACTGAAGGTTAATTAGCTTGCTTAGTAAGATGTGCCTGGGCATCACACACAAAATAATTATTCTTATTGAGATTGCTTAAATTGTTTCACTTAAAACATCTGATTTACTACAAAGACAACATTTAGTATGGCATTTCCTGTTTAAGAAAGTGTTCATTAGAATGATGATGTATGCTGGAAGGAGTGCTATTTGTGCTGTTTCATTTCAGGAAAGGATTGCCAAGTGCCATGGCTCCCAGTGTGGTTTCTGCACCCCTGGAATGGTGATGTCCATATACACCTTGCTGAGAAACTACCCAGAACCAACTTCAGAGCAGATGATTGCAGCTCTGGCTGGTAAATATTGCCACTTTTAAATTTTTAGTTAAGTCCTTGAACCATTTTCTTCAGAAACCTTCTGTATGTGAATGCATGTCTGTGTGAGTACACATGCATGTATGTATGTATGTGCTTTATACAAATTGTGCTTCCCAGCAGGATACAGACCTTGTATTCTCTGTCATTCTTTTCTCCTGGAAAATGAAGCATGGAGCTGTGGATTGTTTCAGGGACAGGTGTTCCAATACAACCCCATTTGTGTCTTTGGAAGTTCTTTTAAAGCAGGTGTGCAAAAATTATGTCATATTGGAGAAGCAGCTGCATCTGAACGTCTCTGAGACCCCGTTACATCAGGAGTTGAGAATGCCATAAGCCTCACAGGAGAGCCCCTTTGTGGTAGGAATTAAACAGTCAAATAAGGTAGAGAAATGCGGACTGTCTTCACTGAGAGAAAGTGTGAGCGTTTATTGCAGGTAAAATACCCTTGTGTCATCTGTTGTGTTCTAGAGTCACAGTGGAACCAAAGGCATTTCCTGTTACTATGAGGTGAACGTAGATGGAGGTGTAATGCTAACCTCCTTCGCTATTAGAAGTCAGTCAGGAGGAAGGAGAAAAACATTTTGAGTTGGTGAAGAATATTGTACAATCTCTTACTCTCCTGCATACTAAGCTGCAGTTAGCATTCCCTCTAATGCAGCTCTCAAGTATTTCATACTCCCCTTGAAACAATAGCCTTTTTCCTCAGGAGCTGCAGGGTCCTAAGTCTTGTGACACTGATCTTTTTTCAGAGAGCTAACACTTCTCCTTAAGCCTCAGAAATGCAAACCTCATAAAAGGTATTTTAAAGCCGCATGATTACTGATTTCCTTTTTTCAGGGAACTTGTGCCGCTGTACTGGATATAGGCCGATCCTAGATGCCTGCAAAACCTTCTGTAAGGTAAGAAGTAGCAATGATAGGAATACTAGGTTGTGCCCGTTGGTGTATATATGTATGCAAACCATCAAGATTTTCATTAAGATCATCTCTTTACTCTGTTAAGAGATGTAGGTCTGAGTAAGGTGTGTAGTGGCCTAGCACATTACAAAAATTAACTCAAATGAGCTTGGTGTCTAGCCTGGATTATGAAGAGTGATCTGAAGTAACTCCATGTGCTTTACTGTAGGTCAGTACTGGCATAAATAAAAGCAGAATTTGAATTTATGATCTTAGTAATTTATCGTGTAGTGCAACACGTCAGAAAGCAACAGTGAAAGAAATGAGAGAGTGAACAGTGGGTAAAGGAAATTATGCAGACCATCTATGTGTGCTCTTACAAGGTCAACTGAATTTCACATAGTATGAATTATTTTTTATTAAGAACTTCAACATCCAATGATTTTATTTTTGAACATCACTTCTTTAACACATAATCCTTCCAATTTAGCTTATTAAACTTCATCTAGAAATTTATTGAAATGTAAAGAGACACTCTTATCAGCTTAAGCAGGCTTTAACTCATTGCTATTCTGGGCAATTTTTCAATAATGGAATATTCCTACTTTAGGAATCCGTTTGTTGTCAAAGGAAAGCAAATGGAAAGTGTTGCTTGGATCAGGAAGATGATTTGTTTGACAAGGAAGAGATGGTAGGGTTTTAAGTGTTTTACTTCTCCTATTAGATATAAAACTTACAGAAAGGATGTTGCGTGGCTTTTTCTTGTAATTAAAGTAAATGCATTTAGTCTGCCATTTTTATCCTCTACCTTATTCACCTTACATAATATTATTTGCAAAATAAGATCTTTTGTTATTCCTTGCAAGAAATTTGGAGATGTTTTTTAAAATTAAGGAGTCTTTGTGTATATTTGTATGAGGAGGCAATGATGGGGTATAAGGTAGTCTGAATCTCCAGAGCTGAGATTTGAGCAGTTCTTAAAGTTCAGGAATATTAATAGTCTCAGATCTACTCATACAGTGATCATCATATTGTGCAAGAAATCAGGACATATGTGAAACTGTCTTAAATCAATGATCAATGACAATTGGAATGTAATCACTGATCTCTTAGTAATCTAGTTGCTGACTTGAGTCTGAAGAACTGATACACTCTTAAAAATCAGAGTTGTGATTGTAATTTTATATGAAATCTCTTATCCATACAAACATTTGACTTTGTTCTCAATTTTCTTTCAATAATATCTGATCAACTGCTTTGGTTTTTGAGTACTGTAGGTTGGCATGAAACCACCTACTTTCTAATAGTAGGACTACAGGAAGCCTGTACTTAGTCTTTTAATTCCTTGCCTCTACACTGTCATTTGTATTAGGAGTGAACTTTGAGAAACTGTTACGAATACTTCCTTTACTTCCTTCAGCAGCTCCAAATGATATGTGATAATTTAGCACCAGATCCAAACAATAATGCAATTACTAATTTTCAGTGGGACTCTCATGGTTGGTTTTTGGCTTTGCTTTTTTGGGGGGGCAGGGATGGAATTAATGATGAGAGAAAATTTTTCGTCTTTGCTTGTTTTCTTTCTTTTTGAGGTTTCCACCAGACTCTTTTCAACAGACAAATTCCAGCCCTTAGATCCCACTCAGGAGCTTATATTTCCTCCAGAACTAATGGTAATTTTTGCTGCTTATAGACTATTCTTTAGCTCTGTCTTTTCTGTAGTAGTCTGTAGTTCAGAACTCGTTCTGAAGTCCTTCTTAGCAGTAATTCATCAGAAGAAATGTCATAACATTTTAATATAAATCCAAAATTATATTCCTTTTTTTCTCAGTGAGTTTATTGAATATTTACATACAAAAAATGATCATATTGGGAAAATGAAGTTGCAGAGTTAGGTATTAGATGAGAAGACAAACAGTAACTTAAACTGGGTTTTCAGTGCAGCACCTGAAGAAATTCCTCTCAGCAAACTGAATGGCAAACACTTTTTAACATTGGCACAACAATGCATCTTTCCCATTTTGTGGCTTAATAGTTTTGTTCATCTTTTCTGTCAAAATGTCAGCCTCAGATAGCCACCCAGACCAGGGAGTGTTTAGCCCCAGTGATTAAAGTATGACAAAGATATAAGCAGCTGAAATAAGGGCCCTGTAATGGAAAGTGTCAGGCATCCTTAATTACTGACAGCACTGTTTGCCCTAGAAAAACTGAAAGCTGTTTGCTTTACATTGTTGTCAATCTATAGATTCAAAGCCAAATTCTCTGTAACTAGAAAGGTTGATAACTGTGGGACAGGGATTCTTGACTGTGATTTGTACACAAGCTATTTCCAAGTGATCAGTGAACAGTGCTAGAACAGCCAGAGGCATCCATATGCATGCTTAATCTAGAAAGGGATACTGCTGCCACTGTCATGACCTCCAAGTAAGCTAAGTGTGCAAACAGCTCCCTAAGTATTTTTTTTATCACTTTTCTAATAATTTCAGCAATTGCAGGATTTATTCCTACATTTTTTTGCTTGGAGCCTATTTATTATCAATCTTGTTTATTAGCCCATTGTAATTAATTGAAGACATTTCACGCATGCAGTCTAGAAATTCACCACTATGCAAAGAGCCAGCATAACAGTTCCATTTGTGTCCAATTTTGAAGGATTAAGTAGAACTGCCATTGTTTAAGAACTTTTGATGTTCAGCCTAGTGTCTATTAGACCTTGCACCTGTCTATATGTCTAAATATTTAAATCTGCCTGCCATATTTCCCCATCAGAGAATGGCTGAAAATCAACCAAAAAGAACTCTCTTGTTTCACGGGGAGCGAATGACATGGATTTCTCCTGTAAGCTTAGATGAATTACTGGATCTGAAAGCTGCCCACCCCAAAGCACCTCTTGTGGTTGGGAACACCAGTGTGGGTATGTATACAATCAGAATGGCTCCTGTTGCCATAGTTCCAGCATGCATGGGAGGAGGTGGGGCTACATTTGTCATTCTTCTTGCATTTTCATTCTTAAGCTTACTCCCTGCTATGTTGGAGTTGTCGTTATGGAAAATGCCTTTTGTCTAAGTCTATTCCTTTCTGGTAGGACCTGAGATGAAGTTTAGAGGCGTGTTCCATCCAATTGTTATTGCTCCTGCAAGGATCCCAGATCTGAATGTGGTGAAATGTACGGATGACGGTCAGTAGGCTTTGCTTTGTTCAGATGTAGGAGATTTCTCTGCAGTAAGGGATGCTGCTTCATTCCATAGTGCTGAAGGTGTGAAGCTGACTCACTTTTAGGTAAAATGTCACCTAAACATTTACTCAGTCAAAGCTGACGCAAGGGAAGCAGCTGGAATGGGCAGCTGGAAGCAGAGAAGGGATTTCCCTTTTAGTTGAAGTGGTGAGCTAATAGTTTCATAATTGCATGAAATTTTACCCTCAGTCTCCTGAAATGAAAGCTCACTTTAATGTGCAAAGGCCTCTCTCCTTATATCTGCCTGTATTCCACTTGAGCAATCCTAGCTCTATAGTCCGAGCATAGTTTAAAACCCAGGCAATAATGCACACATTACACTTTCATAATCTTTTGGTTACAGGATTAACTCTGGGAGCTGCCTGCAGCCTCTCTCTTGTGAAAGACATCTTGACAAGTGCAATCTCAGAGTTCCCTGAAGAGAAGACAAGGGTTTTCTGTGCTATCTTGCAGCAATTAAGAACACTGGGCGGAGAACAGATAAGAAATGTTGCTGTATGTTTTTCATTACTTGCAATAACAATTGTAACAAATTGTAACAAATGTGAAATTGGTCCTGAGATGTAAAACTTGTGGTTTTAAGTCTGTTTTTTATCTGTGAGTTTCCTATCAATACATCTTTTTTGAGCTTTCGGTATGTATAGTCTGCATGTTATAGTGTCACTTAATGTAAAAATGGAGATCATAAATTTCTTTTTTTCCAGTCATTAGGTGGAAACATCATAAGTAGAAAATCAACCTCAGACTTGAATCCTATTCTGGCAGCCAGCAACTGTATGCTCAATCTGGCTTCAAGAGGTAAGAGGAAATAGCCTGTCTCTGTCGTAGTGCAGAGGTCCAGGATCCTATTGCATGGGGAGAGGGGAAATAATGACACGTGAGCATTTGTTACGGAACCCTTTTCCCACTCTAATACAAGATCACATCTGCAAGAGAAGCAGTTTGCAAATGAAGAACACATCAAAGATTCTCATGTCAAGGGTAAGCATTCAGACCAACCAAATCACATGTACTTCTGCGAGCAGTGAATTACTGTAAGCTGTCATTCATTAGAGCTGGGCCGGCCACTAACAACAGGACATAAGCACTCGTAAAACCTCACCGTTTGAGTAACTATATACTACCTGCCCACCTACCTGGTAGGTTTTTTTCTGTAATTGATGCTTTACCCTGGTTTAAAATCACTTTCTGGCCCTGAGAAGAACTCTGGCTTCTCGTTCCTCACAGGTACTTACTTCTGTTACAGGAGCCACTAGGCCAGCATCTTTTTCCATGCCCGTTTCCTCAGTTTCCTTCCATCACTGTATATCTACTCCCCCCTACCTGCTCCTTTTCTTGTGCACTATCTTACTATTGGAAGGTTGATAAAATTATTGGTAAACGTGGGCTATCTGGTGGTCTGGAATTGCATGCTTTCCCTTCTAGATGCCTTATCACCTTTTTTCCCTTGATCCAGACACAGTGCATATTGCCATTTCAGAGCATGTAATATTCCAACACCCTGAAACGCTTGTTCTTTAGGGGATTGTTTCTGAGCCAGGATTTCTTAGGACAGATACACAAAAACTTATGCTGTATAATTTCCATGACTTCTTCCTGCGTATTTTGGCATTGAGAAGAAAAACACCTGTCAGAATGTTCTTCTGACAAGCAAAAGTGTACATATTTGCATCTTCTTACTCAACAATTCTAATGATGTGCCTACTTATTTGAGTGATGAATAGGATCACTGATTGATATCTCTTTCTATTAACCTGACAGAACTTTACTGCTGAGAGAGGGGTTTAGGTGTTTTCACAGGTTTTTAACATATTTCTTTGCCAAACAGTAGTCAGTGAGACATGGGAAAAGTGGATTGTTCAAGAAAAAGAGGTTGCAGAAGCACTACTAGTTCTTAGAGTTTATCTTAGATCACAGTGTAAGAGAAAATGCACCTTCCTAGATCCTGGCAGGCTCATAGGTGGGATTGGACAGTAATCTTTATGTGTGTAAACCAAGTGTGTTCTGAATGGAATTGCAAAGGCAAAAATCCAGAAACGCCATTGCTGCTGTTGTTAACAGTGCTATTTTTCAGATTCACACTTCAACAAAATAAAACTCCTTTACTAAAATTTTACTGTCGCACTAATTATATTTGAGGAATGCAATTTTAATGCTAAATTATATTCTAGGATGAACAGGTTAGTGTCATCATTAAACAAAAAACATGAAGAAAATAATCTTGCTGTAAAGCAGCAAGTCTTGAACTGTCATGTTCATTGAATGCGAGGGAAGTGTTTTAATATAAGAACCTTTTAAAAATGGCACAGAAAATTATCTGGTTATAGAAAGTCTTGAGATAGGTCAGGGCTACTGCCAGATAAATAGTGTCTAGTAATAAAACAGAATTTATTTTTAAATGCATCGGACCCCTTAGGTAGCATGCAAAAAGTACAAAGGACACAGAAGACTAGTAAAAAATATACTTTGACTGAATCTGTCAAACACACGTGAGTAAATTCCACACTGGTGAATCGCTGTGGATTTTCATCTGTACAGTGATCATGCCTCTCTGTTTTTGCAGAATGACAATGCTGCTTGACAGTTGTGTTACTGATATAGTTGCAATCCTATTAACAAAACTCATTGAGCCAATGGAGCTTGTTTCATTAATAGAATCAATTACATGTGTGAAAATATTGCATTTCCAGGAAGCTTGCTAGCTTAACTCTGTGGTGATATCAGCAAACCCAATGCAGCATAGATGGAATTTAAGTGTTCAAAGGGCTAGTACAGATTTAGGTTCCTTGCGGAATTTTATCCTCTTCCCTTTTGAAAATTCCATCTTTAAGTAGTATATATCATAGAATGACGGTCACTTTTAGAATAATCTACCAAAAAGAGAAAGGAAAAGGCAATAGCATTGATTCCCTTCTGGTCTCCTAGAAGTGTTCAGAATCTCAGAACAAAAAAACCCAAAACAAAACAACAAAACAAAAACTAAAGATTTTTTTTTTTTTTTTACTTTTGCAGCAGTTCTTTTTTGTTCAGTTGTCTTCCTCATTCTTTATGTTTCAGAAGGAAAGGTAGTGATGACAGCAGCTGCAGAGATTTGAAACAGATTGACAGGAGTGGGGATGGGATCATCGTGGCAGAATCAGAAGGGAGGATTATGGAATGGGGGTTGATCTCTGGGCACTTTGTTGGGACTCTGGTTCGATAGTTAGGATACTATGGAAGGTGGAGCTGTCATTTGTATTTATAGAGCATACCACTGATAATTTGTTATGTAAACTCTGTAGTTATTATTTACTCAGGGAGGCTGTGGGTATATCTTACCAATTAAAATATGATTGATATATGTTAATTGCACAATTGTACAGAAGTTTCTGAATTTGGGATTTTTTTAGGAAGAAAGTGGCAGATTCCTTTGAGTAATATTTTTGCAGATGGAGTTGGTAGCAATACTATTACACCAGAAGAGATCTTAGTCTCTGTCCATATTCCTCATTCTAGGAAGGTAAGTTACTAGTTTGTTTAGATTTGCTTTATGCAGAGTTAAAGACTATTAAATAAAGAGCAGGAGGGGGCATAGTCCCTGTGTTTAAAGTAACACTATTGCTGCTCAATTTCTGAATTCCTTATATTTGATCCTGTCAGTGCCATACTATCTCCCAGTTTCAGCCAAAACCCACAACTTAGCAGGTAGCTGGTGATATAAAAAGAATGATATTCAGACAAAAGTTTACCCTAAAACGATGAGGGCAATAACAATTGTCTAGACCCCCTACAGAAAGGGGTCTTGGACAAGCTGCCATAGTCCTCACCAAAGCAGACTGCTCACCTGTGATGTGGTTGTCATTAAGCAAGTAAAGCATTGTTATCTGTTGAGGATTTTTCTTAAAATAACATGAGATTAGACATGTGTGTGGTGCTTCCATAAATGTTGCTGAACTGAATAATAGTCTTTAACTGGTATTGAGCTTGCAAGAGTGGATATGCGAACTTGTAAGAGAATTATGGGTCACGTTATCTGAGTACTAAAGTTTGGCAATACTTTGAAGCCTCTAAGCTTTTGATCTTGTTATAAATGCAACTCCAGTCCACAAGATCCTTGTCTTCCAGCTATGTACTGTGAAAAAATCTAGGTCTTTGAACGGTATAGATGATGGAGGATTGGGTATGGACTGCTAGAAAACCAAAGATGGTAAAGATACTGATAGGTCAAGAGAAGGAAGTGTATGGTCTTGAATGCTCAGGAAGTTGAATTTGTGCTCTTGATTTTTTATTCTCTTGCTTCACATAGTGCAAGAACAAGTTCTACTTTCAGATACTTACATGTCTGCAGGTTTCCCACTTCTGTCTACTCTTGCTCAGGGGGAGTATGTCTCTGCATTTCGACAAGCACCAAGACGGGAAAATGCTCTCCCAATAACCAATGCTGGGATGAGAGTCCTTTTTGAAGAAGGTACAGATGCAATAAAGGATTTAAGCATTTTCTATGGAGGTGCTCCCTCAACGACAATCTGTGCAAAACAAACCTGTCAGACACTTATCGGAAGGTACAATTTCTCTGCCTTCTCTATATCTCTGAATAAAGGGACTTTGAGAGCTTGGGTGTACTTCCTTGGAGCATAAAATTACAGAAGGATTTCACTTGTCTGGCTGATGCCATGTATGTTCAAGCCTTAATGATCTGATCATGCCTTAATGATGACTTTTAAGGATTTTTGGAGCCTGGAGGACTTTTCAGGACCTTTTGGAGTCTGCACATGGCTGCAACTCCAGTGTGAAGTATGCAGAGATATGCAATGTGAGCTGTGAGATAGGTGAATGAGGTATACATAGTCGCTTGTGCACCTGAACCCAAGCATTGGTAAATGATGATGTATCCTGTAGGCTTGATAATCCCATAGTATCAGTGTTCTCGAGCCCTGCGGTTTGGCTCGAAGAGATACAAAGTTTGAGAACTTCAGATATGCCCAATAAATTTAGGAGCACAAGTCAAGCCTTAACCTTTTCAATGTCTCGGCATCTACAAGATCCTCGTAGTCTCTGAAGTTAATCCCTGACATTACCTCCTACTTTAGAGCATCTGTCCAAGTTTTGGAGGAAAAAAACTTACAAATAATTCCAGCAGTATAAATCCATTAATTTAAATGGAGTCCCACTGCACTGTTTTACCATTTAATATACAATGTTTCTCTAGTTGAAGTACTTACTATTTTTTCTGCTTTACCTTATTCAATTTATTCTAACAGATTTAGATTTTGATATTTAACATTGTGTAACTATACTTTGAGGATTTTCAGAACATGTAACAGATATCCAGCACTAATCAGATCCCTTGAAAGCAGCTACAGTTCACATCAATGTCATTATCCACTTTTCTTTAAATATAGGACAGTATCTGCAGAATAGTGATAGTCTGTAAGACTGTTAAATCAGCTTTAAAGCTGTAATAGGTTTTGTTTATTTATTTGTTTTAGAAAGGCCGGCATAGCACTCAGTTCCATTGATTTAAGGGACCTCACTTCTGTGAGCAACATTTACCTACACTGTTTTCAAAATTGCAGGCCATTATTAGAATCAATATTGTGGCTTCATTGTGAGCAAGATTATGCTTGCAGTCCATGGTACAAACGGATTACTGCAGTTTGTATTTATTTTTCTGAATCCTGATCTCATTCTATCTGTTATTCTTCCTGACAGACACTGGAATGAAGAAATGCTGGATGAAGCTTGCAGACTAGTTCTTAAAGAAATTGCTCTTCCAGGCTCAGCCAGTGGTGAAAAAGTAGACTATAAGAAAACCCTGATAGTCAGTTTCTTCTACAGATTTTTCCTGGAAGTATTGCAATCATTAAAGACAATGGTAAATTAGTTCTCCGTGTCTGCTTTTGTGCAAGCAATTGAAAGGGTTTTTTCTGTCTGTTGATGTTTGCAACTTGTACAATGTGATAAATATTGTCTTTGGGGTTCAGATCTACAGAAGAACATAAGTGCTTAACTCTCAAAGAGACTGAAGGAGAGATGCCCATTTAACTTTTAGGTGCTCAGATATCTTTACCTTGGACATTAGGCTTTAAAAAAAATTGTTAATGCAACAATGTATCAGTATTGAGCTCCCAAGCCCAAAGAAAACATATATGAAGTCTTACTCCATCTGTCTGTAGTTCAAAACATAAATAGAATAGAATAGAATAGGAAATAGAAATAAAAAATAGGAAAAAAAATAGAATAGAAATAAAGGCTTTGAAAAGCAGCTGGAGGTGTTAAACCAGCCCTCCTTCTTGTTGACTGGGAGAGGAGAACTCTAAAATTTAATTTCCCAGCATTCTAGGTGTCTACTTATTTTTGCCTTAAATCTGTTCTTATGAGGAAAAATATCCCTTTTGCCTTTTTCTTCTGTGTTACCTTGAGCTCGCTCTTCTAAATTACTATTGCTAGGTAATTTACTGTTACCAGGAGTGATTCTGTGCCAGCTTTGATCAGACTCCAGAACAAAGCTCTTCTGACTATTCCTGCTTTACGTTGCTTACTTTAAACAGGCATATTTGTTGAATCCAATATATTTTAAAATATTGTTTAGTGAAATCTCGAAACTCCACATTGTTTTAAAATTGTTATTTTAGAGCCTTTCTAGCTTGTGAGAGTCCTGAAGGAATTTCCTATACAAAGAGTTTGTATTTGGTGATTTTGGTTGTTAGCTTTTTTAATTGGAATATTCAAAATGTGAGTTTTAGTAGTAATTCAATTCTTTTTCAGGATCCTTTCCGCTACCCTGGGATACCTATGGAATATAAGAGTGTCCTACAAGATTTCAAAACCAAAATGCCCCAGAGTATCCAAATATACCAGGCAAGTTATTTTATTCTAAGATTGTTCTGTGCTTCATTAGACTTGTTAAAAACTCATGGTTCAAGCATAACCCTTCCTGTGAAGCTCAAGTACAAATTTTCCAAAGGATTGAAGGCAACGGGGTCTTAGTGGTTGATTTTAGCTCTCGATTAGAAAAAACTCGTCTGTAAAAATAGTCCCTTCTATACTCACTTCTTCTAAACAGTTCTCAAAAGATAAATATGCTGAGAAAACTCTGTTGTCAGACTTCTTAAACTTGGATATTGCAGTGCGCAACCCAATTGGAAAAAAATTTGAAGAATATAAAAAAGATTGAAAATCCCACATCTATAGCTATCACTATAGTATTCTTGCCGAAGATACACTTTTCTATAAGATCTGAGAGGGCTCTTAGGTCTTACGGTAGATTTAGGAACCAAGATGGAGTTTGTGATTGATAGCTATCCGATCAAATTACAGGAGTATTCAAGAAGTTAGCAGTAGAGGGCAGCAAAGAACACCTTTTGGATTTTCTGAGCTCACCGTCGTGACTAGGTCATGGTGGAACGCCTGCAAGGATTTTTGATATTTCGATACCCACAATACATAAGTAAAAATATCAAGTTTTTGAAAACCTAAAGAAAATTCAAATGAAATCTAGGTAAACTTTTTTTTTTAATTTTCAGATTTTATTTTAGATTAACATTTTAGCTGTAAATACTTTAAATTTGTTCAAGTTATCTTCAGCTTCCTTCAGAGTTGTTGTCAAAAAAAAGACACTAGAGACTTACAAAAGGGACCAGGATCAAAGGAACTAGTTGTTTGTGACTTTCAGCAATTTATTCCCCAGCTTCAAGAAAGTGACTAAACAGAAATGGAAACAATTTCTTATTCAGGTCAGTGGGTACTGAGCAACAGAGATTATTTAGAAATCCAGAAAATCTGTTTTTTCACTTGAAATTTCTGTCTAACTTTCTCAGGTCCCTATCTTTTGTCTGGAGTTCTTCATCTGAACATTAAAATTAAGGGGGGAAAAAAATGTATTCTGAGAGATAAATACCTGGTCATTCTGTTAGTGGAAGAGTTGAGATGGTTTGGCTGAGACAGCCATTTGAAGAACTTTAGGCAGTCAAGTGAAAAATGTCTGTTCTTGGCCTTGGTCTAATAGCAGACAGTGTGCCAGAAAGTGCAGGAGGTAGAAATGTATAGCCAGAATACTTGTGTGCTGGAAACTATAGAAGAAAAAAAGGTTTTGAGTTCTGAGCAATTATTTAGTTCTAAATGTAGAAAAGGAAAAAGTTAGTGTGAACACTGACCCAGAAATTGGAAGCTGGCAACAATTAGTTGGTGTGGTAGAATTAACTGGCCACACTGAATTAACTTTCAGGAAAGACTTAGCAAAACCAGGTTGATAAGGCACTAAATTCATACACACGTGCAAGGAGATAAAATTGGGAAGGAAATATTTAAACAACATTTTTTTCACTGATTTACATTAATCCATTGCGATCTTACAGTGAGGAAGACAAATCCTAGGAATCACTGAAAATAGCTCAAAACACAACACCAGACACTGGTAAAATACAAAACAGAATCTTGTGAGAAAAATTTGGAAAATTATCAAAGATTTATGACACCAATCAGTAAGGGAGGAATCTGTTCTTCTGAAAAAAAGAAGTGCTGTTTGTATTACTTTGATATAAATGATTAAGGAAAAAAATCCAAATAGACAAACCTGTGCAAGGCTCTTGGAAGGCTCCTTAAGAGAAGAAATTGAAGAAATCCTCAGGAGCAGCAATCACCTGCATCCTCATAACTTTCGATACGGAACTAGTAGATGATAATGTGAATAGCTGTGCAGCTTGCTCTAGGTGAACCTGCTTTAGCAGCGGGTTGGACTAGATGAACTCCAGAGGTTCCTTCCAACCCCTGCCATTCTGTGATTCTGTGAATCATCTGATTTTCTGATTACTGTAACAGTAACATGACTATTCTTTTTTTAACCGTTTGGTGGTGGGGTGTGTGTGGTTTTGACTGTACAGGACATAGAGCCGAGTCAGTCTCCCCAGGATCCTGTAGGACGGCCAATTATGCACCAGTCTGGAATTAAGCATGCCACCGGTGAAGCAGTTTACATTGATGACCTTCCTTCTGTGGATGGGGAACTCTTCCTGGCTGTTGTCACTAGTTCCAGAGCTCATGCTAAGATTGTGTAAGTGTTCAAAGTATAGCTGAATAAAGCGTTGTTACGAACTGCTGTCTGAGATTTTTAGAGCAGACTAATGAGTTATGTGTATACAGAACAGCACACCTGATACCCGCACTGGCTCAGGTGCTGGAAGCAATGTTGTCGCTCTAGTAGATGTCTCTGGATTTAACTGTCTCATTCCATATTACTGTACTAATAAGGTTGAACTGTTTCTGGTCCATGAGCCAGCCTAGGACCACTCCACAAAGTGCTGAGCAGTGCAGTGCAAGCAGACACTGAAACTCGGCTTTGCCAATATTGCTTTGAAATCTCTATTATGAAAAAGGCAGTGGTTCAAAATGAAGGAAATAGTGTTGCAACATTGCAGCAACAAGGTAGCAAAGGTCATATGAGGCGTTATAGGAGAGGAAGATAGGAACAGGATTTTATTTTGAAAGAAAACTGTTTTCACTTGTGTTTTTGTGCTGCCAAGATACACCTATTCTACCAGTTTGTTCAACATTCAGGCACCAAAATACACATATCCAAGTTGTCTGCCGAGCATTCAGGCACGAAGGCATGTATCCAGGTGGTCTGGTCAGGATTAATTGTGATGATAGAGAGGACTGGGGCTGTCAGCTATAGAGTTCTTATTGTATTTCCTGGCTTACTCTTAGGTTAGTATGCTGGGTTTGGATGTGCTCTTTTTGGTACCGTCAAGGAGGTATCACCCCCATCTCTGTGAGTCAGTAGGATTTCTTCACTTTCCTTTGTCTTCTGATCTGGGTGTCCAGAGAAGATGCCTGTAGATGTGCTGGGGTCTTGATAACCTGCTAAACTAAGTGCTATCAAAATATGCCATTCTTATAGGCCTTCTGTAGTTCTTTCTGATCCTTCTACACCCATACATTCCCATCCAGTCTCCATTTATACTGGTCTTGCTATTTCTATTATAGTTCTCTATATGAACTCTCTGTTTATAGGTGCTTATTTGTATCAGTTTGATATCAGTGTAGGCTGTGAGGTCTTAGAAAGCATCATAATTGTGCAGTGATTTTTATTATATCAGTGCAGTTCAGGCATTCTAGTGGGCCAATGATTTTCCTGTCGCATCTAGAATATTTCCTAGAAATGAAGCAGGTTTGTAGAATTTTGAATTGCCTTTGGCCTGCACTTACTCACATGCCAGAGGTAGAAGGACGAGATACGTCTGAACCTATGAGCAGATCCTGGCAGTACAAAAACCATACCTCTATACTGTGTTCCCTTCCTCTGTGCAATGTTTTGCAAAAGTAATAAATTACACTTCTCTTTTCCCATATCCCAATCAGATCTATAGATACCTCAGAGGCTCTAAAAGGACCAGGTGTGTTTGATATCATAACAGCTCATGATGTACCAGCCACAAATGAGTTTTACTACTCCAGTGATCCGGAGATTATATTTGCAAGACACAAGGTATAACTACTGTCTTTTTTAAACTGATGTTCTTAATTTTTATTGGTTTTCTTCATATTTTTATAATGAAATTTTACTTGTTGACTCATGAATTTCTGTATTGTGTCTAAATCAGGAATCACTTTAGCCATATAACAAGGTAAATTCTTACAATTTTTTCTCATTCCCTTTTCAACTTCAAAATAGCTCACGTGCATTATATTCTGACTAGAGAAAAATATATAAATCAGAAAAATACCCCACAAAACTGAGTTGTTGGAAGAGTATGTTTCATTGAAAGTTAGGCTCCTAAATCACTTATCCATTTTTGAATACTGTGTTTTCTTTGATTCACTTATTATATTCGTATTTCTAATAATTTGTTAGCTTCATGGATGAGCTAATAAAGATCCTAGGTCAAAACAAGATTCCAAAAAGGAAACATGAATAATGGTTACATGAAAGAAGAATATCAACAGCACATATGGGGATAATTTGAATCCAGTCTTTGATTAAGTGGTGTGTATTTTACAGGTGATTTGTGTGGGTCAGATTATCTGTGCTGTGGTCGCGGATTCAGATTTTCATGCCAAACAAGCAGCTGCAAAAGTGAAGATAGAGTATGAAGTGCTGGAACCAGTGATCTTAACAATTGAGGTACTAATAATTTATCTTCTCTTGCTTTTTTATTGTTTTATCTATATAATTAATGGAAGAAGCAGTTCATACTCTTCACTTGCTTTTTAAACATGATTTTCTGGGAAACAAGGTAAGTGTGAACATCCAAATTAACCAGTCCCCCTATAAATAACTTTTCAACCTTTTGGATAATTTTGACCACCTGTGATAGATAGGGAACAGTCTCAAAGGTATTAAGGTCCCACAGGTTTCATAATAATAAACGTAAGAGTAGAAAAGAAGAATTCTTTTAATGTTCCCAGTGAGGGAAAGGCAGTGAGCAAACTGGTTTTTTGTAATTCTTTTGGTAGCTACCAGTTGGTCAATCAATGTGTGTATGTTGGCTGAACAATCAGCTCCTAATTATCTGTAGCATTTTGTGTCTGTTGTCAGGTTAGCAAGCCAACAAAGTTAGGCTGGAGACACAGGAAGTGTTGGGGGAATTTGAGGGGAAAGGGGATATAGAACATTTTAGAAATGTGATGAGGGAGTCACAGGGGAAATGGACGTATGCTGGGTTAATGAGATGAGTGGAAGTAAGGAACTAAGGTCACATTTGCAGGGAACTGGTGTTAGTTCTGGTAGTCACTTTACAGCTTGTTTCCATAATACCTTTGCAGTGTAACGGAACAGTCTTTCTGGTATGAAAATAGTAGTCATCTCTTTTTAAAGACTGGCAAATTTTACTAATATTTCATTGCAGTTGAATCTCCGATTAAGTCTTATTAGGAATAAAGCAAATCATACTTAATAGATTCTACTTTTACTTGGTCCTTGTGATTTCTTCCCCTGTTACTGGCATCACCCTTTGGATGATGGGGTTGCGTTCTTATTCTGTGCTGTCTTGGTCACTTGCTAGATGTGTGAGAGGGAAGAGCAGGCTGAATAAACCAAATGTATTTCCTTAAAAAACTGCTATCATCTGTAACACAAGACACATGAGGAAAGAATTGCTGGAACTGAATACACAAACTCATCAACAATGACAGTAAAGTGATGAAATACAGTTATTCATTGACTTTGATAGCTGGTGATTCAAATCTCTGAAGAGAATGGTGTTTCTCCTGAGAGTAAAATGCCACAACAAGCTGAGAACCTTTAAAATACTTTAAAAATTTATTTCTCTTTTTCTCCACTGCAGGAAGCTATAAAGCACAACTCGTTCTTTGAGCCGAAAAGAAAATTAGAACAAGGAAATGTTGATCAGGCTTTTGAAACTGTTGATAATATAATTGAAGGTAAGCGTCAGAATACAGCTGATGAGAAGTTGTTGTCAGTATTTGGGTTTGTCTGTCTGTTCTTCAAGTCCCAGTTCTACCTTTTTTCCATATAACCATTAGGCACGAGAAACCCCTTGGTCCCCTGGAAAAAAATGTGGTTAAACCTAGTGGTCCTGCTACTACATTCAAGCTTTCTGCATACTCTGTCCGTGAAATAATCACAGAATAATTAGGTTGGAAGGGAGTTATCTAGTCCAACTTCCTCCTGAAAGGAGGTGTAGTTAGGGTAGATTACTGAGGGCCACGTCCAGTCAGGTTTTGAATACCTCCAAAAGTGGAGATTTCACAACCTCAATGGGCACCTCTTCCGATGTTTGACCACATTTGAATTTCTTGTGGGTGTTGCCTGTTATCCTTCCACTGTGCATCTCTTGAGAACAGTCTGGCTCACTCTTCCCTACACCCTTGTATTAGTGGGTTGTAGACAGCAGTAAGATCTCCCCTTAACCCTTTGCTTCTTATGGATGAATAAATCCAGTTCTCTCAGCCTCTTCTGATACATGCTGTGGTCCAGCCTCCTGACCATCTAGGTGGCTGCCTTCTTGACCTGGTCCAGTATGTCCATACTTTGTTTAATTTATCTATGTTTTATTTAAAATTGTCACCACTTGTAGGCAATATTGTTCTGCTATTAATCAAGCTCTGTTGATGCCACTGGAAAAAGACCAATTTAATCCTGCAAGAAGTTTCATCCATGTTTTTGTTTTAGATGTTGCTCCTTCATACAAGGAGCATCATAAGATTTGACACTGATTACCGTAATTTACGTGATGATGGGCAGTTGGTTCTTTCTGATTCATGTCTTCTGTCCTTTTCCCTCAGTAACACTTCTGTTTTTCTCTTTGATTCAGGGGAGATTTGCATTGGGGGGCAGGAACACTTCTACATGGAGACTCAGAGTGTGCTTGCTGTTCCAAAAGGAGAAGATAGAGAAATGGATGTGTATGTGTCAACACAGCATCCAGCAATTATTCAGGTAATACAGAGCATTCTCAGAGAAAGTGATTGAACCTGTGACCATAGAGCTTTTTAAGTTTGGTTTACAAATCCATCTTAACAGTTTAGAAGCAGTAGGAACATGACATTGCATATCTGGATTATCCAAGAGCAGCTGCTTTGTATACTGGTGTATCCTGATAAACACTGACCACTACACTATGAGGATAAGGAGGAAGTAAAAGTCTCTTATTTCACTGTGAACAAAGTCCCTCATGCCCCATTATTGTAGGCATGCAAAACTCCCTGTGGAACGCTGGGGCTCCTTCATCCCTATTAGCTTTCCATTGAGGTGAGGAGCAATCAGCACCCTGCAGAGTCAGTCTGCTGAGGCTTTGATCAATTCTAATAGCTGCAGGTAAGGCTGCTGCTCCATGCCAAAATCATAATCATAGAGTGGTTTGGGTTTGAGGGAACCTTTAAAGATCATCTAATCCAACCCCCCTGCCATGGACAGGGATGTCTTTCACTAGATCAGGTTTCTCAAAGCCTTGTCCAACCTGACCTTGAACACTTCCAATGATGTGGCATCTACAACTTCTCTGGGCTACCTGTTCCAGTGTCTCACCACCCTCATTGTAAAAAATTTCTTCCTTATGTCCAATCTAAGCCTACCCTCTTTCACTTTAAAACTCTTGCCCCTTGTCCTGTCAGTACAGGCCTTGGTAAAAAGTTTCTCTGTTTCTCACAAGCCCCCTTTATATATTGAAAGGCCACAATAAGGTCTCCTTGGAGCCTTTTCTTCTCCAGGCTGAAAAAATTCCAACTCTCTCAGCCTTCCTTCATAGGAGAAGTGTTCTATCCCTTTGATCATTCGTCTGATGGTAAATGGTAAAGCAAACACTGATATAGCATATGGTCTACATAGCAATAGCTATGGTGCATGAAACTGATAGTATTTCAGACTCAACACTGGCATTTTGTGTTCAAAGCCCAGTTCAGGTCCTTTATCATTTCCATTATTATTGTATTGCCAATAGCCTAGAAGCATGAAGAACTTTGTGTTTGAGAAAATTATTTGAAGCAATATTCCCAACACTAGCAAGACCGTAGGTTATTAAAAAACAAATGGTTTTATTTGAATTACAAATTAAAATAAAATTTATGATCTTACTAATAAAAATAATAAAAACTGTATTCTAATCCCTTTTTCTTATACCTGAAGTTTCTTACTGTTTAGGTACTGAAATCCAAGGGTATTATTCTTCACTCCTGTCCATGGCCAAGAAAAACCTTTTCTAGAAAAGGGTTCCATAGATGTTTCTTGTGTTGGCTTTTTTTTTGTCTCCATGATAGAGATTTTAAATGTGAACACTGCTGAGTGTTTGTTGTTATCTTTTTCTTGCTTTTTAAGCTAGGGTAAAGGAGAAATTGTTTTCATCTGATTAAAAAAAAGAACAACCACAACCTTTTTTTTTTTTCTATAAAAGGTTTTTATTTCAGAACCAAACTTTTAGGCTCAGTTTGAGTTCACATAAAAGATTGAAACTGGTCTTACAGGAGATGGTAGCTGCAAGTTTAGGCGTTCCAGCCAACAGAATCATGTGCCATGTTAAACGAGTTGGTGGAGCTTTTGGTGGGAAACTCCTGAAAGCTGGCTTACTGGCATCAGTTGCTGCAGTGGCAGCGAACAAGTAAGTGTGGTATGTGTGTACAGGGATATGAAGAGAAAATGGGGTGAACAAGTTTTGCGTTTTGGCTAAAATGCTTTCTCCTTTCCCAAATTGCTAGCCAAAAAGTCATAAAATCCTGACTGTTCACATTTTGTAAAACGGTTCAGTGCATTCCTTTATTTTGTTTCGTTAGACTGCTTACGTTGAGCAGCTCTAGCCTCAACTAAATTAATGGGACTTGAAGGAATTGGTATAGGCTAGACATGTTCTTGAAATGACTGAGCATTTCAAAAGGACCAGTCCCTAACTACTGAGGCTTTGCATGTACGTTCAAAACATGACATTAACCAGTGAACTTCACTGGCACAGCACAGAACTGGTTTTAAGAACAAGTAGTTCTAGTTCAGTCCACAACATCTTTCAAACAAAATTAGCTTAAATCTATTAGATATTATTATTTTGCTAATACTACTTGAATTAGTTTAGGAACCTTAACACATAAAGTTCCATCCCCCACCCTCCAAATTTGGCGGGACAGTATTGGCAATTAGCTGTCAGGGGATAGTAACCTCTTTCATAAGTATAACTGATTTGCTGAAGAATGCGCATCAGGCTACATCCTGTCCTAGCCAAAATGATCTTGTCATCTGAGTGGTTAGCTCAATGCCTCTCTGTTGTTACTACTGTCACTGTTGTACAAACTGCTTTTGATTATATTTGGCCGTGTTGTCTGTGTTTAGGATTAACCAGACCATGCTAAAAATCATCTTTTTTTATAGTTTAAACAATCTTGTTCTACTGTTAGGACTTCGTTTTACATCTTATGTCTATTTTTTTCAAATGTAACTATTTTCAAAAGTATTATCTGTGTTTTGGATTTATTCCAAGGCACTCTATTTCAGTACAATTCTGAATGGCTAAGAGACAACTATTTCTTGCTTAAGGTTGAATGCTAGCTGCTCTTAACTCATTTAACACAGATCAGTCTTAACAGTGAAATAACAATTTCTTCATAAGCTTGCACTGAGTTATCTCATTGGCTTTCAAGAGATGAAATGAAAATTCTGACATGATTGTATGCAAAAAATATGAACCGTGGACATAACTTTAAGCATATATTTAAGCCTGTTAAAGTTAAGTTTATATGTTTATGTGCATGGCTAGATCTGGATACATGATGAATAGCCATCTTGGTTTTTTGACTGAAATTTGACTTTTCTTTTGTTCATTTAGAACCAGCAGAGCAGTCCGTCTTATTCTGAGCCGAGGGGATGATATGTTAATCACTGGTGGCCGTCATCCTTTCATTGGTAAATATAAAGTGAGTGCCACAAGAATTTGTTGAGAAAATACCTGCCTATATTCTGTGAATAAGTATTTCAGTGTTACTGGTTAATATTTGTTCTATTAATGAAAATTAGTATAATCAGTTCAATTTTTAAACAAAACTACTAGCCAGGAAACCAAGAGATAACGTTGCTGTACAGCCTTTTCTCTGCTTCTGCCTCTATCTCTGCAGGGTTTTGTTTTGTTTTGTTTTCTAGTCCCTTTGTATCCTTTCACTTTTATAGCTTTTCTGTCTTTATTTCTAGCTCAGACTTCTTCTGCAGAGGTTTATTTTAAACTATCCATACTGTTAGGTTCACACAAAGCAGCAGCTAGTTTTTCACAGAAGCAGTGTCATACAGGAAAACTCACTCTATGGAGGAAATTAATCTCTTCCTGCACATGCACTGTCATCAGTCATAACGATTCCTTAGGAGAATTTCTGCCGCCTTTTCCGTCTCTACTACATAGGTAAAGTAAGAGAGGTTTTATAAGATGCTTCCCTGAAGTTGAAAATGAGCTGTAGCTCATGTTGAGAATTCAGGAACTATCAGTGACAACAGGTGAAAAGAGAGATGTTGAGATAAAGATCACATTTCTTCATTAAGAAAAACAAATGTCACACTCCATCTGCCAGACCCTATTCTTACAGTTAGAGTGGGATTTGTCTTTGTCTACAGTGAACATTCCTAGGTGACACACTTATCGGCCATCTCAAGCAATACACAGGAAGCCAGTGGGCTTCCCGGCTTCTTCCTTTCCCAATGGGCTGATGTTGCTTGTTACATGCTGTACCTATACAGATCACAGATGCTAGGTAGGAAAGCCAATATCTTAGGAACATACTTTCTTTCTCTCTTGCCCTTCTATAGTTTCAGTGAATGCTGCTCAGAAATTAATAGTGCAGTATGACCCTAATTGTGTCAGTTACATTCATTTTCAATATATACAAGCACTGAAGAAATTAATGAATGCTAAAATCTAAACAGGTTATTGTTGATTCTTCTAGGTTGGCTTCATGAATGATGGTAGGATCAGAGCTGTGGATGCCAAATATTACATTAATGGAGGATGCACTCCTGATGAATCTGTCCTAGTAAGGATTTTGTAAGCTGACAAATCTTACAACATGAAGGAATCACAAGCTGGAAAATGGTGAAAGCCAAATTTCCTTGCACATGTATCATTAATCATATAGCCTTTTGATGTAAGGACTGTGGGTTGTTGGAAAACCTACACCTAGTAGTTTAAACTTTCCTTATTCAGTTCAGTAAAGCACTACTCTACTTTTTGATATTTTCCTATGCATTCACTTCATGAATGGTTTGTCAGGCTTATTTTCCCATTATAAACATGTCAACTAACAATGTGTTTCTTTTAAAATACATAATACCTGCATCTGTGCCTGCCTAAAGCTTTATGTCTACAAGGCTGGGAAGACCTTTCTTAGCTTTCAGAAAATTCATAGCCATCATTGTCCTGTTACTATCTCTGTGCATTTCTGTACTGGGTCTGCATTTATTGTGCTGTATACCTCAGTTTCTCCCTTATAGGTCTGCAAAGTATAAAATTTTGCTTGCTTTAACATCAGTCACTGACTATTTGTGTTTGCATAGGCTATTCTAGCTGTAACTGAAATGTTTGTTGAGGTTACTACACCTTACCTGCTTGTCATTGCCCCACCTATGGGTATTTTCTGCACTCTGAAATCTGTTAGTTCAACTACCTATGCTGTTGCTGCCTAACCTGGGTTAGAAAAACATCCATGATTAAAAGCATGTACATCAATGCAGATCACATGTCAGAACCATCTTAAGATGAAGTTCTGCAATGATACAGTGAAGCTGGTGGGCCTAGAATTGGAGGCAGTTATAAGCAACTGAGTAACCTTTCCACCCACATCAGCTGCAGCTGGAATAGCATATGTGATAACAGCCTAAGTCTCTAACCTCACTCTGTAATTAATTAGCTCAATAACCAGTGGTCTAGCTGTGTGATTCCATTTGATTCTATTAGTGTAGCATTAATAATCTAACAGTTTTTAAAGGAGAAATAGGCTTATTGGAAATAAAATTTTAAGTTTTACTGAACTTAGAGTCCAGGTTTTTTCTGGTCCAGTGTGACTTACCTGTATGTTCCCAAGACCATATTTTGTGACTTATTCTTTCTTTAGAGAGGACCTTATTCTATGGGAGCCTAGCCCCAGAAAGAGGCAAGATGCTTGATGTCACCATAATAAAGACTATCTAGCATGGGAGTTGAATACCAGTAATCTATGCTTAACTTACTTATTGTTCAGTCAACAATTAATAATATTTTTTTAACTCTCGATGATTGCATCAAGATTAGAACAGACATTTCTGGGAAGAAACTTTGGCATTGCTAAGGGTTGTATTATAATGATATATTGTATTCACTCTGATTTATCAATAATCCTCTTAAGACTGATTGGCTTCATACACATACTTTCTCTGAAGTCCATAAAAGTTGTGTTCATAATAAAAAAAAAAACAAAACAACCCTTTTTATTTTCATTCTGCAAATAACATTTCAACCTATATTTCCTAAGTGAAAAGGTAGCATTATATGACATTATTCATATGCACAGTTATTATAGCAGAACTATCTTCTGTTGTTTCTATGCAGAAATGTTTTAAAGTTTATTATTTAAAGCTCAGTAGGAACAGTAGGAATATAGGCTTAAATTTGCCGTTCTGAGAAATCTACTTAACATTGAAGAGAGACAGTGGCCTCTTCATGAGGCATCAAAACCTTTTTTAACTTATTTATTTATTTTTATACCAGCTCCTAGAGCCTAATTTGAGGTCTCTAGTACGTCACTTTCCTTATATTGTGTTTTTGTGTTTGTCATGTGAAATCTTTAAAAGAAAAACATAAGAACCAGAAGACACTGTAGACTGCAGTACATACGCTTTTTAGTGGAACTAAACCTTAACTGTGAATTTCCATGGGATGTGATAATTCAGAATGCTTTCATCAGTTACTTTCATAGTTCCTATTGCTTTAAATCTAATCTGCCTATTTTTAGTTCTGTGTGGCTTTCGATATCAAAGTAGGAGCAAAATCAATTGTAAAATGAAGTATCTGTTACATCCTTAACTACTAACCAGCACTCAACTGCTAGTAACATCAGTTGGTTCTGTGAAGATCAAAAAAGAACTGAAAACTAATATGCTGCATGAGAAATGTATGAATAAAATCTGTATGCGTGCATAAGAGTATTCTTGCTACCAGTGATTGACAGAAACCCAGTTTTAAAGATAATTGTCTCAAGTTAAGGTCGTTCTATGAGATGAGAAAGATTTAAATGTGAATTTGAAAGAAGCACTGTTCTGGCATTTAACTAGACCTGTTTGTCCTCTGCCTCAGGTAGCAGAAGTATCCTTATTAAAAATGGACAATGCATACAAGATTCCCAACTTGAGATGCTGGGCTTATGCCTGCAAAACAAACTTGCCATCAAACACAGCGTTCCGAGGATTTGGCTTTCCCCAGTCAGCACTGGTGACAGAAACTTGGATAACCGGAGTTGCAGATAAAACTGGTTTATCACCAGAAAAGGTAATAAAATGAAGGCATCTTGTCTCCCAAAATGAAGTCTATGCAACTGGAAAGTTAAACCCCTTTAGATTAGCTCAACTCTTTGAATGCATCTTTTCTAAGTTAAACATACTTTGTGCTAAAATTAGTATTTTTTTTTAATTGATGACTGGTTGTTGAATGAATAGCATACTCTTACAAACTGAACCAAACTGGTAATCATTCAAAAAACATATGGTAATCTTCTTGTTGTCTACTAGTCCCCCCAAATGGTCAGTCTGCCTTTAACAGGTTTGTGTGACAGCTGCTAATTTTACTATTTCAGATTAGGGAAATAAATATGTATAAGGAGAATGATCAGACACACTTCAAACAAAAGCTTGATCCACGAAACTTAATACGGTGTTGGAATGAATGTATGGAGAAATCTGCATACTACTGTAGGAAAACAGCTGTCAATGAATTTAACAAACAAAATTACTGGAAGAAAAAAGGGATTGCCATTGTACCAATGAAGTTTCCGTTTGGACTAGGCACACGTTACCTTTCTCAGGTTAGTTTCTTTAAAGAATAAGTGATGTAAGCTTTGTATCTGTAGAAGATTGCAGTTACTCTACCTTAAGATAGTTACCCTGCCTTAGGATACAAAACAAATATGTTATCTTTCAACTTCTGAAAAACTATCATCCTCCTAGTGGTTGTTCACTGAAGGCTATACTAGCTTCTAGCTCTCTTCAAGCTGAGATAAATTTGTTTGGTTTTCAGGACCCGAGCAGCTTGGACTCTGCCTACTTAAAGGCCAGTCCCATCTTTTGTGAAGTGGCATTGGTATAGATGAGTTGAACACTTCCATGAAAAGTTTTGAGGACTGATGGCAAAGTGTTCATTGGATAAGTTATCCATTCTAGAAACAGCTCTGAGCTTACTCTTTCTGACCATGGGGGTACTATGGGATGCTGTTCTTAAAGACTTAACCCTTTGATGTCATCAAAGACTTAAATTTAAGTAGAGAAGGGCAGTAGTATTTTTAGTCTTTGTATTTTTTTAATCTAGGTGTCCAGTGCTTCTGGAATAGACAGCATTCTATCAATTGAAAATTAATGACTGGCTTGTATCATATCAAACTGTCTGTCTGTTCAAGACTTAAGTCGCAGGACCTTCGTAGTCTACAGTGCTACTTACAGCTGAGTCCAGGAGGAAAATCTCATTCAGAACCTTACTGCTGTCTGATGCTGACAGCCTGCCCAACCTGTGCTGTTGAAAAACCTGTGTCCAAAGGTTCTCAAACGTCAGTGAGAGAGAAAATGGAACTTGCAGCAATTTGCATGCACAGCCACTAGTGAGGGACGTCCTCCAGCTTCTTTTGGAACTGTTGCCAGGTGTAGATTTATTTCAGGATCTAGCAACAGAAAAGGCGGATCTCCAAGGATTTGTATCTTTTTCTGTTAAAGTTCATTATAGAGGAAGAGCAGGGACTAGCATTCCAAATTTTGCTTTCTGTTCAAAAGCATTAAACAGATTGAAATATACTTCAAAACTTTGTCTTTTTTGATTCATCAGTTCATCACCATATACAACACATTTCTCACTGGTCTAATCTTGATTTTGGTTTTCTTTTTTAGGCTGCTGCTCTGGTTCATATTTATACTGATGGGTCTGTGCTTCTGACACATGGTGGAATTGAAATGGGGCAGGGTATTCATACAAAGATGATCCAGGTAACAAATGATCCAGACAAATATTACCTTGTGCTTTACCTCTCATGCAGATGAACACCGTGAAGGTTTTCTTCTTGGTTAGTTAGTGTACCAGTAGGGCAGTTTCTTAATCAGCATAGCCACTGCTTCTTTGCATTGGTGGTGTCAGAAAGCAAAGATACCTTCATTAGGAGTCAGCAGGAAATAAAACCAGATTGTTTGGTTTTTATTCTTCCGATGGTATGTGAAGAGGCTTATTGGAAGTAAGATTTTTTGGAGGGCTGATCCCATAAAACCCACAGTAAAAAAAAAAGACTGTCAGTATTCAGATTAGTTTACAGTCCAGGGAATATTATTATTATTACCATATTTGTTCAGTTGAGAGACAGATCTGTAAAGATATTCATCAAGTCAATGAAAGCTTGGGATCTGGGCCAGCATAATTTGCCCTGTCATACAGGACATAAGCATCAAAATCAGGAACTGAATGTTGGACTCCAGAGTCTCAGTCCAGAGTCTGAGTACAGCTAAACCACTGCCCTTTTCTGTTTCTTTGTACTGACAAACTGGGCAGAATGATTTCAGCTGGAGGTTGTAAGAGAGCTTGCTAAAACTTCTTATTTCCTGGTATCACTGACTTCTAGCAAGTGCTAGAGAACTATTGGAGTGTTTCTAAAACAGAGAAGAATATGTTGTTCTTCCTGAAACAGGTTGCTAGTCGGGAATTGAACATCCCCATGTCATGTATTCACTTCTGTGAAACGAGCACAACAACTATTCCCAATGCATGTGCCTCAGCAGGATCTGCAGGGACAGATGTCAATGGCATGGCTGTGAAGGTAAAGAGTAGTATTTAGTTTAACAAACCCCCCCTATCCCTTGTGGTATTTAATGCCTGCCAAACTTTAAGTGTTAGTGATCCCATAGGAATCAACCTTGAGATTTACCAGTAATACCACTGGAGATTGCCAAGAAGAAACAGGAATTGTTGACAGTTTCTTAGTAATGGTGCTTATGAGTTTTCAGAATATGATCTGAGCTTTCCCCAAAAGCCTTATGTTTGACAAAACCTTTGTTTAATCTAACAAACTAACTAGTCCTATACAAATCTTGTACCCTGTTCCTGTTCTAAATCTACTGATTCATGCAGATTCCAGCCCTTGTAACTTAACCCTTTATAAAGTTTGTGTCTATGCAGTTAAAATGCCACCTCCTATCATACTTTTTCAAACGAAGATGACAGTAAAGCATATACTAATTAAGTACTAACTAGAACATATCTTGTATAGTACCAAATGTATCTCTGTTAATTTTGTGTTATGTTCTTCTGACTTCTCACCAGGATGCTTGCCAAACTCTTCTGAAACGCCTGCAGCCTATCATCAACAAGAACCCAGAAGGGACCTGGAGTGACTGGGTAAGACATGTGAATCCCACTAAATGTGTTTGTGTGCTTGCAGAAACTGTGATATATGTTTTGTTGTCTATCAGTCTGCTCAGCCTAATAATCCTAAAGTTAAAAACTGTAGAAATGGGTTACTTCACAAAAAGATGGAGTGTAGGTGCTTCATTTAGATATGTGGGAAACAATCCCCAGATCATATCTAGTTGGAAAGGAGGGGAAGCTACCTGTGAAGTCACATTTGGAGGCACAGAAGTTCCTAATGTACAAAAAATATCAGCTTGTGCAATAACATGACTCACCCCAGCTTACCCTCAGACAAGCTGTTGCCAAAAGGTTGTCAGGGTATACATGTACAGTGTCAGTTTTCTTACGTGGCTGTTCTTTATTCTTACCAAATCAATAAAGAGAAGCCTTCTCAACCTCTTCCTTCCATCTCTCTCCCATATGCAGTATATTACAGAACTGCACAAAAGGGTAGCAGGAATCCTTGCTCCCATTGCTCTAATATGTAATTAGTTATAATATTAGTTACATTTGCAATAGAGTAGTACAGAAGTAGGTCTAACGCTATTTATAGAAATGGCCTCTGTCTGATGCCCACTTGAAACTGGTATAGAATTTTAGGACTAGAAATCAAATATTCTTAGCTAAAAGCTTTCTGCTATAATAGCAACTCTTTTTATCAAGATATGGCTGAGAATCTAACCGTATGTATTGAGGTGTTAAAAGAAAAACTTTGTATTATATCTTCTTATCCAGTATTGCTTTTTATCTACAGCCTAATGAAAAGGACAGTCCCTGCCTTGACACGTTTATAGATCCAGTACACTAGGGTGTACACGTCTTCTTAAGTGATTAAATACTATAATTAACTGCAAAAATGTAAACAATTTCTTGGCAGTAGTAATTCCTAGCAATAGCAAATAATGTTGGAATACATGTGGTAGCTTGATAACTGGCAGCTATGTATGCAAAGATAATCTCCTGTAATAGATTCCAAATTAATTTGGGTAATTCATACACCCAAAATATTAGCAGAAATGGCTGACCTAAGAAAGAGTGTTAATATATGCAGAGAAGTAATTTTACATCTTGCAAAGTCAGTAAATTACAGTTAATAAAAAAAACCCAACAACTTCTTGACTTGTAAACTGAGTAGATCTAATGAGAGAATCACTGAAAGGGAATAGATCTGGGACTCATGCTGTCATTTTTATCACTGGCAGAAGAACACTGCAAAGAGCATTTCTTTATTCAGCTGTCATTTTTGTGCAAATAGGTCATGCAGATCTCTTATGTCAGTGACATCAACCAAATCTGTTCAGTTGACAAAGAAGGACGCATTTCTATCAAACTTGAGCAGAAAAATTGAGTAGGGCCCTTTCTGACTATGGCATTACCAGTAATAAAGATTCTTCAAGAACACCACTGTTGACAGGTCTATTCCTTATTGTATTGCCAAAAGAACACAGATCGCTTGTCCAAAGGAGATTTAATTCTGCAGGATTAGGTACCATGTGCAGCTAAACACGCTTAACTCAGCTAGTCTTCCTTTCTTTACAACTTATTACAGTTTGGGTTTTAAGTAAATATAGGTAAGTAAGTATATATATGTAAATAAGTAAATGTATATACGCTGTGTTCCTTCCTGACTCCTCCTTTGGTTTACCACAAACACTGCTATATTTTACAGATTAAAGAAGCTTTTGAACAGAGTGTGAGTCTTTCAGCTACTGGCTACTTCAGGTAATATGTTTTTGTTCCTTAAAAATGCATAGGTTAGACCAGGACTAATTTCTTATGATAACCGATGCCATGAACAGAACATCCTGTCCAACAGTTCTTTCTAATGGCTCAGCTAATGTTTTATGTAATTCTTAGATATATGGAGGGTTGGAGTATAAAGTTTTGCTAATTTATGCCTAGCCCTATGTGGACTCTCAAAAGTATCAAAAGAATATTTCGTCTGATCTTTGCTCCATGGTTCGGCCATTAGCAAACCAGAAAGCATCAAGAAAGTGACTGCTGCCCATAGCAGTATGTGTGCAAAGTGGGGTATAGTTTATTTACTGGAGGCTGTATTGCTATAAGTTATAAATATTGTTGTACTACAGATTATTTACACTTTTATAGACAAACGTGATCACACCGAGTTGCATGACAGGAAGAACAAGTGGCAGCATTAGAGTATTTACCCAGCACACACCTGTAATTAGCAACCAGGTGCACTTGCAGAAAATTAGGCCCATTTTATTCTAGATCTGAACCTTAACGTTATTTCTCTTTAGAGGAAGGAGAATTTAAAATGTCTGGTTGAGTTTAAGAGAAAGCTCATGGTAATTTATTTTTAAAAAAACTAATTCAGGTATTGAATGACATGATTCAGCACTAACTGAAAGCTAGGGCAGGAATTAGTGCTCACATGAGAAGTGGGGTTACCCAGTGACCCTAGTTTTGGAGTCACTGTTTTGACCTCTTTCCTTCTCAAGCCTCATAAAATTCCCACCATATATACTCTTAGATATGGATTTATTCAAAACAACATGCTAATGTAGGACACAGTAATCTTAAACACAATTCCCACTGCTCTTTTACAGTGTTTATAAAGAACCAGAAAGGAAAAATTTCTGTGCTATAACTTAGGTGGGACTCTAAGCCAAGATTCTTTCTTAGCCTGCTGTGGCTTGTATTTTCTCTCCCTCCACCTGTGTTTACCTACTTATCAATAGCAACATTTCAGGTATTCAGGCAGTCTGGAGTAAGTTGAAGTGGCACTTCGCAAACCCCTGCTTACTTAAAACACCAAGAAAAGCCCAAATAAAATGTCCCTTCCTGCTGTTAAGTCAGTTCAAGTATGTTTTCTGCTTATGCAGCCCTTTAGGAAAGTTCATATCTCCAAATGAATAATAGTCATACTTTGTTATTGACATGTAATGCTGTCCAAAACCATCTGCGGATCCCTAAGCGTCAAATCCTGTATTGATCTAGTTCTTATCCAGTCATATTCTCCATAATCAAAAATCTCAAAGCCAGCTGAGGTAGATGGGATGTGAGAAGTTGAATATGTGGATTTTGTGTATCCCTTTCTCAGTGCATGGTTCAATGCTATGAATTATACTATAATTGTTTTATGGGGTATAATTTTAAATATGCCCAACAAAGATATTTCTGTCACATATGGTCAGAAAACATGCCTTGGTCACATAGCTCGTGTGGTTGGGAGATACCGCATTTCGCTGTCCTCTTGCATCAGTTGAATTTACCCCATCAGTCCTGACTACTATAGTCTCCTCAGTTAGTCCCACGCCCTTCTAAATAATTACACCTTTATTTCAATATTCCTATTTTAACCCTTTCATTCATTCTGTAGGCAGTTTCTGTAATTTTACCTCTTCCATTTATCTCTTGTAAATGACTCTTTCATAGGTCCTGACCAGTTTTCCTCCCTTTTTCTGAATTTCCTTATGTGCTATTACCCCAGCAACCAGTATCTTAAATTTGTATTCTGTACTTGATTACCATGTCTTTATTAGTATATTTCTGAGACTGTGCTGGTTATAGACTTTCCTGAACTGAAATAGGCTGCTTGTCTGCTAAATTTTATATAAACACCAGATCCATCAAAGCTAAAGTACTAGTGCTCTGTAGGATTTCAGGGAACTTAACTGCTGGGGTCCTACCGGTTATTGAAGATTTAACTTGAAGTAGTTTCAGCTTTCATGTGCTTATCTGCTCTGTTATGATGCAAACATTCATTAATTTTCTTCTTGTGGACTTGTCTCTTCCATCAGAGGTTACAATGAAAACATGGATTGGGAGAAAGGGGAAGGACACCCATTCACATATTTTCTTTATGGAGCTGCTTGTTCAGAGGTTGAAATTAACTGTCTAACAGGAGATCACAAGGTAATAACTGAGTGTCATGGAAGTTTTGTAAACAGTGTGAATGAGGTTTGTTTGTATTGCTGGATGCTCCAACAACCGTTGAGGTTTTACACTAATAAGTCACCTGTCTTCACATGATAGTAAATATATCAACAGTGTAAATGCAAATTACAGGTGGAGCAGAATGAAAGCTGTGCAGTGTTAACCAGCTTTTGGCACATCTGTATTAATGTCATATGCATTCACCTCTTGGGTTATGGCAGACATCTGACATGTTTGTTGCTTGTTCTCTCCCTGTTTGTCAGTAAACAAATTACAGGGGAGCTAAATATTCTGTTTCCAGGCATTTGACCATCTAGACAGCTAAATGTCATAGACTGCTAATCATGTGTCCTCTATCTGTACTTGTTTATGTGGGGGTTTTCTTGTGCAATGGGAAAAATCTGGCAGGGCTGTCTCTGGCTAAACTTCTGTTAAACTTGAGACAAGCCCATTTTGCTTGTAATGGGGTATTGGAAATTACTTGGAAATTTTTTATGTGGAGGGGCCTCTATCTTAGCATGTTATTCCACTGAATACCAACTCTAAGCCACATTATGTTCTAATGCCTCCACGCCATGCATCTCTCTCAGTAATGTGCATTTGAATTTTATTGGCAGAACCTCAGAACAGACATTGTTATGGACATTGGATGCAGCATAAATCCAGCTGTGGATATAGGACAGGTATGTCCCAGGAATTTCTTGCTGTCTTATTTCTGTTACACCGATAGCCTTATCTGAAGTGAAGATTACCTCATTAATTCAGAAAACATTAATTTCTTACTAGATAATGTTATAAGTCATAGGTCATATTAGAAGGTCCTTTGCTTTTAGACTTGCCCTATTTGAGTCAGTGTCAGAGCTTTGTAGATGTCAGTGAAGCTTGAATTTTACCCATGGTGTCAACCTGTAGGACTTCTTGTATATACGTATGCCCACTGTCTGCATCCTGTTTGTGATCTACAGTCTCCAAATTATCCCGTTGTTTGACCTGCCTTCCCCACTTGACAGCAGGGAAACACCTTTATTCATTGCAGGCTGGTCCACAGATCTCATGACTTCATCATGAAAGCATTTGTCTCTGCCTAGTATGAGAGAGGAGTGTGAAAGTTTTTCCCATCACAGTAGCCCCAAAATGTTGAAGAATCCCATTAGGCAAACAGGAAAGAAAATGGTCTTCTAACAGCTAGTGATACAGTTCTTGCCAAAGTTTTACCCATTTTACTGAACATAAGAACATAAATGCTATGTCTTTTCTTATTTAAAGATTGAAGGTGCCTTTGTTCAAGGCATTGGACTGTACACAATGGAGGAATTAAAGTACTCTCCAGAAGGAGTCCTCTATACTCGGGGACCAGATCAGTATAAGATCCCTGCTGTTTGTGATATTCCGGAACAGTTTAGTGTTTGCCTGCTGTCATCTTCCCAAAATCCTTATGCCATCTATGCATCCAAGGTAAGCAAACCATCACAGGGCCTAATTCTTAGATACCAGGACAAACAGAAAAAATGCTCTGGTATAAAACATACAAGTTTTCAGATCCTCTTCTTTAGCATTTCAAACAAATGTCCATAAAATTGTTTTATTTACGACATCAGGGAAGCTAATATGAAAAGACGTAATGCAGAATATTGCTGCGTATCTTTCATGGTTGGCAAGTAGAAATTTTAGGGTTTTGTTAGCAGACTGCTGGAAGCTGAATTTAAAACCATACGTTTAAAATGTGGTGATAGACTGAAGAGTTAGAATAAAAATTATAAAAAAATTGAGGGAGAAATCATAATGACAATGAGAGTGTGCAGCTTACTTATGTGTGTTATGCAGTAAGAAATGGGACTGTATGTGTATTTATATAAGAGATTGGTTCAAGTATTCAGTTGGTATTGCTGCAATTCAGTTGGTATTGCTTCAAGTCAAGTATTCAGTTGGTATCGTTGCTTCAGTTTACACCAGCAAATATTCTGGCCAGTTGTATATAAGTAGTAATGGTAAATCAAGATGAAGGTAATTCTGTAAATTTCCAGCTGTTTCAAGTATTAGGTGTGCTTTTAGAATACAGTAAAATAAAACAGCACAACAGGAGGAAAAAGCGTATTTTATGGTGAAAGTTATTAAAGAACAAATAGTTCCTTTAAAATTATTTAAAGCTGTCTCAGTAATACATAATTAGAAAAGTATTTGTTTGAAAAAAATATCATCTAGGTGAAGTAGTTACATAGTTGATTGGGAGCTTATCTAGAGGGCTGATACTAATATCCCTCTTCAAACAGAGCTTTTATTCTTTTCTGTCAACTTATCTCTTATAATTACCGTTACAATTCACTGTAAGAAGGTGTGGTTCTGTCTTCATGCAGCATGTTTGGGGAAGACATTTGGTTCTCAGATTTTAGCAAGGAGATAAGTAAGATACAATTGCAGTATCCCAATCCAGTCCAGATTAAAACGTTCAATACCACAGCACTGAGAGGACTATGGAATAAGGGTGGATTTGACCTATCTGAGATAAGGAACAAATGTGAATCTTATGTCAGAATCAGTAAGGGGATGTCAAGCCCACTGATGTCAGTGGTGTTTGTCTGCAGGGAGTTATCATTAGTTCAGGCTTTGTTTCTTACTCATATCTGTACCTGAGTTTGGATTGGTTTAATTCTGTCTGACAGTTATTCTAAATTTCAGTTTAGCAATGAGCCAAAGAGATTCAAAAATCAATAGTCAATATTTGAAATCAACCTTTTAAGCTCTGTGGAAGCAGCTACCATCAGAAGACTTGGTGTGATCTAAGCTTGCTTCCACTAAAAATAAACTTGCTTACTGAAGGACGAAACACTTACTGAGTCAATGACTTTTAAGCTTTTTTAGTTGATATTGATATGGCATGTACTCCTCTTGTTTGCTCAAAACCTACACCTATTTGACCTTTTTTTTTTTTCTTTTTCAGGGGATAGGTGAGGCAGGACTTTTCTTAGGATGCTCCGTATTCTTCGCTTTGAGAGATGCAATAAGTAGTGTGAGGAATGAAAGAAGACTGAAAAAGACCTTTGCACTGAACAGCCCTCTGACCGCTGAACAAATACGGGCAAGCTGCGCTGATGACTTTACTGAGACAGTAATAGGAAGGTGGGGAACAGTCTGTTCAAGTATCTCTGGGTAGAGGCGCATACTGCTTTTGGCACGCTTGAATGGTTGGGTGCCAAATGATGTCTCCAGTTGGTCATGCTGAAATGGCTGGTGACAGGTCTCACACAAGTTATTCCAACAAATACCATTCAAGCATTTTATGGGAATTTCCCTGGGTTTGTACAATCTTTTTTTTCCCTTTGAAATTTACGTAATTTTTTACAATCGCCTCTTGCCCTGATGTCTCCTTCTTTCTTCTATATGTCAAATCTCTTGGAGGATTAAATAGCTTCTTTTACTGACATGCAATGGATCAGCCTCCAGGCATCTTCAGTCTTCTTCCAGGTGCTTTCGCCCAGTGACTTGCACTCTGGCACCGTCACTTCGTTCTGGTACTCCCGGCTATGCTCAGTACTCTTTGGGAGAAAATTAATTAACTCAAAGCTAACAAAAGGATACAGAAGAAAACCAAATGAGGCAATACACTTCTTATAACACTGATCCTTGATATTCTGTTTTCTGCAACTGTTCAGCGTAGTCATGTTCCCGCTGCTATTATGATTCTTTTTCTGTGTAAGTTTTTATTTAGCCTAGAACTTCTGTGCAGCAAGGTCTTTGTCAGCATAGAAATCCGTATTGTGCCCTGAACCTCTGGAGCTCTGCCATGGAAACTCTTGAGCTTTCACTCACAGATTACTTCTGTAGTATTTCTGTGGTCATGGTGTGGCATCATTGGCTCCCAAATCAATAGGCTCATGGACTTATTCTCATCCCAGGAGCTTGCAGGAGGTGAGGTCCACCCATGCAGAGACCATGCTTCTCCATCCCTGTTTGGTCCTGACCCCAGTTATCACTGACCTTCCTTCTGGCCATCTTCTGTAGGGGTCTCCTGTACAACACCCTGCTGAGTGACTCGGAGGTACCTGATAAGGGCAATAGTGGGAGTTTGCCAGTTAAATAATATTACCAAGTCACTCTTTTCATGTCTTGCTTGTTCTTTTAGATGACAAACAAGGAATCTGCTTCCTCCACTCCTTGGGCCATATCTGTGTGAATGACAAACCAGAGTGCACAAGACCTCAATGGAATGCAATGGAATGGCAAACTGATTTACTGCCCCAATACACACTAATCAACACACAGATAAATATATTTTCTCATTTTCAGAATAAAATCAGCTACCAAAAATATGCACATTATATCTTCTATCTTTATCTTCATTCTCTATCAGGTATACTCATTACGGTACTTCACTTAAATTACTGCATTTAATTGCTAGAAATACATCTCCTGCATTTGATGCATATATATTCAACAAGAAAGATCTGCTGAACAGCTCAGCTCAAGTGCTGCAGGAGAAGAAAGTTAGTGCACAGTATAAAGGTATGTTCCTAGCCATGTCCTTAACCCGGGCCCCGAGGAGACAGCAGACTTCCCTAAGAGGAGGGTCCATCCAGCATATTGGACGCTCGGTTCCCCTCAGAATGGAGTCTCCTACAACTATAACCCATCATTTCCTCCTTGTGGAGGTGGTCATGATACAGGGGGTTGGCCTTTCTGACCTTGGTGACATCTCTGGTGTAGATGGGCTGTCATCCACATCATCCATTGACTGGCCTTCCACGTCCAGAGCCTCGTACCTGTTGTAGAGTGGCCTAGGGGGATGAGGTGGGCAAGGAGAGGGTTCACCTGTCACCCTGAGTGGGGACTTGCCTCCATTCACCCCCTTCCTTTAAGCTGCTGCCTTCAGCCTGGCAGGGGGAGGGTACAGGGTCCCTTTGATCTTGTTTTTTTTCTGGTAGATGTTCCTGTTTCTGTCTCAGGGAGGGCAGAGCATGGTTCCCAGTACCAGCTTTGAGTGAAATCCATAACAGAGATAAGGATTTCTGGGATAACATAGATGAGTGAGCAAAGGTACAGGGAGACAGACCACCACATCTGTAAAACCTCATGGTGGTCTTACCTAAAACATTCATTTTGAAATGGGGTTGCCCATTGCACCCATCAGCAGGTATGCATAACAGATGTGCAGCAGGTGACAGAGATGAAAAGGTGGAGGGGAGCAGGGCTGAGAGGAAACAATGACAATAGACGTTCAAAATAGGTGTGTCAGCTCACAGCTTAACTCAGCTGTTCCAAACAACATTACTGGCACTCTGACAGATACTGTTTCAGAAAGCGGGTTTTAAAGTGATGCAGTGGCAGCTGTATGAATCTTGATGGAGCATTTCCCCATGAGGAGAGGAGACTGAAAAGCAAGCGCAAAGGTGTTTGAGAGGAAGAAAAAGAAATGGCTGAGCTGAGCCAACACAGGTATACATACAAATCAATATTCAACTTTCACGTTTGATAGTTCAAAGCAATAAAATTAACAGTAAGCTCACATTTAACAACATCA
Organism: Leptosomus discolor; assembly: GCF_034619465.1. Classification (NCBI taxonomy): domain Eukaryota; kingdom Metazoa; phylum Chordata; class Aves; order Leptosomiformes; family Leptosomidae; genus Leptosomus; species Leptosomus discolor. The sequence continues at coordinate 30,859,157 of NC_141395.1, read as the reverse complement.
CTGTATACCCAAAACACTAGCATAAGAAATAACTCTGGAGATATTCAACAGCTATTGCATTAGTTCAGATCCTGTACTCATTTTCATAAACATTAAATCTAGACTGTCTTCATTCATTGTAAGGGTGAGAGTGCAGGCTTAAATTAGCGTAGTATAGAAGAGAGTGCGACCTGCACACACCCTCAAATAAGTCATATTTAATCTAAATCTTTAGAGGGACAACAAGATTTTATTCCTTTACAAATAGATTAATATTACAAATAATGGAGAAATTACTAGCTTATGTTGATAAAGTTTTCCTGTTCATTTCTCTTGGTAAATTGTGAGAGACTACAGCTAATGGGAAAAGCTCAACTGGCAATATGTTTGCGATTTCGTAATATCAAAGACTTCAAGGAGCTGACAGCAGGAACTATCATGTCTTTGTGTTCCTTTCCTTAAAATGCTATTTTCATAATCTGTGATTTATATTCTTGGCTTTTTATGTAATTGTGACTTAGACAAATGTTGTCATTTTAGAATGAGTACCAAAATAGTGCCTTGGGTTTAGAATGAATGAACAAATATTTGCAAATATTAAGGTGGAAATCCCCCCCCCCCCGAACGTGATGTCCCTTAGGGTATTTTTGAATGTGGTATTTTGGGAATTTCATCGGCTGTTAAATGGAATTTGCTTAAATGTGTCTTCAATAAAAGAAAACTTGTAAGGCACTGTTCTGCCATTTTGTCACACTGTGATCTATAACCAATATTGTTTCAAGGAAAAAGTAGTAACAAAAATGGTGTGAGGTGAAATCTGGCTCCTACTGACAATAAGAATGATGAGTGTTTGACCTTAAAGTTTAAAATGTGTGACTTGGCGAGCCTGGTGCTTTCCCATTAATCTGCTGCAGTGATGAATTTCACAGCAACAGACACCCTGGAGCAGGGCTGTGGGCCTTGGTGGGGTCTTACATACAGGTGACAGCAAGGGGGGAGAGCTGGGACTGGATAGACTTGACTGCCTAAGGCCTGTTAGCGGAGGGGTCCTTCTTGTGTGTGTGTCGATATATTTATATGTACATTTCCTGCTAACGGACCTTCATGCTGTTGAGCCAGAGAGGGGAACAGGAGAAGGCCATTGGTGCTGTTCGTGTCTGCAGGAGCACAGAGTGTTTCTGTCTGTGCTGATCAGTGTGCCCAGCTGTATTTATAGGTGTATTATGTTTTACAGACGTGTTTGCGTGTCTGCTTGTTGAGAGTACAAGGCTCAGCCTTGCTACTGGTTGGACCTTGGGGAACGGAGCTGCCTCAGCCTCACCTCTAGTTGGCTGATGCTGCCCCTAACATACTCATCTAAAGAATTGTATTTATTGCAATTGAGGCTCTCAGCAGCATGGAATAGTCATCTTGTACAACTGAGATAGATTGTGTTATATTTCTGGATGCAAGTGCAAGCACTCTAGCTCCAGAAAGGATGGTGGTTTCATTTCCACATTCATGTGTCCATACATGCAAAGCATGGGCTTGCTTTTTCCTTATTTTTAAAGCTTTCAATTTTTTATATACCCGGTGTATATCTGTCTTGCAAGAATGAACAAAATACTGATTTTACTACTCTCAAGTTTTACCCTAGTTTTAACCTGTAAGGGTACCGTAACTAAGTGAATGCTGGGTTGGGTGATTGTGCAATGCCTGTAGTTGGGGCAAGAACAGGCAGGGGAAGGTAGGCAGCCTCACTGGAGATATGGCCTTACTTTAAGAAAATCAATTGAATAAGACAGCAGGATCAAATGCAAGCTAACCAGTTCTGCTTGGATGAAAGAATTTTGCAGATAAAACCTAAGATTCTTCTTTTCCAGGCTCTAAATGTAATCTCTTCTACCTCTTGTATGGATAGATAAGGAATGCTTATTTGCTCTCATAAACACAGATATATTCAGGGATAAAGTTTTCAAATAATGTCTACTGATAAAAATTTACCAGAATTGGTGTGTTCCCCAGGTTGTGGGTGGCTGATGCAGATCACTTGAACCCTGTATAGGAACACCGAAGGACAACACTTCTGCTTGCTTTCTTCTGAAAAACTTAGGAGTTCAGCTGAGAGGAGTGCCAACCTCTCTGCTAGGCCAGACAAGACAAAAGAAAAGATTCACAGCCAAGGAGGTGGCTTGTTGGGATAGGAAAGAAGCAGGGCTGGGGATGACCTGAATTAAAAAATCACGGTTGTGCAGGTGACCCCCCTTTCCCCTCCTGAAACACGGTGACTTGCTCCATTCATACACCTGACAACTGGTCATTTCAAGAGGTTTAGTCAAAGAAGATTATGCTTTACACCTGGTGGGAATTCAGCAGCCGTGTAAGGTCTAGAGGGAAGCTTGCGATCTCCAGGTTGCTTTAGTGGTTTGCCCTTTTGGGGAGCAAGGAACCGAGTTGCAACTGCATCTCCTGTCCTGTATCAGCTTGGAGGGTGCGTTGCATGCAGTTATACTCCGTCTGGTAGGCACCCCCAGTTACGTGCCGTGTGCCAGTTTGGCAGCGTATGTTTTTTAGACAGTACGGGACCTACACTAACACACTGGTTTTGTTTGTGCCATCTGTTAATAGACAGACTGCCCTACAGCCTGGAGAGAGGGCGAGACCTGCCGCTGTAATTGCTGGTGAGAGAACCTGTGTTTTAATCACAGGAGAGGCCTGCACTTCTGGAGCTAAGGAACATTGTTCTATGCCAGAGGTGAGGGGCTTTTAACGGATGATTCTGTCTGCATAGACTACAATACACAAAGTCTTTGTAAGGTGATGTTATCATCGGGGTCTGAGGAAAGAAGAAATTACTACAACTGTAACAGCAAACCTCGGACCTAATAGAACAGCAGGTATGGTGTTGACAGGGGTGTGAGAAAATTGTAAAGCCTCATGTGCTTTTATAACTTCCCCACGTAAGAAAAAGAGAGACCTAGGAAGCATACAGAAGCTCTGATAGTTACTGAAAACCAGGTTTATTTGGAGGAATGCACAAATGAAAGGGCAAATGTGCCTTTTGGAATACAGTGTTCTTTTTATATATATATTGTGTTCCTATTGTACGGCACCTGAGGTGAGTTCTAATCAAGATGCTAATACAGCACAGACATTCTGGGCATAAATTTAACACAGTAATAATTAATGTCTCTAATCCCTCTGATAGACGCGTCAAGTAAATTGTATAAAACAGGTTGTCAGATCTGAAACTGGAATATCTAATCCCTTTGAAAGTGAGAATAGGGGTTGGACTAGCAGATTTTCTGCCAGTTACTCTGTATTTAAATGAACAAGAAAAATGGCTTGACGTAAGCTTTGTCTAAAGCTGTTTTGTGAGTCTGATTTTTCTAACCTTAATCAACTGTCAGCCCTTCTAAACCAGTCAGTATACCTAGGCAGGCAGCTTTGCAGCTGTTGGTAAATAAACCAATGAATGGGAAAGAATGTAATACATTAACTGGTATTTTGCCCTTCAAAAGCCATGTTTCTGCTGAACAAATAATTCTAAGATTGGGAGTGAAATCTTAAAACATGAAGTCAATAGCAAACCCCCTTTGTTGATGGGGCCTAGTTCTCAACCTGGGTGGTTGAGATCTGAGGTGGTCTTCCTGAGCATGTGAACTAGACTGCTCAGACCCTGTTAGTTGCTCTACTCCCTGCTGCTTGCCTGATCGCACAGGCTTCCCGATTTTACACATCCAATTAATAGGCTGTTGAGTATTTAATGACTACCTCGGAAAAACGAAAACAAATTACATCATTTTTTTGGAGCAGCCTGGGAAATGGAGTGCGTGTTACTGCAGTCAAATTTATGAAATACAACTGGGATGGTTTTAGGAAACTCCTTCCTCTTCCACAGCAGCCTCTGTTCTGCTGACTACTTTGTACTTACCTGTTGTTGGGACGCTTCGCAGGCGGGGCTGAACCTGAGCCCCGAGGAGGGAGCTGGGTGGGGATCTGGCCGAGTACCGCGAGCGGTTACGTTCAGAGCCCGACGATGTCTCTCCAGAGGGCGTGGGCCCAGCTGGCTGTAGACCCGTCTCTGCTGTGAGCAGGCCCCAGCTCCCCCTTGCACACACAGCGGGCTGCCAAACCCCGATGCGCAGCAGGACCTGCTCCTGCTCCCGGCGCTTCTCTCCGTGGGCCGCTCTCCTCGGAGCGCAGACCAGCCCCGAGGGCAGCCGTCCCTGCAGCGCGGGGGGGGGGGCCGGCCCGCGGGGATGCGGAGGGCCCGCTCTCTCGGGGCGGCGCCTCGAGCCGCCAGGGGGCGCCGGGATCCCCCGACGGATTGATCCACGCGCACCGCCGGCGCGGGGGGACCAGGCGGCTACTTCCGTATGACGAGAAATCACGGGGGGGGGGGGGGGGGGGCACACGGACGAACGTGCTCACTCCCGGGGGGGGGACCGGGTGGGCACCCCCGCTCGCGGGGGAGGGAGAGCACCGGGCAGATCACCGCCAGGTGCCGGTGGGTCCGCAACGCAGGGCCTGCCGCTGGGAGCAGGCGGCCCGGGGAAGCCCGGCCCCCTTCCCTCCGTCCTCTCTGGCGGAGCGGGATGGTCCGCCCCGGGCGGGGCCAAGCGGGGCCCTCCCCTCTTCTTCTCGCGTTGGTTCTGCTCGGAAAGCTGTGGCCGCCGCTGCTCGCTCCTGCTCGCGCCAGCCTCCGCTACGGGCCGCTCGGGCGTTTTCTCTCTGCCTTAAAGTCGGTGAGGAGACGGGCCTGGGCGGGGGCGGCCTCCGGTCGCGGGGGGTGGCGCGGCCGGATGGGGTCGGCTGCTGCCAGGCCAGGCCGTAGCAGCCGCGCCGCGCTCGCGTGGAGGCGGAGGGGGCTCGTTCTCTGTCTCCCCCTGCACGGGCACCGGAGCGCGGCGGCAGCGGAGCCGCCACCTCCGCGCTGTGCGACGCGGGTGCGGGGAGGCGCCGCAGCGGGCACCGCACAGGCCCCGGCTCCGCGCGGGTCTCGCCAACGCCCTGCCGCCGCCTCCGCCTGGGGAGGCCCGGTGCGTGCCGGGTAGCCGGGGCGGGGGCCGGCGCCTCCCTGCTGGCGGCCCTGCGCCGCGGGGAAAATGGAGGCCAGGGAAGGGAAGGAAGGAGGAGCGGCGCCCTCGTGCGCGGCCGCGGGGCGGGCTGGGAGCGGCCGCCGGGAGCGGGAGGCCGGGCTGCGTTCCCAGCGCCCTGAGGCGTGTGCCTGTTTCCTTGCAGGGTGTCTTTTATGAATAATCAAAAGCCACAGAAGCCGACGCTATCAGGCCAGCGGTTTAAAACTAGAAAGCGAGGTAAGCTGCCGGCAGCGCGCGTGCTGCCAGCGCCTGCCGTCGGCGTGGCGTGCGCGCCCCCCCCCGGCAAAGCGTCCGTTTCTGTCAATAAACCACTGCGTTTAATGCTCTTCTCGTGAATCTTTTAAATGAGACTGTGCTAAGTACGAAGTCTTGAGGCTAACTAGGTGCTAGAATGTTCTCTGCACTGATAAAAAAATATTGGGTAGTAAGAATTGTAGCTGAATTTTTTGTGATAACCTTGGTTTAAGAGACGGTCATTCTAGAGCTGTACTGAGTGTGTGTAGCCCGAAAGCAGAAGTATCTGGTGCCCCTGAGTTACAGGGGAACTCCAGCACGGGCTTGTTGCAGGTTAGTACGTACATCTAAGGAGCATGTAGCCTGGTAGAAATTTCAGGGTTAGCCACTGGATAAAAGTTACATGGTCCCCTTAATGCTGTAAGAAGACCTGATTTAAATTTAAAAAAAAACACGAACCAAAAAAACCCAGTGCCACAAACCCACCTACTCCCCCAGCCAACCAAACAAAAAATGCCTGAAGTGTGGGATGTGCAAGTGCCTATCTTTTACGTGCACAGTTACTCCCATAAGAAGAGATAATGACTGAAAAGGTGTGATGAGTAATTTTAGTATTTTGTTAGTGTTTTTTTAAACATAAAGAGGAAATGGAGACAGCACTTAGAGCTTCTGTTTAATACAGTTTTCCTAATACACTAGCAGTATTCTAGTTCAAACTGAGAGCAGTACAGGGTGCTGTAAGTGCTTAACTAGTAATTAAGTTGTACAGAAGTACTTGCTGACTTACAGAACCTATTTTAATGTTCAAGTAAGGGCACCTTGAGAAACTGTTGAAGTGACAAAGTTGGATTTAGCCTGTCCAGCAGATTAAATGCTACCATCCTGGGGTTTTGTCTTTTTTTAAGCATTTAGCCATAGCGTGGCTTCCAAGCAACCCTGCAGTAACAGTCTGTCCTGGATAATAACTGGTCTGGTACCTCTAGACTTCCACCCAGCTCTTACCAACGTGTTGATACTTGCATTGAATGTAAGGACACTGGTTTGCCCCTTACAGAAGGGTTGCTAACAGATTCTAACAAAACTGGCTAAGCTGTTGTAGATGGCACTCAGATTTGCAGCTGAGTTCTGTTTCTTTGGAAGCTTTTCCTCTCGTGGTTTGCATAATCTTAAGGACAAATTGAGATGAATGAAGTTGAAGACCTTTTCCATTTAGGGTTTCTGTTAGTTATATGGATGGATCTGTTGCCTGTTAACTATGTTGTACCTATAGTGAAAACACATCAGCTGATCACAGCCTCATCTCAGATGTGACAAAGCACGTGTTCTGCTTTAGCAGCACCAAAGGATGCTAAAGACATCTGCAATTATGGTCTGTTGTATCATGTTTATTTAAGACTAAGAAGTTAGCTCAGATTGCTACATTCTCCCCAGGCACTTGAGGAAAGGCAATTGCTTCAGACTCATATTAAGAGGAGGGGATGGTCTTCATAACCAAAAAGCAAGTGCTCTCAGTTGGCTCTAACATGATAACGGTATGCAGCTTTTCGGTCAGAGTATTTCATCGCTGTTCATCCAAAACAGCGAGAGGCCCAATGGAATGAAATAGAGCATGAGTAATAGAGTCAAATATACAAAATTGTAGGGGCACATGTTACGAATTGCCTTCCAGCCTGTAGCTAAACCTCTGATTTTGGAGGGAAAGAGAGATCTAACACGTGAACAAGGATCTCGGAATCAGACCAAGAAGTCAAATAAGCTTTATCATAGCCAACTAATGATCATCACAAATGACTGTTCTTTTTAGTGAAAGTACAGTAAGAATTCAATTAGAGGGAACAAAGGAATGTTTTAGCTTTTGATAGCCTTTCCCCCAGCCTTGACTGAATAGGGGAGTGAAAGCAGTAACACTTCTTACTGCTGTATTGGCCGTTGAAATTAATTTTAGGCTACAGCATTAAGTCGCTATTTGTGCTAGGTAATACCAGTTGTTAGGCTTTTCAGTGCAAATTTGGGTTGTTTGGGGGTTTTTTTAATAAGAAATGACAAACTTTAAAAACCAAACAGCTGTATGTGGCAACTTTATTTCAACGCTTTCTCTTTACAGATGAAAAAGAGAGGTTTGACCCTACTCAGTTCCAGGACTGTATTATTCAAGGTTTAACCGAAACTGGCACTGACTTGGAGGCAGTAGCAAAGTTTCTTGATGCTTCTGGTGCAAAACTTGACTATCGCCGCTATGCAGAAACGCTTTTTGACATCCTGGTGGCTGGTGGAATGCTGGGTAAGTCCCTTTGATAGGGCTGCTGTCAGCCTTTATTCACTTGACTCTAGAAAAGCTCACTGGTTTCTGTCAGTGTAAAAACTCTGCTAAAGAGCCCATTGAGTGTGTAGAACAGGGTTTAGGTTATCTGTGGTAAACTATCTGACCGCTTAGCAACTGACTGAGCAGTCAGATTGCTGTAGAAATACTCTGTATACCCTACCACAGAGTCAGTTTGCATTCTTCAGAGTGTAGACTGTACAAACATGGCTTAAAGGAAAATATATTGGATTTTTTTTTTTTTTTTAACCAGGAGTGCATCTTGACTCTGGAGTCAAGTTCACTTCTGCCGATGTGAGATGGATGAATGCTTGTTTCAGGTGTGTGGTCTGTGGTCACAAGGCCCCGAAAGATTCTGCCGTGATCCTGTGCTTTGTGCACCCTGCCCTGTTATTTTGGAACCTAGTATTGTTTACAGAAGAATCTGATGTGCTTAGTCTTGGAAATGCTATTACAAATCGTTTGTTGTTGACAATAGCGAGGCTGTGGGCTCCAGCAGATGTCAGGGAGGGTGAAATGAGAGGGTGGTCGAGTCAGCAGAAACCACAGGGAACTGAGGAAATTAAATGTGATGACGAAAAGTCTTGTAAAGTCAAGTGTGCACTGTGTGTAAAGAGCAAAGAGTAGAACAGATGCTCACCAACCAGGTAAGCAGTAGATGAAGCTGAACGAGGTTAATAAGTATTATAAAAAAAAGTACTTCTAGATTTAGACTTTACATTTCCTATGTGACTAAATACCATTTAGTGAGAAGGGTTCAGATGACAGGGGCCCATTTAAAACACAGGCTGTGGCGATGTCCCTTTATGTTGTCTGCTTAAACTGGAGAAGGTCTGTCTCGGATTTTAGCATTTGTTGTGCAGTTGGGGGGAGGACTTAAATGAGAAATTTGGCAGTTGCAGAAGATTTTTCTGTAATGTAACAGAAATAGAGTTGAAATAACCTAAATGCACAGAGGAGGGAGAGGAAATACCTGATTCTGGGCCACAGTCAGACTCTGGATGGCAGTTCTGCCATGGGGGTGGCTGGTTTGGGAGGATGCATCTGTTGCATGTTGAGGAGGTCTTCGCACTGATACTGTAGAAATGGCAGATGACTAGTGCAAACAAATGCTGAAAAGCAAGTCTTTCAAAATGGTTTCACTTCATCTGCCTGCTTAACACCATTCCAGTACACAGCTTTGAGATATGTAGACTGAAGTTACCGTGATGTTCCTTTTGGCAAGAGGCTCCTTTGCTGATGTTACAAGAGCTGGTAGAGTGAGTTAAGTGAACTTGTCTGCCACGTGAAGCATCGCTGCTCAAAATTGTTAGTGTACAAGCTGTTAAATCTGCGGGTTTACATTTGAGAGCCTTAACTTAACCAGTGCATACTGTGTTAGGAAGTGTTTCCTCTAGGAAAGAGGCTAAGAAGGAAGGGAATTGCTGCATTAATGGTGATATAGGGGTCCTTTACTCTCCGTAACAAGTAGCTAAGTAGAGTAGTTTTGATCGTTAGTCAGACAAGGCCAGAATAAAAAACTGTCATCCTGTTGCCTTACCACCTTTTAATATTACTACCATTAATGCTTATTTCAGTCTTTAAGTCGTATTTCTGACTGATACATAGCAAAAGGATCTCCCTTCTATGCAGGATGGCAGAGAAATTGGTGATGAGGTATTCTGGCACTGGAGTTGACGTGGATTCACCCTAGTTAGTGAAGCAGCCTGGCTACCAGTCAAATGCCTGTATTAAACTGAAGAGGAATGGTGAAGAAGCATCTTCTAATTATCAGCTAAAAAAGCTCAAGTTCCTTTCAAGACTAAAGTTTCAAGCTCGTCTCTGGGGCATTGAATTTTGCACATGCATCTCTGTGTTTCATCACCTATTGTGACCTACTCTGTTATTTAAAAGACCCTTGCTTACAAAGCAGCGCTATTGCAGCAGACATGTAGGGGTGTCTTCAGTGATCCAGTCATTCAGTTCATCATGGAAGGACAACGTGTTGCATGTTATGGGTACTGGAGTTCTTTACTGGGGAGACTACTCAGTACACTCACTGGGGAGTAACACCACTAATGCTGAAACCCTTCTTTAGCCCCAGGTGGTACGCTGGCAGATGACATGACACGCACAAACGTCTGTGTATTTGCAGCACAGGAAGACCTAGAAACCATGCAAGCATTTGCTCAGGTTAGTTCTGAAATGAGTACAATTAAACTGTTAGGTGGTCAAAAATGAAAAGTTTGTGTAGTTGAAAGTTTAGGTTAAAATAATGCATGGCTTTAAGAAGCTTACTGGAAAAGGTAAAGTAGCACTGTTCTAAGTTAAAAGTGCTCTAAAGAGTTCAGACCAACTTTACTGAACTTTATTTTAATTCTAATTAAATGATAGTTCAGAGCAAAAAATAATACAGTGTGTATCTTTTTAGGTTTTTAACAAGCTAATCAGGCGTTACAAGTACCTGGAGAAAGGCTTTGAAGATGAAGTCAAAAAGGTATGGAGTAGGTCCTTATGGGCTGACAAACAAACCTTTAAATTCTGCTAGTTAAAGACTCTATACAGAAGAGTTACATCATACAATGGATTATTAAAGTAGAACACTTCAAAGTTGTTAATAGAAGAACAGCTATCTTGTATGACTAGTGGAGAAGATGACCAGTGAACTAGTGCTTCTGCTAGTCAAATAGCTTGACTGAAAAAGTGTCTGACATGGAGGCAGTAGCTAAACTTCCATGAGAGATCATAGTTTCATAGCAGCTCTTCTCACTTTCTCTTTCAGTTGCTGCTGTTCCTGAAGGGGTTCTCAGAGTCTGAGCGGAACAAACTGGCCATGTTGACGGGCATTCTGCTAGCCAATGGGACACTTAATGCGTCAATTCTCAACAGTCTTTACAATGAGAACTTGGTTAAAGAAGGTAAGTGTTGCCCAGCTCCTCCTTCAGGGAAGGATGGTAGGGGACAGAACCATGACAAGTAGGTGGAAATTGTGATGACAATACACCTTTACAGCTCACTAGCTTCATTTGGTGATGGGTTTACAACGGGATTAGCAAAGGCAAGCGTGCTGCCTCGCAACCCGGAAGCTCTTGATAAGGCTTCAGTCTTTTCAGAAAGCTCATGTGTAGGACTTTGCTGCGTGACGCTGGGGGCTGCGGTTACTAGTGTTGCCCAGCAAGGCAATACTGTACTTTGGAGAGGGACCTTTCAGCGTGCAGAAGGTGTGTCACATCTTTCGGCTTCTTCGTAAACTGCAGCAAGGAGAGTTGAGTTCAGTAGAGGGAAGCCTTCGTGATGCTGAGTGGTAAGACAAGTCCAGCATGCTGGAGGCTGCAGTATCTTCAGGCAGAGGTGCTGCTGACTATCCTAGGGCTGCCTCTGAGCGCTGCTGCTGCTGCTTTGAGCAGGGCTCTGACAAACCGGCTGCCCTGTACTCCAGGCCTTATGATTCCCTTTGTTTTGAATTTCAGTAATGATAATAGCACTATTCCTATTGCACAGGTGTTTCTGCAGCTTTTGCAGTCAAGCTATTCAAATCATGGATAAATGAGAAAGATATTAATGCAGTGGCTGTCAGTCTTCGTAAAGTAAACATGGATAACAGGCTGATGGTGAGTACCACTGAAATTACCGATTTCCTGCTTAAGCCAGTTTAGTAAATAGCATTTACCAGCAAAGTACTCCACACACGTTTCTTTTGTGAAAGAGTTGTTGTAAACTTTGTTTTCAGGAACTCTTCCCAGCCAACAAACAAAGTGTTGAACACTTCTCCAAGTACTTCACTGAAGCAGGACTAAAAGAACTGTCCGAGTATGTTCGCAACCAGCAAAGCATCGGAGCTCGCAAAGAGCTGCAGAAAGAACTTCAGGAGCAGATGTCAAGGGGAGATCCATTCAAGGATGTAAGTATTTGTCTGTAGACAAGGTGGAGGTGCTTTTGGTTTTTTCCTTTCTTTTTTCTGTAGGAACTTAGTTTAAATTATCTGAAATGCAATAGCATTTAATACTAATCTGAAGAAGATACATGCCTAATTAAATACTGAACTTAAAACACCTAGCTCTCACTAAGAATTTAAATTAGGACCAGGTTTTCTGGACTTTGGAAGTTTTAATTTAGGCTAGTGTCATATGCGGCCTGTGTGCTGACTCTTTTATTGCAACTGGCAGATAATCTTGTACGTGAAGGAGGAGATGAAGAAAAACAACATCTCGGAACAGACTGTGGTAGCCATAATCTGGTCAAGTGTAATGAGCACGGTGGAATGGAACAAAAAGGAGGAGCTGGTAGCAGAGCAAGCTATTAAGCACTTGAAGGTACTGTCGCTTAAGTGTGGACTTCTGCTGCCATTGGGTGGGACCTGGGCTTCCCTCTGTCTCCAGCTCCCTTTTAAATGAGTTAAAACCTACAGCCCCCCTAATGCAGAGACAGCGTTAGACAGGGGATTCTTCTCCATGTAACGGTGGTATTACAGTCCAAGTTACTGAGGCAAAAGCAGTATTGCCCCCCTAGAAGCACCCTGGGGTGGAGTGGGGTGGGGCTCGCAAATTTCTGAGCAGTGGTCGATGGAAACGGTGTGAAACCCGTTTAGTTGGGTGATCAATGTGAAGTGCTCTGTGTGTGCCAGTTTGTTGTTCCCGTTCCAGCAATACAGCCCTCTACTTGCTGCCTTTACTACCCAAGGTCAGTCAGAGCTGACTCTTCTGTTGAAGATTCAGGAGTATTGTTACGACAACATTCACTTCATGAAGGCCTTCCAGAAAATAGTGGTGCTCTTCTATAAAGGTAACTTCTGTGGGGTTGTAGTTTTGGGGGGTGGTTTGTGTTTGGTTGTTTTTTTAAAAGCCTGTATTTGCAGAATGCTTCAGTCCTGTTAAGGCCTTTAGGGAAGATCAGTGCTACAACATTGCACTTCATGAGCTGGAGAATTTTCTACCTTTCTTTTGCAAAGACGGAGCAGTAGAAGGCGAAGGTGGATGTGGCTGTCCTTGGCATGGGGGAAGTATTCCTCTAGACAAGGATGCTTCCTGTCAGCTAGGTCTGAAGAGTCACATGTGGTACATCAAAGCTAAACTTAGATTTTAAGGCTCTTTGAAGTTAGGGAAAGATACATGACCGTGTTCTCCTTGGTTCTCTGTCTGAACACTGTGAACAGCCAGAGATTGAGACCACCAAGGTGTCCTGGGGTGCTCTAGGCTCTCTGTGGAATGGCTGTTAAAAGCCCTTACTGACACATGTGCTGTGCACCTGTGGAAACACCACGGGAACATAAGGAAACTCGTTGTCAAACTGAAGGTTATATTGTACTTGTAAAATTTAAAAAACAATTAAACACTTCCTGGAGTGTACTTTAAAGAATTTTCATCCATGCTTAGCTGTTGACTGGAGCTTAGAGCGTGTCATCTCCAATAGCTGTGAAACACTCAAGACTATTAGTGGGAGTGAAAGTGCAGCTCCTTGGTGGAGCGCTCAGGGAACCCCAGCAGGCTCTCTGAAACGCGTGGTTCTCAGGGCCTTTTAAAATAGGAGGCACTCCTGGTGCAGCTGTGTCCAGGCATACCCAGGGAGGGAGCATGTCTAGGGGAGGCAGCAAAGACTGCCCGTCAGTGGCTCTTGGCAGCTGGTATTCAGTGGTTTGCTGTGTTAATGCTGCTCTTGCACATCTTGCAGCTGAAGTTCTGAGTGAAGAACCCATCCTGAAGTGGTATAAAGATGCGCATCTTGCAAAAGGAAAGAGTGTTTTTCTGGAGCAGATGAAAAAGTTTGTTGAATGGCTCAAGAATGCTGAAGAAGGTAACCAGCAGCTTAGCTCACAAGTTGAGCTTGTTCATTTTGGGAACCTTAGTGCAAATAATGCTTTGCTTTGGGGGTGGGAGGGTGTTAATTGCTCCTCTGAGACTAGGTGAGCGCCCTGGAACTGGCCAGAAAAGCTTGCTGGTGGACTCCACGTGGATCCAACAGCAGCTCTTGCGCAGGGTGCAGGGCAGCAGCTGAGCTCGGGGGCGGGGGGGCCTGACCTGCTGGCAGCCTGTTGACGAGGTCTCTCTGTTCCAGAGTCGGAGTCTGAAGGTGAAGAGGGTGACTGACCAGTGAAACTCTGTCCTCAGTAAAGCAAACAGCTGTAGATAAGTGTCATGTCTCGTGTGTCCTTCTGATTCTTACATCCTACCTCCCTGTATCAAGCATGATATAAGGGCTCTCATGGCAATTTATTTTAACTGTTTTCTATAGTTATTGAAATACTGGGTTTAGTTTTTAAAACCATGTTTTAAGTAGCTTACAGGAGCTGTTGTAGATTTGACTCTTAACCTGCATTTGTCCTTTCAGTTATATTCTACCTCCTGTATTTTCTACTGTAATAATGTAATTTAAGGCCTTCCACAATGAAATCCATTTTACCCCTTGGGTTTTCTATCTATATTTGAGTAGACATGATATGGTGAATGAGATTATGGCAGTTCTGTTTGCAAATTAAACTGTAAAGCCTCCAAAGAGGGCGTGGCTCACATAGCAACTCAGTGTGACACTGCAGTCCGTACTGCTTGCTCCAGATAACCCCACTCATAGGTGGCTGTCAATCTCCGTGCCGACTTTGTCTTTACTAAACTTCCAGCATAAAGCAACCCTCTGTTCCAGCGGCTGGCTGAGGTGGGAGCTCAGTGTCCTGCTGGGAGGGAAGCTGTTCTCTGGTGGCACTGAGGGGCATCAGTGGTGGGGGTAGGACAAGCAGCATCTCTGAGCCTGCCAGCTGCCACAGCTGGTGGCCTGCGTCCCTGGGGTTCTTGGGGTCTTGCTGCTTCTCTCATGGGTGCTGCCCCACCAAGGCATGTCTCCTGGAAGGGAAGGGGGGGCTGAACTCCAGCCCCGACCCCAAAGAGGGATTAATTTATGCTGGCAGTTGACATATTAAACCGAACAGCTTATCTGCTCCCTGAAACTTTGAATTCTTAATGGGAAGTGCCAGGACAGCTCCTAATCAAGACAGATTTGGCGAGAGTTAAGTCTATACTGTTGTAACCTAGTAATGAGCATTAACTGAAATACTGGTAACCAGAGTACACCTACTAAAATTAAAAAAATATATATAAAAAAATGGTGATCACAGTGCACTCTGATCACTACTGCAGTGATCTTCCTTATTTTGTAACTTTTTTTTAAACAAATAAAGGCCATCCTTACACTAACGTGAAGGGCTCTATCTGTTCTCTTACCAAAAAGGCATCGGTGATACTAAAGGGTAAAGATCAGTCCTGGGTCTTTTGCCATCCTCATGACAGTTGAATAAAACACAATTAAAACAGTATTTTCTTGCTGTTAAGTGGCCTGTTTCATAGAATAGAGCGTGTTCTTTTCCTCATGTTAAAAGCGCAAGTGTGCTGAGATTTTTATTTACTGAGGAAATGCAACCATGTCATCAATATCTTTTTTCTTAAATAAGATTTATGCCAGCAGCTGGATTAAATTTCAGTATCCAAAAAGTCATAATACAAAATAAGGCATTCATAAAATAACTGTACACAATAAATATTTAACACTACTTGTATTTCTTTGGTGGGCTGGCATCTGTGTCAGCCTGCTCAGCTGCAGGAGACAGTGCCCTTTTTCCCTGTTTCAGTGGGGAAAAAAAGGGGTGTTCCAGTGCTTCTGCAAGAGTAATGCGTTTGGCTGGGTCATACTCCAACATCTTCTGAATGAGGTCAAAGAGGTTCTTGTGGTCAGCATCATGGCAGGTCATTAGTTCCTTCACGAAGAAAACAAAACCTGTTTGAATCTTGTAATGGCGCTTAAAGCTCCTCTCCCTAAAAGCATTTTCCCTCCTGTCATCTTACCTTCAGTGGCTTACAGCGCCTTAAGATGTATCTGCCCGCAGAACTGTGTTCATCCCAACACAGCTGGTCATCACGGAAATACTTCTGTTTCCTTAAACAAACAGACCAGTTTGTTACTCCAGTAACGAGGTCACTGGAAACTTTATCACTGGAAGCGATCAGTTTGGTCGCAACTTGGGAGGGGATCTGGGACTATTCCATGAGAGTGGCCAGCTTGTTCAATACAGCAAAAGGGTGGATCTGAGTTTATTAAGCTTTTTTAAAAAAATTTGCTATTAAACCAAATCTGAAAATATTTAGATTAAGCTATAGCAGTTCAAGTACAGAAGAATATAATTACCTGGTTTTCTTTATCATGTGTTTTGGCAAAGGCCCCAGTATTTGCTCCATCATTGCCAGGTGTTCTTTGCTGTCACGGGTCTGGAGGGAAGGAAAGACAGACATTTTTACTCATTGTTAAGAGGAAGTTACTGAGAACCACATGCTAACCGTATGCATTTCTGACTGTACCCTGCAACCAATAATCAATCAATTTCAGGTCAAGGAAAACAAGAGAGGCTGTAGTCATCCTTTTCCTGAAATAAGTTACAATGTACTGGAGTTCTTTTTTCCCTTGACCCTGCCTTTTTTTTCATTGTTCGTAAATTTCAAGTCTCAGCAACACTGTCGAGATGACAGAATTCAGGTATTTGAGTAGTAGTTGCTGAGGGTCATAGAGGAAGCTACATCTGTTATTACTGTACCATGTAAATTACAAATGGTAACAGGGTGACCCTTCCTATCAAGCTGCTGCCAAAATGTTTACAGAAAGCTGCTGAGAAAGTTCCTTTGTGCCTCCATCTTCTGTTCTCTTCAACTTGGTGTTACAGAGACATGCAGCATAATTTCTCACCCTGACCATTCCCCTTAGTCCCCACCTCTCTGTAGCACATTTCCACCAAGCTGAGGAGTGTTACCGACGCTAGATCACTCTGAGGGGGGCAGTTACTTACTGGGAATATTGCAAATCCAAGGTAGTATTCTATGAGAATACAGCCTATGCTCCAGACATCACATGGTTGTGCCCATCCTAGTGCTGTGAAAAGATTCAGCAGGTTCATGGTTACACCACACCACAAGCGGCTCAACAGCCCAAGCAAGATACGCAACATGGCTGTAGCACAGTTCAACAGCACGCAAAGCCGTACGTGAAGCGTCAGCCTCACTGACTTCTACTGACCTAGGATAACTTCCGGAGCTCTGTAATGTCTTGTAGACACCAAAGCGCAGTGATACTCATCATCATATGTTGCGCTCCCAAAGTCCACAACTTTGATGTCTGGATTTTTTACTGTGAGTTCGTTGCATTTCTGGAATGAAACACAGTGGGATGCAAGTCACCAAATGAGCCCAGACATGGGCTGAGGGGGAGGTGGGGAAGAAGACAGCAACTTGCCAGTTTGGGGTTATACTCCTCTATGTAGTCAGACGACACAAATAAAATATTTTCCGGTTTCAGATCTGTATGTGTCAACTTGTTCAAATGCAAAACTGCAAGACAACAAACACAGTTAGCAAATTCCACAAAGCAAATTTTAACAAATAAAGCAAAAGAGAAATGTACTTACAGTTCACCGATTTGCAGATCTGATACGCTATATGCCTGATGTGGTCCAGCTTGAATGGCAGAAAGCCATTCTCTTTAATGAAGTCAAAGGTGCTGAGCCCGAGTAGCTCAAAAACAATGCAGACGTGGCCGTGGTACTCAAACCATTCTAACATCTGGACACAGCGACTGCAAAAGCAGGAAAATAAATGAACTGCAACAGGAAGTTGTATAACGCTGAGATACAGATGTCATAGGTTACAGAAAACCGTGTCACAGAAATCTTAAAAGCGAACCCAAAGTACAGGGAGCATCACATACTTACTATGTACTGCTGGGATCTGATGCGTTTAAGTGTTCCAGTACTTCTATTTCAGCGTAAGCTGCTTCGGCGTACCTAGCAACGTTTTTAATTATTTTCACAGCTACGTGCCTATCTTCCCTAAAAAAAAAAAAAAAAAAAAAGACAGGTTTTTGACAGTGATTAGAACAATGAGTAGCTTTAACTAACAATACTTGATAAGTACCACCATATATATATATATATATATATATTTTGCTTATAACAATGGCAGAAAAGGTTGGGTGTACTTGGTTTTTTTAGTACATACTGAGTGAATACAATCAAGGCTGATCTCTGCACAAACACAACTAAAGTGTTTTAAATTCTGGGAACACACTCAATACCTTATACACACTTATACAGCGGTATTATTCTTAAAGGTTAAAAGTCCCATTTACCTCCCCTTTGTATCTGTGTATGCTGGGCCAATAGTGGAGAAACTTCCACATCATGCAGCCTAACAAGCACAACTGTCTGTCAGTCAAAAAAAATGACACGCCTTCGTCAGTTCTTCAAGTAGTAAAGATGTAACTGAGGTGTCACATGCCTTCTACAGTGACTAGAAAAGACACTCTAGTTCATACTATTTTGCACCCAGCAAAACTGCCATCAAACGCAAAATACGTTCTTGAATTAGATCATACTCATTGCTAGAACCCAAATGGCATTGCATCGTCACAGGCAATACTGTAAGGTAAGCTACATGATGTCAGAGCCCTTGCTTGTAATACAGATCTGGGGTGGTCCAGGCCCCAGGAGTGCCCACTGCGGGGTGCAGCTTCACTCTGCGCTGTCTGGGCCACCTCCCCGCACCGGCTGTTGTCCTCGACCAGGCTGGGGCGCGCCGACAGAAGCCGCACCCACCGCCTCACCCACCACCAGCCCTGCCCAGGCGCTGGCGTACCAGGTGCACGATGGCGTACCAAGGTCATGTTTGGGAACTGCGGCAGCCTTGCAGCCATGCGCAGAGCAGCAGATAGGAAGCGAAGGTAAAACCTGATACAATCAGCACGTCATGAAGCACACTGTGACAGCATGAGGAAGGAAAACGGCACATATTTAATGAAAGACTTACGCTTCGTGATTGATGCATTCCACTACTCTTCCAAAAGCACCTTCACCCAACGTAGCAACAACCTCATCTATAAAGAAAAGAACTCTCAGTCAGAGCAGCTGTGAAGTTACTCAGCCATTAAAAAACCAAGCAAACAAATAAAACCAAAAAGACTAAGTACTATTACTGGAGCTATTCTAGACTGCGCTGCTTTAAATTGTAATTATCTCGTTTGAGAGATGTTACTGGGTAATTCTCATCAAGGCACATTACGGGGATCTCAGTCCAGTAGGTTCATTAATTTAATTTACTATTTTTTTCAGGGGGAAGGGAAATAGAAAAAAGAAAAATATTGACGTTCTACAGAAAAAGAATAACAATCCCCACCCCCAAACAAAAAAGTCAAGACAGAAAGAAAAGACTTTCAAAGCCCCCTCACATCTTATGCTAAAAGAACTTATTCTATCCGAAAAGTTAATAAATTTTGAAAAATATTCTATACATCTTGCACTTAGTACGTCTCCACTCTGACAGATCAGGTGACCCTCCTCATCATCCTCTACACTCCTGGGTCTTTTCCTTCGATGACTCCTCTGGAACGGCACCAAGATCGTCCAGCCAATCAATAAACCCGAGTGAATTCAGGTCAGAATACGAATTCATTCAGCAGGGAGATATTCAGGCATTCAGATACACGCCAGGCCACAAACAGTTGGCAGGAGCAATTTCAAATTCAGTCCCCAGAAATTCACAGGGCACATAGTTTATGTTACAGGAGAAAAACATGGCAAGGAACAGATTTTCAGATGAGATACTCAAAGTGGCAAGGCAACAAAAAATGACAATACAATTGTTTTTCTTTTAAGAGACTGGTTCACTGAATTTTACCTTAGATTTCAGTGCCCATCTTTTCACTTTAAAGCAAAAGGATCTAATAATTATCTTATATATACATATTTAAAAAATAGCCTTGTGGCCAAATTAAAATACCTATCTTAAGTAACTTCAGATTATATCACTGGTCTGAATAGTTGATAACAATTTTTTTTGTTTTAAATCATAAACAGCATATACATTTACTTAAGGCTGTCTCAGGTGAAGACCTTAAATTATAAATCCTATCTTCAGCTTTCTTAAGAGTTAAATATAGAACAAAGTCAGAAAAACTGCCCCACTAGTGGGCAGACATCATATCTGATTCTACAGATTTTTCAGCGATAACTTAAACTATCTTACTAAATAAATTTTTAAAAATAAAACTCTGACATTATCTCCTTGCTATTTCAGTGATACTTAGTCAAAAGCAAGTTTAACAGCCTGTGCTTTTCGAGAAGGGCTGAAATAAATGCTTGTCATAAAAATTTTGAAGGCATCAAAGTAATGCCTGTATTTCAGTAACTCAAATTGATGGCTATTACTCATTAATCTGCTCAAATATATCAAATGAACAAAAAGCAAGACCATGTTCTGTGGTATCACAAGCATGCCTACAGACTACACATTTTCACTGAAGGAAATAAAATCCTAGCAAAAAAAAGAGTAATCTACTACTATTAGCTAGAGAAGTAAACTATTAACATTATCAAAAGAACTCCCCAAACCCCCCCTCAATTACTACTGCCCAGATGAGAATCTATCTTCTTAAAATAAATAAACAAAACTAAATTAAAATTGGTCATACCACCTGTGAATCATCACGACAGGTAGTGTGATGTGTCTTGTATTTCCTTTTGTAACTACTCGTCCCACTATGACCCGATGAGTTGCTGCTCTGATGCCCAGTATCACATCCCTGCTGGTACTCGTTTCTGTATTCTTCAACACAACATCGTTCATGACAGTCTCTTTCATTTACAGTTTTGGTTTCTAAACAGCTACTACAAACGAAGGATCAAATAAGCTTAATTAGAATAATTCTAGTACCGTATCAAGACAGCTTCTTGTTTTAAGCTGTAAGACATCTCTTGAAGTATCTCCAACTCAAAAATGAATACGTTATCATACGACAACCTGATGAGAACAGTAAAATCTTAAAACATATGCTTGCTGATATCAAGAAGTCAAAAAGTTATCTACCTCTCAGGAAATTCAGAAAGATCACGTTTGCAGTGCTTGCTCTCCTGTGCACCACCTAATGATGTCCTCTTTCTCTTACTGCCACTGCCGCATTTTCTGCGAGCTGGACTTCCTTTTTTATCCCAGTCACGATTATCAGTTTGCCTGGAATGCCGCATCTGTAACACGTATTTTGCTCTTTGAATTACATCCCATAGACAAACAATTCATTTTCAAAGCCATTAATTATCAAATAACACTATAATGAAGATTGTATTTTCCTCAACTACCCAATTTTCATTTTTTTTCTGCTCGTTCTTCCATGCCATTTTTTAGTTCGAAAAGCTTTTTCAAATCAACCGGTTTTGATAGAGGAACATAAACGAATAACCTACTTTTTTTCCAAAGATTTTAAAAAGAAGTGGCCTGGCTCAGACACTAAACACAGGCCGTGCATGTTTTTTCCGCAAAGCTGCTCAGGCACCCGACGGTGCCTATGCTAGGAAAAAGGCAGGCTCCCGCATGCTGAGACAGGGCACGCAAATACTGCCCGGTGTGCTTTTAAAGACTTCGAGGGACTTGTCATAAACTTTTACCTCGCTTCCTTCTATAGATTCTCGGAGAATTCCTAATGCCAAGTCAAAATTATAATAAACCCTAGGTTATCTCCTAGTTATTTACCTCGAAGAGGAAAACAACTCGCTACACGAGTCTTTTATTTCGCTTTCCGACCACGAACTGATTCCAGCTCACAACCTGCGCCTCGGGCTGACGCGCCCGGGCTCGGCAGCAACGGCGCTGCTGCCAAGCGGGAGGCGGGCGCTCAGGGTGCCGACACACCGCGGCCGGGCGGTGCGGGGCCGTTCCCCTTCCCACCCCCCCGCGGCGGCAGAGGCCGGCGTCCCACCGCATCCCTGCTCCGGCAAGAGGCTCCGTTCTCGGCCCCGAGTAGGGGCATGGGAAACGGCTCCGGCCTCCCCCGCTAAAGCGACCGAAGCCATTTTCTCTTCGCATGGACAGGGCGCCGGCAAAGAACATGGCGGCCGCACGGAGGCGGGGGCACAGGGGCGCCCCGGCCACCCGACACACCCGCTCCTGCGGGGACGAGTCGAGCCACCGGCCACCCTCCCCCACGGCAGGAAGCGGCCTCCTTCCCCCGCACCACGGCGGCGCCCTTCCCTCCGCCCCGCCTCCTCCTCGGCGGCGGCCCGGCCCAGCCCGGCCCAGCGCCTAACGCCGTCCTTCAGCTATACCCCGCCGCCGGGCGCCACAACGAGCCCGCAGCGCCCTTCGCCATTGCCCCCACCTCCGCGGCTCGGGAGCGCCGCCGCCGCCGCTCTTCCCGGGAGCTGCCACCGCCGCTCTTCCCGGGAGCCGCCATACTCCCGCTACAGCTGGGCTCAACGCCTCCAACTGCCGACCCGCAGCCCGCTACAAAATGGCGTTGCCAAGCAGTGCGGCGGCGCGTCGCTGAGGCACACCCGCGGCGTCACAAACGGACGGGGCGGCACCGCGAGAGCCCGCTCCTCGCCCCGCGGGGAACTCCCTGCGGCCCGGCTCCCGCCGCTGCTGGCGGCGTCGACTTCTGTCCGTTCGGTGCGGAAGAGGCCACCGCTGCAGCGTGCCCGGCGGTGAGGGGGCTCTGCGAGGCGGCCTGCCTTGCCGAGAGGCGCTAAGGGCACCGGCGCCTGTCCCACAGCGCCCAAGACCGGTGCAGTCCCCCTGTTGGAATCACGGTGTATACGATAAATTGAGTCTTGAACCAAGCATGTAAGGCGCGTGCTACATCAGCAATTTAACCACATCCTTATCGCTGAAGCTTCCTCTAACGAACGGAGAGTCCTCCAAACCCAGCTGACACCGGTCACTGCGGACAAGTACCGTCGCAAACAAGGCGATGAGCCACCTCATGACTACGTAAGAAAATTCAACAGTTCAAAGTTCAAGAAAAGTTTCTCTCCTAAAGGCCACCAGAGACCGCTAGAAACCACCAAATGCGCCCACAGAAGCACGCACACACACCCCCAGACTTAAGCTGCATACGTAATGACTATGTAAATATTATAATTAGTTCCAGGAAACAGAATGAATATGTATAATTATTCCGGGAAATTTAATGCATCTATATGTAGCAAAGTAGTATAAGCTTTGGCTGATGGAATGTGCGGCAGACACGTCGAACGATTCCCTCATGTCCCCAGCTAAATAAAGCAGTGCCTGCTCGTTAATGCTAAAAACACACCGTCAAGGAGTTTCGTTCCTGATTTCGGTAACAATTTTGGTGACCCAGATGGGGCTCTGCTTCTGACACTCGATGGATTCACAAGATCATGAGGACTCTGGTGGCACCGAAGGTTTTTCAGGTAGATCCTCCAGTCCCCTGGTCCAGTGAGTTCAGAGCAAAACCCCTGGGGTTTGTTAAGGCATTAGTGAAGGGTACAGCCATCTCTAAGTCAGGAAATGCTTTCCTGCAGCATCAGGGGGTTATAAGGGAAATAAGGGGGGTTGAGGTGGGAATAAAGGCTTGATTGCACGCTACTACAGGGTTACCTGGAGTGCCAGCCAAGGTATTGATTGTAGTGTTGTTGTGTTTGTAACTGTAATTTGTATGTTTTGTTAGAAAGTCTACTGTTTGTGTGTAATGTGTTTGTTTTGTTTTAATATGGGGTCCAGTCAATTGTCTAAGGGGTCTGAGGGAGATACGTTAAAGAAATCACCTCTGGAGTGTATATTAAAACATTGGAAAGATGTAAAAAGTGACCCCCTTACCAAGAAACAATTAACTGAATATTGTAATCATTGGTGGCCGACGTATTTTCTGGAGGATCAAGAAAAGTGGACAAAGAATGGGACTTTAAAGTATAATACTGTATTACAATTAATGTTGTTCTGTTGGCAGGAAGGGAAATGGAATGAAGCGCCTTATGTTGATTTGTTCTTTTCATTGCGAAATCATCCAGAATGGCAAAAAGATTGTGGTATGATACCTCCAGATCCTATGGTTTTAGCTTTAGAAAAGAATCAGCGTGTTTAAGGGCCATGGCTGCCACTGTCCTACTAATCCAAGAAGCCTGGAAGTTAACTATGGGAAAGAAAATGACTATGTGCCTCACATGGTAGTTTCCATACGGGAGCAAAAGCAGGGCCACTGGTTATCCCCAGGTCAGACGCTGAAGTCCAGGTGGTCCTCCTAGAGCAAGAAGACATGGAACTGAAGACAACTACTGCTCTTAACCCTGCAATGTTTCTAGACCCTGAGTCTGGAAGGGAGGAAGTGTTACAACATGATTGCCTTCAAACCACCAAACAGGTCTATTCAGGTAGGGAAGACTTAAAGGATACTCCGATAGAAGGCCCTGAGGAAGAATTATTCATAGACGGTAGCAGCTACGTGCACAAAGGGAAACGAAGAGCTGGCTACGCAGTTGTAACTCAGACTAAGATTGTGGAAGCTTAACCGTTACCTGTAAACACATCAGCCCAAAAGGCAGAACTGGTGGCACTACAACGGGCATTAGAACTATCAAAAGGAAAAGGGGTCAATGTCTGGACAGATCCTTAAGTATGCATTTGGAGTGGTACATGCCCACAGAGCAATATGGAAAGAGAGAGGACTACTGTCAGCACAGGGATCTCCAATCAAATACAGGGACGTTATCAAGCAATTTCTAGAAAGTGTTCAGTTACCAAGAGCAGTAGCCATTACACAACGTAAGGCCCATCAATTTGGACATACTTCAGTCAATATAGGAAATCAATTGGCAGATAAAACGGCAAAAGAGGTGGCAGAGGAAAGCATCCTGGTTGTACCATCCAGACAGGTGAACTTACCTAAAGGGGCACCTGAATATCAGAGCCAGGATAATCAATTAGCTGAAATATTAAAGGCTCATCGCAATCCTGAAGGATGGTGGGTGACTACAGATAGGCAAGTCATAGTACCACAGGCTGTAATGAAATGGTTAGCAGATGATAAACATAGTGCAGCACACTGGGGGGCGGAGGCTGTTACAGAGAGCTTGAGAAGCCAAGCACCCAGCCTGTACCGCAGTCAAAGTGGAAGGGATCGACTCGTGGATACATTTCACTCGAGTGAAGCCAACCCTGACGCCCGAGGAACCTCAGTGGGGAGAGAAACCGTCAGAGGATCTACGAATAAGACTAACAAAGAGATGAGGACATTTTTCATGTTATGCATTTTGGGGTATAGTGTGGGAGGGGAAGATCCCATAATTGACGGAAGTGGTCATGACAACATGTATGAAAACTTAAAAGCAGAGACTGTGAATATGACTGATTGTTGGATTTGCTCACAAATAATGATAGGAGGAACTGGATCTCCCTGGAGAGTAGTTCCTATAGAGTGGTCAGAAATGTGTGCTGGAGAATGTGCGGATTACAATGGAACCAGATACAACATTAATAGTACTATCTATAGAAATTGTTCACAAGAACGTGAGAAAAGCATACTTACATTACCAAGGAAAAAACTACCTATGTACCCCCTGCCTGAAACACCTCAACCAATAGTTGTATTGGCTCATGTCCCCAGCTGAATAAAGTAATGCCTGCTCGTTAACACTGAAGACACAGTGTTAAGGAGTTTCATTCCCAATTTCGTTGACACCCTGACCTCACTCCGTGATCAGAAAGCCCTTTACTCCCCCAGTTCTGCTACTCTGACTGATTCATGTGCATTTCAGCCGGTTACATTTTACCGTAACCCCGTATGCCTCATCAGTTAATTCAGTTAAAGTAGTTTTAGGTAAGTAAACCAACTGTGCAAAACCAACTATTTTCCTGCCAAGAACTTTGCAAGACAAGGGACGTGAAAAAAAAAAAAAAAAAAAAAATCCTAACCCTCATTTAAGAATGACTGCCAGAAGATTGCTTAGGGGTTTTTTTGGTGAGTCTCCCGAGTTGCTAAATCATCATTTTTCACCCTTGGTGATAAAACTTGTTATTTGTCTCTTTACTTCCCTAGACAAATAGTTAGAGGCTCTCAAAGCATGTACCCAGTCAGCCTTAAATCAACAGAGGTTTAAAGGACCACATATGACTAACAAAGTAAAGACATCTTTGTAAATCATTGGCATTGAAAACATTTCTGAATAGTTGAATGCTTTTTTTTTTGATGTCTTCTTGTATACAGAAATACCCACTATAAAACAAACTAAATGCAACTCTTCAAGTGTACAGTCTTCTATACCCACAGAAAAGAACCCAAAACCTCTCCCACAAAACTAACCCTTGCTTCCTCTGCTGCTCACTGCTGTTGCACACAGCCACCCCTCTTGCCGCCCTGTGCCTTGCTGCAGCCCTTCAGCCGCCACCTCTCTTAGAAGGAGCTTTCAAGCCTGTCAGCTATCAGTTGTCACCTCAGCAGAGCTAACCAAGCATTATGCCTGAAATTTGATTCTCTAAAACCCATAATAAGCAGTCAAACATCTCATGTGCAATCTAATTTATGTGGAAAAAGAGCATCTAGGATAAAACAGTCCTGAAACACAACAGCCTATACACATCAGTTCCCTAAAACCCAATGATGTTTTTATTCTGGTAAGGACTAAACCTTCTGAAACACTTCTACTCCTGATAAATGACCCTACTCACTGTATTTTTTTTTATTTATTTCCCCAACTGACCCTATGATCAACATACAATATGTACATTACAGGTGCAAGTTTGTCACTGTCCATAGACAATGCATCGTTATTTTCATCCATTGTTCTCCAGCTTAGACTAAGTACTGCTCTCAGCATGATGTACTTCCAACACCAACTTCACCTACTGTTTTTCTAATGCCAGCAAAGGTAAGAGACAATCTAGAATATACATGATAAGACCCTCCACCATAGTCATAATGCAAGACTGTTGTGTTAATGTACATATTTTTCTTTGCATGGGTAGATTTATGTCGACAGAACTCACCTTGTGGCTGTAGTGTTTGTGATAAAGGACCAGACTGGTGAAAGTAGAGGAGTTTATAAAGCACAAGTCGACAACAATAAAAACAGTACTGTCTGCAACATTTTTGCTATTTAAAGAATTATACATGTCACAAAAGTCCAAACAGCTGGTGACACAACAGCTGACTGTGTGCAAGAACTAAATTGCACGTACACTGTACCCAGCAACTGCCCACAAAATCACACACTTCCATAGCTGAGCTACTTTCTACTCTCTGCCTTGCTTTCTCTTCAACAAGTGGATGGGACCAACCTCACCATTGTTTTTCCTGTTGTATTCCAGGTTCTCGTGAAGAACCTGGGAGAGGTTCAGAGCCACAAACAAGAGAGACGTGATACGATTTTTAAAAGTTAGTATGTAATTCTGTCCCATAAGATCACTCTCCTTTCAATACACAGATTTAGATAAAAAAGAAAGGATCTAAATTTAATGTATCCTCCAGAAAGTAAATTGCTTGGTGTCCCTGTATTTCATGCATTCTATATGACAACCTTCTTTTTGTAGAGGACAAAAAATAGACCTGAAATTGTTTCCAATGATGTTAGCATTTAAATTATTGGTTCCTTTACACTGTAGGAAACCTTTCCAGTATGTCCTTCCTTCTGCATAGCAGTGGTGTCAGTGTGTCAGTCAAACATGCAGTTGCATGCTTATGTCTACTTGCCATTACCACTGGTTATATGGAAGAGCACAGAGCTAAAATAACTAAATCCTTCACCTGACTGACTGAAATATTATGGTAAAACGTATTAAGTCTGGAGCAAAGGCTAGGAGCTTTAAGCAACACTCCATACAAAATACAGAAACTTTGTCCCAGAGAGAAGGTACTCATCAACTCTGCTCATAAAAACCTCAGTAATCTGTACCTGGTAGATTTGAGTCTTCATTTAGTCAGTTGTTCTATCACCCAATGACCCCCCCTGGAGAAAGGGAATCGGGAAAAAGAAAGGAGACCTGTGGGTTGAAATGGAAACAGATTTAATAAAACAGTAATAAGAAAACTAATATTAATACTAATATAAAGTACACAAAGTTATACTCAGCCCATGTAGTGGTCGCAAGCTGCACACTCCCAGCAGAGGATGCTGGAGCACCACAGCTCCCGTGAAAGCACAACTCACAACAAATGGGAGAATAGGCCTCAGGAGCAGAATGACAAACGAGACCCTCTAGGGATGGCTGCCATCGAGGAAAAGAGACCATCCCCAGCAAACTTTCCAATTTAATGTTTATAAATATGTAAAGGGCGAATGTCAGGAGGATTGAGCCGGGCTCTTCTCGGTGATGGCCAACGATAGGACAAGGGGCAACAGGTGCAAGCTGGAGCACAGGAGGTTCCACATCAACATAAGGAAAAACTTTTTCACTGTGAAGGTGACAGAGCACTGGAACAGGCTGCCCAGAGAGGTTTTGGAGTCTCCTTCTCTGGAGACATTCAAAACCCACCTGGACGCATTCCCGTGTGACCTACTCTAGGTGGTCCTGCTCTGGCAGGGGGGTTGGACTAGATGATCCTTCGAGGTCCCTTCCAACCCCTAACATTCTGTGATTCTGTGAATTTAAAGTGAGCATGACATTTATGGTATGGAATACTTCTGTTGGCCAGCTTAGGTCAGCTGCCCTGGCTTTCGCTCCTCCTGGCTTTAGCACGTGGCTAACTCGAAGCGGCTAAAGACCTTGACCGCTAGAGACCCACATACCAGGCTGGCCACAAACTAAAACAAAGCATCTTATCAACTTTGTTCTCACCGAATTGGGTGCTGCAGTCATCTCAAAAATGCAGCTTTCCTGAACAGAAAATTCATTCTCTGCCAGGACACTTTGCTTTTCTCTTGCAGATAAGTTCTCCTCTTTATTTTAAGAGGCAAAGTCTCAAAATGGGAAATACTGGTCTGAAGCAGACTGTAAGTCAGCAGGACCTCCCAAGGATTACAAGGCACATATGTGAGAATGGACTTGCTAAGTAACATTGACAGTCCAAAGAGGATTGGGGGAAGAAGTCCAGAATGGCAGGAGTTGGATGCAGGAACTGTGGGTACTCTCTCCTGCCTGGGTTTCTCATGCACAGCTGGAACTAGAAACATACGCTCACCTCTATGTATTACAGAGTGAGAAAGTGAACCTCTGTGGAAATTAGTTGATTTTTTCCTGCTTTATGAAAAAAACCCCGATGCCAAAATTCACCTTTTAAATCTATGAGAAAGAGCAGAACATTCTGCTTTTCCCAGTATGCCCAAGGTGAAGAACTGCCTCTTTGACATGTACAAATCACTCTCTTTTCCCTGCTTAAGTCAGTTTATTTTATGCTTACTATACTAAGTCACTTAAGCATAGGATCATATATATGTGTGTGTGTATATATATATATATGCATGTATATATATATGTGTGTATATATATACATACACACATATGTATGCATGTATTTTATTTTTCCTCTTGACCAGTCAATATTCAGGTATCTCTGTACCTTCTTGCAGACTTTCTTATTTGAGTCCAACAACATTTGGTCTCAAATAAGACCAAACAACAGTTCTTTCTCATTTGTTCAACATCATCTTGGCCATCTTGTATTATTTTGGGTGTATCAGGATATTCTTGATTAGAAGTCTGACCACAGTCTTTTTGTCACTCCTCTTTGTTGTGTTTACCTGCTATTGTTTGTGCAATAAACTGATGAAAAACAAGTTACAGTAAATCCATGGTTACCCAGTTTCGATCAACAGCTACGTAAAGACACAAACACTGACTCTTTCGTATCAAAAGTGTTGTGCCAGAGGCAGAAGTGATTGTTTCTAATCTAGCTTTTGGGGAGGCTGAAGAGGTTACTGTTCCAACACAGCAGTACAAGAGCAAGCACTCCTTGAAACATGCCCTTTAATCCCCTAGGACAGAAAGGTTTCATCTATGACACTGCTTTCACCTAGGGGAAAAAATTGCATCTTACTCAGTTTTCTGAAAACCAGTAAAGTAAGGAAGGTTACAATTTACATGAGAGTTTCAGAAAAGTGGCAGTATGAAATTGTAGCAAAGGACATTGTTTCAACATAGTATCACTAAGAAAGATAAGGCAGAAAACAAAGATTAGCAAAACAAAATATATTTAAAAACTATTTTCTTACTTTACAAGTATTAAAAAAAATAAAATTCCTGGAAAAACTGACTTCTAAAGCATAAGACTCCTCTGTGACAACTCCCACACAATGTCACAACTGCTGAAAATCCCGCATTCAATGAGCAAAGGTATGATCCAGCTCAATTAATCCTTTTTAATGACACTTTAAACCCCATAATCCAGCAGTTGAATAGTCTCTAAAGAATGTGTCGAGGCACTCTGTGGCTACAGGGCAAAAGGGTTGGCATGAATTGTAATATCTTTAATGCGAACATCATTAAGAGGTCGGTAGGTTTTCTCATTCACAGGCAGCTTCTCCAGCTCATCCAGGGTCTCCAAGCCATCAATAACTCTGGAAAAAATGCAGAAGTTCTAGGAATTGCCTCCTAATAACGACTTAAATTTCACAACTGAGATCTCAGAGCACTTTACAATTAAGTATCATAGGTTAAGGACTTTGCAAGCAAATGATACAAATAAGACAACCAAAACATTACATTCAGCACATAACTTATTTTACAAGGAAATATTAAGCATCCATGACAGATTCTGATAAAAAGTACAAATAATTCCCATTGACCTGACAGTATCATATTTTATACCAACGATAGCTGTACAGAGAGCCGGGCTGCACTTCCCGGCAGGCGGAACTGACCAATCATAATACACGTTTAAGTCGCGGCAAGATACTGGCCGTTCCAAACTTCACTGTGGATTACTGAAATCCTACGACTGGAAAATCAGAGATCTTCCAAATGTGAGATTATAATTTCTGACCTTCTGACTCAAAGACAAGAC
The DNA here is from genome assembly GCF_034619465.1 of Leptosomus discolor. Taxonomy (NCBI): domain Eukaryota; kingdom Metazoa; phylum Chordata; class Aves; order Leptosomiformes; family Leptosomidae; genus Leptosomus; species Leptosomus discolor. The sequence goes on along the minus strand of NC_141395.1, from coordinate 30,828,818 downwards.
TGGACAGAACCATTAATAACTGTGTAAATCTAATAGCACAAGTATGTTCAGGCTTTCAGATTTTTTGTTCAGGCTGAAGAAGCGGAAGAGAGATCGTTCTAATAAACCTCTTACTTTTTTGTTGAAATAACTAGCTCTGGTAAATCTTGGCAGTTTATTCCCCAGTCACGGCCTTGGCAGAAAACACATCGTGCTGTCTGCAGTTCAATTCAGTCACATTTGTCAACTCTTTGAATCTAGGATGCTGGATTGTGGGCCAGCAGGGACTGCATATGCTGTTCTGCTGATTCTGCAACTGGGGCAGGAGTATCTTAAACTGACAGAAAATCTGGCAAAGTTCATCTGTCAGAGCCTCTACTCTTTTCTAAGAAAGATGTCTAAAAACTTCAATCACACTTCTAAACGACCTAGAAGTACAGAATAGTATTTTCACATTTCAATAGTTTCCTTTGAATATTTAACTCAATTTAATAAAGGCAATTTTTTCTCAGCAGATTCACTTGTACTCTAGAGACCTTTTAACAACAAGCAAAAGAAAAGATATTACCACAATTTTGAGATAGAAAAAGCAGTATCTGAAAGACTCAAAAATTAAATACTTGCTTTCAGGATGATACATTACCAGTAATGTCTATTAACATAAAAACATTTAAAAATAATGATGCATCTTAAACAACCTCATCTGATTTTATAAACTGTCAGTTCCATGAGTTTTATCTGACCAACAGGAAATTCCACTCAAACAGAAGAATGACCATGTTGGTACCACACCCATCCCCAGATCCAGTCCAAAATCGCATTCTTGCTTCTCAGTAAACCTTACAACTGTGCATCCAGTTGCTCTGGAGTTTGCTTAAAATCATGCTGCGTCCATTTGGGCATGAATGAAAAGGCAATAACTAGGGGCAGGGGGGAAGAAAAAACCCTCCATTCTTGAGGTAATTTTTAATATGTCTATTTCCACTGAATTCTCTACTACTAAGAAAAAGGGAGCAGCATTTTTGGAGCAACTAATTCTGGTGACAGTGCAAGAGCATACATTTGCATATACACATCCAATATTTTAAAGAGTTTTAGAATCAGAAGCTTCTAAATTTGCATTGCATGTGCCCTGAAATATTCAGATCCTTCACACACTATGATAAAGAGGCAGGCAGTTGGATCACTTACTTTCCAAACACAGTGTACTTCATGTCTAGGTGTGGTTGCTTGCCATAAGTGATGAAGAACTGCGATCCATTGGTATTCGGACCATTGTTTGCCATTGAAACTACCCCACGGACACTGTGCTGAAAGAGGGCAAAATGGTCAACATGAATACACATCTGTGAAAGCTGGGCTTTAACCTGGACAAAGTGCTCTGTGAATTAGTATTGTGCTTCAATACCATTATTAAGAGCAAATCTTCATTGCTAATACATTCCATCACAGTCCATAATTAGCTCCTCAAAACTGCTCTTACAACAAAAAATTACTTCTTTGCCTTCAGTGCGCGAAAACTACTTTGTTACAAATTCTTTCTACTTCTGTTCTAAGTGATTAAAACTCTCAAACCTAACTTGCCAAATACAGAAATGCCTGTTCCTATTTTAATAATAAGCTTTCTATCCCTTTATTGTGGGATTATACTTTGCTTCACAATTACAAAAGAGGTATTTAATACAGTACAACACAATGCTGATTGTTCTCCAACCTGTAAAGAATATTCATATGAAAACATAACTGTATATTGAGAGTACAGAAATACCTTTAAGTATTCACTGAATTCATCTTCAAACTTCTTGCCCCAGATACTGTTACCTCCTTTTCCCGTGCCTGACAAAGAAACAACACAATAGATTACTGGATTTTCAGTACAAACAAAGACCCTATATAGCCTGTAATTCGTTTGAGGCAGGGATCAGGTTCTCATGTCTTGATACTGAGCAGAGACATAACTCTATATAAGGAACACCTGTTAAGAAGCAGAACAAAACACTGACATATTCTCAAATTAAATTCAGTATGTGTACAAACAGACACACAGCTGAATCATATTTTCTCCCAAACAGCTGATACAGTCTGGGACATTTTCTCCAAATGCTTTAGAGACAGCGTAGCCTTTCAGACAGAAACCAGAGAAACCACAGTAGCAACTGCTACCTGTTCAACAGGTGGTAAGTCAGCAGAACCATTGTATTAGGAGAAACAGCTGGAAAAACTAAAGTTTGTAGAATGCTTTACTACCGCACGATTATTTAGAACTAGGGTAACAGCTGCTCTTCTGTAAGGTCACCACAGAAAACTAATCTCATCATAAAAACCTCTATCAACAACACAATAATTCTTGTATCTTATTTTCATTCTATTTACATTTTGGTTTTAAAATTCATACTTTTATTTTTATTTCTATTTTATTTTTATGTACATTTTTCTATAGAGACACATGGACAGAAGAATTTACCTAACGGATCTCCTGTCTGAACCATGAAGCCCTTTATGTTCCGGTGAAATACGCATCCATTGTAGTAGTTACTAGCACAAAGAGCCAGGAAGTTCTAAGGAAATTAAACAAATCATATTAGCAAACAATTCAGAAATAGCATCCTCTTACTAAAATGACAGCATTGGCAAGACCAAGACTAACCCTTTTGCCTCTGCTTTGCATTGTGACCACATGAATTCCACAGAGTACTGACACAGAATAATCATAAACAAATTATAGTTAACACACTCCTTTGACACTGTCACAGATACGAAGGATTTTAAATAAAGCCTATAGCACAAGGTTGTCTGACTCAAGGAACAAACAAGAAGCCCAAGACATGCTCAAAAGTATCACTTCCATTCAACATTTTTATTTTATAAATGTAATTTTGTCAGCAATAACTTCATGCCTCAGCTTTGTTAGTTAAAAAGTAAATTATTTCAATTTAAGCTTAAATTTATTGCAGAAAGGAAAACCTGGGACTTCTGACAAACTGGGAGCGATTCTCACTCTTAAATGAAAATCAAATCTGTGCAAGTGTGAGCAAACCTCAGGAAATTCAGAAATCCCAGGCCATGTGCCGTATTTCCCCTTAAGGGCAAAGGGCACTTTGGGAGATGCTGGGACTTGGACAGAAGCAGCCCTTAGCTAAACAGGCTCTAGGCAGTATGACACAGTGCACAAGATTCAACAGGCATTGTACCAGCTTAAAATGTTAACATTCCATTAAGTGAAAAGATTAATTGCAAAAGCCACTTCACCTCCTGTATAGTCTTCACTATTTCTACTTTGTTTCAACACTGGGCAATCCTACCCCAGTTACTCACTTCACAAGTCTTTGGTGTACGCTCACAGAACAGTTCAATTTTAATATCTCCTACATCAGTATGCAGCGTGACAGCCTGAGCAAGAGGCAGAAAAGAATAATTAAATTGGCAATTAAATACTAACAGACTTGGTTTTATTTCCTAGAACATAAGCAATTTCCCACTGCATATAACCACTCTTTCAATATTTGTCCATAAGCAAGGCTACTGACACAAACCTTCCACATTTCCAGTGAAACCACCAGAAAGCACTGGGTTTCACTTAGTTTCAGGACAAATCAAGTTTGCCACAGTAATGCAGAAGCTCCGTTTCATGCTGTTCCACTCCAGAGACACATTATTAATTTGCAAACTGGACCTACTCAGCCACTTAATTGCAAAGTTCAAGAATTAAAATTGTATCTATTTCAGATGATAGTGTGGTGCACAAACCTCACTGGTTTACAGCCAGAGGAACAACTGATGTGTGTTACTCACCTGCAGCCTTTTGAGTGATATGGCTAGTTCTGAATGGCACTGTATATAATCTGCCTTCACAAACAAGCAAATCTATGAAACTACACACTTTTCTTAAGAATTTATAAATAACCTTCATAAAATTTAAAATCGCAGTCACCCAGTCCCCTAAGCAAATATATCTCTCTAGGCCAAATATACCACAGTGCTCCCATGGAAAGTCCTAAACTACGCAAACATAATTACTGTGGGGATAAGTGTACAGGAAAACTAATAAAAATCAGCATCATGTTGATACTGGCATACTGTTTCAGAAGTACACAAGTAAAGAAGAGAAGACCGTTGCCTGCAATGTCCATGAAGAGGCTATAACAGGTATATGTACACACACAGACACACAGTCTAACCTCTATTTCCTGATCTGCTAAACTTTTAAAAGCCTGTAAGTGTAGAAGGTTACATACACTCAAGTAGGGCTATGTGCTTGCAACCTGAATAATGCTTCTGTGGCAAAAGAAACCAAACTAGATTACCAAATATTAGCCAAAGTAGGATTAAAATTTAGGGTCTTAGAACCGAAAGTCTAATATATTTTAGGCTGATGGAAATTAACCTATTTTCCTTTTCACAATAACTTGTTAGGTCTGAAGTGAAAACCGCCACTTTTAATTACAAATTCTTCACAGCATCAGTCAAACGCGTAACCCTTTTGAGATGCTAAGCAGCCATTCACTTTCTAAGAGATGACCATTTCAGAAAGAATGAAAATATGTAAAAAGTGCTATTGTTCTCACCATGTCTGCTTATCAAAAAGCTGAAGTAGATTTATATACAGCAATTTCCTGCAAATAAAACAGATTAAGTTTGTTGGGTTTTTTCCATCCATCCCCAAAACTTTTTGATTTTAAAATATTTGTGTGGTTATGTGCTTTTACACCACATAGTTTCACAGTACCATTCAAGTGGCTCTGTGGATAAATGTTTTACCTGCATTATGGGGACTATGCAGCATATAAAGAACTATATAAAGGAGTAGAACAAAATAGCTTAGAGAAAGGGTGTGGGGCCAAAAAACATCCTTTCCTAGGATGAAAGTTTATACTAAGCAAACACAGCTTTTCCAAAGGTTATGGTTTTATAAATGACAGAAATTAACAGGTAAAAGCCACATACCAGTACCTAAATAAAGTGTGATTTGGAGCCACCTTCTGACAGCTGCCAGTGCCTGCAACTGACAGGTACCTGCATCCAAGCATAGGATCAAACTTTACCTTAGTAATATTTTCAAATAAAGCACTTGGAACGAGGACAATAAAACCGCAGTTGTGTAGAAATCAACAGTTTTACACGCTAATTTCTTCTCTGTATACTGCTTTCCCTGGTTAGCCCCCAGGCTTGGCAAGGCCTCCCACATAAGCCGAGGAACCCTCCGACTCCAGCTCCAGCCCGGCCCCTTTCACCCCCCACCCCGGCTGCAGCCTGCCTTGAGCGGCGGGGCGCCGGGACGAGCAACCGGCACCGCGCAGGCTCCGGTTCGGCACCCCTAGGGCCGACCGCGCTCACTGCAACCCACCCGCCCTCGGCTCCTATCTGACCAACGACAGCCTGGAGCTATCGCTCCTCTTCTGCTGATCTGAGGTACTTCCACCCAAAACCCACGCACAGCACGCGTGGACTCGGCTCACCCACCGCCCCCATCGCTGCAAGACGCGGCCCAGCTCCTCCACCCGTGAGCGACTCTGCCAGGCGGCACTGCACCGCCCGACCGGGACGCCCGCCGTTCCCGCCGCACCACGGTCGCCAGCTCGGCCTTCTCCCGCATCCCCGGCGCCTTCGCCCTCGCCCGGCCACATGGAGGCTTCGCACAAACCTGCCGAGGCTGTACCCGAACGCATCACCCGCCGCTTCCTAGCGGCTCCCCGGCTCTCCTCACGCAGGGTGCAGGAAGGGGCTGGGCCGCCCTGGCCGCCGCTCACCCCCAGCCCGGCGCGGCCGGGGATGCGCAGAGGCCACCCCCAGCCCCGCTGGCGCGGCGGAAGCGGCGGAGCCGAGCGCAGGCCCCGCCCCGTAGCCCTTGCCCTGCTCCGGCGTGAGGTGAGTGCACGGCCCCGCCGCGGCGGCGGCAGCGGGCCCTGCTCGGCGGCCTGTGCGGACGCAGCTGGCGGTGCCCCAAGGCCGCCTGTCCCGGGCCCGCTTGCCCCCGCGCGAGAGACAAACGCTTCTCCGGTTGGATTCCGCGGGTCGGCTTTAGTCTGCGAAGATGGATGACGTTTCAGTTCCGTAGGTTTCTTGCACGACTGCGTAGTCGTTTATGGTGCTTCACGGGAGCACTGGAGGCAGGGAGGGGGTGTGTGCCCACCGCCCGCGCTCCGTTGCAGGGCGGCCCGGCTCCGACTGCGGTGGCTGCCGGGGGTCCGGGCCGCGCTCCTCTCTCTCAGTGGGGCGGCGTTCGCAGCCCGAACACTCCTCACGCTGCTGTTACAGCCAGTGAATTACCGAGGCTTATTGCTGCCCTTTCTTACCCCTCCACAGAGAGCTGCATGCTGCTGCCCGGCACACCGCTGCTTCGCCGGCCTCTCCGCTGCGTCCGTGCTTTGGGCCACCTGCCCTCCCGCTCCCTCATGAATCTCAGGGAGCTCGTTTCTGCCCTGAATGACTTTGCATCCCTCTCTCTGGCTGAAAGCTGGGACAATGTAGGGTTGCTGGTGGAACCAAGTCCTCCCCACATTGTGAACACCCTTTTCCTCACTAACGATCTCACTGAGGAGGTGATGGAGGAGGCAGTGCTGAAGAAGGCAGACCTTATTCTTTCTTACCACCCTCCTATATTCACACCACTCAAGCGAGTAACATGGAAGACCTGGAAGGAACGGCTCGTGGTCCGAGCCCTGGAGCACAGAATCGGGATTTACTCTCCGCATACGGCGTACGATGCCATACCTCATGGAGTCAATAACTGGCTAACAAAGGGACTTGGTGAGATTCTGTTAAAAACAAACAAAAAGGTTAAAATTACTTCAGCAGTATATGCTATTTTATGTGGGGAGTCTCCCTCATTTTCTTTTCTTCCATACCTTCTTTTACAGGTATGATTCAATTACTTTTTTTTTTCTTCTTTTTTTTTTTTCCCCAATATTCTTCTAATACTTCTAAGTACCCTAAACATATTTTAGACTATTTATCCTGGTGAAGAATACCAGATACAAACACTAGAGGATTTTTTGCGATGCATGACTGTACTATTGGATGTAGCCAGAACTGGTGCAGCAGCATATTTATTGTCCGTCTTGGTTGCAAAGTTTAGGCGCTGAATTTAAATCACCACCTTTAATTTATAAAGTACGAGATCTCATTGTTTGCAAAAGACTTAAGGTATCTGGAATTCTTTTAGATTTTTATTCTGTGTTGTGGTTCATAAATTAAAACAGCTATGTCTTTACCAGCCTGATTTACAAACCAGAAACTATTTCAGTTGTGTACAATTCTTAGTATCAAATGGATGGCGTTAATAATGACAAATAATACATATCCATTAGCTTCTTTGCACTTAAAATAGACTGTGCCTAATGGAGACAACAGGGCAAGAAGTCCTCAGTTCTGGACAGGGAAAGTGGGATTCAAATGCAAAATTTGCATCTTTCTGTTGCTTCTAGGATATGTGCTAAATCAGTATTAGGATACTTATCCAGCTTTATAAAACAGCAATCTTGCACTGTTTTCTCAGGTGCCTGTACTTCGGTCCCACTGCATCCATCAGCTGCACCAAGCTATCCAGCTGAAGGCTCTCACCGGGTAGAATTCTGCACAGACAACACTGAGAATCTGGACACAGTGCTGTCCAAAATCAAAGATATCAAAGACATTTCCTGTCTCACTACTCTCCCTGCTAGGTATCTGCTTCACTCTTTTAATACTGTATTCTTTCTGTTGTTTGAAACAATAAGTTGCTGGAATTGTATTTTACTATTGTAATCACTTTCTTCCTCTGTGCATTGCTGCTATTTTTTTCAGGAACAGATCTAGAACCTTAAGGAATAATCATCCCTTTCTGATCAATCTATGTTACACTAAATGGTAACAGCAACTCACTGTAGCATCATATAGATTAGAGGTGGTAAAGAAGAGTATTAACAGGAAATTTGATGAGGACAGTTGAGTTAAATTCCCATATCTGTTTCTTCCCAGGGAGTAGAGTAGGCTAGGCTAGGCTAGGCTATTACAATGCCTTCTTTTTTCTTTTCTCTATGGTACAATAGCCTCTGGTATAGACTAGCTTTGTTTTATATTAATATGATGCTGAAATTTTATCTAGTTTCTTAGCAAGCACCAAGCATATCTTTCTGCAGGGTTGAAGGTGAGGAGCAAACAAGAGTCAGTTTGAACTGCTCTCAGAAAGCACTGTTGGAGGTAGTGGCGTTACTGTCCCAGAACAGCCTTCTTTATCACAAGACCGAGATTCTTTTATTACAAAAGGTAACAAAATCACATATTACTTCCAGTGAATGTATTACTTGTGTGAGCTGAGTGCCCTAAACAATGAAATCCAGTAGTCAATAGCATCACAGGTTTCCTGTGCTGCCCCGTCAGTACTCTGAAATACTGGCCTGTGAGGATTTGTAGCCATGCATATTTTCCAAACCAATGAAAATAGCTGCGTGGCCTGTGGTAATTCTTAAATCAGTTCCGATAACTAGTGTAGTTTTAGTATGTTATGTTCAAGAACGTAACATACATATTTTTTCGTAAAGTTCAGAGGCATTCCTGAATGCCCAATATACTCATCTTTGTACAGTATGGAAAGCAATGCGAACTTCTGCAGTCAGCTTTCTCACAGTAACTTTCATTTCTTTTCAGCCTCTTCTTCCCCATACTGGAATGGGACGTCTGTGTACACTGAGTGAGCCGGTCTCCTTGTCAGAAATAATTGAGCGTATCAAAAGCCACCTAAAATTACCCCACGTGCGCTTAGCCGTGGGAATGGGCAAGACACTAGGTAAAGGCCTGCAAGTAAGACTGTTATTAGAAATTGTATTCCAGGAAGATAAGGAGCATAAGTGTGTGCATCAGTGTGTGAAATATCACTGCCTTGTGTAGGTTTACTTCCAAATAGTATGAAGCACTGTTAAAAGACAAGAAACAGCACTTTAGAATTTACGTGGTACAATCACACAAGAAGAATCTCATCTGTATTTTTAATTGGAAGTTCTATATTATGCTGGTTGTCACTGTGAAGAAGGGACAGCACAAATCGAATATGAGACATCCTTTTTCATAATTTATAATGACTAAGATTTTTTCTCCCAGGATATTAGACACAATTGTGTACCATTTCATTGCACACTCCCTTTTGTGACTGAATGTTAAATTTCAAAGCATCTTAAAATGGTGAGACACTTTATGGTATGCTTATGAACATGTAACTATCCATGTTTTGATGAAAGAGAGATAGTGGCTAAGGTGAACTGTCCTAGCTCAAACAGTGGGTCACTAGTAAAACATGGAGGAAGCATCCTCTTATCCCAGATACCTATCCTAATCTCCAGGGAGCACAGCAATTAGAATTTGCAAGACCAAATTTGTTGAAAACTCTTTGTTACTTATAAGACGGAAGTCTTACTAGAAGCCTCTTACACTATCAATTGCACTAAAAAAAACCCAGACTATTTTGAAGCCTCTCATTATGGTGTGGGATCGTAGTAGTGCAACTCCACTTAAATCAACAGTAATTACATGGCAACATAATGTAAAACCTTAATAGAATTTGAAAACTGTGTCATGTGTCCCCTCTCCCTAGTGAATGTCATATATATGGAGAATTAAATTTCCTGTCACATATGTAATAGCTTGGAATCGGCAATCAGAAGACGGGCAAATTTTGAATGGCATGGAGCAGCTCTCAGCTTGCACAGAGTGGCCTTCTGAGAGATGACAGTAGGAAGCAGTGTATCTCAGAGGCAAAATGCTGCCTTAGTGGCATCAGTAGTTGGAAAAATAATGATGATGGAACATGAGAGCCCTGGAAAGAGTAGCAGCCTAGTAAAGAGGTCATAACCCTAAGTAACACCTCACTAGGAGAGAACTAGCCAGCAGCCAGCCTTCGTGCTGTAGTTTTCTGCAAACTTTCCTACCCCTTGGAAAAAAAAACCCACAACCTACACATCTGTTTGGTACACAGAGGATTTTGCTGTATTATCAGAGATGTTATAGGCCCATGACTCTTTCAAACTGACAGATGTATGTCTTACTCCAATGAAATTACACTGACCCCTAAAATCAAGGTAGTGGTTACTGTGAAACAATTTGTAGCAATACTGATAGAGGGCTGAACAGAGGGAAAGGAGTTTGACTGTGGCACCTTGTATCCTGCAGAATCACTAGTGAAGAAAGCTGCTCTGTGTGCTGGTTCTGGGAGCAGTGTGCTGAAGGGAACGGAAGCTGACCTCTATCTCACAGGTAAAAGATTATGTTGCTGTTTTGTTATCTTTATAAAAATAGTCACTAGGAAAAAAAGAAGGAAAAAAGAAGAGAGTTGACAGGCTGTTGAAAGATTTGGCCAGGAAGAATTACCTGTGGGAAACAATCAGTTGTTGGAATGATAGGATAACATTAGAGATAACGTGGATCAGATGGCTGTGTGGCACAGTGAAGGTTATTTAAATTAAAATATTGCTAACATGCATTATTTCAACGCAAAATCAGTGCTGATGGCAGTCTATTGCAACTTCCAGTGTCTTTCTCCTTTGGCAAGATACAAGGTATTTCCTCAGTTCTCTACTGACTTCCCTAATGGAAAATGGAATATAATGTAGTCTACAGAATCTTCCAAAGGAACCCCGTAGTGTATCTGACCAAAGGGACACTTAAGCCCATTATCCTCTTTTCTGACAGGGGGACCACTACCCCCTACAGCTTGCTCAACAATAGAAAGGCTGCTTTGCATTCTGTAGTACTTAGCTCAAGCAAGTTCTTTGGCAAGGCATGGCCCATCTCGCCCTTATATACGGCCCTGCAGAGCTGACAGTCAGCTTCTTTGCAAGGCTTCCCAGTTGCTGTCCTCTGTCACAGCAATGCACGTGACATCCAGACAGTCCACTTCCAAACCACTCTGCACACTCCTATTTCCTGCCCAAAGTGGCAGGCTCTACCACCATTCAAAGAGGGCAAGGAATTTCTGTGGTTTTGTCTCAGTTGTATACAGGGAATATCAGCTGAAAGTCCTTCAAGGGACACTAGAGTAGGAGTGTTCCATGTTCTTACACTGAGCAGATGGTGTTGCATTCCGCCTTTATGGGCTGTATCCCATTATGTCTTCCCAGCTTCTAGCTAAGATTCTGCGTACATTGCAAAGAACTGGTTACCTAAGCTGTACTGTTAGTGACCTACATGGTGTTTCTTTCTCAAAATGTCAGGAGAGATGTCCCACCATGACATTCTGGATGCAGTTGCCAATGGGATAAGTGTTATTCTGTGTGAGCACAGTAACACTGAGCGAGGCTTCTTGTCAGAGCTGTGTGACATGCTAGCTGTCCACCTACAGAACGAAATCAACATAATCCTGTCTGAGAAAGACAGAGATCCCCTCCAGGTCGCATAGGAAAAAAAAAAAAAAATAGGAGTGAGAGAATTCAGTCAAGAGTTTCATGGTATCTTGCACAGACTTACCCAACTGCAAGCTTAATGAAGATGCTCGGGATTGGTTCTGTACCGAATGATTGTATTATATGTTCCCTCAAATTTTGGGATATATTTTGTTATCTGTCAGATAAATAAATGCTTGGTTTGGGCTACAGAAGGCTGATTTACTCAATTACTGGGCTGTGCTTGAATAAATTTGCTGTTACTGCATACTCTTCTTCGATATATTTGATAGCTGTGATACTCAAGGATTGGTTTGGGTAAAATATAAAAACCTGACTTATCTCCAGTTTTAAGCTTATGGAGCAGTTCTACCCTACTGCAGTTATGTTGAATCATGTCAGTACAAGTCACTGATATTTTAGCTAATAAATCTGATAATAGTTAACGAAAGGGCATGGATCACTCATTTGCATTAACAGTTTTATTAAGATACCACTCATATGGCAAATATAGGACACAATTCAGGTATTTAGTACTAGTATTCAATTGCACAATCTGCCATTAATGCAGCTTTAAGGCTTTTTAATAGAGGGACTCTCAATTAGAAATGCTTTGGAAAGTTAAAACTAAATTCTTTAACAAAGCTGTAAATGAATTTAATGTGTCTGTTACTTTCTTTTAAAAAAAGTTTCTATAACTATGGCCCTTAATTACAGGATTACTAAAACTGAACAAGTAGCATTTTCACTGCTGATGATGCTTGGTTTTTATTTTTTAAGTTAGGATTGTTGTTTGGGTTTTTTTGTTTATTTTTTTTAAGAAATTTACAGTAATTTTCATTAGCTTGCATCACAGAATCAGCAGCAGCCAAAAATGGATTCAAACTTAACCTTTTCTTAGCAGATCTCCTGCAGCCCTCTTGGCCTGTATGGGCATCTGGTAGTCTACCAAAACTGTTAGTGGATAACTTTGAACTCAGGATGATTATAGCACTTCATTAAAGTAAATTTCGCACCTAGAAAACCAGATACAATTGCACTGAAAACACACTACAATGTCACTATCTGTATACATGTTAGGTGGTATCTTCCGTATGTACTCAGAATATAAATTAAAGTTTGAGTTTCATAGGAACTGTGGGGAGTCTCAAAGGACTGGAAAAGAGGATGTGGTTGCTGCTTAGCTACAGTACTTTTTATGTTTTTCTAAGAACATACTCTTCCAGTGGCAGAGTTCTTGTTCTTGAACTCTACACCTAACTTGCAGAACTTTGGTAAGACACAATGCCTTGATGCCACTTTTAGTGATTCTGATGGTAGCCTAAGCAGTGATAAGCAGGATCTGATGGCATTTTGCAAAGTTTTGGAATTGCAGCCTGTAAAATGCAGATGCAAGTGCCACCAAAAGAGAATGTTAGTTGGAAAATGTTCTGGGGGAGGAAGCTGGAGAGCACTGCTGGCATGTACCAGTTTTTCCCATCAGACTCTCCAGCAAAGCTAATTAGGTCCTATATTTGAAGAATCAGATTGTCAGTGGCATAAAAGTACATACCCCATTTTTTCAATCCAAAGTCAAGCTATAAACCTCTGTCTGTTGCTTCCGCCACTGAGGGGTAGACCAGGTAACAATATTATTCCATGTGATGTTTTGGTTCTCTTCAAAAGCTATACACTGGTATTAAAAGGCAGGAAGATTATTTTTAATTTTGATACCTTATAAGAAACAATATAAAATATTTTTACTAATTATTTTGAAACCTTATGTACACTGCATGAAGATTTGCACAGGTACTTGACATAATGAAAATTAGGCTTTCACACAACTGCCAGAAGGATCTCTATCTCCCTGTAACACAAAAAGACTGTGGAAGACAAGACAAGCTAATGAAAATTAATACTTTATTTGATTGATTTGAATGATTACAACATTGAGCTGTAAGACAGCTACCAAATATTAGACATATAGAGTCCCTGAAGTCTGGCTGGCAGACTAGTTGATGGAACTATAGCACTTATTCCCACATACCTGAGAAAAAAAGGTGAAGAAAAGCTGTCAAACTTCAGCAGTCTCCCAGCCTCTAAGGCCTTAAAAAAGGGGAGAGCTTGTAAGTGGCATTTAAGGCCTCCTCCAGGATCAGTGGACACTCCTGATGTAAAAAATACATATATACAATCAAGCTTTTAAAAGATAAACAAAAACTTCACAGCCTCTTCATATCCCTGGATTACAGCTTGGCAAGTATATGAAAGAAACTGGATCCTGTCAACCTCACCAACAGGCAACGACAAGTCCATCACAATTTTGATTATCTAAACCAAAATTATTTAAAAAATAAAATCCTTTTATAAGAAGGATTTGGGTTTGGGGCAAGTCCTTCAGTTCTATTGCCAGATTTTAGTAAGTTAGTTACCCACAGTGTCCCAAACCCACTAGTATTCTCCTTTCCTCATGCAGTCAAGGCAGGTCTCTTAGCATTACAAATCTTGGCTTCTTCATACACTGGAAGCCAGTCTTGTCTAACTGGTAAAGGAGTACTGGAAAGCACTCAGCTGAGAAAAATTGCACCACTAGTACAAACTAAAGCTCTGACCATCTAGTGATTTGCGCTTCCCAAGTAAACTGCTCCAGTCAAACCCTCATGTCTGGTGAGGTAGAGAGCAGAAGGCACGATCTTACCGAGTTTGTTTTTCTGGCTGTAAGGTTGGCTGCATAGATATGAAGAAGGGACCATCTGAACTAAGAGACAAACCAGACAAATCTAACTGCAGAGCAAGAGATGCCTTGCTCATGAAGTCATCATTCCAGACTACCTGAAGTAGTTGAACAATCAGCATCGTTCGTTACAATTATTACATTTCAGTAAGTAGTCCAGCAGCCTTGGGGTTGGAGGGAAGAGACATCTGAGTACAGGCCCCTCTGCAGCAGCCCTTGAGAGCAATTGCCGTAGACGCTTTGAGAACAGAGACATTACACATCTTCATCTTCTTTCTCTAAGAAGTCAGTCAAGGTACTGTCATCTATGGGAATTAATAGGTGTTCCACACCATCAGCTCCCTGAGAACAGACACGCATACACATTCTGTTAACACCAGTGCACAGTGCCATGCAAGCCACTACACAGCACTGCAATGCTAACATTTATTTACAGTCTGGGTGAGAGCTGGCCAGCATTCAAAAAGACTATATTGCTAAAAAACAAGACTATTTCACTAGAGCAACACTGGAAATGCACAAATACTGAGAAAAGTCAGTATATCTGAAATCTTCCGGTGGGCTACGCTAGTCTGACACTACACAGCTCCTTAACACCCTGTTCCCATATCTAGTACTGCTATACTGCTCATTAGTAGGACTAACCTGCATTCTTGCCTCATGCAAATACAGCTAACTATTGGAAGCAGATTGGCAGGCTCCAGAGTCCGTTATTTTTCAAGGTCTTCAGGAAGAGACCTGTACGTTGCTGAGTAACCAAAGCACGCTGCATTTTTACAGCTCCCTATCCATGTAAAGGACAAATGGAAATAGCTGCCTTCTGAATTTACATTCAGAATGCCTAATTCTGAAATTACAGAATTTCAGCCATTTGCTAGTTCCTAGGTGCTTCAAAAAATACAGCCTCACTGTGAGCTGTGGAGTGCTGTCTTAAGGATACTTAGTAGCAAGTAAGCATCTTTTTTCTTTAAGGTGGCTGAATACCCAGAATTATCTTCCCCCAACTCACCCGCTTGGTCCGGATAAGCTTGTGGTCCCTGAATTCTGTCAGCTGTGCCCTGAGTGTCAGGTCACTGTTCACAAGAAAAGCCTCCCGACACTGCTGGTAGAAGTCATGGAAAGACAGCCCTGGAGATAGAAAGAGGAGAGAACAAGAAACTGAAGTAGCAAGATTGTCAGATTTTTCCAGGTCTACCAACATATTGTCTCCACCTACAAGTCTTCCTTTGGCTTAGACCATAGTGACTACAGTAACATCATCACTTCTTTCAAGCGTATAGCCAAGGTGTATTCCACTGTAATTAATGGAAAACAGACGAATTAACATTCCAGTCACCCTGTTTGCCTAATGGAATTTTAACAGCACTTTAAATGCACTTCCCAACATGGTTAATCTCTCTTAATTTCCAACTCCTCTATCTTACTTCCAACTTTCTTTACCATGGACATGTTATTCATATCCCCTGCAGCACAGCACTGCAGACAGTGCTGCAGACTGCTAGAGACAGTGACAGAATATTCCACATGTGTCCTAGAAAGCAGGGACACATCGGAAGTCACTTAGATAGGAGCAGCATGGGAACAGAATCTGCTGTCTTTCCCCAGTCCTTTAAGTGCTAGTTACATAAATCCATACTCTTCCTTTATTTTAATTTTTTTAACTCCACAGTCCCCCATGAATGGTCTTTCAGTCATGTCTAAACATTGAAGCAGACAACAGTAAGAGGAAGTCCTTTAGAACCAGGCAATCTATTGATTTCCTATCAGAGTCAGACACAGTATCACTAGAAAGATAGTCTATGCCACTGAGTCGCATAGAACCAATGGTTAAAGCACTTCTGTGGCTGGTGATGTAACCTGCATACCAAAAACCAGTGCACTGTGACTGAGCTGGCAATGGCAACACCCCAAACAGATGAGAAGAGGTGGGTAGATACCTGGATAAGATGGGTTGTCCTTGTTCTCCAGCTGGTACTGAGCAAGCAGTCTGAATATCCCCCTAAGTGAAAGGAGGAAAGGGGAAATCAAAAGGAAAAAAAAAAAAAAAACAAACCAAAACCAAACACCAAACCCAAAACCCAAACCACCCAAGCATTAGAAAATATTAACCGATTTTTCCATCATGACCAGGACTGTGTGCATGAATCTCATCACTGGACAAGGCTTGCTATCCAAATGCTGTTCATTTAAAATAACCAATTAATTGGAACCCAGGCCCTACCATCTTCATTTTGAACACTGTTGTCAGAAAACAAGGATTGCCTCCTGCTAGATGTAGACAGAGTAACCCAGTAAGGACTGGATCCTCAGCAAGTGCTACTATGAAGTATAACAGTGTCTTACCTGGCATTGAGAGTGAGACTGCGCAGGACATGCGTTAGGGAGCTCAAAGCCAAAGATCCAGATTGTTGTACTAAAAGTGAGTTCTCATAAGACGTTTCTTCCACATAAGGACTAAATGTGGTTGTTTCATACCAAAGCCAGTTGTAGAGGCTTAGCTTTGCCTGATCCCACACTAGACAGAGAAAAGAAAGAGCAGACAGAATTAGGAGATTTAGCTTTTCGAAGGTGTTAAATAAGCAATATTAAAATATACTTAGTTCTACTGTAGGACTTGAGGAAACAATGTAGGCTTGTGAAATTCACAGTACATATACCCAGATACTTGCAGTTCAAGCGAGACAAATTCTCTGCAACAAAACATTTGCACACATCCCTTTTTCATACCGACTTCATAGATATACTGTAAATCCTTCCAGAGTCAACAGTGTGCAAAGAATTTTTGGCTGATAAACAAAATTGTTTAGATGCAAAGACAGATGTAACATCCAATCCCCATTTCAGTAAGTCCCTAAATCAAAGGGTGCCAGAAGTTTGGAATCTATTTGTATATTATGATCACTGACTGGTAGTTCTCAGTATCTTTATTTGGTTTTGGTTCAACACAGCCACAGTCCCAACTGAGGCTTCTAGCTGCTACCACCATACATACACCACCAGCAACATGCACAGCAACAGCAACATGAGCTTTTGAAACATGCTCAGCAGCCCCAAAGTAGAATGCAGAGTCTTCTCTCTTTGCTACATCAGGCCCAAGGGTACTCACTGAGAGGCGCATTGATGTGATCAATAGAGGCAATGAGGTAAATGGTAGGCAGAGAGGATAACTGTGCAAGGATCTGCTGACTTCTTTCTCCTCTCAACATCTGGCTGTCCAGGTTATGAATGAGGACATAGAGCTCTAAAGATGAATCTGCAAGGTCAGAAAAAACCAGCAGAGAACCAATCAAAAGAAACTGCAGACAAAGTAGTTTCCCATTCCCAGTGCAGCCTAGGACAAGTCTATTCCACCAGGCTCCATATTCATCACTCCATTATCACATGACTTTCTTTGTAGAGCTTAACTTTGATCTCTATTCCACACTTGGTGTTTCTGAGCACCTAAAAGGCTTTTTCCTCAATTCACTGTATCACAATTCTCATCACAGCTACAGTTCTTTTTGCAGTTTAAGCTTTTCTCTTATAATCCACATCCACTTGCTCATGGCTTTACCAGGAACTGCCCTTTCAGCTATGACTTTTAGTCTTGTGATTCAAGGTCAGTCAAATTTATTTTATGATGGAATTCTAAGCACAGTTTGTTCAGCTGCTTTTGAGTTACATGACTAGGATCCTTAAGGTCCCCCTCACACAATGAAAACATATTTTCTATTCAGGGTTTCATCTGAAGCATACTAACTTAATTGGAAATCTCTCTCAGTGAGTCCTCAAAGGAAGTTAAAAAGACTTAGCTTGGATAATGCAAATGGTAGATGTTAGAATTTCCAGCTAGTGTGTTGCTGTTGTTCTTATCCCTGGGAACAGGTATTTCCTGAGTCCAGAAACAATTCTAGAACAGTAGCCAGTTTTTCTGCAAGTGAATACATACTTGGCTGCCAATGGAAACCAAACGTTCCTCAGACTCCTAGTCAGATCAGCTATAGTGTACTACACTAGACTGATTTATGTAGATTCAGGTAGGTAACACTGTTAATCAGTCTTTTTCACTTAGTCGCACCAGAAATACTCATAAGGTAATGATGGAAAACAGAACGTAAACACTTAAACACCAACCACAATTGTGCCATGCACAATTAAGATTTCATGGCAATTTGTGTACATATACACAAGCAGTTTATGCATATTTACAAGCAGTAAAACAGACATTCAAAAACAATTCAGCAAGCATTCTGTATGTCAATACCTGTTTAATTTTGCTTTTGAACCCAATTCTAACCTGCTTGTTTGACACTGCTGTCCTTTATTTCATCTTAATGTTAGTATTTGCATATGTTAAATTTAAATGACCATTCCACTAAACCATGTGCATTTAAGCCTTAATCCAACCTATACTGAAATTCATGGAAAGACCCTCAGGCCATGATTTTCCAGAGGAGCTCAAAGGACTTGCTATCTGTCAGCAACTGTCATTCCAAATGGTTTGCATGTTCTTTGTTCTGTTGATTTCAGTGAGCTTTATATCGGGTCCTCACGCAGCTACTAAGAACCATCTTCCCTCATGTAGCTGGAGTTTACCTATCCTGTCTTCCACCAGGAAACACGTGGATACAGAAACACCATGTAAATAAAGCACAAAGGCACTGTGCTAAATGCGAGAGAGATGATGAGCATTTCAGTTTGCCAAAGGATTGAGAAGCCTCTGTCTTGTAAGACCACTCACCTTCCTCCTTCCCCTTCTAGAGAACTTAGCGTGTGAAACACTGACTGAAGTAGCAGCTTGGGATCATGTACACATATATTCCTCGCGCATGTACATTTTCATATATGTGGCATAAATTACAAGCAAGAAAGTATACTCGCTACAATAAACTAAGAAACTGTAACTGCACATATAAAAACTATGAGTAAAGAAAATGTCCAGGCTCTCCTAAAAGAAAGTGGACTCTAATGTTTTTATCTGTAAAGTTAGTCATTTTACCTTCTTTAAACCTTTTAATGATGAATTCTAGTTGGTCAAGGGGGCTGCGGAAGGTTCCTATATGGTCCAGTACGTCCTCTGTGATGGAGTTGAGAATCTGAAAAAAAAAACAGCAGTCCCTTCTGAAGGGCTCTGTCACTGAGGGACCTAATGCAGACAATCAGAAACTGAGACCCTGATTGTCATGAGGGAGGTAATCTGATTTTTACCATGAAATCCCCAAAACAGTCAACATAAACAAAAAATTTCTACCCCTTCCTTTTCAAAACAGTGACATAAAATAAGGCTTTAGAGTATTAATGACAGGAATTACTGCAATTCTTTGGAAAACACTTGGGCTAACTTCTTTAAACTCTTAAAAGAGAGATAGGAACTGGTCTTCATTCAAGAGTCTGCTGCTATAGGATGCAGCAGGTTTCCTTAACATTTTACACTGGAAGACTTTAGAGGTATCTGTAACGCAGGATGATGAGATAAATCCATAAGCTTTTCCCACACTTACAGATCTCACAGTGATGCTGGGGAAGTATCCATTAACCACAAGGTGAACAGAATCCTGGAGCACAGAGGTACGAAACTTCTCTAACAAATCACGCTTTGAGCCCAGTCCATAAAGTACAATATTGAAACCCAAGCTGCAGAAAAGTGAACAAATACGCTGAATCAAAAAAGTACAAGTCCCTTTTTAGGTTCATACATTCATTAAGCAAAATGATCCACTGCAATCTTGACTCTAAAAATGTCATGTTTCGTCAACCCCAGGCTTACTTTCAGCTCACAGCTGAGAAATAAGGTTAGCTGCAAGCAATCTGGAATGTGGTACATGCTTCCTAGTAAAAGCAGCATTTTAGCAGCCTGGAGGCAAATATCTATGGAAGAAAATGGTATTGTCCAAGAATACGAGACCAGATCTGCAACTTCAGATAACAGTAACCAGCATTCACGTTCGCCCCCTCACCAGTGACTATATTAAATGTTTACCATGGATCACAGCAATTGCAAGGAAAAAAGCAAGCCTTCATAGTGGTTTTCTACTGATCTGCAAGCACAATTTCAAAGCAAAATTAAACTATTCTCATATCTTTTTGTTATCCTAATTGCTCCACAGAGAAAGAGGCAGGAAAGCATAAAGGGAACATGGAAAGGAATCACAAAGCTCTGTTTATTTTTGAGAAGTTGGAAAAGCAGCATCTTGACCAGAAAGAATAATATCAGGTCACTCAGATAGCATTGGGCAAAAGTAAAGGTGTTCAACAACTGTCATTGACTTCAGTATCATCTATGGATTTGTTCCTTCTACCCTGCCACATACATCTCTAACCATTTGCCCAGATCACAGAGTCACAGAGAACGCCTTCTCTTGCAACTCTTCAACTTTCAAAGCTTTTTCATATGCTCTGTCACTCCCCATGGACCACAAATTTCTTCATACTCCACTCCCTTGCAAAGTTTCCAAGTGGCTTTCTCCTCAACATCCCAGCACTTAACTTCAGAGCTGCTTCAGCAGCTTAACTTCAGAGCTGGTGGCTTGCCTTCTCTAAGGTGCTTCAGAGTCTCACAGCTCTCTGTAGCTCCCCATTTGCTTTACTGGATGCTCACTCTTTTCTCCTTCCCATGAAGATGCACGCAAACCCAGATAAATTTTATACTGCTAATGTTTCCAAAAGCATTAAGGTTTCTTTGTGCATAGATCATTAGGTACCATAGGCAAAGTTAACTGCTACACCACTGGGAATAGCCACATACTGAAAAAATTGGTGGTGGGCTACTCACTACCAGATACACTGCTGTAAGCAAAACTGATTGTTCACTAAGGACGCTTTTCTCCTCATTCATGTTCCCTGTTTGTGAATGCCCTCTAGCTTGGTTTACAGAGGTACGGACAAACCAACCAGGCAGAATGCAACCTTATTTCACTTCTAGCATTCAGTTCAAGGAGTTAATCAGCTATGATCTGGTCTACTGGAAACATTATACTAAATTAATGTCACCTAATTTTAAATTGAAGCAATCAGTCAAAGAAAAAAATTTGCTCCTTAACTCATCCACAGTATGTGTTGACGTGAGGGCAAGTTTACTGGCAGTGCCTGTCTACTAGGCTTCTTCAGTGATTCTCATTGGATACTCACTGTAATTGCAGCATCCACCTGGAAAACAAGGATTCATGTTGCTGGTTTAGCTGTTTAATTTCAGCAGCATAGGCAAGGGGAGCTTTTTTTAAAAGGTCATGCAGTGTTTGCTGTGTTGAGAAAGAGATAAGATAACAGTCATTCAAAGCTAAGAAAAAACAAGACATGTATCTGGAATCCTTACAAATACCCCTCTAGTATGCTCTCTAGCTAGGAAGCAGAACAGTTTTCACTTAAAGTGTATTCAATTTGTGGGTTTTTTTCCGTAAGACCCCGCTAAGCACAGTTTTGCTACTGGAGAAACAAAGCAGAGATTAAGTAACCTTATTACGGGAAATAGAGCCAGATTAGAACAGATACCATGCTGTGTTTTATCTCTTCCTGCTGAGTATGGGAAAACCACTACTGAAATAATGGACACACTCAGAGCTTACACAGCACCAAGCACTGTATCAGGAAGATATCAACATCACAACCCTGGTCACAGCAGCAAGGGCTCCAATTGGCATGCTTAGCAATGGTTCAGGTGTTTGTCACAACACAAGAATGCTCTCAATCATCTTTAAAAAAGAAATGCAGCAGAAAGGAAATAATTTGCAGCTGACAGCTAAATGTAGAAAAAGTATTATTTCAAAAGCATAAAGAATCAAAGGATTAATTTGGCTTTAAAGATATGCTGGGATGCTGATGTTTAAACAACACAGTAACATGACAAATGGCATCAAATCTATGCTGGCCTCCCTTTCTTTTCAATTTTAACAGCTTTGCTTTCCACTCCCTTGCAGTATAAGACAGTTTACTCTGGAAAGAACACAAAGACAGCTGCAATGTATCAGATAAACATAAAGCACTGAGAGACAGAACTGCTAAACATTCCATTTCTTTGGAGCCAGCAGTAAATTTAATACTGAAAGCCTTGATTTCCTTTCAGAGCTGTTATGAAAGAACTTGTTAAGAATCCAGATGTTTCTCTGGGTAGCAATTCCAGACAACAGCAGGCAACAGGCAATCGGCATATATGCCATCTTTTAAAACACAGATGGGTGCAAAAAGCAGTCAGAGACACAAGAGCTCCAAGTATTTTACACGCTTCCCTGGCACCTGTCCTTGTGTACCTGTCTCTGTAGGGTGCAACTGCTTGCTTTGAACTGTCTTGTAGAAGTGGCACATGGAAAAAAAAAATACAGTAATTCAGTCACCACAATTGGACCATTCCTGTCTGCTAGGAACTGGAAGGGAACAAAGTGCTTTTCACAAACTAGGTGACAACATTTAGAGCTGTCACAGACCTGCAAATGGTTTGACCCAGTAATGCTCAGATGAAAAGGGCTCTCTCCGTTTCCTCTACACATAAATAGTCAAGACAGCTTGTAATTCCTCTAAGCATTTCATTGACAAAAATGCCGTTTTGGTGATAATTTATAAGGCAGGTTTCTACAACTCTGCTTCTCCCTCTTAAAGCAAACTTTAACCTGTTCTAGTAACTGCAGTTTTCAACTATCAGCTCACCCGACAGTGTGTTCTCCCTGCATTTTCGTTATGGTCTCAGGTTCAAACAACTGGGCACTGTCCCTGCTCAGAGCAGCAGTAGGAGACATAATGCTTAAAATGCTACCTAAATGAGCCTTACCACCAAGAACGTAATCAGCAGAAATAAAGTGAAAATAACAACATCAGGAAATTTTGATGAGGGAAATCTTCATTAAAGAAATGAAAAACTCCAAGGGTGGTGTGATTCACTATGAAGCGTACCTGATTCAATCTTCTTTTCTGCAACTTCTGCAGCGTTCGGTCCGAAGTGAGCACTTTGGAACTACTGTGAGCTTCAAAGTATTCCTCCACCAGGTTGCTCTAAAAAGAGACAGCGAGACCAGTCACACTCCTCCTCCTATCAAGCTACCCCTTTCCCTTTGCACCCATAAACATGTCTGAAGATGGCCAGTATGAGACATAGAGCAATAGAAAGCCAGAAGGTATTTGCAAAAATGGCTTCTACAGTAGCACTCTGCCAAAGTTAACCTAGTCAGATGATTCCTTCATGAAGACAGAGACAGAAAAGATATTCCAAGAGAGCAGAAAATGGCAGTAATTCTAAGGGGGTGTGGGGATCCCTGGTGCTGGAAGGAAATCAGACAACGAAGCTTAACACCAAGCCAGAAAGTAATGTTTGCCTCTTTTGGTGCTGTATGAGTCAATTTCTTCATCTTTTCTCAGTACAAGGTCTCCTGTTTCATGGAAACCTTAGAACTTCTTCTGGAGCTGCTGAGGATACAGACTCAATTAGGCCAGAGGCTCATGATCCCTGTCCAACAGGGACTGCTCGGAAGTAGAACAAAAGCCAACCCAGCTGGTTTGATGTGAAATGAGTCTAGCAGTTCTTCCTCCTAGTTAGGTGTGGTCACCAACAGCACACTGTCACTAAACGTCCCTTCACACTTGCTAGCTTGGGGATGTATTTTCTGCACACTCACCATCTTGTCCTTATTTTTTTTGGCTAGAGTGTTTCTAGGAGGAGGTGTAGATGCAGCCTTAGTTTCTGTTGGGGTCTTTTGAACTGATAAAACAGTGCTGACTTCTTTCTGGTCTTCCTCATTCTCCTCCTCTGAGCAGGAAGCAGAATATTCACTCTCACTTTCTAAGTAGGGATCTGGAGCTAGAGCATAAATTTAAGGTTAAAAGCTAGTAACGACTTCTTACACAGGACACATTTTGCACCATCTCACATACATTCTCTAGATGTTTTTCAAGCATGATTCCTAAATGTATTTCACAGAAAAGCAAAATCAATGCTTAAGGACTTCAAACACATGTAGCCATTTCTTTCCCAGTTCTAGGCTCACAAATTATTGTTTAGTAAAGCTTGTTCCTTGATACCAACTAAGAAACATAATCCTACCATAAAAAGTGACTAAAAATGGACAATGGAACTCCCTCTTTCTCTATGTTGGTTTTACCAAATGCCAATCATGCCAGCTGAGTATCTTCAGAGTCACACTCTGCAAAAAAAGGTTTTGTAAAGACCACTGTTAGTGATGTTGATTGATGAGCACAGATGGAATCTGGCTCAGTCTTGGCCTCTCAACACAAGAGAAAGAGAACATGAAATGTCATGTACTAAACTGTCCTCTGCATTCACTCTGAGCACATATAGCCAACCAGTTATCGAAAATACTTTACCATGAATGTCCCAGCCATCATCAAAAACGTTTATGACTTGGTTCAAGCAATTGTGCCATCAGCATAGGTTAGATTACTGAGAGTTATATCTGTTTTGATCATGTTACTGAAACTCAGCAACTTGGTGCTTCTAACCCTTCCACCTCTTACCTAAGTAGCAATCTGTTGTAGGGAAAAGGTCTATACAGACTTCCTTAAGGACATTTCTACACTCTCTGCAGGATGAATCAGACAGCTTTGGTCAGACTGCTACTACAGGCAGAAGCCCACCAAAAGAAACACTCTCCTAACACAATGCCTCACTGACTGTGAGAGCTGACTGCAAAGGTTGCTTTTTACCTGCTAGCCTCTTTCTGAGTCTGTAAGGTGTGGTAGACACAAATTCTTTCTTTTTCCTCTGTAACAGTAAAGAAAAAACATGCATTAAAAGAAGAAACACATACGTCTTCATAACAGCCCTCTGCCTAGCAAACAGAAGAATAAGGTTACATTTCCAAGCTATTTCAGTCCACAAGAAACTGGCAAAGCAGAGGCAATAAGTATGGAGAGTTCTTGTTTTACCATTCAGAGCCAGAGTGAGGGCAGGATCGGGTTCCAAAAGGGGCTTAATTCTTTCAACTGATGTCCCAAGATGAAGGGTAGAAAACCATGAAATCTCCAATCTTGGCCCCTCAGGAACAGTCAAACAGAAGCAAAGACAAACTGGCAATGCTTTGGCTCCCCATAGCAGTCATCTTCCACATCACACCATCTACTCAAAGTCGTGGGGAAGTCCACTATAAAAACAACTACCAGAATGACAGAAGACCACTCACAGTACTAAGCCCAGAAGAAGTACAGCAAAAGGAACCCAAGTTCCTGGGCACATCAAGTTGTAGTGGCAGGTCTTCCTTACATATCTGTAAAGCACACGCCTGACTTGGACACCAGATCACACCTGCAGTACTTAAAACCCCACTTTTGTTAATCATGTCAAAGCAGATGTGAAATCATCAAGGAGTGAACATGACGTCCCAAACCAGCATCTCTTACAGGCCTATCTCATCCTGGAACTTTACTGGAAAAGCTGTGCAGACATTTCTAGTAAGACGCTACACCACTTTAGAAAGCCAGTTGTTTCACAGCACTTTCTTTATAACCACCACAACTGGTAGTTCTGGACTGTATCTATCTGTAGCACAACAGAAGACAACATCCCCACCATTATCACAATTTATTTTTTATAAACCAATGCTAAAGTAAGAAACTGAACAGCACCATAGTTCTTGAATTCCTGTTGTAACAGCACTCCTTAGATAAGGCTGTTTCTTCCTTTGATAAGAAACTGAAAAGCTAGGAGTTTAATTGCATCTTAAAGGATTGTTTAACACCCTCATTTATGTGATGGAAGGAAATAGTCTCCACCTATGCTAATTAAGCTGTCAAACCCATTATTTGCCCACTGACTATAAATCCCATAGTCCTGATTAATAGCTCTGGTTCTCACTCAAGTTACTCCTAGCTGGTTGAATTAGGAGAGACATCTGTACTGTGGATGAGGCTTTTCAAGGTCCTTCCTTTCCAGAATTGTAGTAATTGGCCAGTTTAAGTTTTAAAAGTGGGGGGAAAAAAAAGGCAACCAAAAAACAACAACAAAAACCAACCCAAGCAAGCAGAGTCATCACTCACCCTCTGCTGCACTTTGTTTGAACTCGAACGTTCTGCAAAGCAAGAAACAGCATTGTTCAGAGTACTGCATATTTTCAACAGTGGCACAAGATAGTCTGTTAGAAAAATAGGCATTCGCTATTCAAAGGTACAGAATATCAGCTCCCTGGGTGGTTAATCCTGTGAGGGAAGCCTCTAGTTCCTTACAGGTAGGCAAGGAAAGAACAAAGACAGTCAATGTTATTACCACAGAAGGCATCTTTTAATTCCAGTCACAGCTTTGGGAGGCCATCAGCAGGAGGAAAGAGGCTGAAAAAATGAGCTACTGTCCTCTCCCTGAGCACATCAGACTCCATTTCTGACCACAAAGTAACACACTCTTGCCAGTGTTGACCTGCACTGACTTTCCCACCTGTGTTTTTCCCTACAGCACTGGGTGCTTGAATATTATGTAATAAAGTGTGAATTCACACATGAACACCCACACAATCCCACCCATTTGGTGCTCAACACATCAGCCCAGCCCATAACTCTCTCAAGTGCAAGCATTTCTGTTGAGCACAGAGGAAATCATTAAGTTTCACAGCAACAGATGAGAGAAGTTCCTGTTTTCTCTACACCAGCAGGGTGGAATAAAAGTTCTGACACCCAGGTGAACCAGAGGCCATGCATACCAAGCAGTTCAGTCTACAGCTTTAAGCTGACTAGAATACTCAAGCATGACAGAAGCTGGCACTCAAGCATCCACTCCACCACCCAAATAGAAACATAACCCCCATTCACTCAGCTTCAGTTCCTCAAAGCATCACAAGACTTACTGCTGCTTTGAGGGGTTTTGGCTGTCTTCTCAGGGCACTCTGAGCAATCAGGTACAACATTCTGTCCTGGCGTCTGGGCTAATTCAGAGGCTGTAGAAAATAGGGGGAAAGGAAGAAGTTTCACATGCCAGGTACAAAATTCCGATCTCTGGCTAGTCAACCATGAAGCCATACACCTGAAACACTCTAAGTATTAACTACCTAGCTATTTCAGGAAGTGTACCAGATACTTCCATTATTTTTTCTAACCCTAATGGTGACTGTAATCCTTAAAGATTTTTGAAGACTGAACCCCTCAGTTAATTCATTTTACAAGTATAGCTAAGGCAATGGCAGAACACGCCTTGCTCCCTGGGAGACCGCATGTCTTCGAATCAGAGCAATGTTTGGTCATGCTCACTTTGTCCTTTAAAACTGCTCAACTGGACATAGTGGAGCATCAGGTATAGCAAGCACATCAGTTTCCCAGGAGGGGGGTTCTTGTATTCTGTTTACTTCTTTCTACTACTTATCAGCACAAGCTGAAGTTGAATCACTGATCTGAATACGGAAGGCCTCCATATCTTGCTCACAGTCCCTCAAGAAAACCAGCCTTCCATTGCATGACTTGCCTCAGTTTTCAAACTAAGTCATGTCTCCAGGAGAAAGCACCCGTGAAACCTACCCTGCTGCAGGAGGTGTAAGAAACACACAACTTCCCAAGACCTGCAGAAGTCCAAAGGAGAAATAAAGAGGTACAGAAACCAGTTTCTGTAGAGCGATACATAAGAATGACCCCTCTCCCTTGGATCATCCTTCATAGGATATATCAGTAGCTGCGGCAGCTAAACACTAATGAAATTCAGATGGTGCTGGGCACAAAAGACTCTTCAAGTGAGAAGAAACGTAGTGGCAGCAGGGCTCAAGCACCTTATTTGAACCAGAACAGCCTACCCTCTCCAGAACTGCCACTTTCTGCTTGCTTCTCCCAAGTCCACAGTTAGCCATGCTCAGACACTTTGAGTAGGAGAAATCCCCTGACACAAAGATAATACTGCCTTTTTGAGTGTGACACATGATGAGTTATTCTCATAACTTTCTAAGTTACACAAATAAAACCCCTGCCATCCTTTGGCACTTACATACACTTTCTCCCAGCACTAAGAAACTCCTGCTTTTTTATTTCTTATCCCAACCATGCCTTTGCTTTGTCCTAGCCCTGTGCTTTTGTTTCTGAGGAAGACATGATTCTGAGCCGGATAAAAGCTATTGAAATACTGCAAACATATCTTTTGAATAAACAGAACTGACAAATCACGTTAACATAGTACTCAGAAAAAGACCATAGCCAGAGCAAGAATGAAAGAAGAAACAGGAAACCATACCCAGCTCTGCCATTTTGCTGGAGCGTTTGGGAGTATGGAATGAGTAAACATCACCACCACTTACACTTGAGCCATTTTCCATTGGATCTGTAAAAAGAAATATTACTTGTAGCTATTTAAAAAGCACTTGTATGTTGCCAACTCAAGGAAGATGGAATTCAACATTTTACTATTTGGCTCACAGGACTCTTTATATTGCAGGTGTTATGAAATAAATACAATAATAAAATCCTAAAATCATTACCCTCTCTTCTACCTATTACCACAAGCACAGCCAGAGCTGGTCAGCCCTCAAAAGCTATTTCATCAACATTGTACAACCTTGACACTGCAAAAATCTGAAGTCACAGCTGCATTAGGTTTTCCCCTGCTAATACCTTGGGCACACATTCCAAGAGCAGCAATATAGTTCTTCTCTTCCAGGATCTCCTGAGCTTCGTCATCTGAAATATTCTCAAGCTTCTTCACAAATCTCTTCACACTGACTGTCAGCTGAGACTTGTCCTTCTGTACTTTAATACCTAGGATTGCAATAAAAGCTTTAACCTCCTGCTATTTCATTATTTCTGTTGCAGTAGTATGCAGCTACTACTGTAGCTGATACTGTGCATTTAGAGACCAAGTTCCTGTTGTAGATCACTAAACAAATACAACGCTGAAAAGATGTCCTACTAAAATAATAGCTGGTCTGTGCCCTGGTAGTCAGATGACCCTACAGCCATTAGTCCCTTCTTTACCACAAAAGCTAGCCACTGCAGTCCATGAGGACAAGATCCCCATTTCAGCACACACCAGCTTCCACAGTTTGGGAGAAACGACAGTGACTCACACATAGAAGCATCAAATTGCACGCAAATGGAATGGTAACCCCTGTCTTCCCTAGCAAAGGGAAGCAAGTGGGAAAGAGCTAGCCTATAGGCTGTCGGTACGCTCATGGGAGAATTTAGGCCGAGACACCTCTGAAGACCGCCTGTCTGACCTTCTGCTCAAAGTAGGGCCAACAGTAAAATCAGATCAGGGTGCTCTGTGCCTTGTACAGGCAAATTTAAGCATCTCCACAGCAGTTCCAAACTTTAAAAAGTAGTCAAAACTGCAACGAAAGATTGCTGTAGCAACCACCTCGAACCTCGGTCCGACTTGATGCGGTTTAACCACGTCACGGGTTGGGAAGTTGGGCTATTTGTGCCGCCTCTCCCAGGCCGTTACACACACGTTGCTGTTCAGGAAGCTAGCATGGAGGGCTGGTATCCACACCACCTTCAGCTGAGGGCACCTGCCGTGCTGCCGCAGCTGCCTCTTTCCACGTGCCGGCGCAGAGACAGAAATAAACCGCGGAAGAGGCAGTCGGAGGAGAACGATGCTGAAGGCCTCCTCCTGCCTGCAGCCTGGCCGAAGCGCTCAGCCGTCCGGGTGCCGGAGAAGGGCTCCCTTCCCGGGGGCCGCCTCGGCCGCTCAGACCCCTCTCCCAGCGTCCCGGGAGCAGCGCGCGGCGCTGGGCCCGGCGCTGCCCCGGGCCGGCTGTACCTGCGTCGTCTGCAATGTGCTTCAGGACCTCCTCGTCGGGCACGAACTTCACCTCCAGGGCGCCGCTGCCCTTCCCCTCCGGCTGGCTCATGGCGGGAGCATGCAAGTAGCCCCAGGGCACTCACGTGGGCCCTGCCCAGCCCCGCCGCCAGGGGGCGCAGCCGCGACGCGCCCACGGCGGCAGGACCCGTCGGAACTGTCCTCCGTCTCCCGGCACCGCCCTCCGGGGGGGCCCGGGCTCGAGGCCCGAGACTCAAACCTTGGGCTCCTGGCTCCTGCCCCCTCCCCACGCCCCCGCCGGCTCGCCGCGGGCTCCCGGCCCCCCCCTGCGGCGGCAGAAGGAGGCGGAAGTGGCTTCACATGCCAGACAATGGGCGACTCCACAGCCCGCGCTGAGGGCGAGTGGGGCGAGCACTGAACACCCCCGGCGCGCCTTGACTGACATGTGTCTCAGCCAATCAGCTACTCTCTTTTCTGTCCCGCCTCCCGCCGACGGGGGCGGTGAGAGGGCGGGACTTCCGCTGCTAGAGAAGCGCGCCACGCCGGGCGTGCGCCCGGGGTTGCCGTGGCGACGGGAAGCAGCCCCGAGTGCCGCGCTGGAACGGCCCGTCTCCGCCCCGCCTTCCTGCCGGGGCAGAGCTCTCCTCCGGCCCGGCCCGCACCGGCCCCGCTCTGCCTGCGCTTCTGCCGAGAAATGCTCCGAGGCAAAGTTAACTCACATGCACCCGCCGGCGGCTGCTTCCCGCCTCCCACCCCACGCACTCACGCGTTTGTAGGTGTCGGAACTATGAAACCCTGACAATCGGCCCTCCGTCACACATCCACCCCATCAACATTACTCAAAGTTTAAAAAAAAAAAAAGGCAATTCACAAAGTATTGATTTCTCTTCAGAAACAGCACAATATTTATTTAACATCTTTATATATATATATATATTTCTTTTTTTTTCTGCATTGCAGATTGTGTCGAGTTTTATACATCTCTATTTACAATGATTCAAAATAATTATATTTCATCTCTGGCAGGTATTTACAAGGTCAATAGTAACTACATTTCACATTTCAACAACAGTCAACAGCATTAACCAGCTCAGTAAGACAGTTAAGATAATGGCTTACATGCACCAATAACATGATCTTCAATACGTGCCATCTTCAGGTGTAAGAATGAAGATTTTCCCTGGTCCCAGGTTAAAGGACATCATACAGCAGAGGTCACGGTTATTAAAACCCTGTTTGGTTTAGTCCTTCACCAGCACCGAATCTTGGACATCTGGGGTTCATACCAGCACGCAGGACTATCCTGGTGAAGGGGGGTTCACACCACCAATCCATGTCCTTTTGCCTAGCCTGGTTGTCCACATGAAGTGGGCTACTTGCTGCTTATGCTCCTTCTATGACAGAGATAAGAATACATAATGCTGAAGTAGTAAAAATCCTCAGAAACGTTAGTTCAGAGAAACAAACCTGGTATGACAGAAAAAAGTAGGAAAATAATCTTTTAACCCTCGCAGAATGTTTCTTTTTGCTAGTAAAATTGACAGCATATCCTGTATTCTTAACAAGGACAAAAACAGATCAAAGGATTCATTGTAAAGTACAGGAAATACAAATTTAAAAAATGCAGCATGGGGTACCTTAATTTAGTTCTTGGATTTTTTTTTTTAAATAGCAAATAAAAGCTACCATAGTAAATCTAAAATGTATTAAGAGTATCTGATTTAATCATTAAAAATCTTTATTAGCTTTTTCCTGGAATCTTCGATATGGAAAAAATGTTAAATGACTCAATTTTTTTTAATTGTATAGTATTTTCCCAAAAATAACCAGCTAGTAATATCCAGCCCAAAAGTATTCACTATCTGCAATAAAACAGAAGTCTTGTTTCAAAGTAATCATTGATCACTGGCACACAAAACCACAAAAACACACCCCCGTACTAGGAATCTATTAATACTTTGACAAGTTGGTTTATCCTGAGTGATTGTTAACGCACATCTACTGTATACTTGAAGCCACAAAGTTTTTACTACTTGCATTTTTCATAAACTAGTAACATGAAAGTCTAGCACAACAATAATTACTGCCTGAACAGAAAGAACAGTGTTTGTCACTGCCAAGTAATCCTTATTTTGGAACAAAAGGTAAAAGGTTTCTTCGTTCACACTATTTTTTCTGTTTTGTGATCAGTTCTGGGGAGGATGAGGACTTAAAACACAGAGGATCCACTACCGATTTGTACGGAAGTTTCTATGACAAAGCACCATAGAGTCACTTTACCAGCAGATACTCCTAAACGTAAATCTGCCCTGATCATTTTACTCTCTAAAACCAAAAACCTGTGTGAATGCTATACCACATTTTAATGAGTGATTAAACATCTTTTCAAGAGTCAAAACTTAAATTGCTTTAAAGAGTTCTATCATAATGCAAAGATATTCCACTCTAAATTGCTTATGACTCACTGACTGTAAAATACTGGGAGCTCACAAACAAGTAATTGATTAATAAAACTTGATTTCACCACTTTGGTCATGATGCTCAAGCTAAAATGTAGGGCAAGGTTGTACTGTACAGACACAAAGTTTTACTATACATCTGTTCCCATCAACAGCTCCTCACAGGAATAGCTTAGTGATCCTTTATGATAGCAAGGATAATTTATGGACCCATTTTAAATTAATTTGGTCCCTCAGATACTACCTTTGGTAAAATCTGATGAACACAGGAAAAAAAGAAAAAAAAATCAGGGGAAGGGAGTAGCCTAGAGAAAAATAAAAGAATGGAAGCAAAAATTGTAATTTTTTTTCATTAAATCTCAAATACAGACAAATAACATAGGACAGATTTTTACTAAATCCATTTCTGGAAGCTGTAAGGTACCTATAGAGTTCTACAGCTTGCTTCTGAACTTTCAATGTCACAGGCCTTTACACTTGCCAAACTTACTAGGCAAGTTTATCTGAAACGGCTAGCTGTTGTTTTGCATTTTTGTTCCAGGATTTGTTTTATTTTAAATAAAAGTTCATAATGACTATGTGGAAATCTTCATACATATCAGTCTTGCAAAATCTACTTACTGCTTGTTTTCAGCAGCTACTGACAAACCAAGTAGCTTTCAGCTCTCCATTGTCTTCTACCACTATGTAAGATACAGGTGAGTATTTTGGCTTTTCAGCTGGTCATGACATGTAAATTTTGACTGATACATCTATTCACTAACACAACACCCATGTCATGTTCTATTACCCTGAATCACCTACAGAAAAGCTTTCCACAGCAAACTTTATCTGAGTGCCAGTGGGAAAACAAACTAAAAAATAATCAAGAGAGATTAAGGCCCATATGTAGACAGAAACAATATTTAAATACTGAAGAAAATATAAAATATTTAACAACCTGATATAAACCAAGAATACAATGCAAGTACAGAGGATCTGGCTTCTCTGCATACCATGCTTGGAAAGGAGTGGTATTTTGCAACTTTAGTCCTGCAATTATCCTAAACAAGAAATGTAAATAAATTTTTTTAAAAAAGGGGCATGTTTACTCTTCTGATACAAACTATTCCTATGATATAAATGGTTGTTACAAATGAAACCTACTGATAGTTTAATGCTATATTAAACATGCCAAGGTAGCAATATCTTTGGCAATGACAGAATTGCAGAATTCGAGGATGAGATTATCAGATTTACTAACATCAGAAACATCTTTTTGTTTTGCGTGCAGTGCATACATTTCATTTAAACATGTTCCATTTTATTTTCCACACCTCCTCCAGGATTGAGTACAGTACCTAGTCTGTACTGCTTGATTTTTATGACCTTACTCAAAAAGCTATTCTTGGTTCTCACTTAGTCTTCAACTTAATTTAAATCTGTAAGCCAAGACAAACAAAAATGTCTGGTTTGTGACCAAAGTTAAAATGCTGAACACTTGAAAGAGATAGCCATTGATTCATGATAAAATAGGACAAGTTTAAACTCTTAGGTTAAAATATAGCCATAGCATAGAATCATCTACTCCAAAATTAATTTTTCAAAATATAATTCTCTGAACACGTTATACATTAAATATTGAGGAAAACTTCCCTGGAGCTAAAATTTTCCAAGAACACTAGTAATCTTCATTAAAGAAGTAAAACAAATCACATAGTATCTGGAGACAAGAAAGGGTTAGAGTTGGGGTCACCTTACTACAGAGTAGCTTTACCACCATTAAGATGCAGGTTTCCCCCTTAATCTTGAAAAATATGTTCGTATTTACATACAGTATACACACAGTTGAGGCAATTGATTGTCAACACGTGACAAACGTATGTACCTACCCACACACAAGTAAACCTCACATGGTGAGAAAAAACCCTGTCCCAGTAAACTCCAGTATTCATAAGTAGTGCAAATAAATACTTTGTCAGAAAACAATTTTTTCTCACTATTTTGATTTTAAAACATATCACTTAAATTATGTTAAAGCTAGCAGGAGTACGTTGGAAATGTTGTATTTAAGACCGACATGCTTGCAAACTACAAATACTAGATCTAATGCTTACTGGCTGCAACATTATGTTCAACATTACAGGATGAAATACGCTGTTAAAAAAACTTTTCCAAATTCACATCAGAAAGGGTGTTCAAAGAAATCTGCATTTAGAATGGACAGTGAACTACAAAGTCTCCAAATGAAAATTAAAAGGATAACACAGCAACTTAAACTGTCATCTTGCAGCATTCATTTTAACAGGTATTTTTACTTCATCAATTTGCTGCCTGCAGAATGAAAAAATGGCTCATTCAACCAAAAAGCTGCTCACAATAAATGCCTAAAAAAAAGATAATCAAGCTGGAGTTCACAATCCCAACATTTTTTATTTTCTTAAAATTATAAAGCCCAACAAAAATGAGTTGTAAAATGGCAGCATATTATGATGTGGTAAAAATTGTATCAAGGAATAATTCATTTATCCCTACTTAAATGTACAGATATATCAAAATATAGTACCCACACTTCCTCACCCCAGAATTACATTTATGTGCACATACACAGGGAAAAAAAAAAAATAGCGTTCTGCTTTTTTGACCTTCTTTTATAATGCTGCAGCTGCACTGAAAAACTGCAGAAATCTCTATCTAGTGCTTGATGTCAAGTACCAAATGTTCTAAAACAAGACACATCAGAGTGAATTCAGGATAAAGAGATTTAAGTCTAAGTATTTGTCACAGGTGTCAGAAAATTTATGTTGCGTACTTTCATTTAGTACTTAGCAGTACTTAATCAGAAAGCCAGCAGATTATTCCCTCAACCATATCCCAGACACTTCTAATTTTATTTCTGCCACAGTACTTTGAAGTAGTTAAGTTTGCTCTGTAAACGATCTTAACGCACCTTGGCGTAGTTTGAGACACATCTAGAAGCATTCATGATAAACATGATACACAGCACTGGCAAAGCCTGTTATTACAGCTGGTTCGTAGATCTTAGTGACAACTCATTTTGTAAGACAGATGTTGAACAGTACTTGTCTGAAAAACGACAAACAAGCTCCCACAACTGAAACATTGCACTAAAAGGTTAATTTTGAGACATTACAGATGTACCACATCAGCACATAGCAAAAGATTATTTTTTTTTTAACAGGGATAAATTTGAACTCTTTAAAAAGCCTTATATGGGGTAGGTATATATACAGAAGAACAAACCAAAATACAATGGATGAAACAATAACAAAAGGCACAAAAGAACTGTAAAAATACCTTAAAAGGCAGTTTGACTAAAGTTTCAACCAATTCAAATTTATGCACGTACATTTGACTTCCCTATCTAAAACAACTGAGCTGTCTCACTTTTATGAAATAGTTTAATAGTGTGGGATCCTACACATAAACTATTTAAAAACCCAAAACAAAACAAAAAGGGAAGGGGGCTTGATGTCAATTTAAGTGTCCTAAAACTTCTGATGGAATGCTTATAATGGCAAAGGTAGAAAGTAGAGAGCCTTGCTAATGAATAACTCTACTTTTTAAAATACTAAAATAAAGTAATTCTTAAAAATTGGCTGATACTTCTGACCTTTTCTTTCCCAAAGACTTAAGCAAACTATTTGGTCCTTTTCAATTTATAGTAATGACTTTTTAATAGGATTTCCTTTGTGATGGTCTCTACAAAATATAAACTTTGTACTTTCAGCCACAACTTACCAATTGTGTCCTCCAGCAAAACTTTATAAGAGTGTAACCATACACATACAACTTCTGACATTTTTACAGAAAATGCCTCATAGCTTAATCTCGACTTTGCTTTAGTTCCATCTCTGTGTGACTGGTGGACCTTAAAGATTAACTTCAATTTACAAACTCTAAGGTTTTCTTTCTGATTATTCCATTTACTCTCTAACTGAATTTCTGCATTAGTCCAGATGCTGTTTAGTTCACTTTATGTATGTAAGATGTGAAGACTAGACTACCAAAGTGACTCATCAAACCACAAAAAAACCCTTCAAATATTTAAATGAATTTTAATGTAAATTTGAAAAAAAAAATTCTATTTGAAATAGATTCAAAAGCAAAAAAAAAACCAAAACAAACCACCCAAACCCAAAACCAACTACCAGCAATGCAACACCATGTCACTGTCCTGAATTTCTTAAAGACTATCATTCAAAGATAGCTTGCTGTTTATAACTGCTTATGTTTACCCTTCACAGTGACAGTGAAACCAAAGTGCCCACATAAAGATCGTAACTCCTTCCTGTGGGTTTACAATTTGTAAACTTCCAGGATATCAAAAATGCCTCAAGCATAGAGGATGAACTTTCCCCTCTTCTCTCTAGCAATCCAAAAAGAGATAGAGAGAGATGGAGAGAGAATGACAATCATTCTCCTGTGTAACCAGAAATGTGCTTCTAAGCAGTGTTCTCTAGCATAAGTACCAGCCAGTGCCCATACACCAGTCATATACATTCAAGGCTTGGCTCAACGGCATGAGTTCTGAATTTTCTAAAGTAGGGCCAATCCACTAAAATAAGAGTTAAAAAAACTCAACAGATTATATATACCAAGTCAATGAAGCGTGATTCTTCTGGGAAAAAAGGTCTGTCAGTACCCCTTTGCACAACTGGTGTTTCTAGAAAAGCATTTCACATTGAAGCTTCAGTGTTTCTATCAAACTATATTGTCTCTAACCCTGAGACAGCCCCTTAAAAGTATGGTCTGTCTGGACTGTAGGACTCTCCAGATGACTCCATGACTGAATCCAGGGACAGTGAGAAAGCAGCTGAGAGGGGTGGGGGTGTCCAACAGCCAAGATACCATAGAAAGCAGCCTGAGAAATACTCTTTACCCGAATATACCTTTCAATTCAGTGATCAGCACCTCACAAGAACCACAACAAAAATGGAGCAGAGCTAGCCACCAGTTCCTGGGAAAGTAGTGTTTCCCTCCCACTTAGAAACCAAATGGTGTTGTCTAAATTTTAGTCTATATGCAGAATGACCCTGTGTCCTGGAGGGGAAGACATGTAACATTACATATGGCTACAACGCCATTAGAAGTGCATTGTAACCCACATTATCTACTTAGAAACCTCTCTCTGAGGGAAAACAACTTGTTAATATGCATGTCTCAGTTGCTGAACATCAAAAGCTTCTGGGATGAGACTGGGGGCAGGCAAGAAAAATCCACCCTCATTTTAATGAAAAAAGTGCTGTAGGCAGCCAGGAGCAGCAATGACAATCCCCTCCCCAGAATTGATTGCACAGACTCAGAGAGGTCCGAAGTCACACTAGAATCTCTGAGGCACTCCTGGTTCTGAGAAAGAAAAGTCATGATCCAGTAGTCTTTGCAGTACTGTAGACCGAGAAAACAAACCCGTTTCCATTTCTTAACAAAGCCAAAGCATCATTTCATAGGGATCACATTCACCATTTCCTCCGGTGTCTCCAGTCTCACAGTGTTGAAATGGGACTGATCAGCCTACGATGGATTGCACATCACCCAAGGAGAAAGGAAGGCATGGAAAAAGGCATACAGTACATTACATACTGCTTCACAACCATGTTTACAAGGTTGGGGGGAATGAAGGTGAGGGAAGAATTATTGCTGTTTCAGTAATACAGTATGATAGCTAAACCAAATCAAACAAGATCACAACAGTCAGTAGTTTCACACTGCAGGACGATGTTTCATGTTTTACCTAAGGATGAGCTTGCCTAGGGATTGAGAGGGAGGAGGAGTCCTAAGGAAGGGAGTCAAAGTTACACCTGGGATATCAGTTGCATATTGAAACTTGGAGATCGAGACTGCTTGGTTAGGGGAGCTCCTGGGGGAAGGAGATCTTTACCTTCCCCAGCTTGGCCTAGTCGCTCCTCCTGTAGGCTGATAGTTGAAAATCGATTGGTGTTGCCAGCTGCTAGATTGGTAACACCCTCTGTACCAGCTCCAACACTGGAGCCTGCTTGACTGCCATTCACATAGTCAAATGATTTACTGGAGGAAGCACTGGCGGTCCTGATCAGGCTCAAACTGTTGGCTTTTGGCACCACCTGCCCAGCAGGCAGGCTGAGGTGTTTCTTAGTAGGTGTCATCTCAATTATATCTGCACCAAGGTCAGTGGATTGGTGCATGTACTGCTTCCGAGCTACCGAATCTCGAGGGCTCTCGTTGGCTTTTGCTGCAGAAGAGGTTTCTTTATCCTTAGCACAACGCCCACTTGCTGTTTTCCTTAAACTGCCCTTCTGGGATACAGATGACAGAGGTTTGGTCCCAACTGGCTGGCTGCTGAGGGAAGCTCCTGATGAAAATCCTTCATCAGCATCATTAAGGTTCACAGATTCCTCTCTTCCATTTACACCTTCAGCATCTAGTAAGAAAAAAGAAACAACAAAAAAAAAACCCCAAACCAATCAGAACACACAGTAAGCATTCAAGTTACGTGAAAACAAAGACACGCACAGAATGTCAAAACAAACCTCATTTGCTAATCCACCTGGTTTCCACTTGCTTAAAAATTTCTGATTCTCAGCCAATAATCTTCCTGTCATATTTAGCAGCATAACTGAATTTAACAATAAATACTCCCTGAGCTTGATTTGCATTTCCTCTACATCACTTTTATCAGTCAGAATATCTCCTGAACTTTGTCTATAAATAAGAAGAATTAGGCCCCATTCGATTAATTTATTTTAGTTCTATCTGCATGTACTGGTGCCTATTCTCCTCCTACATGTGGTTAAGAATAACAATAATTTTAAAGAGCCTTTCAGACTATTTTTATCCTATTTTGAGGCAAGATGTAAGCATGTTCAGGATCTCTTCCAGTCAGGGTGAGTTCTGGCGAGTGCTTGGTAAGCTTCAGAATCAGGCTACTTCCTAGGCCAACAATCACAATGCTCCAACAAAGGTAGAAGGCTTCTGTTGTGTGTAGCTGGCACTTCAAACAATGTTACTATACCTTCTGTTGGAGACTAACCTAATTCCTAGTTCTCTCTCCTCCAGAGTTCAATCCTCTCTTCATTTCCAGCAATCCTATCTAGGTGCTTCCACCGTATTTGCTTTTATCTCAGCATCTAGCTTTTTCGGAGAAAAAAAAAAAACCCAACTCTTGTATTAAGAGAAATTTAACCTCTGAAATAACTCATGTAGAAGAGGCACTGTGCTTTTGACTGGAATCTCAAAGAGAAAAAAAGACCTGGCAAACGTCTTTCTTAAATCCTTGTTTTCAGGCCTATAATATGATTAATATGATCAGGGCTGCACACAAAGATTATTTAAAAAAAAAAAAAAAAAAAATCTTACTCCAGTCCTTTTTCTAAGCTCCAAAGAAGAGTTACTGTTTCGGTAGAAAACTGAACAGCATGCAAATTTCAAAACTGAAAACAGAGCTTGAGTTTTTGCTCCATATATCTCATTTCAATGAGAAAAGGTCATAAAGTTTAACAATGTTAGCAAAACCCAAGATACTCGGGCTGTAAGAATTTTGACTTTATGAAAGCTGTAGAGCCTGATTATTTATGAGAAATCTGCAAAGCCTATGGATCTGTCCCAGCTAAAGCCACTGTATTGCTCTAGTGGCAGTTTGTTCAACCCAGCTTGCCACCAACCTAAATCTCTTTTGTGGAATGGGGAAAAAAGTAGTGGCAAGGATCTAAGAGATTCTAACATCTGAGTGGAAGCTTATCCTTTCATGCTGATTGTTAGCAGAGCACTTAGGAACATTTTACATTATGGCAAGCAGAACAGACACAAAGCTTTCAGTGTTGTTGCCGCCTCTGTGTAGCGGGAAAACAGCCTGATCCAACTTCACATTTATGAAGTGTAAAGCAAAAAGAAAACTACAGGGAGCTTTTATTACTCCATTTTAAACTTACTACTTCTTTTCAGGAAACTTTGCCTTGGAATTACTGTTACTGTGTATCAGCTTACAAAAGATGTTTAGCCATCTCCAAATCGGACCATTCTTAGGCCTCTTTCAGAACAATGCAATATGAGATTATTTATTTGTTTTATATAGTTCTATTTGACTTATTAGCCTTCCAGAAGCAGAAAGGTACTATAGTTCACGCTACTGCAGTCTTCCTTCCTTGGTAAAGCCTTTAGCCTTAGAAAAAGAAGCTTCTTAGGTTTCAAGGGCTAGTATTACAATGAAGCGTGCATTACTTGCTTTAACTTTCTGTAATCATATTTAAAATACATACACTTTCCCCCTTCCTGCTCATCCGTTTGGTCAAAGTAGGCCTTCATCTTCTCATTGAGACGTAAGTGTATTTTCTTACATTAGACAGTGATATATCTTATTCACAATCCACCACATTTCCATTCCCCACCACCAACCTTCCCACACAACCAAAGATGCTTATAAAAAATATGATGTAACTGGAACATACTGAAAGCAAGAGCACTTTTTCAATAAACCAACATTTATGTTTCTTTATATAATCATGCAAAGCTGGATGAAAGCGTGTTTGGTTACAAGCAGCAATAGCAGCAGTTGAAGTCCCCTCTCGAGCCCTTCTTATTCAAATGAAAGATGTGTAACTTGCAAGAAGGTATCTCCACACAATACTGCTAAGCTTTTTATTATTACAAGAACCTTAGCTGTCTTCACAGTTTATGTTAAAACATTGCTGAGTAACAGGATGCTAAAACAGACATTCCTATTCAAGGACAGTGAAGCAGAAGAATCACACTGAAAAAGCAGCATCTTATCCACAGAATTTAAAGACAAAGACTGAGAGGGGTTGTTGCAAGCTTTTGGATGCTGCAACTATACAGAGGCCCAAGCAGCTCAGCAGTGCTCAAAAATGAAGAAGATAGAGAAGACAACATGCAAGAGAATTTCTGTCTAGTCAGATCTATGTATCTACAGAAGTACTCAGTGGGATTGAAGTAATTCAGCAAACCCATATTCTTTTCCTAATACCTGTTATTTTTCCTCTAAACACTGCCCTCAGAAACAAAAATGTTTTCAGTCCTTACATACTCTGAGGGAAAAAACTGAATGAAGTTGTAAAGTTGTGGGGTTTTTCCCCCTCAATAGACCAGTAAGACAATTAAAACATAAAAGAACTAAAAAACTCCTCCCATCAAGCACTCTTCTACTGCAAGGCCAGAAGAGAAAGAGACAGTGTAACCTGACAGAAATCATATCAATTCCACTTCAGTGTATATTCAGGACTCTCACTGATCCTCATCAGAATAAGTCTGTCCCCAAAGAATTTATTTATGCCTGTACATAATTAGTCCTGTAAATGTAGATACAGCATTCTCCACTGACCCAAAATAGTGCACATAACCACACCTGCTACACTCAGAAGTGGAATACCTTGTAAGGCATTAATGAATCATTCTTGAAATCTTCTGCCTTTTTCTACTTAGTGGGTCAAAGTGTGATCTGAAGAAGGAGTTTTATGCAGCTTTTTAAAGTGACTTTTATTCTGTTTATCCTTCCTATACTTGAAGGTTGAAAAGTCATTAGAAATTATCAGTCTCTCATTATATTGTTTGATATTAAAATGGTATTTATGAGAGGGAATTTGCTAGCTGAAACTTTCTGTGAAATCAGCATCAGTAAAATAATAGACCACTATATATTTACACACAATTCTATACTAATAATGAAGCCAAACTTGGCCTTCTCCCAGATGCTATCAACTGGCAGAATTCAGTTCGCCCAGCACGTAATTATACATTGCTAATATTATAAAACTAAAGGGCATTCAACCCACTTCTACTAAAGTAAAGCATGTGGAATGACGCCTGATCCAAGAACATGCCTAATTATACAGATGTCTTAAAACAAATGAAGACCAGAAGGCCACATCTTTATCAACTTCTTTCCCACTTCCTGTCTTTCCCAGAAGGTTCTCTGCAGCTGAGGACTTCTCCATATCCTTCAGGTCATGCACATGCAAAGTTTAATAAAACGGAGTAAGACCAACTGAAAAGTGAATTTAGGAGAAGACAGGACTCACTTACTGAGCATGCTCAAATTCACTATGCACCAAGGAGTAGATTACAAACCCACACTAAACATTTTTATGCAACTGTCTTCTACAGAAGCATGATGTCTTAATTATTGCTTGATAGCAACTCTGATTAAGGGTAAGGATTCTGTGATTAAACACTACATTAAGTCTCCAAAGTCTCCAGATTATTGTTTCCAGAAGAACAAATCTGAAACCTATGTAGCTCATATCCAAATGTGCAAATAAATGTAATTTATGATCAACTGTTATACTTATAGAGGCTGGAAATACCAAAGGAATGTTTGGACAGAAAAGAAGACTTAAGATAGGAGACCACTTGAAAATATGTTTAGCTAAGTTTACAAGAAATTAATTCTCACTGCTGAGAAGAAATCATGATTCAAATTCAGTACTCAAAACCCCATCTTGTATGGAGTAAAGATGAGAAAATTAATACATGAGCTTAAGCAAAATAAATTTCTACCAGCTACTTTATCTGCTATTCACGGCTGCAGAGCAGACAGAAGTCCTACAGCATTTGTGTGGACAGCATGACCAAGAAAGAAAGCAATAATTGATTCTAAAGTTTTTCAAAACCATTACAACCTGGTTTCTTCTTGAAAACACAAGCACTTTTTTGGTACTTGTCTTTAGAGCAGTCAGCTCATTCATGTAAACTAGTTGTACATGTATTAATTTTGAATTAAAGGATGACTGGCAAATGAAAACATCAGCAGCTGTATACCAATCTTACACAGGCTTGACTTTTAACAGGGGAAACTTTGTTCTTGGAAATTTAAATCTACAGACTAACAAGACACTACTGTAACTAAGTTGTAGCCCAATCCATTTACACTCTACAATGTCTACTTTTCATGACTAGATTCATGTTCATCTGGTGCATTTTTTTCCTTCTGAATATTAATTAAACATGCTCAGTAATAGAAAGTTTCCAAGCAATCCCAAAGCTCTTGGCTACTACCCCTGGTTTTGGTTGTTTTGTTGGGGTTTTTTTTTGCCATGCCAAGCAGTCTTTCACCACACAGATGCAAGCCCCAGGCCAGCCCACATGATAACAAAAGGTAGTACCTGACCTGATGTTAGGTATATAGGGGATGCGTGTATTGCAAAGAGAAGCTAATACACCCTGGGATAGCGGAAACACACACTAGAATGGAAAGAAGTTCTGCTTGGGGATAGGGAGCCAGGATCCTCCTCCAGCAACTGCCTCACTGACTTCTGCCTCCTCATCTCTGTCCTACCCTCTGTTGTGGCTGCTGCCAAGGTGGGCTCCGGGAAGCCATGCTCAGGGGTCCTGCGCATCAGCACCTCCCCCTCTTGCTCACGTTTGATCCCTAGGTCTGTGGAGCCGTGTTGGATCGGTGAGCCAGGTATGCTTGAGTCAGCCTCGTTTGAGAAGTCAAAGCCATCTGGGATTCAACATATAACATTTTAGTGCTTTTCTATTCCTTTCCTGGCATTTCAACCCAGGCAGGGAAAATAGAAGATTTATGTGGACATGGAACAAACACAAAACACTACCCATGCTTAGTTACAAGTTGTGAGAACATCCACAGGAAGGGACAGATGTGCTATACTGTAGACCAGAGACTAGCAAATGAATATAATGGCAACTACAGTGAAGACAAACATAACCCATAGTCCTGAAAACAGAGGACAGCTACTTGTTGTCCTGGACATTCTGATTCAGCTGAAGACTGGGGGTCATCAAATCCTTTTGGACACGACAAAAAAAAAACCCAAAAAAACAACCCTGACCACCACCACAACAACAAAAAAACCCCCAAACCAAACCAAAAAAACCAAAACCCCCCACAAAACAAAACAAAACAAAAAAATAGTACCACAGGAATATACATAGTCCTTGTTTTCAGACTCTTTTACCCCCAGTTTATTT
This sequence comes from Leptosomus discolor, assembly GCF_034619465.1. NCBI lineage: Eukaryota > Metazoa > Chordata > Aves > Leptosomiformes > Leptosomidae > Leptosomus > Leptosomus discolor. The sequence continues at coordinate 30,784,760 of NC_141395.1, read as the reverse complement.
TTAGGTTATTCTACTTTTTACCTTCAGCCATTTATGCAGCTTTTTTTTAATCAATGTTTTATACATGCAGCAACAAATCTTTATGACAAAATTATTTCAAAGCAAGCTTTTTCCTACACCTACATTGAAGATGTCATCATATCAAGGTAAATATTTTTTCCTTCATACAGTCAAGCACACTTCCATATGTCATAAGTGCTTACTGAGGAAAAATAAGGACTAATTCTAAGCTAACCAAAGCTATGTTATGACATGGCCCCTCTCTAAATTGGGCCATGTGATGGTGGAAGTGTGTTGTTCAGCTTTTCCCTCTCCCACTGTCTTCAGTAGCTTTAGGTAGCTGGAACCCTACCAAGACCTATGAAGGTCTGGATAACACTATGCATTCCCTGAGCTATTTATGATGGGAGGCAGTTGAGTTTTAGTGCGGACTAAAGAACTCACATTCTAAGCCAAACTCTACCCCTTCAATTTTATGCTGTGTTACACGGAGAAAAAAAAACAAGTCTTACTAAAGATTTTCCAGCTTCTCCATTTTCTCACCTACCTCATGAGCTATCACCAAATCAAAAACAGAACGAACACCCCAAATGTTTATGTTCACACAGTGCTCTGAAGATGTAAAATACTATACGTTGTTACGGAGTATCACTTTTCAAAAACAAACAAACAAACAAAACCTCAACCAACTGTTCCGCAAACATTCAAACTCAGAAGCCAGATTACAGTGACAATGATGAATACAGTACTCTACAGTATTTGCTCTTGGCAGAGAAAGCTCACCTTCTCTCCTCCAGCGATGACGACGGATTGAAGCTGTTGTAATAGCAGTCCGAGAAATCCTCGGCACTGTTGGAGTAACTTCTACTTTCAGTACCTTCTGGCCTTCTTGCGATGCATCAGGAGCATCAAAGGGCAGTGAGTTCTTCATGGCATTTGCAACCTAAGATAAAAGTAAAACGCAGTACTACTATTGCCCTTGATGGCACTAATGACAATATTAGATCTCTTGCTGGATACAGAAACATCAAGAATTGTTAATTATGCCAGATCCCATCTAGATGGATAGTCCCATCCTGAAGATTCACAGCTGATAACTATGTTGAAAAGCTCATCACAAACCTAGTCACAAAAATAGTTGAATTTTCTCCAGCATATGGCTTTGTGCATGGGTGAGACAGGGCCAGTTTCCACCCCACCCTAAAGACTTGTGGCTAGCTGATGGAGTAGTATCAACTGTTTAGCACATTATTACAACCAAGTATTTCCTAGTTTTATGCTGTAAGCAACATTTTCATATGTTTCCCTCAACCTAGTAAAGGAACTGATGCACTTTTAAACCTTGTCAATGTTGTCTTGGTATTCTGAGGTTACTAGAGGCCTTGGAAATGTAAGGGACCTCCAACAAATTCCTTCAACTCCCAAAGCCCGCATATACAAAATCTGCTTAACTAATTAAGTCACCTTTTGTTAGCATTCACAAAAACCCAAACTACGAGAAATCTACTAAACCACTGAAACAGACCCTATTGGCAGAACTTTGTATTATTTGTCTTGTGAAGATCTGATAACGTTTGATAAGACAACTATATCAATGCATACTGCATGCCATAAAAGCTCCATGAATTAAAGGTGTTTATTTGCATTATAATAAAGTAAAAGTGACTTTCCTACAAATTATAACAGGAAAATCATCCAGCAACTGTGAGAAGAAACGGAACTGTTTCAAACAGTAAAGCCACAGATCACAGGATATTAACTAAATCAAAGTCTTTTCACTTCCCGGGGGGCTGGAATGGCTGCTATATGATCCTGATCTCCAGCTGCTGTTGTGATCCTGTAACTCTCCATTAAACACCTTCTCCACCGCCTTCTCATCTGACTTCTAACCAGCACAAAAGATTATTGGCATCATCACAGAAAAATCGTCCTTATCATTCTGCCTTCTACTTGTCCAACATTGATTTGCCCTTTGCTAGGGCATTCTCTCAGCCTCAACACTTGTTTGTGAACTACTCTCCTATTCACACATAGGCCTTTTTCCATGCCATTCTCTGAAAATGGTACAAACTGCATTCACCCTATCCTTGATCACACTAAAGACTTCAGAACTCATTTCTGCTGTACTCAACCAAAGCAGATCAAGTTCAACAGTACACAATGGTTTGCCCTCCCACCTTCTACTCGAGTTGTGTCTTCTTTCAAATAGGTACCCTTCTTGGTACACAGGATTAAAATTTAAAAATTAGTAGGAAAAAGCTTCTGCAACAGGACCAGAAAAATGACAGAACATTTGTAGAACCTTTTCACAGCTGGCCTTTTCCAACAGCAGAAATGGTACTTCTGAAGACTGAGGAGAACCATATGGAGATAGAAATCAATGCAACAGTAAAACTTTGAAACAATCTAAGCAACCAGTTTGAATGAGTCACAGCCCTCCTCTGACAGAAAAAAAGCAAAACTGCGATCCTTCAGGATGCAAAAAAACTTGCTCACCAAGTCTAATCCAGCACTAAAAGGCAGGAAAACAAACAAACAGCACAATTTAGACTTGGCAAGCCAAGTCTGCAACTATCAATGACAAAGGAGGGCTGGTTTCAGGCCAGACATCCACTCTTGCCTAACAGCAAAAGAGTTCTAACAAAAAGAGCATCCAACAAAAGCAGTAAGTACACCAATAAAATACACTGGATAAGGGTGCTGTCACAATAGGCGCTTTCTGATCCATGCTTCTTGTGTACTAGGCTAAGAAAGCTTGTGTGTCTCTGCACTGAAGACAGGGATTTCCATCTGAAACAAGGGCAGAACCCTTGTGTTCAGAGGAAAAGATTGACTGGAACCGAGCTACTCCCCATGTCCAGGATAGCTTGTAGACATACTGAGTCTTGGTGACTACTTTCCCTCTATAGAAAGTCCCAGTTTTCATGACTATGAAACCAATACCTAGTGTTTCTTAACAGAGATACTTGACTTTTCCCAGAAAAATCTTTTCCCTTGCATTACTTCCTGCCCTTTCCAGTGCAGTCTCTGGGTAACACTGAAAGACCATTTCTACATTACAGATATTTCAGTTTTCTGATGCTGCTATTTCAGCTTTTTTTTTTTTTTTTTTAAAGTCCACAGTCACTATAAACCTATTTAAATAAGAGCATGCATCTACTACATTTTCAAAAATATTTCTCCAAGAAACATACCCTAACACAGGGACTATGACGTTTCTCATTGTTATAGTGACTGATGGTATTCCCATAGTTATATACATAGCTTGAGTACAGATATCTAAAACTAATCCTAACGTGGGGGTTTGCCTGAACGTTAAATGGTCTTCAATGAATTTGCTGCTTTTAGGAAACCCTAAGCAGAGGCTGAACTTGAAACTTATCTGGGATGCTGCACAGATATTTTATTTGGTGCCAGTAGTTTTAAGTTTAAAATACAAATTTTTATAATGCTGTTAAATTATGCATATCTCCTGGAGAACGCAACAAGGTGAAAGGACTCCAACCTTTGAAAAAGTCAAATCGCTTGAATATATAGCATGAGGCCAAGAACATGCAGGTCATTTTTTTATAAAACTTACAATTTCTTAAAGCTGCTTTTTAAAAACTGCAGTTAAACAAGATAGGAAGCAAGGCAATGATCAGAGTATTAAGAAGAAAACCCCACAGATGTGCCTGCACGCATATATGCACGCAAAATCTGACAGCTGGGGAAGGGGGAAAAAAATTGGTGGTGTCATGACAACACCGACACCAGACAATGGGATGGAGAGGTGCTAGTAGCTATGGAAAAAAAAAAAAACAACAAAGACATTCCAGATGATTCTTAGAATTAGAAGCAATCTCCAAGGACAAACTGATTAAAAATGAACAATGAGGACTGAAAATTGTCATATCATCAAGTTCCAGGTCCTCCTACACACCTTTTAAATGTAGTAGTTTGACAGGGTGGCCCAATTCAGCAGGTTCAATATTTAATTTAAAACTTTCAGTCTGATGGAGCGATGAGTCATTTCCAAAAGGAACAAATTATTATAATAATTCAATGGATATCAAGCATTTAAAATGCAGAAGTGTCAGCCTGTAGATAAGTTTTACAGCCAATATTAATTCATCAAGAGAATAATTTTATGTAATTTACCGCAGAAGAGAAGGTTCTCAGATTACCACGTAAAAAGATTTTCCCAATCCGCTCCTTTCTCAGTTACGTAAAAAGCTGTGAAATTTTACTACTGTTACTTCAGAGGAGCACTAAAAAGGCTTCTAGGCACAATTCTGATGCAGAAACTGAGACAACAATCTATTTTATTTTATCCTCCTTAATTTTCCCTGTTATTTTGAGCCTCATTCCTTACATTTGACAAAAAAAATCAAATCCCTCTGTTCCTCCTTTCACTCTGTCAACCTCCTCATCCTTCTCAATCACATCCACTTGCACCCAGCCCAGTTCACCACTTTCCCCATTTCATGTTTCTATGATCAGAGCAGCAAGTACAGTTGAAACTGAAAAAAACCCAAACAATCAGAACTCCATTATATTGCTGCTCCACCAAAGAAGGTAAAGTTTAAGACCTGTTTGACTTTGATCAATCAAAATCTGACTGACTCTGGACATGAAGTTCCTTTTCACTTCCAGCTCTATCCTGTTGCTGCTTTTTCCTACCGTGTTATCAGTTAAATCACACAGCATATTCTCAGCCCCACTGAAGTTCTAGAAGCAAAGAAAACACCTTTTTTTGCAAACAATGTCCTATGACATAACCATTTGGTTAAGCTTCTTTGAATCACTCATCGGTAGCTTATGCCAAAACAACATGAACATTTTGATCCAACTGTAATACATTAGAAAATCCTAGCTTTCAGCATTAATGAGTCCTAGGAGATCCCAATACCCTAGCTTAACACTTAAGCAGAAAAAGCACAGTATAAACAGCTACGTTGAGAACACTAGCTGTTAACAACCACTTGCATTTGGGAGCACAGTAAATGACCATAAATGTTTTCATTACCAGTCCACTTCAGAAACGCATCCACACTCCTCTTAACCAAGCCCATAAATTGCAATGGAGTGCTTCTTACCAGCAGAGGCTGTGAGTAGAGTTCAAGCTGTGCTCTGTAAATTATATCCTCCAATACCTCCTGGCCGAGATCCCACTGACCATTATATCTAAAAATTAAAGAAAGATATTTATCTTTCATATCTTATGAACTCAAACTTGCCTTTTTTCTGCCCAAATCCAGCTCTTCATTTCTTTGCTTATGGAGAAAGTCCATCAACTGTATACACACTCCAGCCCCTTCACTTATTTTAAAAGTATAGACAAAGCATTTTTTTCTTAATCTTGTTGATATAACATAAAAGCTGCTCCCTATCACCTCCAAGAAATACAAAGTTGGTACCATAATGAGGACAAATTTAAAGAATTTTTTAAAAAAGGGGTCAAGATGTAAGGTTAGCACTACTTAGCAGAACGGAATTTCCATCAGAAATGGATTTTTGCTACCTCAGAAGCTACTGACATTCAAGAGTTCTGCATTTCATCAGGTTATCTTGCCATCCAAGCTCATTACACTCGTGAACAGAAGGTATCTGGTGGTAGTGGAAGCTTCGGAAAAGATGAAGCCAGAAGCCTAACTCTCTTCAGTACCTACTGCTGGGCCCTTCATTGCCTAATTCAATGCTGACAGAGATATTTTCAAATTATCAGTTGGCTGAGCGAGCAAGTAACAGGAAATCATGTTATAAACTTGTGTCATGAGTTTAACTATTTTTTTCAACCATAAAACATCTAGCATTTATATTTTAATTAATCTAAACCCAGACATTTCTCTTTATACAAAAACCCCGTCCACTTACATGGCATAATAGACACCTGTGAGCAGCTGCACCATGAAGTCAGGGTCTAACACCACCCTACCACAGTGTTCTTTCCAGCGTTTCTCATGCTGCCGTGGAAATCCACTCACACACAGCCTGAAAAAAAACACATCATTGTAACAAAACGTTAACCCCACAAAGACTATAAATGTCTTTACATCAGAGAGATTGTAGTTAATTTTCAAAATTTAGTTTTCAAAATATAAGCATGCAACATAGAACATTCTTATGTTGCTCTCCCAACTATTAAAGTAGTTTTACAACATTGCCTTGAGATGTGGCTTGATGATAATCCACTGTTATTCCCATCTAGCCATTAACTCCATCTGTTTTCTTCAAAGGAATGAGGGTGGCAAGATGTTCTCTACTGCCAGCCACCAAGTTAGGTAGGAGATTCTCCCCAAAACAGTAACCAAAACCAACTTTCTTTAAGGCAAACATTTCAGTGGTATAGAAAAGGAATATATCATCTCCCATCTAATGTATGATGACATCATGCAATCACCTTTTACCTAATGTTGGGTATCACACATACTGCATTCTTGAGAATTGCTGTCAGCTGCCTTCAAAAAGAAGTACTTCTGACCCTTGAAAAAGGGCCTGCCTTACTGCATAGCACTGAGTCTCCATAAAAACCAGAATAATTTATTCATAACTAATATCTGAATCTTCATCATGGAGGCAACACATGCCTACTAATACATAATAACTGCTGCACTGTTTCAAAAACAAACAAAAAAATCCCTAGCCTATAGAATGTTGTCTTTCTTCTCTACCCAAAGAGCTGATCTAATTTTTAGATACAGGAAAATTCAACATATTTGGGAAATTTAGCATAGCCACAACTCAAGCGAAGATGATGGAAGAGTACCAAGAATTAACCCATTCCCACCATGGGAAAGAAAATGGGCTATAATCTTAACTGCATGTGCATGTTATTACAGAATATATATTGTTAGAAACTAGTGTGATCCTTCTTTGCTACATAACTGAATTGCGTTTCATGGCAGTATTGTGCTGAAGCAAACAAGCCAAATCAAAAAACCTTTAAAGAAGTTCCTCTGTTTGGAGGTAGCAGGAGAGAGAATTTATCTCATTTTAGACAAAAATGCTGGTAAAAAAAGGCATATGGGAATATCAGATATACTTTGAGATTTTTCAGAACAAAAAGCAAGGATCTTTGCCAACCAGATGCTTCTAAGACTATTCAAGTAGAAGGTTATATAAAGGGCATGTATAAGAGTTTGAGAAATCACAGTACTGAATTCTCCAGAGTTATTATCAAGGAAAAAAAGAAAGGAAGAAAAAAATAAAAGAAAAAAAAATGACAAAAACAACTCCAAACCAAAGAAAAACCCCAACAAACCACTAAAACCCAGAACATTGTGCAAGCACTTCATATAAACCATCCTACGAAGACAGACATTAATATCTGGAAGTAGAGGAAACTGGTGGTATTCCTCACACGATTTTTAAGCTGACCATACTGAAAAATGTCTGAAAGATATGTAAATCCAAAAAATGCAAAACAGTCTGAGTAGCTCCAACTAACTTCCCCCCAAATTGCCTTTTTTTTTTTTTCCCTTCCAAATAACAGAAAATTACATAACCAGAATGAAAGCCCATGCAGTAGTAAGATAATCCATGTGGTTTATCTGTATGCAAGCACAGCTTCAAATTTCCAATTAAGTTGCAAGACTAACCAAGAGTTAAACATTTTAAGTTATTAAACACAAGTAAATTAATTCTTTTTTTTGCTGGATGAATATTTAGAAGTCTAGTTGCACCCTGCAAGACTATTTCCAAGGCAAGTATCTCACCTGGAACCCATCCTACAAAGTGACTGGTAAGAAGTGGCAGGCATATAGACAATAGCAGAATTGTAGCACAACATAAGAAAGCTCAGCACCTCAAACCTGGAAAGAGACAAGAGCAAAACCTTGCATGGTTTAAATTCTTAGTATTTCATCAGAATCTAACACAAAAATTCTACAACTCAGTCTCAAAAAATATCCCACAGGAAAAAGTGTCAGAAGTAAACCCACAAATCCTGAAATCCTCTTTCACTGTAATTCACTAACTTGAAACAAGCTATTAAAGGTTCAGTATTAAACATTTAAAATTATTATTACTGAAAGCCATTAGTATACGCAGGAACTATGGAGGAAATGGCATATGGCATAATATTTGGACAAAGTTATAGAACTGTACAAGCCTGCAATGCATTCAAAATTAATTTATCAGTTTCCCAGAGCTGGATTTAGACACAGGTAAAGCTGGCAGTGACTAGAACAGCAGGGCAATTTCTCTCAACCCTTGTTCTGTCTATCCACTCAGCTCTATTCCCCTTTTCCTGTGGAAAAAGCAGTCACAGCCTCAGAGCCAAAGCTGAATTTTGTTACACTTCCAGGAAAATATGAGTTCACAGACAAACCCAAAGATATTCCTGACAGACACAGAAGTTACAAGAGAAGTTACTCTCTTCTAAATTAACTAGTAGAACACACAAAGTTGGAACAAACAACAAAAGTACTATACCTCAAGATTACCAAGACTGTTCTCCAGATTTATTTCCAAGCACTTAATGCTGAGAAAGTACTAAACACAATGTATTTGGTCTGAATGTTTAAGGACTTGTGGTCTGGATAGTGAAGCACGTTTAATATTAGAATACATCCACCTACCGGTTCTGTGCTGTGAATGTTTCTCTTTGAGGATGAAGATCACTGTAAACTACCCTGATGAGATCATGCTGACAAAGAGCTCCTTCAGTTAAAGCCATAGATCCAATAGTAGAGGGCTAGAAGCAGACAGTGGAAGGAGGAAGGAAGGAGGGGGGAGAAATCAAGTCATAAGTAAAAAGCATTAAAGCATAAGAAAGCATTAAAACTCCTAACCACCCAAGCCAAAAGACACACTTGTCTTGTGATCTGTAAAAATGAAGATTATTCCAGACTACAGTAAATCTAAAAACATTACCTAATTTTATTATTATAAACAGATTACAAGCAATAGAGCAGGTGAGAGCAATTTTCCACTTCGATTCTTACACATCCATTTATAGTAAGTTTGTCCTAATCACATAGACCTTTTGTACAGCTACAGCAGGGAAAGAAAAACACAATTCTAAGTTCAAACCATATTAAGCAGGAGCTAGAAGAAGGAAGACTACTTTTGTACTAACACCTAAGAGGTAAAACACAGTTGCAACTACAACACAACAAACTTCCATGCAAAATGGGTACTGTCAGCAAAGAATTTTTTTGACATTAACATTCTTTTTCTTCTACCAACGCTATTGAATTTGATTACACTAATTGCCATCTACTGACATGGAAAACTTATTGCAACAAGATACATCTAAAACGGCCTGTTGCATCATATGGATCCAGTTTTCACCCCTCTAATAGATCCAATTCTAATTTACCACAGCAGCTTCCTTACCTCATGATATATTGAGGGTTTCGATAATGAAGGGATGGTGAAAGACAAAACTTTGTTGTTTCCATCTTTGTCAGCAATTTCCTGCATTAAAAAAAACCCAAACAAACCACACCAAAACCCAAACAGAAGTAAGGAGATAGCACTTGGAATAATTTTCAATTCTTAGAAGGCATTTAGCAAGTAAGATGTTAGATGTTCAGCTCTTATAAAACTATTAACATCCCAAGGTCTCTGTACATTTGCAGAATACCAGCAAATTTACACACATATTTAAAAAGTGGTAAAGACCTCTACCACAGATTGCTTCAGAATCAGTCTGCAATGCTTAAAAAAATGCAGCATCGGCTCTTTGATCAGTGTGACCTCATCAAAAAGAAAGAACAAACAAAAAGTTTTCTAGTCCACCTTTACATTGTAAGATTTAATTACAATAGAATTGCATAGTGGAACAAGGCTAAACTCTAAGCCCAAAAGACACAGACACAAGGGCGGATGAGTCACTTACTGACAACGGGCAGTACTTCATAATAAATGTACCACAGAGAAAAGGTGAAATCAAGGGGACTAGCAAAGTTTCTTCAGGGATTCTATGAGTAAGAAATACACAGAATGTTTTCTCAAAAGGCTTTCAAACTGGTCAGATTTTATAGTTGCTAGGCTACTACACAAGCAAACCCAGCAGTTTTTAAAGCAAATATACTAAGAGCAATTACATAAGACTATACCAAAAAGGAGTCTAAAATCCTGCCTTTTCCCTTTGTACAGCAGATTTCCAAACAACGAGCTCTAGTCATTCCAGTTTATGTGAAAACTTAGTCCAAGGTAGCACAGTACTTGTAGTAGGCTTTAAGGATCACAATGGGAGGACCGTGCATAGAATTTAGCAGAATGCAAAAGATAATTATCCTTGTCTTTCACTTTCTAAGTACTGAGAAAATAACTTCGCTCCTTCAGTCTCAATGTATGTGCAGAAAAATATCAAAAACTTAAAGAAAAAAAAGTAGTGGGAGCCACTGTCCATTTTAAGACCTCTTTCTTCCTGAATCTGGAGACAACTGAATAAATTACTGTCCTTAAAAAAAAAAAAAATTTAAAAAAAAAAAAAAAATCACCAACATGACTTTCAAAGGAACTGCAAAAAGACCTTAATGAGAAAACAGTTGACAAAGATAAACATGCTACTTCAACCCAGCAAATGGTACCAAAAATCAGCAAGCAGTTTCCAATGTTTTCTTCTATCAGAATAGATCTAAAGTAACTGGATGTTCCAGTTGTTAGAGCTGATTTACAGACATATAACAACACGAATTTCTTTCTTTTTTTTTTTTTTTTTTTTTTTTTTTTTTTTTTTTAAGAATCACAGTTTGTCTATTCTGTGACTCATCATGTGTTGAAACACAATACACAATTTAACGGAGGGGTATACTATGATAGTAGAGAGAACGGCAACGTTTCAGTATAATATGTTTTCAAGTCCTATAACACAGAAATTTCCATTAGAGAATGCCTATCTTGACAGTATTGCAAAATTCATCAAACAGCCTCGTAACATTACAAAAGTAAACATTACCAGGCTAAGGTAAGGATATTAAAAAGCACTTTTACATCCAACAGCTAAACTTAATAATCTATAGTTACTTTTACTTATTCTGAAAATCACATTTCCACTTAAGACAACTATCTGCATCAAATGTACACATGCATGTATCGAAGTGCTAACATGTAAAGCGGTTTCAGCTTGAAATTACTCTTAAAAAGACATACTCAGATTAAGTGGGGGGGCAGGGGGAAGTGACACATGAAGTATATTGGCCCGACAATCATCTCCATCGAAAGTTCTATTTTTCAACATTAAGGAGGGCTACTTAATGTCCTTACAAACAGTTCAATAAAGCCCATGAGATGACCCTTGTTAATTACAATGTTTGTCCCAAAACGACTACTATAAAAAAAAAATATATTTTTTTTGCAAACACATTCTTACTAAACCTTCACATTATGCTTTTCTCCAGATTAAATATGCTTTCACATATGCATATTATAATTTTAAATATGTTGTTCCAACAATTTACTTTATTCCTAGTGGTCAGTGACACAAAATCTCACACCAAAGCTTTCCTCAGCCATTCCCACTCAGCTCACTTACCAAGTTGTAAATGCCAAGCAGCAATGCTTCAATGCAACCGTTACTCTGCCTATCCCTGCTGGCAGTAAGACGCAGATATACCCAGATCAACTCTGGCAAAAACTGCAGTGTGAATCTCTTGAGCCGAACTTCAGAACTACGATAAAGTTCAAAAAGCTGGTGGCAAACAGGCTCCAGGAGCTGTGGAAAGGCAAAAAAGCTCATTAATTACTGTTAGCCTCCTGTAATAAGGGAGAATGAAATAGCAAATACAGGGGCTCTATCATATAGCCACTGCAGCCAATAAAAATGACATTCCTTGATGGCAACTCAGTGAATGAACCAAAATGATATGTGCATTCCTTTTAAGTACATCTATAAGGACAGATCTGAGGGGCACTGGTATGCAGTATTGGGAAATGTGGCCTTACTACAGCCACCACCATCTTGCGCTTTGAGAACGTTATTCTCTAAGGCTGTCAGTATGAGATTTATTTTGTATACAGGTACTAATCTAAGGCATGTGACAGACACATGGCTTGAACTATGGGCACCATAAAACTTTAATAGTGAGTTGTAAGGTTTATAAAAGTACAAAGGTTAAAGATTAGCTGCTAATGACAGGTCTATTAACAGAAATATGAATTAATTTCTTACCTACAGCTTTAGTCTCAAACCTAAGTATGTATTTTCTCATTACAACGCAAACTGATTTTTCCATCTTGAGCTGCCCTTTGGGTTTCAGCATAAGAATCAAAAGGCCCTTATCAAGTCAGTGTGATATAAGCACAAGAAAAACCCTGCCATTTTAAGAGTCTACAATGCCAAACCAATAGTTAAGATGCATCCACAGAACTGTTACTGCGGGGGGGGGGGGGGGGCAAAGAAAAAATAATCACGCCAAACTGCGTCCTCCTTTCCTGTGACTAATCTAGTTGTTAATACCAAAGTCAAAAACTACCAAAAAAAAAATATATCCCAAGAGGAATTTTTATAACTTCTGTTACCAGTATCTACTATTACATTCTAAGTGGGATGATCTGACCTAAGGAAAATACTCATGGGATTCAACGTCCAAAAAGACAGAGGCATCCATGTAATCTAAAGCATCTATGTTCATACAGAAGAGTTACAGAGGCAGAAAATAGAGGCCAGAACCCCAAATAAGCCTTCTTTCTAACCATCCCTGCTTTATGCAGCGCTCATATACACACACGATAACATTAAACATTAAATTATATTTATGATTTTTTAAAGCAATAAAACCCCTACATTTGACCAACACGAGAGCAGCTGTACTGGTGAGACAAAAAGGCATAAACAGGAAACACCCAGTGCAGAGCAGAAGATCAGATAAGACATATATGACTTCCATTTCAGTAGACACTCTCACTCCCAGGGATATGCAGCTTAGGACTTCCAGAGCATTAGCAATGTGTTTCATAGACTTTGATGTATTCTTCTTTCATTAATTTTTCTATTAATCAAAATCTTAGTACCAGAATTTCCTGTGGAATTCACTGTCACTCTTTCGCTATGCTGTATGCAGACATACTGCTGTGATTTGCTATGAACCATTCATTCTCTTAAAAACTTTGAAGAAATCCCTTGCTATCAGCAAAGGGCCAGACATTTCTACAAGAGATTAGTCTGAATGTTTGATAAGTGTGCAGTGTCATAAATCTGTATGACTGTACAAGTTCACATACACATATTTAGACCTGGATATTTTACTCTATTAAATCACAAATATGAAAAATAAATTTTACAGGATTTTCTATCAAGATAGCTGCCTTAAGAAAGCATCACCCAAGAAAGATTGAACACATCAGTTTAATTTCTAACACAGAGTATTCTGGTCAACAAAGGACACCATTTTTAAACCACTGATTACATAACCCACAACACAACATCTATGTAAAATAAAACTTTGCTATCAGGAAAATCTCTTCTTATACAAGGCTCTGGTATAAGTACTTTTTGTACCAAGACTTCTGATTGACAGCCTAGTTACTTGAAGCTAACAGCCTGTTTTTACAACAGAAGCAAAGACAGACTCCACAAGGCAGTGAGGGAAGAAAGCTGATACTGACAACGTGATACAGAATAAGAGAAGTCCAGTCATATGGAGCACACAAATTTTTTTACAAGCCATATATGTAAAATACCTCACCACTTAATTTTTGGTTTGGGATCTAAATGAAATTAGAAGCCCATAAAGCTTCTATTCCAATCACTTTAATCAAACAATGCTAGGGCTCTCTCTATCAAGTTGAGCATACATTGTTTTATCTAGCATATTAATTCCAGTGTTTCATATATATATAGCACCTTATGTTCAAAAGATGCGTAAATATATTATTTCTTAATTAATATTTACTTAGTAGAAACTCCTGTCTAAAAGTGACTCTAATTATTAAAAACATCTGTAACAGTAAATGTTCAAATCTTCAGAGACAGAACTATATCCTTGTTTTATGAAAGGCCTAGCACACTTCAGATGTTTAAATAAATGAGTGATTAATAAATAATTCAGAGATCACTGAATAAATTTGTAGGTTTTTCTTAAAAGAAAATATGACCAAGAAGCTAGAGTATAGAAGAAAAACACGCCATTTCTGCAAACAATAAATACACGCATACCTGCAAGGAGATAACAGGTGCAAGAAAAAGCTAAACAAATATTATCAGAAACCAGATATATACAGCACCATTGCTATAAATAGTATTTCTATTAGATCAGAGATGACAGCAGCCTAAAGCTGTTTCCTATTTAAAATTAGCCAGTCTAATCCAGGTCCCATTAAAAACAGTGGAAAAGTGTAATCTACCTTTAGCTGAAAGTCAGATCAGACTCAGCCAGAGCAGTTACTGAGTTTATTCTACTTTCTTTCAAATGAAAATTTTATAAAATTAGTCTCTTAAGTGAAACCATGCTCCCTAAAATATACAAGCAACATCCCATCACTGATGCTGCAAGCATGTTAATAATCCTCATTTCTAGTAGTTGTCATATTAGTTGTGCAAAAGGTTTAACAACAGCAAATTACTTAGGTGGAAACCTGAAGGTTGTTTGTAGCAACTAGTATAGTGCTTTTGATGTGTTCAGAGCTTTAAGTTCACAAGAAAATGCTGCCATCACAAAGACGCTAAACCACAAATATTTTCAAAGACATGAATACACAACTTTTTCCTATCAAAGCATAGTACGATCACCTCCCACCTGGAAACACAAAACTTGACACTATGAGAAAGAACAAATGTTTTCCTTGCATCTTAGTTATCTGGCTTTTCAGGGAACCAGCCTCTTCCAATTAATTATCTGAACACAAATATTGAGAAGACACTGGATAAACAGAGGAAATGGAGCTTTTGTCACCAATAGTGGATGTATACATGAACTGACATGGACTTTTTTAATTCCAAAACTCTTTCAGTCCAAAATCAAAGAAAACTGCTAACAAGCAGAACCTGATGTTAGTCATCTTTGAGTCTGGTATTGCTTATCTTATACCTCATACCAGAATCAGGCCTAAACAGCAACAGCAGTTCCAAAGAGTACTATTTGGCAAGTATCAGTGTTTAATAACATAAGATTACTGTCACACCCTTAACAAGATACTCTTTGTGCAAATCTGGTTCTTTGCATCACTAATAAAAAATAAAAATAAATCAAATACTTATTCTCAAAGCAAAGGAAGCTTTTATATTTTCAGAAGTATACACATACACAAATACATATATACTAAAAGACAACAGCAGTAATGGCAGCTTCAGGTTGGAGAGAGAATAACGGTAGTTTCAGTACAAAGAAAAAGGTCACCATGCAAGCTATTTGTAACACTGAAATGAAGTTGATAGCTATGAAGCCTTTTTTTTTTTATTGCATGAGCATTATGCAACATCCTTTAAGCTCAATCAAGCATTCAGCTTCCAAAACCAGCTGAGCTGTGCTCAGGAAAAGAAAGAACTTCCTTGCTCTGTACACTTGCCATTTAATTTATAAATATACAAGAGATCACAAATGTTAAATCAAATATTTTGAAGCATTTTATTTAAAGTAGTTTACACAGCAGAGAATGGTATGCTTGCACAATTTATTCAGAAGTTATATTTCACACTTTCCCAGAAATGCTTATAGCAGAAGCCAATGGAATAGAAAGCTCAGTATTTAACATCATTTGCAAAATAAATTACATACAAGTGTAAGTTAAGTTTTCATTTTGTATATTTGCATTTTTGGGCCCTGGTTCTGCTCTTGTTTACAGCAGTGTAAACCAAGTTACACAAATACGATACTACTATAACCAAAAGAAGCTCTGGTTACTTTAATAGGATTTAATAAATTGTTTCCATCTTCCACTGTAATAAGCCACCAGGCGAGAAGCACATTGGTTTTACTGAGTTTCACTGTAAGGCCTATTTTGTCTCAGTTATGACTGAAAGGTAGTTTCTGGGAAGAAAAAAAAACCATCTCATGCCAAATCAAGTGTAACACTCAGCTGTGGCAAGTAAAATCTAGCAGAGAGCATAAACTGTATTTTTGGGAGGAGATGAGGTTGTGTCTTATCAGAAAGGCATTAAAGTAACTGTCAAAAAACAAGGGAGTAAAAAGAGGAATAATACCCATGTTAGACTACATTAGAAAGAAGAATTGAAGAATGTTCCTCTCCATCTCCACTTCTCAATTACTCTAGTTTTAGTTGTAGAGATGGAAGATACAAGAATGTGAACGAAAATATTTTTTAAAGTCTCCTACCTCATTATTTGGGTCTTGAATGACCTTATAAAGAGCTGGTACCAGTGGTTTTTTTCGGTGCAATGTAGCTGCATAGCTGGAAATTTGTGTTTCAGGTAATGCCTAAATAAAAATAAAATTAAAAAAAAAAAAAACGTTTGCCTGATAAATCAAAGCTTCCAAGTATTAAAGATCTCCACAAAATGATTCAGCCTCACCCCGACATCAAGAAAAATTCCTGAAGTTCAGTAAATTTTCAGACTTGTGACCTAGTTCATTCAGTAGAAGTTCTCTGTACGAATAGCATCTAGGGGCACATACCAACTTTCAGGGTTAAATCCAAAAGCAGTTTCAGATTTATCTTCCATGAAATTATTTGCTCCAGCTTGACAGGAGGACTCTCCTTCTTGATATTCTGTATTTAACAGACACTTTTTGAAGTCTTTATCAAATCAACTTGAATTATTTTAGAGGACAAACTAGAATGAGCATGGACAGCCTCAAGTCCCACCAAGCAACCATGTCTGTGGATTTTGCATCCTTGGCTCCTCAACAAATTTACAACAACAGCACATAATGACTTATTGTGTACCATCAATGATGTACAGAATTACTAATCTTCATTTAAATAACAGATTAATTTTGTATCAGTGATGAAATCAAGTTTTCCTGTTTATGCATTATCCTGTATTTCACTCAGCATAATTATCGATACGCAAAATAGCTTAAAAATACTTCAGATTCTTCATGACAAAAGAATTTTATGCAGACCACAGAAAAAAAACCTAGCCAAATATTTTTAATTTTTATTTTAACTCCAAACATTTCTACTAATTTTTTTAAAATAAAAGAGTTGCTCAGTTAGAAATTTGGGCAGTGTTATCCAGCTGTTAGTTAAATTCTATCAGGTTAATCTACACAGAAATATATGCTTTAAAAAAACCTCACTGCTATAGCAGTGTTCTGCTCTGCAATAATAAACAAGAAAAATAAACTACTATTAGAACTATACTTTGTATATTATATACCGGCTGACTTATTTACAAAGACCTTTGCATGCTTTATGCATTATAAAAAGTTGAAAGATCAAGTAGTAGATATTTAAAATGTTATTTATTGGATATTTAAAAACCAAACCAAACCAATGTTTTGTTGTATAAAGCCAATGATACAGCTATCATTCATCTTCTCAGCTCACCTTGAATTCTGACAGCCATTCTTCCACAACACCTCGTTCTGATCCCAGCATTTTCTTACTTCTTTTGCTTCTCTCTTACCTTTAGAAGAGAAAGGACAAGAGAAATTAAATAAGAGTTCTGCCAGCAAAACTTGGTTTTTTAAAATCCTACCCCCATGAAAAGCTGTTAACATATTTCCAATAGACTTATATAATACGAAACAATAGGAAAAGTTGCATTTTGGACAACTGGTCCCATTTTCTAACAACGATTAAACTGTTCTCTTCAGACTTTTAGACAAAAGTACTGCACATTAATGGGGGAGGAGGAAAAACAAGGATTCAGGGCTTCAGGCCAAAACATACATTATTTAAGACAAACGCATCACCCCATTCTTGCTCCCTTACCAAATACAGTACAAAGAAAAGACAAGTGGAACAAAGTAAAGAGCATCATGGACTAAATCATGTGAGACATTGGAATGACAGTTCTAGATACAGATTGAAGTAAAGCAGTTTCATAAAACCAGTTATTAGAAATCCTAATAGCAGAACTTTACTCCTTACACCTTGTTCCAAAAGAATGTTGAGGCTTCTCATTCAAACCGCAAGATTTAGCTCTTCTAAAACTATGCTGGAATTCTCAGAAACAAAACAAAACAAAACAAAAACCCACAACAAACCTTTCAAGGACAACTATTACTATTTTCCACTTTACAGCCAACAGTCATATTCTAACATCTTTTGAATTCTCATAAATTTAATTCTCAAGGCAATAGCAAAAATGTTTAAAACACAAGGCATCATTAGACACCTTTGCTTTATGTTTAAATAGGTCTAAGCAACAAGGGTCACTTTGTCTCTCTGTGCGATCTCGGTATACGTTGGCAATACCTGGAAGTCATTAAAGGTCCCAGAAAATTTTAATCTGAAAAAGCGAAATGAAGCTGTAGCCTAATACTAGAGACTGAAACCTGAGAATAGTGACCTGAAAAGAGATAAATTGAGGAGAGAGTGAAATATAAGAGCTCCTCGAAGCCATTCTAGACATACGAAGACAGCAGTTCTTAGTTAATGTTTCATCAAAAGTTTACTTTTGACAGGACCTGCAGGTTAACAGCTGCCTGAACAGAAACAAGAAACATAAAATCTGTGAAGGGACACTGTATTTTAAGAGATACTTTGGTCAGTCTTTTTTCTTTTCTTTTTTCTTTTTTTTTTTTTTTTTTTTTTAAAGAGGCTGATATTGCTATGTAACAATTATATGCAACAAAGCTGTCACACGTCATATATCTTTACCACATTTTTCCTAAAAACTACAAATACCCATCAGCTTCAAAGCCCCTTTTTTCTTCTTTTTTTAATTAATATTTTTTCCTTCAATACAGTAAACTCTTTCTAAAGTTCTTTTAGCCTGGGATAGGCAAAAAAAGGAGAAACACCTCCAGAACCAGGTGATAACAAGATGAAGACTACTACTACGATCTTTAATCCCATAAACACACTCATCAACTTCATACAGGTAATGTCAAAAATATATTAAGTGCTACTACTTGCATATGTTGTAAAAACTTTAAGAAAAAGGCAGGTAAACATGAAGCTACTTATTTACTTTTTATAATTTTCTTTCAGATGCATTTTGAAAATTTTTTTAGGCTCAACCAAAAATTACAGGTTTGATATACAAGTTACATCATGGAAGCCCTATGATAAATAGCCAGACTACATGACTGTATTCACGTATTCTGGTCTCAGAACATACTTGTTTTGGTTTCTAAAAGAAGATTTATATTTAAGAACAGATCAGTATTTGTTAAACTGAAAATGAAACGAAGTAAGACAAAAATTGTGTTGGAAAGCTGCAAGTTCAATGTTAGCAACTTTGTATGAACAGGGCTACATGTAGCATTTCACATGGGCCTTGGAAGCAAGTCATTCTGAGAATACAAACTCCTGTGGGTAATGAACCGCCTCAGATTTCTGGAGCATGTTTAAATACCCTAAAAGACATTAGATTCAGAAATAATATTAGATTACCTTAAATTCAAGCAATACTTGGGTGACTTCAGCAGAAGTGCTGATAAATAATTCTATAAAATAACACAACACAACTAAGTAGATCTCTGCAAACAAAGGTTTCCAAAGACATTTCAGTAGATAGGGAAACAGACATCAGTCCTCAGAATGAGAATGGATACAAGTTAATTTAAAACAACACAGGACAGCCAAAGAAGTAGTTGAGATTTAGTTCACTTTGCCTGACAAAAAAAAACCAAACCAACATTTTCTACATAAAGTGCAACATTCAGCTTTACCTCTTTAAAGAAGTCAATTTTCTAAAGGAGGAAGAGGAAGAAGAATGCAGCAGTTTTTCAACCTGGGATGCATTTGTCAAGCCTTCAAGTACTTCCCTGTTTTCTGAAAGGTGAAAAGAAACTCTGATGGTCACAAAACAAGGAGAAATAGAGTAAAGCAAACAGGTGTTTTTATTTTTTTATATATATATATATATATATATATATATATATAGACATTACAAATTGAAGTTTATCAAATCTACTAAACCATATTTGTGTCCTTCTGTAACAAAGCAATTTGCCATTAAAATACACTTAAAAAAAAAAAAAAAAAAAAAGGCTTGGTGTTTTTAGCAAGTGGAAGAAGGGTGGAATTGCATTCATCCAAAAAGAAGGCTTTGTCACCTCTGCAGAAAACCTTTATGGACTAGTGGCACACACTAGAAAGAAAAACTGAAGCACTATTTCTTACAAAGAACAGTGCAAGAACAATGCAAGATGAAGCGACAGAGTAATGCTTTTATAAAATGTGAGCTGAATCAACACCCTGACTTCGGAAAACATACTCCTTCTAAATGGAATATATTAAAGACTCTTCCTTACTATCATTGTTCTTGACTTAATATATTCCTTACACAGTCAAAATTCCAATGTCATTGCAAAAAGCATGTATTACACTTAAGTTCACCTCTCACTGCAGGATCCCTTCATGCTGAGCACGAGATAAACAACACACAAATGAGCCCACTCTAGGTAAATTAGAGGATTTCAGTATCTGGAGACCTCTAATAGGAAATTCATGTACACGACCAGTGGGTGTATTCCATTCCATACTGCTTATTCAATTAATTACTTTTCCAAATTACTGAAAGGTCCCTTTTTTTTTTTTATCTCCACCAAGCTAATTAGAGATAGGCTAACAGGAGGTAGCATCCTTTTCAGGCTACGCTGCAAGTGAAAGTTTTTATCACAAGATGGTATACACGAAAAACGTCCTCTACGAATTTTCTGAAATCAACTGTTTTAATAAAAATGCAATTCCTTGCAGAAATCTTAAATAATACACTTCTGAATGAATGAAATTCATATCCTTCTCTTCTTTCTCTGACAGTATTTATGAAGGGTCTGAAAAAATAAACAAATTTCTACCCTATAGGCACACTGTAGCTGATTACATACAGATTTTTAAACATACACAGGAGACCTGGAAGACACATGTATGTATTTAACTTATTATCAGTTGTTTCTTGTAATTAGCAGGTATGCATCTTCAAGACAGAATATCAGGTCTATAAAAGTTGATTCAGGACTTCCTAGAAGCTTCACAAATTTTACAACATGCTAGAAACAACCCTTACATACAGACATGATATTTGATATACACTACTCCCTAGAAACGCCATGGGGTCCCAACTAGCTCTAAGTTATTATGGTTGCTACCTAGAGGCTCAGTTGTACCTAACCTGCTACACCTAGTGTCAAAAACAAAAATACACAATCTGGAAGTTCACCAGGTGGGCCTTTCCAGAGCTGCATCAAGTTAGACATCATTTTTCCCTGGATAGGAACTAGAGTTATTTTAGCCTTAAAGCAAAAATCACAGTTATGTACCAGCAAATCAGACAAGTGAATTTTTATTTCTGTACAGTTTTCCCCACTAAAGGACTAAGAACAAGAAGATGTGCACAGACCTGGTTGGAGAATCAGGCTGTAACAGTTCAAAAATTTTCATTTACTTAGCAGTTTGCTTACAAACCAAACCTGCAGGTTTCCTAGAACTAAATTTAAGTAGAAGATAATTTAAAAAAATAATAATTTATATAGCATCACAGATGGGGTGTGGCATTTCAAACTGTTTTACACATAGAAAACAGTAAATAACTGTCCTTAAATCAGAGACAAACATCACCCATAACTCATGGCCAAAAATTCCCCTCTCCCTGAAATGATTACATCAGCCTGGAAGATCCTGTTAATATCTGGAGGCAAGTAGCCACTCTCCTCCAGCAGTGTATCAACTTGAGAGATTACACATTGACCCAGTATGAAGCTGACTATTTCCTTGGAGAAACCTTGCAAGGGGGAATTAAAGTTATGCTTTAAAACTAACAAAAACCCCCAAAACAACAAAAAAATCCACACCAAAATAGAAATCCCCCTTCTCTTTACACTCCAGTGAACAGCAATATGTATGAAACTACAGCACAGCTCCAGCAGGAAAGCAAAATATGTATTCGACAAAGCCACGCTGAGCACCAAATACTATTGTGTACTTTAAGTAGCAACAAGTGGGTTTTGCCCTATAGCACAACTCAGAGTAAGACTGCAAGGAGAACACTAAAGAGGCTAACTGTTGCCGAAATAAGGAAATGCACAAGGCTATTCGAGAAACACATGCATCAGGCCCGTAAAAATGTAGTAGTTTGGAGTAAGAGAAGAATACTACAAATAAGTGAAATCAATTAATTGAAGAATTAGCAATTCTCATGAGTCAGGATTTAGCCTGGCATATCTAAAGAAATTAGAAAACTATCAAGAGTTGCAAGAATTATTCAAATTGCTCACTGTGAGCACTACAGAGATCCCGATGCTCCTACTATGTTAAGTCAAAAACGTCAAGTATTATAATGGCATAACACCTAACCTACCTAAGAAATTAACTCTTACAGAAGTCTATTAAGCCTCAGAGAAAATCCACATGTAGCTGTTTGTCTAACAAGTCAACTCACATGAAGTAAAAAAATGAATGTGTGCTGGTGTCAAAATTTGGGTGCAGTTTGATATTATAGTTAAGCCTATCCAGTGGTTAGCTACCACTAAAAACGACAAGGTGACCTTCCCCTCCAGTACCCCACATATTTCTCTCCCAGTGTTTGTGCCATCAACCTTCAAAGCAAGCCCTGTTTGGGGACTTCTTCCAGTGTAAGTCAGCTTCAGAACAAAACCCATACCTGCTGCCTAGGAAGGCAGCTATCTTGAGAACAACTGCTGAAGCACAGAGCTTATGCTATGCCCTTTAAGAACAATGCCAGAAAAAAAATCCAACACACAGTTTTTACTTATATGTGGTACAGTAAGATTTTAACAGTTCTACTTTGAAAAAGCAGATTTTTTTGTTAAGGTTATATGTGGTAATCTCCAAAATATGCAAAGGATTAGAATATGGGGCATCTATCACAGGAATCTTGTGCTTATTGATCTGTATAGTGCTTTCTGTGTATTTGTTAGAAGAATGAGGGAAAGAGAGCTTTACACAACAGACCCTTCTGGGCCACTCTCTACTGTACGATCTACCTGTTTTCACTCAATGAAAATTCCAAATGCAGCTTTGTGTTGTTGCTTATACAAATACAGGTAGTTCTTCTGACATTTTCAGAACATTTTTTACAGGGTGTACGTTAAAGACCAATCATATATACTATATCCCAGGAGGAAAAGCACCTTATTTATGTGTCAGTCTTGTACCACATTTATCGAAAAATATAAACACAAACTATTCATTTCTCCAATGCTACAATTGCATCATTCCTGGAAGACTTTTTCAGATGTTAAAGCTTGCTTTGCTCATGTGGCTTAAAAAGGATGCAGAGATACAGCTCTGCTGTATCAGTACAGAAGTAGCCTACATCTATTCCAGCTAGGATACTCTACTAGTTCGGTTCTAGGACAAATCATCTCTCCCTTTGAAATCATCTGCCTGGATATTAAAAACATTTTTAAGGACTTGTACAAATAGGCAAAATAGCCAGGTCAAAACAGCTGTGTGACTGTCTCAGCCTGACAGGCAGATGACCTTACTCTGGGATTTCCACAGGAGCATCTCTAAAGCAGACCTCATGCTTACATTCATTCCCTGGTTTGCTGTACCTTGGAGAAAAAAAGAAATAAATATTTCAAGCACCGTGCGGGTGTGTCTCTAAAATAAACTGGTTTAACCACATTAAATTCTGCGCATATTTATTCGAAGTTGAAGTGGCCTGAACTAAGAGTATTGAATTTAATTTCCAGAGTGTTCACGTCTCTCACAGAGCAAACAAAGTATAGAGAATATAAGAGATTTCTCATATTTATTTTAAAAACTATTTCTGTTCTACTGTGGCTCAAAGGTTCTTATAATATGTAGGAACCAAAATAACTAAGTAGAAATTTAGTTTTTAGTAACAGTAATAATTAAATATACTAAAATATTTTTGCATATAGACTGGTAGTTAAGATTCCTTAAATACTGAACAAACAAGCAAGTTTAAATTCACACTAAAGCATGGAACATAAAAGTTATACTTGGGAACACAGTCAATGTTAAAATCAAATATAAAAATCAATTATTGAAAAAGTTTCCAAACCAAAGCACTTAAAATAACAATAAAAAAAGTCTTCTCCTAGACTTATTCATTTGGCATAAAGCGGCAGAATAGGAGGCTTAAGGCTGTTAAGTCATTAGACTGGAATCTTTATGCTTAATATTAAATACTCTGTTCTCAAAGGAAGTCAGTCTTGCATTGTGCATCTTCCAATTACAGTTGAGATCTAAACTATGCACACAAATTAAAAAAAAAAAAAAAAAAGTACGAAACCACGAGTTAACTCCTGATGTTAACACAAGCTGCCTAGATATTTAACTTTCATTGGGATATAGGAGATAGCACTTCACAACTTTGACTTTCCAGGTGCACTTATGATGACAGTTTGGGGTAGATTAGACTAATTATAAAATACGTATAAAAGAATCAATGAAAATTAAATTACCAACAGACTAAAATACTACGAGATTATGCTTAAGTTACAATCCTTTTATTTGCTTACCTAGAAATAGATTTCCATTTTAAAGATACCTTTCATATAATTCACCATTCTCTATATTATTGTCTTTGAAAATATAGAAGTCTGAAATAAAACTTGTTCCAGTAATATACTATCGAAACAATGAGATGTAAAACTCTGATAACTGTCCAAGAACTTTTGACTCCTACAACAATACACATGAAAAAGGATTTAATCATCTTATCTCATCAGAGAGCACGTTTTTCACTTACATTCAAAGTAAAAACACGCTGACTAAATACATGATTATTTACTAGTCTGCATTTAAACCACCAATCAAGATCAATTTGCAACAGCAAAACAATTACCCAAATAATCAGAGCCAATAGCACTCGCTATACAGCTATACCAACTATTAAAGTGAGGATTAAAAAGGAAAAAAAAAAAAAAAGTGCTACCAATGAGATACTAGTAATTGTTGACATTTAAGAAGATATTACTTAAGTATGCAGAGGATTTTTGTTGTTGATTTGTATTTTATTTGGGGTTTTTGACTGTTTGTTTTAAAGAAGCCAGGATTTTATACTGGCTTCAAAATACATGGGAGAGGTTACATAAATGGGACATGCACTTCAAGAGTAAGTCTTTTTTTTTTTTTTGCTTTTATATACTAGATGTCATTATGCATATAATGTAATGGAGTCCTAGCTGCATGATGAATAACAATATTACATGTTTTTACCTCAAAGGCTGTGCCAAGAATATTTTGCAATTAAATCCTGGCCTGTCTCAACAAAAAGAGCAACGCCTCAAGCTGCATGATCTCTTTCCAGTGCCACTCATGCAAGAGAACACTACTGGCTGACAGTATGTTTAAAAGAACAGAAAACTCAATTGTCAATAGAGCTTGCTGTTCCAAGCTACATATACACCCCTCGTATATATAATTCATTACTGAACATAGAAAGAAATGTATCTAAAGAAAGATTTTTCCATGCTATTTCTGTAAAAAAGTAGTACGGAAAGCATCAAGAATGCATCCTTACTCTGAACTAAATTTACATTCTATTCCTTCAATCCAGAATGTTCATCGCTCCGTAACAAGAGCACCTTCATTTAGTATGATTAACGCTCTGGGAAGCAGAAAAGATAAAAGACAATATGAGATTAAATGGTCAGAACTACATAGGAAACATGCTTCCCCACTGCACACACTTTAACGAGACTGGTGAACTCCAAAGAAAGGAAACTGGGCAACATGCTGACAAATGCGGATAATAAAAAAAAAAAACAATTTGAACTTCTCATGATGAGTTATTTCTGAACACAAAGGTTTAAAAGACCAAATGGAAAAAGACTGGGTAGTACATTCAACAACTTAATGAAAACATCTGCTCAGGAATGTATCAGCAGCCAGAAAACAAATCAAGATGTTTGACCACACAAAAGTGGTAAAAAGTAAATCTGAAAACATCTAAGTAGAGCATACAAAATTGATAATATGCTCTTATTTAAAATACTGGCCTACATTTGATTCAAGCAACCTAAAAAGAAGTATGCATAAGGCAGAAAAGCGCTTAACAGGCAGTTAATGACAAAGATAATGAAAAATAACTTCTAACCTGGATATGGGAATAATTTTTTAAATTCAAAGAAAAAAATAACGCCATGGCTTCGAAGCACATGGAATTAAGTGGTAGAGAAGGCAGAATGGATTTTTCTTGTAACAGAGTAATACGAAATAAAACATTAAAATGTAACAAGGTGGAAATACTAAACTGCTAACAGTATACAGTTTCTCATACTGTCAGAGTAGGACTCATTATCATAGAATACTACGAGGGCAATAAGAAGAGATTTTAGATAAACATTATAACACCTGTTTTACATAATTACTTCTTTTGTAGAACAAGAGCAGCAAAGGACAAAACTTAATGGTGAAAGCTAGCACTTAATTGATATGCTTTATGAAAAACTTCTAGGAGCACCTCCTTCCTTGATTGCTCAGTACATAGGCATATACAGCTTCATCCAGCTACTGTCAAGTTACATGCTAGTCTATATTAAACAGCCATGGCATGGTCTGATTTCCACACCAGAAAAGGGATTGACTTTTAGGCTAATCTTATCCCAAGACAAAATAAGACCAGACTTGGGAATGTTCCATTTTGGTACGTTACTTCTTGTACTTACTTAAAAGTACATGTGTTATAATATACATTTCTTATAATAAACACATCACAAGTACCATTGTGATTCCCTTTGTTCCATCTATACAAGTGTATTACTCTATCACAATCGTATTCAATAAAAGCTTATATAAGCTGCCATTTCAGCAAGGATATAAAAATAAATTAAAAACCTGTTGTTCTCAAATCAGAACTACAACTGCAACTGGGTGTTAGAAACAGGTACACGCATTCTGCCAGAACTCTATTGGCCATACAGCTCCACAGCACAGAGAAACAGAAACTTCTACAAGGTACAAACATTAAAAAGGTAGAAAGAAACAAAACATTCTCTGGACAGCTACTAATTTAAATCATCAGCTCAAGTATTCTTTTTAATAGAGAGAGTCCTCTTCCAACGCCAGTTCTTAGGTAATTTAATTGCAAGCTTAAGTAGACAGACATGAATTCCAACTTTAAAATATAAATGCTGACGTATTCTATACGTGGGATTTAGGTTGCCAGCCTTATTAGACTTAGTCACGCAAAACAACTTGGATAAGACATTTCTTCCCTACCCACTCTGACTCATTAGCAATAACCAGGCTAAAAAGCTTTCCTTTTGGGTACCAGCAACAAAGAAAGTTACAAGAAAATGATGGGAGCAAGTCTAACCACAGAAGTCAAAGATGATTGACAATACTCCCATAAGTTTTCATGGTACCATACTTGCAGCACAGTGAGCTCCGTTTCTTATCAATTTGCATCAATTTTGGCTGCTGCCAAAAAAGGGGTAAAGAAAAGACACAGCCCATCTGTTCCAAAAAGCCTCTAAGTCATTTTAAGCCCAAAATTGTCTTCTGCGCCTTTCCAAGTACCAGAAAGCTCAGCTGTCAAACCTTCTATCTTTCTGCAATTACTACAGTGAAACTGTGCTTTGTAGATACAAAATTGCTGAAGACAAACAATTAGGGCAGTGTGAATGAAAATACAGCACTGAAAATAGACACCTTATAACAGAGTTTAAAAAATTATTTTAAAGATGATGTTTTCACTGTATTGCACAGAGTAACTGTAGAAGGCTACAGAAGTCAGGTGACTCGAGAAAAATTTAAGTCCTGTGTTTGCCTCACAGAGTCTAAGAACCTGAACAAAACACAAATACACTTGTAGCTAAATCTCTCTCTTAGGAGTTCATGCAATGAATGAAGTGGAAAAGAGTAAAGATGATCGGGAAAGTGGAATGAGACATTTATCTTCTGCATATGAGGAAAATACTCTTCTACTTTACTTATAGGATTTGGGAAACAATAATATAATAAAGAAATTATCCTGCAGCCTTAAATACAGCAAAACACATGTGAATTTTTCTACTATAAAGACTCAATGCATTTAAAAATATATACACACAGGTAGGTTAGACATAGAAATGTTACCTTATTCTCTCAGCACCAGTTTCCTTAGAAACAACTTCATGTAGTCATCCTACACTAAACCTAAAACATTCTCTTGTTAGGATCCTGTGTGATAACCCGTCCTACGCTAAACAATACAGGCTCGTCCTCCTTTTGCATCAGTTCACATACAATAAGTCTTCCTATGCTAGTTTGTCTGCAACTCATTAATTTCTTTACTTACGAAAACATTTCCATGCAAATTACTTTCCAGGTAACCCTACCTCTCCCAACCATCGTTTTGGTTCACAGTTTTGGTTCATGAAGCAAATAAAATTTAGAAACACTTAACTACAGATGGAAAATGCATAGTAAAAATGTAACCTAAAATAAATAAAATCCAACAGCAAACTAACACTTGCATAACCACAGTTAAGGGACACTCAGTGATAAGTACTAAAAATGAACAGGCATGATCTACTAGAAATCTTGAAACAGAATTTCTGTGGGAACAAAACCAAAATAAAATAATCAACAAAAAACCACACCACCAAAAAACTCAACACACACTTTGAAATAGGACTGTAAACGTTATGCTCAGAAAGATCGCTATCTTGCCTGCAAAGGAAAGAAATGCATGCAGAAACAGTTCTAGAAATACAAACTGTAGATTCTAAGCAGCTTCCCATTTTTAAGCTGTATAATCACCACTAGGTGGAAATAAACACCTCTTGTATTATGAAAATAGCCTTAAAAAAGAATTCCTCTATAAATTCCAGACCAATAAAACATCAATACATATTTCTCGCTGCAGTATCTGGTACCAACTGTAATTCACGCAAACTGGAATTTAGGTTACATATTCATTAATTAATTTACCTAACCTCCTTTCTACTACCCTAAATATTCCCAAAGAGCTCTAACCTAAAGGATCCTCTGCTGAAAGTAATGAAATTCCTTATTCCAGTCTTTCCAACTTCCAGATGGTAAAGCCTTCAGATTCAGGAAGTAGAGTGTAAGTAAATGAAGCTAAGGTGACAGATTCCACCCCCTCATCCATACACTTACTTACACATCCACAAACTCTGAAATGAGTGGAATCTTCAAATTTATCCAAATTTATTTCAATTATGGCTAAAATTACATGATATTGCTGTTTTTTTAAAATGATACAGTAAGAATATGCAGTTCCAAGATAAACTTTCAAAATGCCATAGTTAAAGGTCCACGAGCATTAGGACATATCCCTTTATTCCACGATGCCATAAATTTCATATGTGTGACTCAGATGCATCATTCACATTTAAGATGTATCATTTTTAAGGATAAAATTAATTCTGACTGATATTCTAGTCTTGCTTTTCCAATACACATTCCCAGACTTTAAAAAGCAAACTGAGCAACAAATAATAGTTATATGAAACATCACTGATTACACCACTACTCATCAAGAACGACACAACTTCAGAACAGCACAGAGGTCTTCAGCTTGACCTAATGGAATATACAAGGCAGTCGAGCTCTGCATACAAAACATGAAGAGGACATGAGCCATACACAGAGGCTATTCACAAGTAAAGCAGAAGTAGCATCAAGAATCCAGAAACATAAGGTCTGCTTCAACTTTCAGAGTCAAAATGCTCAAACTGTAGCTGCCTTGACTACTTCCGATTGTTCCCTTACAGGGAACAATTTGTCTTCTTCCATGTCATGCACCACAGCATTATTTCAATGTCAATGATTTTCAACCTCACACTTGTTTTCTGAAATTTAGAACAGGGTTTTAAGAACAGCAAAGAACAATCTCACAAAATGAAAAGAAAAACACTGTTATTTTACATTGAGATTAGATAGACTATACAAGTCAGAATTTCCACAAAAAAAGAAGTAACCTGACCATCTTAATTCTGTACTCACAATCCATTCAGAGCTACCTTAACATCAACTATCCACATAGCTGACCCAATTGATTGAGGTGACTATGCTATAAAAATTGACGTTCATGACCAACACTACTAATTTCACTAGGATTCCTCCAGAGCAAAAAATTACACGGCCTTTATTGAACTCTCTCCTTCACAGAAAACAGGCGAAGAAAGAGTGCCTCTAAAGAAAGTGAATCCTTTTTAATTGCCTTATTAGAAGCTCTCACGAAATTCTGAAACTCAGCTTACTATAACTGGCATTCTGTGGCCTATCACATGGAAGTATATGCTACTTCTCTGTGAAATAACTGGATGAGAACTAAAACACTGGTAAATGTAAACTAGTGCAACAACTACACCAGTTTCCCCCTTTGGCTTAGTATAAGTTTAATAATTAATCTTCACTGTTGTATAGTTAAACACAATGCATATTGTTTACACAGTCGTTATTCTTCCACCACTGTTAAACCAATATTAGAACAGAATAGAGATTGACCAGTCATATGGGTGGGCTAGTTAAAATTTCAGTGTGAAGTGGTTAATTTTTTAATATATATTTTTAAATAGTGAGGAGCATCAAGTTACTGACATACATGGGGGTGTTTCTTGAGGGAGTGTTTGGTTGTTTTCTGTTGTTTGGGGGTTTTTAACCTGAAATTTAGTCTTTTTTTTTTTCTGGGGCAAAATTTTGCATACAATCTTTTTAGAAACGTAATGTAAACCCAGCACAAGTAACTTAAATCAACCAGATCTTTTATGCATCCTGCTAGGCAAGACTTTCCACAATACTTCCCATTTATGTAAGCTATAGATCAGTATAAAAAAATTTCGAGGGAAAAAAAAAAAAGCAGCCTTCCACAAGTATAGCCTTGATGACTTCAGCTAAAATGCACAGCCCTATCTTCCACCACCCCCACCTGACAATGTGGAAACAAGAGCAAGAGTGAGATATTAAATGCATACTACTATTTTCATGCATATTTTCTACTCTTAGCCTGAACAAAATTAAAAGTTTTTTGTCCAATACTGCCCTAATGTACATTCAGAAAGCAGGAATCTTTCAAGATTACAAGAAATTACGTATTTAACAGGCAGCACTGAAAATCTTCATGGGTACCCTTCCTCCAGTTTGGTGAGGAGGGAGGAATGGAATTTATCTATACATAGTCAATTTTACAACGTTCTAGGTTTTCAAACTTATTTTCTTGCACTCAAAAAAACACAACAGCAGAAATTCTCATCACGGACTCAAATGTTCTGAACTTCAGCCATTTTCACATAACTTAACCCATGCACAGAGAAACTCTGAGGTTTTGTTTGCAATACTAAATAGTTTTCCTGCTAAAAACAGACTTCAAAAGCAGTTGGCAGAACAGTGTTTTTCTTTTCCTCAAGTCCCCTGAGTAAATTTACCTTTGGAAAAAGACCAGAAATGGCCTGATATGCAAACATGTCAAAGAGTTATACTACTGCTTTTTTCAGTATTAATCTTCTTCAGCAAATTCTACATATTACATCTACTTGAAATAGAAATACATCCACATGAGCTATGCTAAACATAAATACTTTCCTTATTCTTTTACAGTAAGTCACACTGCCCATCTAGGTAACATTCATGGGGGTTTTTTTATTGATTACACTGGTAATACAGCAAATTCAGTTCATTCTCTTCAAACACGTAGTCAAAAATTTTTAATCAAAGCCCAAGTTTAACAAAACAGCCTGTTAAAAGTGTAACTCTTCTGTTTCCGTGTGTAATTGTGCTGACGGGAATTGGCAGCGTTTAGCAAAGTTCAAGCACCAGGCACCTGAAATTGTTACATTATACATTTTTGGTGGAAGGAATATACTCATCTAACACCCTTCATACAGCATGCTTCACAAAACACATGCAGTCTTTGAACGGCAACTTAGACAGAAGATTTAGAAATACTGAGGTTATTGGAATGCACACAGGGGACCTGCAGAGAGAACACTGAGTAACTTCTCAAAAAAGGAGGGTTGATCAGGTATAAAGCCAAAATGAAAAAAACACCACAACAACAAAACAGCAAACCAAAACCAACCCACACAGTACACATGTGACTACTTCAGTACACAAGAAAAACTGTTCTGAACAAAATACAAATCCAGACCTAACACCCTGGTACTTGTAATTATGTGCAGATTTGCAAATTAAAGTGATTATGCAATAATTATTTCTTATTCGTGAGCAGCAGGAGTTTCATACTTGGGGGGAAATCCCCATGCTTTTTGCCTTAACTGCCAGCTATGCAATTGGCACATTGAAAAGACTTTTGTAACCATATTTTAACAATTGTTTCCTAATCAGTTCTGTTTCATTTGAAAAATTAAAACCAAGAAATAAGATTGTAACTTCAAATATTCTCCTGCAATAAAAAAGTAAACACTAATAAAAAAACCTTTTTCATTTTCCATAGACATGACACATAGGCATATGTATGCAGAATTTACTTATAGCAACATTAAGCATTTCAGAAAGTTGTGAAGTCTGCATTCACAGCAACAAAGAGGTAATAATCACAAGCTATTCAAAGTCAACACACATTACTGAAGCAGAATGCCTTGACAGTTCATAAAAACAGTAATAAAATATCACCATATTTTGCATAAAGCCAGTACATGAAGGAAAATATTTTTTCTATCAAAAGCTAACCATTGGAATATGAATTTATTCCAAAACCTGATAAAGCTGAAAGGTCTTTTTTAAATGGTAATTAAGGTTTCCTAATTAGCATGATAACATCCATTTAAGATCTGCTCCCTCCTCTCTCTCACAAGACAAAAATTTATTATCAAAATAATCTATCAAATACAGTGCCTGACAGGATACAATCATGGGAGTATCATCAGTAGAGAAGAGCAGTTGACCATCACATCCACACACTTCTCCACCAACCAAACGTGGTAAAGTTCCTACAAAACATTTCAGTAAAATGACAAGCAGCAGTGCTGAAGAAGCTCTTTCCTAGCAGCTGACACTGACCAACAGATCATTTTAAAGTTTTCTGTGGCATACATCCAATCTTAATTTATTACATGAAATTAACATCTAGAGGCACCGTCCTCTTTAAGTTTCCTTGAACTTCCTTCAACTTTTCTTACATTGAGCCCAGTGTTCTGTCTTTAGCACAGACCAATACCTGCAAGTCTGAGAAAAAGGGCACAGAGGAAATAAAAAACAACTTTTGAATTAATTACACATTGCCAAATAAAGTAAAGGGGGAGAAGCAGGACACAAAACACTCTGTGACAATCAGCACAATACTTGATTACACAATTTCAGAAGCACCAATGCCAATTAGTATTGGCCACTGACCCCTAACTCAGTCTGGAATCCATTTGCAGACCGTAATCCGATTAGGACTTTGTAGACAACAAATGTGAAACCCCACTGTTGCACAGTTATTTTTCTGCCTTATCATCATGGGTTTTACTCAATTTACATACTGCCATAGCTAGGAAAAAAAGGGTTCAATTACAAACAAAGTTAATGAATAAACGTTATTATGGAATTTATCAGAGCATCTCCAAGCATTTTCCTAAAAATTCCAGAGTTTAAGTTCGGGCTAACCTGGCAAGTTAAAAACTAGACATAAAATGCTAACATTTTATTTTCAATTAAAAGGGGAAATTAGTGCAGTAGTTTTAGTTTTGCCTTGTAAACTGTAAAACTTAACTGCTAAAACCCACAGTAGACCTGTAGCTAATTGGTAAGATTTAACCTATAGAGAGGAAGAAAGCAAAACATGCACTCTCCCAAAGAGTTTAGCACAGTGATTCTTGGAATACAACACATGTGTGTATAACATAGGTGTCATCTGAATGACTAAAACACCCAGAGGCCATTTGAATGACTTAAATACCCAGAGGCCCCAAGAACATTTTTCTATGATTGAAGTAACTGTAACAATCGAACAAAGTTTCATTTCTGTATGTACAAAAACTGACAGCATAAGTATTTTCACCATTGATGCAGAAAAGGTACATATTCTGTGATGGTAGCAGTTATTCTCACTAGGACTACTATACATCTTAAAGGACTACGATGCATATTCCAAGTCCACTCAACAACTCCACAAGCAAAAGGGCATCTCAGTTATTTCTGCAATCAGTCCTTTGGAGACTCACAGACAACAAGTCATGCCTAAACTGTTCACATTCCATAAATCAGCAGGGCAGACTGGGCAAATATTTAGGGCAAATTATTTTATTTTTTTTTATTTACTGTCTCAAGTTCTAATGCTGATTACAGTGAGGAGAAAGAAAATCTTGTTCTCTCCTTCTCCCCCAAAGAAACAAAGAGAAAGCTAGAAAGTTCTCTTATTCCACAGATAAACAGAGGCTTCTCAAACACCCGGTGTTCACAGTAACCTGGGTGAAGGCAAAGTTGAAGAGTCACAGCACATGAAACAAGCCTTGGTAGGTGCACAGATCTAACCAAACAGAAAAGCCTGCTACTAGACATCCTGTTCACTTGAAAATCATTAAATGCATGTGACAGTTATGATTTAAACGAAGGGCTGATGTCACAGAATGTCTATGAAAATAAACAGCACAGAAATACAGTTTATGAATGCTTTCCTTAAATTAGTTTGGTATTTTAGATCTCTACTTTCATTCAACTTAGCCTCCAGCCCAGGATTCCCATTTCTATTTGTATTTCCATAAGTAACACTTAACTGTTTAAGAGATTTTCATTAAGCTCTTGATATGCTGACATGGCAAGATTTGTGCTGCAATCTGCTGCAGTTCATTAACATGAATTAAGCTATTAGAATGGCTCACATGAAGTCTGACAAAAAAAGCATCTCATTCTCTGATCTTCCCAAGAAATTACCTCAACTATGGTTTAATAAATTTTAGAAACTTAAGGATGCTACTATTTGAAACTATTGCACAGATGCAACATTGAAGAGAGACCATCAGGTATAACGGTTCATCAGTTATATAATTATCAAATAGAATGGACACACAATTAACAATCTAGAAGCAGCTTTGGAAGCCCAGCAATTTTGTCTAAGGCCTGTTCTGTACTAAGAACAAGAAACAAGCAGCTTAAAAAAAAATCCATACACATAAGGAACTAGTCATTTTTCCATTCCACATCTAAAACCCCCTTGCTCTCCTGTGTGTCCATATTCAGCTCACATCTCTACACTGTTCCGGCTCAGCCAAGCAACTTAAAAAAAAACCCCACAAACAAACAAACAAAAAAAACAATAGAAAGTTGTAACAGAGAAATATGAGCTTTTGCTAGGATAAATCCTTTGTCAGCATGTCTTACATTTCTATGTAAAAGGGCATGTTATTCCTTAACAAACACCTCAATCACTTGTGTAATTTTACTACAGTAAACGGACTTTAACCAATCATGTCTATCCCACTGCTGTTATTAAAATACTAAGAGTTTGAAATGAACACCTCTTTTTACTCTCATACTATCACTGTTGTACAAAGAAAGACTTGTGCTACCAATACTGGGTTCTAACTGCAAATACATGCGTTAGTTTTGTCTACTGAAGTTAAGTTTTACATATTTTAGCAAAGCAACATGGATACAACAGAAGCCTGGAAAAATCACACTCTAACCTTAATTCTGAAGAAGTAAATATAAATCTTTGCATTGTCTTCAATTGCGCAAGAAGCATGAAGGATTTTCATGTGCAACATTTGGATAGCAGGTATCCACACTCCTAAGTGATCTGACATCTTTCACTAAGTTACATGCGGATAGCAAAGACCAGTACAACCACCATCTAAGTAGGTGGCTTTTTTAATTACTATTTTTACCTGCATGTGTGTTTCCAAACACAAAGCGTGAGGGACAACAGTCATACGCAGGAGCATCAAATATTTTTTTTAAAAAAGTATATCCCTAAGCTGGAGTAATAAGGAGATCTCAAAACTCAAAGTTGAACATTTAGATTTTTCTTCTTTGCCCTACTCTGATGGTATGCACTAGGATGCTTGATAAATTGCTCACTCCATCCCCTCCATAACTGAGTTTACAGAAAGCCTCCTACTTTCTGAAACCTGTCTCAGCTAAAAGGTTATTGACCTGCTATGTTCAGCCATCATGATGTTGCTACCACATTGTCTAAAGCAGATGGTGGAATTATCAGTGTAGCTTACACAATGGGGCACACTGGTCATAAGATAACAGATCTTCACAAAACTAATGTTTGAAAAAAATATTTAAAAAAATAGTATCTAGCTAATTCGTTTTCACGTGCAGGAAATACCATTTAAATTTATAGAGACAAACTAACTTAAGCTATTTCTAAAACAAAATCCGCTACCCTTATGCCCACGTGTCTCCAAAATCATGTGCTTAGGATATTTAGGGAAGTTGCTTGAATAACTACTATGAGCTTCTTCACAAATTTTTCTAAAACAAGTTTTCTGCCCTGTGGCCCTATTCCAAATAAGAAGAAGCAGGCATGCAGAGAGGCTGCTGTCCAGCCTCTCCTAAAGCTGCAGATATTCTCAAACCTAAAGGAGACAGAAAGGACAAAGCAGAAAATATTATGAGGAAATGGAAAGAAGAAACAGACACCAGACCTCTCAGAAATAACCACCCTATTTGAATCAAAAGGAAATAAAGGAAGCCAGGAAGGACAAAAAAAAAAAAAAAGGCAGCAAATTTTACACTTACTTCACCTCATCATCTTTCAACCCGGTATCTTTGCAGCTGAATGGCCATGAAAAATAAGATCATTCTTTTAAACTTTCTCACTGTCTTTCCATATAGATGTAGAATAACTCCCCCAGTCCAAATATGAGTCAAGGCAGGGAAGAAGAGGGGAGGAAGACCCTAAATACAATTACATTTTAAAGTTGATAAACTACTAAATAAACATAGGGATTGGAAATAAAAAAAAAAATCCCACAAGTATCAACATTGCCCTGTATGAATCAGCAAATTACAGTCATGCAGCCTGCACAAATGTCCATGACACTCATTTCACTTAAATATAATTCAGAGGAACATGTATATAACATGTAATGTATAACTATTTAAAAAACTCATGAACCATACATAATGCAGACACCAATACAGATCAAACCAGTTCAGTTTCCTGAAAAATCACCGTAAGTAAAATAAAAACATAGTAAGATTAGCCAAATTATGCAGATTACACACAAGAACATAGAATTAGCATTTCTGGACTGCAAAATTCACTGTTAGTCAAACACCTGTATAACTTACACAATGTAACATGAGATGTTGTTAACTACACTGTCCTGAAGAAAAAAAAAAACAACACAGAATATGCAGGAAGAGGGAATTACTGGAACAATGTTTTAACAGGTTTGAACTGCTCCAATCATCTCCATCAGCTCCTGTGCCGAAGAGTATCATGCAGCCAGGGAACCTGGCATTTTCCAAGTAATGATATTCAGTACTGAGAGAAACATAAATAAATAGTTTACCACTTTGCAATAGTTATTCACCTGACATTTTCTTTCACTACCCTAGTGGGATCTCCTTCCAAATGTCTCTGGCTGTCTATTGTCACGCAAAAAAAAGTTAATAAATTTGAACCATAAGATCCATGTTGCTCTACAGAATCACACCAAGACATCAAGATGGCAGATCTGACACAGGCAGTGGGCAGCAGGGGCAAGCAGGGCTGCCTGCATGAGACACAGTAAACAATCAAGGTACGACCAAAAAGGTGACCTGCCAATTACAGTTATCCTTTACAAATCATCTGAATTGTGATTACTAACAAAATATCTATTGAAGTAAGATAAGAAAATAACCGTAAGTGATTTTTATTCGCATAAACATTCTCAAATAGAATCCATAGTAGAGAAACACAGGATTTCAGAGGAAAGGATACCTCACAGTGACAGAGTAACGTTGATCTACAGTGGCGTTAAATTAAAAGATGCAGTTTAAAACTAACTACATGGTCTGTTGGACAAATACATTCCATGACCACATGATTTATTATTCTTGAAACACTATAAATGAACATAATTGTCACAAAATAAACACCTGTAGCACACCACTTCTATCTTCTTTGGCTCTAAGGAAAGCAGAATATAAAAAAGCCTGTGCCCAAATTCATTATATTTGACAGAAAAATGTAACACTAACAGAACAACGGCTAATGGCCATGCAGCAATTCTCCTTACAATACAAAACTTCTGCTATTATTGATAACCTGCAGCATGTGTTGGAACAGTTTGCAAACTGTGTATTATGTTACCCAGCCCCTGACCAAGGTTTATATGTTCTCTTCTCTGTGGTATTGCTGGCAATAGAGAATTTTGGTTTACAGTAGGGTTTTACTAGATAACTATACTTTATTTCATCAGAAGCATCCCTCTACCTCTTGACCTTATATTTCAAGTTTAGGAACTGAAGTCAGAATTGTATACAAAAAAAGGAGACCAACTGAGTCGCTTCATAAATCTGTCCTGTAACTAAAGGAAATAAAAAAAGACATTTTAAATTATTTGTCTGGTTATTAGAAGCATGAATTATCCAAGCAAAGGCACAGAGAGAAAAATTCAACCAGCTTGGTATTTTATCTACAGTTACTTATGCAAGCACAAACTCAGAATACTTTCCTGCTCTCAAAAAAAACTTTGTACTTATCTGGACACATACTGAAATAGAAGAAATTCCACTTCAACATAAGAAAAAGCTTCTTTAGCATGAAGGTGTTTAAACACTGTAACAAGTTACCCAGAGAGGTTATGGAGTCTCTGTCTTTGGAGATATTTAAAATCCAACTGGACAATGCTCTGCAGAATCTGCACTAGTTTTTCCTGCTTTGAGCAGAGGGGTTGAACTGCATGATCACCAGAGGTCCCTTTCAACCTCAACCATCCTGCAATTCTGTTTTATAAAAATCTCTACTTCTGCCAAAGAAGACGACAAAAGAAAGGTTCAGGAAAAAAACAAGACATCATTCAGATAATACGTGACACCTGCAAATCTTTCTCAAAGTCATCATCTCTATTTTATAGTTACCTTTACAGCCTACATGAAATGCACAATTTACACAACTCAGAAGTTTATGTTTCCTCGAACACAAGTCTGCATGAATTTTTATCTAGTACAAGCAAATAACTGTGAAGGAAACACTGTGGAAAAGAGCATTAAATAAGTCAAGAATTACTTCTCACAACTATTCTATTTGGAACTGAAAATAACTGACTGAAGTAGCAAGTCAAACTGCACTATTGATGATTGTCTCTGCTCAGATCAATTTCCCCTGAAGAGAGTCACAGGACTTCTTAAATGATCATTCCTGTGGTACAGATGTCCTTCACCATGAGTCAGCTGGGGAAGCCTCCAGCTTCACTTCCTGATCCTAGTTCATATCTTAATACAAGGGAAAAAGCATAAAGAAAATTAATAGAATCTATAATTATTTTCCTGCTCAGACAAGTGTTTGAGTGAACACATTACCCTGATCTTTAAAGATTCCAAACTCGTATTAAACTGCCTGGGAACTAGCCAAACAGTTCTGCCTCTCCTCATACAGAAAACAGTGAGTATTACATGAAGTTCTCAGATAGCAGGTTCAAAACAGAACAGAGGAATGACTTATTCACACAACATATGAAATGTGGTGCCTACTGCCAGAATACACAGTAGTTTCAAAAAGCATACACAGGCTCAGAAGTCTTTTAAAATTAAGTATATCCACAGAATAAAAACCCATACAAAACATCATCCCCACTGAGAGGCTGGGAGAACTGACCTAAGGAGTAACCCTATATGCTTGGCTAGAAAAGAGTATAAGAAAAAAGCACCTGCTGTCAAATACCGCGTAGCCATGGGAGACAAGCAGGACCTGAAACAATGGTCATGTCACATACCAAGATCTCAGAGCTTCAGGCTTCAAGAGAGAATAGCAGATTAGTCCAGAATGACTGTTCCTGTGAAGAATGGTCTTTGGGTCGAGGGGAAAAAAAAAAAAAACAAACACAAAACAAAACAAACAAAACAATCACAAAACAAAAAACCCCACCAAAAACATCAAACAAAAACCACAAAAAAACCCACAACAGAATGTAACTAAGACTATTGCTCCAGCAGATCACTTCTCCTAAAGAGAGGTGAAACAGTGATTTGAGATTGTGATACTATCCATAAAATATTAAGCTCTCTAATGCTGCCTGAGAAGATACTTCCTCACCTTTCATCACCTTTTTTTAAAAGCATCCAAAGAAACCAAGGTGGACTAAAGGAAGACCTTTTCCATCGTTATAATTAAAGCAGGATTGACAATTTTATTCAAATGACAATAGGCTTCCAGTGACTTATAAATGACTACTAATACAAAGCTACAGAAAATAACATGCAATTTCAGGAAAAAAAGATGCTGTATTTAAGTAGTTCAAAAACGTAATTAATTAGTTCAAATACGTATTAAGACATTGAGGGGAAAAAAAAACAACCAACCAAACAAAAACCCACCCAACTCCACAACCCTTTTTTGTCATCTCAAAACTGAAAAAACTTCAAGTCACTGTCAGTCACACAGCTGTCTTCTCCAGAAAACAATCATGAAGAGCACACCACAGTTCAGTGCTAGAGAGAATATTATACGCCCAGGCAGAGGAGAGCAATCTGTTAATTCAGAATGCGTATCAACACAAATTTCTGGAAACATAGGCTTTTGAAAGCTATTTAAGAAAACCCTGCCACCTTCCTCTAACCTAGCAACATAAGCAGGAATACCAGCAAATGATAACTAGCATGGTTGGATACATGTTAACATAGCTGTATTGTAGAACACTTAATCTTTTCAGTAATTATCACCACCACAAATAGTACAGAAAAAAAAAAGCAACTTAAACAACAAAATATACTGATTATTTGTTAGTGGAGTCCGAATGACCTTCCCTTCCTAAAGGACATCCAGCACTTTTTACACAAGATCAAAATTTCTTTTCTTTATGTTAGTTCCTTGTGCATAGTGTTATTTCTTCAGACTGACGGTGTAATTATAGTGAAGTTTCCTTCTCAAAAACAGGTTGTATCAAGATTGTAAGCCCCCTTGAAATTATGCAGACTCACTTATTTGGTGAAGATACAGCTTCAAAAAGCTTCCTATATTCCCAAAACATCATATCCCTCATATTTGCAGTCTTTTATTTTTAAAGGAAATAGTATGGTCCATGCTGAAAAAAAAGGAAATTTAGGAAGCAAAACATTAAGCAACCTCATAGTAGAGCAAACCTATCAATGGCATACAGTTTTGCCTATCACGAGTTTTTATGTACTTGGGTGGGGGGGAAAAACCGCCCAAAACCTTGTTAAACCTTGAAAGCAATAGTGTATTTGAAGACAAATCTTGCTGAGTGCACTCCTCTGCTACAGTTCTGTTCGACTGTAATAAATCACACAAAGTCAATATTCTGTGATCAGGACTTAACATTCATGTTGACAGCCTCAGTGATACTAGTGAAGTATGGCTTCATGCATAAACAATCAAGTCATGCTTCCAAGCACCATGAAGTTAACAAAACAAAATAAACAAACAAACAAAAAAATCACCTGTAAATAAAAACAGGAGTTTGTATTTTCCCTTCAAAAAATAAAAGAGTTGTCTGGTATCTAACATGTCTATGGGTCACCAAAATTTTTTTTCTGAGGAAAATATCAACATTCCTCAGCAGCACTAGCCTTTGAACACAGACCCACTAACTTTTAGCCACAATATGAAACAAGAACTACTTTGCAGGTATCTGACAGAAGTTCATTCTCTTAAGACAGAGATTTAGCTACCTTACAAATAAACAGCCCTCCTGCAATTCCACCCTACATACATTACAGAAAAACAAACGTGTCTCCTCTCACCCTGACACTGCATCTGCAGAGAAGAGACTGCTCTGAATCTTGCAGACTCTGCCCCACAATGAAAAACATTCAATGCTGAAACCAGATAAAGGGAGTCTAGATTAAACAGATGGCACTCTATTTAGAACAGTTTCACTGTTAATAACATGATAATGGCGCTCCTCCTGGAACTCTTCTCATGCGGTGCCAATATCCCTATAAAAAAAACCTGAAACCCAGAAGCAGCTTTACATCAGGATATTAAGAAAAGAAAAAAAAAAGGTACTACAGACTGTCCTAAAATTCTGCTAGCATCATGCTATAAACCAGTGTTTATTCTCATTTTATAAAAGCATCAGAAAGTAATATAAATGTGTTTGTGTTCTGCTATAAAGGAACAGCATTATGGTATTACCTACAATTGAGGAATAATTTAAGCCTTTATAAGTCACTGAGTGAATAGTTAACTTTTACCAGTTTCTTTTTGAATTAAGACAATCACACACTCCACTTTGAGGAACATAAAAAATAATTATCCAGATACTAATGCAACTGACACTTCATAATTACACAGCCAAGGCATGCAAAACGCCGTGCTCCCCAGAGACAGGTACTCAATGGAACCAAGCAACCATCTCATTCAAGAAGCAGCTGTCAAGAGAATTCTTAACTTTCACTTACCTTTCAGTGCAGTTCCAGGATTTCAGGATGACTCCCCACTTCTCCTACGAAACAAACAGTGATGCTCTTTTCAGACACATCCACTGAAAAACAGAATTCTGCTCCTGGTGCCAGTCGGGCTTGCGAGCACCTTGGACTTCCCCCACAACTTCATCTCCTAACGAGGTGCACACCGAGAGCAGGCAGCGAGAGGGCACTGCCCCGGGCCCCGCGGCCGCTCCGCCGCTCTCCGCCGTCAGGGCCGGGGGCGCGCGGGCCCGGGGCTTACATAACCGCTGGATACGGGGATGCTTCCCCCCGCCCGCCCCTCTGCGGTGCCCGGGGAGCCGCCGTCTGCGGGGAGAGAGAGAGGGGAAAGGAGAGGAGAAGGAAAGGGAGGCCGAGCGCGACGCCCCGCACCCGAGCGAGCAGCGGCGGCGATGGCGGGAGGAGGGGGAAACAACGGCTCGCGCCCCCGCACGCGCACCCCCTGCAGGCTTCCGTCCCTGCTCGCGCACCGGGCAACGGCCAACCAGCGAGGAGCGGGGAGAGGAGCGGGGATCCCTGGTGCCGGCCCAGGCCCCGCCCGCCGCCGCCACTACCCAACGGCTCCGGTACCGACTACTATTGCCGCTGCACCCTCACCCTCTTCTCCGCTGACACCTCCAGCCACTGCCAACCCCGCAGCTCAACAACGCACCCGCCCATTGGGCCGCTCCCGTCCCCAACAAGCCCCGCACTGATTGGCCGCTTTCTCCCCAGTGTCTCCCTTCTTCCTTCCCCCCCAGCTCCTCCGCCAGAGTCGTCAGCGCCGCTCTGTGTGCAGGACCTGCCTCGTTCAACCGCGACGGGGGTGCTGCGAGCAGCAGAGGGCTGGGTAGGGGACTCGCTGCCTTGCGCCTTCGCCGAGACAGCCGGAGGAACCGGAACGGAAGCTGCCCGGAACCCTCGTGGCTGGCTGCGCTTCCTGTGGCGGACGGTCATCGGGCCGATTTCCGCTTCCGCGTAGCGGCTGCGTCCTGAAGGAGGGTCACGGAGCGGGCAGGTACCGAGGACCCATGAGCGGGAGGTGTGGGGGGGCTCGGGCGCCCTCTGGGATATGCCTGCTGCCCACTCCGGGAGTGTCGGGGGGGGGGGGGGGGGGGGGGACGACGGGACGGGACAGGACGGGACGGCGTGGCGGAGATGCCTGCTGTTCTGGGTTGTGGCCCCGAGCCGGGGCGGCCTAGCCCAACCGCCGTGGCCCTTCTCCGTGCGCCGTTAGAGGGCCACCCGCCCCGTCCGGGCTAGCGGGGCTGGGCGCGGGGCTGCGTCGGCTGGCGCGGGGCGCCCTTTCGGCCCTGCCTTTGCTGGTGTTGCTGGCGGAGAGTGCTCGGCTGGTACTGCAGTGCCGCTGGCCGCGGCGTGTGGGCGCCGGTGCGCAAGTGCCTCTGAACCCCGTTCTTCTGGAAAGGTAAATACTGGTAGGAGAGGGGTCTTGGGTTTTTATGGCAACGGTGTAGAGCAGGATTTAATTTTGGGGGAGCTTTTCAGGTCATGACAGCATTAGTGCTTTTCCTTCAGGTTTCCTTCTGCAAGAGAATCCTCTTTGCTTGCCTTCACGGCTTGGGGGTCCTCTCCTCAAGAGTTACAGGCTTCGAAGCTATGTTCTTGGCACCACTGCATTCCAGTCAACCCTTGTACAAATTAAGGACATTAAATCTGTTCTTTGCTACCAGATACATGCTAAAATGGGAAATCCTGGCTCAAAGAAG
This sequence comes from Leptosomus discolor, assembly GCF_034619465.1. NCBI lineage: Eukaryota > Metazoa > Chordata > Aves > Leptosomiformes > Leptosomidae > Leptosomus > Leptosomus discolor. The sequence continues at coordinate 30,740,607 of NC_141395.1, read as the reverse complement.
TCTCAGGTGCTATGTGAAAATTGAGACTTCAAAGCCATTGTTTTTTCTTCCAGTCCTTCATGATCTCATTGAAAATGTTCACCTTCCCATCTACCTTGATCACTGTTTCTAATGAGAACCTTAGTATTTTCATAGTTCTCTCAAATCTAATTAAAGCATATATTTCTCAGCCTTGTGAAATGACTAGTAAGGTGCATCTCCTTGTCCATTCATCTATTCTGTACCTGTTTATGGCCACAGTTATGTTTGACTGAATTGGAGGCAACTTAAATGGAGCCGAGGAGCCAAGTCTCTTGTTTTTCTTATGTTTTTCTTCAGAGCTTGCTGATCATAGCTCTGCTATACCTAAATTAGGCATTTCCAAACTGAACTCTGAGCTTTTTGATGTACCCTGGAAAGCCTGCAAGTTGGTGGGCCCTGGTGTTGCTAAAGTGTATTTATAGACATGGGAAATAATTGTTTTCCTGACACTGTTTTCTGGCATAGAAAATTTACATAGCTGCTTCATGAATGTAATGGCAGTGGTTACTTACATCACAGTGACACTTAAGTCTGCACAGTTTGCCTTATTGTGCTTAATCACCAGCTTCTGAAATGCAGCATAAAGTCTTTTAGCTCTTTGTTCTAGAGCATACTGTGAGCAACGCAGAAAATGCTTCGTGTGCAGTGTAATGTGCTTTGGAATACTTCTTGTAATCTCCCTGTTTTTCCTGTACAGGGTATTGTTCTTTGCAAGTGTGTGAAAATAAGCTGATACTATGAGAAGTAAAAAAACTGTATCTTTTCTTGTAGGTATGGGGCATGGAAATGAACATGGACATGGCCATGGCAAAGTGGAACTCCCTGACTACAGGCAATGGAAGATAGAGGGTACTCCACTAGAGAAGGTCCAGGAAAGGCTAGCTAAACGGGGTCTTAGGGATCCGTGGGCTCGGTAAGTGCAAGAGCCTCAAAAATCATCTTGATATGTCGTCTTGTAGCATCACCTGGACCTTGTTATTGCAGATTATTCTTTCTTTAGTAAAAATAGTGAAAATGCATCTAGAATATATTAGTAAGAATTTTAGTTAAGTCTTTATTTACTTTTTTGCGTGGAGGTCATGCCTTGTATCACCTTGACTGATCCCCACGTTTTGCAAGGCATCCTTGCATTTTGTGATGTTTCATGATGATACAATGATCAATACCTTATCCACCAAGGCATGTAAGTAATATTAGGTCTTGCACACATAAGTAAACCTGTCCCTTCTCAACAAAGAGATTACGGGCTCAGATCTTGCTGAAGTTAATACATTGATATTGTGAGTAGGAATAGCACTCCTCATATACTTTGCAGGACTTTGTTTGAAAAGAAGAAATATACTAGTCTACAATGTGGAATTTGATTCAACTGTGCGTTTCATTTTGCTAAGCAGTGAATGAGATAATGAAAGATCAGATTTTTACCTCTTAAGTTGCCCCACTCTACAATGAATACCTCGTCTTTTTTAGCTAGAGCAATTCTGGATCGTTTAGGCAGCTGTTAAAACAGGGCTTAATACATTTCTCCCACATCATGAATTATGTAATACTTTGCTAAAGTACTCTTTAATTTTGGGGAATAAAAATGCTAAATGTCTTGTGCTGTGTAGTCTGGTCCTTCTGTACGGGAAAAGCTGTGTGAGCAAACTATTCCAGGAGCATTCATAGAAAAGGCTTTCCTTCAAATCACTAGAAGAAAAATGTAGGAGCAAACAGGTAGTCTGTTAAAAAGTTACATGCTATAACCTCTGGAGGGGTTTGGGATTGACAGCACTTTTTTCCTTCCTTTGAAACAGTTTAAGGCTGTAAGAATAGAGTAAAACATAGTTTTGATGATCTTAATCATTTGAGATATGCATCCTCAGGATTATCAGTTACCAGCGAACTCCCAAGGCCCGTGTCACATTTATGTTGCATCTATTTCTGTGGAGTGCAAGCAGTGTTAGCTTTTTTTTTTCCTTTACTTTAGACAAAATTCTTTTCAGCAAGCAATAGCCTTATTCCCATAAAAAATGCACACAGTTTAGTATCATGAATTTAGTGTAAATTAACCTAACTTTTAGTGCATACACTTCCAAGTACACTATTCGGGAAGTGCTGCAAAACAACAAACTGCAAAAGAGCTTGTGTAATACTTGGTAAAAGAATGGGATTGAGCTATTTATGTGAGGAGTTGAAATAAGGAACAAAGTCAGACTTAAAGCATGAGATGATTCCTCCTGAACTTTGCAAATTTTATATAAGGTAGTATTTCAGTTCCATAGGACAAGTACAAGTATCATGCCAATCTTCCTTAACAAAGGAGAAATTAAAGTATCAAGTTTTTTGCTTCAGTAATCTGGAAAAATATTGCAATATTAATATCTTGGACTAGGAGCCTTGAAAAAGTAACCCTCTCTAGGGCTCCCCTCTTTGATATAGTAAGTTCCTTTTAACAGGGGATCAGCTTTCCACCTTTGTAGGAAATGCACGTTAATGTACATATTCAATACAGAATAAGCTGTGTGAAAGATGGCAGATTTAGAAATCTAAGTCTTTATCCACTAGTAGCCTATACTAGCATCTAGAAGATACTCTCCCATGCTAATATGCCTTCATCCCAGGTCACAGAAACTATCTGCACAAGAGGATTATCTATGAACATAAATACTTGACCCCCTTGTTTAAAAAAACTGTATCATCTCCTGAAATTATGGTTCTGATTTTATCACTTGTTTCTGTGCAAATGTTTTTTCCTTTTCTTAAGGACTTTTGAGTCTTTAGAGATGGACACGGTTTGCCTCTTCTATAGGTTATGCTGGTTGTGTATGCTGACTTGTAGTCAGTTGTAGAACTGACTAATGTTTCAATAACAATGTCAGCTGGAAACAGTAAGGCAAAGCAGCGTTAAGGTTTGTAAATGTTCTGTAGCTTTTTAGCTAAACACAATTTTTCAGCTTTTTTTTTTTAATCTATTTTAGTACCCTTTTCTAACCCTAATGTAGTTAAGTGTCATATTGTAAACCAGAAAGTGGCTCCACACTACGATTAGTTTTCCATGGCTGGAAAAACTTTCCCTTTTAACTATGCTGGATACTGTCTAGCACAGTGATTAGCCTTTGTAGTTACTCCATCCTGTGCATGTGCTAGGGGGCTCTGATTTTGTTTCAGAGTAGAAACAAAAGACAACAATTACATAAGTTTGTGGAGGTTATTCTGTTACTAGAATTATGTTGTTTGCTGGTATTACTTGTATCTCAAATTATATGCATAAAGGATTAGAGTTAATATCATGAACTTTACTTGTGGCAATTCCTATTACTTAAATGATGGAGTCTGAATGCATATCTAGTTGAAATACCTTCATTTTTTTTCTGAACAAAGATATTCCTGTTCATGTTTATCACAGGGGCTCCACTGATCTCATTTCATTCTTTTGGTTTCATTTTTCTTCTAGTAATGAAGCCTGGAGATATATGGGTGGCTTTGCAAAACCTGTTACCTTAACAGAAGTCTTTACTAGGGGACTCAAGTGGGGATTTGCAGCTTTCGTCATAGCTCTTGGCATTGAATATACACTGTTTCCTCCAAAGAAGAATGGAGGCCATCACTGAAGATCAAATATGACAACTTAATACTTACTCATTACTAAGCTGAAACGTACGTAAGCCTGCTGCTCACTCTGTACTTACAATATGCGTATTAAAGTCTGTCACAGGCAAAAGCATGTTTCTTTGATTTTTATTATACTTTTGTGGAAGGATGTCACGGTTTAGGGCTGGGCTGGCCACTAACAAATGACAGCAGCTTTGTACTGAATACGACTTATATGGGGTGGAATACTCAGTTGGTCAGTTTTGGGTCACCTGTCCAGCTTGCTCCTCCCTGCAGGTGCCACCTTTTACTTCGTTATGACCCCTTTCATTTATGGCATCACAATGTAGGGTACAGAATTTAGCAGTTGCTACAGAAGCAAGTATAATCAAGAGCCTTTCTGTGTGCTATTCCTTGGTAGTCATTATAAACATAAAGTACTATCACTACTAGAAGCAGACACATTTACTAAGCAAAGTAGAATGTTTCACTCTTCAGTAACTGTACCTTATGCTAATATGACTTCCAAGATACTTGAGTGTAATGTGAAAAAAAGAGAAAGAACAATTGCTTTTTTTCTTTGTCCCAGTGTATCAAGTTTTAAATTTGCAGTAGTACATTTAATAATTTGTTTTAAATTTCCCTTTTTTTTAAATTATCTAACAGCTTCTGGAGTGCTTTAAGAATGCCTAGAGTGAGGACTATAGGAGAAAAGGGTCTATTGGCAATATATGTCCTCTGCAGTGCTTGCAATTAGAATTGGCTGAATATCCTATTGTAAATTTTGTTATGCCATTAGTAACATAATCTAAGGAGGGTCTACTATTTCATTTTTCAATCCAAACAACAGGATATGTGTGTCACTAAATAGAAAAGCAAAATTAGACAAATGAGAAACTTAAAATGCCACTAGACAATTACAGTGTACTTCCATGGTGAAGAAACTGGAGAGTTTAAGTAATCATGTTGTTACCCAAAAATGGGGTGCTACACCAGGTGTGCAATATGCCAATACGCACACAGGGCAGAGGTATTTTATATCATGTTTGTGCAAAGATGGGTGCTAGGTGGTAATTCTACAAAGCTAGCACACCCTAACACAGGAGTTACAAAGTATTTATCTTGTAACATGATCAGTAAAACCCTGCCTAAATTTTTGCTTACGGATTAGTAATTACCATCCCTTCTGCTATTGGTTAGTCATATTTAAATTAGTCTCGCTTTCCATGTAAATTAGCACTCGTGCTTCTTACAGGTGGGGGGGGGGGGGGGGGGCAGTGAGTCTTTTCGGTCCTGATATGCCCCCGCTGCATTTACTTTTCCCTTTGTTTCTGTGGAAAGTTACTGACGTCATGCCTCTGGGGCACCATCCATCTTGTGGCGCCTTTCGGAGCAAGATGTTCCTCTTTTCTCAGCCTTTCTGTTCTTATTCAAGGGCATAGTCGTTAGAAAGGCATGCATTGCTGATACAAAGCAAATAATTTGACTTAGCTAGCCAGATAGAAACCACCTGGTCCTTCAGGCAAAAGATAATGGGCCCTGCGTCCTGTGAAAAACGGGACCCAGCTTAGTGAAAAATTCCATTGCCTGCTGTATATCAATGTCACACAATGCAGGTTTACAAAAAAACTTGGAAGGTCCTACCAAAGCATGGCTAAATTTTTTTTTTTTTTTAAATATATATATATAGATTCACACAACCTTTCTGAGGGAGGTTATGACACAGCTTTATTTTTAGAGCAAGTAAACATCTGGTATTGTGGGAGTGCAGCTGTACTACTCAGTGTTTGGTATGACTGTTCATAGGGCAAATATTTGTCTTACTAAACTTCTCTTGCCTAATTCTTTCTTAAGCATCCCTATCCATCCTGTACCATTCCCTGAAAAACAAAGCAAGACCTACTATGCAAGGTCTGTTGCATAAAATATTTCCATGTTTTCCCTTAGGCTGTCCCACCCAGAATACATGTCTTCAAAGGCTGGTATTCACTGCTTGTTTTCTAGCTGGGTCTAAGACTAAAATTCTTAAGATAACTGAATTTTAGATGGTTGTTCAGAAGAACAACTAACAGAGCTAGCATTACACTCAGTATTGCTGAATCCTGCACTTCAGATAGATGCTTCTCACTTCAGCTGCTCTTTGTAATTTTAATTTGGTGTGCAGTACTTAGTGCTGTACTGGCTGCTATGTTGCAGCTGTTTCAGAAGAATAAGCCTTAAAAAAAAAACAAAAACAAAAAACAACTTTAAGCAGTAGTTGCTGTGCCATTTAGTTTCCTGTTGGGAAAGTTTGTTTTCATGTTCTTCATGTGTGTCTGTATGCATGCTTTTCATTGGTTTTTTATTTGTTCTACATCAAATGCTTCAGAGTCTTAAGTAAAGTTGCTGTAAGCTCAGGTAGAATTAGTATTTTAAAATATTATAAGCCTGCCACTTCACTGATATAGCACACAGTTAAAAATCCAGAGCTTTATTTACACTAGCTGAAGACATATTAATGCATTATTTTATTTTCAAGCACTAGCATATGAACACATTTAAAAGTTACTGTAATCATATTTTCAGCATACCTTGGTACATTGCTTAGTTTATTTAGACCAAGAGATGTAAAATACATACAAATTTAGTTTGGCTGCTATATAAACAAATGCATCCCTCCTTTTTTAAAAAAAATCCCAATCATTTTGTTTATCAAGACTTTATTGTATATGAAGAAAACTAAGACAATCAAAATCTTGTCTTCTAATTTCAGCCACAGTTTCCAGAAAATTTATATACAAGCAAGTAATCTCAATTTAATTTCATTTCCACAGATGGTCTACTTGATTTAAAAATTAAATTCATGTACAAGTGCTGTCTTGTATAGGGAAGATCATAAGAATCAGCCTTACCAACATTCTACATAAGGAAATATATTGGGCATATTCACTGTTAGACTAGACTAGTTTAGGTAAAATTAATGAATTTCTGAATTAAGGTTGTATCATTTAATGGTTTAATAGCAAGATGGCAGCCACTGCCATAAACCACTGCTTTTAATTTACATGAACATATTTTGCCAATATTGTGGAATGTAAAAATGTCTCATCATTATTATATATACAATACTCAAGATTTTTATTTTACATGTATTATAATACTAATCCTGTCTGGGGATGGAGTATTTCCTGTGTATTAAAGTAACAGTATTAAATCTGTCTTCACTGTAACCATAGCAATGGCTATCCTTACATTAAAACAGCCTTTCTACCAGCAGAGCTATTTTACAGCTGAAAGAACAGGGTCACAAACAACAACAACGACACCTGAGGTAAGGAATATACATGATTGTAATACCACAGTCAGTAAGCTCTTTCTTTACCTTACATTCTCAAAAATAGAACTGATGATGCTCCATTTTCTGAAAAGCAGGTGGCAATCCTAGCTCCACCAGCAGTCAAAGAGCTGCGTCTGCTCGCCTGGAAAGATACCTGTGATTTATCTATTATTCTTGCTAATGCTACCTACAATACTTACATCATTAGCATGATCTTCCAAATTTGTATGTTACAGAGAAGTTAAAGCAGCTAAATTATTCCAATACAATAGTGTCTACAGGGCAGTATAAATTTGATGTCTGACATTCCTATTTCAGACCATAACAGAATAATTGTTCTCATGATGGGAGGCAGTTGCAGTTTAAATAGCAGACTAACTTTGTGTTTGTGTTGTTAACCTGCCTTGAAATTTATCCTGAAAATATTCCTACAAAAATGTTCTTTGTTGAGCTCTCAAACTACAAGCTTCTATCCTGCAATTAGATCTTTGCTAGATCAGCATTTATTAGATAAACTTTTACATCAATGCAAGCCTATTTTCTACGTGCAGCTAATTGAAGCTAGAAGCGTTTGCTTCAAGGGGTTTCACAAGGAACACAGTCAGGACCCATGCTTATCTTCCAATTAAGTTTACCAATTTCATCTTGGGTATCAAAACATTCAGGGATTCATCCAAACTGTTTCACGTGTAGGCAGGGAACTGATTTTACGGATGGTCTATACTTTCTCAGTTGCAGGCCAAATAGAAACCTGAAAGTCAGATAATCCTTTTACCATTGTTCCAATGAAGAAGAAAAACTCGTGAAAATAATCTCTTCCCTTAGTGACTTAGACTTTAATCATAAAAGCAACACCAACAGGTAACAAATGAAACTAGTGACACCATATATATATATACAGATGGAATGCACTCACCCTGATCATACCAAGTCTGATTTTAAAATATATAGCATAAAAAGCAAGTTCATAGTATTTTAGGAGGCATAAATTCTTAAAGATTTTTTTTGTTTACCTAAGTAGGACAATCTACAAAATGAAATAATCAAACCTCTTATGAAAAACATATAAAAAGAAATGTCCAAGCCAAAGATTTATATCCAAAGCCCTCTAAATTGAAACATATAGGCCTATCTCTTCTCAATATCATCTAATCTTACTGGTATGCTCTATGTTCTACATTTAAACTAATTTACCATTCCAGTTTACATGAGAACCTATCAATGAAGACAATGTAGTATTTCAACTTAGAAACGCTGAGCGGGAAATTAAAAAAAAAATATGTCTACAACCCATAAAAGCTGCCCTTGAAAACGTGAAAACTGTTTAATAATCATATAAAAACTATATAAATTAAGGAAAAAGTGGAGTAAGTCAACAGAAGAGTATCTTGGTTGCTTAAGTAATGGCTGTGTTAAATCGCTAAATCATTCAAACATTTTGGAAAAAAAAAAATATTCTTTCATAAGCCTGCAGCTACATCATGTCCTTAAAACTGTTCTATTAGCCTGTACAAGTCTTTACGTGTTTGTACGGAACAGATCGAAGGAGAAAGTGTATATATTGGTTCACAGCACATAGCTGTTTTCCTTCTGAATCTGCACTAATCCAGTGCTACTTCTAAGTACCAGGGATACTTCGATAGCCTTAGAATGACTGATATTAAAGCAAGAGGCTGACCATGCAGTTTCAGTAAGAATCCAGATATTTTTAGGAACACATAGCAGTCACTTGGTACCTAACTAAATTCTACTGTGGGTGATTACCTTCTACCTCCTTCTTCCCTGCAGTTCCAAGGAGAAAATAACTCTGCACATCAGCATACTATCCCAAAGTACTGTGCTTCCACTGCTGTATTTTTAGCAGCACAAAAAATGACTCACTGTTTTGTAAATGCTTTGAAGTCCAGGGAGCTGTGAATTATAGATGTGCTCAATTTCACCACGTATGGAGATGGCTTTTGTCTATTTCAGTAGATAAAATAGCCCATAATTTTAGATTTTAGGCCTTTAAGAGAGCAGCTCCAACTACAATACTAGCATCTCAGAGTAAATAACTTCATGGAAGTTGCTGGTTTACACTAACGGAATCACCAAACCCACTTTTACACGGGCAAGGCATTACTTAAAGTTTACTGAAAATTATACAACTCTAGGAAGCGTACAACTTTCACACACCTGTACAATATTATCCTTACTACGAACAAACACAAGAGTGATAGAGCAAGACATGAACCAAGTAAGAGCTCACTGCTGTATAAACTAAAACACTTGCCCACACTTACCCCAAGCCTGTAATTGATCCCTGAAAAACGGTCTGTTACTACTCAATGGCTACTGGGGTCAATACAAAGCTGTTTTGTCTGCCCTCATACCAGCAGCAGTACAAAAAATGTCGTCCATAAACGTCTGAACTGAAGACCATCCTACTGAAAACCCCTTCTCCTCACAGGGCTACTAGCACTCCAGCTCGTCGGAAGCCATTTTGTGTGTAACCGACAGCCAAAAGCACCGGCACGCCCTTGCACGCGGGACGAGACGTCCCTTCCGGTACAGCCGAGCCGCCATCTTATGGGAGCTGGGCAGGTTGGTTTGCGCAGCTCCGAGTTTCATCTCCTGGGGTAGGCTATAAAGCAAAACGAAAACCAAAATCGTCCCTTCGCCTCGCCCCAGAGTGCCTAGCGGCTGGACTCACAATAAGGGTTAGCGAACGTGGCTCGGCAGAGTATAATGATGGTAAGGCGGCTAAAGGCAGTTCGCTCGTGTCTCAGCGAGGGCAGATCTCTGTCTTGCTACCTACGCGCAGAGGCAGCTCAGGTCTCTCCACTAGCCCTAAGAGGTAGAACGGAAAGCGCTCAGCTTGTGTTGCTGATGTGAAAGAAACGGTACTCAAAACCACGCCCTGTGCTGGCTAGGCCGGTACCGCCCCCTCCTCCACCCTGCTCGCCGTGCTGGACCTTGCCACGCTGCTGTAGATGAGAGCTGCCCGGCGCGCCTGGGTGCGTTACACCTTTCCCTCTTCCTTTCCCTTACACCTCCATTGCCGCTCCGCGCTGTCGCTATAGGCGCCCCAACACACCGTGCTCTGGGATCGGGCCCTCTGCCCTGTCTAGTCTCGGTCCTCACCGAGGGGTGGGCTGAGCCGGGTGCGGAGAGCTGGAGCGTCCGGCGCAAGGGGGGCCTGAGCCCGACCTTGCTTGTGAGGAAAAACGAAACCAGACGCTGCCCATCCGCCTCGAAGTTTTTTTTTTGTCTTGCAGAGAGGAGTTTCCTCTCACTTTATTTTCCAAGTGTGATTTAAAATGACGTAGTTAAAACGTTGCGTGGAAATCTGCTTAAACGTCTTACGGTAAAACCTGTTTTCGTTTGTGGTTTGTTTTTTTTTTTTTCTTAGGAGGACTGGGGTGTTAAACTAGATGCATCTCGGAATGGAAATTAGCGTGGTCACTACTAGTTTACACTGAGAACAAACTGTTTAATTATGATACACTAACGAGAAATGTGCAAGTTACTATGGGATTTCACTGTTTTCCTTAGGTATCTTGTACCAGGTATTCTTTCTTTTATAGGGAAATGTGGAAGTTGTGGAGCATGCTCCAAACAATTCAACACTTTGAAAAAAATGCCACATAATATAGACTCAAAATGCAGTTACCTTTGTGTGGTTTCACCACCTCTAAAGCAGAGCCAAGGAAGCAGTAAATGTAGCTAGTGCTTCCTGCAGCAAAGTAACCACTTACTCTCCCTCCAGCATAGGGGCTTCTGCATGAGCTCATCGTGTGAAACAAAGATCGTTTTCCAAATGAGAACTACACCCACTGGTGTTATATCCTGGTTTTGCTGCTGCAGAGATGGTTGTGAAAAGTTCAAGAGGCAAATGCTGTCAAAAATGACAGCATCTAATTGTAGATCTTGTTTGGAGTGTGAAATGTCTTCCTGCTTCTCTTGAAAGACCTTCCTTCTTAATATGAGGCCTGATATGTTGACTTACCATCGTCAATACAGGACACTTCTCTTTGCCTTGATAATCACATTGGTATTTGTATATTGTGCAGCATTTTGTGTTGCAGTCATGGGAACAAGGGTTTCATGCATGATATTAAGCAGCTTGAGCCTTGTACACACATACCAGCTTCCACTTCTTAATGCCAGCAGAGAGTTACTGGAGCCTTGTGTGTCCTTGTGTGTGTGACGTTTTAGTATGTTATTATTTTCTGGTCCTGGGGGGCGGGACACAGCACACACAACTGTCCCTGATTTGGTTCTGTTCTGTATGAACTGGGGGAAGTGTGAAACAGTTCAAAAATAGGAGTATAAATAACTTAATTAGATTTATAGAAGCTAATGAACGTATAGATGTTTTTCTGCCTGTTTTAGCATGGAATAGAAACGATTTGTGGTCTGAAGAGTAAAAAATTGTTAAAAAATTTCTTGTGAGCGTTGTTTACAGTGTGATACCCAGGGTTAAAAGTCAGTGCAGACTCAGACAAATAGGCCTGTACAAAGGTGATTTCTTGTACATTATGTGAGAAATTCATCAGCTTTAGAATCTTACACTTTGTTCAGGAAAGTCTGAAAGTTAACTAAACCCAGAAACTTGTATTTAAGTGCACTTTGGTACTATACCTTTGAGATGTGTTTTCTCTCAGACCTCTTTCTTTTGGTCACAAGGGGACAGATGAGTCACCCTAAAATCAATGATTTTTTTACCAGAGACCCTAAGACTATTTCCCAGAAGAGCCCTTCTTCTGTGAGAATTTGGGGTGATAGTGACCTAAAATAGCGAGACTTACAGAAAACTCTCCCCTCACCAGTCATTTTCCCTCAGCGTGCTTTGAATACAGGAGCAAAAGAGATTTTGTTGTTCTTGTTCCCTGTGTAGGCCTGCCCCTTTCATTCGCTCTGCCCCTAATGTTACTGATGTGACCTTGCAGTATCCTGTTATCTGTCGGTGGTGGTGGTCTTGTTAGACTTCCACTATTTGGAATTATTCTGGATTTCTTACAAATTTGGAATATAAATGAGAATGTGTAGTACTTTCAGTTTCTTTTTTCAATCATCTTCCTGCTCCAAAGCTTTGCATTGAAATCTCTACTCAGTACATGAAAAGCTGAACTGAAGAGGAAAATCTTGAGTGTTTTTGTTTAGCAGCATTGGCAAATTACAGATACACATGAACACACAGACTGTTGGGGCAGAATTATCGCCGATGAGTATGAACTTTTTTCTTTCCTCTTGAGAATGTAAACTGTTTCCTTTCCTCTTTGTAGAGAATTTACATTCAATAACTTCTTGTAGCAGGGCCCAGGTAATCTAAAAAGCCAGGCTGCTGGGTTTTACATTGTCATTGCTTTTTTCTCTTTAATTATTGCAGCTGTGGTAACTGTATCTGTGGTGTTTGCAAAAGCGGTCATATCAGATGGAAGGGCGAAGTGTTATGCCCTTCACCCTTCCTGGTGAAGTGGATCTGGCTTAGATGTAGGCAGATGGAATGTATTGGGCTTGCCCCAGTAGAGTGACATTCCTGCTATCAAAATACGGTGACATGATTTTTGGATGCAAAATTATAAACTGTTTTAGCTTATACTAAACTTACTTCATGTTGTTCTTACTTATTCTCTGCCCAGAACCCTGGGGAAATTGATATTACTGACAAATCACTACATGTGCGTATTTGTTTTTCATTTTATTTGGAGCATCATTCCTGGTTCACTGGACCAGTGGAATTGTACAGAAGAACGCATGATCCTAGGTCATTTTTCCTTGTTTTCCCCCTCCACTAAAATTAGGAAGTAGGCCCCAGCAATAATTTGTGACATTGATATTTGTCCAACAGAAAACAAGCTAATGTAATCAGTTTTGTCAATGGACCATCATTGGAAAATATTGGATGGAAACCAACGTGTGCCTGAACTGGATCAGTGATTTGGCAATGGTCAAATGCCAGTCTTCCAATGTTCTTGTGGACATATTTGCATACAGGTAAGAGAGTTTCAGCACTGGAAATACTGATCAGCATTTTTTATAATAAACATGTGATTTATCTTATATAAAGGAAGTTCACAAAAATAAATAATTTGTATGTGTTTTTTAAAGGAGATTGTTTTTAAGATAATATAAATAGTAATTTTGTGTGTCTGCAATTTTAACTCTATAGGAAATTCCTACCTACCACACACACATGCACAACTTTTTTTTTAACTAGTTTTAAAAGATTAGACAAAAATCAACTAGAGTAGGTTTATTTTAAAAAAAGAGTGTCTCTAAGATTTCTGAAAATGGCCAAAAGTTGTTAACTTCCTATCTCCCTTTACAGCAAGTCATAAATATGATTTTCTTAAGCTCTTTTGAAAGTCCCAGCTGTATGTGTCCAGGAGATGCTTTCATGAGAGTGTTTTGTGGCTCCCCCTTCTTGACTGCATTATGTCATGAAAAAAGTCTTTGTCTTTCTGTAGAAATTTCACAGATGTTTGATGCTAGATTGAAAATAAGTTAGCAATAACTGTGCTTTTCCTCTGATAGAAACTGTATGAAACACATTCTGGTGCATGAGGGGTTCCTCTGCTTATCAGAGGCCTGAAAATTTTCCCACCCTGCCTTTCCACCCCAGCTGTACAAGTGGCTATTGCAGGTCCATATGTGAAATGGAACAGGTTCGAAAGTACAAATGCTCTGTCTGCCCAGTTTAGTTCTGTTGGAAACAAAACTTTTCAGCTTGCTATATTAAAAATACTGTGGTTCTGGATATTGGAAAGGGGCAGCTTCTACTAATGTTTCATTTCTGTTTGTGATGTTTTTTGCTGTTTGCACTGTTTACATTAGGGTTAAATGTTGCACCTCTTGGAGCAAACGGTGCATTTAATTCTTGCAAGTTCCTAAATGGTGTGATGTGATGAGGGAAAACACTGTGTTTGTGCCTGTCCCTTTTGGGTTCTGAAGAAGTGAACTGTATCACAGAGGATAGGTGTTGCTTTTTTCTGGTTGTGTGCTGTAGCAGTACTATAATTGTGTGTTTTCTCCAAGGTATTTAGTACAGTCTGTGTGGAATGCGCATAGGAGGCTGCGATGGGCTAAGCATTACATCTTCAGCTGCAGTTGAATGCTCTGTGCTTCTGAACATAAGCCAAAGTGGCCTGTGCCATTTTGAGGACTCTGTTGCATGTAGATCTCATTTACACTGTGATATGGAAGTGCAGGGATACTTAAGCTGAGTAATGCTTGGATCCTCTAACATGGTGTGTTTATGATATTTTACAGCTGGCCTGTGCTGTCCATCGTTACTTCCCCCTTCCGTTTTGCTTCTGAAGGTGGGACCTTGAAGTCATAGCAGCTACTTGTGTTAAATCCGCTAGTGATGCAGGCATGCTATCAGCAAGATTGACTGCCTTTTTTTTTCTTTTAAACACTTTTTAAACACTTGCTATTGTGACTGTCAGCAACAGTGTTGAAGGAGAAAGCCACTGCAGTCTGTAATGACTCCGTAGAAAATATGGCTCACAGGGATAGATGTAGATAAAGGAGGCTTTGCCCTAGGAACTTGAATTTGATACTCTGTTTTATTGGGTAGTGGAACCCAATCTATTAGTTTAATCAAATCCAACTCTTATTCCCTTTCTGAGGAAATTCAGATGGCTGTATAGAGTTCTTTTTCATTTAAACAGCACTGGAATGAAAAAAAAGCTTTTAGATGAGTTTATCTCATCTCCTTAATGCATGGAGACAATATATGACATTGATTGTAACTTCCAGAATGTGTAAATGCTTTAAAAACTGTGATCCAAGTGCTGTAATCTTTCAGTGTATTAGGCTTTGAAGTCAAACTGGCTTTTGCTTTTCAGAATGGTTTTAAACAAAACTAGTAGTATAGTGACTGAACCCTTTGTAAGGGCTAAGAATTGTCTTCATGTTGCTCATTTTATCTTTCCTCATGTAAGTAGTGGGGATCGGAGAAGGTTAGATAGAATTTCCATAGTTGATGGCAGTGGAAATTGAGCATAGCACCCTACTTATTTTGTTAATCACAAGGGTGGGGTTTTTTCTAGGCTTGAATTTTTATTTCAGTTTTCAGTATGGTGAAACATGAAGAAAAAGGTGGGCTATGGCTTATCTATACCCTCAGAGTTAACCAATTTGCGTACTTAAGGTTGGAATTTTTTCTTTGTGTGGGTCTTTGATCTTTTTTAGCATGGAGGGGTATGTGTGGGTAATCCTTAAAACCCCAGTAACTCATTCAGGTTGGAATCACTTTAAATTATGCTAACAAGTAAGAAAATCAACACATTTCTGAGTTTATAGGTAGTTATTGTTTTAAAATATTACATATTATATTGTGAATATTTATTTAAGGCAAAGTGCATGTCTGATAGCAGTTGTTTTTTTATGGGGGGGATGTTGATTCTTTTGTTTGCAATATGTAGTTACACTACCTCTCAGCTCCCAAAACTTCCTGAAAAATGCCTTGAGACTTTTAGGGAAGAAAAGGAGGTGGTGAGCAGAGGGGTGGGTGGATGGTTCCAGGAAGAGCTTTACACTGAAATGGTTGTGGAACTTAATTCTTCCTTCCAGAAATACTTGAAATATGATGGTGCAAGCTGATGACTTTTGTTTCACTTCCTATGGAATTTACAGACTTGTGTTAAGGTAATTTTAGTTTAAAAAGAACTTCTATTTTTCTGATTAGTGTGACCTACCAAGTACTTTTTGTTCTGTAATGAACAGCTGGGAGAACCCCTTGAGAACAGGAGGTCTGTGTAGACTATGTTGGTGTTTTAGTTGTGAGTGAAATAGATCAGATAGGAGAACTGTGAGCTTGCGCTGCAGATCACTGATTTAGTACCTTTTAATTCTCTCCCACAGAACTGCTTATGTAAAAATGCATCTAGTTAAGAAAGAACACCAGCAAAGTGCTGTGGTAGACATGGCCTTCATGTCATGTTGGCTTCCTGTTTGAAAAACAGTAGGCTGGCAATTTTAAAGGGGCAGTGACAAAGTGATGACCAAGTGCCAAGTGCCAGCTGTCCTTATTCACCAGATTGAACAAGAATTGGATAAAGAAGAAGAAGAGATTATGGTTTTCCTATGCCGAGACCTTGCTCCTGACTTGGCCACTGCCAGCCTTCGAGACGTCTTGGTGGCTTTGAATGAGAGGGAGAAATTGTCTTTTCTTGGCTTGTCTGAGCTGTTGTACAGAGTTAAGAGGTTTGACTTGCTGAGGAGAGTCTTGAAGATTGAGAAAGCAATGGTGGAAGCTAACCTTGCCAGGAGTATCAGACTTGTCCCTGATTACAGGTAATATATCTGATTCAGATTTCAAGGCTGCTCTATTTTGTTCAAAATGTGTGTGGGTTGGTTTTGGTTTTTTGGGGGGTTTGTTTTTTGTTTCTTTTTTAAATAGATCTTGAAGGTAAAAGAAAAGCAGAAAAGAGCATTATATCTAGAGTTATAGTGAAAAGAATGTCAAATTTGGTCCCTAAAGTAAGCCTCAGTAGCTTCTTACAAGTCATGGCGTTAGAAGCATCTATCTTACGGAGTTTGTGTGTGTTAATCAGAAAAAGCAGTGATTTTTGTACAGTTCTAGATTAGCAGATGGAATTGATGCTTTAGAGGAACATCATTAGGGTGATGTTTTCTAGTTTCCTTTGGGCACATAGACTTGTGGTATAGCTTTTCTCAGGGGACCTGTCTCTTACTGCTTTTTACTCTGTAGTTTCAAGAGACTTAAATTAAGGAGCTTCATTTATTTTCTTTGGGAGACTTCAGAAAGAAATATACTCATAAAGAAGATTTTTCTGGTGCTGACTTCTCACTGAAATAAAAATTGTGTAACTACTAGGTAAAAAAGTTAAAAGATTTGTTCTGTTGTCTCATTCTCTCACTTCATCTCTATTGAAATATTAAGGAGACTTCCCATTTTCCTAGCAGTGGCTACTACACAGTCAGTCTGAGTAACACAGGTGCTGATTAGCAAGAGTAGGTATTTTGTAATTGGATCTTGGAGCAGGGTAGGCTTTTTTTCCTGTTGTTTGATTTGGAATGGTACATTAAGACTGGGACATGGGAGAAGTTGGGTAGTTGGGCAAGGTTGGGATCTTGCTGAAAGTGAATCCTTTAGAAATGTCACAATTTTATTTCAGGGTATTAATGGTAGAGATTAATGAGAATCTGGAAAAAGAAGAAGTGGGTTCCCTTGTTTTTCTGCTCAGAGATTATGCACCTCGTATGAAAATGGCGAAAGATAAGGTACGTTTTTCTGCTAGTCTTCTCTGGAACAATGGGAGATTAAAGTAAAAACGGAAGTAGCTAGACAGCAAAGGAGGGGAGACAGTACTGCAAGGGCTGGTGAGGTAGGAGTAGACAGAAGCCAGGAAGTGTAGAAGTAGTGGTTTCTATTTAACTTTTTTTTTGTTTGGGGTTGTTTTGTCTTTTTTTTTAATTCAGGGAGACAAGCAACAGTAAGAGGGAATAGTGAAGACTTGCTGTAGTAAATGGTGTTAGCATGAACCTCACAGGCAGAAGGCATTAAAAAAACCCCATCTTTCTTCACTATTACTGATCTGAACGTTCATATATGAAGGACATCAAACCAATAATCATATGAAATGTATTTTGAATTACAGGATCACTTTTTATGTTTGTCCTCTGCTTCACTTACAAAAAAGTTTTATTTTAATTACGTCTTTCTCTGTACGTTTGCAACTTGTTTTAAGGTAGAGATTCAGTAGAGAGGGTTCAGAAAACTTGACCACTGTGCATAGAAAACTGAAGATTTCTGTCTTCCTTTGAGGTTTTTTTTTTTTCTTTCTTTAACCAAAGAAGGAGAGAGGCCCTACACATTCCCCAAAGATTTTCTTACCTCTTGCTTTGTGACGTGTGAGGTGATGTTCCAAGTGGCTGGCTTTGTGGCAACAAGGAAATGCAAAACTGTTTCCCCAAAAATTTTGTTTTGTTTCTAAGAATATCCCTTTCTGGTTTCCGTTACTCCTATGATAATACCAAGAATTTTTATATTTTCCAGATAATTTTCTTAGTGTTTCAGAAGGTAATATCCGTAGTTCTTAAATATACAACCTTATTGACTTACCTGTGTTATTTTCTGCGTTGCTTTGTTACTTACTGATAGAGAGCAAATTATTGATATGACAGTTTGGTTTTCTGGTGCTGTTCTAGAGTTTCCTAGCTCTTGTGATTGACCTGGAGAAACTAAATTTGGTGGCTCCTAATCAACTGGATTTGATAGAAAATTGTTTTCGAAATATTCATAGGATAGACCTGATTAGGAAGATTCAGAAGTACAAACACGAAGGTAAGATGCTGTTTTTGCACTGGTTACTCTTGCTAGCAAGGATCAGATGTGCTCTTACTGAAGATAAAATTATGAGTTACAAGTCAGAATTTGCATGCTTCATGGATTTAGGTTTTTAAAACAGTTGATACATCACGGTGTGTTTCTCTGTGTGTTTCTGTTAAATTTTCAGCTTTAATGTCCTCCATTCATTCTCAGCCGGTATATGTAAATGCACTTCAGGCATCTCTCCCTAATCTCAGTCTGATTGATCCTCCTTATAATTCAGGGGTAAGTATACAATGAGTCAGACAGATGCTTTATTTCTAAATGTTGCCAGACATTGGAAGGGGACTCATCTTTGCAGAGCTTAAGGAATGAGAGATTGCTAGTAACTAAAATAGTACATGGTTTATTTCTCTTATTCCTGTTACTTCCTGGGTTTAGGGTCTGATTTAAATCTTCTGACTGAGAAAGATCCCCATTAAAGAGCTTCTGTGAAATTTTTCCTATTAGTTGGACATATAAAATCTGTCTTGAAGGTTTTTTCTACTGCTCTGGGGAATGAAGACTTTTGCTTTGGCTGTACTTCGCAAAACGTATTCTTTGTACTTCTGGACTTGCAGGGAAAGTAGCTTTTTAACTTTGGAAGCTGAAGGTTATGGCTTTTTTTTCTTGGTGTGTATTTTGGTTTAATCGCATTTTAGCAGAGATACCTCAATATGTGAAAAGTCAGCAATCCTATTGAATGCAGTATTTTTTGTGTTTGTGTTAGGTCTGATACTGTAATTAGCCTTGCTAAATGAATTTGATGAGATTATTTCTGTCATGTGTTCAGTAAATATGTATGTGTAAAGCTTACATACAAGACAACAGTGATGCAATTTGTCTTTACTAACAAAGCCACAACAGCTTTGTTTTCCATACTACTAATGGCAAAGAGTTTTGCATTGATGTTCCGTATTATGATAATACTGTTATTTCCTTTCAGTGAAAGTTCCTCCCTGCTGCTCTATAGGAAACAAAATTCACATCTTCAGAGGTTTTTTTGTTTGTTTGTTTTACTGTGTTAGGGAATAAGCTTTTCTTTGCTGTTCATGCCAAGCTTGTAGGTTTTTTCTGAGAAGGAATGGTTTGGGGTTTTACTTGTTATTTTGTAATTCTAATTAGCTGACAGATGTGAATCTAAAATATGTAATCCTTTTATTGAGGAAGAAAAATACTATTTTGTTATATTTTGGAACACATGATTATTAATTCTTGAGAGAGAGAAAATATACCTTTTTCTTCATTTTAGATCCAGAATGTGAATAAAGAAAAATCACAAAATGGACAAAGTCTTATTCTGGGTAAGAGCATTTTACCTGAGTTTCAATAATCCAAAAGGGCTAAATGATTAATTTCATTGTATCAGAAGGACTGTTGTTTGGTAGTTGTGTTGATGGCTAATCCAGTTGATAACAGCAGGAGCAGTATTTGGTACTTCTGAAAACTGAGCCTTGCCTTATTGTTTGCTGTTGTATTTGCTTTGCTTGTGCTGCCAGATCTTAAAATTTTATTGAAATTGTTGTAGGCTTCCACTGTCACAACTTTTTAACAGAATAAATAGTT
Organism: Leptosomus discolor; assembly: GCF_034619465.1. NCBI lineage: Eukaryota > Metazoa > Chordata > Aves > Leptosomiformes > Leptosomidae > Leptosomus > Leptosomus discolor. The sequence goes on along the minus strand of NC_141395.1, from coordinate 30,720,808 downwards.
TATTAATAAGATCATGGAAAAGGTTGACTAGCCATCTCTGGAGGCCTGTGTAGTGCAGCTGTACTCATTAAGTCTTGAGTATGAAGTTTTTGTGTCAGTTCAGTGGTGAACTCCACCAGGCCAACCAGGAAGTTGTCCAGTGAGTACCAGGTTCTTACCATGTGTGTTGTGTTCTTTCTGGAAACCCAAAATACCTCTCAAATATGGTGATTTTTAAAAGAGTAGTTGGCTGAATTTTCTCAGCGTAAGTGATATTGTTTGTTTATTCTAGTTGCAAGCAATGTAGAATGCAATCCAAATAACATTTTAGAGGTGAAAATTTTGGGTTTTTTAACTTCAGTAGCATACGTAGAAACTGAGAGGTCCAGATGAGTGAGAACGTGGCTGAACTAGATAGATTCCTCCTTAACTGATTTGGTGTCAAAGAAATGTCGGCAGTACTTACACACTGAGATTACTTTTGTATGTTTTAACTGCAGCAGAACCAGTCCACATGTCCATTCAGGAATCGGGACCAGTGTCACATAAGGTATGTTCTTGTGCATATGTATGCGTGTAAATATAATAAGAAAACTCTGCAGGTATTTGCCATAGTTCTCTTTATGTTTCATTTTGAGATTTCCTTTAATTGCATGCAAACAGAACAGTGTATACATCCGTATCTTCCTCAGCCGTAAACAGGTTCTATGAATTCCTTTTGCAGATTATCTTTTTAGTATAAAGTATTTACTGCTACTCTGGAAGCAGCAGTGTGCAAAATGCACGTTCATATGATCTGCTTACAGAACTTCCGTATTTGTAAGTGGAGGGTAAGTCTAAACCTGTTGGACGTCAGACCTTTTGCCATCCGAATTAGAAGTTGCAGGGCTTCTTTGCATGCAGTAGATTTTGTTCTTTATTCTTTCCCTGCCCTTTGCTGTCCAGGTAGAAGACGTACATGCTCGAGTGTTCATTATAAGAACGTACTACTGCTGTTTTCACTAGCTTTCCTATAGGCCAGGAACTAGGCAGTTACCTATAGCAAATTGATTGTGATCTTTTTTTAAGGGGAAAGGAATTGTGATAAGAGTCATTACAGAATGTTTAGGAGCAAGGAGGTTGTTCCACTAAATAAGGAAATAAATGTTGTTCTGATGAGCAATGTTTGCTTGCACACCTGAGGAATACAGAAGTTCTCTACATTTATTGTGATGGCAATATGAAGCTTATAGCTCCCAATATCTCAGTAGCAGTTATATTTAAGGAAATTAATTTGGAAGTACTATAGAAGATTGTTCCTGTCATAGTCCAGGTCTTTAAAAAGCCCCTCCACCCCATACAGACTTTTTTTTTTTAACATTTAAAGATCTGTCCAGAGTTAAAGTTCAGTCTCAAACTTGCTTCTCTCATTCCTGATACAGTCTTAGTCTTTGTTTAAGGATCATTATGGTAGTAAGATTGCATAACACAAGGACACAAAAATTAAGCCTGTACTAGAAATAGGGGAAAAAATCATTAATCCATGTTTTGTGATTATTTTTTTTTGGTTTTGTTGTATAGATAGATTTCTGCTAGCTACACTACAGAAAACCAACAGAATGTAACTGAATAGATCTGAGGTGGTCAAGTCTGTAAGTTGAGAGAGTGACGTACTAATTTAGTACTTGTCCTTCACATTCCTTAGGTGTTTGATGATCAGTACAGAATGCAAAGTCAGCCTTTAGGAATATGCCTGATAATAGACTGTATTGGCAATGACACAGGTAAGTCTCTGGAATTTGAAGTTCCTTATCTTGTATTCTTGGATAATTAGAACAATTTAGTATAAAGAGTGTGATGTACATTTACCAGCCAGACTAGGGTAATGTCCTAGTCAAGTAGTCTATCGATTCTAGTAAGTCTTCTAAAGCAGAGAGTTGGAAGGCCCAATGTGAGTTTAAAGCCAACGGTCTTAACTATTGCAAACAATGGTTGGTTGGTTGTGTTTTTTGGTGCAGAATCTCTGAATGAAAGAACTTGTAAGGAGATACACTGAATTTTGGGAGGAAGAAAAAGGGTGTTTGGAGACCAACAGAGTAGTTAAGTCACAGTCGCACAGCAAGTTGTTGGCAGAGATGGTAAAGATAATGTTTCCCACCAGTTAACAAAACCAAAACCAAAACTGTTGCAGACTCGAAGCATAATCATATCGGACACCACAGGTTTTGAATTGCTGAAGGCACGTGGTCCTTCATTAATGATGCACCTAGGCTTCTGTTATATCTTGTACAGTTTAACTGAAACTGTCACCATGGCTTTATAGAGAAAGGAATTTTTCTTCCTTCCCTCTTGGTTTAGTTAAAAAAAAAAAAAAAATTGTATGTGGAATTGAAGGTAATAAGTACCATAGTTAAAATGGGGGGTTTTCCAGATTGCCTTTGTAGAATCCAAAAATTAGATTCTTGCATAAACTAAAGAACTCCCACTGTCTAATTATTGTAACACATGAGGCTAGAAATAAAAATTAAGAGAGTACCTGGGAGATGCAGGGGAAGAAGAGGGTTTGTGGGCGTATCTTTTCTGCTTCTCGTAACTAATGGTTCAGCAGATGGACCAACTTAGAGTTATTGATGTAATTGTTGAAGAGCACTGGATGCAGAGCACAGACACAGAAAGTACAATTTTTATGTTTGCTCAACAATAGTATTTTAGGTAAGTGATATAAAACAAGATAGCTTGCCATTAGGGTAACAGGAACTAGAATTGATTCACATCCTGCCATGCAGGGAGAAAAGGGACAACAGAGGCACTTTGTCCTGCCAAGTTCATCAGTGACCTCTGGCGGAAAAAAAAAAAACCAACTGACCAACCAACGACAACCAACCAAACACAAACCAACCAAGGATGCAGTTGATGGATGTAGAAATTACGTTTTTCAACCTAAAGCACATTTTCACTTCTCAAAAAAAAAAAAAAAAAAAAAAAGAGCAGACTTTTTCCCAAAAGGAAAATAAAGACAGCCTGCCAAGCACTGAAAGACTGGGGGGGGGGGGGGCTGGCTCCTGGGATCAAACATTCTGCTCTGTCTTGTTGCCTGCTTCCTTGGTTTCCTGTTCTCTCTCTCATGGTAGCTTAGAAAACAATCCTTCAATCCTTTTGATACAAGAAGCTTAGTGTGCAGCTTTAATCTTAATATAAGGTAGCATGATAGTCTGCTTCAGTACCAAAATAATTAATTATTACTTGGAGTTCTGTTTCTTAAAAGCAAATGCAAAAAAGGATTGCTAGAGAAATTTCAGTGTGGAGAGCTAGGGAAAACATGAGGTGTGAAAATAGCCTTGTTTACAAAAGAAACTCTTTAAATTTCATTGTCTGTAATGGGATATGAGCATGTGCTGGCCTGATTTATTGAACAAGAGTGTTTTACTATGCCAGGCCTGACCTTTTTAAATGAAACTGTAAATGTAAAAGCAGGTAAGGCACGTACACTGGAGAAAACAGGAAGCAAGGAAGGAACTGCTATGTCAGTTCATAGTCACAGATACATAAATTTAGATCTACTCTTCCTTAGAAGGACCAGGTCTTTTGCACAGGCAACGTACTGTGACATCTTTGTCATAGTAATTGCTACTAAATATGAAGATGTGCACAGAATTTAAAACAAAAAAATAATAATCGCTGCATGTGCTCTTCATGAGCTCATGTGGGCATTTAGGTACTTGTACAAGAACAAAGCGTAGATGTGATAGAGGAAGTCTGCTGACTGGAAGGACTAGAAGTGGGTTACATGTTTAGTATCTGCCATATCAGATACACCTGCAAATCATGGCTCTGCTGCTGTTGGGTAGTTTTGGCACAAAGCAAGTCTCAGTGTGCCTCAGTCTCTGTGCATGTCTGCACTGGATGCAGAAGCAATTAAACCCTATGTACGTCTCAGATGTTTAATGTCACCAGTGCATCATCAGTATTTCAACATGATAGAGAGTAAGACTTTCACTGAAATACATTACTGTGCTAGTGAGATTCAGGAGAGGCAGGACATATGGCATTGCTTAAAGGAGTTTGTTAGGCATTCACTACTCTACAGAGTTGTAGTGCCACACTACTTCTGAAGTGTGAAAATACCTAAGACAAGAGGGCAGGAAGACAATTAGGAATCGTATCTGTGGTGTGCATTAGAGTCTGTACCTGTCCCAAGATTTAATCTGAGGAAGCTGAACCTGTAAACAGATACTGTAGGATCAAGGATTACAACAGTTGAAAAAGGCCAGTGTAAACAATGTAAATTCATGAGATGCTGATAAAATTCAAACTGAAATGCACCTTGCTGTTTTGGAAATAGAGTCTTGCTGTTTTGTAAATAGTTGCTTTTGACTTTTCCATTTGACGGCCAATTTTTATCCTTACCTGGTAAACAATCAAGGGGGGAAAAAGGGTAGGTTTTTAGGTAGAGTGGAAATGCTCAAAAGTCAATGGAGGTTGTTGGGAGATGATTACTGTTGACAAAACAGATGTTTTCTGATCTGAGGCTGCAGCATGTAATGCTGTGTCTTGCCTTAAAGTAAAATTGCTGTATCCAAAGCTTACTATTTGTAATTTCTGATTCATTGTTAAACTGATGGATCAGTTCTAAGTTTGTTGGGTTTAATTTTTTTTAATTGTGACACTTGGGGTGTGTGTATGGTCTAAGGTGATGCCAGGTTTCGTATCTTTGTGTGTATGTGTACACGCTAGTGAGATAAGTAAATTACAGGAAAACCACTCTTGTTGCTGTAACTCTCGTTCTGTGTATGTACTGCTGCCCTCTCATGGATGAAGTGCTTCATCGAGTATGTGACTGCTAAATGGTTTTAATACTGAATCTTCCACATGAATTTTGAGAGCATGTTCTATTGCCTAAAATAGATGGGATTTTCCTTTCTATTTCCAAATAAAAAACGTCTGGAAAGTTTTTTTTAATTATTTTACGAACTGTAATCAAACCAACAGAACTGGAATGAAACTCTGTAGTTCCTGTTTTATCATCTCACTATAGTAGAGCATTTTCATCTACCCTGTGTTTTGCCAAGGAAAGTTATGAGTTCTCTTCCCTGTTTTCCCTATGAGGTTTTTGAGGAGAACAGTGTGGTAGTACAACTCCTGCTTTGCTGCCAGTTACCTCTGAAACTGCCTTTGCTAATTGGGGATTGTTAAGCTTTTGAAGTCAAGGAACCAATCCAGCTTCCTGTGTCTGTAAGGCATTTTACATAAACATGGCACTTGACATTTCATGTCATATCAGAAACTGTGCATGGGCAATGTATAGGTGGTTTAGATTAAAGATATGATGCTACAGGTATGAGTCATAGTAGTAGCCTGTGGTTCTTTGAACACTTAAAGAATACCTGAGGTTTTAACAGCCATGTGTCTGGTTTCATTCCCATATTAATAAACATCCAAAGTAGTTATTCAGAGCATAACACATTTTCCTGCAGTACAGGTTAACAAATACAATAGAGTTACATCCTGATTTTTGGCTATTAACAGTTTTAATTTCTAACACATTTGAAAGGGTTCCTTGTTCAGCTTTTTTTTTTTCCCCCTGAAAATGCCATTCTGTCACAGTTAAGACTCCAGTGCCCATTCTCCACCTGAAACTCATCGCTCAAAGACAGTTTTATATAATAAGAAGTATATATGGCTACAGCACGTTCCTTTTGGACTGCTGAAAGGGAGCCTCTGTGTTTTCTCTGCAGTTCTGTATATCTATAATAAAGGTTCCAAGTAATTTTGACAAGTTAAAAGGTGAAACAGACTTCCCATGCTGTCTAGATCACTCCGTACCATTTTGAAAATGTTCAGTGTGAAGCATTTTCTGAAGTTTTCTCTTGCCTGGTATTTTAAGTCCTAGGAACTTGTGATACCGGCTTTAAATGAAAGCATGCATCTGTGAAATTTGGAACAGATCATGTGCCAAATAATAGTGTCTTTGCTATCATGAAATACATAACTCACATTAAAGACACCATGTATATAGCACTACAAGTATGTAAAGCACTGTGATCAACATCAAGTACTCCTGATTTTTTAATCATTGTGATGAAATAAACCTTATTTCCAATACCTAAATATTGTAATTCAAGATAGTTGAGACTGAGCATTGATGTGCTGTGATTTAATTACATCTTGCTTTTTTCAGATGTGTTGGAAGAGACCTTCAGAGGCTTAGGCTATGACGTTCATTGTCATAGGTATTTAAATATGAACACCATGAATCAAACATTGCTTGAAGTCGCAAGGTTGCAGAAGCACAGAAATTGTGACAGCTTCATTTGCATATTGGTCAGCCGTGGAAGTCCACAGAGCATCTTCTGTACAGACCATACCTTTTCTGGATTCCCTTTGGAACGAATAAAGAAATACTTCACAGCAGATTCGTGTCCTGAACTCCTAGGAAAACCGAAGCTTTTTTTTATTCAGAGCTACATTGTGCCAGAAAATGAGCAAGAATGTACTAGTCTGTTGGAAACAGATGGGAACGATGAGAGAATCATTGCTAACACAAAAATCCCTTGGAAGGTCACTATCCCCCAAGTAGCAGACATCTTTTGGAGTCAGTGCAAGGTGGATGTGTCTACACTAGAAAAATCTCCAAGTTCATCCTCATATTATCTGCGTTGTCTGGCTGAGCTACTTCGCAATCCTCATAAAAGGTAAACAAAAAAAAAAAAAACAGAGGGAAAAATAACCCTTTTCCTGTGACAATCTACTGTCCTAGAGAAAGAGCAACCTTAAATTTCATCCTGTCTGGTCCTGAAAAGTGTCATCTTGCTGTGTCATAGGTTGAGACACGTGTACCTGATCCTGGAATGATGTCACAGGAAGGTAGTCTAAAGTAGATGTGAAGTTTCTGATTCTGGAGAGTAAAATTAGAGTGTGTTATGGCACTGGGGCTTGCAGAGTGAGAAGGGAAGAACCTGTCCTGGGTAATGTATGTCAGCGCTTTAGACAGGATTGGAAATCTTCCTTCTGTAAGATAACAAGGCACACACCCAGCTTCTGTCAAGTTGAGGACTGCCTTTTATCATTAAGAAGGGTTCTGCTTGCAAATATAAAAAGTCAGTGCCTAAGTTCAGGGAAAAGGCAATTGAGAGGGAAGGATTTTGTCCTTTCTTTAGATCTAATTAACCCTCCACTCAGGAAGCCACTAGATTGCAAGTTTGTGATCTTGCATTTAAACTATCAGAAAACTTTAGTCTATCTAAAGAGATTATCCAAAGGAATCTGAGCAAAAATCAGGTATGTTTCAATATATATCTTACGGATGAAGGTTTTCTTTGCACAACTGATCTACCAGGGAGATAGCACTGTTTTTCAAGGTAGTTGCAGGGTTAACATTTAGTACCTTTTTACAAACTCTAAAACCTTGTAATGAAATCACAGATCATCATGTCAGCATAACCAATATCACAACAGTGATTTGGGTTATAAGAGATTGTCTCCAAAATGCATATTCAGCCTTGAGTTTTAGAGATGTAACCTCTGCAGTAGACTGAAGTTTGAAACTTTCTCTTTGCTGAGTCTAAAGTTGTCTTCTCTCTTGTGGATTCTTAAATGATGTCTTGCTTCATTCTCAGAAGGCTTTTACTTTCGTTGCTGCAGGAAACTCTCTATATTAGATATCCATACGGAACTGAACAGAAAAGTCTATGAATGGAATAAGACCACTGACCCAAGCCAACAATACTCGCTTCTGCTCCAGCACACACTGAGAAAGAAACTTTTTCTTTCTCCCCCTTAACTGCTGTTGGAAAGGACGTGTCTGATGTGGCTAATGAGAAACACTTGCTGTGATCCAGACAGTTTCACACATATTTTACTTTATGCATTGTTATCACATGTATATCTAAAGTGCCTATTGCTTCCACACCCAGGGATTTAGAAGCATTTTGGTGTGTTAAGGCACTAAATTTTGTATTTTAATACAGAAGGCTCTGAAAGCTTGGATGAGAATGGCAGCTATCATATAGCACTGCAACAGATCTTACAACCAAGTACAACAGGTAAAAGGGGTGGAAAGAGCTCTAAAATGTATAGCTGTTAGGTTTTCCGGGGTTTTGTGTTTTTACTGTTTCACTGGTTGATTTTTAGCATACCTGTTAGCAGTGAACTGATCTAGGTTCTTCTGTTGATGCTTGAAACAAATACAAGTGAGTGCAAATCACTGAAATTCACTGGATACTTTCCCCAGAACCTAATAATGGAAAATATGTCCGGAAAGAGTGCCTAACCAGAAACACCAGTTATTCATTAACAAGTTCTGGCTTGTGTGCCTCCACAGACTAGCAAAACAGAAGGAGGAGAGAGATGGTCTTTTAACTAACTTGGATTCCATCTGCCTGCTGCATTAGAGGTTGTGATTCACCCAGAACCCTGTGTTGTTAATACTGTCCGCAGCATACAAGGGTTATGTGTTAAAAAATGAGACAGTCTGATGTGGTTTGGGCTAACTATGCTGATGCAAAAGTGAGTCTACATGTGGCAGGGCTTTATAGTAACCTACCACACAGTTAACAAAGTGTGGGATTTTGGCAGATGTTTTGCGGAAGCTGAAACACGACTCACATTTGTTGCACCAGGCATAGTTGTAAAAGTACCCTTTATCATGTTTGAACCTTAGTGTCATGTAGGAGCTAGTGGCTCTTAAGACTGGTTTAAATTAAACACCCCACCCTCACCGCTTTTGCTTGTGAAAAAGGATGTGTCTTTATTACTTGACTTTTTTTTTTTTCAAGTTGCCCTTGTTTTTCTGAAAAAGACATGAGTGAAATATGTCCTAAATACAGAATTTTTTCTCATGTGAAACAGATAACTGAACTCTTCATGTTAGGCAACCTGCTTAATATGTAAGTGTTAACATGGATGAGTTGTATTGAAATGTATTGTCACTGAATTTATGGCATTTTCTTCCCTCCTAAAGTAGGCCCCTTGCAAACTTTTGATACTCCTAATACAGTCTCCTGTCCAGGAAAAAAAATTCAAGGCCTTGGTGTGCCTTGCTTCATTTCTGGTGCAGTTCTGGCATGTGTTTCATGCAAGCAGAAAAGAAAGGGGGTTTTGCTAATAAAGAGTATGCTAGTTCCTTGAATAAATATACTGCAAAAGGATTTTTTGCTAGTGTAGCTCTATTTGATTTGAGTGAAAAGCAGGTGTGCTTACATATATAAATTTACCAGCAATGCTTTTCATTGTGGACCAAATGTAGCAGGCAGCTAGCCTATTGATACTATTCATTGTATACAACTAGTATACATTAGTATATTGATAATAATTAGGAGGGCTTGGTCACTAAATTTAGTCTGGTAGCAGTGACTTTTTTTTTTTTATTCCTTGATACTACGTTGTACTTGGATGTTCTCTTGGCATAATTTTTATTAATTTTTTTTTTTTTAAACAAGACTACTTAAGTTTCTTTCAGAAAAAAACAAATGAGTTTTCAAGTAGCTTCTATAATTGAAAGTAAAAAGCACTTTTCTTTGGCAAAGAGTAGATGCCAAAGTCTCAAAAGTGCTCAGAAGTCCTTCCTTGTTATGGGATGTAGACCCAGTCTCTTCTAGTTAAAGAGGTTCCTAAACTGCTGGTTGATGAGGATTATTAAGAGTATATGACGAGGAGAAACGCACTGAACAAGTTTTACCTTGCAGTCTTTAACTGTTCATATAAAATGTTATGATTAATATATATATTTATTTATATTAATGTATCACTTTGTATAATATATAGAGTACATTTTATATCATTGTGATTAAATCTTGCTTGTTATATTTTTTAATTTTGTATTTAGTTTTATTTGCATGTTAACTCCAGAAAAGTTACACACGTGGTTGTGATGAGAAGAAATTTTGCACAATTTATAAAAATAATTCACCTGTATTGCAAACCTATGTGTTCCATACTTTTCTCTTTTCACGTTATAAGCTATAGTGTCCTCTTTAATAAAAATATATGGAAATTTTTTTAATAGCTTTGATTGGGAAGCGCAACCCAAAATGTTATGTTAAACTATGTGTTATTTGTGTTACTGTAATTTTATATAGGCACAGGCAAAAGAGAAAATATAGATTTTTTTTTTTTGCAAAATTCAGGCATTCTCTAAAAGCTTGTTCTTTATGAGTATTAAAGTAAAAAATACTAAATACAATTTCTTGATGTTATAGATGCGGAAATAAATGCATCATAGCCGGGCAGGGAGAGTGGGCAGGTCTTCCTTTCAGTTTACTGTTTTCTAAGAAAGGGCCTATTGAACTGGTCCTTTTCTTAAACTAGTGCCACATTGCTTCTGGCTTCAAAAATACTTTGTGTCTTAAAATTATGTTCATACATATTCCACACACTCAAGTAGAGAACTTCTGCATTGCATCAACAGAAGGGTCTGTATTATATGTGGTAGGTTATAAAAATAGCATTTATTTCTAACCCTGAATATTTAATAACTGACTATCTTACAATAAAATAAAGCACAAGTGTAATTTTGAAACTCTACCTTGCCTGTGTTTCATGGGGTAAGAGACTGATTATAAAATGACAGATTTGGAATCTTAGAAGTTACTTCCTTTAGTGGCTGGTAAATGAAGCAAATGGTGAAACAAATATGTTTTCGGTGGTAGTCAAAATAAGATAATGATTCCTAGTTATCATATATATCTATGTGATGTTCATAAATGTGATTTCTTTCACAAATTAACTTCATTTTTTCCCATTTCGCTTACTAGCTTCTGCATGTGATGAGTACTTCTGCTGCCTTATAGACAACCAAAAGCAGGGAGAATGGAACCAAGAGGAGGCAGAGAGATGAGGGAAATAAATATAGAAATTTCAAGTAGGAACAAGAAGGGGAATGGTAGGGTGAACCAAGAGAAGAGCAAGTAGGGAAAAGAATTGGAGGAGAAATATGCTACATACAACTATTTACTTAAAATATTAGCAACAATATATTATGTTTCTGATCATTTTGTGACAGTGTAGGTTTGGGTTGGGGGTTATGAAGTACACATGTTCTTCACTTTAGTGCATGACACAGCAAGTAAAGTCCATGTCAGTTTCCTTAAGAAATGGTGAAGAAATGCTTTTTTGAAAACTGTAGAGGCTCCTGTAAATAACCCTTGCAGTGAAAAAGGAAGGGAGTCTCTTTGTGTCTGGCTGCTTGGGTTGGAAGTGATCACAGCCCTCTACCAACCAAAATGTTGTGGAGACATGTCATATATTGTGCAGTGTTCATGGATGTCAGATACTGATTTTGTACACTGTCTTCACCCTCAGTAGATTCATAAACCAGAGTAGTACTCATTCTGTAATCATTGATCTAAGCAGTATTAATTGCCTTGACACCTCTTCCAAGAGTAGTGTGGGGGTAGATTGATTCCCTATACTCGCTGCATAGTGAAAAGCAGCACTGAAGTCAGTATTTATTAACATGCAGGAATTTTGTGATGCCAGTTGTCTGTCACTTCTCCCATAGCTGAGAGGGACTGTCTGTTCTTGCTGTACTGTGCCCCTAAAGTTTGAGTCTGGAAAGTGACTGGATGCAGGGCATGGGTTGCATCAAGTTGTACATGTATTGCAGATAGAGTAGTTGAATGATACCAAACTTCCATGCAGTAGCCAAAAGAAAAGGGGGAAAAGAATTAATTCTGGATCATGAGCTCAGGGTTAGCCCAGAAACATAAAGTGACATGCTGGTGAAATTTCGTGGTCACTGACTGGCAAAATGTCTAGTTTTCAGAACCTGCTGTTGAACAAGGTAAAACAAGCTGCCACTCCTCTGCTCCTGCATCGTCAGTGCTTGGAACAAGGCTGTCAGGCTCACTGCTCCATGGCACTGCATCTCAGTTTTGCTTTCTGATAACTGAAATTTCTTGAGCTTCAGCATGTGCTGTATATATGGAAGAGGGGAAAGAGAATTGGCAGAATATTGCCTTTCATGAGGCAGGAGATTCTGTGGTGTTTTGCACCAGACTTAAAGTTGCATGATTTTTCTCTGCCACCTACATTGACATGACTGAGCCATAAATCCAGTTTACTTTGTACTGTTAGATACTTGTGTGTCTTACAGTGGTTGCCAACTCATTATCCAGACAAAAGGTTATGTTCAAGAAGCACTTACCGTGCTAACAATTGTAGATGGAGCATGCTGTATTCTGATCTCCCCTTTCAACTCTGCCTAAGAAGTAACAGTGACTCCTGTTACAGGTACCCGAGTCAGAGAAGCTTTTCATGACAGTTTGAGTTTTCTTTTTTGATAGCCAGGGTTTTACATTTCCTACATGCAGGATGATGTTGCTGAGAAGCTGCCATCTGTGTGGATGATCTGCTGTGTATCTGACTATGTTGTGTTTAAACTATGTCTCCTGTACTGAACTGTTTGACAGCTTTTCTGTGGCTGTTGTGGAAAATGCCTTTTTCTCAGCTTCTGTATTAGAATCAATAAGACATTGCAAGTCTCTTTGGAATTCTGTTTTTGTGGATTGTGTCTTTCTGTACATGTAATTTTAAAAGTTGTGTTACTTTGGAGTGTGTTGTCAGTGTTTTGTGGAAATATAAGAAATGTGAACTGAATTGGTGCCACTACTAAAGTAGCATCATGATTTAGCAAAATTGTTGCTGTTACTACTGCTACTAAATTACTATTACCACTAAATTATAAATGCTGGATTTCAAGATGATTTTCTGAAGAAAATTTCTGCATGCAGTCAGACTGATTGTCCCTGTCTCCCTCTGGACCATGGAATAACTTTTGACATTCTTCATCCCCTCATCTTGTAACCTTTATGGCTTGTTAAATTTGGCTGCGATGTTATACAGCTCTCTGTTAAAGTGAGCTGACTGAATAAAGGACAGCGAGCCTTTTCGTTTCAACATAACTTGGCCCTTGTTTGTGCGTTGTGCAGCAGCTCTTTGGCATGAGCAGGGAGACCTGTCCCGTTCTGGCTCCATTGACCCGAGGGCGTGGGGGGATACAGGTGTCACTGGAGATGCTGGCAGCCCCAAGGAGCCTGCACGGGGCAGGGCTTGCTCATCTTCCTCCTCCTCCCCTTACTGCAGCGGAGGTGTGAAGGGGACAGACCTGCATAAAAACGGCAATGAAGGCCTTTACGACAAGGGTTATTCTCAGGCTTCTTGTCAGTGAAAAAAAATCTGCCAGAAGTGTTTGGGATTGCTTTATGCGATATAGCTTGCTTTAAAATGGCTATACAGCAAAAGCGAAAAGAGTTACTGATGGCTTCTTGCGCTGTGGGTTGCTTTTTTTCCGGCTGCCTAGGGAGTTCCACGGCCGGGGGCACGGGTAGGAGCTTCGCCAGCCCGGAGGCCGAGCGCTGGCAGGACTCCGGCCCGGGCTCGGCCGGAGGGGAAGCGCGGCCGCTTCCCGGCGCTCGGCCGATCCCCGCGGGCGCCGTCGCGCTTCGTGGGAGCCCGCCCGCGCACTGGCAGCGGTGTGGCGGCCCGCGGGCGCGCCCGCAGCCCCTTCCCCCAGATCGGCTTTGTCCCGCTTTCCGCCCCCGCTGCTGGAGCTGCCGCCTCCTTCCTGCGCGGCGCCGGGCTGGCAGGGCGGCCCACGGTCGTGACTCAGCACTTGGGAGCGCACCGGCGGCTGGCCGCTGGCCGGGGAATAAACCGGGAAGCGCTGAGCACCGCCCCGAGAGTGCCTGGCGGGAGAGGGGACGGGGTGGGATCCTGTCAGAGGTAAGAAAGGGGGGACGGAGCGGGAGACGGAACGAAGGAAGGCTTCGGCTCCCGAGGCTATAGCCCAGATCCCGCTCTTTCCTTCCAGTATCGTGCCGCTGCCGGCGGGCTGCCCGCGGGCTGCCCGCGGGGCCGGGGCCGGGGCCGAGCGCTCCCCGTACTCGTGGGGCGGTGGGCTGAGCCTCGGCGTTCCTTTGTGCTCCTTGGCGTTTAGTTCGTCTTCCATCTTTCAGTCTGGTAGTGCCCCTATCCATAGAACTTTAAAGGAAAAAACAGTAATTTGATAATCCTCATTGCTTATTTTATGTGATTCTAAGGGTATGTCGGAAAACATTGATTAGAGACGCTGATCCACTACTTTTCTGTGTCTCGATGTTCTGCCTTCTGATGTCCGCTAGCTCTAGCTGTAAATGTTAGGGTGAGCCACGGGAGTGGGTAGGTCCCGGGCCCTCCGTGTGTTAGTGCTGGGTATTTAGTATCGTCTTGTTTTACTGGAATAGGGATTGTTTTCTCGTTTTCCTTCTTTGCTTTAGGACTCTGGTTTTTACCATGATGTTTTATAAATGGCCCGTAAAATGCATTAAGTGGTAGAAAGTTCTGAAACTACTGCGGCAGTAAGCTGAGCAGTGGAGGGGCAGGCAGTGAGCCGGTAGTACTTCCTTTCATTGTAGTGCTGGGGGAGAGGGCCAGCCCAGCCTGCCCTCAGGACAGAGCGCGGGAAGGAGGGGTTACAGACAGCTGGTAGATGCAGCACGTGTTGAGGTCTTGAGGGTATTCCAAAATCAAGCATAAGATCCTTGGAATGAAGAAAGCTTTCCGAGAATGGTAGCAACACAGACTTGAAAACTATTTTAAAGGTAGATAAAGGTGTTTGTGATGGATCTTGCTTAAGTTTGATTTGCTGATGAAATAACTACGTACACCTGGTATACACACAACTTGCCCTTGTTCTCCTAAAGCGATAGGTTTTTAACTCATTTAGTTGAAGTCACTGGCTCTAAATTCTGAATTATCATAATTCAGTTTGAACCTGGATTGTATAAGCTTGTTAGTTTAGGCAGGAATCAGTTTAACCTAAGTTAGTCTGCTAAATTTGGTTGATTAAATGATAGGATTTTAAAGTAGCTTTTAGCTAAATTAGTTTAAAGTCTAATTTACTGTGAAGTGATGTAATTTCAGTGTGTAGATAACTGGCTGAGATCTCAACCTTTTTTGATAGCATCTTAAGTGAAGAGGGTGTCACAACACATGGGATTTCACATGAGGAGAGAAGGAATGTCAAGAACAGCTATTGCACTGTGGGAGAATAAGTTTGAATACAGGAAAAAGCAATCTTACTTTTTTTTTGCACAGGCTCTGACTTGTGACTTAGGGACAGGACACAATTCAGGATTCCTGTGTTCTGTCAAACCTCGTTTCCTAACTGGGCATCTGGACTTGGGGATTATATCTGCCACTGAACACGAAAATGCAACATTCTCTTCTCTGTGCCCCCACGTCCTGTAAATACCCTCTGTGGTTTATCTGCTGAGCTGTCCTCCCAGATGCTTCAAAGGCTTCAGATCAGAAGTTCTGTCCCTACTCTGCTTCCCTGTTTTTTTTTTGTTGTGCTCCCTCATGTAAAAAGCTTTGCTGCTTTCAGCTACTCTAAACAAAAGATTAAAGACCCATTTGGGCAGAAGGTACTGAAGCACCTTTTTACCTATATAACCTTCGAAAGGCAGAAAAGAACTGCCTAGGCTACATGGAAGAAGTTGGTATAGTGAAAGGGTGATTAGTCTCTATTAAACTTCAGTAAAATTGAGTTGCTTGTGCAGAGCCTATTTAGACTGAGTACTGAGCGCTATTACAGCTTAGTTGACCTTTATTTATGGGGGGGCTTTAGGGTTTTCCTATGCCAAATGTGAAACACTTTCGAATACTTTGTGGTAGTCTGGTAGCAAGATAGGACTGGGACTGGATGGGTATTCCACAGTTCAGTTTGGGTGTTAGGCTTGTAACAGAGGAACGCCTCACTGCTGCAGCCAGAGGAGAATGACCCCTTGGACTACAAATCAAGGAAAGCATGTGAACCACTGTGCTCTATCCACTGAAAGTTGTAGTAAGTTACTGCAGGGACTCTTCCCACCTACAAACAATGGAGAGAAGCAAAGATCTGAATGTGGAAGATGTTTGAAAGAAATTGAAGAACTTAGGGACCTCTTGAGGTCATCTGGACCAGTTTTCTGATCAGAGCAGGGCTAACTTCAAACTTAGACTCAGTTGTTCAGATCTTCTTCCAAATCTGGTCTTTGTTGTAGTCTTGTGTTTGGAGAAGGAAGTGAGTTTCAGATCTATTTAAAAGGAAACTCTTCTTCTGCAGAGAATTCAGGGCTTCCAAACAGCTGTTGGATGAAATCTTAATACAAGGGCTGTTGTACTGAAGATTCAAGTGTTACTAGTGTTTGCTTTCTGCTTTCAGGTAGAGAGACTGGTGGTTCCAGCAACATGGAGGATGATGTCAGCTTGAAGTTCCGTCAGCAGCTTCTGCTCATTGATGAAAATCTGGTGACTGAAGATGTAGCAGCTTTAAAATTTCTCTGTACTGACTTGCTCCCCTTCAAAAAACTAGAAAGTGTGAAGTCAGCAGTGGACATCTTTCAGTTTCTCATGGCTGAAGAATATCTGAATGAGGAAGATACTTTCCTCCTAGCTGAACTCTTATACAGAATTAAGTGTCACTCCTTGCTCAAGAAACTTGGTTATACCAAGGAGAAAGTGCAAGAATGTCTGCATGAGAAGGGAAGAGTGTCTCCGTACAGGTAAGCTTGCAGTGGGGTTCTGTCCATTACTACTCTCTATGCCATACTGTTCCCTTTCCATTTTTAAGTTCTTGGATTGCTTTTAGTTTCTACACTGTCTTCTAGTCTGCTTTTATCTCACTGGATCTCTGTTACAGGCAGATGCTGTATGAATTGTCAGAGAACATTACCAATGAGATGTTGAAGGATATCATATTCCTCCTGCAAAACTGTCTTCCAAAGCGACGGATAACTCTTGTATGTGAGGAGAGAGCCAAATGTGTATGTGGTGGGAGGGGAAGAAGGAGGGGGGACTAAAATAGGAGGAAAAGCGTGAAGAGAAAAATATTTGGCAGGATAGGGCATAATCTGCAACTGGGCTAGTCAGTATTTATAGGGTTAGCAAGCAGAAAGCTCTTGAAAGGTAAGTGTGGAATCTGGTGCTTTGTGCCAAGGTCAATCACTGACAGTCCACAGTCTTGCATTAGGTCATAAAATGATGACAAATCAAATCTTTGCCCTGCTTGAGCCATGTGCAGAAGAGATTCGTGTCCATATGTCATTGATATCAATTTCTCAGCAGCAAAGCCTTCAATCCAGGAGTCATTAGTATGGTTTGGGTGACTCTGTTTAAACACGACCATACCAAATAGTAACGCAACCAGTAGCTTTCCATGGAGCAACATTTCTACCTCCCACAGTGATGTAAAATGGACTGTTTCGGCCTTGTTGGTAGGAAGCAAAGCAGATTGTTTGAAGCAGACAGGGCTGAGGTGGGTTTTGAGTTCTAAAGAACAATGACTATACTTTACTCTCTGCTTTTTGTTGTCAGTCTGCTCTGGAATTGCTGATTTTATTGGAAAAACAGGGCCTTTTAACTGAAAACAATGTACAGATCCTGGAGGAAATCTGTATGAATGTTTCTCCTGATCTCCTGGAAACAGTAAACTGCTACAAAAGGTCAAAAGGTGAGAAATTCAGAGTCAGAGAGTGGGTTTGCTAAAATGCTGGAAGCACTGGAAGGGTCCGGGCAACTGAACCTCAAGGTCCTATGTGTGCATTCTTAGAACAGGAGCTAGAGTGGGATTGCTCATCTTCACACACAAATTTGGCATAACAGTCCCTAGTTTGCATTACTTCCTAGCTGAACTCCGGTGGGGATGTACTGGAATGTCTGAGGCCACACAGAGCAGTCCAGCAGATACAGAACAGGCTAGGAAACTAAAAATCTATTTATAGTTATGTTGCACTTCTCCATTTCTCCATGAGTAATATTGAGGTGATGATGACTATCCTGTAAAAGGCACTTTGTGATGTATGAATGTATACTACAACAAGGCAGTTGCCTGCTAATAAGCTGGCGAGGGAAACTGTGTGCATGTGTGTCTGATATTGGTAGGCTTTATTACTAAATGTGTGATTTGTGTTTTCAGGGGGTATACTGCAGTTTGCAGTTTTCTTTTCATTTAACATCCTGTGGAGTGACTATAAGCATACTGGGGGGAAAAAGTTCTATTTGCATTTATTTAAGCACTGGGAAGAAAAAATCTGGCAAGTACAAAGCTACGTCTCCCCAGTAGTTACAAGGGCACTCAGTGTTGCGTGCATTACATTCCCCCGTGCTTTCTGGGAGCATTGCTTTCTACTTTACATCTTTCAGTATGTATAGATTCGCATTTGCCCAATATGCAGATTCATACTGGTTTAACTAAAAGGCACTTGACTACTTTCATTTTGTCTCTTTCTGCTTTTAGTGTCTCTGCCTCAGCAAGAAAACACTCTGCCAGTCAAGGAGTCTTCAGTGTCTCACGCTGGAAACAGCAGAGTATTCACTTCCTCACAGGTACATTGTAGTACATATGGCCAACTTGGGTTTTAGTGTTTTGGACGTTGTTTCTTTTTCTTGTCTTTATCTTGAAACCGTACTAGCTGTGAGATTTTTTGATAAATCTTCTTATTTAGTTTAGGAAGGGAACAAGCATATTTGTTTAGCATCTAAGAAATACAGCTGCATATAGTATCAAATAGTGGAAGTCAAAAACACTGGTATTGGTCATGTGCAATTGGGGGAAAAATTAATGTTGGGGAGAGAGGCAAGTGAGGGAAAAGCTAGACAGGTACTGATTAGCTAGTCGGTGATTTTTAAAGTTTCAGCTGATCAACTCTCTCTCTAAAGGCTAACACCACACTTTGATCAGTTCAAATTGCTGCTGCTAAGAGAGGTGGTCCCATTTTCTCAATGTACCAGTACTGGATCAGTTAAAGGCCTCCTGCAGCTGGATGATGAATCAGATGGGGCAACTTATCAGGGCTATACAGGATCTCTTTTTGTGGGGAAGAGGAGAGGAAGGGAGGGAGTTTTAACCCGGTTCTGAATGGGGAAAACCAGTGATCTTTCTAAGGGTACTTCCCAGCAGTGAAATTGTGAGGAAAATGAGCTGTTTAGTACCAGAAGGGTTTGCATTACTGCTGCTTTGAGCTATATTTGCTCTACATGTGTAGAGGGTTTGGGGAAGCCTTCGTGCATGGCACTTGGCACAGTAAGAAAATTAATGTAGTTTTATTAAGAAAACAGATTTTAAAGAATTTTTTAAAAAGACAAAGAGACTGTTTACATAATCCTGATTATCATGTTTGATTTTTCTTTAAAATGGTGAGAGGTTATACACTTTTTCATGTTGTATAATAAACCATTGACACTTACTGCTAGAAGATATCTCTTAGGCAGGACTAGAATCAGCAGTTACAATACTTTATACTCAAATAATTGACTATCCAAGAGAGTTGATAAGGGACTATGTTGGGACCTTATTTTGTCTGCCTGCCCCTATAGTGAGAGGATCATTTGGAAGTGAAAGAAAATTCTTTGCTGTTTCCCTTTATCCTTAAGAGAAAATATAGTTGTTTCCAGCTCTGAGAGATTTGCTGTAAGTGGGGAAGTCTTTTGTAATTTCATTTTTAAATGCTTTGCTGCTCTTAGAATTCAGTGTTTTTCCTAGTCACTACTTAAAGAGCTTTGTATTAAGACTATTTTGCTAAAATCACTATGAAAACTTATTGTATATAATAATGATTTTTAACATGGTATTCCCCTCACTCAAAAAATAGGAGACCTCAATCAAATCTGTCGGTTCTAATATCAATGGTAAGAATTTCTGAAAATATGTTTAGTTTGTTTTTTATTACCTTTATGTTTAATGTTGCATTCCTTTACTTTCTTTGGGAAATTTCTAGCATTTGGTTTAATGCAACACACTTACCTTGCTGTTTTCTTGGAAGGGTCCTTTGCTTTCTGCACAAATAGATTTGAAGGATTTATGTTCTTATATAGAAAAAAGCAAGAGAAATTTGTACAAATCCTGAGTACTTTGTTAGTCATTAAGTAGAAACTACCTAATATGCTTTCTGGGAAGTGAAATAACGGCTCGTCCGATTAGAAGTAAACAGATGATTTCTTTCCTGAAAATGAAAAACAACTTTTCTGTTTATATATCCCTGGGAGGACTAGAGAATGAGACACTATGACTGTTTATAAAACTGAGATGTCAACTTTTTGCATGCAGGATTTTTACCTTGGACTTCTTTTGCTCTATAGATCATTATGTTGAAGTGCCTGGGGGTGTTGCATGGTAGAGATGGATATTTTGAATGCATTAAATAATGTATGATTTGTACAAAAGCAGACAAGCATTTTAGGGCATTCAGAAGGAGAAGTAAATAAAGCAGCAATAAATAAAGTTACATTTTGGATCAGATCTCTGAAAAGATTCTGTACAAATAATAGTCTTTGTCACGTCAGATTGACCAATTGCAAAGTATAGCAGCACAACATCTGTCAGCTCTTTTCCACTTCCAAGCTCTGTGAATGCAGCCTTGCACTGAAAGTCAGTCTGAGAGTTATTATCAGTGATTCAGGAACAAAAAGAAAAAATCTGTAATGGGAGTTTCAGTAGTAACATTGAAGATCCTTCTTACAATATGGTTTATTTCTAAGCTGATTTCCAAGTGAAAAATTCACTTGAATGTCTCAGAGCCTATCCTTGTACCATGGATATCTTTGTTCCACAATAGCAATACAAATAGAAACCTTTCCTTTATCACACAAATATATATAATAAAAATAACTGGACACGTGTTCAGAATAGATCCTTTGAACGTGATGGTGCTATCTCATCTGGATGAATTATTCCTTCCAGTGAAACAGTATTTCAAATACAAGAAGTGCTGTATTGTAGCTAAACTTCTTTTTGCTATATCCACCAATATCGGATTTCTATTCCTAAATATCTATACTGTTTTTTTTTTCCCTTAGATAACAAAGCAGCTAATCTTACACAAGGCTTCTCTGAAATGAACCTGGAGCTGCCTGGAGAATTCAGCAATGTAGAAAATGAATCTAAGGTTTGAGACAATCTCTTAAATCCTTCTTTTTGAATACATGGGGTGTAAGGTCTTCATCGCTATAA
This sequence comes from Leptosomus discolor, assembly GCF_034619465.1. Classification (NCBI taxonomy): domain Eukaryota; kingdom Metazoa; phylum Chordata; class Aves; order Leptosomiformes; family Leptosomidae; genus Leptosomus; species Leptosomus discolor. Next base: position 30,699,885 of record NC_141395.1, on the reverse strand, counting down.
TGATATTCATTGTGCAAGGACATGTGAGATGTCTCTGTCTCAAGAAGTTTTTTGAGTTGTCTGATCAACTGGGTTATTTCAGAGAATATTTTAAACTTGGAGGCCAGAAACTTGCTAATATTGAAAGGTGTGGTGGAGGCAAAACAGGTGTAAATACCTTTGATGTTATCCACACATCAGTGCACCTGCTTGTCTTCCTGATACAGGAGAAACGTCTGGCATTTTCTTAAGTTGTGCATTTTGGAGATGGCAGCAGAATGTGCAAGACACAGAGACAAACATAGCTTCATGGATTTCTCATTCTGGATGTGGCTTAGAAAATGCTTCAGGGCATCTTGAAATTAAAAGTGTTAAGAGGTAGCATGCAAAGACCTTATGAGTAGCATAAAAGAAGGCAAGAGTTTTTAGTAAGCTATTGCAGGCATGTAACAATATTCCTCAATAAACCAGAGGTCTTGATACAGGCGATAAAATCCCTTTTCTGAGATCCCTTCTTAGAAGCCTTGTGTGCACTCTTTAACCTTGTACAGCAGTGTAACCACTGAATTCTCCCTATGGCTTTTTCCATCTGATGAGCATGGACATTGAGGGAGCAAGTTGTTGCATTTGTTTATAGCTATTTAATTTCTTGAAGTTCTGTGCTATAACATACCTTTTTATCACCTGATGTTCAGACTGCTGTAGCAAAACTACTTGCTGCTGTTGAAGGAGCTTGGAGTGCTGCCTGTATTTTGTCCTACTAAAATGCACAAAAGCAGAAGTTTGTTGCTCTCTCTAGTGAGCAGAAAGAAACTGGAGTAGTGGGAGTTTTTTATTTCAAACCAAGGTTGCACTTCAAGAGATGGTGTTTGAAGTTTTGGCGACTTTTCCATTTTTAAAGCATTCTTTCTTAAGAGTGGGAGGTAACTTTTAAATCAGCAAAACTTGTAATGTGGCAGGTTTATGCACTTCTGAGATCTCTGTTCTGCTTCTGTCTCTTTCCAGTGGATCAGTATGAACCACCTGCTTCAGGTATTCACACTACTCTTGGAAAAAAATAAAAACAACTCAGATGTCTAACATCCTGTAGTTTCACTGTGAACCCTCTGCCATCTGAACTTAAAAAGTTGTCATGACATTGGAAACAGTTGGGGATTTCTATCCCTGTCACCAATGCAGATTGCAGAGTTTGTCTGCTGAATCCTCCCTCTTGCAAACAGATGACCAACCCAGCTGCTAAACCTTTCCTCTTCAGTTTGATAGTTTGGTGACAGAGTGTGCTTGAGGCTTCACCCATGTCTTTTCACACAAGGAGTGTGAAAAGTTGTGAAAACATTGAGTTCCAGCTTTTCAAAAGTAACCCGCAGTCTGAGGTGTCTCTAATTTTTGGATGCCAGTTTTGAGACATGTTAAGGAAATATGAGTAAGTTGAATAAATTCATTGAGGCTGTAAGTTTTTTGCCTTCTCCTTTCTACAGAAGATGGCAAGCTATAAAATGGATGGACCACACAGAGGATTTTGTCTTGTTATTAATAATGTTAACTTCGGTAGGTCTCTTCAGGAGAGGAAGGGTTCTTGCAAAGATGCTGGTAAGTTATGGAGGTGAAATTTTTGGAGGATTGGTGTCTCTGTTTGCCCATGTGAGCTGATTGTCTAGTATTGCTGTGTATTTTATTGTCTGTATTTTAGTTAGTTAATATTCTTAAAGAGTAAAATGTTTGATATCTGTTGAATTTTGTCATTTGCTTATCCTGGGGGAGGAAGGGTTAAAGGATGAGTAACCGCTGAGTTTCTGATGCAGTTGGATCATTCTTGAATTGTTTTAAGAATCTCTTTTTACTTAGCCTTTATATATAGCTATGATAAAGAACTAAAAATAAATGAAACCATCATTTTACATAATATAATGCAAAATTCCATAATCAAGCAACTCTGTGCATACTTCTTATTTTATTTTGTTCATTCTATTTATCTCTTGTGTATGAAACTAATAGTCAAAACTGCAACTGGAAAATAATGATGTGAGGACGGTTTTGAAGATCTAATCTGAAACTCGGGGGGGGGGATTCCTCCTATATTCAGGTATCATTTGTGACCTCACTTAATGTGTCATTATAGATTGCAAAATGTCACTGTATTTTCTGAAACTTGTCTAGAAAAATCCAGGAAGTCTGTGTTTGAGCTGATGCCATCTTTTTTTATTCCAGTTAATCTTTAGTTGATAGTAGTATAAGGATGAGTCTGCAGAAGTGTCACGGTGTAAGGTCTTTTCTGGTTCAGATTAGCTTGCATGGTGACTTCATAAAATGGTTTTCTACTGTCTCAATTTTTCCTTTTATCATTCTTTTAATTAAAGAGGAGCTGGAGCGAGTATTCACATGGCTTGGTCTGGATGTGAGAACTTACACAGATCTGACATCTTGGGAGATTAAAGATCTCATGCAAACTTGGCAGCATTTGCAAGATCACAAAGACAGGGACTGTTTTATATGTTGTATTCTGTCTCATGGAGAGTCAGGAGCTATCTATGGGAAAGATGAGGAACTTGTGTCAATCCGCATGATCATGTCCCACTTCACTGCCAAACGATGTCCACAGCTGGCTGAAAAACCCAAACTCTTCTTTATCCAAGCTTGCCAGGGTAAAGAGATACAGTGTCCTGTCTATGTTGAAGCTGATGCACGAATTCCTAACTCGTTTTCCATGCAACACAGTATTTCTCCTTCTGAAAGTATTCCTGAAGAGGCTGATTTCCTCCTAGGCATGGCCACAATTGATGGATATGTCTCTTTCCGGCACATTGAACAGGGTGCTTGGTATATTCAGGCCCTGTGCAGCAAGCTACGGTTGTTGGTACCAAGGTAAATACTTTGCTTAGTTCTTTCATGAAAAAAAGGGAGGAACCTCACCTTTGTTTTTTCTCCAAAGGCAAATTCACATAGGGACACTAACCCATGTTCTGAGGTGGACAAAATTAAATTGCTGATTTGTTTGCTTGCCACTGATAAATTTACATTAACACTACTAGTACCATAGAGATAATCTGGAGAATGTGAAGTTTGTTGTAAAAAAAAAAAAAAGAAAAGAAAAAAAAAACCCTGAAAACTTCCTATCTATCTTCTTCAAGGCAGAGCCATCTGTTTATTGAGTGCATTTAGGTAAAAATATTTTACTCCATTATTTTTCTTTAGTGGTTGAATCAAGTAAGACAGAGTAAGAAAAGGTCTTTTTTTAATATGGCACAAATGAGAACAAAACAGGAGAAATTTGGAGAAAAGGATGTGTTTTCTTTTTTGTGTTTTAAATGTTTATACTGTATCTTCTAGATGATCTGGGAGGTGTTAAATGGAGTGCCATCTGCTCGTTAATTTTTTTTTTTTTTAAATTATTTTTGCTCTCTTTCTGGCTGTAGGGGTGAAGATATTTTGTCGATTCTTACAGAAGTTAATGAAGATGTGGGCAGACGTGTTGACCGCTTGGGGACAAAGAAGCAGATGCCCCAGCCAGCATATACCTTAAGAAGAAAATTTATATTCCCGATACCTAAAGACCCTCCTCCTTCACAGCAACGTTGAGGCTTTTAAAATACATTCTTATTATCAGAACTTCTCATTTAAATGCAATTCATCACACTACCTGTTTTAAGGCAGTTACCTAGAATCCTGAGGAACTGTTAGCTTCAAGGCAAGGCCTCGGATTTTTTGCCAAACAAACTGTGAAACTGGAGGAGACACAATTAAAAATCCATGTGCCAGCTATTTGCATCATCTGTTTATTCAGGGAGAAGCATGCTTCTATGATGTTGAACCTTTTTGTCCCTGCACAGACTGCAGATATAAAAGTATTTTTTCTGGCAGCATAAGGGGTTGCATGTAGCCTTCCATGTCTAAACCACGATTGTTAATGGTCTCGTTTAGGCTCATTGTGGTTTATTTTGCAAGCTAACAATTTTAAATGCTGCCTCTAAATTCATTAGATATGTTCATGGAGAAAGACAAAAGTGGGAAGGACAAAGGGAGAAAGCTTAAGTAATAAGTGGAAAAACGTTTCCTTCCATCTCTGATTTCAATTACGTGGTGAGCCAGTTAACTATTGAAATCAGTAACAGTGCACACTGATACCATCTCATGTCTGACGTAAGTCTCATGTACAATGAGATCTCTCCAAAACTGAGTAAAGTCAAAATGCTGTGTAGTATTCCGTCTGACTGTCACTTCCCCGTCACTTCTGGGAAGAAAAGTTAGGGTGGATGATTTGCATGCTATGAAATACGGCATTCAGCAGTGTATTTGTATAGGTTTATCAGATGATTAACTTTGTTAAGCATTAAATTTTCTGATTATCATTTCTTGTTTTAAGATCTAAAATGCAGCCATGTGAGAAACAAGACTCGTTGATTAAGCTTCTAACAGAGCATTTTGTGGGTTAACTGAAATAATATCATGTTGTTTTGTTATGAGCAATTACTGTGTATGTCTGTGTCCTTCCTGTTTGTTACAGCATTAAATTCATACTTGTTTTTAAGAGCTTGTGGAGATAAAAATTATGTACTGGAGTGAGGCATATTGTTTCTGACTGACCTCTGCACTTTGGGCTGTGTGAATCAGTGGGGTTTTAATTGCCTCAGGGTTTAAGCTGAAGTGAAACTTAGTTCATTTCAGCAAAACACTGATTGTTATATATGTTTACTAACCATAAATTAGGGTGAAGATTTGAAAGAGTATGGTCTAGTGCTGTTGGACGCAATTTTTAGCTTGTGCTATCCAGGATTTTTAGGAGGGGAGTTTTGCATCCTATGGAGTATTGAAATGCAGCCAGTTTGCCAAAACATAATGGTCACTTTTTATCATGATGAATTGGTAGTTGTGTGACCCAACACATTTTGAGTCTTCTGAGTTAGTATGGCTGCCACACTTGAAGTCACTTTTGTGTTTTGTCTGATAGTAGAATATATAACATCTTTTAATAGAATCATGAAGTTTATGGCTCACAATTATTGTTCAGACTTGGTGCACTCTTGTTTTGTATGTTTGGGTAACAACTGAATTTTTATCAGTACAGAGTAAACATTGACAACAACTTTTTCCTTGTTTTGTGGGATCTTGTCTTCATTTTTAAGTTTGGTAGATAGAGAACATTATCATGTTATGTTGCTTCCTCTGTAGAGACTTCTGCCTGGGTAATCCCAAGTTAAATCATAGGGAGGTAAAGGCAGCCAGAAGAGTCTATGCTGACTTCTGCCTTGAGTTCCCTGGGGAGAGGGATCCACACTTGTGAAGTATAAAAGACTGGTAAAGTCTCCCTTGCTTATAATAAGGTTTGTTCAAACGCAGTTTACACTACTGTGATTTATATTATTCGGTGTGAATATTTTGCATGTGTGTTGAGGGTTGTGTTTATGTGGCTGCACATGGTAATACTCAGTGGCATGCAGTGGTACTCTGTTGGCACAAGTCCAAAGGTGGCATAGGCTTAGCACCGTAACTGCAGCTGCCATTCAGCAAGGTTTCTGCGGGATCTCCTGCGGTGTATTGTAAGATAGCGGTTTGAAAGTTGTGGGGGAGAGTGAGTGGTTTATGTACAACTTAGATACGCATCGCTTCTTGCTGTCCATACTGTAGACCTTCAGTGTAACTAGTTAAATGCAGAACTGTGCCAGAAAGAAATCAGCCTAACACAAACAAACAAAAGTATGGTTGGTTTCTGTTCAGGCTTACTGATGGCATACAGTAGCATATGCACCTACAGAATTAAAGAATTGTTGTGACTTGTGCAACCCTTGTTTAGACATATTTAAGTGGAACTAGTGTAAAAAGAATCTTTCGGTTGGGAAAGTTGGTGTTTTGGTCTTAAAGTGAGATTTGTAACATCCACAAGTCGCTGGTATCCTGTCCTTCCTGACTTGTCAGTTTTTGTGCAGGAACTGTGTATCCTGCCTTCTGCCAGTAGAGGCCATAGTCATTACAGTTGCTGAGTAGTGAGTAGCCTCGGCATTTTTGCTTCCTCAAGACCAGCCTTTCTGGGAGAAATTCATTTTTGGCAGGCTGCAGTACAAGGAATAGATTGGGTCACTGAGCCACTTCTAGAGGAAGCCAGAGGGACAAAACCAGGGTGCAGGGGAGCTGAGGGAAATTTGAGAGACTGTAAGTTAACAAAAGGACAGGAACATTTTGGGGAAGGGCAAGAGAGGAAGAAATAAGAAGTGAAACAGTAAAGACAAAGAGGAAGAACAGTGTCGGGAGGGCTGGTCTTTGAAACTGCTGCATGATGGGAGAAGCCTCTATCTAGAAAGAGCCATCCTGGGCTTGGTCTTGTCCGCAGATATTTTTCACACAGTGCTGATCACTGCATGCTTCCTCTTTCAAACTGCAATTGGAGTCTTGATTCAGTTAAGACACAGAGGAACTCATGCAGAGGGAGAGACGCTGGGGCATGGGATGACATGGAGACAGAACCATTTTGGACCTGAAGATCAGATAGAGCGCTGTGCTGCTCCTAGCCTTTGGATAAATGGACAGCTTGTGCCGGTGAAATAAGTCACACACGTTTTCTGAACTGTTACTAGCGTGTGCCTTTTGGAAGGAATTTGTATGCCTCATTCTATCAAAGGGTATGTTACAATTTTGAGTTTATAAAAGTAGATAGGGTAAAATCAATGAATGATTGTTTTCATTGCAAAATTTTAACAAGTTTCAGCTCTCCTAGCTGTCTCTCTTCATAATGCTGACTTCACAAGCTTCAGAGGTTCTGGTAGCTGTACTGATGGCTGACCATATATTTGCTGCTGCAAACAAAAAAAAAAAAAAAAAAGGAAGCTACTGGTGACCAGCAGATTGAACTGGGAACCTTAGCATTGAAGGTGGAGTTCTATAACACAAAGAGGTTGAAAATGCCGAAAGTTAATTATTGCTTAAGTTTTCTTGTAAATAGGGAAGTATATTACATAAATAATTTCAAAGGAATGTTTAGCCTTTTGGTTCCCTGTATTCACTGGGTACTGTTGCTGAATTCAGTGCTGATAGTTGACTTTTCCTAAATTTAAGACAGAATCTTCCATGAAAGTGCATGTTAAAAATAGGCTAGGTTGAGTTGGAGAGAGACTTCAGAGAAAGGAGGTAAGTCGTGGAGGATCTGGTGACACAGCAGGACAGTGGGACTGAGATTTTTTTTTAAATGGGAAGATGTAATTGATTCACCCTTCCCTCACTGTCTTTTAATTAGGATTTATGTATGGGAGCAAATGTACTGAGCTGTACTGTATGCTGGGAAGTCCTGGCTGTGCTGCTTAGTGTGTCCCCTTAAAACAAAAGCAAAACCTAGTTACTTTTGTCGTTTGTTTACCATTTTTTCTTACAAGCACTGTAATAATTAATTTCCTGAAACTAGAACCATGATAGGTGGAGTAGGGAACTGCTGCATTCTGACCACAGCTTATTACTTTGTTATAACGTACTTTTTGTAAGTCATGTGACAGTATAGACCGTAGTACAAAAGGCAGTACTTTTCCTGGAACTTTAGAGACTATGGCTGTCTCACTTTTTTCAGAGTTGTTTCAGCAGTTCTCCAGCTTGACCTCCCATGTAAGTGCTGTAAAGTTGTTATTATTATTATTACTGTTATTATTAAACAGTTTCCTTGTATCAGTTATATCTTTGATTTAGTAAAGTGGGACAAAAAGACAGAAGCAGTTAAACGCTTTTTTAGTGTGCTCCCTGTATTTACAGTCAGGCTTAAATATAAGGTGTAGGTGGCACTTCTGTTCTAATTGCAGTAATTTTGTGGGTTTGAATCTTATAGCCTTTGAGAAATAAAAATGAAAATTCCCTTTACCCGAAAGATGTACAAGCTCATGCCTTATGCCTTAAACAAAAGGCATGATTTATGTGAGAAAGAAGAGTAACTTCATAACTAGCTACCAAGAAAGTAGTATTCTCTTTCTGTGTGGATATAAAAATACACAGTCAGGTCTGAGGTCATTGAATCATGAGGTTAAGCATGTATGATTCATTCAGATACTAGTGGTTTTGTGGTGATACAGGCTGAATGGTATGGATTCTAGGCTGTTTAAAAAGTTCTGTTTGAATGGATTTAAAGAAAACAGTATTTGGAGGCAGAGCGTGCCTTGTATATGCCACATCACATGCATGGTTTCTGTTATATAAGTTTTTTTGATAGACAAAGGTGTAAGATTCAGTTGTATGTTCGCTCTTGCTAACTAACAAGTGGGCAAGGGCATGCCACGAAAAGCTGCTTTGCTGCAGAGTGGTCCTTGGAAGTATTGTTGTCTGCTAAGTTGTGGGGTTTTTTTTTAAATGTTTACTGTAGTACTGATTCAGTTACTCAGCTGGGCTACCTTGGAGTTGTTAGCCCTGTTATTGAAACATTTGCAGTAGCAGTAACATTAAAAGGGATTGCTTAATATTCTGGTAGCATAGGAGCAGGAAGATTTGATTTGCTGTTGTAAGCTTTGCTGTCTCTCAGTGAGTTCTATGGGACAAGAGACCTCTACTGAATGCATTTCTATAGAGATTCTCTTCAGAGATTCCTAGGTGTCTTCAGTCTAAGGCAGAGAGAACAAAGTGGCAAATGGTTCTCTTACCAGAGAGGCAGTGGAGGCAGGTCTTTTAAGTGTCAGGGTGAGATAGTTGGAAGGCTTGCACTTGGTATTTTCTAACTTTCTCTTGTCCTGAAAAGTTGGATCCATAAGCCAAGCTTAATATTTCTAAAGCTGATGGAGGAAGTGGTGGTGAAGGGAGGTGGTATTTGACATTCAGTGAAACAAACTAGTTTGACAAGAGTTCTCCTGGCGTTTTTAAAAAGGTTGACGTGATCTGTATTTGATTTGAATATTACAAATGGATTGAGAGCTGGGAACTGAGTTTTTCTTAATGCAGATAATCCAAAACCAGGAAGAAATGCTTTGGCTATGCTGACCAGGGTCAGCAGCAGTGCCTAAAGAAAGGAGAAGCCAGATAGCTTATACTTAATGTGGACTTCTTTGTTATGATGTAAAACCTGGCAGTCTCGTCTGCTACATAGTCTGTATTTCAGACTGGCAAGTGACTCTTGCTCCCAAATGGGATCAAACCTCAAAAAAAAGAAAAAAAGGCAGCAGCAGTCTGCCGGGATTGTACACCCTGTACATCTGTACATCCCACTGCCCCGCCACACCATAGGAAGCGAGAACAATCTCTGACTTTCTCTGTCAATTTTGCTTTGTACAGAGTTTTTTATATTCCTTGTTAAGTTGAGAGAACCAAAAGAGCCAAGCATCAAAGCTATGATAGCAAGACAGCCTCTCTGTACTGAAGTACTTTTGACCGTGTGTTTTTATTTTGGGCTGTTCTACATGATATGATACCTTTTACAATCATGTTCTTGCACTAATGTTACTGACAAATGGCATAACTTCTGTTTGTGTTTAGATCCAAATCCTGATGTGAAATGAGTACAGACTTCCACAAACTCCTTTTTGACATTTCTGAGGCTTTGGTCACAGATGAACTCGCAGCTCTAAAGTTCCTCAGCCTGGAGCACATCCCCATGAGGAAGCTGGAAGTGATCCAGGAGCCCAAGGCCTTCTTTGAGGTGCTGCAGGAGAAAGACATGATCGAGGTGGGAAGCCTGTCCTTCCTGAAGGAGCTGCTCTACCGGATCAATCGGATGGACCTCCTAGCTGCCCACCTGGGCTCCAGCCGAGAGGAGATGGAGAGAGAGCTTCAGATCCCGGGCAGGGCAAAGGTGTCAGCTTACAGGTAAGCACAGATGTAGTAAACCTTTGCATGTACAATGTACAACAGTTCTGTTGTGCGCTGTCTTGTTTTCTGTCTGCACTTGTCTTACGAACATCCCAGCACAACTGTATTTATGATAGCATGACTGCCTGCCATGGTGAGTTTTACATTTTGCAGTTTCAATGTGTAATTGTGGTGTGTACTTCTCATAACTTTCTTCATCGGTCTTTTTCTGTTCTTTATTGCCAGGCAACTGCTATATGGAATTGCAGAAGACTTGACTCCAGAAGATGTCAAGAGTGTGAAGTTCCTGCTCCAGAAACAAATACCAAAGAACAAGCTCCAGGATAATGCTGTATGCAAAGTGACCTTGATAAGTTTCTTGCAAGGCTAGTTCAGAGCCTGCTAGTTCTTGTAAGAAGCGAGAAAAGAGAAAGCAGTCTTCTGTCACTAAAATCTGTTGTTGAAAGAATTCTGATGTTAGCTGCTGTGTGAAGGAATGGGCCCTTTTTTTTTTTTCTCATTGTATCTTTTCTCTGCCCTTTTGTGCTCTGCTGTTCCTAATTTCCCTCCACCACCTGTTTCCCTAATCTTTTCTCCTTGCAAAACCCATCATGCTCTTCATCTTTGCTTGGCATTTATAAGACATGTGACATATGCTGTATCTAGGAAGAGTGATGTTTGCTGGAAGAAAAACAATGTTTTCGAGAAAGAAAATGGAATTCTAATGTGAGTTCAACTACAAATTTTTGCGTGTCGCTGGGTATGTTTTCTTCTTTATTGTAATTTGGGGTAACAGCATTTTGTTAACTCCCCCCACAAAAGTATTAAGAGGTTTGATGAGCTAGTTTAATGCTTGTGTTGTAAATAACAAACAGTGTTACAAAAATGCCTGGTATTATTAAGAAGCTTCCTTGAAAGTCGTATTTGTATTGTGGTACCTATAGGAAAATTAGCAGATTTACCTCCAGCTTGGTGGACTATTGAGATTTTAAAAAAATTAGTCCTGAACACCTTTTCTGTAACAGAAAATGTAAAATGGCACAGATAAAATGACTTAACAGCACTTCATCTGAACACAGAGGCATGTTGTTATCCACATCAGCACTTGGCACTGCTGAAAAAAAGCAGGATAAGCTAGCCATAGGCAATTTCTAATGATCCTGTCTTAACCTTAGTGATGTGTTTCTGCAGATGCATTGCATCCTGACCCTTGTTTTAATGAGGTTTGGAGGAAAAAGAAATTGGACTTTAGCTGGTCGGTCTCTGGGAATGAGGATGTAGTCTTCTGCTCTGTCCAGAAGTGCCTGATACTGCAGTTATTGAAGGTCACTGCATGACTTCGGGTTACATGTTTTTGTTTTACCAGTCAATGTTGAAAGTCTTACTGGAAATGGAAAGAAATGGGATAATTAAAGAAGATGACCTGGCAATGCTGAAAGAGATATTAAAGGGATTTAGAGCTGACATAAAGAAAAAAATTGATACCTATGAAGAAAAAAAAAAAGGTAAATTATTTAATGTGCTGTTTAAGAGTAGAGACGGGGGGTTTTTGTGATTTTTGTGGCTCCATCCTTGGCAGCTTAGGAGAGTCCAGAGATAGAAGAGAGACCTTACAGTATGCTAGGATAGGCAGAGCGTCTCTTGATACCTGTGGCTTCTGAAGTTTTCTGCTACTTCATTATCCCATCATACCTTCTTGTATCGCTGCTTGAAGTACGTTCCGTGCTTTGTAAATGGTCTGATTCTCCCTTCCCTTTGCCTTAAATGCAATTTTTCTCTTCAGGAAACAGTGCAGTGCTGGTTTTGGACCAGTATAGCTTTTCAGTCACTGAAAGAGACTGGAAGTGACAGTTGCCTTGGGGAAGCTTGTACTGGGATACTGTCAGCATTATTTTCTGTTAGCCAGGCTGTTTGCTCTGAGCCAAAGGAAAAGTCCCTGGAGACCAGGTACTTGGCTAAAGTGTAATTATTAGCTTTCTATACCAGATACGAAATTTCAAGGACTTCAGTCTGTCTGGGCTGTTGCATATGTGGTGGTGACTTCCAACACAACAGTTGGGCCTTACTCTTTGGGATGTGTCAACCAACAACAGCTGAGACCTATTACATTTTTTCCCCAGAACCTCCTTTTGGATGACTCAGGACATGTCTTCCCTTAGACATATCTTTATGGCCCACGCAGTTCCGTGTAGAGATACTGACGAGTTTCCCCAGCATGTCTTTATGCTGCTGACCTGTGCTTGTGTCTCTAAAAGCGCGGAAGAAAATTGCCAAGGGTGGCTAGTGTAAGCAAGTCCAGTGTCGGGGGAATGGCTTTTTAATAGTATCGTTATTTTGTCCCCCTTGATAAGTAGAAAAAGAGCATGTCTTACAGATCTTGTTGCCCTGACAGTTAAATTCTATTTAAATGTATCTGTGTAACTTGTAAAAGTGATTTATTTCCTTGGGTAGAGTCATGGGTTTGATGATTTCTTCGCTTATTTCAGGCAGTTGTATTCAAAGAAGTGTTTTGCGGCTTTGAGGGCATCTTCCGTTATGCTGGTATTCTGCATCCTTGGTGCATCCAAACAGTAGAGTTAACTGGAGAAGAGACAGGGGCCTCAGAAGTAAAATAACTAGCTGTAGCGTGCCGCTGTATCTCTTTCACTTATGTATCCCATAGTGGAGATGCTAGTGAATGGCTTGCTTGGGATGACGACTCACATTCAGCCTTCTATTATCTAGATCTTGTTACTAGTAAAAGAGTAGAGAAAAAATGGAGCACAGCTCTGCACAGCTTCAATAACCAGCAGTCTGTGAAACTGGAACCCTGCTTGGCCCAGCTATACAAAGTGGTAGTTTCTCACTCCACCTCACTCCTTGTATTGTGTTTCTGAGTGTTGAAACACGCACAGTGGAAGATTTATCTTTTTAGTCCTAAAATGTTCTCTTTATCATCACCCTTTTAGAAAATTATTCTAAGGAAAAACTCCAATATCCAGTGTCTGTGTCTGCGCATCCAGCAGGACAAGGAGCAGAGGGGGAGACACCACACCTGGTGAGAAATACCTCAAGATTACCTTTAAAGTATTTGTCCAACTCTTGGGAGGGAAGAGCATAAATTCTTAAGACTAAGCAGGTGGAAAAGCTGAAAGAGGGAGGGGTTCTGGCTTTGTATGTTGGCCTTGGAACAATTCCCATTTTTAAAAAAACAAGACCAAGCCTTGTTCCTTTGTGAGGACCTAGTTGTCAGCAACCTTTTAGACCAGAAATGAAGGAGCGGCTGTTGTGTGAAGAAAACCAGTCTTAACAATAATGGAGACCGAGACATTAAAGTCCTGGCCAGGATATTCCTGGACAGATGGAAAGGGATCAACAGAATCTGCCACCTCAGTAGAAATCCACAACAACTCTCAGAGGGAATGGTAGGGTGCAGGAGCTTTTCCTCTGCACATGCAAATTCGTGTTTCTGGATACTCACTTGTTCCCGTGCCAAAATCATGTCCTAACCACAGAGACAGAGGAGGGATTTAGAGAGGCAAAGCAGAGTCCTCTCCCCTGTAGCTAGCCTGTATTCTTAGGCTTTCCTTTCTTATATCTTGGCCCTCATGAGTTTTTTATGCTTGGACATGAAGGACCAACAGTCTGTGTATAGCATATTTCTCTTTCAGATGCTTGGCACTGCTTTCTTACCTGCTTTCTTTGTTTCTACAGCTTGTGGAATCATACAAGATGAAAAATAACCCCCATGGTTTCTGTGTGATTCTCAACAACTACATTTTTAAAAATCCATATGAAGCCAGAGAAGGAACAGTGAAAGATGGAGGTAAGTAGTTTTTTAATCCAACTACTGGTTTGGGTTTTTTTGCTGCTAATTCTCTGAAAGAATTATCTAGTCTTTCCTGTGAAGAAGAATCATGTCTGTTGAGCTCCTTTGCCTCCAGAGTAACTGGAATGACAGTCACTGTGGAAATTGGAAATATGCCACTTTCAACAGTTTAGCTGATGGCTTAAAGAAGGAACCACTTTCTGTTTTAGGAAAAAGCATCGTCTTAATTGGTCATATGTACCGAATAGTGAAGGAGGGATTACTATTCTATCTTTTCACTTTTTGATTGTTTTTAATTCTTGGCTATCATGGAATAATATTTTTAAGTCCTTAAATTCTCTTTAATGCTCAAATAAATGCTACTGCTTTATGATTTTCCTTAAAGCGTGTTTTCCTGCAAGAATTACTTTTAAGGTTAACTTAAGAAAGCAAAATCTGTTTCATGAAAGCACACATCACCCATATTTTGACTCCATCAAGCCTGTCTACAGGCTGCTTGCTTCCCAGCTACTTTCTCACCGCTGACACTACAGTTAAGTCAACATTTGCTGAGCAGTCTGCATAGCATTTGTTAGCGGGTTACTCTGCTTTCCTTCTTGCTGCATTGATCATTCCCACAGAATGAGGGACCTAGTTCGTTTAAGAGTGGCATAATTTGTCGTTCTAGAGAGGTGCCTCTTCTTTACCTTGGTAAGTGTTGTTCTTAAGCATCTGAGATTACTATGCAATGCACAGTTAAAGCTTGCTTTGACCCAATAAGCTTCGCTGATTTGTACCGATTAATCACATAATCTGAATCCTGTTTTTGTTTTAGATAGTGTGATGCTTCACTCATTTGTGTTTAAAAAAATAAAATTAAGCATTTGGGGTTTTTGATTAGATTTGGCAGGCTAAGCGTCAGTCAGGTGAGTTTGTTGGTGGGATCTGAACGTTTCTGATCTACCACACAGACACTGATGTTTCGGCATCTCCCCTGTCACTGTTTATGTTTAACAAGTGCCTTCTGACTTTTTTTCCCAGAGGCTGTGAAGAGGGTCTTTAAATGGCTTCAGTTTGAGACAGTTGAGCACATGGATCTAGAAGCAAAGCAAATGTATGCAAAAGTTAAAGAATACAGCAAAAAAGATCATAGTAACATGGACTGTTTTGTTTGCTTCATTTTTTCCCATGGTGAAAAAGACAAAATAAAAGGTGTTGATCATGAGTTTGTAAATATAAAAGATTTACTCTCCTGCTTCAGTGGATCTAATTGTCCTTCGCTTGCTGGCAAACCCAAGCTGTTTTTCATCCAGGCTTGCCAAGGCTCTGTAGGTCATCTGGCTGTCACAGTAAAAGAAGACTTTTCTGGCCATCTTGAGACAGATGCTACCCCTCTGACTTCCATTCCTGATCAGGCTGATATCCTGCTTGGCATGGCTACAGTGGAAGACTATGAGTGCTACCGCTGTACAAAGACTGGCAGTGTTTACATTCAGTGCCTCTGTGACAAGATGCAGTTGCTTTGCCCACTGTAAGTACTATTTTTAATTCATGAACATTCAGGGTACTGCAGACAGACATACTTAAGCATGCTGTGCCAAAACATCAGTGTTTCAGCTGTGCTATATACTGCTTTTCACCTGCAGGACAGCGCAGAACAATAATTATTCTGGAATTGGGCATTGTTATTCTTCTACAGATGAACCAAAGTACCAGGTGGCTTTGCCTAGTTTGCCTGTGACAGAACCAGGGTTGTAATGCTGGAACATTATGTGTAAACAAGTATGTGTATGTGTGTGCATGTTTTTTAACATTTTTGACTGATAAGTGATTTTTCTTCCAGTGACACCTGATGAGAGGTGAATTTGTTGAGTGATTATACAGACAAAAAATATCAGTGTTCTTTAGTCATAATTTTCATTGTTGCCTCCCTCTTCTTCCCATCATAAACTTGATTTAGAAAACAGAATTTCTCTTCAGACATCATGTTCACATGGGTGGAGAATGCATAGGTTTGGTTCTGTTTCATCGTAGCACACTCCTCTGACTATAACCAAAGAAGGGGACTGCTTTTTCTGGTAAAGCGATGCTGTGCAGACGTTGCTTTTATTCCCCCAGGGTGAGAGGAAGATACCAGCCTTCCCTTTGCACCTTATTGGAGCAAACATAGATCAGCTTCTTGGCCTAGCTGCAAGTACCATGTATTTCAATGTAACTTTTCTTCATTTTTTTTCAAGGCGCAAGGATCTCATAACCATCCTGACAGAAGTGAACAAGGAAGTGGGAGGAAGAGTATTAAATGGATGGAAGCAGATGCCAAAGATAACGTCAACCCTACGGAAGCAATTGATCTTTGAAGTTCCACAGTGTCAGTCAACTGAAAAGTAGAAACATGAAAATACGCTCGGTTAGGAGTCACATCTTGAATGGTCTTCCACAGGAAAGAGAATTTGCAAGAGAAATTATCTGGCTCTGTGTAGTTAGCCGCAGTCCTTCAAGGGGTCATGGGACCTAAATTTTCCAATTCCCATGTTTAATCAGTCTCCTGACACCTGGATCTGTAGCAGTTTGGTAAGGCCGTGGAGGAGTACAGGTCTGGCTTTCTGTTCTGCAGAAGCAGTGGAGTGTGTTCAGTCTGGGTTTCAAGGGAGGAAGCAACTCTAATTAGTGTGATTTTTAAAGAGTTACTGGAAATGCCAGTGGAAGTCCCATTTCTGTCCAAGTTGTAAGTCCCTGAAATCCGAAGAAAAGAATGGATAGATTCAGAATGCTAGGTCCCTTCCTAGGGAGCATGTATAAGATTGTAACTGGTTTACCTAGAGGTGAATCACTGGCTGTCTCTGGAAGCTGTGTAATTTTTCGTGGAAAACAACACCTCTGTCCAGAAGGACCAAAATAAGATGATTATGATAATACAAGTTCAGTTCTTTTCCTCCAAATATTTGGTTTGCTTTATGTTGTTAATTTACTTGGCTAAACAGCACTGCTGTTTGGTTTTTAATAGTAAGGGTTCTAATTCTGTTTTTTCTCAGAGCTCTTAGGGGACAGTCTGTTTTGAATGGCTGTCTGCCACTGGAAGGAAGGTCCCATTCCATTAGATCCACTACTCTGAGATGCCTTCTGGCAACAGACTAGCTCCTGTGGACTCTTCTTTTGTTGTAATAAATACTATTGTTGTTCACATCATCTTTGTTTGTGGTGTGTTTCTCTTTTGGATGAGCTGACTGAGGGACAGTCGGCAGGATGAACACTTCTACTTCAGCAGAAGTTGTTATTTTGCTGTCACTGAAGTATTCGATGGCCGCTACCCTGAGGGTTAGCATATTGATACCCCTTCACTAGCAGCTGAAGAGATGGTAGGAAACAATAGGTTTTAAGTTCAGGACTTTCATGACAACGGCAGCTGATGCCAGTGAGGCTGCTCTTACCTTGCATCCTCGGCAATGTGTAGGTGGTGTGTGGAAGCTGTATGTGATTCTAACGGCTATGTTCCTTTTGAGTTTACAAGAAAATAAAGGATGGATTTGAGACACTTTGTAACTTAGGCTTTTTTTAGTTTGTATTTTTTGGAAATCCATGTCTAGCCATAAAGTAGGGGTTCTTTATTCAATCCTGCTTGTGTTCTTGAAATGAAACCTTTTTTTTCCCCAGTTCCACACAACGTGTTTGTTGGCAATTGCATTTTGCTCCCCTTGCCCTTTTTCACCTTCCAAGTAAAAGGGAGAATGCCCATTCTTAGAGTCACAGCTCTGTTCACACCGATTTCATGAACAGATATTACAAGCACTATGTAAATGAGAGTGCTCACCATCGTGACATTGGGCATCCCCAGTCACAATGGAACATGTGGGTTGAAGCCAGCTCAAGCCTACGGCTCTTTCCAAAATTTAGATGTTTTATCAGTTGTCCAGTTTTTATACTTTTATGTATTCACACCCCCCATGCTGGTCTGGCTAGTTCAGGAAGACATTATTTTTTATTAATTGTCTTGCGGAACTTGATATTCACAGGTGCAGCTGTCTTCTCTAAAACTAAGATTATCCTCCAGTATCCCTGATGTTGAGGTAATTTGAGCTTTCTTTATGATATAGTCTTCCCTGAGATCATTGGATTTTTGCCCTTCTTCTCTGAGCTGGCCTCTCCTGGTGGGAGTATGCTGGTCAGTCACACCCTGTCATTAAATTGGCATGGTATTTTGCTCTGTTAAAATCATGCCACCTCCATAGCTATCGTTATTGTCTGCTGATGAAGATCTACTAGAAGGGAGAGAAAGCCCCATCAAAATCCTCTAGAGGACTGCAGGAAGTAGGCATACTGTGATTTTATATGTGGCTCATGCAGTGATCAAGGAAGGAGAAAACCTTCAGTTTTATGGTTCTGAGCAAAGTATGCTGACACACGCCTGCAGCAGGGTGGCTGGTATGTTCTTGCATGTATTTGAGGCTCTCCCACAGAATGGAGAGGTAAGAAGGAAGTCGGATCTTCAATTTTCTGTTTTTCCTCTGTAGTACAATTTGGAGAATGGTGAGGGGCAATCACCTTTCCTCTCTGAAGGCCCTCAGCTTTAGTCACTTTGTCTGTCCTCCCTTTTCTTCAGCTCCTGGCTGGGAGGCCAAATGCTGTAGCAAAACAATCCTGGCACTCAATTCTGTGTCTTGTCAGGCAGCAGAAGTGCTACCACCAGAAACTGGAGTGAGAAAGTTGGTAGGAAAGCGAAGCTGGTGAGTTGAAGTGCTGCAGGCTTAAGCTGAAAGCAGGCAAGATCAGAGTGCTGCTGTTTGAAAACGGAAATGCTTAGAAGAGTTGGGGAGGACTGTTGGCTGCAGAGGCGGAAATAATGTTATTCAGTGGCATGAATCCCTGCCCAGTCGTTTGCATCTTGCTACCTATTCTTTCAGTTTAACATCAGTTCCCCAGGGAGCTGTTTACACCCACCTTCTGTGGGGAGTTTGTCATTCTCTCCACCGTAATGGTTTTAGGGTGACTTGCTAACGCGCTGCTTTTGGGATGGGCTGGCAGTATATGTGAGGAGCCTGCCCGTCTTCACAGTGCTCCCAGCTTCCTCCATTCCACGGGCTGCTGTAAGTATGTGTTTTCCCACTGCCTATATAAGGGTTCACTCTTGGTTCTCAAAGTGGTGTGAAATTCAGGTACTGTGGAGTTTTGATTAGTTGAACTCTTGGCTGTGTCTGTGATCTGTAAGATCTTGTGCAGGAAATCTTGAAGCCCAGGGAGAAGTTGGGAAACAAAATTACACACCATTTAGGAGCTAGATTTTTCTTGGGAGATGTCGAGTGTTCAGACCTTGCTGATTACCCTTTTTATTCTGACCCCTGACTAACACGGGCACATTCTCTCTGAAATTATTCGTATCTGCCTCTGTTCGACTAGAGATGTGTCAAATTATGAACAGAGAATGGCATGTTTAATCTGTAATGTGCTAAAAAATGTAGTTGAGATCTTTGGGAATTCCCAGATACTCGTTTCTGTGTGTCCTTTCTGTAATTGTGCCTTTGCTTGTCACTGTATCTGTTCTGTTATTGACAGCCACAGGAATTCCCCAGGACCTGAACATGGCTGGTGCTTGTGGGTGCAAGCTGTAATACATTTCTAACTTGGTGGAACATTATTCTGGACATGTTTTCTGAGCTTAGCCTGGGTTTTTTACATTAGTTTTATATTTGTGTAGCCACTTTGTGTTTAGGCCTGGTTTGTCCTGGCATGTTAGTGCAAAGAGAAGGATCCATACCTCCTTCAGTCCCTTGACTAGGAAGAGCTTGTTTTAACATGACTTGAGGGCATGGTTAGCTCATAGGCTGTTAAAAAAGTGTCTTGCTATAGTCAGATTACTTCCACCTTTGACCCAACTTGCCACACATGCAGTAATCAAATATCTTGCGTAGGGTTTTGAATATTGGTAAGCCACTTCTGTGATGATAACAATGTAAAGATTTCTGCTTTAATATATTGTCAAAACTGTTTTGTCCTGGTTTTGGGGAGGAAGGGACTCTGCTTTTAAATCAGTGCTTAGCAGGAGCACTATTTCTTTATTTGGAGAGTGTGGATGCTCTGAGGGTTGCTCTCCTGCTGAAGGTGAGCACTAAGGTGTTAATGTTCAGTTTCAGAAGTATGAAATGCCAGCTGGTATAACCTCTTCCCTCCTCCCTCCCATTGTTGTGCAATACCATCTGTGGAGGGTGCTGCACCAGAGGGTGTATCAGAGGTGGTGCACCATCTCAGGGTCTTACGCCATCGTGCAGTGCTCCTGCGAGCCTGCTCCTGTTGCTAGAAGGGTCTTCAGCAAATCTGAGAGGGGTGGGAAGGGACTGGTGCCATGGCCAGTGGCTGTCAGGGAACGGGGCCAAATGCTGCACTGAGCGGGCTGCATTGCCTGCCAGCTGCCCCAAAAGGCTTGCAAGGAGCCAGTCAGTGGCGCCGCGAGCTTCTTTCTGTTTGTATTAAAATGGCAATGACCTGCGAGTGCCTTTAAACCGGCGGGAGGTGACTGCAGGAAAAGTGTGGGCGCAGGCAGGCGTTTGGGCCTGCCCCAGTGTGTTCAGTTTTCTCAAGAATGGACTCAAGAACAGCCAGTGCCTCGTGCCTGTGAGCGCAGCGGGCCTAAAGTCCGCCCGAGAGAAGTCCTCTGTGGCAGACGCCCCGCTTTTTCGTTAAGCTGTGGGGTTTTTTTGGTTTCCTCGTTGCAGTGAGAGTCCCGGAGGAACTACAGCTCCCAGGAGCCCGGCGGCGGGCGGAAGCGCGGCGGCGGCGGGAAAGCGCCCTCTGCCCGCGGCCGGGGCTGGCGCCGCCGCGGGGCGATGGAGTTCCCCAGGCGGCGGCTGCTGGTGGTCAGCGAGGAGCTGGACGAGGCTGAGCTGGCGGCTCTGAAGTTCCTCAGCCTGGGGTACGTCCCCATGAGGAAGCTGGAGGCCATCCGGAAGGCACAGGAGTTCTTCGAAGCACTGCAGGAGAAAGGCATGATCGAGGCGGGGAACCTGGACTTCCTGAAGGAGCTGCTCTACCGGATCAGTCGGATCGACCTCCTGGAAGCCCAGCTGGGCTCCAGCCGGGAGGAGATGGAGAGAGAGCTTCAGATCCCGGGCAGGGCACGGGTGTCGGCCTACCGGTGAGTGGCCGGCGGGGTGGCCGGGCGGCCCGGGGCGGGGGTGCCGCACGCCGCCGGCGGCCCGGCTGAGCCTCATCCGGAGCTCGCCTCCTGGCATTGGCCGCCCTTCTCGTGTGTAAGCTTTTGCCGGTGGCCTGAACACCAGGCTAAGGTTTGGAAGCGCGCAAGCGTCTTCCAAGAGAAAGCAGGTACAAGCCATGCGGAAAGCTGAAATTTCTGCTCAGTAAAAGGGATAAAATTAAAGCCGCACCTTTCTGACATACTTACCAGCCCCCAGAGGCCTCCCTGCGCGGGTGCTGCGTGGTGCAGAAGTGACTGGGCGTGAGGCTTTGTTCTCCGCTCCAGAAAGTTTCAGCGCGGTTTTGATTTTACGAAAACAGATCTTTTCAGTTGCAGGTGAAAAAGCTTTGACTTTAGGCTGTTCTGGGGCTGACGACCTCCAGTTCAGAAAGGAAAAAAAAAAAAAAAAAGAGGAATCCGTGCTTGGGGCAGGAGGAGCGAAGGGGGCAGTTCAATGGTACAGTGTTAAATGTGCTAAAAGGGACCTGCTGGGGAACATGGTGAAACAGTGTTCTCCACTTCTCTTTCTAGATACCTGCTCTTTCAGCTGTCGGAAGACATCACTGAAGATGAGCTGAAGTCTTTCAAGTTTCTTTTGGGGAAAGAATTACCAAAATGCAGACTAAACCCTAAGACTGTAAAAATTTCTTTAATCCCCCCCCCGCCCCCTTTTTGTTTTCAGTGATTATTATAATTCATAGAGGCAGTTGGGTTGCTATGAGGGGAATGAGTGACACTCTTACAGTGAAAACACCGTAAGAAAAAGGGTGCACCTGGAAAGGGATTATGGGCTTTCCTGTGCATATGGACTTATCTGTGCTAGTGTTATGTGTAGCTTTTGCAGCAGTGTCACAGCCCAGAGCTCTGGGCCAGCCCTGCACCAGACACAGAGGCCTTCATGTCCAAGCACCACACGGGGCTTAGGGGGACTCAGTGGCCTTGATCAATGGCAGGCTGATGAGCACATTCACTCATCTTGCCCAACCAGTTTTCTTTTGGCTGCTTTCTAAGTCATTGTCAAACACAGAAAATCACCCACTGTGGCTGTTACTTTATGCTTTTGTTCTTTTTCTTTCCAAACTCAGAAAATACAGATCTAAGCAGCAGATGCTTACCAAGGCTAAGGCCCAAGAGCTTGGGAGTTTACAAATAGTCTTGCAGGAGAGCCAGCTCTCTTATGCTATCTCAGCCTGAAGTTCTGACTGCTGGGTACTTTGTTCTAATGAAAACTTGTAGCATTTTCCCTCTTTTCTTAGAGGAGAGACTGTGACCATCTAGTGATAGCTATTCCGGTAAATCCTTGGGGTGACCACCGTGCTCTGCCACTCACTGTTTGGCAAGAGCTTCTGTCCCTTGGGTCCCATTTTGCTTCAGAGCACTCTCTACACCATACTTGCATGGTTACACCCATTTTTACCATTGCTCAAGATGGTCACTACAGTGATTCTTGTGTTTCACTTAAGTGCACAAGATAGCCAGTGTAAGTCAAATGAAAGCAGTCATTAAAAATGACATTATATATTCCTGAATGATCACCATTAGATCTCCTGAATTGGATCTTATTAAATCTCAGCATCGGAATGGAAGTGGGTATGTTTTGAGAAGACGTTTGTACTTGCAGTACTTAACAGGTTTTGTTGAACTAGGCTTAATTGACTCAGCTGAGGTCTCAACTGAGCTACCAGTCAGCTGGACTGACTCTGTGGGTCGCATGTGCTGTCAGTAGTTAAAGCTTAGATGCACATGCACATGCTGCAACTTCCCTCCCAGTGGCAGCATGGATGTGCCCTAAGAGCAAACTACCTTTCTGATTGCCCAGACAATGCTCGACATTTTCACTGAAATGGAGAAGAAGGGGATTTTGGGAGAAGACAACCTAAGTATCCTGAAGAGAGTCTGTGCAGAAATTAACATCAGCCTGTCAAAGAGAATTGAAGAGTATGAATTAAACCTATTTGGTAAACAAAACAAACCAAAAAGTCCTCTTCCCCATAGTTATTCTTGAAATGACACGTAGGTATCGTACAGGACTAATAATGAGTGCTTTTCAGGTGAAGAAGAGATGCTGATCACAGAGGAACAGAGGGGCTCCACAGGAGGCCCTGAAGGTAATTGAAACTTGACAAATTTATGTTGTGTTTTTTCACTCTTCTTCAGCTTTTGGACTCTACACCACTTGCATCTCACTTCTTTAAACAGATGACTCTTTAAAAAGTGATCAAGTATCCAGTTACTTAGTAACTGATCACAATACATTTTACTGCCTTTTAGTTGATTAACTAGTGGGTTATAGCTAACAGGAACAGCTGTTCAACCACAATTCAGTGTTTTTAGAGAACAGTGTTACCCTGGCAGATACTTGCAGAGATGGAGAACAGGAGCAGAGCTTCTCTCCTTTCTCTAGCGCTATGTTCTGTACTTAAACTTCTTTGTCTGTATTCAGCCGGGCTGGCATCATCTGTGGCACCTGATTCTCCTGGCAGTTGGAATGAATCTTCCAAGGTAAGTCAGTTTGTTTCTTAGAAACATCATCATTTTGTCTTAGATCATCCTTCCATGAGGCAGTTGTTAAAAGCCCACCATTAAAAGCACTGCCTAGGAAAAGAAAAACGCACCGCTCTGTAACATCCTTTATTCTGAAGCTAAGTTGCAGGCAGCAGCTGCTGCAGTGTTAAAACTTCAGAAACATCTGCAGTGGTAGCAAGATAGGCTGAGTTTATTATACCAGGAAATATGCAGTTGGCAGATGGCTGGGCATGGAGAAGTGGGTGAACACAGCACCCCGTGTGGGCCGAGCATGATGGTGTGGGTCTGGCAGGGTGCTGTCATGCTGTGCACAGACTCACAGAGGCGGTGCGGCAATGCATTGCTGGGTCCTGGGAGCAAAGCTGTAAAGGGAGAGCTGCCTAGAGAGAAAGCCAGCTGGCTCTTTACCGTGCTGTGCCACTAGCAAGGGTAAAGCTGAGAAGCACCTGGAGGAAAACGCAGTAGTTTGACCAACAATTTTCCTTTTCAACAGCTTGAAGCTTACAAAATGACTAGTCGACCCCGTGGAGTGTGCCTGATCCTGAATAATCACGATTTTGCAAAAGCCAGGGAAGCAGTGCCAGAACCCAAAAACATGAAGAATCGGAATGGGACAGATGTGGATGCAGGTACAGAGAACATTAGAGATGAGTATCTTCAAAAATAGAAACATCATTTTGTTTCCTGTACTGAATTGCAGTCTTCCCTTTCTAGGATACTTTTGTTGTCATGGCTGAGTTGGCTGTCAAACTGTGAGAGTGCTGACAAACTAATCAACTCAGGTTTTTACTGGCTGACTCGGAACAATTCAGTAGCATTTTGCAGTTTTACTGAGTTTACTGCAATCTTAAGCAGCAACCTCAGCCTTGCCTTTACAAGCTAGGCTAGCTTTGTCTCAGCCTTATAGATACTACTTCTGAAATGCAGAGAATCAGAAACTGGTTTGCTGCTGAACCGGAATTGGGAGTTAGTTGTTTAACATCCAACTTAAAAAAGGGTGTGTGTGTGTGTGCCGATTTTAGCAGGCTGTCCTGCAGCAGCAGCATAGCTCATTGCAGGTCTTAGGGTCCGTGAGATGGGTGTATTTGCATTATCTATGCCAAGAGAGAAAATCCATCAATGGCCCTTCCCTGATGGAATTGAACTCCAACCTAATTCAAGACTCAAGAGTGCAAGGTTTCTCTTCCTGTGACTACCACTTGGGTAGTGCCCTCTCCTCTTGGGTAAAGCAACTGTGCTGTTCAGCACCTTTTGAGAGAAGAAGGGACTAGCTGTAAAGTGGGCGTTGGAAAGAGATACAGCTTTCGTAATAGTTCTGCACGCTTTGCAGAGGCAATACAAAATGGCAAGATTGCAAGGAAGCCTTATAATGAGAGTTAGAGGAACTCAGTAGAGATGTGATTAGACTACTAGCTCATTTTCAAAGCAGGAATGTAACTACCTGGAGAGTAGTGTAGCAGGACTTAAAAAAAAAAAAAAAGATTGTCTAGAAATGCAATTTGCAATTGCAGAGTCCAAACTTCATATAACGAAATGGCTCCAATCTCCCTTCTGTTTACTTTCCAGCGGCTCTAAGAAGAGTGTTTAGCAAGCTTCATTTTACAATAGCGGAATATAGAGATCTCACCGCGGAGGAAATCCGTAAGACTGTGAACATCTACCAGCGCGAAGACCACAAGGACAAAGACTGTTTTGTTTGCTGTATCCTGTCTCACGGGAAAAAAGGCATTATATATGGCGTTGATGGCCATGAAGTACCTATCCAGGAACTGACCACTTCTTTCACTGGACAGAACTGCCGCTCACTAGCTGGAAAACCAAAGGTCTTTTTTGTTCAGGCCTGCCAAGGTGATGCTTGCCAGAAAGGTGTGACCATCGAAACAGATTCTGGCGAGCAAGATTCTTCTGTAGAAACGGATGCAAGATTTCAGCCTGACTGCATCCCTGCAGAGGCAGACTTCCTCTTGGGCATGGCTACCCTGCAAGATTACGTTTCCTACAGAAGCCCAAGGCAGGGGACATGGTACATACAGGCTTTGTGCCAGCACTTGGAGTACAGCTGTCCTCGGTAACTATGTTTCCATAAGCTCCTTTTTGGCAACACCTGTATTTTCCTTCTGAATGACCAGAGTCTGATTTGGATGCAGAGGTAGATGACATGCAGTAGGCGTGCTGGCTCAGAGTCAAAACAGTAATGTAGGACAGAGCAACACTATGCAGATTATTCAAAGCAGTTTATATCCTGTTTAAAACAAGAGCCATTAGCACTGGCATAGATCAAGATACACGAAAATGTGGTCATTTTTCTGATGTTACCTGCCTTCCTAATACAAAACATACTTGTGTCTTTGCAGAGGAGAAGATATTCTCACCATTCTGACAGCAGTGAATCAAGAGGTGAGCAGAAAGACTTGCAAGCCGAATGCAGAGAAGCAGATGCCACAGCCCAGTTTCACATTGAGGAAAAAGCTCATCTTTCCTGTCAGCTAAATGGGAGGGAACTGCATGGCAGAGGGAGCTGCAGCAGCCTGGAATCGGCTGGTATCAATTAAGAATTTGGTAAAACATAACAGACTTTAAGTGTCTGCTCTCGCCCCAAGAGCAAGTGTTTTTATGGAAAATTCTGCCAAGGAACAAAACCCTTAAGAAATTTGTATTAATATGTATGACACTTTATACTTGAGAGCAGCTCTGAGCTGGTCTCTGATTTGTGGTTTGCTAGCTCAAATACACTCACTGTCCTCTTATCAGCTGTGCCACATCGCTGTTGCTTTAGTAAGGTATCTTTCAATGCAAATTTTAAAAGACAACTGTTATGAAGCCTTGTGTATTTTATTGCATAACTTTTGCAAAATAGAGGGGAGAGGTTGCTGCAAATTTTATAGGATATAATCAACTCACAGCAGTGTGTTTTGTTACTTCTCCCCACCACTTAGAATAATTTTTTGTCTCTTGGTACACCTGAAGAAAAAGTCAAGCACTTGTCCTCCAGCATCCTCAGCAGGATGTGGCTGTGACCTGCATTTCAGAGTAGTTAACAGTGAAAATCAGTTGCTCAGGTACAGCTTCATATTTGAAGATGTCCAGTTATCCTGCGTTCACTTACCTTGCTGATCTTCAAGTCTCAGTTCTAGACGCAACAAAGGAAGAAGTTGCTAGGTAAGTACCCAGCTCCTTAAAAACATCTTTATGTTGCCTCCTGTGATTAGTATGCATGCAGAACAGGGAGTGTTACAAGCTCTGAGCAGAAGCTAAATGTTTGTTAGTCTCTCTTGTGTTTTCTTTTGAATGAGATGTTTATTCTGTTATACCCTTGTTACAGCTTTCAGAATTAGCAATGGTTTCAATGTAGGTGGTTATTTACCTAAACAGATAGCTCTTCACTGTAGTTCTTTCAAGAGCCCAAGTCCTTCCCTGGACTCCTGTGCCAAATACTTCATCTCTCTTTGGAACCAGTTTGTGTCTGGGAAGATAAGGGCAGAGAAATTAGAGACATGAGAATGATTAGAACCTTAACAAGTGGCACAGGCAGCAAGCAGTTACAGAAACAGGCAAATCTATGCTTCCAATTTCTAGGAGTAATTTTCCAAGGTAGTTGTTGATGCTTGCTTAGGGATTCATTGAGAAACAATTGAAAGTTGTGCCAAAGCAAGGACAGCTTATATACAGACGTCTGTCTATTACTTGGACATGGCCAGAAATGTGCAATACAAGTGAAAGAAACCCATCTTTATTTTTCTTAAATATTGAATAGAAACTGTAAGCAAACAACCATACTATTTCTTGGGCCAAATATTTATGCAACCTTACTGTGGATTTTCTTCCTCAGTCCTCTCTCTCCACACATACTTTACCTCTTACAAGTCACCTGTGTTCTTCAGCCAGTTCCAGTTCTGTGCATAGATCCTAGGCTGCCTGCCTCTGTCACACTGTGGATCCAGGTGGGGATCAGACAGAGCAGAAGTACTGAACTTTCACAGTTCCTTTTGCCTTATAGGGGGAGGCTGGATCTTCTTTGGTCTGCATTGTTGACAAAATTTAAGTGAGCCAAGAGATGCTTAAGTCAGGTGTCTGACAGACTTTTTGCTTAGGAATCAAAAGGAAAAAGATACAGCAAATACAGCTGACTATGGTCAAGGAACTAGTTATCTCAGGTGTTCATGGTAAAAAAAAAAAAGTGGGGGAATTTTCCAGCAAGATTTAATGCATGCCATAAACAAGGTCTTATTACTAATCTCCTCATATAATGAGTTATGAATCTGATTAGGAATTGTTCATCAGTTAGGAATCAAATCTGTCAATTATCAATCTCCACCATTAGTCTCCTCATATAAAGCAACTGACATCTAGGCAATTCACAAGGAACCTGAGCAGCTCCACAGACAACTCGCCCTCATTCATATGAAGGAGGCAGGCAGTTCCAGCTCGCACTGACTCAGGTTGTCATCATCATTGGGTCCTTGTTCTTGGTGCTATCTTGTTCTCAGTTCAGAGTTAGGATTGTAGAAAGATTCTCAGGTAATTTGACATGCTAAAAATCTTAACTATAAAAACAATTACATAAATTCTACGCAAAGTTTTGCCAATACCTAACTTTTCTTCAGCAGCTGCTCTCTCCAGTAATTTCTGGACGTGTTCTTGCATGCCAATGACTTCTGATCTGTGAGCTTCTTGAAGCAAGCTGTGAGAGCATTATGTAAGGAAAACACATGCCTATATGTCTCTTCAAAGCACAGTGCTCTCATCTGCCTGTTGTAGTACTGATGGGTCTGATTACACAATGCAATGAAGGCGATGCCAGCTCAGTGCTGCACTTCAGTTTGGCTACCAGTATTCCCTTTCTGTCAGTTCCTAATGACTCGGTTGGGATGAACTGCATTTAGCAGTCCTTGAACTAGGAAGGAACTGTTAGCTTGAAATGCATGAGAACTTGTGAGGTAAGTTGAGCCACCAGAATTAAGCAGAAGCACCATACCAGCTACTATGAAGAAAATTAACTGTACCCCAGCCAAAACCAGTACACACGTTTTCTGTCTTTCCAATTCACAGGAAAATTTCTGCTAAAAACACAGGTTCTCTTGAGTTACCTAAACCTATGCACCAAGAGCTCCACTGCAAGAGTTACAGATACTGTCAAGCAGAGCCTCCAACCCACACAAAAGGCCTTATTTGTATTCACTTCACCATTGCATAAAATGGTATTTAAGGGCCCTTGCCCCTGGAAGACTGTCAAAAGTCTTTCTTTTAGCAGTGTGACCAACTAAAATGAAAACAAGAAAGGAGCTCAAGGAACTTCTAAGTCTCCTCTGTGCAGAACGACTCTAGAATTTCTTTTCAGAATTGCCAAAGTCCCATTGATTTAGGTGGCTTAACAAGCCTGTTTTCTCCAGGAAGGTCTTCCTTGCCCCTTCCCCAGACACACCTGAGTTTTTGTGGTTAGTTCTTGCTCTTTTCCTGCAGGTTCAAAGGGTTCACAACTCTTCCCTTGTTACAGCCAAAATGCGGGAGAACAAGTAGGGGGGGAAAAAAAAAAAGCCTTCCGGAATGTCTACGCTCTCACATAGTGTGTACACTCTTACAAAGCAGCAGCCAGCTGTACTCCTCAGGCTTGGGTGTTTCAAGACAGCTGAAATCTCTTTGGGTTCAACAGGAACTTGTATACTGACATTAGTTTTCTTTTCCTATGCACCATGAACAGCTTTGTTGCAGAGCGAGCACATAGCTGGAAATTGCAAACTCTACCACTATCTAACGTTTCTCTGATGCCATTTAGCCACCTGTGGCAGCATGGTAATGCTTCTCCACTGTGGGACATGCTTCTGTAATGTCATTGGTTAATTCAGTTGGTAACACAGGCCTTTGTTCTGAGGACATGCAACTACAAATGCAAACATGTTGAGTACTCGTGTGCATAGATACAGTGAATATTATGAAACAGCGGTAACTTAAGTTACCTACTTGCCAGTGAAGGAAACTTGGTCAAAGTCTCTTGCAATCCAGATACTGGTGTTCCAGCTTGCAGCGTGATCCTGCCTTACCACTTACAGCTGTGACAATTACAGAGAGCAGTGGGAAGAGAACTCTCCTCAAAATGTCCAACTCCTAAGCTTCAGCACAGGAGATGTTGGGCTGAAAAGTTAACTCCAGTATGACAGGAGCACAAGCCCTTCTTCTCAAGTCAGAAAAATAAGAAAGCTAAAAAAAATACGGGATACTTAACCATAAGATAACAATGGTTCTTCGAGATGTCATGCACACAGACTGCTAGAGGAACCACTGTCAGTAACTGTTAGGACTAATTCAAGTAGAACCTCTTAACTGCAAATCAGTGTTGCCATTCTGTACCACTGAAGGAACTGAGTGTTTTGGGGAAAATAATCAACCTTTCAGCCTGAATGGAGTGCAGGGGGTGTGCTGAAGGTGGTATGCACAGCCCCAGGCTGACATGACTAACAAGAATTTGGCACCTCTGTGCCAAGAGAACTTCAGTGAGACCTACACAAAGGGAGTACTTCAAGGTTAAGCAGCTTGGTTTCAATCTCTACCCCCATTTTGTCACAAATACAGAAGGCTGACATAACATCAGCTACTGAGATGGAAAAACAACAGTGTTGTCTAACGCTATAATGCCAGAGGAACAAATTAGCTGTTGTAAAATAACTGCAGGGGAAAACAAAACAAAACACCACCACCCCACCACCCCAAGTAACAGAAAACAAACACAGTCATTTGAAGTGAGGCTCACATTCAAATATTTAGAGTTTGATAAGCTATTCTTCAGTTCTGAAGTTTTTCATTAAAAGGCTTTTCAAACTGCAGCAGAAAGTACTCTGTAAACATTCTGTTCTAGATTTAAGCATCGCACATGTACCATGCAAAGTCAGACCACAGCTTGTACTGCACATTTGCCACCTGAGACTGCTTAGGTATAGACACAACAGCAAACAGCCCAGCACAGCCTGATCAAGTTTTTAAATCAATTTCTCAGCTTTTACAGCCACCACTTGTGCAGATTCCAACTCACTAAGCTTGTGTATAGTATAACAATCACTAAGTTTTATCCAACAAATGCCTAATTTTAGGTTTATTATAGAACACTGTAGTATAGAAGATGACATCTGGAACAAACCACACAAGGTTACCAATATACTGGAAAAATGTATGTTATACATGTTTATTATCAAATTTACATTCCACTATGAAACAACAACAAGTGCAAAGAGCAAATGAAAAAAATACCATGAAGTTCCCAGACCGTTCAAACATTGTGTGTAACACCCTTGTGTAACCCACTATTCTCCTTCTCTCTCTGTTGCTGTGTGACTCCAGTAGACTTTAACTTTGACCACAGGTAGTTTGAGCATGCAAGTATCACCGAGTTTGTCAAAACCAGTGCAACTAGAAAGCTGTAAATTTATGCTTGGTTAAGCCAATCTGAATAAAGGTAAATACTACAAGAATTTCCGTCTGTCTCCTGAAGCTTTCACAAGCACGGGTAAGTCCTTTCTAATGTTTTTTTTTGTCTTAAACCTGCAAGATAACGGAACCTTTCTGAAATGCAGTTCTCCATTCCTAGTTCTACCTCCTGCTCAACCAAATCACGCTTGTGCAGGATCAAAAGATGTTGTGCAGGCTCTCGGCTATCCTGGTCATGCAAGTCTGTCTCCTCTCTTACGGGAGGCAACATAAGCCAAATTGGTTCCTAGAATGATAGCAACTTTTAATATGTTCTCCAAAACCCCTATGTTATTCACAAAAGTTTATGTTCTAGGTTTTGGCACAAAACAGTAAACTTGGAAGAAGTACCGATTCTCCCTGTTGCTGCAAGCTAGGCATATGTATACAAAATGCATGTGACCATCCCAAGGTATAAATGCATGACAGAATTTCCACAACTCTGCACCACAGCATCAACCAGCCAGATAAACACACAAACACAACGATACACAGATTCTTCCATTTTCTTCTTGACTTCTGTAAAGTATCTGATGATGCATCATCCTACAGAAAATAAACCAACTAACCAACCTCTCGACATATCCGCAGTATTTGAACTGCACCAGTTTATATTGTTGGGCTATGGAATACAGAAGCATCCCAAAGAGAAACATGCATTTAATTAATGTGCTTTTAGATTAATTTTAACTGAAACCTGGTCTGCCAAAGGAATGCTGATTTGCTGCTTCTGCTGCTAACACACATAATGATCCAACGGCTGGAGCTATCTAATGAAGCTAGTTAGAAACACAGTGTAATACCTTCAAAAATTTATCTGTAACTTATATGTATTCCTATAATAAACACACATAAAATGGACATACACTTGACATACTACACACTTCTCTCTTCATACCAAACAGTCTAATCTTTTGTTAACTCATTCCTGTTGTTTCCTCACAAGTTACACATACAGAGCAGACATACCCGTCTTAGTTCACTGGAGAGCAAAATTGTTTCCCTCCACGCCTTTCACTCTTACCTTACTTAGCTAGGCAAGACCCCATGCACAGCTAAAGTACGTACAAACATAAACACTTACATGAAGAAATTAAATATTTTTCATTTAAAAACCCAAAATTAACCCGTATATAGTATTTTAAATAAAATTCACCTTTTATAAGTGTAAGATTTTGCTTAGAGCGCAAAAGGCAACTCCAGGACTTCCTGAATATTTCTGTGCGCTGCTGACAGACAAGTTTCTGCTAAGAAGCCCTGTGCAAGTTTGAAGTGGCTACTCCTTTTCCTTTTACAAAAAATAAGACTGTTACATCAAAGAGTCATCACAAGATCTATAGAACTGTAAAAGCAGAAAGGCCACATCACAAATTTCCTATAAACCAGGTTAAGAAGCTCTCTTCCTGCCCTACTCCACTCAACCCTGCAGCAACAAGTGTGGATGTGCCTTTTGGCATATGCAAATCAGTGTAGTTATACTGATGCTTCACACCATGCACCCAGACAGGTACCAGCTGTGTCCTACATACACTGTAACAAGCAAGGTAAATGTTGACTGTTTTATCTAATTGTATGGAAACTAGACTTTGAAATAATTTTAAAATGTTGATAGGTACAGTGAAAAAAATCACATAAAAATCAAGAACCTGTTTCCATTCAGGTCACTAGTGAAGACCCATTCCTCTGAGGAATTTTGGGCAAATGTTTTTCTTTCAGTTACACTATAAATCTATTGTAGATTATTCAGTCATAACTAGAACCTTGGACAGGAAGGAAACAGAAAAGCAGCATGGGCAGTAATATTTTGCTGATTACCACTCAGAAATCACATTTCTAAAATGGACTTCTCTTTTGAGATGGAAAGTCTGCCTCAGCTTTGTTCAGAACGAGGTTCAGAACCACTCTCCATCATCAAAACACAGGATTTCAATGCAGACAAAACTGATTTATAGTCATTAAAATGCTACAAAGAACACTAGTTTTCATCTTCCTGTCTCTCAATATAGACCGGCGAATTTTGCTCTTAATGAAATATTTTAAACAAAATCCTGCCTAAAATCAGAAATAACTGAATGAAAGACATTAAGTTTACTGCAGACCTCTCAAAAATGCCTAATGTCTACCTGTCAAGAGAAGAGTTAGGTTACTGAATTTCCAACACTTGTCTTGAAGTAAATGCTCTCCGCTTCTGTCAAATAAAAAGAAACCCTGAATCAAGCACCTAGGTTTTATTTCCTTTTGCAACACTGAAATGTGCCTGAGATTTTTGTGTGTGTGTGTGCGCACGTGCAAAAACACTCTAATTTAAAAAGATGCACAGCACACTTTGGAAAGATTTCTTAGCTTGAAATTTTCACCCTAATACATACTTTCCTGCTTCTTAATTCTTACTCATTGCACCTTCCTCCATGTGCTTTAGAAGCTCTGGAAAGAAATTAACTTCTGTTAATACCTCATTAGCACAATTGCACTCTTTCAAAATATAAACGCTGACCACCAGTTTCTGTGTTCATAAACAGAAGTATTGTTTTCTTACATAGAGCTAAAGGTTCTCTCCCCTGTTTCCCAAAGTGGGGAGCCATTCAAAAGAATACAGTTTCTGAAATAGAAAATAGAACAATTAAAAAAAAAAAAAAGTTTTCATATTTGTTTGCTACAGAGAGGAACTTGGACCAATAATGCTGGTCTGACTGACTGTTATTTTAATATTATATTTAAATGATAGAGCCTGACTAGTAAAATACTATGGTCATATGGTGTAAAAAAAAAAAAAAAACAACAGCACCTGCAAGACAGTTCCACACATACAGTTAAAAGGTTAAAATACTGACAATGTCTACAATGGTCTTTTATTTTTGCTTAAGACAGATGCTGAAGTTTTGGGTTCTTCTTTCTTATCTTCCACAAAAGCCTT
This sequence comes from Leptosomus discolor, assembly GCF_034619465.1. Taxonomy (NCBI): domain Eukaryota; kingdom Metazoa; phylum Chordata; class Aves; order Leptosomiformes; family Leptosomidae; genus Leptosomus; species Leptosomus discolor. The sequence goes on along the minus strand of NC_141395.1, from coordinate 30,666,303 downwards.
CTTCCTCAAACCCAAGCAATGTTCTTTCTCTCCTTGATCCCAACGCTTCTCTCTCCCACATCTTTAACATGCACGCACCTTCTCCAACTCTTCTGTAACACATTTAATGATGCCTGTACTGGATGTTTATCCCTCATGTTTTATTTACTATGCTAGAAGTCAATTTTCAGACCAGTCAGTCCTCCTTTAGGATATCCATTTTTGATGACTGTGTGCAAACTGGAGCTCCCAATGCTCCAATCATGGCTGGAAGACTCTGGTTTCTTCTCAGTCCTGCCATTAAGTTGCTACCTGCATTTAAAAACACAGCTGAGTCCTGCCTCTGCAAGCTAACCTCTGGCCCCCGATTCTTCCTGTGGTCCTGTGTCTCAGGGGGCTTGATGACTCTGGCAATACCCAGCCTCTTCAGTCTGTCCACTAGGTTCATCTTCAGCTGGCCTACATCTGGAGCGTTACGGGAGGGCTTTAGGCCATACATTTCTTGCAAGAATGTTTCTGCTGGTCGAGAAGCTAGGAAATTTTCTGAGTGATGCACTCGAGGCTCAAACAGCGGAGGGGAAGGACAAGGTGAACGCAAGGGAGAATTTGGTGGAGTAGAAGGAATGGGGAGAGTTCGAGAGGGCTGTAGCAAAGGTAGTTTTTCTAATACGGGGCTATCGTAAACCTTGGCAGAGATGCCTCGCTCTTGCAAAAGTTTAGCCAGACTGCTTGTGCTGCTGAAGGTAGTAGTTGAATCTCTTCTGTTGGTGAGAAATTCTCCAATACTAAGCCTGTAAGACACAGCTGGAGTGCTCACTACTGGGTTTCCAATACTGCTGCTTGTATTTCCAAGTGAAAACGGGGCACCCATGGAGCTGAAACAAAACAAAAATGAAACAGACAAGATGCACACATTAGGCATCTTTATACCTGCTCTGGTCTGTATTTGCCTTTTAGTATACAGAAGGCTCCAGAAAAAGTAAACTATTGCTATTAGCTGTGACAGTTTCAGCTTTAGTAGATTCAGAATTATTGTTCTGCAAAATATTTAGAAGATACTAGGTTGACAGAGAGCTTTTGGTGTAAGTACCAATTAAATTTACCTTCTGTGGTCACCTATACTGTATTAGTTAGAATATCAACAGAGATGTCCTCTAATAACTTAGCTTAAAAAATTACGACAGAATCAGAAAAAAAAATTACCATAGAATAAATTTATTTTTTTTTTTACAATAGGTATATGATACAAGGCATTTGTTGTCTAAGAGCATGAATTTACTTCCTTTAAGTTACCCTAACCTGTTTTAACTCTTGCTATAGAAAATGTGAAGTTTTCCCTTTGTAATTACAACTATTTGTATGAGTAACATCCTAGGTGTTGCCTAGCTGCCTTGGTATTTTTTAAAGCTGGCCCATATACCAGAAACCAGAAAGCAACTGTTTAATCCTATGCAGCAACATTCAGGATGTCAGCAGTCATCATACCTGGGAGTAACTTGAGTGACATCAGATGGGTGAAGGATCCTACAGGTCGTAAAGGTAAATGTGGAATTTGTGGAAGACAGACACTTCCCTGGATTTGAGGCTGCAACAAGGAGAATTTACATCCATTGAGGGTAAAAATAAAAACAGGTAAGGACTAATCAAAGCAAAGTTCATGTTATTATCACTGCTAATTTTGTTTTTTAAGTAAAACCACCGACAGTAAAGACAGCATTGTCGCACAATCAAATACTTTCCATTGAGAAAAAGACAGTAAAAAACCAAAAAACCAAAAAAACAAAAAACCAAAACACAAACCACTAACCATGCTTCTTACCAGTGAGTGGTACTGCTGCTGAAGTAATAGGTGGCAGGAAAATCCCTGCTACTGGCTTTGCCTCTGTACATTTCTTTTCTTCTGGTAAGGACTGTTGCACTTGAAATGTTATACCTCCTTCACCTTCTTCCTCATCATCCTCCTCCAAGTCAGAGATGTGGTACACAGTATCATCAGACAGAGGGGTAAAACCTTTCGTAACAACACCAGGCCTTGGGTCAAGAATGGTGCCTAGGTTGGGTCGAGCAAGCTGCTGCCAGTGAAAAAGGGTCTGAGATCCTGGTGTGACAAGAGAAGAGTCTCAGAGAGCCATTACCTACTATTGTATTGAGTTACAAGAATTCATCAGCAAAACAACTCCAGCCAACTGGTGCTGACACTGCGACACACATGGTGCACTTGGATGGCAATGCCGAGAAGAAGCCTCACACCACCATGTAAGAAAGCGAAGTAGAAAGTGATACTGAGGAGCTAGTTGGCACATAGCCTACCAAATACTACTACTTCCTCTTACTGCGTATCATACCTAGCTATATGCACACCAACACTGATTTAGCTGGCAAACTAACATAAAATCCTTTTCTGCTGATGAAAGAAGGAAGATCATCCTCTTACCTTCAATGGGTTTGACAATTTGCAATTTTTCTGGGAGGAGGACACGGAGATTACTAGAGCTAGCAGCAAGATCAGTGAATTCTGAGTTTGTACCCAGGGAAAAACAGCTCTCTGTCGGTGTACTACAGCCACTAGCCCCTTCTTTCTGCTCAGTCAGCAAATGCATTTTTCGCTCCCATTCTTCCTCAAAGAACTGCTTCTCACTCAGGTAGTTCTGACGACGGAGGGAGAGCCTGTGCAGAGCTGTAACTAAGTCATTGTCTCCAGGGGTTCCTGGCTGGCCAGGATTATGAGTGTCTCTGCGAGAAACATCAAATAATTAGATATTAAGACCATTAAATTAACTATTTCTCTTACACAGAGATCCAGTCTGGATTTAGTTTTGCATCAGTTAGTTTAGGAAGAAGGTAACAGGCCATGTTTCCTACTTCAAGTTCTTCTCAGAGCTGCTCCTCTGGGTCATCCATGTGTGGCTCTCCAACTGGTGTATGCCTGACTGGAAGGGCTTTGCTGTCATAACAACACTTGACCGGTTAGATCCAGGGATTGGCAATGGGGCAGGAAAGGAAGAGCAGCGTCCACGAGTGACATTAGCAACCTTGACAGTGTCAAACACTCGTTTCTGTTGAGCCCTGCAGAAAAGACAAGCAAACAAATGTCATTTTTAGAAGCATTCTGAGAAAGATATAATAAAGAATAAGCTCCGAACCACAGACTTTCAAAAGTCTGCAGAGACCTGACTAAAAAGATTTAAGCCCAGAAAAACAGGATACCCTGAGACACTAGTTTTCAGGAGTATTACTCTCTTAAATATCACAGTTACCACCTACTTCGACTTGAAAGACCTGAACCTCTATTGATAACCACTTGAGAACATTCAGGAGCACAAATTTTATTTAATTTATACATGCTTTCAGAAGCATATATTTAATTTATTACTTCTTGCTCAGAAATAAGAGATCCAGAGATTCAGGGCTTTGGAAACTGTTATCAGTCTTTTGGCTATAATTTCATTTCTCTGAGAATTTTTCTATAAGCATTAAAAGGGATAAAGCTAGTGCTGCGCGTCAGAAAATTTGCATCAAAAATCTCACAAATTAAAGAATGAAATAACATCCTTTTAGAAAATTCCCAACTTCCTCATAGAATCAAGTAAGAATAGATGGTTTCAAAGTTGAAAAGATTATCAAATACTACAAAGGTTTTTTTAATTGAGTTACATAGAAAACTTACTATAGAGGGAACATTTATATTTATAAATGTCCAGAAATCAGTTTCACCTTACTTAATACAAGCGTGGAAAAATATCGAAATAGCACAGAGATCTAAAAACATACTTTTGCTTGGAGAGAAGAGATTCATCACCCTGACTCAATTCCTTCCGCATTGTCCCTTCAATTTCTGCTGCAAGGGAATCCTAGAGAAAAATGGAAACCAGAAGAGCTGACAAAATAGATTCAAGTCTTCCTCCTAACAATGTTAGCATAAAACATCTCTTAAAAAACCTTCACGAAGTCTCCATTTATCTCCCTGGTATCACTATGTTTCTGACAAACACTTGGGCCTTGGAAGGAAGAGCATGGGAGTAGTTTTTCCACCATAACTACCCGTATGCATAACCTGTATGTGTTCAGTTGTCATTAGCAACATCTGCTGCTTCTTGGTACTCTTTAAGTTGGTTTCTTAAGTTAAGCTACAATTGTAAGAGCACTTCCTACAAGGCCAAACATGTACATGAGGGATTCTGTATACACAGAACCACCACCAAAACCTGACAAATTCCCAGCGCAGCCCAGAAATTTTTTAGAGTACAGTAATCAGAACATACCTGACACTAATAAGAAGAGGAAAATAAATGCCTTAAACCCTTTTCCATTGGTTTAGTCATCTCTGGCAATTAGTCTAAGGTCAAGCATTTCTGATGATGCTTAAAATTTAATCTCACAAGATAAGGACATAAAATTTCATCATGAACTACATAAAGGAAAAAAAATACTCTTTGAACTCTTGAAAGATGCTTTGTTTCTTAAAGAAACATTGTGAAGTTATAAAATTCACATCAACGTTGAACAATATACTAGCACAACTGAGACAATTCCCTCAACAGAAAAGGCATAAAAAAGGAAAAATAATACTACATTGTGTCAAGTGAATCGTTAGTTTTCTAATACACAAAATTCTCAAAAGTGTACACATTAACAAATTGAAAAAACATTAGATCAGCTTCTTTGCCTACTAAAAAGTAGTTCCTGCTGCAGCTCCTGTAATGGCTCTTTTACTCATCCAGTTGTACGCTACTACAGGCCACCATAGGTGCCAGCAGGTATATGCCTTGCTAGCAGTATTATTACCACAGGAAATGCTCCACATGACTGGGGGTGGCAGAGACAAGCCACAGAGCTGGCTCTGCTGCGCAGCAACTTCACTTCTTCCTGCGATTCATGCAACATCCCTAGACACTCTGCATTCCGATCTTGCAACTCATGTAGCTGAAAAGAGAAAAAGAGGCCATCATGTGACACCAGTAAGCTTCAAAGGAAAGACAGCATTAAACTGAATTAACTGCTACAGCAACCTGTATCGACTGATTTGACACTGTAATATTTTTCCAACTGCACAGCACATACCAACATTTGGAATGGACAATGGCCAGCATAGTACCCGCACTGATTTTGTTGGTGAAGCATGAAGCCCAAATTAAGACTCGAAAGATGAAAAAGTATGATAAAATCCAAAGGAAAATACATCAAAATACTCTGCAAATACAGATAACTCGTGATGCAAAAGAAGCAAAAAAAGAGAACTTCCTTAAAATCTAATCAGCTACAGTATTGTTGATACAATCAGTAATATTCACACTAAACCACTCTTTTTTTTCTCATAACTATTAAGAATAGTAAGACCTCCCTACTTCGAACACCCTCCTTGCCTTTCATACTCCTGTGAACTACAAAAATATTTGTATATACTTAAATAATTATTATTTACCTCCGATCATATGACTCCAACCACAATGAAAAGTGAAAAGCCCTACAGAATTAAAAAGCAGTAGTTCCCATTCTCTGTTTTCTTTCTCTTGTATTCTAATCCAAACATTTATCTAAAAGTGTGTGTGTGTATATATACATATATATATATATATATATATAAGCCTCAAGTACCTCTGCTGTCAGTTGTCTCTGAGCATCTTTGGAAGCTTGTAAGTGAAGTTTCAGCTCCTCCTTTTCAATCACATGCTGAAAGCACAAAAAAGTGCTCATCATTTTCTCAGCCGATTTCCCTGAGACAGCTGATCCTCTGCCATGCTTTCCTGAAACAGCCACTCTCTTGCAGTGTAACCCCCTGGCTTGCAAGTCAATTTTTACCTGCTATAAAGCACTGGCGCACACGTGCACATGCACATACACACGCGCACACATGCTGCATATGCTCTTCATCAGCAGTCCCTTACTTCTTTGAGTTTATGTTGAAGATCAACAATCTGAGACAAGAGGGATGAGATCTCTTCCTGGTAGCGAACTAACTCCTCACTCTTCTCTGACAACTCCTCTGTTATTCTGGAAATTTGAGCATTTGTTTGCCCTACAAAACATAAAAGGAACTTAGCAGAGAACTATTCCCAACACATGACAAAAAAACCCAGAAAAGATGAGTGAAAGTCAACAACAATCTGCAAAATGACCAATACTCTTAGGAAATCAATTCATAGTACATAAACATAGGTGCCTTAGAACATCCATGAGGAAAAGATCAAGAGAAGTGGTGGGGAGGAGGAGAAAGAGTTAACTTCAAATGCAGGTGTAGCATATTAAGAGCTAAGTACACACAACCTGAAATACATACCACAGGTATGTGAAGTGACCATAAAAAAAATCCAAGGTAAGCTGCTATAAATAATTTCAAATTACATACTGGCTCATGACCAAGGCCAGACTTGGAATATGCTGAAGAAGTCAAGCTCTGAATTGATCTCGTCACTAGCTACCCTTCTCTGTAAGCAAAGGCATTTTGTCAGACCTTGTCAAGCATAAAATACACCTATTTAGCTCTTGATTCTGGGCACTATTTCCCAAAGACCCACTGCACACAATTTCCAGTTTCTTTTTTTCTTTGAGCAAGCACTTCATCAAGTGAGATAACAAAGCAACTCAAAAAGCTGACATATTTTTATGCAGTTAGTCTTGCTTGTATATTTTTGCCCTGAAAGCATAGCAAAGTCATAATAAAGTCTGATCAATCTTATATAAAGGTCACACTACAAATTTAGTGGTTATTTTACATCACAGATTTACTGCAGAACAAGGTCCTGCCCATGGGTCTATGGACATTTAAGCTCATAGTCAGACAACTTTTTCCTGAAGATACAAGTTTTAAAGCTGTAGACTAGTCATCATTTGGGTGAAGATTCTTTCTGTGGTCTAAATTACCTATCATGCCTGTATGTGCTATATAATTGGACAAAACAGAACTTACATTCTCACTAACGGGAAATAGGAGAGCTTATATGAAATAACTTCTATTTGCAAAGGACATCTCTTCTCAGAGGGAATGGAGTAAATTAACAACTAAGCATCAATTCATAGTATATTATGGTCATCTGGAACAAGAAAAATCAAACAGCAACCCGGTGTTCTTTATGGTAGTTGTAAAGACAATAAAAATCTTAAAAGATAAGCTTAAGCTCATTATGCACAAAGTAGCAAACATCAAATGACTACAGTTAAAAAAAATTGTACCACCAGGTTACACAATTACCACACAGCAAAAACGGTTGTTCCTTATTGTTTCAGAACACTCAAGGTGCATTTGTGTAATAGCTGCAGTTCGTTGCAAGTAAGTAGTTCCCAAAGCAAATATCGACAACTGTTCTAGACAAATTAAAACACTTGCCAATTTAAATGCTTTGGTTCATAATACAGATTTTAAAAATAAACTAATGTGTTCATAGATACAGAGTAATTTAGACTGAGCACTATGTCCACATTTAAGAGTCTATGTACTGATACATCTCAGTGTCAAGTGTGCTGAATATTCTGTACAAGAATATATTTTGTTGATTTCCCAGTGTCTGTAGGCTTCAATTTAGGAGGTTTATGGACATTAGATTTTGTGTTCATTTTCTCTCTCTAAACACAGTACACATACTTGAAGCTGAATGCCAGAGTGAAACTTGATGAAATACAGTAACAATTTTGCACTTGGGTAAAGAGCAAGACTTGAATAATTGGCATAAACTACTGAAGCTCATTTTTTGATTTGGGGATAACTAAGAAGGTATAAGCAGTAGGTACTTCAAATGTCATTTTGCCATTGCAAGATACAGCCTGGATACTCACGGAGCTCTTTGACACAGTCATTGACCAGCTGCTGTTCCTTTTCTTCATATGTAATGGTTTCTGTCTTCAGATGGCAAGCCTTCAAGAAAATTATTGGTATTCCAATTTCAGTTTATCTATCTATATATTAATGTTATAAATTTTTATTTCTGAAATTCCTGCAATTGAAGAGTCTTCCCTCTATCTTTATAATTTCTGCGCATCTGGACACACTTCCTAACCATTTTTTCCACTATAACCTGTTTCCCTGAATTGTATAGGTATTTTGAGTGAAAGACACAGAGACACACGAACAAAACCTGATCTCTCGCCTCTAATAAAAAAATTGTTGCAAAAATAGATAATTTGGTAGGGAAAGTAAACCAACACACCAATCGGAAGTAAACAACTGAATTTGCTTCAAAACTTGTTAAGGCAAAGGAATCTTGAGAACTGAATGACAGTAGCCAAACCTTTTATGGTGCTGAAAAGCTCTCAGTAGAAGAGCTTTTCTCCATATTCCCCACCTAGTCTATTTAGATTGTGAATTTTCTGGGCCAAAGACAGAGTATCACAACAGGTCTAAACAACACCAAGCATACTAGATTCCCACTACTGTTTCAATTGTGAGGATAATAATATTAAACTTTGCACAGATAAGTGACTCATCATAAAACTGAGTAAATGGGTCTAAAGATTATCCAAGCGTACAGAAGTACAGGTACACAAGTGCAGGCAAACACACTTTTTTACATAATGATGTCAGATAAAAAAATAATTAAAAAAAAGCAAATATAGGCTCAATATGACTGAGGCTGTTTCAAGTCGGTGAAGGTTATGTCATATCATAGAATGATAGCAGTCTTTCTTCAACTCTATTTTTTCACAATAAGGTAGACTAAGTTAATCCCTGGTCTGTAAAGTTCTGTAATCACATACAGGGTTAGGAGCATAAAAAAGAAGTCTGACCTTCTCTTTTTTTTTGTCTCCTGCAGCACTACTAAACTATTCATTTAGTCTTAGGGAGTTTTAGGAAGGATATGCATCTCAGGCTGAGTATTTTGGAGACAAAACAAAGGAAAGAGTATATTTTGTTCATATGAAAGGACTCAAGTCTCTGCTGTACTGGTCTAAGAAGCCTATATTGGGAAAGACTCGCATAAAAAACCAAAACCAAAACCAAAACAAACAAAAAAACCCCACACTAAATAAAGCCCACCTTTCTTATAAACAACACCCGCCTTTTCTTAAGAACAACAACAGAACCCACTTCTAAACAATCTCCTATTTTACAAGTTCCACTCTCCATCTCCAAAGAGATACTGCATCCGTAGATCCTGATTCCTGTAACCTTTGTTATTCGTTCCATGACTTCTACAGCCAGTATTTTGTCTGGCCATTTAGTCTCTATCCTTATAATGGCACAGTGCCTGTATTCATGTTTTATACACAATAGAGACCAATTACAATACAGAGACTAATCACATAGTGACAGACACAAAACTAAGTGTGTCTTTAAAAAACTTTGAGTAGAAGGTTATTAACCCTTAATATTGAATATAGCCTGACAAAAATGTAATGGCAATGCAATGGAATTCCCAAAATACTACTACTAATTGCTGTCAAGATTTATATCAAAACAGGTCACACAAGCTTGAGGGCCTGATGGGTCCAAGCACTTTTGCTGGGTGCTTAGGTATGTTCCCATCTTCTTTCACATACTATAAAGGCATTGAGGAAGGACTGCTAGAGGACTCTGGAGATAATGAGGAGTAGTGAAAGAAATAGAAGGATGTGGGGGGTAGAGGGAATGTGTTCAGGTACGATTTGTATATGGTGATACAAAATAGGCATATGCTTCAAGAGAAACCCAGATGCTGGATTTTTTTTAACCATCCTGATTTATTTCATATCCAGCATATATGGTATATACACTGTAAGTCAGATATACCTTTGATCGGAGAGCAAGGTTCTCCTCTTCCAGCTCTCTGAGTTTATCTTGCAAGACATCCAGCTGCAGCAGATCATGTGATACACTGAAAGACTCATTGAACCGAAGTGGTGTGGAACAGCTGGAATCTGTTTCACTCTCCTCAGAAGCAATCGAAACAATACGAAGCAGGTCATCCTTCTTTGACAGTTCATGCTGCAGCTGGTTAACCTATGACAAAAGAAGATCACCAGCTTGTGAAATACACTTTAGCTATACAATATTACAGTGCACTATTTACGCAGCCTCACTGCTCCAGTCTAAAATGAGATTAAAAAAATAGCTCACAGGTCATGATTCATTTATTTATATTTGCACAGAAGAGTCAACCTCTATGTATTTTATAGGAAGTTAACAAATCATAATTTGAACACTGTAAGGGAGACTGAAAACTCAAGATAACACAAGAATGGACAACAGAACCTACTTTTTTAATAGTTCACTTCAAAATAATTATCCAGCTGCTTTGACAGATGTTTACATTTTAACATGCTAACTATCATTTTGATTATCATCATTCTTCTGAACTGTGACTTCCTGGAGAAAAGGACTGATAGACATCCATTTATACGTATAGAATGGTACCCGCCCCCCCCACCAGTCTATATATTAAATGAATTGTAGGGTAAATAAAACAAGAGAAGAAATAGGTCTCATTTAGATAAATTCTATTTTGCATATCTAAATTTTTGTATGAATACAAAAGTTTATGCTGTCCCACTGCTAATTATGAATATGTTTTTGCTACCAGCATATTGTTTTATACAAGCAGCTGAATCTATTTCACTGTAACTTAGACTACATCTTTTGACTCCAGGGTTAAATAACTTGGGATACTTCATAATTTGTCAACTATTTAATTATTTTTTAAGAAAGAAAAACAAAGAAAAGATTAGATCAAGAATCTGTGCTTAAAGAAAGAGATGGAGCAAAGACCTTGAGCAGTTTTCATTAAATTTTATTTATTTATTTATTCTTAGTGTAAGCACCCCATTAAGACAGCTCATTTTCTAGCTGTTTCCTCACCTGTGAAGTTGTTACGTAGCAGGTAATGTCAGATACCAACTACTTATTTTGACTTAGATTACTAGATTCTTAGTTTAATGGTAGGATATCAGACTGACGGTCAAAACACACACATTAATCCTCTTACCACCATCATGAAAAGAAAGCAAAAAAAAACCAAAAGAAAAGAAAGCAAAAAAAAAAACACAAAAGAAAAGAAAGCAAAAAAAAAACACAAAAGAAAAGAAAGCAAAAAAAAAACACAAAAGAAAAGAAAGCAAAAAAAAAACACAAAAGAAAAGAAAGCAAAAAAAAAACACAAAAGAAAAGAAAGCAAAAAAAAAAACACAAAAGAAAAGAAAGCAAAAAAAAACACAAAAGAAAAGAAAGCAAAAAAAAACCACAAAAGAAAAGAAAGCAAAAAAAAACCAAAAGAAAAGAAAGCAAAAAAAAACCAAAAGAAAAGAAAGCAAAAAAAAACCAAAAGAAAAGAAAGCAAAAAAAAAACCAAAAGAAAAGAAAGCAAAAAAAAAACCAAAAGAAAAGAAAGCAAAAAAAAAACAAAAGAAAAGAAAGCAAAAAAAAAACAAAAGAAAAGAAAGCAAAAAAAAAACACAAAAGAAAAGAAAGCAAAAAAAACCAAAAGAAAAGAAAGCAAAAAAAAACCAAAAGAAAAGAAAGCAAAAAAAAACCAAAAGAAAAGAAAGCAAAAAAAAACCAAAAGAAAAGAAAGCAAAAAAAAACCAAAAGAAAAGAAAGATCACTCACTCGATCCAGAGCTTGTCCTAACTGTTCTTCTAGTGCTTCATTCTGTTCTGTCAACAGATGATTTCGCTTAAGGAGGGCTTGTCCAATTCGAGCTGCCAGCTCCAGGTCCCGATCTTTCTGCTCACAAAATGAGAACAAAAGTCTACTTTTGATCAGATAAGGTTTAAATTCAGAGTAGTTTTAGATTTTCGTAGCATCACCATTCCCCTTCACTCTCAAATGGACCATCATGTTAGAACAATGATTAATGCGTCACCATTTGGATCCCGATCACAGCAATAACTGTCTTAATGATGATAGCACATTCTATTCCACAGTCATTTGGAGTAACGGGGAGAGGGGAAAGTACCAAACCTGGGGACAGTTTTGGGTTTTGTGCCGAGTATTGGGCTCTGTTGAATCATACAAAGATGCCACACTTAGGCTTGTGGTCTTTCAAGTGATGCTTTCTCCAGAACAGACTGCTTAAGTTGTATAGTGATGAGAGTGTAGAAGCAAAGGAGCAACACGAAAGCAGAAGAAAGCTGTTTCTTTCTTGCACCTCAGTGGCTCCATTGGTGCCCATAGTTTTGCTAAATGTTGTTTCCAAGATGGCACAACCAAATGGGCAGTTTCTCATTACCATGTAGTTGATAAGCAGCTCCTGAAGATAACTGAACCAAAATTTCCAGTAGCTGAATAAAACCCTTCCTCAAATACAAGTCCTCAAATATATTAACGTAGCATTATGGAGACAAGCGTACCTCAGCTAACAGATGTTTGACCATGTCAGCATCACTGCAGGTTTTCTGCTCCACGTTATCTGTGCCAAGAACTGAGAAGAGAAAAACATACTTACTGAAGTAGCTTAAGTACAAGAAGACTGCTGGAAAGGGAGAGAGCTAAAACTCAGAGCATGTTGTTTACATACAAATACAGTACTTTGTTGATTAAACTAGCAGAGGCTATGAAAATGCATCTTAACTTCACAAATATGAAACAATGCTCATCTCGGAGACTGATAAAATGAGGTACTGAACATTTACAGCTTTCAGCAATATTAACTAAAACTTGAAGTGCTCACATATCCTTCGTATTCAGAAAAAGGCGAAAAACCTCTTAAGATCAACTTCTTGAATACAGCTAAGCTATTAAATCATCCAGCCTGCTAGTAAAAGAGGGAAGAGTATATTGGAGCATATCCAAAGATACCTGAACACACCTGCAGACTTTACCCTTGAAACAAAATTCCCATTAGTGTTTGCGACAGCTATACACAGGAAGTATGAAGACCCCAGAGACCAGTCATGAAAACGTATTTATTAAGTGCTTGATCATCTTGGAAGCAGTTAAAAAGAAACTGGATAATGTACGTCTGCAATTTAGATGTAGCAGTAAATCCTCTCTTACTGATCAAGTGGCTTTTACACTTGAAGAGTTTGTAAAACTATTAAAAAACTGAAAACAAGCAGGATTTGAAAAACATGACTGAGTGAAGAATAAACAAAGCACGAAGAATTTGCAACAACTCTGAACAAAACACAGTGCTAAAATGCAAGGCACTGGTCTGCTCTAGTTCTTGTCCTGAGAACCAGAAGATGCTAATAAAGACATCTTATTTACCTTTTGCAAATCTGTGAGATCCAGACAAGGAGGAGGAAGGAAGTTCAATAAGAGCTAGAGTGACAGAAAATGAAAGATACAGGGGGAAAAACAAGAACACAGTGGAAAAAGAATTAAAATGTAAGGAAATAGGTGATTTTTTTGCATGCATCCGCCACCACCAAAAAACACACGCATGGCTCAGCATACTTTTCACACTATTAAAACCTTCTTAGAACTTTTAAAGAACCATTTAAATTCAGGAGCAGAATTACACATTGCACTTGCAGGTGATGGATGTTTGTGCTTATCCAAGTTCAGCAGAAATTTGCTATTTCTGCTTTATGGACTCAGAATCATGAAAGTAAGGAGGGCAGCACTATAAATTTAACAAATATAGAAGTATCTGCTTCAACTGAAGGTCTAAGTTAACTTGTTTTGAAACTAACTCCATCATGACTGCACTGCAAAAATGAGATTACTATGGATTTGGTCTAAATCTATTTCTGAAGATTTCCTTGGCTCTTCTACCTTGTTTAAATCTGATTTATACTCTGAATACACAGTGGTATTGATTCTAGGTTTTTTTCATTTGTTCTTGTTGAGAACTGCACACTTAGTTACAAGATGGCAAGCTGAATGCACACTAACTTCATTTACATGTTATATAAGCTATGTATGTCCTTTACACACATAGTGTCTGTAATTAACCTTTTAATACATAACACCAAGGCTATGCTAGGAACAAAAACTAGTTGCATTTTAGTACAGAAAGAAACTTTCTTGCAGTCTGGAAAGACAGAACAGAAAGAACAATATGAAAGAAAAATGTTTACTGAACCGTTTCTCAAAAAAAAAAAAAATAAATCAAACTAACAAATTGCATGCTTTTTATCAAGTAGATCAGTAGGCATAAAACCCCAACACATGCTGTTCAAGTATTTAGGAGCTTTGAACTTACAGCAGTGCCATCTACTAATTGTATTTCTAAGCTGGGCAAAAATAGAAACTCTTCAAAAAATTTAAAGTACCTATCTATCAGTAGCATAACATGCATTTGGGAGGTCAGTTTTACTGTACCACTTGGTTGCTGATACCGGTTGCTGAGAGGGGAGTCAAACTCATCTGGCTTACTAGAATTTGGAAAACCCACTGCACATACATAAGTAAGTTTCAGCCATTACAGGCAGAATATTATAGTCAGCTCTCCTGTGGCAACTGTTCCCACTACATGATTTCAAATTAAAAGTTTCTATCCAGTGCTAAGTCACCTTAATAAAGATTTACACTAATTACATACAAGGTTACTTAGGTAGGTAGGTTCCTAAAAATCAAAAGCAAATGTATTTACTTTGATAAATGAAATCACAGAACTAACAGCTTTGAAACTAAGCTCTATAAAACTTTTGTTATTTTCTCACAGCACAGGATCAAAATTATACATACTTTGTCATAATTCTGCCTTGCCACATGTGCAGTCTCTCCTCACTCACCTTGCCAAGCAAAAGCTGCAAGCAACTCTTCATTTTGGTTAATATTCTTGTTATGCTGTGCCATGTCCCTTTATTCGCACACACAAAGTAGTTCTAAAGACAAGACGTTTTGTAATTCAGGGCTTCTTATACTACCACAGATGAAGCAGAAAATAATTCTTCCACCTCACTGAAAACACTGCCAGTAGGAACTCAGTTGGTCACTGGATAAACCTTCTAATAGGCAGTAGCAGCCATAAAAAGAGGAGGAGCTCAAGAACAAGAACTGTTGTGGTGTTGGGTTTTTTTTCCTCTCAGATGTCGACTACAAATTCACTCAAATCATGAGTTTAGCATTCTCTTTAGGAAAAAGTTATAAAAATGTTTCCATACATATATAGGGAGGGGGGGAGACAGACACATAAAACCCCCAAGTTATGCTACAAGAGTATGATTGTCACGTTCCAGTCAACAGAAAGAAAGATACAAATTCCACCTAACAAGCTATTCAGCAATGATTATAACTAGATCTTGATTTGACTGGGACCTTCCCAGTATCTCCCTGTAAGTTACTTGACTCAAAAAAACTAATATGGTGAATACTACATGCAATCTCTCTGGACGATTTCTAGGAGAAACATAAACCATATTTATCTTGAGTTTATATGAATCAGCAGTTACAACAGTGTTCTTAATTCACAGAATTAGTTTTGTACATTGTCAGTCATTGTTACAGCTAATTTTTGAGAATGTCAAGAAAACATACATGGCAACTGTTGAAAAAACTCTCACAAGTGGTTTACTACTTTCACAGGACACTTTCTGTAGTTAAAAATAACTTCTCACTGGGTGCAAGAGGAAGACACCACTTTCTGTAGTACCTTCACAGCCAAATAATACATGACTGCCTTGTTGATAAAACCCCTCCCTCTCACTGCAGTTTGGAAATGCAGGCTCACACTGACTGAAGGTCCTTCTCTCAGAGCTCTGTGCTTCATCACACTGGAACCGCAGGTGTTGACCAAAGCTTCAGCAGAGCCACCTTTGATGTAAAGTTCCTTCCAGCACTGACAGACTCTGATCCCACCTCTTTATAATGAAGACTTAGAGGCAAGTACACACCCCACTGACTACACAACTGCTTCCAGTGAACTACAGAAATGTTCACTCAACTAAAAAAATCATTTATGCTTGCAATATTAATATCAGAAACAGCCCGAGCAATACACATTAAGCAGCTTTCTGAATACTTTCCACAGTTAAAAAGAGTTCCAAGCCTGCACGTTCAACTGATAACGAGATTGCTTTAGATTGTCAAGTAGTGCATTCTTAGGAGGTAATATTTTACTTTTACTTAGTCATTTGCTATACACCCTGGGTGGAGGCTTAAAGCACAAACAACATCAAAAACCCCCTTTCAGAGGTGGCATGTACAAGGAAGAGGTAATCATTAAAAGATTTTGTACAAATACCAAGGTTGAATATAAGTACCAAGATCACTCTCCCAAGTGGTTTGTTCCAATAGCTCCAACATATGGAGGAAACAGGACTAACCCGGTTTCTCTAAAGTCATTACAATGTATTGTCCTCTTTTCACATGAAAACACTTGAAACTACAGGCAAGTAAGTGTTCAGTTCTTTCGGCAGTCTTCTATACATTTGATTTTTAACATATTAAATGTTTCTTTACAGGATTGGAAGCCGTCCATTTTCTTCCTTATGATCTGCTACATTTAAGTATGTTAGTATTTTCAAAACTGGAAGGCGGTGATCAGCGCTGAACCCACCTATCTGGCATTCACACCATTTCTACCTCCAGAAGAAACCATTAGCAGCATTTCAAAAGCAACATTGGCACAAAACACCAGGGCAAACATCAAAAGAACCACAGCATCATTAATGTTTCTGAAAACAGAGCTGCTGTATACTCCATATCTCTCATATTACATCTAATC
The DNA here is from genome assembly GCF_034619465.1 of Leptosomus discolor. Classification (NCBI taxonomy): domain Eukaryota; kingdom Metazoa; phylum Chordata; class Aves; order Leptosomiformes; family Leptosomidae; genus Leptosomus; species Leptosomus discolor. Next base: position 30,649,804 of record NC_141395.1, on the reverse strand, counting down.
TAGTGCAATTCTAGGTTCCTGCCTCTTTTTCACTATTACATGTACCCACTCTTATTTCTGTGTGAAATCTAATGATCAGGCACCCATAGGCCATGCTAGCTCAGCCCTTAGAACTGCAGTGCTGAACTACAAGCACTTCCCCTGAACTCAGCTTTTTCTTCGACCTAAAGTTCTCCAGATTTGAACATGTTATAATATTAATAATATTAGTTTTATATTTACAGTTTTCTCGCCAATAATTGAAAGGAAAAAAAATAAATCCTAGGCCCAGATATACTCACTCATGTAATGGAAGGGCTCCTCATCATGAACTGGAGAAGTGACTGCAGGAAGATGGCCATGGCAGGCAGAGGACTGAATCCAGTCTTGATTTTCATACAGATACAGAGAGTCCACTCGTAACTTGTAATCTGGCAACTGTTCTTCTAGCATGCTCACCAACTCTACCTCAGGAAGGTCCTCACTGGAGCAGACATCTGAAAGTGAGTAAATGCCAGTAACACTACACTTCTGTTAAATACTATGTATATTTAATATTGCTATAGTGATATACATTTTATGTACTATAAAATACTTTATAAACCTTCAGTAGATTTGAAAATAATTATTCTGTACTAGACAAATTACCAGAATACTTACTGAATCAATATTTGACTTACATTGTAATATATAAATCAACTGACTCCAACAGCTTCCTGGAAAGCTGGTCTAGCCACGATGCCCTCTGACTTCTTGAATATGATTTATGTAAGTAGTTTTAATTTCTATCTTTTCCTCTTAGTTGAACTAAAATGCAGACCTACATTTTACTAGCAATTAATTTTGTCAGGTTTCATTTGCTTTAGCATAGTTACACTTCCCTTTTCTGAAGGAAATCCACATTTTTCTTGTTCTTCTGTTTCTCCTTTTGCTTGGTAATAAACATAGATGCAAATAAGATGCAAATAATCTTAAAGTAACTACAAAAATCAACTGAATACTGCCTTGAAATCAGGGAACGAATAAAAAATTCTATTATCGTCCATATGGAATCACGCCTCGAGAAACACAATACTCAAAATCCTGGTAAGGAAGTTCAACTCTTCCTGTGTTGTCATTCCCCCACCCCTTAATCTCTTCACAGTTATCGGGGGGGTGGGGGGGTGGGGGGGGTGGGGGTGGGGGGGAACAACAACAACAACAAACCAAACCAAAACACCCATTAATTCTGAGTTGCTAAAATACTGCACATCAAAGATATACTATTATTATCTTTTCAACGTTTCCACTAAAGATGAAGACCATCTTCAGTATCCTTCAATGGAAAAAATGACAATGTTAATTATTGACACTGAGAATTTTACAAACAACATTTTACAGTGGAAATTGATTTTACAAGCTAGTTAAGAGGAGTCACCATTTTTCATTAGCAATATTAGATAAGCAATACAAAGAATGTGAAACTTAAGATTGCCTTCAGGTTGGTATTCTATAACATGTTAGATACATTCAGGATTTGGAACAGTTGATCCTTCAACTTACCAGAGATGCTCTCCAAGTGCCTGTGATCAAAATTCATGAGTCCTTTCTTCACAGTTCACTTCTTTGGAAACAGCATTCTGCAGTCAGATTGTGCATTGTCCCTTTATTGCTTTGGTAGAAAGATGGCTTTGGTTTAGAAACAGAGTGAGAGCCATCAAGACACTGACAAATCTGGCATCAACTCACTTCTGTAGAGCAGTTCATACTCCAGATCTAATGCCATCTTAGGACACGCTTATTTCATCCAGGGTACTACTGATCAGTAGAAGCATCTATAGGACATTTCACATAAGCTTTATGTGCTTCCTGGCTCAGCCATTACCTAGAAATAAAACAAAGAGAATGCCGAAGTTTAACAGATGTCACTCTTCTCAAATGAGACAGGTAAATTAATATGATTCATCTCTTTCAGTCTGAATTTCCTCCCAAGGCTATAATTTAACTAACCAAAAAAAAAAAAAAAAAAAAGACAAACAATTTAATCCCCAGTTTACACAGTACTTGTAAAACGTAGCATCAAAAATGTCTTCTCCCTGCAGATAAAACATCTCACTTTCAGCATCGACTTCGTCAATTACCTACTTGTCTATACCATTCCTCCGCTTCCATATAATGTTTAGTGTATGACAAGTTCATTCACTGAAATGAGGCATTTCCCTTTTACTCTAAAGGACAGCAGCTCTAACTAAACAGAAATTTTCTTCAGGCTACTACATTTATTTGAAGTGATGGATTCTAAAGGCAGGATTTCAAAACTGTTGTTCTTAGCATTTTCATTGTTAAAAAAAAAGCTTTATAGGACTGTTTGCTTTAATCTTTTCCCCCTTTAGAAGTCTGTTAATTAAAAATTGGATCTATCAGAAATTTACTTTGTGGATCATGACAAAATCTGTTTCCTCTTCAGTAGGGACTCATTTAAATCAGAAATGAAACTACCATGACTAACCAAGAACAGTTTAATACACTAAAAATTCTGCTGTTCCCTTGCCAAGAGTGATCAGTCATCTTCCATGTAAAATACAAGAGCAGTCCTAGACGACAGAAAAATATAAAATGAAAGACAACAAAAGTTCCATTTTCCCTCCTCCTACATTCTGTAAACATAAAATTCTCCTGAAACCTTACATTAATTTCAAATTTGCTCTTAACAGTTTCCCTAAGATCTCCCACCACCAAACACATCAATCACAGGTTTGTCTCGCTGTCTATAGCAACCTCGCATTTGACAAGATCAAAATGGACAGTGCAGGAGTTTTTCAAAGAACGCCTAGAGCCTGCTAGTTCATCTGCTTGAAGACTTTGGCAAAAGATCAAAAGAAGAACTTTCTTCCATTAAGGTCAGCTCATACTTGTAAGATTTGTCATTTATTTCTTTATATATGTACTTTATTTACCAGTTTTAATTATTATTCATATTAAGACACTTATTAAAAATCAGTAAGACTGAGATTTCAGAAACATTTGCTATCTGAATGTATAGGTGCTTCTAACACTAGTCTATGATTTTTTTCAAGAGGCTGTTTTTTAATGGATTGCTGAAAAGCGTTAACTACACACATGCCCTGCTCTAAAACAACTCAATTCAGCAGAAGATGACACTTAAGAAGACTGCTGCAGATCCACACAGCCAAGATGATTCTATCTTTTAATAAAAAGTCACCAGCATAGGACAGTTTCTTCACAACCGACTGAATCTTCTTCCTTTGAGTTTTAATAATGTAAAAATGAATGCTAATTCCTCTCAAGATTGGATTTAATCTACCTTCTAAGTATTGCAAAGCCGAAACACTCTATTGCAGGTCAGTCTCAGTTAAGCCAAAGAGAATGGGAAAAAAAAAAAAGAAAAAGAAAAAAGAAAAAAAAGTTTGGCTCAAAGTTTTCTAGAGCATCAGGCCAACATAAGGCTATTGAATTGATAGGGCAACCTCATTCGTAAAACTTTTGAGAAGTTTGCTAGATAAGCAAACACCATAAAAGTTAATGCTTACATTTCCAATGCTTCTCATACCTTTCGTTTAGTGTGCCATGGAGCAACTTCTCTGGAAATTCAACCAGCTAACGCACTGTGCAGCGGCACCCTGAAAGTGACTCCATGACCCTTTTACTCTGCAGCGATAAAACTATTTCCTACGTGCAGATTCTTTCTGCAAGTTATAACAGTGATTAAATACATTTTGATAAACCCCATAAAATTTTCAACACAGCTTCAAAATACATGGCCGCGCTACAAAAGGATGGTCTAGAAATTAAAACTGTTAATAATGCAGAAAGACCTGTCCAAAACAGAAGCCAGAAAACTTTCTCAGGTATTATTTTTAATCTTTATTTCTAAAGATTATTTCCACTGCCAATTTACTCTATTCATTCCACACAGATGTACTTCTTATCAGTTTTGTCCCCCTACTCCCTCATATGCCAATTTCCCATTGATGCTTGAGTCTTTTACAAATAGGTTAATTGAACACAGAAAAACCAGGGAGAATTAAAATATTGGAGAATGGCCTATATGCAGGAGAGGTGCTCTCAGGAGGCTTTCTTCAAGGAAGGCTCAAGAGAACGCGAAATATCAGACAACATTTTATATACACACATACACATCTATCTCCATCTGTGTATTTCTGTGTTCCCTAAAATTACATGTTATTCTGTGATGTGTGTTTCACATTTCAACTATCATGTGGCTTGAAACAGAAGCTAAAACCAGGAGTACCTATAGCACGCTTAATAAAAAGACCTCTTGTGGAAGTAAGAACTAGTCCTAGGCCTTTTGCATCTGCCCCACAGAATCCAAGTTGCTCTGAGGTTTGCTAGCTCATTTGTGCATGGAAAATGGAAGAGAAACTCGAAAGGCAATGCTGGAGCCCATTCATACCAAGAAGTATTTTAAAAAGCACAGAGGGCTAGCACTTAAGACCCAAGCAGCAGTCGTCTTATTCACCAAAGTTATAACCAGACCTGACACAACTCCCAATGAAAACTGTACAAAAATTAAAGCATAACCAACAACAAAAAAAAAAAGAAGGGATGGAAAAACATGTTAAAAGCATTACAAGAAATATACATCAATTGTCTACTAAGTGGTAAGATATCATACTGTATAGGTTAAAAAAGGAAAAACTAAAAGAATAGGAACCACATATTCCATTAAACCACTAATATTTCAATGTATAGATTGATCTCAGTACCAAAGAGACAAAAAGAGTTCTCCTAACCACATGACAGGAAATTTTATTTATTTTTCCTTCAATGGATTAGAAGATCTCAGCCAAGATTAACTTGAAAAAGCAATACCGAGTAAAGCCTTAGGAAAGTTGAAATAGCTATAAAATACTAAAAATTATTGTCTTATCTTTATATCCCATTATTCCTGCTGTTTTCCATTTGTCGAGAGCAGCTGACTCCTCACAACCACTTGGAAAGACTAAACTAGATCCACTCCTCTGCACAATTACAGGATGCAAGACATCAGGCCACAACTAACACAAACAATATTTCAACACAAAGAAGATTCTAACTTGGTTAGAATTTTCCAAAATGTCTGTTTTCCAAAAGGAAACCAACTGAATGAGTCAATTATTCTGGGATGTCGAATTTTACTGCTATGTAAGTATGCAATTAAAGAAAAAAATTGTATCAAGTCATTAACACAGTACTTTTTTCATTACTAAAATTAGAATGGTATCAAGCCAGCTAACAACAATAAACTTATTTTGCATTTCAAGGTTAATGGAACAGTTCTATTCTCATAGCAAACACGACTATGCTGAGTTGCTGCCAAAACGTGGCTGGGACCAGTGCTCAGAGGCAGAGGCCAAATCCTTCAACACTATATAGTATGAGATGAAGGACAAACAGAAGACTATATACTGAAAAACAAATCTATGTGAACCCAAACTTTGTCTATCACAATTAACACTTGCTGTGTGCCTAACACGTTATTTTTAGCTTGAAAACCTACTTAGCGCTTGTGTTTCTCTCATGCAAGGAAAAAAAAAAAAATCATTTAAGAGAGTACACCAACACAATCCTAATAACAACTGTAATAATCATAAGGAAACCTGCAACAGACCTTCAACCACAAATAGTATGGTATAAGAAAGGAACTGTAAGAAAACAAAACCACACACCCCCATCTCCTGGATTGTTTTTAATTTGGGGTGGGGTAACGCTTCAGAGGCAAAGCTGCAGAATACCTGTTAGGGGATGATGACTATCAAGGGGGTCATGAAGCTGGGCAGAACAGTTCCCTCATCCTATTTATCCAGAGTTATGCCAAGCCAGACTCATTTTTCTCCTTGTCAGTCATTTGTAATAAACCGTATTTATTCTGCATAAGCAGCAAAACTACCTGTTGAGTACATGCACACATGCTTTATATATACGCATACACGTGTACTGTTAAATACCACAGTTTGATAGTTACAAATGTTTAAGTCCTCCATGCTTGGAGGTTGTCTGTATCACCCTTAGCACAGAGTGGAAAAATAGCACATGCTTAATTGAAGTCTAACTTCATCTTAAACTATGAATGCTACCTACATGAAATACCCATAACAAGTTTCATTAATTCCTAGTTCTTGTCTGCAAATTCACAATTACTAATTACGACGTGTATACCTTATTTCTTGCAGGTTTTCTTTTTTTCCACAAGAAAAAAGTCTACCTGCAAGAAATAATGCATACATGCTTTAATGTTATGATCACAGAGGAACTTATCTCTTTTTTCAGAGGAAAAAAGAACTGTCATGGATTGAATATTTCTTGGTTAGAGAGTACAAAAAATGTGACAGATGCCCGAGGCAAGTGCTGTGCTAATATTTCATTATAAAGGTTGTTAAGAGGCTTCTTTCAGAATTGAGGACTGTTGTCTACAAAGTATACTTAAAGTGAACTTAAATAATGTTTAAGTTAACAGAAATCACTAATGCTTTCAGTTGATGCACAGCTGAATTCACCCAAGGAAGCGGTTTGTTAATATACATCCCAGCCAGCGCTCAGCATTTTAACCATTACAATTCTGTATTTATTTTAAAGTAAACCAGACTGATCTATATGACTCAGTCACCAGAGCAGAGTATGATGGCAATCTAAGTAGATTTGATCTGTCATCTCTTTTGTAACCATCTCTGTGAAAATGCTATTTTTGCATCTTCTTGGAAAACTTATCAATGAATCACGTTTATCCTTCCTGAAAGACAGCACTCCTACTGCACAATATTCATCCCAGCAAGTCCTCTATTAAAGGCAAACCGCTATGAGAAAAGTCTGTGATTTGCCTACACTTTACTCTTTTAAGCCACATTTTCAGATAGATACAATGGAAATTTCATAAAGTGATACATTTCTAAGAGATCACCCCCACTAGAGACTTGACTAATTTCAGATATTGGAATTATTTTTTTTTTTAATGTAGCTTCAGTGTTAGAAGCATAATTAAAAAGAAGTCTACCTATTTTTACTCAGAAATACATCTTGTGAAAGATAACAAGTATCTGAAAGCAAATCTAAAATTGACTGTTGCCTTGTAATGTTGTGTGAAAAGTTACTTACTAGTATATTAAGTATTTGCATCAGACTCTCACAATCAGTCAACAATAATTTTGAAACGTAACCAAAAAATAAGCACCTATGCCAACAGCCTGCAGTTGAAGACTGCACTAAAAAAAATAATACAAGGATGCAACTTCACATAGCACTTTTTCACTAGGATGGTTGACAGAATAAAAACCATTTACTGACACATACCCTTACTAGTTTAATCAGCTGATCAGAATCTAACAGTGTGATTAAAAAGCTGACAGAAGCAAAAATCTCCTTGCCCTCAAATCCGTACGTAAGCAGGACCACAACTAAAATGTCACCAAGTTTTACTTTCCAAGAGCCTCCAAGAAGAGCCCGCACGATTGTGGGCGCTTCTAAGGCAGGAAGTAGCTCTCGACCACGCTGAAGGTCACACCAGCCTCCACGCCTGCAGTCACAGCCAACATTCGCAGCCACACTCTAGCATCTGACTGCAATCTAAGCACATACATTGAACGGATAAAGCTTAACGTAATATACACTTACATCAGCACTGTGAAAAGAGTTCTGTTAACTACATCACAAGAAAGGAAAAGGAACTCTGCATTTGCCTCTCCTTCCCGGCGGGCACGCCGCCCGGGACGGCACAGCTGCCCCAGCGCCGCACGGCCGGCCGGCCCGGGACGCTGACTCACACTCGGACCCCGCGCTCCGACGCCAACCAGCCGCATGGAAACCGCCGCTTGCCCACCGCGGCCCACCGTACCTCAGCAGCCTGCGCCAGGCACAGCGGATACCCCAGGAGAGCCTGGGTGGTGCCGCGACTCGGCGGGGAACGGCCCCAAGGAAGAAGGGAGAGAGGACGCGGCCCTGAAGGGGTTAACGCGAGGGGACAGAGAGACGGGAGCTCCCTAAACTCCCGTGAGGCGACAGAGCCACCCCGAATCAGCGCCCAGCACCTCTTACGCGCCCCGCGCTTCCTCCGTACTCCTCCCCGCCGCCGCTGCCCGCGGCCGACAGCCGCGCGTGTAATAAGGCGGCGACTGAGGAAGGACCCCGATGGCTTCCGCCCGGCTCCCGCCCCAGAACTACAGCCCCCGGTTCGCCCCGCGGCAGGGAGGGGCCGCCCGCCCACGCAAACAACAAGCCCCACAATGCGCTGGGCCGCCTCGTGCGGGTGGCCCCCACCACCCCCTGCGGCTCGGCGTGGGCTGGGAGCGGGTGGGGTTCCGGGCGGGTGGGCAGGCAGCTTGGCTCGGCCCGGCCGTCGCGCCGGCCGGTGACCCTGGTCTCAGGCGGCGGGTAGGAGCGGGTGCTGCCTCCCTGCAGGGCTTCCCGGGGACGCCGGGGCTCCGGGCCGGCCACGTCCTCAACCCCGCTGCGGGGGAGGCCGGGCGGGCTGGGGAGGGAGGAGCGGTGCACGCCGAGCTTGGGAGGCGGCAGTGGGGAGCGGCGCCGCGGCCGCCGCGCTGGCAGGGGCGCAGCCCTGTGCCGGCCGCTGCGGGGGGCCGGAGGGAGGCAGGGGCGCCGTTAAACCGCCGTCGGACGCGAGAGGAGGCCGGGGTGCCGCGGCAAGGCAAGGCACGAGTTTAAGAGCGAGTGAGGAGCTCCTGGGAGAGCCTGGAGGCGTCGTTTTCTGACGTTCCGTTACTTCTGCCACGGACGGATCATTAACTCTCGATACACGACCGAGAGGTGCCTCAGTCGCTCCAAACACTGAACTAGGAGCTGCAGCCCAGCGCCAGCAGAACCAGAGTAACGTCGTTCGCGGTACCTGGGCTTTGGGCTCCAGAGCCTTCGCTCTCCCCCAGCTCGCACGCACGTTTTTCTCCCCTGCATTGCTCGCTGCATCTGAGGCTTCGGCCGAGCTGGGATGAATGTGTCGCTATCTGCAGTACAATAAAAAAGCTTGCGATACAGAAAGAAAAATGTGGAAACAAGAAAAAGGTTTAAGTAGGGACATGATCCAGAACTGCATTGAAAACAGAAGCAATGCTAAACTACATAAGAAAACCCCAAAAATCTTACATTTGTAATGTTATTTGAACAAATGTGGATCATGGATATTTCTGTTGGCTGGCTATACCCCTTTGAACAAATTCTACAATTATTTTACTTTAGTGTATCATAATTATTAAGTCTTTATTCTTCAGCCTACTTTTTGTGGTTTTCTGTGCCGAACAACAGAATAAATTACCTTGTATAATGGAATGAAGTATCTTCTTTCCAGGTAGGAGAAGGATGCTGTAGCCACTACACTGCTGGCCAGTATCTTCAAGCACCTGCTTTTTTTTTTTTCCTACTCTGCCACAGACTTCCTCAGTGAAGTTGGGTAAGTCAAGACCTGATCCTCTGAAAATGCCCAATACCTGCTAAGGAACTCTTTGCCTCCATTTTTCACCTTTAATAAGGAATTACAGTATTTTTTTACTTAAAGTAGATTTTCAGGGTAAAAAATACTGAGGATGAGGAGTGGCTTGGCTATTTGGCAGTGGATGGGGTGGTGGGAGATTGTTAGCTTTTCAAGAGTGTTGCCTTGATTAAATAGTGCTACATAATTTAAATGCAGGATATAAGCAAGCTTAGCTCCTTGATAAACAAAATGATCAGTTTCTGATATAGTACTTCACCTTTTTAAAGTTAACTTCCAAGCAATAACTACATACTAACATGGAACTACCTCCTGTATCTGACTTTATGTCAGCTACCAAGTAGGATTCATCATGGTAGACTTGCTTGTAGCTAAAGTAAATTAGCTCGTCCCACTCTACACTTCAGAAGCTTTGATATGCTTATTAGACACAGTCTAATATCTCTCTTCTCACTCTCTAATTTTCCAAAGCATCAGACATGAAGTCTGCCAGAGGACTTTCAGAGGGGCTACTCTGATCTGAGGGAGTTAGAATGCTGATTCTGTAGGCTAAATAAAATGAAAATTACCTGAGTTGGTTCCCCTCTGTTGTTTTTGGTTTTTTTAAACTCAGTTTCCTTACAAGAGTATTTCCCCTCTCACTTGTTAAATGTAAAGTGCAATTTCTTCTGGCTTGCTTCTTTTGTGAGCTAGTTCAACTGCACACAGCTGAGCTGAGATCTGACTAGCACAGCTGTGCTCCTTTACAGTAACAATGATTTATTTTCCTACAAACTGCCAGGGATTCATGAATCCATTCCTTTTTACCTTCTGCACTTATGCAGTTAACTTGCAATTAAATTGTTTGTACAGAAGTGGTAGTAAGATCTCTAAACCCATGAATCAAAAAAGGAGAACTTGAGTTGGAACATACTGTATATCCTCAGTATGGAGTTTGAAATCTGTATGCTGCTTAAAGGCTCAACAGAAGCAGGCTTTCCCCGAGCTGTAGTTTTGCTTTTTTGTGTGGAATGCCTCACAGTTGTGATTAAAGAGACTTATATTTATCATAGGTTTATATAAGATCTTCCAATGCTACTTTTAATTTTTCTAGGATAAATGGGTGTATATGAATTTTCCCCTGACCTAAAGTGGTTCCATGTCTTGTTTGGTAAGTTTGTATTTAAAAATCTTTGGCAGTTGTACCTTGTTACCCAGTCATACCTTAAATTAAAAGTTCTGGTGAAATATCTTGCTTGAGGGGATTTCCACAGTGCTGAGATGTTTAAACTTTGTTCTATCAACTTTTGGTGAAGGAGACTCTTCTCTCTAGGTCTGCCATGTATGTGCTCTGTTTCTTAACATTTTGCTTCACTGACTTGTAGCAGAAAACTTTCTGAACTCCTGCTTATAGGAGCTACTTTTGATGTTTCCCACTGCCAGGTGTAATAAAATGCAGCAACTCCACTAACATTGACTTGTTTCTGTTCTCAAGGACTGTTCCTGTATTCTACGTACACCAGTTGAATCAATAAGACCAGAAGAGTTGTCTCAGAGCAGCATCCATGAATGCCTGGTAAGAAGAAAATAGAAACATTAACTGGCAACATTAAATGCAAACCTGGTACATATTAAAAATAATCTCATTAGGAAGTACTTCTTAAAATGTTAACAGTGCAAATAACCAGAGTACTTGAGGGCTTCCACTTTGGAAGAAGACTATACGTAACTGTTACTTTTAATCTTGTACATGTTTAAAACCAAAACGAACACATTCACACAAAAAAATTCACCAGTAGCTCATAAACCTAAGTCTCAGTGTAATGCTAAAAGCACCATCTTGAATGTTCTGACTTGAGTACTTGATCTTAGCATTCTGATGGATGATATTTCTGCATTAGTTTTAATCATGTAAATGTTTAAAAATTAAATAGTCATTTTGAGAACTGTTTTTCCTCACTGTTAGGCTGATTCTGGTCTAGCTTGGATTCCCCCATCTACAGGAAGGAATGAAATGGTATTTTGCTCTTCTAATGTCTCTCACTATGAACTCCAGCTGGAAATAGGTAACATAAATGTACCTTAAAATATTTCTTGTTCCTGCAGATGCAGGAACAGGTTATTGCTAACTACAGTAAATATTAAATTTGGAAAATGTATTATCAGCTGACTAGAACTATTCTTGCGTCTCGTTAGTTGACAAAAGTGCAGTACATTGCTCATGTTTCAGTAGTCACTTATTTTAAGACAAATCGACAATTACCTGAATTTTTCTCTTAATGTTTATGCATGTGCATGTCAGTTGTCTACATCTGTGGTATGGGGACAATAAATACAGCATTAAGTAACATCATGTCTTGTCACTTGGCTACCGAGTCGATTGTTCTAAGGATGGCTGCGCCCTGAATTGCACTTTGCATGCATATGTTTATGTGAATATGCACGCCAGAAGTGTTGTTCATTTAGATGTATAATTGATACTGACAAATCTTGAAACACTTTTAGTCGTTCTGAAAATAGCTGAGCCATGCTTTAACTAATTTGCTGGATACAGTTTGCTGCAACTACTTAAGTTCTTGACATTCTTTAAAAAATGGTCATACTGCTATCAGTTGCAATTTTAGAACTGTAAAATTATCTCTAAATATGAAGGAAATTATGTGGTGGATTATTATATTTTCCAATGTTAAGGTAGCCACTTCTGGTTTCAGGAAGGAGGTTCAACAACTTAACTTCAGTCTACCTTGCACGGCATACACCTACAGGCATGCAAGTTGCTGTAAGGATCACAGACCTAGAAAATTGCTCCGAAGAGCATTTGAAAGCCTTACAGGTAAAGCAACAACATTTCTACACAAGTCTGATGATGATAGTGATGAATATATATGAGGTTACTAAACAGAGGTAGCCTTTGGGTTTGTACTGGGTCATTTCAGTCAAGTTTTTCCTCCAAAGGAGTAGAATATAAACACAAGACGTGTAAATTTGAGAGTTACTTTCTGAAGAAAACAGTTGACAAATGTTTTAGAAATACTTCTGTAATTGTACAACTTCTTCTTTGAAACACGTTCTGTACTCTGTATTTAACACCAAAACTTCAGATGAAGTTTGAGCAAACTACATCTACTTCAGACAAATGTAACTATGGGCAAGTTAATTGTATTTCTGTGGCAGGGTATTCACATCACCTGCAACTTCGTATAAATGCACAGAGGGAACAGTTCTTTCTACTGTTTGCTGATGTAGTTAATGCTCTTAGTAAGACTGTTGTCTTGTGGTCAACGCATCCACTTTCATTTAATTCCACAGAATGAGGTGGTTTTGTCCCACTTTTTCCAGCATCCCAACGTAATGACACTTTGGACAGTGTTTACAGCTGGTAGTTGGCTTTGGGTCATCTCCCCATTCATGGCCTATGGTAAGAACTGTTAATTGCACTTTTGGAATAGGAAAAAGGGCTGATACAATTTGGACCATATGGTCCATGAGAGGCTTTTCTTTAAGCATCTCCTGTCTTGTAGAAAAAACAAACTTGCCCAAACCATTTTTTTAGAGAAGTCTTCTGTATGTAATCTTCCTCCCCAGTAAAGACTGGTATTTGAACTGCATTAAATTGCACTTAGTCCTAACACCCACCATGTGAGGAATGGTAACTGGGAGATGTATTTGACTTTATACAACTTTAAATTTTGCCAACAGAAAACTTGTCTCGATTGAATAGAGATTTAGTATAGACTTTCAGTTAACAGAAGCATGACTTGAGTGTGATCTTTGATGATGCATCAGTTGCATCCATGTAACTGTCCTTGATGTACCATACTCAATATAAAGATGAATGTGCCTCTCTTGATGTATGTATGCAGTGAAGCAAGCATAGAGAAGTAATTTTAACAAGGCTAGGCTTAGCTAGGTTTTTTTCACTTCAGGTTCGGCTAGACATCTGCTGAAGACTTACTTTCCTGAAGGAATGAGTGAAGCTTTGATAGGGAACATTCTTTTTGGTGCAATCAGAGGATTAAATTACATGCACCAGAATGGCTACATTCACAGGTAGGAGAATGTCAATATGTAAGAGTCAGATTACAGCATCCAGTTTATTAAGAATTTAGTTTCACTTCAAAACTAATTTTCACCTTAAGTGTTGACTCCTTCCTTTTTTCTATATACCTTCTTATGTCAGACAGTGCAGAAGCATTTTTTTCAATAATACAACAGAACCAAGTCTGTAGAAGCTTAAGAACGGTATCCATACATTATTTAAAGTCAGTTGTTACAGGGATTATACATCTGTGTGGCTTTGTTTCTCTGAAGCAGAAGAGAATCAGTTGTAGAAGGGGCTTCCTTACTTCACACCCTTTGCAGGGAAGGAGGGCCTTTCTCCAATTTCTGGCATTTGTTTTCTTGCTGATCATCTCTCCTTTCTCTTGGGGCTGTATTAAAAAGACAACTTATACTGAGTGAAGAACTTCCATGAAAATAATCTGCTAAATAGACCTGCACGCCAACATCTGACTATAAGTTAATGAAATATGAAAGCCTTTCTACTCTAGTAGTGCTTTGAGTAATTCTTATACCTAAAATTTACCACTTTATGTTACAGGAATATTAAAGCTAGCCACATTCTGATTTCAGGGGATGGGCTGGTTTCTCTCTCTGGCTTAAACAACCTCTACAGTTTAGTTAACAATGGACAAAAGTCAAAGGTGGTATATGATTTCCCCCAATTTAGTACATCCGTGCTTCCTTGGCTGAGTCCTGAACTACTGAGACAGGTGAGTATAAATGACACTTAATCTTTCCTATTCAAAGTTACTGGAAGTACTCAGCTTCTAACTTAAGTCAGCTTCTACTCAACTCCTAAGTTAAGAAGTGGAAGCTGTTGAACTGCAACTTTTAAAAGGACACACATGTACTGAATTTGTAATTCTCCTAGAGAGAACTGGTTTTAAAGCTGTTGATAAGGTGGTGCTGTACTAAGTCTCTTTATCTGACCTTCCTGGAAACTACTGCAGATCCTAAAATTTATCTTCAGTACAACCATCAGATTTCTGAACAAAGCCTTCACAAACAAAGGTTTCACAATTTAATTGCCTCAATCCCATGTAGATTACAGGATATTAGAATCTTGTCTTGAAACAGATGCTTGTATTTTTGTCAGCACTGCTCAATGGCATCAGTGATCCAGCAGAGTTTTCTTTCTCTCATAGGATTTGTCTGGGTATAACATGAAGTCTGACATTTACAGTGTGGGAATTACAGCATGTGAATTAGCCAATGGACATGTTCCATTTCAAGATATGCCTCGCACTCAGGTATGATGCTAAACTCTATTTCTACTTCAAAATACTCTGAGCTTTTTTTGTTTTATTCTGAGAAACCAATGCTATTTACTGCTGAAATTGTGGCTGCTTTTTGTGATTTCAAATATGCATGCTTCTTTCTAGATCAAATAATCCTTCCATTCCTGGAGTTTCACAACTTAGTCTGAATAGGTCTGGATAGCTGTTGCACTCTTATACTGCTCTTCCCTTCTACTAGATGCTGCTGCAAAAACTGAAAGGTCCCACATACTGTCCTTGGGATATAAATACCTTTCCCCGTGGGGAATCCAGGATGAAGAATTCCCGATCAGGTGTTGATTCTGGAATTGGTGAGAGCATGACACGCACAATGACCAGTGAAAGGCTACAAATTCCCTTTTCCAAAACGTTTTCACCTGCTTTCCACAACTTGGTAGAACTTTGCTTGCAACAGGACCCTGAGAAAAGGTAACCTTCTGGTGAAAACAAATTTTCTGTCACTTCAATTTAAGACCAAGTATAGCCTGCAATTTAGGATATGATAATTAGTTAAATACTGTTAAAGTCAGAATGTAGACCAGAAGTACTATGCAAAACACTACACTTACCTTTGGTTTTGCAATTTAAGAATCATCTTTTCTGGTAAAGGATCCATGTTGTCTGACCTCTGAATTTCTTCTAATATGAATGTACTTTGTAACAAGTAAAATTAATTTTTAAACATGCACTTTGTCTAAGAAAAAAACAGAAATCTGAAGTATGCGTTTTCAGTATGTCTCTTCTGATGTGAGGCATTAAATTCCTTGTTAAACAGAAAAGTGAAAAAGCTTTTAAAAGAGATTTCTTTAGTAGTACCTTTGCTACAAATTGAGGCATAGAATGTAAGAATTCTGTCCTGCTTTTCTCATGCTTCACATTTGTCTTGTGGATGAAAAACCACAAGCCTTAAATTTGTACATCTGGCCAGTTTTCCAAATGCAGGATTTTACTTTGCAAAACATAATTATATTGTTCATTTTATGATCCAGGCCATCAGCTAGCAGTTTGCTTTCGCATACGTTCTTCAAACAGGTGAGTTTACTACATTTTGTTAAATGACACAGCTATAACCTAAATAAGCCACAAAATACTGCAGTTGGATTACAAAATAAGTTAACTGGAGCCAAAAAACTTTCTTTAACAGTGTACCTGCTTCAGACTAATTTTTTTTTTTTTTTTTAACAAAATGGTATTGATATAGGAAGTGTAAGAGTAATCCATTTCTCCTTTGATAAAGTTGGTTTAACTTAACTAAAGTCAACCTAACTAATAAGTGTAATGGTTAATATTCTTAATTTAAAGCAGAATAACTGCATAGCTAACGTAATTAGTCTTAAAAGACTAATTCAGCTTACTTTAGAGTCAGGAAAGCTAAACCCCTCATCCTGTTATTTTCAGTATTGTAACATGCAAGAATATGGCTCTGATTTCATAAGCTTTCAATGAAGTCAGATGCAAGGTTATGTAGACTTTTATGTACAGCCCTGTTTCAACTTTTCTTCTTTCTAGATAAAAGAACAAACACAGAATTCACTACTGTCTCTATTACCACCTCCTATTCAAAATAATAGATCAGAGTTCTTGGCACTGCCCTCAACAGCTGTTCGGACTGAACTTGGACATACTACTGCAAATCAAGATGATACAGACTGGGAATTCTAAATAAATACCGAACAATCATACCTCTCCTGTGCTTCGAAGAAGGAAAATGTGATTTGTATTTGCTGCTTTGGTTTGTATGGTTAAAATACAATTAGTCAAGGTCTACTTGAAAATGCCATTGAAGTGGCCATATTTCATTAACTACTTCCTCTGTTGGCATCATGAAGTGCAGTGTGCCTCACTTTCTGACTGTAAGGAAAACTCTGTCTAGAGAATGCCTGAATGCTTATGTCCCTCTTTCAAAATATTTTGTAAGGAGAGAGTTCCTGCTGTAATCTTACTCTATACTGTATTTTCAGCTCATTGCTGCAGTCCACGTGCCTTTCTGAATTCAGGCTTGGCTTTTGTCTGTGACCTTGCTTAAACAATCTATTTGTCTTTTCAATATCACCCAAATTATTTTAGTAAGGAGAAATCCTTCACTTCCAAGTCGAAATTTGAAACTGCACAAATTAGTTGCCTCTGCAAATAAATGTTTCTCTTCTCATACATCCCAAAAGGCATTCTTCTCACTTGACATGCTGTCATACTTGCCAAAAGTTAGCTATGCATCATTTTCATGCAGTTTTAGTACTGCATGTTCCCCAGAGAAGTTAAGCTACTTGAAACTATGACTCATACTCTCACATTTGTCTACATTCTTAGTACAAATTTGTGCTTTTGCATCTCCATTTATTGTGTCATTTTAGCAATTAATCTGAGGACCTCTTATTGTGCAAAGTAAGTCTCAAGTTATAACAGGTATTGGGGAATTTTGAAGAATCATATTAAATAATCTAAAGTTACTGGTTTTATTTATATTTTATTCCTGTTCACCACCAGAACTTACCAGAACCTAATACTGTTTTCTTAAAAGAATAGGCACTGCCACAGGCAAACAAGCCTCAGTTGAATTCCCATGGAGAGATTCAGCCATAACAAGAACCTAATAAACCCCCTAGGATCCTAGTGAATTTGTCTGAGAGTCACGTGAAAAACTGCCTTTCTTCTCCGTACAATTCAGTAAGTTCTCATCTCTCATACTGTACCAGGCAACTCAAGCTGAACAAAAGCAGCTTTTTTTAAAAAAAGCTGCATATTATCATAGAATGCATTGGGCTGGAAGGGACCCCCAAAGGTCATCTAGTCCAACCCCCCTGCAGTGAGCAGGGACATCTTTAGCTAGATCAGGTTGCCCACAGCCCCATCAAACCTGATCTTGAATGTCTCCAGGGATGGGGCCTCCACCACCTCTCCGGGCAACCTGTTCCAGTGCTTTACCACCCTTATGGTAAAGAACTCCTTCCTAATACCCAATCTAAATCTACCTGTTTCTAGTTTGAAACCATTGCCCCTTGTCTCTCACCAAAGCCACTAGTATTTTACTGATGTAAGTTCTGACTCTAGTAAAAATGTATAGATATCGAATGGATAGATTTTAAATTTTCAACATAAACAACATTCCACATTAAGTCTTCCATAGCTGAGCCAGTCTGCAACCAACCTTGAGAATACTACTCTCTTGCCAGCAGCATCACTACAAAGCCTTGAAGACCAAATGACCAAAACACAAGCCTGAGACAGACTTTAGTGTGGTTCTTTAGAATTTTATATATTAACAGAAGAGTTGATTCTACTCATTATGCTGTGAAGAGAGCTCTATATTTCAAAACCTAATACGTGAAACTTAAGATTAAAACCTTTCAATAAACTTACCCTATCTGTCTCAATTTATTTCTGTAAGTCTTGTACTTCTGTTTTCACCATAGTCCACTCGTACTAACAGCTTCTTGTTACTGCAGGAAAGAAGTTTCATATTTATGTCAGTCATTAGGCAAGAAAATAGTTGTCAAAAGTAGAAAATTACTCTGATCATAAAAATATTAATAACTGACATACTCTTAGAGAAGATACTATTTTCATGTGAACCCCATGTTCTAAATTCTTAACTATTATAAATTTTGACTATTTTCAAATCAAATACATTATATAGCATTTACGAGTAACTTTTGACTAACAGTACATGTGAAAATCAAGTAAATAAGTGAGAACATATGAAGTTGTACATATTTTAATTACAGACTGAATAATTAATACTTTTTAAAAACCAACAACAAACTGCAGAAAAATTCAGACAGCTTAACTGCTAGTATTTGCAAGCTTTTCTTGAAACAACAGTGCCCTTCACTCTCTATAAAAATGAATAACAAAGCCAGATTTAAACAACCCTGTGTTCCAGTGGAGTTACTTTGCTGCTATCTCTTTCTGAGGAAAGCTTCTGTACTGACATAACTTTTAAGAAGTAAATTAAATACAGGTGTGTACGTTAAAAATCTCACAAGTCTTTACTGTTAGAATGATTACTTTTCAATAACTACAGTACTCTCAAACAAAAGCAATTAAAAGGCAGTGTGACTTCTAGAAATTTTTAAAATAACCAGAAATACTTTAAACTAGTCCCTGGATTATGTTTGGTGAAAGGTTTGCTGCAGTTTTGCTCATTAACTCTGATATTTTCTATTAAGGAATAATGCAAACTAAGTATTAGTTATTTTAAAGCGTATAATCATATTGTTAAGGAGGTTTTGACTACTGGTCACTGAAAAGTTCTTGGAAACAACTGTGTTCTACTGAAAACCTGAAGTTTTTGCATACAGTTAGTGTTTTCAAAATCTGAGATTCATGATCTGTATTGTTAAAGATTCAAGTTGCTGAGACTTCCATATTCCAAGGTGACCTAGTTCTAAGCACAATAATTATTTATTTTTTTTTAGAGCATTTGTTTACTCATACCAATGATGTGTGTTATCAGCATATGAACTAGAACTGAACTTGGGATTTTCAAGTATTTTACATTTAGGCCTCATGTGAGGTATTTTCAAAAGGGCTTATAAGACTTTTAGAAATTTGCAAAATCTCACAACCACTGAAACAGAAATTCATAACTTGGTTACTTTTGCAATACATGTGGAAAAATAACACAAGGTGGTTTTGCTGCCACCTTTCTTTGTGCTAGCATTTAACATTACATAAAATAATTAAATAACTGTAACAATAGAAAGCTTATGTTAATTAACATTATCCTGAATATATGCTCAATGCTGTTGAGTTTCTTATTGTCTTGGTTTGATACCACAGAAGTTTGTGAATAGCTGCATGGATGAACACAGGAAAAAGTGTGATTAACTCAGAATCAACTGGATCTGTGATATGAACTACTCACTTTAACAAGACTCAATGCAATAAATAGCTACAAGGTCTTCCACTTGATGCTATTAAGGAACAAAAGTAAATATTAAAAAAAATATTACTGTGTTTTACCTTACCTTTCTCTTTTCCCCACCCCCTCCTTCTCCTCAAGTGCTATGAAAGCAGTTTTTAGCCTAGAGGATGGGTAAAATCATGGGAAAGCATTTGAAAAACCATTGTTCTGAATGTCTCTGACACAAGGCAGATACCTAAGTAGGTAGATGACTTACGTATTCTGTCTTTAATGCTAGTAAGTAGCTTTGCTAAAGTATATTATGTTGTCTAATAAACCTCTAAAACTAAGCTAGCTGTAATGACCTGTCCTGGTGATGGTCATCCCTATCCTGTATGAATGAGGAAAAGCTACTAAAATTCAGAGATACTACACAACACATCCAGTGACACAGACTGCAAAAGACTATGAGTAAGAACAATACTATGAAATAAGCTATTTGCTGTAACAGGCCAGTAAAGACTTAAAGATTTAAAAAAGAAAGCACCAAAAAATTGAGGTGGTCTGCTAATAACCAGCTAGCAGAATGACATTTGGTATTTAACATAATTAAACCTACCCAGACACTTGAGATAGGGTGAAGGAAAGAATATTAGGTTTAAACAGGTTCCTATGGGAAGCCTCCATCATTCCCAAATGAAAACAACTGATTTTACTCCATAAATTAGTTACATAAATGTATGTTACTTAACTGGAAGTCCCATAAGTTCCTGAAAAATGCCCCCCAAAAGCCCATATGGAATTAGCTGCAAAGGAGTGGTGTTTGTTTTTTTTTAGGTATGATTACAGAATACGCCATTACTACTGGATTTACCCACAAATCCTGATTCATGGAATCTATATTTGTCCTGTTGTGAAATCCACCTGGAGTAGAGGAGACCACTAATACAGGCTGAAATCTGGCCTAACAGTCTTAGCAGGGCTCTCAAAGTTTAGGTTATGGCAAAACAAACCGAAACACTAGTAATGAAGTAGTAAGTAAAGGAATCTTACATCAAAAATTCCTAGGAAAGAACTCTGTGATCCTTCAGAGTGGCTGCTTTCGCTCACTGTAGCTGTAACACTGTAGTTAATGTTGATTGACCACGTTAGAAAAAATCCACTGGAAAATATTTCCATTTCTTTAAATAGTACGGGTTTTTCCCTTCCCCCGCTTTCCCGTGTCCGAAATGCAGGCACGCCGTTGCCCTGCCAGCAGAACCACCTTTCCCGCCGAGGCCGTCCTGTCCTTTCCCGCCCGCCGCCGCCCTCACACCAGCCCCTCACGCCCAGGCCGGCGCGCGGCCTGCCCCACCAGCGCCCCCCAACGGCCGCCTCGCGGCCTGAGGTGCAGGCGGGCAGTACGGAACGGCCAGGCCTCATCATCCGTCCCCACGGACCGGGGAGGGGACGACAGCTTGTCCCCGGCAGGGAAGATCAGGGAAAAAAACATCCCCAGAAGCACCTGCCCGAGAAGCAGCAGCCGGCCGGTTGCATGCGGCAGGGCAACGGGCCTCGCCCCGCTGGGAGTTCTCCTCCAGGCCCCAATGAAGAGAGCGAGCAGCCCTGGAGGGCACAGAACGTTAGTAACACCCAGGCAAAAAAGACTTTGTCCAAGTGTCTGTGGACTTATGGACACATTACAAGCACAGCTGCGGTGAGGAATACAACAGTACCTTCCACACCACTATGAGGAAAAAGGAAGATAAAGGTAAGTCTTAACCATAAATACCTGATGATTCACTCTATTCTCCCAAAGCATTCAGTCATTTAAATTAATCCTGCTGCAGATATTTTAAGGGAATAATTCTGACCTAACCATAACCCTCCTGAAGTTTACCTCAGCAATACCAAAAAAACTTTAAAAGACACTTTTCAGATTAATGCCACCCAGCTTCACGTTGAGAAAGCTAAGTTGAGAGAGTAACATTTAAAACAACTGGAATTTAACCAAATTTTAAATTACTACCTTTTAAGAAGCAAAATAAGAACAATTTACCTTAGAAAGGATTCTGGAGGCCCACTGGGTCCAACCTGCTCAGGCTGCACAGGGTTCTCTCCACCCAAGTCCAGAGCAGCTCCAGGGATGGAGCTTCCACAGACAGACCCCATGGTGTCACCCCCCGCCCATCCCAAATCCTCAATGTCAAAACTCCCGTGGTAGCTAATGATAATTTTCCTGATGCTGCCTGCGACCATGTCAGCTCATCCTTTCACTGTGCAGCTTGAGAAGAGTCTGACTTATCTGCTTTGTAATCACCCATTTGGTGGTTAAAGACAGCCATTAGATTCCCCTCTTAATATTCTTCTTTTTTAGGCTAAACAAACCCCATTAACTGATGAAATACACTTGCTCGTCTTCAGTAGTTTACACTACCAGTTCTGATTGCATAGAAGACCAGTACAGCAGCAGGAATCTGACGGAGAGAAAGCAAAGCCATTATTTACAACACTGCCAAAAAATGTTTTCCCATATTTCCCTGTTCAAAGCTGGTATATTATACATCATATTAGCATTGGAGAAAGAATTAGGTTTAAACAGACTAATCATTTGAAAACATGAAAAAGTAGTACAATCATTTCTAACTAGTTTAGAGCAGTTGTTTAATGGTTTAATATATGTAAAAACAAGAGATTGGCACCAACATCTTCATAATTTTTTTCATTAACACAACAATACTGCATTAAAAACATGTAAGAGGTATGGAAACGCACAAAGGCATTTCAGTTAAGGCTTCTACAGATATTGCATGTTCTGTAATTAAACATATATCTTGTAAACTTTTTCTTAAACTTTCCAAGTAACTAAACAACAAAAGATCATTTAAACTCATATTCCATTGTGAAGCTTAATGGAAGGAAAAGTACTTTGTAAAATAGATAATTAGCTATCAAATTGTTTATTAAGTGTGATTTTAAATGGCAACTTCAAACCTAATTAATTTAAAAATGCATATACTCAGACCCTCCCAAAAAGATAAACTGGAAAGGAAAGCCTGGTTTGAAATATTGATCCCATTAACTTAATTCCTGCTCAACCATCTAAACAAACTACTGTATTTCACAATGAGAACGAATCTGGCTCTTGGCTAGCATCACTTTGTCCAAGGGATACTTGGAAGGGCAATTCCTAGTAATAATGTCAGAAACCAAGCAATGACGTTATTCAAGTTTTTCCTGTCCTGATGTGATGCCTTAGCAGTTTTGCCAAAGCTCCGTACTTTATGGGCAAAATTATACTTCTTACCATGCCAAGATGACAGAAATGTCAAAGAGCAAAGAGAAGCCATTATTAAATCTCACCTTCAGCAGCTCAAAAACTGTGTAAATCAAGCACACATCTGGAGAAAGTGTGGTAGCAACCTACATGGGAATACTAAGTAGTGCCTCATCCCCCATCTCCTGCAGCCAAATCATGACAAGGACCTCCAGTGCAACGCTGAAGGGGAACAGCACCCTGAATCTCTCCACTTTAATGTACAATGCAGTGCCAGCCATAATTTAGCTCTACAGTTCTGCAAAAATACATACATATTGTATGAGCCATAACAACTTACAAAAAAGGTTAACAGCTCCTTCTCATAATGAAGTGAATGCCCCAGAAGGCAGCCAACAGCTATGGAATATTTTTTAATTCGGGTACAACTCCCTCCCCCCCAAGATTACTACAGTATATTTAAATAATGTCATGAACACTGAATTTTTTAATTATTTAAATTTGATAGATGGGTGTAACAGAACTCAAGTCCTCAACAGGGAGGCAGCAGCCCTAGTTATTCATGTTCCCATCCTTGTTTTAAAGCAACTCAGGTAACAGCATAGAAAGTTACTGGCTCTCTAACATACCCCTTTCAAGTCTTTTATCTGTCTACTCTTAACTTCACTATTAGAAAGTGCAGTAATTCTCCAGGGAACTCTGACAACTTCACACCCTTTACAACCACACTTAGACACACACATTAAATAAAACAATGCAGATTCAATACATATTAAATAACATATACAAATAGGTTTGGGGCTTTAGGTGATACTTTCTTGAGAAATGGATTTCAAACTAGCTCTTGTCTATGTCTGCTAAGGAGACTGTTTCATCTTGCAATACATCTGTAGTTATTGACATCTGCAATGCTTTCATTGTGCCACTTTAATATAAAAGAATGTTGGCTATCATCATCAAAACCCACCAACTGCCACTATTAGATCATTACGTAGAAGGTGGGTTGCTGTAGAGGTTTTTTTGCTTTAGTAAGCACATTCTTGTAGTTTCAGGAACAAGTTTCCCGTTTCATCCTAACACAAACCAACAAATATCCTTTTGGGGGAAATCAATCTCCATCAAAATAGGTAGAAGTAGGAACATTTTTAACATCTGTGAAATCCCAAGTTTCTTTAGAGTAACACTGTTGCTCTTGCCATACAAGGTAAGGAGAAATCAGAACACTGTTCGTGTGAATGGCTTTGTAATAGTTATGCGTCCTGATCATCAAGAAATTACAGGACGTACATATATCCTGTTGGCAACCCAAAAATGCCCTGCTTGACTAAAAGATGTATTTAGGTATTCATTAGCTGACCAAACTGTTGCAACATTAAAACTTCTGTTTCTTGTATTCACATCAACTTGAAAGAACTTGTTATCATCAAGATCTTTGTCAAAAGAACTAAATGAAGATGAAGAAAAATAAAGTGTCCTTTTTAAAGGATTATTAAACAAAATCCCTGACAATCCAATCCCTTATTCTAGCAAACATTTCTTATGACAACTAAACCCAGATTATTTTATGCTTACTAACTTTGTGGGTTTCATGTTTCCTAACTCTGTTTTGTTACAATCCTCCTTAGACTACTTTCTTCATAAGATTTGTTTTAATCTCTATTTAGCCAAATCAGGTAAGCCAACTGCTATCAGCATTACTAACAAAAGCAGGTTGTTGAAGACTGTACAGCAGTCAAAAAAAGCACTGAATACCTGATCTGCATCCATCTAGTTTCTTTGGCTGTATAGGTAGCAATATTTACAAAATCTTCTTGACTTTATGCACTAGAGAAAATCTACTTTGTAAAATAAAAGCAAAAGCATAAAAGTTTTCAATCACAGCTGGAAATTGTAGCATACATAAAAAGATCAAAATTAAATATATACAATATAAAAATACATTTTTTTCTTATGAAAGTTATTATACATGGCTATAGTGCACAACATGTTGAGCCATCAGTCTCGGTGACAATATATGCAGATGCTCGTTCCACACTATGGCTGGACTCTGGGTATGATATCTCCCTGGGGAAATTCCTCGATTTCAGCATGAAACATCAGTTCTGAAAAAGAAAGAAAATAATTATATTTTCTTTTAAAAGTTTCCCCTGAATACGATTTCATTATTCCTGAAAAGTGCTCTGTCATTCCCCCAAGCTTCCTGCCTTTCTTCCCAATTGATATCAACAACACAGCAATGGCAAGGGCCACCCTGTCTTTAGAAAACTATTGTTGCCCCCCAAAATTAACAAAATTGGTGATGATGTTAACAGCTGATCGTCTGCAGTACCATCCTACATTCAACCTGGACACTGAAACAGAACTCTACAGTAAACTGAGGGATTGTTAAAGTTTTAAGAGTGTCAGACTCAAGAAGGAAGATTTCTGTTCAGAGACTCGTTCATTTACAGATATATCTGCTCTATGTATCACAGTGTGTGTTAGCAACACTAGAACCTGGGATAGAAAGAATCATGAATTAGATTGCTCACAGCTAGCTGTCACCATGGCAGCTCACGCACAGGAGACAGCCTAAGGTCAGCAGAGAAGAGCTCCTTGTGGAGAAATTCGGCTAGGCATGCTAAGCGCCTGATGACATAGTCCTTGAGGAGCTCTGTGCTGCTGAGGGTAGTATTTTCTCATATCTGGGTTCCCTTAGGTATGCTTACTGCACCTTCAGCGTAGGTGTACTTTCTGTCTTGCTAAGACAATCTACATTCAGCATGTAGACCAGGTGGTGGTTGCCCACAACTTGTCAACATGGTAAAGTTACACAATCTGTACATGCAACAATGTGGTTTATCCACTCAAGTTTGAGATTTACATGTTTTTGCTACCTCATCCATAGTAGACTAAATTTTCTCTAATATTTCGGGTAAGTCTGAACAGAATTCTTCTCCTGAAATTTCTGAAGCAGGTTTTCTAATTTTACCAGGCACATGTAAATATCAAAAAAGCTCATCAAAACCTGAGTTAAATCTTGACACCGGCTTCCTTGAGTAAGTCTTTGTTATTTAAAAAATGGGGTTTAAATACAATTTAAACATCTATTATAAATTTTACTGTTGAAGATCGTAAAGGCTGCCACCTAGGGGTTTTTTTAAAATCATTAAGTTACTAGAAATAAACAGAGTAACAGGGGCTAGCTGAAATACAGAAATATGTACATTAAAATTCTGAAGTAATCTGAAGAAGCATGTTGAATCTTCTTCAGCCTCCCAAACAGAAATCTGTGCTTCAACTCATGATGCTCTTTGGATATCTGTTGACTTCTAAGTTGAAACTTAGGATTTTTATGTACAGCATAGCTTCAAGTCACAGGCTGCATGCACTTTATCAAAGCAGAAAGCTGGGTTATGATATACCTTTTGGATCCCAGTTGGAACAACAAAAGGAAGTAGGCCTAGTCTCTGGCAAAGCTTCTTCTAACAAAAGGGGATGACTTGCTTGCCCCCTTCTCCAGCCCAGACCAACAAAAGCATTCCTCATTTGAAGTGCTGTTCTACGAGCACAAATCTGACTTTTCAAACTCTGGGAGTTCCCCAAACTACTGCAATGTTCTATTGAAAATGATATTGAAGTCAAAACGCATTCAGCATTTGCAAAAGAACATTAATAACATCGGGGATTTTCCTAAAATATAGGCAGAATAAATACATTTCAAATGCTCAAAATACTGTTAAGAGTAAAAAAAGTTTTTCCCTTCACTGAAGAAGAGACACACTCTTTCATGTTACAAAATTCATACTGCTTCAGCCAGGATGAACAAGGCTTTTTTTCCCTTTTTAAATTACTGTTTTTTCTTTATAAAACCGAACACCAACACCAGCATCCTAAGAAGCACTTACTTCGGAAAGCTGCCAGGAGATGCTTGTTTTTCCTCAGCCACAAAATTTCTAGTCTTGAACACCAAACACAGAGCACAGCAGATAAAATTCTACACAAGCAACATTTTGCCTATGAATGTTTCCTACCTTCGCTGTGATCTAGCTCTGGTCGGTAAGACAAGAAGATCCAGCTCGTCCCAACTAGAATAGACACTACCAGATTCACCACAACCCATGGCTGAACAATTTCTTCCTCTGTACCTGCCATCCTGGGAAAAACACATCAACCCATCAGTCAGGGGTTCACTGGTACATACAGGTTACAATAATGATTTCCACAGAGTATCATAAAAACAAGCTTGCTAAGCCAGATGTGAAAACAGAACTACGTGTACTATCCTGATGGTCTTGCATTGTAAAGGCCTGGTAAAGACAGTGACTACCAAAACCAGGAACTTGGCTAATAAATCCCATTATCTGATAGAGCATGTCCACTTGTAGAATTCAACAGCAAATTCCTTTTCTTAGCCAAGTGACAGAAAATAAAAACCAAAATGCATGGTCAAATTTTACTGTGGTGAAAGACACTGCACAATGTTGTCAGTCAATCTTATTTTTAAGCACTTCCCCATGAGGCAGCAAGGCAAGTGAACAGCACATCAGTAGTTTGGAAGCCAGTGAAGGATTTGTGAACAGATGCTGTGGTGTGGTAAGACAGGGCTTTAAGAAGGTTAAGATTTAAGTTGGCTGATGCTTTTCTTACGGTCATAACAGCAGCAGGTTGTGGTTTTGTTACCAGAATCTAGGCTTTTTAATAAATAACTGAACAAACATTTATAGAAGCCCCAAAAAAAAGTGAGAAAGAAAAACATATCTAACTGCCCAAACCAGCAAATTTTCATGTAAACGCTTTTGTTCTACTTCTCCTAGTCTATTTTAAAAACTTGTGCTACTAAAGGCCATTAAATATCTACTTCAGAAAGTAAAGTTTTGGATGGAATCTCCTAGCATGAAACAATGCTTCATATTTAATGCCAGCTGTGTCTGCTAAGCCCTTGCATCCTGTGGCAGACACACCACTTTTTCATAATACCATGACATTAATTTCTTGGACAGATTAGACTATCTCCTTCAAAACCAGTGTTGACCCTCTACAGAATGACCTGCCCTTAAAGCAGAAAAGGGTTACCTCAGTATGGTCCCATTTCTCCAGCAAAAGAGATTCTTAAGGGCCCTGCCAGATGACATTTTCAGCATCATTCCAACAGGCTGTTGTTTGAGGTATATGGATTTGCAACCAACACAGACAAACCCATCCTTGCATTCTCATTTTCCAGTGAAATTATCAGATTCAGGACAAGCTCAGACAAAGTCAGGTTTAGTTGTGAAATCCTTCATTAATACTTCCTTAACTATATGGTATAATCTTTTCAATCCACCAATCTGACTAAGGTTCCTAAGTGAGCTATGTTAAAATTTACAGAAGTGATTTCATAAGTTTCCTACCAGATGCTGCCATTTTCCGAAGGTGGTGTGTAGAGGTTAATTCTGTCACATGTCATCTGCTGGCTTAAGGATAAGATAAGAGCAGCAAAGTACACTGGAAAGAATGGAATTAGTAGTGTCAGATACAAACTCCCAAAATGCTGTCTCATCATAACATGATAATTATTACTACAATTTCTTTCCTTTCACTCCACTGCCTCCAATGATAGTCTCCTTTAATTCATTCTCTCTTCTTCAACATTCCCCTGACCCATCAAAATCTGGTTTCTGCACTTTTGCAATCCATCAGCTACAACAAAGGTGGCATCTTGTGATTCTGGTTTTTGCTAGGTCTGTCTTCTGTATTCAGAAGTGGGAAAGGAACTACCTCGCTAACAGCCCCACTAACGCTACTATTGCAAATGCTTTAAAAAAATACATAGCAAAGTGTTCATAGCCTTTGAATGCTATTTTCAACTACTGAATGAGTCATCTATTCTAAAGCAGAAAATAACCAGGGAGGAAGATTTCACTGAAAACAGTATGTAGGATTTTTCCATTTACTGTCTTTTCTGGACAATTTCATATCCACTTCAAAATACTTACAGAAAGAGGCTACTGCTGCTGGGTCTAGGGTAAGAAAGCCCCTCAGTGCAACTGATGCTTTTGCCAAATCAATCCTGATAACAAAAACAAGAGTTATTTATATAGCCCAGTAAGATAGTAATATTGTTCCTGTGACAGTATTCTATTCTTTTTACTTCTTGCCAGATATGGTTTTCTGCCTCTGTTACAGTGCCTTAATACACAACTATAGCTCAGACACATTGGCAATGGTCCTCATTATGCCAAATCCAAGAAAGACTGAAACTAAGGAGGAGGTTTGTAGCTTCCACATTGCCATCCTTTCTGGAACAGGGAGGATGTGGAGAGATATGTCCCCTCTCTACTCCTTATCATACACTTCAGCATCCACACCACCAACCGAGTTATGCTAACATAACTGCTCACTGGTGTAAGCACCAGTACAGGAGCAATGAAGAATAACTCAGGCCTCCTCCCTGCCGCCACCACTCCATTAAAAAAAGTGTCACAATTTCTTCCAGAGCACTGACTCCTCCCCACACTTACCATGCCACCATGGACACTATCTGTAACTAAAAGAAACATCTGTAACATCTGTGAATCTATTCTGTTTATGGTCTTTTTTGCTCCTCTTTCTGTTCATTCCCACTCTTAAGCTGTAATGCAGAAACCCCAGCTAAGCCAGGAAAACTGTTTACACGGGTATGTTGCAAACCTGACTGGCAAATGGATTCACATGAAAAGTAACCTGATAGAAACACTAGTTGTTCTCCACCCCGCTCCCCAACAAAAATACAGGTCAGGTCTTCCATCTGTTTAACCTCATAATCACACAAACAGCCCCAGCACATTGAAGTAAGGCTTCAGGCAGTGGACAGAAACGAGTAACAAAGCTCTGAATGCACAAGTACACCTTTTGTCTGTATAGCCAGCCATGTGTAAAATAATTCTTTAAGTATATCACATTAAATCATGTGAAATCAAGCAGATTAAAATGTGCTATAGGAAGGAGAAAGGAACATATTGCACACAAATTACATACCCCTTTCAAATACAAACATATTTTACCTGTCAAAGGCTGAGACTGTACTGATAGACAGCAACAAATAGAACAAACTTTGAGCTGGGTATGCTAGTGTCTTATACTGCTCGAGCAGGTTAGAAACCCTGGAAAGCTGATTTCCTGCCAAAATATAGATAACAATGATGTTCCATACAGCATACCCAGCAAGGAAGCCATGGGTAAAGAGTCCAATCACCCTGAATGAAGAAAAGAACATTAGACAAGTTTAACATATTGAATTATCAAAGTACTACAGATAGAAGAGGCCTATGAATCCACCTGTTCAACCCTGCTGCCATGATAGGATCCCAGCCTTTCACAGATTGTTTTTGAGTGCTTTTTCTGATCTAGTTCTAAAAATTCTAAGCAATGGGACTTCTGCTTCCTCCGTTGACAGACTGCACCAGAACCTGAGCACTTAACCAAGAAAATCAACATGTTTTGCCTGATCCTATCACCACTTCATTACTGCTACAGGAATCAAATACTTTCACTTGCTGCCTGTAGCTTCCTCAGACCACTGCCCCTTACATTTAACACAATGCTTTTGAACTTGTCTTCCGAGTCAGTCTTTTCATTATCTTCCTGGCTAAGAAAAAGCTGAGAAGGGAGCACAGGCTTCCAGCTAAAATACACCAGAGAAGAAAATGGCTGTCATCTTCCCATTCTGTATCACAACACAACCACATACCAAAAAAAAAAAAAAAAGTCTTTTTTTGCTGTTGTGTGCAAGCTTATACCCCAGTCCAATCTGCTCCTCTCTCTTTTTCACCAATTCTTTGAGAATTATCTGAATTCAGGTACTTTTTTTCTGGTCATAGAGCTGATGGGCGAATTTTACTTTGTAACACATTTTTCCTGTAGGTCTCTAATATTTTTGTAATCAGATCAATCTCTTGCTATTCAGATTTTGTCTGAATCATTGCAATATGACTTCTTTAGTTTTTTTTTATAAGCTGCATTTCACATGTGAAGTCTAGACTAGAAACAGATATTCTTGACGACAAAACCCAAAAGCTAGAGGACTGAGAAACTTTATACCTGTTGCATCCCAAACTACCATTTATTAGGAATATAAAAGAAATAAAGATACATCAGAATCATAGAACAGTTTCAGTTGGCAGAGATCTTCAATATCATCGAGTCCAACCTTTGTCCTAGCTCTATCAACACCACTAAACCATGTCCCTAAGCACAACATCTACCCTTCTCCTAAACACCTCCAGGGATGGCGACTCCACCACCTCCCTGGGCAGGCTGTTCCAATGCCTGACAACCCTTTCAGTAAAGAAATTCTTCCCAATATCCAGCCTGAACCTAACCTGGTGCAGCTTACGGCCATTTCCCCTTGTTCTATTGCTTGTCACAAGGGAGAAGAAACCAACCCCTGCCTCACTGCAACTTTCTTTCACAATGATAGAGAAAAGGTGCTAACTTTCAGGGAGAAGAAAAAAAATCAACCAAACCACCCTGATTTCTGCTTATTTACATCAAAACATTTATCTTTCACCTGAAACTTCGGTGCACTGAGAGGGCAACATCTCTGGTAGTCCATGAAGCCTTTACATCCATAAGTACGTTGATATTTTCAGTGGTTTTAATCAATTCTGCACGGTCAGCTGCCTGAAAACGCCCTGAAATAATGAGGAAATTAGTTTTAGAGAATGCTGTTACCTTTCTTCATTTCCACAATAATACTTATTAGTGTTAAAAAACTGTGTCAGAAGTTCCTTCAGAAAATTTCTTCTCCCCACTTCCTGCCCTCTGTCAACTTACATTCATACCAGGATGCCTCAGTGTGATGCATCCTGGTGGGGCAGGCTATGGATTTATCAATGGGCAAAGCACTTTAGCTAATTATTCAGTGTTCCCTGGTACAAAAAAAGCTACCCAAAAACCACAACCAAAAAAACCCCATCAATATCGCTACAACTTCCACTTGAAGACTTTTTGCAATATAGTACTGTATAGTACTGTAACAGTATTAGATCAAATAAGCTCAGCTAGGAACTATCAAACAGTCTTTTTCACCCACACCAAGGACAAAAAAATTCAGCCAAATATGCCAGCACAGCAACACTAACATCCATGGTTGAAAAACTGTCGTGTATGTTTATTTCCAAGTAATTTCTGTTCTGGAAAACTTTTTTTTCCTAATTATTTCCAATACTGCAATATTTGGATTTAAAATACAAAAATGCTTCCTTTTTGCACGAATGTCCTTGAATTATTAAATCACAAGATGTACTTACGATTTTTTTCAACAAACACTTTGCTAACAGGCTGGCTAATTCCAGTGGGAGCAGCAAACACAGGCTGCTGATCTGGGCTCTTTCTGTGCTCATCTTCAATGATGTCTTCCTCCTCCACTTCCAGCTCATTGGAACAGTGCATTTCGGCTGGCCGAGGTTTCCTATTAGCACAGAATGTACAATGAGGCAGAGAAAGAACAGGAAGTAAAACATAAAACCTGAAGGCTCCTATGACCATTTCACATGTCTAACTTCACTGATAAGAACCAGTCAGACTACTGACCTGTATAATATTACCCCCGTTTATAATTTTAAGGACTAAAGTTCTCATGGAGTTAGTTAACTAAAGCCATAAAGCTAATGCTTGATTTGGGGGGGGGGGGTTCTCTCTATTTAAATTCCTTCCTGTGTCAGAACAATAAGGTGAGAAGAAATACATATCAAGAGATTAACAATTAGAAAAAAATTGACACAAACTAAATACAAGGCTGAGAAAGTGGATGCTTTTGGTAAAAAGGCAACTAAAATGATTTAAAGGCATAGTTCTTGGAGAAAAGGCAAATAAAAAGGATGAGAAAGCAGTTAAGTTTCGCATAAAATTAAGAAAAAGATATTAAGAATGAAAGCAAGCTGTTACACATTGTAATTTTTTCAGGTATGTGACTGAAATATTAGGCTCATGTAAATGTACTCAGAACTGTACTGCATCCAGGTATGCATAAAACAAACAAGTGAAGACAGTCAGATCTTAACCCTGGAAGAACTGCACACGTACTATTTATTGCACAGGCTGAATGGTATCATGGGCTTCAAGATTTTACATTTTTGTAATGTGACAACGTAAAATACCACGCAGCCACATTCACTATCACAGTTATGCCAAATTATGAGCTATACTAGTTTTGTCTCACTTTGTTCTTTTTCTCTGTTTGCGGATCACTGTTTCTTCAGCTTCAGGGACGTCCATGCCATTTCCATTCTGAAATAGGGATGCAACATTTTGCTGGGTAAAAGAGGTCTCAGAATCTGAAGATTTAAAATAAACCACACAAAAGTTTCACAACTTCCATAAAAATGGCAATACATTCAATTAAATACATAAATAGTTATTACATAAACACAGTGGCAAAAAAGGGATCGTCTTCTGAGCTCTGAATTATACAAAGGATCTATTTTCTCTCTCCCAAAACTGCATTGCCATTAT
Organism: Leptosomus discolor; assembly: GCF_034619465.1. Lineage (NCBI taxonomy): Eukaryota > Metazoa > Chordata > Aves > Leptosomiformes > Leptosomidae > Leptosomus > Leptosomus discolor. Next base: position 30,616,520 of record NC_141395.1, on the reverse strand, counting down.
TTGCATGAGGGTTTGTACCCTATGGAATCCGAAATCAGAACCTGAAACTCTGAGCAACCATTCACTCAGAGGATCACTTTCAGCTGTTTTAAGTATGAAAGCACAAGAAATGCTTTAAGCCAAAATACAAGTCGGCCAATCATATTTCTGTGTTACCAAGCTTTATTCAGCACTCTTTGCAATCTACAGTTATGTCACATACCAGTAGGTACTTTCTTCTTCTTGCGTTTCCTCTGAGGAGGGACATCATGAGGTTCAGGAGTTAAGGGCTCACTGCTTTCAGACTGCCGACGAACTGCTGCTTGGACAATGCCATCTGAAAACCACATTAAAAGATCCAGCAACCTTAATTCAGAGCTGCTGAGAAACATGCAAGCAAAAGCTGCCTTTTCTACGTTGTGCAGAATATCTGTATTTGCCCAGCTTACAGCTGAGATGAACATGTATTGGCTAGGAAATGTAAGAGTTGGGAAACAAATGTGGTTAAGTAGGAATATACAAAGGTGATAGCTGGCAACTCTCCTGTCACCTTGACAATTTCACACCCAGGAGGAAAAGTGTCCAAGAAGTAGCAAAATTCCCATTTGGGCATGCAACAGCAGACTGATTGAAAGAAATCTACCACAGGAAAGAACTATACACTGTATTTTTCCTTTCTACATGCAAAGATTATAATACAAGGGACAAGAAAAAATTAAGTTTGTTACAAGCTGATTCACACAGATAGGTGCTAAGGCAAAACAGCATCATATCAAAGGGAAATTTAAATACTAAACATACACCACAAGAGTAAAGTAGGAGCTTTAAAAAACAGGACTGAAGGATGTTTAGTCTGAGAGATGAATTACTACACTTTGGAGGAGCTACATTTCCATGAGAGATTAGCAAATATTCTAGCAGCAGTAGCATCAATTTGCATGATTGGTAGTAGAACGACAAAGTTACTTCTCCATTTTACATAACACCTGCCTTTTTTACAGCTCTTTCAAGTACTGCGATTTTTATCGTAACAACTCCATCTATCTTTTTTTTCACTTCAAGCACAGGTTTTCCCACCTTTTAGAAAGCTTTCCTGTGCTAAAATGCAAAATTAACCAGCAAAGTAATGGCCAAAGCCAAGGCGCAATTTGCACCATCATTCAGCTCACTGAAATCAACAGTAAACAAACCTTGATCCTTGGGAAACCCTGCTAGCACCAACTCTACTTGTTGCATTTAAAGGTCTTTCAGTGAGGCCTCAACTGTACACTCTTTTCAGCAAATAAAGGAGGTTTACTCACCAAACCATCATATGGACCCAGGTCAACTGGTTTAAAGAAATCCACTAGGTCCTATCAATACATTCTGACTTATCAAAATAGATCAGACTTGTAATCTTGCTTAAAACAGTATGTTTGTTCTGCGGATCTGCTTCTTGTAAAAGTACAAAGCTCTGGTGCTAGTCATCTTTTGTACTGTTAACACTTTGATGATAATGGAACAATTAACTTGTGACTTTATTTGCCAAGGACTGGAATTGAGCCCAGTTTGTTAAATAAGTTCTATCTTTGTTCATTCAAAATTCCAGCACTTAACACATTTAACATAACAAGCAGTTTACAGCTGGAAATAATATAATATCCAAATATTATTAATATAGTATCCAAAAATTTTGGAAAGGAAAAAATAGCAGGAATAAAGGAACTTTTTCAATTCAGTATCAGGACATGCTGTACTAGCAGTACTGGGAATGGATCTAGGGAGAAAGACCAGAGGATGGAACAAGTTACTTCAGTTAGCATTACAGACTTGTTCTAAAATGACACCATTTGGGGAAAAAGATTGCAGTCGTTCAGTATAAAATAAATTGTAATAAATTAGCTGAGAAGACTACTCAAAAATAAGACTACAAGACTGAAAACCATGTTATCTGTCAGGACCTTGGCACAGTGCAGGTCTCACCCGGAATTACAAACACAGTTTTCAGTCTTGGCAGGACCTTACCTAATGGAGTCTTTCCTTTGGGTTTCCTTTTTTTGGGACGACTGAGTGGAATTTCATCTGCAGAACATAAAACAGAAGTATAGGTGCACAGCATGAAGAAACCTCCATTTTCTTTTTTTAACAGCCATTCTATTGCTAGTTAAGAAAGGGGTTCCTTTTTACAAGTGAAGACATCCTTCACCTTTTACAGGTAAGATGACAATTCACCAGTTCACACAAGCAGGAGGAGTACAGAAGATGGTGGGAAAACAGGATAAGAAATCTGTCTTAAGTGCAACAGAAGCTAGATACACATGCAAGTGTGTTAAGTGAAAACCTGAAATAGTCTGAATAATGCTCTGAAGAATAAACTTCTTGTTTAGAGCACAGTGATAACATTTCAGTTACCTTGACTGAGTACGGAAATAGTGAACAGTAAAGAGAACAATGAAAAACAACAGACAGTTATAGCAATGGTAGCGCAGGTATCCATGCAGTTTAAATAATCAGCGTGCATTCAGGAAAAGTATAAGGCTCTATCTTTAAAGAGAGGATGAAGTGACACCAAAAGGAACTACCAATGTTTATGATTAATGCCAGAATACCTCACCTTGGTTTCCACTTCACATTTAAGTAGAAAAGGTGTTGAAGATCAGTGTAAAAGGAACAAAGATGAGAAGAAAGTTAATTTTGAATAAATTACAGTTCACAACAGTGAAATTCACACTGCTGCTTTTCATTTCCTTATCCCCACTCCCAGTTCTCTTTATGAGCACTTGTGTACAACAGGGTTAAGGGTACGAAGCAATCATCGAGTCTCAACACTTTGTTCATGACTATGCGCAGTTTCTTGATTGGCTAGCTGTGGATCAGATTAAAAGCTTTAATCACCTGGCTAATTAAAACTTGTGCCACTGCCTGATATGTAACAAACCAACAGAAGTTACGAAACATTTAAGTGCATATATTAGTAAAAACACGCTATATGTTTTCAATCATGAACATCACATTTGCTTTTAGGTACTCTGAAGGAATTCTGAAGTACCATGTCATAAAAACTATGCAACTGCTTTTCCTTCCACATTGAAAAAAAAATCCCACATTTTTCTGTATACTATATAGAACTAGTAGACACCTATACCCCCCATTCAAGAATATCTAGTGTAATTCCAGAAATTCCTGAAGGATTTGTGATTCAAATAAAGAACATGAAACGAAACAGAGGGAAGGGAAACTGAAAAGAAGGACATCAATAAAACTGAAGTAGCTATTTGCCTGAAACTTTTTAAAGAGTTTATCTCTCAAAGTATTAAAATTGAGGTAATACAGGAAAATTTCTTGATCTCTGTAAAACTTTAACATGCTTTGTATTCCTTGTAAGGCGTTCTGGGACAACAAATTAGTAAGAAAAGCAATTGTTTTTAAAGCTGTTATGACTACTTAGATGCTTATTTAACTTATTGCTGTTAATTTCAATACTTTTAAAAACACTGCAGTACAGAACTATGATCAGTTCCACAGAATGAACTGATTTTACCTTGGCACTGGAGGGAGGGCACGAGGCGGGCACTGAAAGACAATAAAGAGACAAAAGTCAACTTCTGTCAGCATGAAACCGCCTCTCAGAAAACAGCTATTTTCCAGATAGGGTCAGAACATAAGTATGTTTTGCTTCATGTGCCTCTTAAATAGCTAGAGACTCCTGATGGAGATGTAACATAAAAGTAATGTGTAATATGTAAAAGATGCAGAATAGGCTTTTACCAGAGTTCTGATGGGCGCTGCGTTAGGGACATGTACGTAACAGCTGTGTGCGAGGCGCAGCTTGCATTTGAACTTCACTTGAATGATTTTCACTTTTAATGTCAGGCACTGCTTTCATTGGAAAGCTTATCAGTTATTCTATTTAAATATCAAAATACTGCAGTAATTTATGCATTGAATATACTTGCACAGTATACAGCATGAGCTGAGTATTTTCTGTTAATGAAGTTGGAAGTTCAGAACAATAGTAAAAGCATTAAAAGGAAATAAAATTATTTATGAAAAAAGACCTCTAAATATGATAAAACATTATTTTTCATATAATTTTGAAAATATTTACCAGAGGTCAGATACAACTAAAATCTAAAAATAAGTATCTCCTGTTAACAATCTGAAATTGAGCTGTTGCACTCTCATCTAGAAAAAGGCATTTTACTTTCAGATTTTGTATTATATAATTATATTGAAAGAATATACATGAATAAATATTTCCCACACTTCAATAATTCAGTGGATATCAGAAATTAAAAAGACTGTAAGACTGGTAAGACTCAAGGATCCACAGACTTACCACTTGTTTCTTTCCCATACTATTTGAAGCTGTTCCCTGAAAGAGGCACTGTGAACCAGTCTATACTCCCTCACGCTGCTCATGCTGAACCTCTGCTAATTCAGAACTAAAAATAAGCTTCTAGCAGCCAGGATTAGCTGGACGTGAACTTTCCTGCTCCTGGGTTACAGCCAGTACTACTCCCATTTGAAACCACAGCAGTTTGTTCCGTGGCAGCAAACAATACTTGCACTGAAAAACCTGTAACTCCACATCCTGCTACCGGTTCCAATGGGCAAGTTTTACTTAGGTTTGTTTCTCCAAAACAAATGAGGCACCTCGTGCAAGGAAGGGTTTGCAAGATTAGTCCTTAAATCTCTCACTTGAATTTTGGCCATGCTGAAGACTGACAGCAGGTGCCTTTTCCACAGGTAGCGGACAGCACATCCTGAGCAGCATCCAGCAAACTGCTCACACCATATGGGTGCTCCGTAAGAGAAAAAAATATTGATAAAGGTCAGATCTCATTACTTTTATTGCTTCCTACATTCTTGTGGCAGTAATTATTAAATGTTTAGGACAGTTGATATTTTAAAAACCCTAAAATCTAAAAAACCCCTAAAAACTAAAAAAAAACCCCAAACCCAAACTTTTATACGGCATTTACTGCCCCCACAGTAGTACATCTGTGTTCTGTAGAATGTCTATTTTGTTACCTTCTACGAAACAACTGAAAAGCAAATTAAGTTCTGTGTCATTTATTCCTTGCAACAAAGGAAGTCACATGCAAGCAGGCAGTAGTGAATATTCATCTGTCCCACTCGCAGTAAAGTCCCCAACTCTGCCAACAAACACCAGCTTTACTCTAATAGTCTCCAGTTTCTCGGAGTCTGAAGGAACTCACTCCAAGCTCCATAGAAAAGGGGAGTTTGGGCACAGGTTTCCAGGGACATTTCATTACTGACAGAAGAGCTGCTGACTGCTAAGGTAGCCACAGTGCCCCTGAAGCCAAGAGACTCGCACAAACCAGGCAGCTGCTGCCTCAGTGAAACCCTGTGTTTGCGCACAGGTGCCAGGCCACAGGACGGTGGGACGCACCTGGGAACTCTCGCTCAGGAGGAAAAACCCAAACTCCCAAGCCCCTGGGTGTCCATCTAGGGATGCAGAGCAGAAGATGCCTCTACTCATAGGCGCGGTTCTCATGGAACGGCAGCGAGCAGCTGTATTTACCCCCTGCGTCGGTGAGCTAAGCCACCACCAGAGCTCGGCAGTGGTACCGAGGGGGCAGTTATGCACAAACTCGAAGGTTTAAAAACACTCAACACTTGGTCTTTACAGATTTAAAGCTTCGCATAGGTCTTTTTTTTTTTTTGAGAAATATGTACGGACGAAAACGTTAAAACAACGAGGAACGTTGCCTACGCCCCAGCAAAGGATGAGCAGCGACGTGCGACCCCGCGGCCGGCTACAGCCCACCTCTCGTGGGTAGCGGCAGGGCGGGCACCGCCGCCTGCCCCGCGGAGCGGGGTTGTCGGAGCCGCGCTGCCGGGGCGCCCCGCTCCCGCCTCCCGCTTCAGCTCCGTCTCCACAGCAGCAACTGCTGCCGCTGACAGCCCCGGTACAACTCGTCAGCAACAGCGCTCAGGCCGGAGCAAGCTCCCGCCACCGCCGGTGCTCACAGCCGGCCGCACCGGGCTGCAGCCCCCACGCGGCCGGCGCTGCCGCGGCCACCAGCACTTCGCCGCCCGCTCCCCACCCGGCCCCCTCCGGAAGCACCCCCGCACCCTCGCTGCGCCCTCACCCCGCCGGGGCCCGCCCGCCGCGCCGCCATGCTGCGGCCGCCGCCGGTCTCCCGGGCGCCGCGGGGAGGAGCTGGCTCTCGCTTCCGCCCCGCGCCGGGTCTGCGGGAGCGCGGCAAGCCGAGGCTGCGGCCCCCCCAGCGGCGGGGAGGCCCACCTCTCCTCTCCCACCGGGGTTCGCATCTTCTCGGGCGCTCCGTCCGCAGAGCGACCCCGTCGCGGGGCGGCGGTACTCGTCCCTTGGGCTGCGGGCGAGCGACGTCAAACGAGGGTTCTGGCTTCCTTGAGCTTGTTGCCACGGACACAACTTGCAAAATTAAATTACACACAGTAAGCGGAAGAAAGTAGAAAATAAATATGATAAAATTTTGTTCCAGCACAAATGGACACAAAGCAAATGCAACTGTAATGAAAACATCTTTCTTTGCTAATAGTGAAGTAGTTCTGTCTGTAAACAAATCACGAAAATAGGCACTCTTTCTAGTGGACAAATGCTGGACTCAGGAGTGGAAGTGGGGAGGTGATCACCACTCTTATCCTCTACCTGTACTTACCCCACACCAGTGACCTGTTGGGACTGGGTCTCCCCAGTTTTGCCTCAAAACAAGGAATACGAGGCCTGATTAGAACAAGCAGACACACTGCTAGCTGCAATATTTGGCTTTGAATAATCTCTTTCTAGACTGTTCGGATTGCTTTTGTTGATTTTCCTCTAAGCTGAGGTAGGCCAACAGAATAAGCATCTGTGTTCCTCAGCGGTCCAGACAGCCACAATGCGAGGTGAAGAGCGAGGAACTTGTTTGCCACAAGCACGGCCCTGTTTGATAAAGAGCCTGTACTACCATAGAGCAAACCAATCGGAAAAGGGGCTTATGACTTCATTTCCCTCTTTAGTAAGTCCATGTTCTATCCCTTGTGCTGTCAGTTTTTACTCACTTGAGTTGATGGAACAAAAGAAAAGACATGCTACATGTATTCTGAAAGTAACTGTGATTTCTAGAGTAATTTTATTGTGACAACACCACTCTGCTCCTGTCTTAAACAGTAAAAAGAACAAGAAGCAAACACTAATAAGTAACACTCTTTGCTCAAAGACAGCATGAATATTGACTAAATATCATTTGTCAGTAAGGCTTCCAGAATATACAGGTATCATGGTACCAGAATGACCACAATAACAAGAACGGAATTTACTTTTCCGTAGCTATGTACAAGTAAATTACGCAGATAATGCAACAAAATAGATTTTTCTTTATTCTTGTACTTGAACACTCACATTTCCCTTTTTGTACAAAAGTGGATGCAACTGTAACATAAAAAGCTGAAGAGCTACACACAACAGAGTGTGATTGTATCTCCTGTAGCAGCTTCTTTCCTAATCCTCTTCCAAATCCCTCACATACAAAGATAAATTCTTGCAATCCTGACATTAGGATTATTCTTGAAGTAAAACATAAGCTGTAATCTCTCTGAAGCTGCCTGCTGTTCAGAATTAGGGCTGAGTATCTGAGCATATCCATATTGCAGGGACCCACTGGGGCTCGTCCTGTGCACGATGGATTGCAGACAGCAGCTGCGCGGATGCTTCTTGCAAATTGTCATTCACAATCACTTGGTCAAAGAACTGACCAAACTGAGCTTCCATTTTCTTAGCTGAATCTTCCATCTCCTGTAAATCTTCTTCCTGTGAGACACAGAGTAAGTCTATAAAGCTTTAGTGTTGTGTAAAGAAACATACCTGCATGGCATCTGCAGAACACCTTGGGCCATGTAAACAAGAGGTGAACAGATAGTGCCAGTGTACTTTATTTCATTTACAGTTTTCTGTAGTAAAGTACACTTGCTACAGTCAGTTCCAAGTCCCTGAAACAGAGCTGACTGCTGTATCCTTCCCAAGGAAATACCTTGTGTCTCTGTATGCTCCATTTGCCACAAAAAGGTTATTCTACTGATGAGTGCTGGCAGAGGATGTTAGGGACTGGAAGGCAAATCCACTAACACTTGTGTTCTCCTTCCACATTTTGCTTTATTTCCCCAGTGTTCATGTTTCTTTCTGCCACAGCAATCATGATTCATTTCCGTATACAGTTGTGGACTGAGGTCTCCAAAATTTTAGGATGCTAAACTTGATTACAATTTGCATGGAATCAATTGTGACAATGCACTAGACACACTAAATACAAGATACACATTTTCTACACGCAGGATTTGTGTTGTAGCTATAGAATTTAGTATAGAATTGATATTGTTAACTGTCACTAAGCATCTGTGAAAAAACAATACATTCTTATAACTACATAAAAAAATATTTTATTAAATTACTGAATGAAGCATGTTCCAGGTATTTCAGTGCAAACAGTAAATGTATGTGTTGACTCAAATCTTGTCACAAGGCAGTTAATTAAAACAAAAATATACAAAATAGCTCCTCCTTTAAAGACATTTTGAAGCAAAAATGCCTTAATTCCCTCAGTACAAATTACAACCCTTCTGCTTCAAAGCACATCTGGAGCAGGAAAAAAATCCCAACAAAGCAAACAGAAAAAGACAAGAAAAACTTAGATTTGATCCTAAAGACACAATCTTTTTTAAAGAGTTACCACAGTAACATCGTAGAATGCATGATGTTCTAGACACAGAATCCCAGAATAATAAGCTGAGTCTCTTCTATTCCCAAATCTCACCTTGAATTTCATGTTCACATAATAATCCGTAATGATCCTGGCATTTTTGCGAGTCTGCCTCATGCAGCTTATGCTGGATGGCTTGATGAATATTATGTAGGGCTTTAATTCATGAGTCCGGGCTACTTGAATGCCCTGCAAATTAAGAATAAAAGAAATACTTCAAGTGTATTCATCCCAGTTTTACTCCCATAAAAAGCCAGTTATTTACAACATGCTGTTCTCTCCAGACCTAGCAGTAATCTTTTTCAGGAACACCTACTTTAAAATGACCTCCCTAATAATCCCTGGACCAGACATTGTTAAGCAACTCTAGCATACCAATCACTTAATTCTGCTTGGTAACATTAGAAGGAGATGCTTTCAACTCCAGTGAGTGGCTGGACATTGTCATTAACAGATCTTTACAATCAACAGCATTAAAGATTACTCTGAAATGTTATTTTTAACTGCTGGGGAGCTACCTTTGGGAAAAGTACACCTTTATTGCTCCATACTTGAAGAAAGTATCCTGCTTTTGGGAATCTTTGCACTGTGTAACATTCCCTGATGCTAGTAAGCATTTTTAAACTACTCCACACAGTAGAAAAAAAAATAAAACAAAAAAATATACAGCATGTAAAGTTGCCAAGCCACCAATAAAATACAAGTATGCAACTCAGCAGTAATTCTCTAACCTCACAGCAGTTACTGAAGAGTAGCTACAGGCCATTACTTCATACCCTTCCCAAAACTTGTCCTTTAAACTCACACCTTAAAAACCCAATAGTGGCACATCTATGCAAGTAGCAAGATTACATCCCCGCCCCCCCCGCCCTTCTCCCTTTTGGTTAGAAGTAGCGTAGCAAAAGAAACCAAGGACATTTTTAGATCTGAAATGAAGACTAAAGTGTTGCCTAATCTGCCCCTTATAGCAGTTTAGATTTTGGGTAGTACCCTACAGATCATGTAACTTAGCTTCTATTTTAAACAGCACAAACCACTGCGAACCTAAGGCTCTGACATGCTGGCTCTGCATAATTAGAGGGAAGTCTCTAAAAGTTACCGAGTAATAGCATCTCTCTTTACATTCAGTTAGAAGAGATGCTGAAACCTGGTAGCCTAAACAGCTCCTAAGTACTAAACATGCAAGCAATTCAGAGGAGTTTAGTAAGATTTTGCTGAAAAGTTTCTTAGATATTTACAGACTCAGGCCTTTATTTGCCTTATCTTCATCATCAAATTCAATACAAAGATAGAAGGCAAAAAAATAAGTGAATAGTGTCTAAATGAAAAGATTAGCACAGTAAGTAGTTCTGAAAGTGCTAGAGGTAATAAAAGTAAAAAAATACAGAAGAATGCAAAGATTGCATTCAAAGTTTTTTTGCAATGCCCAGCATAGAAACATCTGGTAATCACCCTAATATTTGAAACATTTCTTGCCAGTATCTGCTAGGGCATAGGTGCAAGCTGCCCTTTCTCATACAGTAAACATTTACAAACTGTGGTCCCTAAATGACTGGCAGTCTACATGGCAAGCACTCGCTGCAGGCTCTTGTACAGTTTTTTGGTCATGTGCGCCAGCAGCTTACTCCCAGCTTCTGAGGAGAAAGAAATGCATGATAGAATTCCCTTCTTTTCCTCAATAAAAGTTGCAGCTTTTACCAAAGGGTGTTCAGAAATTGCTAACGGAAGGACAGAACTCTCAACTAATGGGGCTTGGAGGAGGAGGAAATCCTATGCAACAGTCTCCATATGAAAGAATAATCCTTGCTTTAGGCAAGTATGAAAACTCATTGCTGTACCATTCCACCTGATAATGCAACTGCTGACTTAGAAACAAATGAACTATACTGATCTATACATACTCGTCACTGTGGTATTCCCCCCCAGCCAAGACCTATGCAGAGAATAATCTATTATTAATAAGCACCATGAGCTGAAGTGAAAAACAAGACAACACAACTAACACTGTTCCAATAGCTCAAGAAATGTACAGACAATTATTTTTCTTTCCAGAAGATACGAACTGTAGATTCCCTGCCCCTTTACAACTCACCTGTGGTTCTAAATCTATTACACAGATCTTCCCTTCATCAAGGACTGTTCGTACTGCATCAATACTGGTACCATACAGGTACCCTTTGTACTCCCCATATTCCAGCATTCTACAACAGCGGTGAGGAAGAAGAAAAATTAAAGAGCGCTTGGGTCTCAAAAAGTTTCCATTTAAGGGTGAAATCATCAAATATAATCCAGTGATCAAGACTGAATGATCATAAAACATAGTGAACACTTATGAACAACGTCCACCTTTGCTCTTCCCCACCACACTGGGCACAAAATCAGAACCATTACCATTTGACACCTCCAAAGCATGCATTTTTTACTTATCTTGTTGTTACAAATTATGTGTTTAGAGGTTGGGATTCTAATGATAAAATGCTTGTCATTTATATAGCACAAGTAACTTCATAAACCAGAAGATCTCAAAGCACTTGACACAGCTCAAGGAGTGTATCTTCTGGTGCTGAGCTGGTCTGTCTTAGGGGGATTATCGATGCATAGAAAGGAGCAGACACATTTGAAAGTTTAGCCCTTACAGTTCAGCTGCTTACATGGAGATGTCATCACTGCAGAGGTTCTGCAATGGAGTCATAGATCAGGAACTGATTTGACTCCCTGCTCAATTTTAGAAAGCAGTCTGGTTTCCAGGAGAGTTAAACTCATAGCTCGCTAGCACATCAAATAAGCTCAGGACTGGAGAGCCCACTTTCTTTTAGAAGGATTCTGAGAATAATTGTAGAGGAGCTTATTTGCAACTGCACAAACACAGTCTTTGAAGCAATGGGCTCAAGTAATTTGATCCAAATTTACACCAAACATACATAATGAGTGGAGGAGCCCAGATCTGGGACCTAACTACAAACCTGTCTTTTCTTGGATCATGTTACATTTTAAGTAACAGAAGTGTAATTCATCTCTCCTACTTACCTGTGGCTATACACCATGTTTTCAAAAGTTTCTTTTGATACGTAGTGATACTCACGACCATTCATTTCATAACTCTTCTGAACACGAGTGGTGTCTGAAAGGAGATATAAACACACAAAAAAGTCAACTGCAAGTAAATTCTTGTAATTTTATAAATGAAAATGAAAACGACTTTCATGAAAGACTATAAATTAGTATTTTCATAAGTAATAAAATGAGCTGTTTCCATTTGTTAATCCAGAGCAAAAGCCTCGTCTGCCTTAATACTGGTTGCCCAGTGGCAAGTCCTTGAAAATTATCAAAGCACATCTGTATTTCTTGGAATGGAAGGAAAGTGGTTTAATTCAAATATCTGCAACTCAAACCAATCAGGAACTGCTTTGGAACTGGTTGCACAACTGTCTTTGCTCTTCTCAGGCAAAATAGATTAAAGTTCATTCAGAAACATCCTACAAGCCTTCCCACACTCGCACCTTCCCCATATCTGGGATCTTAAGCATAAAAGAATTCCTGAATTTTCAACCAGCTTCATAGAATTATTCAGGTTGGAAAAGACCTTTGAGATCATCAAGTCCAACCATCAACCCTACTCTACCAAGTACTCCCCTAAACCATATCGCCAAGCACCACATCTAAACAACCTTTAAACACATTAAGGGATGGCGACTCAACCACCTCCCTGGGCAGCCTATTCCAATGCCTGACAACCCTTTCAGTGAAAACATTTTTCCTAATGTGAAGCCTATACCTACCCTGGTGCAGCTTGAGGCCGTTCCCTCTTGTTCTATCATTAATTAGGTGAGAAGAGACCAGCACCTACCTCTCTACAACGTCCTCTCAGGTAGCTGTAGAGAGCAATAAGGTCTCCCCTCAGCCTCCTTTTCTTAAGACTAAATAGCCTCAGTTCCCTCAGCTGCTCTTCATAAGACTTATTCTCTAGGCCTTTCACCAGCTTTGTTGCCCTTCTCTGCACTTTCTCCAGTACCTCAATGTCTTTCTTGTATTGAGGTGCCCAAAACTGAATACAGTACTCGAGGTGTGGCCTCACTAATGCCATGAAGAGGGGGACGATCACCTCCCTACTTCTGCTGGCCACACTATTCCTAACACGAGCCAGGATGCCATTGGCTTTTTTGGCCACCTGGGCACACTGCTGACTGATATTCAGCCACTTGTCAATCAGTACACCCAGGTCCTTTTCTGCTGGACAGCTTTCCAGCCGCTCATCCCCAAGCCTGTAGTGCTACATGGTGTTGTTGTGGCTCAAGTGCATGACCTAGCACTTTGCCTTGTTGAAGCTCATACAGTTGGCCTCAGCCCATTGATCCAGCCTGTCCAAGTCCCTCTGTAGAGCCACCCTACCCTCAAGCAGATCAACACTCCCACCTAACTTGGTGTCGTCTACAAACTTACTAAGCACGCATTCTATCCCTTCATCAAGATCACTGATAAATATGTTAAACAGAAGTGGCCCTAGTAGTGACCCCCTGGAACACCACTTGTGCCCAGCCGTCAGCTAGATTTAAGTCCATTGATCACCACTCTCTGGGCCCAGCCATCCAGCCAGTGTTTTACCCAGCAGAGCATATGCTCATCCAGATTCATGCATTTCCTGTTTGGTTACCCAAATCACAAGTAAGAACAGGTAGAAACAATTTCAGTTATTACGTCAGAAATTAGGCTGTGTAAGTCTCATCTGGTACTAGAAGGCTAATAAGGAAAGCTGCAAAGCCTACTAAGCACCAACTTCTGTTGCCTTCATTCTTATATCTTATCACTTAAACACTATGAACTTACAATATCCCTAAGAAACATTCTTATTTTTAAATCTAGGAAAAGCAAACATCAAGATTAAACAAAATCATGCCAATAATCTACTGTTACATTAAGCTTTAAGGGTTTCAGGAGGGGTAACTTGAAAATACCTTTGGCAGATTTGCCAAAATAAGCAGATAGATAGTATTTTAAACTAATCCTTAGAAAAGCAAAGGACTCTGGCTTGCAGTAGAGTTGAAAAAAAAAAGCCACACAGCAAAGAGTGTATGAAAACACAAAGGCAAGAGGGAAGGACTTGACACTTCCTAATCACCTTTGAAGGAAGTAGCAGGGGAAAGAAAAGAACATTACATACGAGGTATGGCACTTTGAAACTCTCGTGGGTTACTTGCGATAAGCCTTCGCCTTAGCTCATTCACACCAACTCCTGCAGGACCTGAAAAGTTCAAAAAGCACTAATATTACTGACAGAGGCACTTTTCGCATGCACCCCCCCTGTTTTCTAACACATTGCACACACAAATGAAATGTAAATAAGTTACCAAAAATGCACCAGAAGTGACTGAAGCATCTTGATTGATTCAGGGTAGGAATCGCTTCCTAGCAATATAGTCATACCCAGGAAGCAACTCAGCAATACAATTTTAAAAGAAAAAAAATATCAAATAATTCTGGTCTTAGAAAGGACAACGGCTTTGCCTTTACCCAGTTTGCTTCATCAGGATCATGGAACAATGCAGAACAACAGCTTCCTTTCCATCACTATCACTAAAGACTACCTGAGAGCCTGCAGCCCACTTAACGCAGTATTTCCTGCAGCAAGCATTATTAAAGGCATCTTTTCAACTTTCCCTACTGCCCATGACTGAGATTTTTCTAGTCTGGAGTTTAAAATTAAACATTCTCCTTATCATTGCCATATCCATGCACTTAACACTGGCTGTAGAAATGCCTCCATGTAAAGATGCTTTCTAGTAAGTTACAAACGTTCTCTCATCACCTTCTGTACCAGTCCCAACTAAATACAAAACTGAACCATGTCCCTAATAAAATCCAGTATCAACCAGCATTCATAACTGTATGGCTGCTTCTAAGGATTTATTTTGTTTTAAACATTTACTATCTCAAGCAAAGAAGATGATACATACATTAAACTTTAAAAACAATAACGGGGTTGAAATGTTGCTTTGAGAGCTACCTGCACAGTCTGCAACCACTGCCATCAGCAGCAGGAAAGCTCAGTGGATCAGTCCATGACTGATTGTTTGCTCCCCGCTGTTACAGGTTGTGAAATTTGCATGAGAGAGTAATTAACCTCTTACCCACTAGTATAATTAGTCTGTTCCGGTCTGCTGGGTGCCGCTGGTACCTAACAACCTCTTCATACGGAGCTGCAAGAGCACTGTAACAGCTGCTGGGACACCGAGTGTAACATGACTGCTGGTTGGTCCGGGATTTCCTGCGACACAGGCGCATACTTCTACGGAAACCAGCTGTAAGGTGCAAAGATACCAGTACTGGAAAATACACCCAAGATGCAGGCAACTAGTTCTTTAGTCTAGAGTGTCTTTTTCTAAGCCACACAACATACTGGTTTGTTGAGCTTTTTGCAGGGTGAAAAATTTGTGAATTTCATTGCTGCACTCGGTATGTCAGCTTGGTAGAACCTCTGAGCATTAAAAAACAGCTAAAAAGGAGGTCAAATCTCACTGAAAGTCACCTGAAAATTAGCCCAGAATTAAAAAGACCCCCAAAAAGCCCCAAAACAAGCTGAAGGAGGTTTCTGGCCACATAAAACATCACTAGGGAACAGATAAACTATTTTTTGATAGCGTAGCTGGTTCACTCTCCTAAAGCAAATCTGGAACATTTGCTCCAGCCTCCAGAATGAATCCAAATATTTTAAAGTTCACAGTGGTTTAGTAACACGGATAGGTTTGTTGCTCCATGTTACCATTCAACTCTGAAAACCTCATTTTTAGGTCTACTGTTCTAATGAAAGCCCTCATGATTATTCTCAATGGGTGACAGAAAACATCATGCTCTAGTGAAGGGAAATCTTAACAGCCAGTCAAGTTAAAATAGTGGTGACCAGGTCTCAGTAGAAACCTAACAGGAAGAGATGTTTAAATGGAAAGAACAAGCATTAGTAGGAAGAAAGCAGCTTCTTGAAGTTTGGAAAATGGAGCAAATAGAATTCAATTCAATTCAGTTAAGTCTTTAGGTGAAAGGAAGGACAAAGCATTTTAACTTCAGACAAGCACTTAATCTAGATCAAGCCCCAGACATCTTACTTATCTTTAGTCACTGCGTACCAATAAAGACTCGACCAAATTCACCAAATTCTTCCTCTTCTAGAATACGAAGAACAAATACTCATGAAATAAAAAAAGAACAGTGAAAGCTTAAGAGCTGAATGGCTAACAATTATTGCTGATCACAAATGAAAAACAGTGTTTAAGTAAACATATGGAAGTACTGTGCCTAATCTAATAAAAAAGCAGAATACTCCATAATATGAAATACGCAAATATTTCACATGACCAATGACCAATTCAAAGGACCAATATTTCTGTAAGAGAAAAATTAAACTTAGAAAGTCTTGATATTTTCCAAATTAGATTTGAAACACATTTTGTTTCATTCTTAAGATAACTAGATGCCAGACATTGTTTTGAAATATTTATAGTGAAAAAACCTCAACATAATTTAAGCTTTGCAGGTGAAACGTAGCTTACAAGAATTCCTTAGTTGTAACATTACAATAACCAACAAGTCAGTAGCTCAAGATCAGAAATAAGAAATTTATAATTCTGTTTCTGCTCAATAGCATGCTTAGAAAACGCAACATGCATCTGCTCAGATCTTTCTGGCAGAATGGAGACCTGATTTTATTATTTCTTTTGCATCATCTTTGGATCAGTGATATATGTGCTCCAACATCCCGGACTAATCCATTTCCTCTGATTTATTTTTTTTCCCCCATTCTCATGCTGTTCTTTGTGAAGGCTTAACTGTTCAGGTTAAATCTCTGTATGTATTTTCTGTAAATGAAATCTTTCCTATAAGGCTCAAAAATATCAATTTCTCAACGGATCAATGCTCTAACAGTTTAGAAACTATTTTATAAAGGTGATTCGAAAACAACTAACTAAGGAAAAAAATGGTGTCAGTACTGTTTAGCTTTCTCTTTAAAAAGGACTCCTAATTTTCTCCTAATCATGCATGCAGTTATCCAAGCTGTGTATTCCCTTTATTTAGGCCTTGTTAAAACAAGAACAAGATACAGACTACACAGGCATATCTTTAAAGGCAGTAATTGTTCCAAGGCAAGAACATTATTTTCATTTGCAAAGCACAAAATGTATCGTCTTTTAGCACTAGATTCTTTGATTGACAGTTGTCTCATAAGCATGCAAGTATCAAAACAAAATTAGATGCTTCTTAGTTACTCTCTCTTCACATCACTTTTCACTGCTTGTTACTTTAAAATACAGTTTTATTCCTACATTTCTATATGTACAAACAACTCTTTGCTTATGACTCTAGAAAAAACGTGTCACAAAACTCCTCGTTCAGGGCAAAAGTTCAGAGTACTGTTCAGCTGACATATACCTGTATCATTTCTATGTTCAGGTCTTTTGAGCTGTCATTCAAATCTTTTTGAGCATTTCTGCTTTATCTACCCTGTGTTCTATGATATGGAGTGCACTGTGGAATTCTACAAGGAACAAGCAATTCAGCTACTAGGTGTTCTAAGAGGAATGGTACTTCCTGGTAATATAATAAACACATTCTAATAGATTACTTCTTGCAGTAGACAGGGAGAAAAAAAGTTAGTGTTACCTTCTTTAAGCTCCTCTGCACATTCAGATAGAGACAGATATAAACCCATTAGCTTTGAGAAGACAGTCTATACTAAGATTAAAAAAAAAAATCCAACCAGCCTCATCCAATGCATTTAGGAAATTTAGGAAGCAGGTACTGCAGGCTTTAAATCTAAAATATACCTGTTTGAGCTTGAATTCTCAGTTCCCAAAGAATGAGAGACTCAGCTACAGCATCTATGTCAGTATTGTACTTGCAAACTACATCACACAGATGTTCAACTACTGGTTAATTGAAAGTAAAATGTAGGATAGCAAATATTTGCACCTTTATTCCTCTGATTGTCTGGATACAGCAGAGAGCCAACTCAGCACCGAGTAGTGAATAGGATTTGCAAGAGTAATCCCCAAGCGCAGTTATCAGAAACATCCTAACCTGAAAACAAAGGACTGCCCTGGTTCTGTCTTTTAAGAGAGCTTTGGGCATTGCTTGGAGAGTGGAAGAGACCAAACCTCTGTGATAAGAGAAGATCTGACTGGCAAGTAGGAACCTTGTGGAAAAGAGCAAGTGTAAGGTGGAATGACATTTTCTCCAGAAGATTACCAAATATTTCAAACAAGAAGTTTAGCAGTAGTACATTTATTTTATTGTGGAAATGATTTCTTTTAAAGACTTAAGTTTTGCAGAACTCTGGATATGCTGTAAATAGGTATCTGCTCCCTAAAAAAAACCAACTCCAAAACGGCTTTGTTAAAAAAAAAAAAAGGCACTGATTGATTGTATCTCTTACACATAAATCATTCATTTCATAAAAGCATTTTTGTTTCTTGTATGCTAGTCATGCACACAATCAGGAATCCAGCACAGCTCTCTACCACATCAGCTCCTACAGGCACTGGGGATTCAGGCCTCCAATACCTTAATGGAGGTAATCCAATTATCCACTGACATCAGTGCAGCCCCTGCTGTCACAGCTTGCATGGGTGTAACTGATTGGGATTTGATAAACAGATCTGGTACTGATGCACGAGAAGCAGCACTCACACTTCTGGGATAACAGGACAAAAACCTTACTACTAAGGTAATCAGGGAGCAAGAGGAAGATTTAAGGCAACAGGATTTTACATAATGGCTTTTCAAGCCAGAAGGGCTTCTAAAGCTAAAATGGCATTCTGTTTTTTGTTACCTGCTTGTTTTTAAGACACTTGCTTGTTTCTGGACACCCTTCTCACAGCAGAACAATAGCAAGGAATTTGGAGTTAGGTCAGAGGAACTTACCAGACTCAAATGTTTCTTCATCTTGTTTAGTAATCCAGATAGCAAAGATATTAAAATAAATTCAAAATTTAATTCTTTTCCTCCTATAGAATTTCAGAACCAGAAATCAATTTTCCAGCTCCTGTCTGTCTGTCTCACACATACATTCCCCACTTCCCTCTGCATTGAGATGGCAAAATACAGCTTGTAATACTTGAATTAATTATCTGGTCTCTCTCCACCCAGCCCTACATGATCACATCCCTCCATGAGAGCTTTCTGAATTACCTCGTGAGAAGAAAGAATGAGCTGTGTTTCTTTAGGAAGCAAGTCAAGCTAACAATCTTCACATGTACTATTTACATGTAAATACCTATTCTTGCTCAGTGCCTAGAAAATACTCCGGAGATCAGTTTAGTGACAATTAATTGTATGGGTTCTCCAAGACTGCAATCATCCGTGGCATTAAATCCACAATAGGCAAAAACTATGGTAACATTACAGCCACAGTCCAAAACCTGAATCAAAGAGGCTGTATCTTATTCAGGCAGCTATTTTTGGGGTGGTCCCTCTCCTTGGCACAACATTTCACTGCAAGCACTGACACCAGCACTGCAAACAGGTTATTTTAATACACTAATATAGGATGAGTTTTCCAGGGTATGAAAAATCGAATTTTCTACCACTAGGAGAATGAGTGTTTTTATCTTGGAAACAAAACATGACTTTAACTAGCTACTACCTTGAAGCAAATGGAATAATCGGAAGTGAATTCAGTTACCTGTTTCCACACACTTCTCATCAATCTGCATGTCATCTTCTACAGATCAACACAAGGAAAAAAATTCATCCGAATCAGAAAAACACTAGGGAGCAAAAAAACCTTACAGATCGTACAAGACTGAACTCAGACATCAGAAAAAAAATATTTGAAGCTCAGATCAGCTTTAGACATCTTTAAGAATTTTAACTGGTAACTCCAATTTACTGATGTTCCCTGTCTTTAGTGAGGGAACACTTAAACTTGTGCTCTGAAGGGCTTGTGGCAGAGGCAAACGTGTCTAACTTGAATTCTCCTTTTGAAATAACAAAAGTTTTAACATGGCTGTTGCTCTCTTTATCCTGTAGATATCTATTAAGTATTACCATGACAGAATATAATTTCCCATTCACTCCTTTCTCTCCTGTAGCTTTTAAAAGCGTGCATCTTTCCACTATGCTTCACTCAAGGAAAGTGTTTTGTTTGCTTAGTTTTATTAGTATTTTTACAAGAAAGAAAAGAAAAAGAAAGGATTGGTTCAGCTCCCTCTCCATCCCCAGACCACATCAACTCACATCCCTGAAATGCAATCTTGTGGGCTTGGGCAATCTCACGGGCTCACAATACTGCACTGTTTGTGTGTTCCATTTTGCGTGCCCCTCCAGATAGGCCCCGTAGGAGCTATTTTCCAGTTACAGGGCAATCGTCAGAGCATCTGTCAACCGTATTCTGCCCATATGTATCCTTTAAAGAAATACTCTCTCAGAGTCAGCTGCTGAAGATGGGAGAGAAAGAAGGAGAGGAAAAGAAGAGGAAACGTAGTCTTTCCTTCCTCAAACCAACCCGTCCAAACTGTCAGTTCCCTACCAGATAGTCCATAGCTTAAATTTCCACTTTAAGACAATGTAAGCTTCTACTATTTCAAGTGAAAAAAGGCTTGATTTCAATGATGCTAAGCACACAAAATGCCACCAGCTCGGCATGTATTTACCAAACTGCCTCATTTCTGGCAACTTTTTAAAAAGCCTGTAAACCCATGTGCTATACTGATTCCAGGTTACAGGAATGCAACGTTGTCCAGATACAATCTCTTACCTTCTTCCACAGTGCTTACTGCCCACAGCATATCCATTGAAGCAGTTAAAATGCAATAAAATTATGGTGAAAGAGAGCCCTAGCTCTAAAAAACAAAGCAGACAGTGCAAGAAGAATTCTAGGCAATGAAACACACTCAATCTGGGAGTTACCACAAGAGAAAAATTAATTTTTTACTAGTGTGAAGAACCATAGAAGACAATGGGAAGAGAAAAAACAGGAAGAACATTCTTTGTCTGGGAGTAATACAGAAAGTTCTAGTTGGCAGAGGATAATGTTTCTGGATTGTCACCATGAATAAACTCATGGACACCATAGCTTATCTTACCCCTCAAGAAAAAACGTTCTGTCTTTCTCACAATAGTTGTATGGACAAGGAAACTCTAAACGTACCACATAGCATCTTCCAGTACAGAACTGTTATCTGTGTCCCTGGAAAGCCAGGCTAGTACAATTGTCACCTCAAGACCTACTCACACCCAGTTCTCCTAGAGAGCTCCTAGATCTTACAGACTTTAGGAGGAGTTGAATTCACAGCTTCTTTCACGGTCAGAGACCAGCAGTACTCCAGGTGCAACTACCATTAAGTATTTGTTTTCCTGGGGATAATTACACACTTCCAAGTTTACAATATGGCTCCAGAAACAATGTCTTTGTATTAAAGTGAATTGTATAAGCTTCTATTTCAGTATCCCTGGAAAGAGACAAGACCTTTCTTTCCTACTCTACCATTCAAGTAACTTGTCACTCACACATTGATGATTTGAGACAGAGATGGGGCTGGAAAGGCTGAGACCACCAGAATTCTCGCTGCTTCCTACATAGAAATAAATTTATCAAGTTAAACAAAACAGTCCACAAGCACATTATGCTCCAGTCAGATTCACTGCTTACATGTAAGATCAATCAGTACTGAGCTGACAAGATGACACCAAGAATGGAAACACTACCAATGTTTTAGCCTACTGCAAAGTCCTGAAAGAAAAACAACATACTATCAGAATATTTAAAAGCAGTTTCCAAATCAGCAGCCCAGAATTATTTAGAGTGTTTTGAGTTTATACATAAGGACAGGAGGATAAACCATACTGTGGTACAGACTCCTGGAAGCAGAAGAGTGTGCTACTGCTATGTGTAGTAGTACTACTGTCCCTGTTATTACACAGAGCCTCTTGATTGCAGCCTTAATCACAACCTAGTTTGATTTAACCTTTCATTATACAGACCACAGCTTGGTTTACATAGAGTACAAATCAAAGCTTATCATCTACAATTGCATGGCCTTATGTTTTCCTGAGGGTAACACAGACAGAACACGTGGTTAGAGGATCAAACTGAAAAGCATGCTACAGCAGTTTAGTACTCTGGTTCTGAAAGCCTGTAGTGTAAAAATAATGGGCTATTTATACAGAAAATAATAGGCAAGAGATCCTTGTTCTTCTGTGAGCTTGTGGGGTTTTTTTTGTTTTGAGATTTTTTTTTCTCTCCTTTCTTTTAATCTGGTCTACTCAGTTTTGACCAAAGCTGAAGAGGTCACTCATGCCTCACAGGACATCTTTAAAAAAACCCCAAAACTATTTCTTGATACAGCTATGCCCTTGTACTATATGTTTACTATTCCACTCTTCCCTGCTGCCCCCTCCCCCCCCTTTTTTTTTTTTTTTAATCATAGATGATGATCCTAAACAGTCAGGGTCCTTAATTTCTACCCATCCTTCAGCTGCCACACTCCACTAGCTATCTTAGCAACTAGCATAGATACTAGGCAACTGCTGCCAACTTCTTGGACATCAATTTAAAGTGATGCAGGTGCTTTCAAAAGCTTGTTCTCACATAGGTACTCTTAAGGGAAGGAGAGCAAGAAGTTGGAGACAGAATGAGGAAAGATGTTTGTCAGATGTCACTCTGAATCATACTGCTCTATAACGTAGGAAAATTTTAAATAGCAAAGTCTGAATAACTGACTAATTTTTGAACTGGAAATCAGAAACATTATGACTTCTTTACCTTTTAAGAAGATGATTTGAGGGTATAAGTCCAGCGCAGGCACTGAGATCTGAAACTTTCCTGGCCTGCCACCAGAGCATATCATTCTGGTCCACAATCTGGAGTATTTCACCCTTCTTAAAGGGCAAACCTGCATCAGCGCATGGTATGGCAGGATCTTGCAAGGGCCAGTAATCTGCCATTGCTCGCACATAGAGCTGGCAAAGAAAATATACAAGAGTAAGTGGAAGCCGTGTTTAGAAGATACAACATGAGATTTATAGTCACGGGGCCAGGTGTTGCTGCTACTTAAGTCAATTCACGATGAAATCAAGTTTTAAAAGTCAGATCAAGCCCCAAAACCTATCTGTTCATTAAGGGAGGGGAAAAAAAAATTGTCTCACACACTGTGAAAAAAAATTGACCTTCAACCTGTAGATCACTGAACATGTCTTCATTACCTTTAACATGACTGTATTTCTGCTTACTATCTTTACTGCTTCAGCAACAGCATATTGATGTCAGCTGAGAGGTAGCCGTACAGGCAAGTAACACTTTAAGGATTACAATAAACTTCTAAGAAACACCATTTCTTTGTATCGCACCATTAGATATCACTGGGGTAACTGTTGGCAGTAACAATCCAGGGGAAAAAAAAAAAAAGTCTCTTACTGTTGTTTGATTGCTGACAGGCCGATCTGAAACTGGAATTAATTTGAACATAATTGTCCCCTGAGACAGGGCCTAAATGATTAGAAAAGGATTAAAAGATGAAATTAAAATATGAAAACACACACTGGTATTCAACACAAATAACAAAACATTGGCAGCACGAGCTTAACACAGCATGGCTTTGAGATTACTGTAACGTCTATATGACAAATAGAATTTAGGCAGACAGAGTCAATGTGACAATACTGTATTTTTTTTCAAAAGGAAACTCAAGAATGAAACTTCAACATCTTGCTAAATATTTTAAATTCACTGAAATCTATGTTTCATTATAAATATATACAATTTCAACATTAATTCATACCAAACTCTTCTACTGAAATCTAATTTAAATTATCAGCAGGGTCTGGTTACACAAGTGATGTAGAGAAGGAAAAAATTACAAATGTTTAAGAATGAAGCATTCCAATAGAGTTTGTGTTTCTTGCCTAGAAATAGTACAACCAGGAAAATAACTTAGAAAGACTTGCTACTGATTATGTACAGCAATACCTAACTGACTGGCACTACCACTTCACAGTGAGGAACACTGAAAGACTGTGGGTAAAATTATGAGTTTCAGGTACAGCTCAACAGACTACTTCATAAGAATTCTGACAACAGTAATTACCACTGCCCTTTTTTTTTTTTTTTGGAAAGTGAGGTCTGTAGCTTACAAGTTTATTTGCTCTGCTTTAGTGCATTTTGTAACACGGACTCTTATTAGAACAGCACCTTTTCACTACTTTCTTGTGGAACATTAACTAAGTGGAGCTTCCAGAAAAATTATGCATCAGTAAAGTCTGAATAAATTAGTATTTTTCCAGAAGCTGCAGGTGGAATGGTCACAATAAGTTAATTTCTGTCCAGAACAGGGGTTAGATTTAATTCTGGTTTCATATATTCTGATTTCATGAGAGTTGTGAACTTCATCCACAGTAAGGAAACAATCTGAATTTTCTGTTAAAAATTTCAGACCTTCTCCTCTAAGAGTATGTGTGTGTAAAAGAAACAGCATACAGTTACTCTTAAGGTACAAAGTAGAAAAAAGGTTCAAAAAAAGATTCAATACCAGAATATTAATAACTTGCTCAGGCTCAAGTCCCTCAACGGGAACTCCATTTACTTCTACCAGTTTGTCTCCAGCATACAGCAGCCCTACAGGGAAAACAAGGATGAAAGCAGCAGCAGCAGTTTTATCACAGCATGGATTATGTTGGGTAGGCATAGTAGGGACACAGATATACCACAGGTTTGGAAGTCAGCATTAAAAGTTTCCATACACCAGATATGCAGGAAAGCATTTTGGATTCAGGCTATATTGCCCCTGGATAGGGCTGCAGACTTCTGTGGGTCACAAGAAGCTTATATGCTTCAGTTTCCTTGTTTCCTCCCACTTGCCCCATACAACAAGTTTACAATCTATTGATTATTTGCTTTAAAAGCAGCAGAAACATTTTAATATAGCTTAATTTCCCAAAGTAATTTCTCAACCTGTTCCAGCTAAACCCATTATATTAATAGACCATGAGACTTTGAATCAGACCCTTAAAAATTCCAGGTGCAATGGGAGGCCCTGCAACTCCTATCTGTCCTTTACAAAGTTTCCACAATATTGTTTACTTCTACATTTTCCTTCAGCTCAATTAAAATATTAATCAAACTAGGAACTTAATCACTTATTTGCTACGGTTTGGGTTTTCTTCTCCATACAAAGGCCAGAAAATACTAAAAGGAACTATTTTATAATGATTACAGTTCAATTTTACTTCCAATGTTTTATATTTTAGTTACCTTGCATTTCCCAAGGAACATGGAACACATTCAATTCTAGGATGACAAAGTAGTAACATTTCCAAGGAAACTCCTTGGAAGACTGCTTAGCAACTAATGCTACCGAAGTGCTTACTAGACTAGTTGCCAAAAGGTATTACTACATATTCCTTAAAGCCCATTATCTTATAGAATCACAGACTACTGATGTTTTCCATTTCTCCATTAGGGAATGAGCTGCTGGTGTACATACTACACTGCAATTTGGGATATTCTGATCAATCTCATGACAGATTTATCCAGATGTTAGTGCCAAGAATACATAATGAAAGCTGGATTTGTACCTCAACTCAGTCTCAAACATTGCACATTCATATGGAAATTAATGAAACCTAAATCAAAGTCGCTGCAACTTATCACTATTTACAATGCCATCCAACGCACACACCTTCTTGCTTTATAATGGAAGACTAATTTTAGAAGCTAAGTTATAATTCAAATGCCTTATTTCAAGTTCAAATTTTTCTATCACGTCATTTCAAATTACACATACCGCTTCTGTCTGCTAGCCCACCATGGATCACACGGGCAACCGTTATGTCACCTGTTACCTCATGGCGTTTAATGGTGGCACCCTGGCAAATAACAACAAAGGAAAAAAACATTGATCACTGAAGAATTCCAGGAAGTTTCCTTTCACATCACAAGTCTGATCTTCACCATGACAAAAAGGCATCGAAAGATAAGTCTTTTGAACACCACAGGGATCTAGCAGCAATAATGTACCATTATTAGTACCAAGCGCTTCAATGTCTTTAACTTCCATCATACTAAAATAACCTCATTGACTGACTGTAAGAAGTCTTTTCCATCTCAGATATGACACCTATCTTTTCCTAAAACAGATTAGTTACCCTAGACAATGTTTTCTGCTCATAAGCACAAATGATTTCTAAAGAACCTTTCAGAGTCTCTTCTCCCTTCTTTACTATTTTGGCCAAGGGAATAGCTCTCAATCTAATTTGTGTTTTCATTATATGAGATAAAAACATCTGTCAAATGTTCAATCCCCAAGCAGACAAGGCACTGCACAACCTGCTGTAGTTGTACCCGCACTGAGTAGGGCTACGTCATCTCCTAAGACCCTTTCCAGCCTCGACAGTGCTTGTGATTCTTTAAAATCTGGACCAGAATGCACACAATCTGTGATGTTCCTGGAGAGAAACCAACAGGCGTGTGATGCATTATCAATGCTTGTGTAGGTTAAAATGATTTGACAGACACCAGAAAGCTCCCTCACCAGAGGCTGGTTGTTTTTCACTAAGCAGACAATCCTCATAGCTTCCTCATTTTCAGGTATGTTGTCTGGCAGTGGTGGAAGGGTTGGTTCAAAATCTTTCTGGGCCACAGTATCATGAGCAGATAGCAAGGCCTGTTACAAACAAAAACAAACCAACCAACCCATATGCAAATATCATACAATAGAACAGCTTTAAACAGTGACTAGTCAGAAAACAGAAAACAGCGATTAACTTCCTATGTGAACATAGATCACGTTGATGTTTTCTTCTTTCCACCTGGAAATTCAAACTGTGAAAGAAAGTTTTAAAAAAAATTCCTCTCCGCTTCTTCTGGAAAACTTAGAAAAGATGAAACATTTCTATCTGAAGCTCTAGGGTAAATAAGTCAGGTTTTGTAATTACAAGGAAAATCTGGTTTTGTACGTCTGCATCAACTGCTTGGAATTAAACTTTAAGAAAACATCTCTCAAACATAGCCATTAAATAAAATGTAGCCCACTGCAGGTGCTTCAGATACACAGTCCACATCTGATTTCACAGCTAGGTTAGTTCATGAAGCTGTCTCTTCCAGCTCCTTTGCCAATGCTTGTGAACAGCTGGCCATTTCCCTTCCCACTGCAGACAGCTCTATGAGCAAACTTTTTCTTTCCTTATGCAGGACTTGCCTTTAAGTGTGGAGCACGCAGTAGTCGTCTTAGCTCTTTGATCTCTCCAGACTGAGGGGCTTCACGCAGTAACTCTACCACCTGGTAAATGTTAAGAGAGAAAGCACAGAGACTGGTTCTGGAGGACAATTAATTTAGAACACTCTAAACTGAATGTAGAGGAATATGGTACGGTGAGAGTGTTAAGCTCCCCATGTTATATGACTCAGAGCACATCCGTACAGTTTGCTCTAGCATTGGACAATATGACCACAGCTGCACAACACTCAGCCAGGCTTAATTTAGTTCAGGCACAGTGCCACGTGCTCCAAATTAGTTTTTTGTCCTATGCCTCAACCAATTACATCACTGGTGTCAGTTTCTCCACTTAGCCATTAACTCTCACGCTAATTCAGAAATTTAAGAATTAATCAGTTATTATGATTAGAAAAGTCCAAAGAGCTTTTCAAAATCATCATGTCCGGCTGCTTGATTGCAGCTGTAACACTGAATCACACAGTTACATGGGAAGAAAAATACCTGTCCAGTTATTAAAACAAGCAATACCTGTGTTCATTACACTGGCCAGGGCTCATGCAGTCTAGTGACCACAGCTGTACACATTGCTCATCCCCCCTACCCCCTTAACACTGTAAGAGTTATCAAGTAGTTTGACAAATGTGCGAGGACAGAATCTTTCCGGTTTATGTAGTGTACTCAGACCTGAGTCACAAAATGAATGCCACAGTGTCATTTGCAGCTAAGTTGACTAATTAAGTGTAAGTAAAGCAATACACTATGTATATACGGTCTTACCTCACGATTCAGTGCACGTGCCTGCAGTGTGACAGGAACTGGTCTTTTTCCGAGATAGTGTTGGAGGCATTCATAGATCTATTGCATGCCATGATAGACAAGACAGTGCAATGTTGATACACGATCTAGTCACATGATTATATAGATACACACACAATGGACAATATTGATTTCTAGAATTGCAAGCCAAAGAGCTTGCAATCTCAATTCTTAATGTCTAATGCATCTGGAATTGAATCTATAATTCATTGTCTTTCCATATTATTATCCAGCTGGGCAGTTATGCTGTAGTTTTGAATTTTCCAATAAGAAAAGCTGATTACACAGGACAATAACCTGATAGCATCAATTCTCTGACTTGTAGCTTCCTTCCTCTAGTTGCAGGCATGATTAACAAAGTAAATTTAACTTAAACTAAATTGCTGTATTTAAAATGGCCTTATGGACATTCTTACCCACTGCAAGCTGTTTTTCTTTGAATCTTAGAGATTTTAAAAATCCTTGTTATAGGAAAAGCAGAATTTGTACAGAATGTCTCAGATATAGCTCTGCTCAAGAGAGAAACACCAGCCAAAATTCCATTCTATAACAACATAAAATCTTCAATTACATCTCAGATCAGTGCGTGTAAACTCAAAAAATATAATTTCTCAAGCATCCATGCCAAAAAGTAGCATGCATAGCCATGCAGAGATTCAGGAATAGAAAAGACAGCTGAGCAGTGCTGCATTCAGCCTATGTCTCCAGCCCCCTGGCCTTAATACAGACGTGTAAAGTAGAAGAGCTTTAATGTCTAGGACATTATGAAAGAGAATACTTTTTTTTTTTTGTTTAAAGCAGAAGTGGTTTTGTTCACCTTGACTGCTGATATTAGGACCAACATCAGGACTATCAGCAGTTAGTGTAAATAAGCATTTATTGATCTAATATGGCAAATAAAGCAGCTGGAAATTGTTCTCTAGGAAACCTTTGCCTTCACAGCTGAATATTACTTTACCTTTAAAAGTGCTTGCAGCCAGCGAGATCGCAGCAGGTCATATAACATGCCAACACCATTGACATCTCTTTTACAGAGCAAACTCAGTTCTTCTAGCACTAGAGTCAGAACATGAGATACACCTGAGCCCAAGAAACAGAAAAGTGCAAGACACTTCAGTATAGATAGAAGACCAACCAAAGCCAAACAGTGACCCAGGCCTTCAAAAAACGCTTTTCCTCAGCTTATACTTCCAACAAGTGCACTCATTTCCTGTCTGCTTTGCTTGTTTCCTGCAATCAGCTCTGTGGTATAAGAGTTTTAGTTTAGTATGTTCTTAACCAGCAGGGGTAGGTCAGTACTAGCAATTTTCAACTGACCCGTGAGAAAAACACATGGGGAATCTCACGCATATCAGGTCTGGATTCAAGCTCACACCTCCTACTGAGAAGACGTAAACATAAAAAATTGCCTTGTTCATTTTATAGGCTTTTCTTTTGGATGACCTGCTGTTTGGGCCAGGGACCATCTGTCTTTCTCCACTCTTGAGAGGCGCAGACATTTTGGAGAATATCACTAATGAAAATGTGAATTTCTGCCAAATACGTACGGTTGTCAGACACTCACAACATGTCCCAGGAAAGGGGAAGAACCATTCTTACTATTAGAAGCAGCACTTGATCTGTTAGGAACAGTATTCTAATAGAGTGGAAAACGGAAAAATTCAGTGTCTTTCTAAAATCTCAAGGAGGCAGAAAGTAAAAGGTGACAAACAGATGTTACACAAAGTTAGGCCTAGATACAAACTGGATTTTTGTGCGTGCATGGAATTTAATTTTACCTCAGAAATGACAACAGATCATTTCTGATACGTGATGCTCTTCCCAAGAAACACAATGTTTATAATAACACTAATACAATAACATACCAAATGCTAGGAGTTGGATTTATTAAGCTATAAGCATTCTTAAAGAGACCATAGGAGTTGAATGCCTGACTCCCACTGCATGTTAAAGCAAAGTAAGTTCAACTCTTGTGTATTTTGGTAAGCACAAGCTGTCTCTTTGCTTTTTAGTGCCAACGTCATCATACAATACCAGAGACTTTCCTTTTTATTTACTTGTTTACAACATGAAATTTGGCGTGTTTCAGTAGGTAATATTGTAATACAAGAAAAATATTGAAATAAAACCAAGACACTAGGAGCTTCTGAAGTTACATCAGCCAAAGCCAAAATAATAATATTTTCTTAAAACTAAAGCTCATCCAGCAGACCCAGAATAGCTGAGTATTCCCTACTGCAGACAATATCATCAGCTGCTATCACCCAGTCATCACAACTAACCTAAACATGGAAGCCCTCCTTTACTTATTTCTCTCCTGAGCACAGTTTTTACAGCCATTGACCGTTATTTCCTGTGTCAGCTCGAGACCTCAATGTGAGATCTCACAACACTTATGTGAGCTATATCTTCCACTTCAGTTTCACTGAGGTATTTTCCTTATGCATAAATTTATACAGGTAGTTGTCTGCTAAGTTTCTGCAGATGGGACTTTTGCCTCAATAGTCAGGCAGAATTATTGAGTATCCAAACTGGGGAAGCCTGGGAATGTACTTCATTATCAAAAGAATCATCTGGTTCTGGAAAGCAGACATCTAAGCACTTAAAAAACCCCTCTTGCAGTTATTAGTCATTCTTGATGCAGCTGCAGAGACCCTTGACTTTATAAGCAAGAAACGGATGCCAGGAGTTGTTTTCTGACACTTTCTAAATTAACTGCATACCACCATTAAACATGAAGAATCATTCCAATTATTAAGTAGTAATCCTTCTAGACACGTTCATCTCTCATAACTCAATAGAAGAAGACTTACAGAGACCAAGAAATAAAACTTTTTGTCAGTTTTCTTTGTCTTTGAAAAAGAGATGCAAAAGTTATGAGTACCATTATCTGGACTGCAGACTGTTGGCACCTCCATCTTTTCCTTTATTCAAGGAGATTCCACCCACTTCTTTAAGTACTGCATTCACGCCAAGCAGGTTTCAAAAAGATAGATGCTGAACTAGGGAAAAGAGTACACTCATGTCAGAATACTGTCAGGTACTTCAGATTGATAAGAAAGCACAATTTAAAAGGAAGGGGGCAACCATTCATGTTTGAAGTGCACAGCAGGTTGCAAGCGTAAGTTAAATACATGAGTCCCACTTGTAAATTCAGTTACCAGCATCCAAAATGCAGACGAACCTCAACTGCAATATGACATTTTATTTCCTTCATGGAATTGCCATTAGCTTGCTTCATTAAGCCATCTATTTGGTACATCTTCTGTTCCCCAGCTTTTTAAGTGCACTACCATGTGAAGTTACAATTTTTTCCAAAGATTTTTAAAGCTTGTTTCACATCAATATAGCTTGGAAAATAATAAAATTTAAGAACATATTACATTTAGTTCCTCTTGTTATTGACCCAATATTAAAACTGAAAGGCTCTGGAGTTTCCACTGACTTTTAATTGAGCAAACATATGATTTTGGAAAAAAAAAAAAAAAAAGGGGATCCTTGTTTCTATCACTGTTAGAATTGAAAGTCTTTAAAGGATTTGTTTCATAAAGATTTCGTTATTTTGTTCTATTTCCTCACAGTGAATTAAAACTCCAAAAAAACCCCCAAATGTGAATAAGAAACCCCACACCTTGCCGTACTGGTATCTCATCTCTTTCAGGCAATTTAAAATTGGTTGCTACTTTTAGAGATGGAGTGAAAGAAGTTATTTGCTAATCTAAAAAAAAACCCTCCTATATTATCTTTCATTGTAAAAAGCAGCATATACTACCTTATTATCTTTTTTTTAAATTTTAAAATAGGAATTTAAGTAATGCAGGAAGCCAACACTTACACTAATTAATATGTATCCATGTCACACTGAACTTTTTGCATGTTAAAAATAGGCCTTCTAAAATTTTCTTCCAAATTCCATCCTTCCCTTAAAGTTCTGTGACAAACTGTCACTAACCTATAGTGTTGCCTTAGACTAAAAATGGAGGAAGCACTCCAGTCTGCTGCCAATAGGAAACAATGCAGTACGAGATTGCTTTAGAGAATTCTCAGAACTCTTCTTTGCAAACAAGTATGGAAACTCCCCAGGGAACACTGTATGGTGCTATTTATACCCCAAAGCATAAGGAACCTATACATGAAAGCTCTGAAGTAATTCAGAATCTCCATTACATCCCAGCTGATCTAACCTCAAATCATATTGGATACAAGTTTGGAGATACTGTCACGATTACCAGTATTGTAAGATTAATCTTAAAGCGTTAAATATTTAAACTGGTCACTCAAGAGATGATTCAGAGTCCAAGTTAAAAATACTGTAACATCAGGTATCCAAGCACCTCAGCCAACAATGAATACAGTGTGACTGTATGCACAGTGAATGCCTTACCGCATTCTGTTAGATACACAGTAGTTTATCTCCTGGATTAGTAAAGCAGTAAGGCAGCCATTTCCCTCTAGATTGCCTATGGACAGAAAACTGTCAAAGGTACAAGCAGGAGAAGTATTATCTTGATCTGCTTATGAAAGCAGAAGGCACTACTGTCACTTATTGCACTTCTTAATACTTATTTTTAGAACATGCTTCCTCCCATTAAATCATAAAACTGCTTTTAGAAGGCAGTGGAAATTAAGAGAGAAAAAAACTCAGGAGTTATGAGGTTATGATTCAAACATTTTGTTACTGAGTATTGGTACTAAATTTCAAGTTACCTCTACAGGATAATCGGTGATACATGTTATTGAAATTCTAATTCAAAGATTCCTTTAAAAATTATGATTTCTTCTTCAAAGACTAACAAAATATAGTTTGATCCTCCCCCAATACCCAATGCAACTGTGTTTTGAGTTGCAATTAATTTTTTTCAATAGTCAGAGTTCTTTTCCTTTAAGAGTTTGCCTTTCCCTTTGTTAAGCTTGGTTGATCTGCCTAATGCTCTTTAACAAAGCAGACCATATAAAACTAATCATCAATACCCGTTTCTTAATTATTGAAGACATTAGAGGTAGGACATAAATCTTTACTGTGGGACAGTATAGACACGGAAATAGGAATTCCTAACTTGCAAAGTACATTCAGGACAGTGGCACTCCTGGTTTTCACTGAGTAAAAGCAGTGTGAAAACACAAGTAACCCTCAGCTTGGCTGATCTCTGTCCCTCTCCTCTTTTTGGAAAGTAGGTGTCTATAGCTCCAGATTCAGTTGCAGAAGCATTTACAAAGCGATGGTACTCAATCTGCAAGTTAGGTCCTGAAAGGAAACTTCCTCTGACAGCTTATCCCATAAGCTACATTTCAGAAGCCCATTTCCTATTATTATTACTAATTCTAAACCTTCTCTAGCTTTTATAACTATGGGGTTTTTTTCAGATGTTCAAGAACTAAAGACAGACCCTGCTGACTGTTGATTGGTTCCCACATACTACCTGTTGGTTCCATGTACAATGGCTGTTTACTTTGCTTTATATAGTCTACACAGACATCTAACAGCATACTCCCAATTCAAAATCCTGATTACAATTTTATGGTAAGGGACATCTGAAGACAAAAGAAGAGCATGTCCAAACATTTTGGATGTACTATAAGGGAGCCAACTCCTGATCTGTATGTTCTATTTCACGTACTGGAAGTCCAGATTTAAAAATCTCATCACATACATCCCTCAAAAAAGCCCCCAAAACAATCCAACTTTTTTCCCCTCAAAAAAGAATGAGTAAAATCCCTGTTATAATATAGCTGGGCTTTCTGGGACAACTCCCCTAATACTAGTTGAATTTGTTTGGCCATCTGACATCTAAAAATATATTCTGGTTGTCAACTGTGATCAACTTTACTTATTAATATGCATCTGTTACCAGAGGTATGATTTTTATAGCAGTTGGTTCACTCAAAGCAAATACAACTTTCATCCATAAAGATACTCTGCCACCCAGAAGCCTCTCAACACATTGTACTTACAGTGACTTCACATTCAAAGCCCAGCTCTCTCCAGAATAAAACTCCAGTTATTTCAAGCCTAGATCTGGCTTTTCCTATGTTTTGTCCTGTTTAGCTTCAAAGCATCGGACTGCATGCCCTTTTAAGTAGGGTGGGACCCTGCAAACACATATAGGGAAACATGGAAAGACAAGAAATATTTCCAAAAGCTTTTTGGTTTAACTAGTTAAAAGAAAGCTTAGAAGACCCCTTAACCTCAAAATAGACAAGCAAAACCCCTCAAATGTTTTGTAGAAGACTCCTCAGATGCATACTGAAAACCGAATCTTTTCTCTTGAGGTAACCGTAGTGAGATTACCATAATCCTAGGAGCTGCTTTGTTCAAGCAGTGTTGTCTACCAAATTGGCATGTCACCTTATTGACAATTAGCATTGCTTACATTTCATTACAAAACAGAGAAGTTTAAAGGAAAAGAGGAAAAAAAAAACCCCACACAAACCCCACAACCGTCTCCAGTATATTCTCAGGAATACCTTCATCGAGGTCCCTTTTAGCCTTTGGGAGCGGGATCATATTTATTTCTTCTTAGCTAGGATAGATCTTGCACAGCACAGTGACTCAGAATGGGAAAGAACTAAACCAAAAAGCAAGCAAGTTACTCTGTTTCTGTCAAAGAAAGAATATTCTACAACCTTCTACTGAACATTTATTTCATTTTTAATATACTACTGAGAATGATCCTGCAGAGACAAAGGAGAATATTTCTGGAGGTGCTAAAATACTTCAGATTCTGCTAAAATACTAACAATATTGCTGTCCCTTTAAAATACTTGAGAGACTAAATTTTTTACTCCCCCCCTGCCCCCCGGAGCCTTGTAGCTCCTGGTATCATTACTGATTCTATAGAGAATAGATCTGGGATTAACTTGAGAGCATTTAAAAGTTTTGGACGCACTGTCTTGAAGGTTGACCTCAGATTTCTAAGAAAAGCTGGGAAAACTATGGAATGCTGATTGCTTGCCTTTTGGGGTGAAATCCTTGGGCATAGCTATCAGAGCACCACTAGGATTTATAGTAAACATGGAGTTAGTAACCCTTCCACCCACTGTTGCCTTTTTAAACTACTGACTTTATGCTCACACTGACAGAAGTAGCATTTAAACATAAAAATCTGTCAAGTTCTTAACAATGCAGCTCACCTCATTCATAAAGTAGCAGCTGTTTCATATTTTCACACAACAAAAGGAAAGCAGCTTCCCAATGTGAAGCCTGATTTCAGCAGCTGTCAGTAGCAACAGATGGTGAATAAGTCATAAACACAAGAGAGGAAGAACAGTATCTTGCTTCTGTGCAGTTCTTTAGAAAAAGACCTACTAAATTGCTTGCTTAAAGGGAAAGGTCAGAGTTCAAACAAACTTGTAACTACTACTGTGCCTTCATTTCCTAAGACTTAGATCTACCCAGACTGTAAGGCAGAGCTCAAGGTCTCCTCATCCCAGGGATCTAAATAAATTAGATGGAAGTTCTTACTAAAAGGCTTACCTGACTAATCTCCTAGCCAGTCTAAGGTCCTTCCCATTCACGTGTATTGCACGCAATTACAGATGCTCATTAATAGAAGACATATCTCTGCCTGTTACTAGGGACAGAACTGGATATCCCTGCAGAGTGTGCCAGAGATTAGAGTCAAAAGGAGTCTGTCACCTCAGGTCTACAAACATGTTATCCCAAATTCAGGCGACAGGGCTTACTTCCTTCAGCAGCAGAGTATGAAATTCCTTGACTCTATTTGTCAGACAGAGAAGGTCTCATTGATACAAGACAGGAGTTGCAAGTGAAGCCAAGCGCTGCTTTTCATGCACTCTTCAGAATTGTCTTTGAATGGACAGCTGTGGATGCTGTAGGGTCTCTAAGAGGGACCACACCAGAGAACTCGACATGAGAACATCAACCCCCCTGCTCTTACAAGCTTCTTTGGTTAATGCGCTTGACAAGGTTATTGAGCACTTTTAGCAAGGAAAACTACTCATGTCTTTATATTTGTCACAATGAATGATTTGGCATATCGAAGACTGCAAATTAGCTTGAGGACAGGGAACAACACTCTAAGAAGGCTTGTTGCAAATCAGCCACTATAGCTCAGTAAACTGAGTAGGCATAAAGTAGCAATAAGAGACATTCCGCATCTCTCAAATGACATGCCCTATTGGACTTTTTTGTTCTGCATTAAAGAGACTTAATTAGGCCGGTCTCATCACTGTAGTCTGCCAGCTTCCGTTTCTAGTCAGTGTAAAAAAAAAAAAAAATCTTGCCTTTTTTTTTCCCTCCACACTTTTTGAGCCTTAAAAGTATTTTAACTGAAAAAGTAACCCTAAATATTAGTGGAACAAATTGACACATTTTAAACAAAGGTAGAGACCTGTCCTTTGAAACCATATATCCTTATCTTGACCCAAGAACCACTTATTGCAGGTCAGAGGTGGTACAGGTTAAAAAAAAAAAAAGACTAAACAGATTTTATGTTCATATAAGGCATTCTGTGAGGTTTAAATAATCACACCTGCATATGCAAGGCTGCTGATGGAACAATTTCTGCTATTACCCTTTATAATCAGATGTATTCAGTGATGATTCATTCTGCCTCCCCCTAAAACAAAAGCTTACAGCTCCAGTGGTGATGCGAGTACCTTGTTTATGTGGAGGTAAATGCCATTAAAGCATTGCTTCCTAAAAGAGCTGCACATTCAGAGAATACTCGGTGCAGTGCACTGTAGTCATGTGAGGCAGCCAGCTTTACTTCCAGCTGTTTGCTGCCAACAGCTTGGGCTTACTAAAAAAAAAACCCACAAACCAGCCACCACCTGACAACATCAACACACTGATACTAAATCAACTTAGAAGTACACGGCTAGGTAGTTCAAAGAAAGGGTTTGCTTTACACTCCCGTACCAGTCACATACCTTTCCTCTACATTCTCTCTCAACATACCAGAACAGGTAGTTCCCTGCACAGTTAGGAAGTACGCAAGTACACTTAGGAAGCAAACCTACTTTCAGCAAAATAAGTCAATAACATATAGCACCTGGCATTTAAGTCAGAATACTTTGTGAAGATTAAGAGTGAGGAAAAAAAAAAAAATCTCTTTTGAGCTCCCACTCCCCATTCATACATCTCTCTAATATTTAGCTAATGGAAATTAAACAGATGTCACAAGTTTAATTAGCTTTGCTGTAGCTATGAGTAAAAACCTAAATTTCACAGTTGCAGAGGGAAATGCATCTGTGCAGTACAATGGTTTCAGTACAGTGGGTATTTCCTTACCTGCAAACACCTCAGAATACACCATGTTCAGCTCATGCAGAATTTCCAGAGGGAAAGGCATTTGCTGGACGTTAGTAGAGCAAGTAACCTTTACTGCCCTAGCTAATCTATGGACATCCTCTCCTTTCTAATCCGCAGAAACCTAACCTTAGAACTACTCATTACCAGGGAGAAGAGAACAAATCCCCTTAACCCTTTTCTTGCATAAAATGCCTACTTTAAGTTGTTTCTCACTTAAGTAGTTTCTTACTCTCAGCAACTTTCCCAGTCAACAGGGCACTCATCTCCTAGGGTCTGTCTTCAGCTACCATGCCTGCAATTAAAGTGAGAATCTGTAGTACCGTAACATTGATCTTCTGTTGCCGGTTACAGGATTTCTGCTGCAGTACAAGAAATATCTGGCTTTCAATTTAAGGGAAAAAAAAAATAAAAAGATGAGAAAAAAGTAATTACCATGAAGCAATACAGCTGGAGAAACCCTGCAAGTTAACTCACTTCTTTGTTAGCTACAGAAATACACAAATCAAAGCTGGTCTGTAACTGATTTCCTAAGGCATCCCAGCCCACGCAGGCTGTAAAGTAGAATCTGTGTCAGAAGCACATTTAATCCTAGGATTCTCTTCAGCTAATAACTAAGCTATGTATCAGAAAGACCAAAAATAATCCAGCCCAGGCTGTCTGCTTCCATTAATCTGCAAGCTAAATTCATATGCGATACCACTACTTTTTATAAAAGGTTGTGTGTGTATATAAATATATAAAATCTGTAGAGGCAGATGTAGTTGGTTTTTTAGTTCTCAACTTTGCATCATTCACAGTGACTGAAGTTAAACATTTGAAGTTGCTACATATTTGTAGATACAGCTTCTTCTTGAAAGGCGGGAAGATTATGGGAAGACTACTTCCCATCTCTAGTTACATTCTCAGTTTAAGTCTCAGAATCAATGTGGGAGTAAGGTCATATGAAATAAAGCTTTTCACATGTCAAAGCTGAAGATTAAAATCCTTCCTTTCTTCTGAAATGCCTGAAGACAACAAATACTAACACAAACAGTTACAGGGGAAAAAACACAAACCTGTTTTTAATGATTACACTCCTAACAAAAGGTGAAATAAATCCTGAATTCAGATCTTTGCAGATGAAAATTCTTGTCATTGATTTACTCCGATTTTCAGCATAGCTCCTTTTCAAAGAACAGTTCTGCTCCTGCAGGTTTCAGTTAAATATTTTTTGTACATTGAGTTCTAAGAGATGATTGCATGGGAAGACTGCATCTAGCACAAAAGATTGTTTTGAATTCCTGCCTTATACTTCATTATACTCTCTACCCTTAGTTGTGTATCTTCCCCCCACCATTTTCAAATAAACTTATTTTTATAGCTTCCCTTTTATTCATATTATTGCTTATGTCTCCTCAAATCAGTCAGTGTAACTTAAAAAATAAGATTGAGCTAACAAAAAAATGTTTGCAACCATGAAGAAGTCTATTAGCTCTAAATTCTATTATTACTATAGCCTGTTGCAAGTATAACAAGCATAACAATAGTTCTAAACATCATCTTGCCAGAATTACTCTTTCCCCTTCTCCAATAATCATAAAACTAATTTCAGAAAGACCAAATAATTTTTACTTTATTATGAAAATTGCTACATTACAGTCACTGTTCAAAACAGTATTTTGACATACGGTTTCTTTCCATTTAGGTGTCAATACACAAGCCATGATTATTATCTCAAAAATATGATTAGCATTATCTATGGTAGTTTGACATAACTCAAGCCATTATAACATTCTGTAGTCTATTCCTCTCTCCCCCTTTTTTGAGGCTGCCATGGTAAAGAACAGCACCTACAATACCCAAGTTATCCACTAGTGTTATTGGTATAAATAAAGTTAACCGTAAACCACAGAAGAACATACACACACACGCGCACATGAAAATCCCCCAGGGAAATTACTTGTTCTCTACATGTTCAACAACGCAGCAAGGTTAGCTTTTTTCACTCCGACATATAAGTTAACAGGCAAAAGTCTCAAACCTAATCCATGGTCAGCTTGGTCAAGAGCATGTTCCCATTCTACCACCACACAGGCTTCCAGAGACCTCAGGGTAATGGAACTGAACACTACAGAGTTCAAGTATTTAATTCAGTGCCAAAATTTGAAGTGGTCAGTGTCTTTTATTTCATAAACAGAAAGAATGGCGAGTGCCTCTGTATTCATAGTTCTAGTAAACAGGGAAGTCCAGAACAGTGTGATTATTTCCACAACAGCCCATTAATACTGCATTCAGCAATGCTGTTTAACACAGATGCCGCAAAACCTTTACAGCTAAACACGCTATAGGTTACCCTTTATAAGTACTAACATATTTCTATTTTTTAAATAAACAAACATAATAGCTTCATTCAGGAAGACTGAATGGTTCCGTGGTGCAAATCATTCTCTTCAAACATCTCTGTGGACACAACAGGAATAATGAAAACAAACCCACTGCTTTAGAAGCCATGCTGTCCAGACTTTCACATGTACTCTATGTAGATGCCATGCCTTTTTGCAGCATTGTTAATTTAAAAAGGAGTAAATAATCTTTCTGTTAGAATAGGAAATGGTTTCTTCTTGGCAAGTACTTGACAAACCAAGCTTCTATAGCTTCATCACCACTTCATAGGTAGCCTCTGGCTGCAGTTTTCCAATCTCAAAACTGAAAGTTCAGAAGAAGCAACTGAATATTTTCATCTGTAACAACAGAACTGTACCAGAGTATTTTCTAAGTGCCATTTCAGGGAAGAAAGTGGGTATTAGTGAAGTTCCACTGAGTAGATTATCCCACAGAGCCAGGTTGTAAGTGATGGTCTAGGTAAGCTTTTCATGTTGAATCTGGTAGTAACATGCCTGAATTAAAACAAAGGTCAGTTTAGCATACACGCCTGTTCTCAGCAAGCTGATAAAGCATCATACACAAAAAGGTTATTTTTTTTTCTATCCAAGAAAACAGAGGACCAGGCTTTCTACAAGCAGTGATAATACAGTGATACACAACACAAGAGAATCTTCTAATATGTAAACTAGCCAAAAGAACCAGAGGAGATTAAGTCACCAATTTAAGTTACCAATTATGTCTAACTCCTAATGAAGCAAGATAGTACAATTTGGCACTCTGAATACTTTCACAGCTCCCAGCTTTGCCAAGATGAAGTACATTTTTTTGTTTTTCTATGCCCTTTGACAGAAGGGGCCAAAAAAAGAAATTATTTTCTTACAGGACCAGGATGCAGGGATTAAGCATTTCAAAAGCACTCAGACTGAAAAGCAAAGGTTTCTGTCACCTAGATAAATACCCTGAACTGCTGCCAACAGCTATTCACTCCTTAATGCTGGTTCAAATATGCACTGGGTCAGCCATGACCAGAAACTTAATATAAATGTCTCAGACAACACTTGCACTCATGGAAAATAAGATTCTGCTTCTACTACATAGATTCTTTAATAAATTTTAACCAACTCAAACCTTCCCTTTTTGCAGCACTATAAAAAACAGGTATGAAAAAAATCTCTGCACCCAACTATTTCCAGTTTGCACAGACAGAAGATACAATCATGTTCACATAACAGCTCATCTTAAGATTTTTATTTAAGTTTCAGATTAACAGCCTCCCTCCAAAACAACCCCACAAAAAAGCTCCACACAGCTGAACCGTCACAAGACCCACTTGTTTGAACAGCTTTGAGGTAACAAAACAACCTATTTCCATTATGGAATTCCTGGCGTACGATAGGATATTCATCAAAACAGATTCTCTTCCTTTTTCCACACTTAAAAAGAATACCAAGTAGTATGTGGAGAGGGACACAGTCAATTTTTTTTTTTCCCCCCAAAATTGAATTGCTGAAGCATCTTGATGTAACGTTAGACCTCAACATTTATTGGAATGGCTATCCCCAAAGCAGCATTTAATTTCAGTTTTTATAGAGAATAAAGTTTATTAAGTTGCAGGGGAACGCCAAGCTCCAGGTGAGCATTCAGAACAGTCAACAGCGACCAGTGTTACAACCGAATAGAGTACATTTGCACATTGCACCATTTTATCAACAGTACCTGCAATTGGTAGATTATCCTAAGCACCAGTTAAGTTTCCTTGCTCATCCTAGCTAAAAAATTCAATTAAAATGTCAAAGAATTTACAACCTAACGTTCAAACAACTCCTAAGCTGATCATCATTGCTCAAAGCTGATTAATTTCCAAATAAATCTATTAATAACCCTGAATGATTTTCATACCTTCAAAGTAGTGAACATGATGCCTTGCTCCCCATGTTGCAGATAAGGATCCATCAGATCTTCTATTAAGTGCACCTCAGACCCCAAATTCCTTATCCTGTCACATGGGGGAGAAGGAAAGAGAAGAGATAGACAAGAGATACCATTATAATGTTTTTACTTACATGGTGTTGTGCAAAACCCATGCTTTTCCCTAACCTCATTCTGAAGTCATAGCCATTTCACAGTCAACTGTTCAGAATTCTTTCAGGCCAAAGCAAAAGGCCAAAATGGAAAATTTACTAAGTTACACAAAGCTAGAAATTAGTCCTATAATGAGAAGCAGCAGTGTTTAATAGAGGTAAAAGTCCTCATACTGCCTATACTCAGCTTATGACTGATGCCACTCCTGGTGCCTACCTGGCTCGTAGCACCACATAGAGAAAAACAGGAAATAAGTCATCCATGGACCACAGAAAATCTTCCTGAAGAGTCTCAAGTACATTCTGAGAGATCTCTTCAAAAGTCTGCTGGATCACCTTCAACTTGTCAGCTGGGGTAAATGTGGTACTATTTGGAGAGCAAAAGCAAAACAGTGTAACAACAAGAAGTTACATATCAGCACCTAAATTAGGAAGATACCTATCTGTGTCTGGATGAGGAAGACAGTTTGCTAGCTAGTGTGCCCCTGCCCAAGATCAGCCAGATCATTCACAGCCAAGGCTGCGTAGTACCTGAGGCTATAATTACTGGCTGAAGGCACAGTACTGCAAGTGAGGCTTTCTTCACAGTTTTAAGTTATTTAACATAATGGTAAAGGGGAAAAAATTCCTTTCTAAAACGCCTTTAATTTATTCTGCAGTCCTTTCAGCAGAATTCCTTATGTGAGCTGACAGACACAGAAAAGCTCCCCATGCACAGGTCATTTTGCCTAACTATTTAGAAACTCACATGTATATTTGGTTGGACATCCTCACACTTCCGATTCTAAATGGTGTCCTATAGACACATCTTGCAGTCCCATTTATGAGGCTATACTTCATTCCTCATTGGGAGAATTTGCTAACATTTTTAGTAGGAACTCTGAAACTTCTTGGTGACCTCTTACGAAGTTAAGCAAAGAAAAGTTGACAGGTAAAGGATCACAATCACGTAAACTAGATGCTACTATAGCAGAAACAGTGAAACACAAAGTCAAATTTCAGAGA
The DNA here is from genome assembly GCF_034619465.1 of Leptosomus discolor. NCBI lineage: Eukaryota > Metazoa > Chordata > Aves > Leptosomiformes > Leptosomidae > Leptosomus > Leptosomus discolor. The sequence continues at coordinate 30,574,078 of NC_141395.1, read as the reverse complement.
GTTACCTGATTTGCTGTAAACATTCAACTGCAGAGGCAAAGCAGGCATCTTTTGTATTTGATGATACCTGTGTAATCAGGAGAAGATTTATCATGCAGGATTAACACCACCACTATTCAGCAGAAAAGCAGTGTATCATGCAACACTGGCATAAACCACATTTTTTCAGTTTTTCACTGCAAACAAAGGGGAACGTGCCTGGATGCTAAGGCTGTCCAGTAAATCTGCCTATGTATAATCTGTAAGAGTTTCATTTAAAATTCAGAAAAGCTTGTGCTGAATTCCTTGGTATGTTACGAGAATTAGGTTTCGGATATCTTCCAGGTCAACTAAGGCTGAGAATCGTTAAATCTTAATGGAACTGTAAGCCTGGAATGGTTAAAATGTAGAAGAGTCACATCAGCCAATAATCAGAGACCAGGTTTGGAGCAAACAGAAAAGAACAACTATAAATATTAGCTCTTAATATGCAACTGAGCCTAAGTCTTTCTGAATGGAGCAGGTAGAGAATAGATGGATGCAAAAAGACCTAGAGAAATTCAGAGAAATAAGGAAACAGAGGAGCAAAGCAGATAAACATGATGCCTTGGCTAAACACATCCTGTTTAATTGAAGGAATGATGCGGCAAATAAGGTAAATGGCTGCAGAGAGCATCATGTACTACGTAATTCAGAGAAGACACATGCTACATAGTACTTCACAGTGGAGGGGCTCTACTCTACTGGCCCAAAAAAAACCAGTCAGAAATGTGAAGGATTCAGACAGCTGGTAAGAATTTTACCCAGTACCTAAAAATACAGGAGATCTGTAGTAACCCAAGAAATGTGGTATGGCTGGATTTTCTAACATTTAAAGTCCAAGTGGAGGTTTGCCTCATGTTTTCTCAGGTGACTCTTCAACTTCTGATTTGGGAAAAAGGGGACTTGTCTTGCTGGGAGAACCCATAGCCCCAGGGGTGGAGTTCCGCAGCAGCTTTTGTTATTATTAACAAACTTACAACAGTCAATCTCTATCAAAGAGCATCAGCTCATCCGCGTGCAGCAACTACTCTGATGAAAGCCACGCTTCTGATTACTACAGACTCTGCACAAGCCACAGTTATAAATAAGGAAGAAGTGATCTGAAGGCAGAGTATCTAAATGACTAAGAAATTGAAAATTTCAAATAAAAGTATACTGAATCATAAACAGACATGATTTGAAGTACACTGTAAACTTCATAAACATGACTATTAAACCACTCTTACTGGAGCACAGATCAAGCACTACACTATTACCATCTAAGACCATGTTCAGCCACTTTCAGCAAGATAATGATTAGTAAGAAATACACGATTCTTCTCCTAATCAGAAAGTACACAATGGTATAACTCTCTCAATCAAGCAGCCTGAAAATTTCCTTGCTAGAATTTTATTCTCACACTTTCATAATTGGAGACCAAGCAGATGTATTCCTGAATTAGAATTCATTACAGAGTAAAACAGTTAAGTGACAAAGCCGAACTGACAGCTATTGTAAGAAGTCACTAGTGTAGCTTTTAAGTAGCAGACAAATTTTAAAGAAATAACTCAGCATAGCATCTCTTAAGCAAAAAGCCTGGACAAAAATTCTTTGACGCTTCTTCACAATCTCAGCTTCCTGAAAGAAGCACCAGGCAAAGCATACTGTACGTCAAGGCCCAATGAACATACCTTTCTGCTCTCTCCAAGGATGCATACAGTTCCTGGCCAAAATTTTCTGCAAGAAACCCAACATAGTCTATTGAGAGAGCAGAGTCTTAAAGCATTTTTCACCTGATGAAATTGAAGTCATCACATTCTCCTATGAGATACAACAGCTCTTTCTACAGGATCAGCTACATCTAGCACAATAGCTGGAAAATAGCCTAATCTGAAATGTCTCACTCTGGTTTTGTAGCAATGCCAATCTTTTTTTCCTTCCTCCCCCCCTTTTTGGAAGAGGAAAGTTTTGATTCGCACTCTCAACCATACTAATTAGCTTAAAGATATGTTTAGATGCATTTTAATCAAAGAAAACACTTTAGACAATAGGGGTTTTTTAGTTGCTTTATCTAATTACATGCTATAATCTTTTTCTAAGTTCTGTTTTATTGTTCACGCATACTCACGCTTGCACTCCAAGAAAACTTAGAAGAGCCATATCAGTTTGTTTGTTTAGACGTAAAACACATTCCCAGTAAATATCTTCCTCACGCTCATTGTCTAAGGCATACAACATAAATAGAGGAGGGTAGAGTCGTGGCAGTAATACAGGGAGCAGCAAGCCAAAACTGGTTACCACATAGCTATAAAAAAAAAAAAAAGAGGGGGGTGGCTTGAAGAGGAATACATTTTAAAAAAAACTAATTATCTATAAAAATTTAATGAAAAAGAAATCATTCGAACAAATCTTTCGTTTTTCCCATTCTATGATAATAAAATAAATACAAATCCATCAAATAGTATCTGAGCCCAGAAATACTTAGGAATAATTTTCCTTTACAGCCCACGTACAGGTGGGTTTGGGGCAGGGGGAGAAGTTATGGTGCAGGGTTTTTGTGGTGTATGTGTTTTAGACAGAACATTGGGTTTCTTCCCTATATAATGTAAAAGCTGAATATTATACTATATTACAGTTAAAGCTTTACCTCTACTTTCATGCCCATTCTCAGCCACTCTGCTGACAGCTGAACTTCACCTTCAAAGCACAAGCTAGGAAATATGCTAAACCCCATCAAGTTACCTGACCTGTCTCCACATACTCACACTCCAGGCTTGATAAAATCAGCAGTTGCTTGGCGTCGAGCTGTAATCTTAACAGGGAACGCTGAACGCACGGTGCCTACTAATACCGCCTGCAGAGGTCACTGGAGCCTTGCTCAGAAGGCACTCTCTCATGACCCCTCGTCCTTGTTTTGACCATACCTGAGGCTGCTCTGGACAGGACAACGAGGGACTCAGGGGTGAGCTCCATGTGACTGGCTATTTATGATACAGTACAGGGGCACTGGACTTGTATTACACCCAGTGCTCCCCGAAGCCCAGACCCAAGTCTCAACTTGTTTACCCACAAGAGACAAAAGCAAGTTTGGGCTTAAGTACAGTACCATTGCATCGCACAAGGATGAACTGATTATAATAGCCAGCACAGGGAAGTTTGGTTCTGATGACAGATTCTGACAAGCAAAGGGAAAAAAAAATTGCGTATATATCCGTAAGTTAAACACGTGCCTATCTTTCTTCCCCCACCCAAGGAAAAACTGCAAACAGAAAGAAGATGAAGCCTTCATTAGTTTTTGTTTGTTTCTTTGTTTTTTCCTTTCTTTATGTACCCCGGCTCAGGAGATTCTGATCTGGAGTCAGATTTCCCACTGCAAAATGATCGCCTTCCTTTTGTCTCGGTTGCCAGAAATGGAATTGTGCTGCCCTCTTCCGGAAGATCAGGAAACAAGAACCTAAATGGCAATACGCATAACAACAGGATTTCATTTCAACAAGTTTCCACAAATTACAGCATTAGAAGGCAAGATTGGAGAAGAAAAGTAAGCTGAAATAATACATGGTGGACTATTAAGCCAGTGTATTTAACAGACATACAGTACCACCTAGCCAGAAAACTTAGGAAGGCCAACCCCTCCAATGCCAAAGATACCTTTCCTACCTTGACATCACTTCCCTCCAGACAAGGCTTCTCAGAGTTAATAATTTGGAGTATTTCTGCTTTCAGATTGGCAGGACCCAATTAAGCAACCCCCAAAACAGAGTAAAGATACTGGCACACTTGGACTACATAAACACTAGCACACTTGGACTACATAAACACTAGAAGTTTTAGTACACAAGACATCTTTAATTCAGCCGTAGTTTGACTTGAAAATATTAAGAGTTTCATTACCTCACCAACTGGAAGATGCGTTTGAGGTAGGACTTGATCTCTCTTACAGCCTCCTGCAGTAATCGCCGATTAGCTCCCACTCCAACATAGGTCATTCTGTAGACAGCTACTAGTGTTTCCACCAGCTTGCCCAATGGATGGAGAGGAGTATCACAAGCCTGAGGTGAAAGATATTAATTGGCCAGTCAGAGAGGTCAATGCCAGACAAGTTAAAGAAAGAAAAATGGAATTCAAGAGAGATAGGTCAGAGATCCAACAACAGGCCTTGAAAAAAAATACTACAAATACATTAAAAATGAGCTGTATTTAACAAATTGCCATTTGGATTATAGAATTTATGTATGAGCTGAATAAAGCGCTCAGAGTCAAGACAGTACAAGAACATATGACATTACTTGGACTAGTCGTCTGTTCAGTACTGTTAAAATTAACATGCAGTAATTAGCAAGTATTTCAAGATGCTTTGCTGGGATCCAGTGCGTAAGAATTAAAACAGTAACTGACTTTAAGGCAGTATCCTTTAGGTATATAATGACTTTAGTCTTAGTTGTGGATTTTAATTAAATAAATTAGGAAGTTATGAGCAGACATGAATGAATACAACATGGATTACAAGAGTGCAAATACGGAAGGAATTAAGGAAAGCTATTACAAAGTGAGCTTGACATCATGCCTTACCAACAACCAATGAGAGCATGTGAGTGTGACAATACCTTTATCAAATATTTTTTTATATTTTCGTATTTTTCCAGGGTGAAGGCACCAATGTGTTGTGGAATGAACTCCAAACTTTCCAGTGTCTGAGTATGTGAGCGGCTCAACAATTCTGGGCTGCAGTTACAAAAAGGACAAAGACATTGTACAGATTATTTATGTGACAGAGTAGGAAATAACCCCTGAAGCTAACAATTGAATTAATTCTAAACATCAGCACGTCTTCGAAAGGGTTTATAGTGCAGAGTATTAAGAATTCTGATTTTGGTTAGGATTTTTTTGTTGTTGTTTGAACTTTTACAGTTAGAGTTTCTAGTCTAGAGTCGAGTGGGATTCCAGTTTCTCTCTCAGTACTTTGTCTTACTGAGTACAGTCTCTAGGAACCAACCTGTCTTTGTGTTGCCTTCGGTTGGTGGTCAGGGCCACCGCAATGTTGTCCCAAGCCTTCCATCTGTCCCCCTGACCCGGGCTCTCACAACCAAGCTGGTTCCAGCATTCTTCAAATACTGCCTTCCATTTCTCATCAGGAGGCACTGCCAGGATCCCAAGTTTCCGCCTAATAAAATGATCGGTTAGTCTGTTAAAATCAAACAGTTGTGAAACACCACACTCAGCTATGAAAACTACCTATGGCTAATGTCAATCTAATATCTCATACTATTTTACCAAAAGCTGATACACGTAACCAAATGAAGTCTATCTCTAAGAATAAACCTATAACCTACTATTTAATTAATGTGTTGACTTTCAACACCTTTTAAGAAGAACTTACAAAAAGTTATACTTATCCTTTTTTTTCCCCCCTTGCTAACATACCTTAATCCATGTAACATAACGTTACAAAGTTAAAATGTTTTTAATACCTACATATGGGATCAACTGTGAACCTTATTCCATTAGACAAGTCAGTCTTTCTTGTTGTCTTCCGGGAAATGGTTTGTTTAAGCACAAAAAGGACTGTTTGATTTCCAAAAAACCTGCCCTTGACTGGGCTTATCTTCCCCACTGGTATTCATTCAGGAGGTTCAGGACACAGTCACACAGCAAGGACACATACAAATATGTCCCAAATATCTCACCGTCCTCGAGTGTGCAAATAGCATAGCTACACAGATAAATACCAAGGGTGGAGTAGCATCTACATATGATGTTGCATGACATGTTAGGGATGTGCAGGTAGCTTGGGCATCTTTTCACTGACAGCCAATGCTCAGAGAGCCTCTACAGTCAAAAGAAACCAGGAACTGTGTTTTTCATAGATAGATACAGACATTTAATGAAATTCAAGGCTTTGAAAAGCCTTTGTAAAGCGAATAAATGCTGTCAGAATTAACAGTTCTACCTTGATTTAAATCAAGTGTCATAAATAGTCAGACCTTTCATTAGTATTTTTTCTACCACGTTTGAGGTGAGATCTAGACACACTGGTATCTCCCCCTGCTTCCAGTTTCAAAGAGCAGAAAAAGTAGGCTCTAAGCCTTTTCACAAATTATACCGGAAGATTTTCAACTTCAAGAGAGCCTGAAAAGGGTAGATGAAACCCCTATTTCATGAGCAATCTTCACAAATATGTACATACATTTATTCATAGACTCCCTACTGGGGTAAAAAGCAGACAGCTGCTAAGGTTGCAAGTGTTCAGTTCAGCAGGGAGGCCTACTTAACTTTGCATCCCGTTGTAGGTGTCAGCACTGTCAAAGGAAATTACCAGTAAATGCTTCAGGAAGCATATCGCGAAGTAATCTACGTAAAAACATTAGAGTTTTGTTTCCTATTTTAATCTGAAATTTGAGAGCATGCTTTAAACACACTGAATCCTGTACAACAATTGCTACTACTGTAAACCAGTATATAGTGCTACCAAATACTGAAATTTCACTATCTCTTTAAAATTACTTCAATTTCTTTGGCTCAAAAGATCTCAGTTATGAGTTAAAAAAAAAGGTGGGATTTTTCCCCAGAGATAATTAAGCAAATTGACCTAATGCATCTGCTATAAACAGGGTTATATGGATACTTCTCAAAATTATCTTTGCCAAGGTGTTAAAATGCTCTCTTTTATAATTCAGTAGAATTTTCTACTATTTTCTTAGGCATTGTTTGGAAGAGGTGTAGTAACTAGCTAATGTATCCCCACTGGCATTATTAAATGAGACACTAAATGTATTAATTCACCAAAGAATAATGGGCAGAAGGCAGAGAGGTCTGCGATTGACTTAATCACTCAAATGTAACTTAGTCTTCCTCAGTACCTCAAAAATTCATCAGCAGCTCTGAACTCAGGTTCTAACAGTCAGTTCAGATATAAATAATAATAAAAAAAAAATATGAGACTGCTACAGGACAGTAACAGCATGTCAGCCATCCTGTAATTTCACACTGTTACTTGCATATTCAAGTAGTAATTAAAGCAAGAACAGCTATAAAGAAAAATTTTATCTTATTTTATTTCCTAAGCAGGAGGGAAGAGGAATGAAAAAGGAAAAATGTTTTCAAAATCTGTTTCTTTGGAAAAAATATTTTTAACTTGCCTTTGAAAAAGGACAGCAGTTACGTGCCAAAGTATTACTGAACCATATGAGAAATTATTTCTTATTCAACACTCACAACGCTTTAGGTTTGTCCTTCTCATTCTCATAGAAGCTAGGTTTGAAGTAGGTTCCTGTGATTTTTATCCCAGATCCCCATTCTCCACTGAAGAGACCTTCAATATAATCTCCATTTGGCAAGGTTAGTGTTCCCTTAAGAGAATATAATAAAAAAAAATTAACTGAAATCCCTTGGGAACCACATTACAAGGAAAGAGACTTTTTTTTTTTTTAAATAGTAACAGTTTGGCAAGCGACAACTGTAATACCAACCTTTCCACTTAGAGTCCAGTTATCTGAAAATTCACCCTCATAGACTGTATCATCTTCAGAAAGAAGAATTCCAGTGCCCTATAAAGAGAATCATAAAGAACACAAAGTAGTATACAACACAAGGCCAGACTGCAGCTCTACAGATACACTGAAAAATCTGTTACTAATTCTTAGCAAACAGTAATTTTTTAAAAAGCAGTTTCCGAAGTAGTCCTAAATAAAACAGAGCAGGGATTATAAAGACACTTTAAAAAGCCAGGACCACAGATGGTTAGAACACAGGTTTTACACAGCCTAACATATACTCCTCTACCCCAGAGTTCAACTCACCATCATTTTGTTGGTGCTGAAGGCTCCTTCATAATACAGGCCGAACTGGGTAACCACAACACCATTGCCCTGGCAAAGATCATCTTGCCACATTCCCATATACTTTTCTCCTCTGAAAAAAAAAAAAAAAGCCCCACACCACACAGCAGGAAGAATACAGTCCAAGGACTATATTTATATCCTTTCTTTGGCTTTAGTGTGCTATTTGACCATTACGGAAACCATTAGAAAAGAGTCATACAGCACTTGCTTCAGGTCTGTCAATCTAGTTTCACTGAGAAACTATTTCCACTATTACACATGGAAATAAAGACTCTTTTTGATAGAAATAAACTATAATGAATGCCCTTTCGCAATTCACATTACAAATTGGCTACATCCAAGCAAACTGTTTCTGACGACCTGAAACAATGCTGAAGCCCCGTTAAGCCCAATTCCTATCCAAACAAACCTGAACAGTGGCTACAGCACCTAAGACAGGAAAACTTGTTAGCTCATCTGGATCAGCTTTATCTAAGGTTTTAAGTTGCATCTGAAACGGGATCTTGAGCTTCATCAGGCATCTACCTGATGTATTTAACAGCTATTTAGAAAATATGCAAGAAACTTATTCCAGGCATTTTTTTTGCCACAGCTTTTGATTTTTTACCTAAACTCAGACAACTCAAATTGAGAGGATATCAAATGAAAGAAACCAAGGTGTTCTACTTGTGGGATAGGAGGGAGACACAGAAAGTCATACATGACATTTTGAAAATACCGGAGTTCAAAAATTTTAAGGAAGCAGATCATGTTGTAGAAAGTGATTCTGGATAATAGCCTAACAATTGCTATTAAAAAAAAATTTTAGACAATTAAAGGCTGCTCAGAAATAAACATCAGTCGCTTTCAGACTATTATTTAAAAGACTTTTTTGTAAGTTTAAGTCCACAGAAGTTAAGCTAGAGTGTTTGAAACTAAGTGCAAGTCCCAAATATTCTGAAACAATCTATGGGTGAAAGCTTCTTGAAGAGACAGATGCAGCATACTCAGTTGTGGGATGGAAACATAACAAGAGCAGAAATCTCTCTTGCTCAAATGACTGGTTTGCAATGATGACAGCAGGTTATGAAGAGTGTCTGCAGCTATTCCTCATTTGTCTGGGCTGAAGAGTAAGAAGCAAAGAAAATGAATCCTCGTGCCACAAACATATGCACATTATCCTTCCCAAAGGACCAGAAAGAAAACTAGCATGAGGGCAGCTCACTCATATTTGAGGAATAGAAAGCAGATGCCACACTGCTCCCCCACCATGAACGGCCACTGCATTTACAAGTTCTGGAGGCAAGAGGATCTGCAAGGAAAGCTGCTGTCTCTTTAGCCTGCCCTAGGTAAATAAATGACTAAAAGTATGTGGAGACATCTTGACACTAGAGTATGAGAACAACTACCACCACTGAGCAAGACTAGATGCAAAACTGACATCAGGAAATACCCAAAGATGCTACAATAGCTCTGTTTCAGAAAAATATCCACATACACACTCCCACACACCCCCTTCACCTACAGCCTTTTATAGTATTCTGATTTTCTACATGGGCTTTCAGTTCAGTTAAACCAAAACCAGTTCTGGGCTATCCAAAGGGCTCTTTTCAGGAAAAAATTGGTGACTGAAAAACCAGACTATACTGAGCTGTGCTCAGACAGTATTTTTTTAGTGCAGTTCTGTTTCCGAGACCATCATTTCAATAATCTGCCCTGAGAGAAAGCATCTTCCCTCTCCAGCACTGACAGAGTAAGTCAATGTAAAACCTGAGCACGAGCTGAAGCTCACCTAGTCCTGGATGTCCAATTGCTGAACAACCCAGTCTTCTAGGCCTGAGACGAAAGACTACTCCTCATGTGACATTCATAAAACTTCCAGCACTCACACAAGATACCATATTCGGTGCCAGTTTTCAGGCAGGAGTACGATAAGAAAGCAAGGCCGAAGTCAAAGCAAAACAAACAAAAAAAACCCCAACCACATTCACTCCAGAAGCAGCACCAAAAAGCAGTCTCTAGGCAAAATTCTTTAGATCATCAACCCAAAAGGCCTAGCATAAAGAAGGAGAAAAAAAAAAAAAAAAAAGAAGAAAAAGAGACATGCACTACTACTGCTACTAACAGATCAAACCCTTTCGTACTCTTTTTGTGATTGTACATCATACCAGTGTTTTAAGGATTTGTGGAACTGAAGCATTACCTTGTGATATCATCAAAAACTCCATATCCACTCTTCTTATCCATTGTCCACTGTCCAATGAACATACTGGGAGAGGAAGAGGTCAGCTTCCCACTGCGAAGCAGACCATGCCCGTGACGCATGTTATCCTGAAAACACCCTTCATACACCTCACCAGTAGCGTAGCTATAGCGAAAGAGAAAATAAGTCAGATTCCTATAATCCACTTTTCTGTTGCTTTTTTTCCCTACTGTTGGGTTTTGATTTTTTGGCTGGCGCCTTTTTTTGGGTGGTTTTGTTGTTGTTTTGTTTGTTTGTTTGTTTGGGTTTAGTTTTTTTTTCCCCCCACAAATCAACTCTCTCTTTTTTCCTTCTAGGAATTACATTACAGCCACACCAAGCAGGAACTACAGCAAAAATATATTTGAGATAAAACTTTAATATGAGTCTTTTGATGCTTTGTTGTTTTAAAGCCACTCTATCCCCAACAAGTACAGTCGTTAGAGGTTATATTTATCTCTCAGAAGAAAGAATCTTCTGTTACTGAAAGGTGGTAGCAACATTAGAATAGATGTTAATAACAGAACACTGTATGCGCTGCGAGCAATCTACCAAAAGCAAAGCAGAAAATAAGCCACACTAACTATAATCACAAGTCTGAAATGTTACATACAGAGGCTTGGCAAGCCGTGTGCCAGAGCATCAGCCCTGCTCTCCTTCTGCAACTACAGCACACAAATGCCACACATTACCTGTAGACTCCATGCCCACACATTTTCCCTTCCTTCCAGTGCCCCACGTAATGGTCATCCTTATTCAGTGCTTTGTTTGGCACTCTGTATTCACCATACCTGTCAATGCACAGAAAGGGAACACAAACAACGATAATGCCAACACATTTTATTAAAAACAGAAGCAGATACATATCACAGACCTATTCTAAAATCAGAACGCTCTACATAATTTTTAGCACATCCCTTCAACTACAGCAGTTACAGATTTTTTAATTTTTTTTTTTTTTAAAGAGAAAGAAGGAATACCAGCATCACTTTGTCAATTTAGTCTGTGCTGCTCTTCTCCCATTCCATAGTGGCTGCATGCTGCAAGTATTCCCCGCCTCTACCACACTGCAGCGTTTTTCTCAGCTTTCTAAAGGCCACAAGGCTTCTCCCATCCTAAGACTGCTTCTACTTTTGATTTCTTCAGCTCTTGATAATTCAAGCACACCTTTATTCCAGGGAAAGATGAGAATATATATTGCTACAGAGGAGGTTTGAGGGGGGGGGGGGGAAGAAGAAAAAAAAAGACTCTAGCTTCCAATTACGCTCAAACAGTGGCACAGAGTTGTTCACCATTTCAGTACGTCTCGAAAGAATGAGACACACAACGCTTATTTATTGATTTTATCTTCTGAGGAGATAAAAATCCAGTTATGAAGGTTCTCCTGAGAACATGTCCCTACAAGACATTACTACTGTTGTGTTGAGACTATAGCACACGTGTTGAAATACAGACAACATGCATTTGATAATCCTAGCAATTACAGCTAAATACCAATCCATTTATTTCTGGTGGGGATTTGTTTGCAGTATTTCCATCTCCAAAAGCACTAAAATCACCAGGGTTACTTACACTTACTATTAGTTACAAATGATCAAAACTCTAATCTGGTTTTATAGTTTGTCATTGTACCAATTGCTAAGGTGCATTTTAAAAAGCTGTCTGCAGCCAGACCACATTTCAATTTCCCCTCCAACTCAATACTTTGAAAATACATCTGGAAGCCAATAGGACTCCTTACATATTTTTATCCTGAGCAAACACATAGATTAAAAAAAATTTAAAAAAATTTTAATTTAGTAGACAGCTTTTTTTAAGCTGTGTACTAAATTAAGTTACTTTCAAGTGGTCTTATTTGTTTCACCAGATAACTTGATAATATCTAGAATTTCTGTTCATCCTATTTTCAAACTCCTCTGTACTATTATCTTAATCATCAGGTTCACACACTCTCATTAGTTTTGTTTTCATCATCAAACTCTGAAGTCTTGATTCAAGATTTTGTCATCTCCTTCCTGAATTATTAAATCCTTGCTCTACCAGAAATACAGCAAGGAAAACATTAGAGAAGATGCATCACTACTTTGTATGAAAGGCATTGCATTGCCTAGAACTATAAAAGGCCCAAAACAATACCAGAACTTTTGAAAGAACCTTGCAAACGAAAGAGTTAATAGTTACCCATACAGCATAAAGTTGACTGCAGACTTTTCAATTGGCTTCCTCTGCTTAGGAGTTTACACCCACCCACTCCTCCTCAGCCCTTTTACCAGTTCCTTCCACCATCCTACAGCTGATTAGGTTTCCTATTAGCTGACTAGGTTTCAGTTTTTATGAAACAGCAAGTTTTTAATCATGCAGTTGCAGAATCTGTTGTGAAGACAACTAGCATACCTCTGGATAAATGACAGGTTATCTATGTATCAACATATAGATATATCTTGTCAACGTAGATAACCCTGAGTCAGTAAGATTCACTGCAAAACCTTTAATTACAAAGTTTTTGTTATTATCTCCTACAACATCCTGTCTGGCTCCACAAGTAGTGACAGGATCTTACCCATCCTCCAGCCCCGTCCGGAAAGTCCCGGAGTACGTCCTTCCATCTGCCCACTTTAGGATCCCTCTGGAAAAAACACAAAGCCATCCACATGTATAATGATCAGTTCACATTGCACTTCCCAAGTAACTTCTGTGAGTGAGCCTACCTATTGATACAGCAACCACTTAATTTTTTTTTTTTTTTTTTCTCTCCAACTGCCTCGTTCAAATGCTTTTACCTGCCATGGGGTTTTCCCGAAAGCCATCTCCCATCATAAACAGCATCCTTAAATCGAGGGTCCTTATAGAAGGTGTATTTGGCACTGCGAGAAATAGGAGGTTCCTGTCGTGGCACATTCCCACCAGGTCCATACAGCATTAAGTCGGAAGTCCCTTTAAGGGCCTGATCCACTGCTTGGCTTATTGCCCTCAGCCACTTGGTCTGAAACAGAAAGTGTTTCATCACAGAATCTGGCTAACATCTGTCTTTGCATTGAATCTCACCTTTAAGCAACTACAGTAATCTCCTCTGCACTCCTCAGTACGGCGCTGCGAACTGAAGCACTGCTACAGTCAGGCAGTGTATCATTTTAACTTGCATACCAAGCTGCAGGGAGACTTCATTCTTAGTGAATACTCTGGCAATACTTCTCCCTGTTTGGTTTCACAGTAGGAGAGGAAAACTCATTCCTATCACTGAAGCCATGCAAAATTTGTAGATATGCCTACCTTTTCCTGTGGTGTTGAAGAAACAAGAATAAGCTGTTCTTCTGGTGTTGTAATCTTCAATCCATTCCTAGATGGGGAAAAAAAAAAAGTATTTAAATCTAATGAAATTTCATTCTGAAAAAGGCAAGGTTTCCTAGAGCATGAATATTGTATCTTCCCACCCCAGCTACCATTCACTTTAATACTAAGTCAGCAGAGAAAAGAAGCAGCAGGAAAGACTACTTGCTTCCCTCTTGACTACCTTGTTCTTTCTGATGTCTAACAGATTTTTTTTTTTTTTAAAGACATAGAAATACATAAGTTTCCTGAAACAAGAAAGAGGAGTAGACATGATTGCATCCAGCCTATTCCGCTCCTAGTTTACAATTGGTTACAAAATGCTCATCCTCCTTCCCAAGATATCTGACTATTTCAGCATCACAAGCAAGAATACTCACACATTACCAGCTTCTTCTGAAAGAGCTTCTACCCACAGTGTGGACAGGGGAAAAATATGGTGCGTGGAGAACTGTAGGCAAGAAGGAGAAAGGAAACTTCACAGTACTGATCCATTATGCCTGCCCCATGCTGCTTCTGAACTTTTTTTTTTTCCTTTCTTTAAGGACTAGGAAAAACTGAGCATTACAGGCTCCTCATATGCACCTTGCTCAAGAAACACCCAACAGAGAGCATCCCAGATACAGGCCAACAGCAATCAAACACTAAAAAAATAGTACATGATTTCAAATGTATTTGTCAACATTAAAAAAACGTCACTTTGAAGTGTTCAAGCAACATTGCAGTGAACGGTGCAAAAAACTTGTCTTCGCTATATGAAAAACACGTCACATTATTTGAAGCAGAGAAAAGGTTTTGTTCTGGATACAAGCAGCCTTACCTGAGCATGTACCAGAGCATCATTAAAGAGGATGAACCAGTTTACAGAGAATCTTCCAGCATGCTGTAGGGACAACCCCCGATTGCTGCTTTCACAGATTAAACGACGCTCTGGCCTCCGCAGGGAATCCTACAGGCAGGGTTGATAACAAAATTACAGAAACTTACTTCTCACTGATTGTGACAAGGTCAGCGCTACTTGTCTTTCACGGCAAAGGCCCAACCTTTCTAAAGTTAAGAGTACTACAGCAACGCAAGTTAGAAAAATGAAAGTGCGACTGGGACAGTAACGTCAGTAACAGACCCAGGGCATAACGCTAACAGCAAAAGAGTCGAGCTGCTAACAGACTGACAATTGTCATTATACCGTCATTTTCCCAGGAAAGGTCTTCCAGAAGCCAAGTGTGTATTCTGCTTCTTTCCTTTTTCTGCCAAGATGGACAGCAAGGCTTTCATAACAAGAGCTAGAATCCTGTAGCTTCTGGTACTCTGGAGATGCCTACAGGGCACAAGGTAAAGACAGACCTAAGAGTGTTTCTGAACACCTGTACCAACACCACTAACCAAGCTGCAGTGCGACTGTTCGTTTTATTAAATCAGCATGAAATTCAGGACAGTTGGTCTGGTTAATAAGGCAACAGCGGAGGCTAAACTATTTTCTTGGTCACATGTTCTGTTGGTGTGCTGGGAGTTCTTAAAATCACAAAAGTTCCTGCAGTGTGAAGAGGAGAATGATTAATACACAATTACATGATCTACCTTCTTGCCACTTAACAAGCTGTAGTGGAAGTAGTGCTAGTAATTGCAGGAGTAATACTTTAAATTACTATATTGGGATAAACGTACAAGTAGTTTAGTCATCTTTCAGTTCAAAAGAATGCAATCATATACATCTAAATGGGTGGTAAAAGTCTAATAGATACATAGTATTTTTGGTAGAGTATTACAGCCAAAGATAGCTGCAGTAGTGATGCCAGATGGAACTGAAAAGCAACAGGCAAACATCAAAATAATAAATTTGCAAATTAACTGCTTAGGCACATCAACAAGTTCTGGCAGGGTAACAAGTTTCTACCCATCATATGATCTGTGCAGGTGGGGTGTAAGATTGCACAACTAAATGCGCAGGATCTTCCTTGCGGCAAATATGAGTCCAAGGGAGCTTCTCTGAGGACTAAGCTCTTTCTCATTACCTGGCATTTGCTTCACACAGTCACTTCCGAGCCATAAGTTTCCTGTGTATATTTATTCAGATACAGATAACAAAGCCAGCTTACCACTTCAAAACATGTGGCAAGCTTCAGCAAAGTTCTAGCATAATTATGAAGCCGTCCAAATGGCATGAAAAACAGAGCGTTCAGAACTTCCACTAGCTGGAGGTTTTCCTCATTCTTCTCAGACAGTTTCTGTAACAGCTCCTGGTTTTTACTCAAGAAATCTCTAAATGATGGTACCATTGCAGGAACAGAGGGAGGAGAGAAGAAAAAAGACAGCAAGATATCAGTGATGTTTTATATAAATGAGGTCAGAATGCCCCTTTTTGGGTCACCACAAATCAATAAAAATTACAAAGGCAAACGCATGCTGCTTATTAATCTACTCCCACTTTAGTTTAAGGAAGTACAGTAACAGACACGTAGCTCCCTAACAACTGCCACACAGGACTTTTTTTTTTTTACTTCTACTCTCACAGGCTCAGTCATTAAACTGGTTGAAGGAAGTTGACCTAAGTCGCCCCACTTGGAAAGTAACTAATTGCCTTTTTCCCCTTTAACATTTGATTAGTAAAAGAGCTAACGGGAGAATGTGTTAGAGTAGTAACCTTCTAACACTGTTGAGTCATACAAGAAGGCCTGAAAGAATTTTAACTTTGCTGCAGCGCACTTCCCTAAATATATCCAAATAACCTCTTCCCCACCCCTGCTGTTCAAGGCAACTGACCAGTTTTTCCCCTAACTAGAAAAATTACATCCTACCTCAAAGAAAGGCAGGAAATCTGTTCAATCCTCAGTCTGATTTCCAAGAGGGAGAACTAATCTAGTTCAGAGAAGAAGAGGGAAATGATTCTGAAGACAATGCATTAGCACACAAAACCAGGATTTCTTCATTACAAGGAAAACAAACCTACTTTTCCCTCTCCTTCACCATACCTGTGTGCACACATGTGCTGGCACATATGACACATCTGCATTAAAAGACATTCAGCTGGGGAAGCACTTAAACCACAAGCTGCAAGAATCAGATGAGGCTGAGAAAGCAGGCCCCAAGGAGAAGCAAAACAGATCAGCAACTTGCAAAGCAGGGTCCCTAAGAAGTCTACATGATTAGCAAGATGCCATTTCACACATCAAAATAATGTGCCTTGTCTAGGTCTGCTAATGATATTTAAGAACTCTCTTGTTCAACAAACCTCGGGAATAAAGTCTTCTTTAGAGAGAAGATGGTATTTCTTAATTTTCAATTTAACCATCTGGATGGCTTGCATTTTTAAAGTGCTTCGAGATCCTCACGTGGAGGCATCTCTGTAGAAAAGCGTCAAATAACAACAGATTCACAACACCGAGTATAGCTCATCTGCTCTTTCAGAGGACATGCTCAAAAACTTGCCACCAATGAAGACTATGGAAGCTAGCACGTTTTTAAAGTTGGGACTTCTCCTAATGCATTCATACTGCAGAATATCCACAAAAGACAGGCCGACATCATTAACCATTGACTTAAGACAGTATCCCTCCGGGAGGGGGCGGGGAGGAAATTCACCATTGTCAAAGATATTCCTGACTTCCCTTTGCAAGTAACAGGACAAAACTTCTATGTCATCTCCTCCCTGAAGTTTCAGAACCCAAAAAAAATGTTATTCGCCTAATGAGACCCTGGTTGCAGTAGAAGCTGTGACACCTGACAGTAACAACTGAGGTGATGAATTGAGTACAAGCAATTTCAGCATCTAGAACTTTTCTAGTACTAATTACAAATAAGCTTATACTTGAACTAAGATTTCATGGAAGTCATCCTAAAAATCTTCACCAATGCAGAAAGGTTCTCAGTGTCTCTCTGAAGTGGGATTTTGTATTTAGTCTCTGGCACTAGTCCTCAGGTGCAGAAGAATCATTGCATTAGACACGCTGGCATTTCAAAGAACTTCTAATGCCATCATTTACGCTGCATTCAAAGTGCTCCATAAACAGCTGTAACAGAACTACTCCCAGATTAGAGAATTTTGGAAGGAAGGAAAGCTGGCAATTCCTCAGACAAGTTAAAAAAATACCCTCAATTGCAACAACTTCTGCACAGCACTAGAGTGGAAGATGCACAGTGTTATTATTTCCTAGACAAAAATACTATTCAACTCAGAAAAGCTTTACTTTATGATCTACAAGCTTTAAATATACTGTCTCAGGCCTTAAGGTACAATTCCTTCCTCACATTTAAGAACCTCTATGCATGAAGTAAAGCAACCTTGAGAGGCAGAGAAGGTACACATGCAGAAATGTTATTTTTGTGTCATTTTAAAGCACTTCCATAAACTTAAAGAATTCAAATGAAACCAAATTCACATTATCTACTCTTGCTAATTCCTAAAGCAAAGTGTGCTATTCTGTATTTTCCTGACAGTAATGTTTGAAAGAATAAACCACTAACAAACACTGAATAGATGATGAAAATTTAACCTCAAGACTAAGCTTTCAAAAAAATCATTATCTGGAATCTATTTACATTTCTTTCAAGGAATTTACAATAATTTATGCTTTTCTCCTCCTTTCTCCACCTTCAAGATAAAGTAACTGAACTCATTCAGAACCATTTTAACCTAAATTTTTATCACAGTGGAGAGGAAGTACCTTTTTCTTCATCTGATGGAAAAGGAATTAGCATACTCAAGTAAGCTGAGACCAAGTCTCTACATGCCCATTACTACACACATACACACACAATTCTTTAAAGCACAGTTCTTTGCTAGTTGATCAAAACCTCCAGAAAACAGTAGAAGTTTGCTTACATTGCTGGCTTTGCAAGGAGCATAAATCCTCCCATTACGAGGAAGTTTGTTATGGAAGTACAATACCTAAAATAGGGAAGAACAGCTTCAGATACAAAATAAGAACATCCCTGGAACAGCAACTGTTGTAATTTCCAACAGTTTATCAGTGAGCTCTGCAGTATCTTTTACTTACACAAGTAATCCAAGTACTTCAGAAAACATTAAGCAGTGAAACACTCAATGTTACTGGAACACTTAGTGTTCACTTTCCACATGGAGGATAGCACATGCATTATTACTATGCCACATTTCTGCTGCCATTAACACAATGCAGGGGGCTTACTTTGCAAACAAAACTTTGCTTTTTTTTTTTTTGTTGTTTGTTTCCCCCAAATCTGGGCACGTAGAGAATAGGCCATCTGTTTCAACAGTTTAATCCTGCTAGCTTCTAACTATATTCAAGATGGAAATTTCAAGAAGAGAATTTCTTTTCCTGCTATTCAACATTCTACCTTTCACTTCTCCCCTACCAAAAAAAAGAAGCCATTTAAAAAAAAAACCACCTTTCTCCAAGGGAAGAGGTCTCAGCTTAGCCCAATTAACAGTAATACTGATGTTGTCTGACAGATCCTCGGAAGATGCTCAAGGCACTATGCTGAGGAGCATGCATGGGTTCTGATGTCATACACAGAAAAATGTGTAAAGCATTAGATAGCAAAGGGGAGAGCAGAAGACCAGTAGGAACAATGAGAACAGAAATTTGGTATTTCGGTCTTTAACAGTGAGGAAGAAATAAAGAAACCCTTCTAATCTGAGTAATGAGAACCAATTCCGGAAATCCAGGTTATACAAGAAAAACTGAAATAAAAGACTAAGAAAGAAAGAGAGAAAATACATATTTACAATTATGAACAACCCATTTGATAAACAGAGAAGAAAGCTTTTTGTTAGGGTGATATGGCATAAGTTTATCTCTGACCCAGTAAAAGTGGTAACTGTTGTGCTTGTGTCAGAAAAAAGTGCAACTGGATGCACATTCAAAATGCTACTGCATAACAACTGAAGTCTATGGTCTTAGAGATTTTCAGATGGCTAGTAACCAAGGCTACATTCAGAGAGGACATTTTTAGACTCTCCCCTCTGTCAAGCCAGTACTTTTCACAAAAGCCTGTAGGTATTAAGTATGATGGACTTCTGCTACCTTTGGATGAATGCATAGACTTCCTCTCCCAAAAGCATTACGCTAATAAAAATAAAACCCAGGACAATTCAGACTTAATTCTGAGCACTAAAGCAGCTCTTTCTTTTGGGTGAAAGGTGTAATGCTAGCTATTTAGCAAATACCAGGACGGAAGAATTGTTCTTCTGGAAGACTATTTTTAGTTAATGACTACTGAAAAGGCATTTTGTGACCACAATAAACCCCCAAAGGTAGCTTTACTTAGGAGCCTAGCCAGGGTAACTTTTACATTATATTAGAACACCCTTACTCATAAGCAACAAACATGTCACTTTTTACAGGTATATATGCAGCAACCAAAGAAAAGTTTGTATGTAGAGCTTTACACTAGGGAAGCTGTAGCTGTCCAGTGTGCTCCACTGGCAAAGACTTTGAAATACATAGCTCACTACAAAATTAATTCGTTCGTGTAAAAAACTCCATACATTTTAAATTGCAAGAATACAGTTCGCACAACAGTTACTTATGTAGCTTTCCTCATGGTCTACTTTCCCCTAACTCAGGGCTTGTTGTGGTCAGTAGATACGCCTGCAGAGACTCAAGGTGAGGGGGAATTTGATACTTGCTCAGTGTAACTATCCAAAAAGAGACTGGAATGCTTCAGGATGGCCAAGCTCCTGGCTTCTTTCACTCCATGAAGAAAGCTACTTAGAGAAGCTCCATGCTGACCAATGAGATAGCATAGCTTGCTGAACCTGCTGGCCATTTCCTGCAACAACTGGATTGTATTTGCATTGCCCAAATTATCTGTAACAGACCAGAAAGCAATTTAGCTTACCTTACAAAAGAGCAGCACCCATTAATAAAGAGAATTAGCACAAGGTGCTGTTTAGATGTTTTATCAGCAATTTCACCTCGTGGCTACATTATCCAGGATCAGGAATTCAACAACTTTAGTCTAAATACAGCTCCAGTAATTAAGTCATTTCAGGTGAAACAGTCAGGAAAGTGCAAATACTAATAACATAATGGAGATGTCAAAATACAGCTGTATTTCACCAGTTCATCAGAACAGGGAAGAAGAGTAAGACCTTAGGTTTATCTTAAAAATACATCATTACTTTTAAATTTCGCATAAAGAAATATGTTATGGAACATAGGGGAAATAATATCAAAGAAAATATTAAAAGAAGTTCTTACCTAAACCTAAAAGAGGTCTAAGAACCTGAGATTTGATCTCACTCAGTTTGAAATAAAATCTTCTCTCAGTAGAAGCCAACTCATGCAAACTGGCAATATATCCCATCACGTTTTTGTCTACTAAGAGCAAACAGTTGTCACCACCAGCTATCACATTGCTTATGTACCCTATCTGAAAGATGAAAAAGAGAGAAGAAAACAGCAGCTTTAATTTTTCCTTTTACACTCCAATCTAAAAATAGGGCAATGCAGAATAAAGCATATCTTTAGGAGCACTAAGCGATAGTAAGTATTAATTACCTACAGTGACAAACAATCCATTCAATACTGGCTTAATACAGGAATGATAAAAGTAGAAAAATCATTTATAGTCAATGCTGTTCATTTTACTGACAGCCTAAAAGACAATAAATAGACCATCTTTTAAGGTGACTCATACAACCATTCCGTGTTTAAGAGATAGTGACCTTAAGTTCAGAATTGCAATATACTTCATGCTAATATCAACAACATTGGTATTAAATAGCATCATTACATCACCTATTTCTATTAATTAGTAAGAGAGAATAACAAGGCTTTAATATCACTGTGCTCCGAACTATAGTCCTCCCTGGACCTGAAAGATGTCAAGTTATTGATAAGAGTAATACCACAGTATCAATAAACTGGACTAATACCAATAACTACACTAACAATGCAAGTGGTATTAGCAGGTGTTTACTTTCCACAGTAGTAAGAAGCAAAATTCTTCTCCAGGTTTGCACAAGTGCCGCTGACACATTGTGCCTCCTCACTGACTCTGGTTCACATGCAATACCATACAGTAACGCGGTGTTTGAGCTCTACTTTTACTTCCTTTGTTGTTAAACAAACATTGAGCCAGAGTCGTTCAATAAGCAACCCACAGGCCAATTTGATATGCAAGAGCCTACAAGTCACCCTACAAAGGAAGAGAAGGGAATGGTGAGCAACAGTCTTGCAGAAGGAATACTAGTGTGTGTGTCTGTACGCAGACATGTGCACACGCATAAGCGTGGGCCCAGTGTACAAACCCCTTTCCCTCCTCAAAACCCCTCTCCAACTGTTATTCTGCTCAATCTAGGGAAGCAGCAATAAGACCCAGAAGAGTTGAGTCAAAGAGCTGCTTTCTACCCTCACCATTTACTTTTTGTTACCTGAAACTCAGGTTGGCCTGAAATCATACAAGCAACTTGGAAGATGACAGTGCGGTCAGAGCACACACTCCCCTACCTCATGCCTACTTCAAGGCCGATACAAGATTCAATTTGATGAAAAAAACTGCACAGGGGCACCTCCTCTCCCCCATAAACATGCACACTTAGGTGCCTTTGCTCAGTTCCCCTTTACACCCATGAGAAAGGTAGGGGCAGGGAAGGAGATAGTGCAGAACTCAGGGGGACCTTCTGCCCACTCACAAACAAGATGCACAGCAAGCAGAACAGAACAGAGCAGGCAGCGCCCTCAATCTCTTGAGAAACAACAGGCAAATGAAGAGCAATAGCAGCGGAAAATAAACACATTAAGACTGTGGTGAAAACAGAGCACAATGTAAGGGTGCCCTTCTGCAGCATGCACACCTGGAAGGAAATGGATTAGACGCACCGCAAAGACCTCCTTGTTCCTCAAACAGATGGAAGACCAAGAAACAGGCAGGGAAGGGAACTATACTGATTAGGCCTCCTCTCTGCCCTCCATAAGCTGCGCTCCTGATTTCACTGCTAGGAACCAGTTACTAGACCTGACACCCTTAAAGCTAGTTGAACAACCAGCACTGTGCTATTTCCAAAAAGCATCAGTATGATTTGCGCTAACTTAAAGAAAATACCACCCACCTTACTACAGGACAATAACAAAACTGGACTCTTAGTACAGCTATTTTCATCCAAATTATTTTCTGTTGTTGTCTCCTGGCCGCTGTAATATAATCCAGGTTGGAAGTCTTCCTCATCTGCTAAGAAGAGGGAATAATCTAGTCCTGCTGCTGTACTCCAAACACCATCACCACACACCTGAAATTCATAAGGAAAAGACATTAGAAATCCTCACCCGAAGCTGGAAGGAGAGGAAAGTACTTAACTCTTCTAGCCACACATGCATGTAAAACACCTGCCAAGAAAAAGTACTGCAACAACTAGTAATTTTTCAACTTCAGCATCTCATAACAAATACATTTCTTGCATGTATTCTGAAAACTATCTTTCTTTCCAGTCTTCTTTCTAATGGCTGATTTTTTGCCTTTTAATTACAAATCAGTTTTATTTTTAAATGGGCATCAGGTGAACTTGATTAAAGTTGGGACACTATTCTCCCCTCTACGTTTAACTGCAAAATCTATACGTTTGGGAGACAGTTAACATGCTGTACATTAATTTGCATAAGGCCCAAGCAGGAAAACTCTGCAGCTAATTGTCAACAAAGACAAGCACCAGAAAACACTGGAAAGGGTCTGGTCTAATCCAAAAATCATTATTTGGCTATATAGTTCAAAACAAACAGAAAAATCCACTGCCAAAACAGCTCTGGAAATACAGAAATGAACAACAAATATGGTCATGATCTAATAAAGCTAAAAATGCTAGAAGCAATTATTTAGAATAAAAACAGTGTCCCAAAGTATTTTAAAGTTTCAGCACTGCAAAATCTCTATCAGAGAAACCAAATAGAAGGTAGAAGGGAAATTGGGTAAGAAGATACAACCAGTCACATTTCCCAGTTTTAGAAGTTCAATATGGTCAAAAAACAATGGAAGTCTGGATTTCTTGGGTAGATTTTTCCAAGCTCATCTAAGGATTGTATTCACAAAGAGACCTAGGGCTCTATTACTATATAGCACACAGATCCACAAACAAGGTCAGTTTCTAGAAATTACTTTGCACTCACTTGTATAAGAGACCCTAAACTGAAGAAAAATACAGAAAACAGAGTACCTTTGCGAGACGAGGGACTGTTGTTGGGGAGTTCAAGTGACCAAGCTGGCCAGAGATATTACTGCCCCACGAATACACCTGTAAGAAACACAGCCAGTCATCAGAATGAAGTCTATACACACAAACACAAGCTGAATTGTAGTAGTACAACACATCAAGTGTGCAAACACACACGTCAAGGGTATAAGATTCAGGTACTAAGATGCACTTCCCTAATATCCACTGTCTTCCTACATTCTCAAATTGTCTTCTCACATTCAGAAATAGAATGCACCAAATCAAGTCATGGCAATCTTTAAATGTAATGTTGATGGTACATGCAGAACCTTGGCAGAAATAGAATTAAAATTCCACACCACTTCCAAGATGCCTCCCACAAACGGGAACAAAAGTTTAGAAGCAAAAGAAACAAAAACCTAGAAAACACCAAACATGATAAGCAATAGATGATAACAATCACTTGTACCTGGGATTTGGCAGTGAGTGCTAAGGAATGATGGCCACCAGCAGAGAGATGAATCACTTCTTTACCATCTAGGCTTTTCACACAGAGAGGCTGAAGCCTGTCAATCCCCAGAACCCATAAACGGGCAGGGGAGAAGAAAAAAACACTCAGAGCTATAAATGAAAATTAATTCTAAGGGTTGTCTTGTTGGGGTTTTTTTCCCCAAAAAAACAATTAGAGAAAACAAACACATATGGAGAATTTTGGCAATAAACCAGCTTAGGCAAAAAGGTCATGAAGGGCAAAAGTTGATGATAAACCTCACCCCAATTTGGACAAAGTCAAAATATCACCCAAACTCCTAATGATTACAAAGGTAAAAGTCATAACTGATTGACATCCAGTAACAAGACAGCATAAAACATGGTACTTGGAGGAACTTAGGTCACAACACTCAAATTAACAAGAACACAATGCAAGGCAGTTGACCAAATTTGAGAAAGCTGAATACTCAAAATTTCCCAGTGACCTACTGAATTAAAAAAAATTAAAGAAATCTCACCTTGGCAGAACATCACCATGCCCTAGCTGTCCTTCCTTTCCCTTTCCCCAGCTCCATACCTCTGTTCTTAGAGAGGGTAAAAGAGCATCAGCCTCACCGCTGTAGGTTGGAGTCAGAGCTACAGTCCTCATTTTTGCCCGCCCTACCTTCCGTAAGAGCCTAGGAGAAACTGAAAACAGGCCAAGAGATAGAAAAATTGCTCATCGTTTTAGGTAACAGTATCACTCAGACTGTGTGTACACAGTAACAGTACCATTTGAGATAATTAAGACTTCTTTGAGAAGTCTTGATCAGTCCAGATTGAGAGCAAAGGCTGACATGTAAGAAGACAGGTTACTGATACACGGAAGTAACTTGTGCTAAAAGCAGACAGATCCCAACTAATTCTTACCAGCTATTAAAGGCTAACAGTCACGTGATAACTGTGCAGTTATACTGAGGCAAATGAACCAAAACAAACTATACACTAAAAAAGTATGTTTTGAAAGAAAATATATCCTTGCACTGAACAAACGATTTCCATACTTCCTAAAATCTCCCCTCAGATCCAAGATCAATGTAGAACTAAACCATGTGCCATTCAGAGCAATTAACAACAGTAAAATCTAGGAGCGAAGGTGGTCATTAACTTCGAAGTTTGGCAGCGGGAAGTGGAATCCCTGGCTCAAAACCAGCTCCATGCAGCAGGGATTACAGGCCACACAGATTTTTATCTGCTATGCAACCTGCATGAAAGCTGTTTTGCTGTTGTTTTGCAATAAGATACCCAGCCTACTGCAACGTGCCTGCTTTACCTTACCTTACCAATAAAAAACATTCCTAAACCCACTATGCTTTTGGTTTTCTTAGCATGCAGTATTTACTAGTATTCACTTCCTCCACTGCTTTCAAGTCCTAAGATACAGTTTGTAATTCATAAACACCTTTGGCAGATTATTAGATTTGTGTTCAATAAATATGTTTTATATTCAGTTATAAACCTCCACATTATTACAACTTTTCCATTTGGTTTTCCCAACATGCTTTTTTACCTTGTGACAACAAGCCAGGCAGGGAAAGTCTTCGACTCCCTCCTTCAGATTCCTCCTCTCTAATATCTACTAAGCTGGAGCTCTTCTTCCCCTGCATGGATTCCAGTCTGACCTGCTCTTCTCGAGTGTCTTTCAGAGCTTCAGGCCCTGGGGAACCACCACCAGAGTGAGATCCTGGTTCACTTGAAGGTGTGCCATAGAAGTTCATTACTTTCTTCAGAGACAACGCTCCAGCTTCATAGGTAGCAGCTACTCTCACACCAACCGCTGATGCGCAAGAGGCCACTAAGCTGTTTAAGGCAGATGTGCTGGTACCTGGAGGGCCAGGGATACAAGCACTGAGTTGTTCTTCTTGAGAAGGCTAAAACCAAAGAAAAATTGAAGACTATCACATGAGAGAGCATGTAATGGTAGGATGATATACACATTCACTATTCAAACTATGTGCTATACTGAACCAGACATTATGAGGAAGCTTTTTACACTTAGGTGTAAGTCTGCTCCTCAGAATCATACTTTTTAAAGTATGACTAAGCACCATTTCCACATGGACTGGGCTCTGTCCATTTCACCCGTCTTTTAGATCATCCTTAAAAGACTGTGGGTCTGCTTTTTTAAAAATAAATTTTAAAAAAGTATCTTTGCAAACAAATATAAAAAGGGATCTAATTTTAGGCTTACTACCAACTTCTTTGCCACCAGTTGAAGCACATCAGTGGGCACGCTGTATTTACAGAGAGGTAAGTTCTCTCTTCAATACGCTGGCAGGAAAACAGCGATTCATAGAATCATTTTGCAAGGTCTTAAGACCAGTCTGGGCTATGTGTCCCCTTACGCTACTGTTATATCCATATAAAGCTTAGTTAATAGTTATCAAGTCACACTAGGAACAAAGTGAGTGACGGCAATTATTAGTACCAGCACATAATTACCTATAAGACCAATAAATTTACCCACCAAATAAGAAATAACGTACAAGATTATATTTGTCAAACAGTTTGAATGCTAAAACAAAGACAGCTAAGTCCCATTTTCCCACCTAATACATGGCAGGAAATAATATTATTATAAATATTACAGCTCATTTTATTCTGCCAGAAGGAAAACAATCTTTGACTTCTCCTTTTTGTGAGAAGTTAGGCTAAAGGCCTGGGATTGGTCCTATTTGTTTGTACTTCATTCCTATATAAAAGGCATATCTAGCAATATGAAAAGGAAACTCAATTTGTGTAGGAAAGTAGAGAAACAAAGGATTTTACTAAAGCCGAAACATTACATTATTAGTCCTTATCTCTGCTGTTCACATATATGCTCAACTGGGTTAAGATTCAGTGAATCAATTCCAGGGCTGTTTATTCCTGGAACTGTGTGAGGGAAACAGTACTCTGGAAATATTCCAGGAACAAGGAGTTGAGAAAGGGAGCATGAAACTATGTGTTTCAGTCATTTCATAATGGCACGAGTTCTCGCATGAGTCTGGGGGGGCCCACAACTGCTAGAATACATCTGTATTAGCAAAAAGCAAAAGGAAGGACAACGGTGTTCACACAGTGTTTATTTCTCTGAAATAAGCCTCCCTCAGAATAGGAAACCAGAACTTGCTGAATCACCACATTACCAAACAGTTTGTTTTGTTTTTAATACTACTTTTTTTTTTTTTCTTTTGCAATCAGAGGTGATAACAAAGATCAACTATTTTTAGGCACTGTGAAATTTATCTCCCAGAACCACTGTGAAAAATTTCCTACTGTAACTGGAAAAAAAAAAAAATATGAAATTGATGTCTACACAACACTTGAAATAACAAAAGAAATTTTCAAAATTCTGTTACGAATTTTGCATATTAGGTCACAGAACGGCAGTTTTCCTTACAGATGTTACCTTTACCATGAAACATCCAGCAGGACAGTACTCACGCAGGGAGAGCCAGACTGCACTGCAAGATTTTGGATCAGTTTTCTGTCTAATAGCTTTCGGATTGTATCTTCTTCCCCCTACCACACAATTATTTTTTGGCCCAAAAAAGTGGAAAACGTAGTATTTGGGCAGAGAGCTGGGAACAGCTCTTGAACAAGCACTTTCTGATGCTTATTAAGACAGTATTGCTTTACTGTTCTGCTATAGCATCAAAAGTGTTGTTGAACCATTGTCCACATCACACAGAGTAGCACTCAAGCATTTCCCATCCTGGTTTGTAAGTTTATGCTACCCCTACATGACTAACATCAGAAGCCTTTTGGTCAACGTCTCACACTGCCTTTACAATCTTATTTACTTGCAATCTACAGTTTTTAATCCACTGAGAAATTAGACAGATTTCCAAGTGATTCGTTCCACGTATAGAAAAGAGTTTTACCTTACAGGTAAGTTAGGTAAGTATCAGCTTACTGCCTCACACAAATAGGAAACCTATGGATCATAAACCAGCAAGAATGGGAAACTGGCTTACGTGGTTCTGGTACTGTGGACTAACAAAGAGGAGAGATGATAGCACTGTCAAGGCTACTCACAGTAAAAGCTTACAGCTGAACAAGGTGGAGGACAAAAAGTCTTCCACTTAAAAGTTGAGAACCACCACAGAGAAGAAACATTTTGAAACTATAGGAACCCCACAGCTACATCAAACTAACAGGATTTTTCATTCAAGAGTAACATTGTCACGTACATAACAGGAGTTGTAGCAAAGTCAGAGCTAGTTGCCAGGTACCAACCTGCTCAGGTTCTGCACAGATGTTTTTCTCCAGGCTCTCATTTAACGAGTGTTCTGATAAACTGATTAAGTACTCTTTCACTTTTTTGTCTGGGAACAGAGTATTTCCAGGACTAGAAACTCCACTGTCTTCCTGACCATCTTTGCTGGAAAGCACGCTTGCTCCATCAGATTCTAAAGCAACAAGAGTATGTTCTTCCACAAGTGGCTTCTGACAGTCTTCACTCTGGCTACCTGTGACGCTTTTTCCTTCTAGGGTCTCCAACGAGGGACAGAAGACATGGTTTTCCAGTTGGTTATCGGTCAGTGTAACACCCAGCGGGCAACAGTGACTATCTGAAATGATTACATGATCTTCCTTGTCCGTCATGGTAATGAGGAGTTGACTGCAATGATTGCACCTCTCTGGGATAGGCTTCATTTCTTGCACAGGAAGACATTGTACCAGAGCCAGGCTGTGGTAGGCTCCACAAGCGATCTGGAGCACAACACGTCCTGCCAGGTGCTCTACCTTCTGTGGCTTCGTCACCGGGAAAGTTGTTGTTATGAGACCGAGCTGGCAGCCACTCCCCCAAGCCCATATCTCTCTGCTTAGTGACAGCGCCAGCGTGTGTTCCTCTCCACATGCTAGCTGCAAAATCCTCACTGATAACAGAGGGCTGGTTTCAGAATCAGAAATGCTGATGGGTTGTGGCTCTGGTACACACGGCTGATTAGCAACTGCACACTGGCCAGCAGAATTGTTCCCCCACATGTACACCACACCACTTTCTGTCACAGCTCCATTATGGAAGCTGCCAGCTGCCACTGTAATAACATGATGCCCAAGCAAAGTATTTTCTAAGACAGGACTATTAGCACATGACTCCTCTGGTCCTGGTCTCCAGGGCAGTCTTCCAAAACTGTAGACCTCTCCACCTGGGAGAAAAAAAAACCAGCCAAACAAAATCTAGCATAAGCCAAATGAAGTTAAACCAATACAAAAATTTGAAGAGATATTCAGACAAACAGGTATCAATTTTTAGCTTACTCCAGGTGCAGTGAAACTATGGCTATGGGTATATGAAGACTGCTAGCTGCTCTCTGCTGTTGCTGCTAAGCTCCACAACTCATGTTAATGTTACCCTGCATGTGCACACGCTGTTGAACTGAGTAATGATTTTCTGCTAAAAATTCTACTAGACCCAAATTAAGTGTATTTGTATTTTATTTAAGTGTACTTTAAGAATGTACAACCATATTAAGGACACACAACCACACTTGAAGAGCACAAAAAAACACAGAGCTCATCTTGCTGTACAGAGATCTAGCACCACTGAACCGTGTTGTTTGCCACCTTACAGTAAAATAGGATTGCCCTGTCAGGGGGAAAGTGGGGGGTGGCTAAATGTATCTTGCCACTGCTTTGATGTTGTACTGCAGCCTCTCCAAAATTTCAGTACCTTTACCTGAAAAGATTGCAGCAATGCCAGTTCAAGTTACTTTGCCAATTCTAAGAAAAGCAGAAACGTATTTTTAAAATGAACAGTTGTTTTCACAGTGATAGAAAAATGGTAAATCATACCCACAAACGACATCCTTCATTGGGCAAGAACACAGATGCAAAAAGTCCTTTTAATTATGAAAGAAACATGTTCTTAAAACAAAAAAAAAACAACACACAACCCACTGGAGCTCTGTAACAACTCCAGTAGAGGAGAGGTGCTTATAGCAGGCACACCAATAACCTGGAATGTTTCCTTCAAAAACATCAGAGAAAAATCAGAGCAGCAACTTCCAGTCCAGCCTTTACAGCTGTATGCCCACTGATCGGTACAAGCAGGCCAAGCTATGCAAACACTTAAAGGGACTGGCCTGTTTACAAAATACTTTGATTCACAGTGCCAAACTGCTCGCTAACCAAGACTCAGTGTAACGCATCTACTAGCTACACATTTTTCCAGAAGCACACAGAAACCAAAGCTCTTACACGTCAAGAGAACCCCTTGCTGTACTGTCCTTTTTGAAAGAAAGGCATCACAAGAAAAGGCATTTTGAGTTAACATCGTTCAGATTACATTACAATCTTTAAATGGGAAATCGAGAGCCATTGTTAAAAGAAGAAAAAAAAAGTATGAAGGAAGACACTATGCATATAATTTCTATTCCAACACAGTTTTAAGCAACTTACAACTAATAAGGAAACACTGGCAAAGTTAAAAATCTAACCATTTGAAAGTTGTGGATGAGGCACAGATAGAACGAAGAAAAATCTAGAAGAAAACTTGACAATAACTAAAGTTTGCTATTGCCTCAAATCTCTACAATTCAGATGTTTATTACCTTCTGTTAGAAGTAAGCCATGATGTGTTCCAAGGGCTGCCTGTAATACAGTCTTTCCACTGAGGCCTGGAAGCCTTTCTGGAGTCACAGAGCAGGAACCAGCCTTCCAAACATAGACCAGGCCTCTCTCTCTGGCTCCTTCTGCCTCTTCTGAGCTACAAAAACGTTGGAGGAAATACAGAATCAGCTTGAAGTTTTCTGTGGTTCAGTAATGCATAGCTTGCTTCTCACCTGTGTAGGAAAGGCTTAGCAGTTCAGGCATTATTTCTAGTTTCAGGAAGTCAACGTGTTTCATTTACAATTTGGTAATCTTAATCTAAATGCTATTTAAATGAAAACTCAGTATCTTCTATCTGAAATCATCAGCTTGCTTCTTCATTTGTACTTTACTGCCTGAAAAGCATCTGACCTTGTCACTATTAAACTCAAAGATACATTTATTCACAATCGATACAGCCTTTACATTACATGTTGTATTTGTTGCTTACAGCGAGGGCATCAAATTAATACACAATCCTGCCCTTGTACCCTGAGGGATATCGTTGCATCAGTTCTACCCACATGTAAGCAACTCGATTCCGACCTGAACAGTGAGATTTATAATGTTAACTCTTCCTGTGTTAGAAAGCAGAAAGAACATTCCTGGTTTATTAGGTTTTATTCATGTTTTGTGTTATTCATCGTTTGGAAATCAAAATACAGGAAAAACAGCCTTGTAATGGTGTTTTTATCAGTTACATGGAACATCAAGTATGCTGGAAATAGACATAAATGTCCCAAATAACGTTTGCTTTAAAAAGTAAGTGTGCGGATTTTACCGTGAACCAATTGCTCCCATTCACGGTGTCTTCAAAACATTACACCTATAAGAGCTCGCCCTTTATAAACTTTCACTACTACCTTTAGAGAGAAAAATGAGATTTTGGTTGTGGGTTTTTTTTCTCTCGTAATTCTTAATGAGTTGCTCAGATTCAAATGAGACAGTCACTCAAATCAATTGAGCCAAGAAAAAAAATTATCCTGAAACACAATGGAAGTATCTGGGCTTGCAGGAGTGACTGGAACTATCCAAAGCTTCAGCACACTCTGGTCTGAAAGCTGAGTCAGCAACCTCTCCCATTCAGCAGAAAGAAATTCCTCACAACTTTGACACGAAGCATGCAGTTCTAACAGTTTGTGGAATCACGTGATTTAAACATACAAAAAACGTCATTTTAAACATCAATACAGACTGACAGCATTTCAAGTGAAATTAGGAGTTTTCTTTAGATTTATTTCAAACTTTATATAGAATACATTGTTATCCACCCTGCAGGAAAAAATAGATTTAGCTCCTTATTTGCCAAAGGCCAAGTTATTTTCTCCCCACATAAATCAGTTCTGGCAGCTCTGTATGAACTTGGGAAGTTAAATATACAAGGTAGTGAGAAAAGCTTTGATGGAATGGCAATCTTTGTCTAGAAGAAAGGGCACGAAGAAATCCAATGTACTCCGAAACCGAAGCAAACCCAGAAAAAGCTAGTCTGATAGGCCACACTGTGGACAACTTATGCAAGTAGCACATTCAAAGCCACAAGGCCCTATTAATGCAGGCTACCGCTTTTTTTAAGCTAAAAATTGTGCTACCTGTGGTTCATAGGATGAACAATATGTTTGCACAATCTGCCTCTGAAACATTCAAGAGGCGAACTACTAAGAGATGGAATACTCTCTCTTAGCTCCTGTGCCCATCCCAGTGTCCTGGTTTGGGTTAAACCAGAACTAATTCTGTTTTAGTGCTTTAACTTTTTAGTTAAGTCTCTTGTTTTTCCGCATAACAGAAAAAAGTCAAGAAAAAGGTGAGAGTGAAGAACTCTTCTAAAATTCAGGAAATTTAATCCAAACAACATACATAGTATTAAACCCCAGAGTCCATCTTGCATTTTAAATACATAGGACTTGTGTTTAGAATAGAAGTAAATTAAAAAGGAACCAATTGAGTATTATATAGGCCAGGAAAAAGAAGTTAGAAAAATCCAACATCAGAGTTAGGAGATTTACCTAAAAATCAAAATACAGGTTTTACTCGGATGGGCAAAGCACCCCAAAGAACACAACACGATCACATAGAGTTTTCATCAATATACTGTGCATTAAATTCACTCCAAAGCCTGATATTTGGGCTTTTATCCATTTAATAAGCCTTCAGAGAACAGCGTAAGACAAATTCAGACATTTATATACCAGAACTTGATTACAAGACACTAATTTTCCATCCTGAAAACATCTGACCTCTGTTAGGTTTCTTAGTGGAAGAAACAAGCAGCAAAAGAATAGTCTACCAATCCAGAGTCAAAATTCACGGGTGTAGGTAACAGATATGATTTACTGTTCACCAGAGAATGTTATTTTCAAGTTTCCAGCCTATGGCTACCCCTCCGCAAGTTGCAACCACTGACTTCTTTTATAAGCAGTTGCTGTTGTAATAAGTTGTGAGTTCCAGACATAACTGAAACTAAAGCTATGTTATGCCTCCTGAAACTAAAACTACATTACTCCTCTTCCCCCTTTCAGTGTAAGTTACATAAAGAGTATGCTGAGATCACTCAATTTTACAGGATGATCATGAGCTGGCATATTTCAGGGAGCCTCTGTGGCTTTACCTAGCTGCTCATTCTCACCTTCTTTCCTGTGAGTCCATCTGTCAGTGGCAGCACTCCATCACCACCAAATCATTCCTCTTTCAAAAGGAACAATATAATTTCCACAAACTGTAAAACACAAAAACCAGCTATTTAATTGCAAATAATGTTAAACTTAAAAAAAAACCACCACCAAACCCCACACCGCCAAAAAATCCCACAGCAGCAAAGCCTTAGATCCAGTGTGAAATAAATAAGCAACACTAGGATGGCTGAAGTATTTAGTTCACTCATGCTGAGTTGGCAGACAAAAGCTAAACAGCCAGACTTGTCCTACCTACTCATCTCACAATAGGTCTATTGTAAGGACAGACTGAACCAAACCTTGTTCAAAGGCAGAAATTAACATCAACTTCTCTATAATTCTCAGTATACCACTCAAGAAACATCAAATTGATCCATTTTCAGTCTAATAGAAGACAGAATTCTATGCTCAAGCTAAATTTATAAGGTAAACAGATTTGTATGAGCAGAAAACGGTTAAGAGTTGAATTTATTCATAACCATATTGCTGAACCAAAGCACATCTCACCATTAAAAGGTAATTCTATTGAAGCCTGGGTGGAAACACAGAAAGCCAATGAAGAGTTCAAACCAGTTCTTCACGCAAGCTGGTAGCAGAGTATCTATGAAGATATGGCAAGATCATGGATGCCAAGGAGGAAAAAGTGGCTGCTCTACTTATGCTTTTATCCTTTCAGATTTTGAGTTTTGCAAGTTCACCCTTGCAACGTTCCATCTTCATGAAGATACCTTTGTATCACTATTCTTGTAATGAAACAAAGCTACAGTTAATCTTCGTGTCTTATAATCAGTTTGGCTTTCTAATATTGAAAGGATTGTAATTTTACTTGATCTACTGCCTTACCAGATAATGTAACTAAAATTTTTAGTACTTCAACGCATATGTGTAATCACATTTATTCAAATAAAATAACTTTCATATATAAACTCTTTAGACCTTTTGCTTTATTGCAGTTGCTGTCTGATACCCACTGTAACAAAACCAGAAAATAAATTATTTAATATGATGGTCTTTCACGACAACTCATCTCCCAGCAAAGCACCAGGATGACTAGGCTGAAGCTCTCACATACAGAAAACAGATAAAATACGGCCAGTCTTGATTACAACAGACAATATACACAAACCTGTAACTTGCATATAGAAGTTTCAATTCACACCTGGAAACAGTAATCATCAAGTTGATAAGTAACTGAAATAACTAACACAAATTCCAACACTTTCACTAGACTGCCCTGAATACTGCAGTACCCACCAGACCTTTACAGACAGAAACAGCAACACATCATACCAAACATTTCCAGTTTTCCAAATACAGGACACTAAAAATAGTGATTTGGGCTCCAGGGTTGGCAAAGAACATATCACAAAAAGATAAAGAGCCACGAAAATATGAATGAAATGAATATGATACAATAGCGTTAAGTCATATGCATCTTGTTCTAAAAAAAAAAAAAAAAAAAAAAATTAGAGCATACTTTCTAGGAACAGAAAGCTACACTTGTCACCAGAAAGGTACTCTTTCAACATACTTCCGTCTCTCCTTCCTCAACAAAAAAAAAGAAAACGAAAGAAAAAACCCGCCCCAAACTGTAAAAGCTAGCTTTTAAAATATTATCAGAGGCAGTCTCACAAATGTAAGGGAACTGTCATGCAGTACTTCAGTAACAGAGGCGTTGATGAAACATCAAAGGAAGATGGAAGCGCATTTTTGGAACTTCTCACTTTGGGATGTGTTCTTGCTCAGAGTAAGTGTGTTTGGGGTTTTTTTAGCCTACTCAAAACCACCTAACCCTGCAATTCATTTTCTTAAAAATGCTGGCACTTCTCCTCTGCTCCTCTGTGAAGAACTCTTAACTTCACATATCAACGCCCAGCAGATCATTGAATCAGATGAAGAGATAGGAGCTTTGATAAAGTCATCCAAGTACCAACAACTGTATCATTTAAGTCATATGTACCTATTTAAGATCAGGAATTGAGGCTTAAAATTCTTGGCTTCTATAATTTAGGGCTTTTAACTTTTTTTTTTTTTTCATTTCTTTAAGAGCTCAAAGAATTTTCAGAAGCTTCAACTGCACAAAAATTTACTGTAATTCTCATGAAAACTTCCGATTGTAACAAAGAGGGGTTAAAGCCAGACATCTGATCAGCTGTTCTGCAAGATGTCCCTTCAAGGCCCAATTGAAGAATAATTTATGAAATTATTAAGTAAGAAACCTGCAATACTGGTGAACTAGAAATGATGAGAGTGATACGACAGTGGTGATATATTTTTTCTCTACAGAAGCTCACACTTAAGGTTGCTTTACTAAGCATTTATGGATCTTAGGGAAAATGACAGTCAAGCTACTTTCTTTCCACAAAGGAGACATCTTTAAGAAATTTAAAAAACATTTTCAAGTTCAGTGCAAGTTTTCATTCACTCATATGGGACAGCATATTATTCCCATTTCACAGCTAATACAAAATATAAGTCATTTGGTCACAGCTATAAACTAAGTAAAGTGATTATAAATAGAAAGTTTCTCGTTCCCAAAAGGTTCCTTGCTGATTTTCACATTTCTACGTACGATGTTGTAGCATTACCTACACACCATTTCTTTTCCACGAAGATTATCGAAGTTGTTATTAGGTTTAATGTTCATCGGAGCGAACAGCCAGGCACAACACATCCTTGTCATGGTATGGAAGATCGGTACGAAACCAGCACCTGCACTGCTCCACCCAGACACTTTCTACACTTTTGCTTTAACTCTGCAAGAGGAAAAAGCAAGGAGTGCCAAATGGGGCCAAACTAGGGAACCGATTTGTGTTACAGACAGATGGTCACTAGCATGACACTGATGTCATACTTTCTGCTTACAGAGTAGAATGCTAATTCAAATTCTCCAGAAATCAAACACTACCACACCATAACAACCGCTCTGGCAGGGAGTGATGTGGAGTAAATATCTCTCTTATTACTATGGGACTGCATCCTTCACCAGACACCGATCATTCTTTAACAAGCACCATCAGTTTAAAAGCAATCTTACATTCAATGCTGAACAGGAACAACTGATATGCCCTCAACTTTCAGAAATACCAGAACTCTCATGTACTTATTTACCTGCTACAGTTAATATTACAAATACTTCTACAACTTTCAGACATGTCTACTTACATATTTACAAACTCATTTTTATTAAATTTGTTGCATCCTATTTAGCAATAACTTGCACTATCAAGTCTGCAAGTTTGTTGTACCAAATTATCTACTCAGGTTCCGAAGGAGGTGACCTCCAAGCTTTCCAATTCAAAACAGAGCTGTCAACATTAGTCTTGTCTACACATAAATCGTTTACTGCTGGATGGTGGTTCACACAGAGTGCATTACCAGTTCAAGAAGCCCTTGTGTTTTGGTCAGCACTGACTAGGTACAACCACTGTTTTTAACACTGGGTGATTAAGATCCACTCAGAGCAAAACAAAACCACTTGCTACTAAAAGACAGCAGCGATCCCTTCAGGTGAGGGCTCAAAGCTTTTAATGCCAGTTCCAGTGAATGAAGGATGGTAGCAAAGAAGATACAACAGTAAAGGGGCCAGGGGGGAAAAAAAAAAAAAAAAAACCACAACAAAGAAAGGGCCTAGTATCAGCTAAAATAACACAGCTGAAAACAATCCACTATAGGATGTAATTAATAATTTAAAGTTTACCACAATCCTAACTCAAAAATTTCTGGATATCCCTCCCTCCTCTTTTTCTTTGAAATGACACCTTCTTGATTTAGTACACGTTCAGGTGCTTCCCCTTCTGAAACTCCGCAGAAACTGAAACATGGCCAGTATAGCCAGTTTTTGTAAGTTGCTGCCCGGTGTCTCACGCCAGTATTTTTGCGCTGGAAGAGGAGGTCTGTGAGAGTGACAGCACGCTACGTCATCTGCACACGGTACCGCCGCCACGCCAGGACTATCTCTCACTCGACAGACTCTGAAAGTTGAAACAGCATTTACTCCTGAGCAACCCCGCCACACAGAGAAAGGACTCTGAAACGCAAGCGGAAGGAGACGAAGGGCATCCTATTCAGAGTCCAGGTGGTCTCTTCCCGTCAAAAGGGAGGAGCCCTTTAGGAACCCGCGGAAATAAACCTCATGAGGCGCCTCTGCTCCACCACCCTCTCGAGAGCGAGAGGGGCCGGATGGCCGCACCTCCGGCCGGAGCTGGTCTTCGGCCTCGACCCCAGCCCCTCCCGCCCGGTCCCTGCGCGAAGGGGCCTGTTCCCGACCGCCGGTGAGGCGCAACCGCGAGCCACCTCCCGCTCTGAAGCTGAGGGGGGGGCGCAGGGCGCGCGGCGGCCGGCCCACGGCGCCCCAGCCGAGCAGGCTCCCGCCGCGCTCCCTGTTCCCCCTCGGGAGAGCGCAGCCATTTCCCTCGCTGCTCCCCGTAACCCCCCAAACTTTCCCCACCTGTTGCCCCGCGGCCAGGGCTGCACCTGCCCCGCCAGAGCGGCTCCCCGGGGAAAGGCCGAGGGGCGATGCCCCAGGCGGGGGCCGAGCGGTGGGAGGCCGTTGGCGGGGTGGGGGGGAGCGCCGAGCCGCAGCTGGGCGGCGGGGAAACGTGTCCCCGCACGCACGCACGCGCGCGCTCACACACACACACACATACACACGCACACCCGCGCACAGGCCGGCGCCCCACGTGACCCAGGCTCCACTCCTCCCCACGGCAGGGCGCGCGCAGCCCCCGCACCTCCCTCCTCGCACCAACCGCCACCTCACCCGGCGCCGCGCTCGCTCCCACCGCCGGCCGCGCCGCTGGCCCCCGGGGCGCAGATCAGCTGATTCACGCGGGGGCGCGGCCTTTGCCGAGCGGGGGGCGGAGCCCAGCTTCGACCGGCGCGCGCGCGCACGGAGGGCCGTTGGGTAGAGAGGCCGCAGCCAGGGGGCGGGCTCAGGCGCGCGCGGACGGGTCCGTGCGCAGGCCAAACGAGGCTGGGGGCGGCGGCGGCCACGAGCGCGCGTTAAGTGCGCCCGGGCGCCTGTCGAAAGGGGCAGCGGCACAAATAACGAACAGCGCTACAGCCTGCCCGGGAAACCCGGTCAGTGACGGCAGAATGCCCGGCCGCCCTTCCCCGCTCCACGGGCCCCTGGGCTCAGCTGCTGGGCCACGCGGGAGCAGCCCGCGCCGCAGCCCTCCTGCGCGCTGACCTGGGGCCTTCCTGCGGGACGAGCCCTCCCCGGGGAACTCTGGGCTCGTGGTATGTGCGTGCGTGCGTGTGCACGTACGGTTTGCCTCGCGCGGTTTAGGTATGGGTTTATACAGGCATGAAAGTCACAGCATGTGCTGAAAATACATGGAGCCCCTTGTGCGTGTGCATGCACAGGATACGCACACGCCTGGCTCTGTATGTACGTCCGACGTACACGTTTCTACTTGAACAAGTTCTGCAGAACGCACTTTTTATGTCCTGTCAGCATTTAGCAGACTATTTCTCACATTGTCCCTTAAAAACCATGGTTCCAAGGACAGGTATAGGCTCTCCTTTATAAATACTTGTCTTTTCTAAGGAGGACTATTAAGCATTGCTATCAGAGCGTTTGCTCTGCTAACTGGGATGAATACTCTCTCATCTGCTTTTCAGTAACCAGACCACCAGCTATTACGGTGCTTTCTTCATCTACCAGCTCTTGCTGACTGGCAAAAATAACTGGCAAAGTTATTCCCTTCTACTCCCTGACACAAAACGTACCTAAGATTAAAATGAATAATCTTCATTATGAATTAGTGTCTATATTTTTATGTTGTCTACTTTTTGTGCATTTCTCTTTCCATTCCTTTAAAATGCAAGTATTATTTACACTTAAATGTATTTTAAAAGTGCACTTACATAAATATGGCCATCACGATAAAAAACGTTTTCCAGAGTAAGAAACTTT
The DNA here is from genome assembly GCF_034619465.1 of Leptosomus discolor. Lineage (NCBI taxonomy): Eukaryota > Metazoa > Chordata > Aves > Leptosomiformes > Leptosomidae > Leptosomus > Leptosomus discolor. The sequence goes on along the minus strand of NC_141395.1, from coordinate 30,534,863 downwards.
GTACAGCTGCGCAAACGACGCTTGCATAACTAGTTTATTACGGAGTGTGTTGCAGCTAGACAACCTTTCTCATGCCTGGACAGCACAACAAAATTACTGCTCTATTCTGATGGCTCAAAGAGTATGTGGAAGATCAATCAAAGACTGAAGTCCCTGATGATCACTATTTAGCATCTTAAGGCTAACGGGGGAGTGCAAAAGAAAATCATGTGAAAGAAATCAAGCCTTCCAGGCGTGTTAGCTCCTTCTTGCCATGCAAAGGCTGCTGGGTAGTTTGGTTGCAATGAGACACAGAAATTGTTCCTGCCTTCCCAGGGCATTTTTGCATGAGAGAATCCTTTTGCTCAAGGAAAGAGTGTTATTCTTAGCCACCAAAACAGCGAAGCAAAGTGAAGATTTCACATCATGCATTCAAATGAAAACTGAAGGACCCAAGAAGTCAGCATAAAAATTCCACCATTGGATGCCTGCTCCCTCACCCCCTTGCCAGCATTTTCTCAGCATGGGTTGGGTGTTAGTCCTAGGAAGCTGCACAGCGAGCCCTGCTCATGGGGGACTGAAAGAAGGGGTTTTTTGGCTGTCCACAGCCAGTGTAAGTCCACTGTGCGTTGCCTGCTCAGTACATAATTGATGAAGTCTATTTTGGGCTGGATTAATCAGTTCTGGCTATTTTGACATGTGGACAAGACTCTTTTCTATCAGCTACAACTCATCGCTCCCCATGCTGACATCGCCACCACCACATCATGGCTAGGAATAAAAGGCAGGAACAAAGCAAGGACAGTCAATGTACAGCTTCTGCAGAAAGCACAACTCAGCCACGTTGCTCACATAGCTTGACTTAAAGCCTAATGACATATAGAATAGTAACTGCTATAGACATGGAGGGGAGTCAAGGTCTGTTCCTGTATGAAACCTATCACTTCATTACCTAACATACTACACTGAGAGTTGCTTAACTGAAAGAAATTTGGATTTGTTGCTTAATTCTCATCTTTAGGTATGAAAAAATGTTGGCTGTTTTTGGAGGGCACGTGACAGATGAGCTGCAATCAATGGAGCTAGTCCAGGGGTGAATTTGGATCACTGCATGTTGGACTTTCAAAGAAAAACTGCAGAAATCACAAGGCTGCTTGAGGTAAAGATCTCATGCGAGTCATATGAACTGTTTTTGCAGACGGAGGGGTGAGGAGGAGCAAAGAAGAAAAAAAAAAGAGACACATTTTAATGGAAACAGGACAGCATGGGAGACATGTTGTGCGTAAGCGCTGTCAGACCAGGATGCTGCAGCTGCTGTTCAGAGAGAAGGGGCTCCCAAAATATCCAAGGCCTCCAGCGCATGGAAGCAGCGTCTACAGCAGAGGTATTTAATATCACACCATGATACTTCTGCACTGAGATAGGTTAAGCCTGGGTTCTTCCACTTGTTGTGGGAGTGCAAAACATTCACGTTTGCTTATAACCAGACAGCATCAAACTTTGCAGCTTTAGGCTTGTGAAGCTACTGAAAAAGGACTCCGTGCCTTAGATGACAATAAATGCCTTCGATGTGATGAACAGGGAGAAGACTGCACTCCAGCGAGCTCTATGCCAATGAGGGATTGTAAAACAGGGAGGGAGCCAACAACCTACAGTTCTGGAGGAGGCAGCATGCCATAGATTACAAATCCTTGTTATATTTGAGTCAAATCATAATGCAGGCACCCATCCAATGTAGCTGCTCGGGAGGAGTTTGCAGGCTGCCTGCTACTCGTTACCACTATTTTTATAGTTTTGTAGTTTATGGCACTGTTATGCTGTATGGGCCAAATTAACAGGCTGTGTAAATTATACAGTCGTGAGAAAGGGTCAACATGGTGCGGGAGCAGGGGGTTAAGGAGAAGAAGACATACATTTAATCTTCCTGAAATTTCACTCCCGCATTTGGTTTTTAGTCCCTGCCCTAACAGATTGCTATCTAGAGATGAATAAATCAAGGGTAAGAGAGAATAACATGCATTTAGAATGATACTGGCAGAAGTGTCCTCTGCAGTTAAGGTGGTTTTATCTCCATGCTTTCTCAGACTGAGTGCTACCATTTACCAAGACAGGAACACACAGACAGTTGCTCACCTTACAGATGGAGCTGAGTAACTGTACTGGAGATCCATGACTGGTGGGGAGGGAGATGAAAATTACGTGGAAGTGCTCAAAGCCAGCACAGTCAAGGAGAAAGAATCACATCAGTAAAATGGTGTTTTGCCAGGGATACAGTTTGCCTCCTTTTCCTGTGCCAGCTGTCGGATGTAACCAGAGCATCCCTTCCTCTACCCTCACTGCAGCCCCCATGGCTCCACACCCTCCAGAGTTGGAGGTGCAGGATGCAGACGCCTTGGAGTTACGCTGATCCTTTACAGGAACAGGATGTTGTTGAGAGGTTCAAATGGGTGAGTGTGCAGCATCCATAGAGCCAGACAGCAGATATTTCATCCCATGATCGTTCCAGCCATGAATCAGTATTTAATTACTGAATGACATGCTAGTAGCTTCTTGTTCTACCCAGCAATCTAAAACACATACAAATTTCTTCATGAAGCAGAGACAAGGCGTTCTGTTTGGAGCTGCCACATCCTATGTACCTCTAGAGAAGCTGTGTGAAGGATCCTGTGCGACTGTGTACAAGGGGATCAGCAGGTGAGCAAAGACCACTGGTGCCATTATTGCAAATCAGAAGTCCAAGTTTGCTTTTAACCAGGATATTTGCAAAGCTCCATCCCAGTTTTTCAGGGAACTCCTCCGCTACAACTATGGAGGCTCCACAAAGACACTTCACTCTGCAGCAGCATGCTAGGCGATCATCTGGCTGCAGCAAGGAGGGAGGAAGGGTTTTCCTTGGAATGAGGGATCCCTGCATGACAGAAAAATTGGAGGTGAGGCCATGCTGCCATCACGTGGGGACAGGAAAACTGTGAGAGGGCAGAGTGGGAACACCACCCAAAGCCATGCTCTAGCAATACCCAGCCAGCAGAACGGCACTACTCTAGCCCGGCAGGCTGGCTCCTGTTTCATTGCTAATGACAACAAGATGGAGGTGGTTTGCAATACCTTTCAGAGCTTGGCCTAGGTGGGGCAGTGAGCCCTAGAAATTTTGCTTGGGTAAGTGTGGGGCATCCCAGGGGACTGTTAATATTGTCATGCTGAGCACTGAGGTGCTTCATGTGACCTTCCACTCTGACCTGACAGGATCAATGGCCAGTTGGTGGCATTGAAAGTGATCAGTCTGGAGACAGAGGAGGGAGTGCCCTTTACAGCCATTCGGGAAGGTAAGCCATAAAGAGCTTCTTCAAACATTGGTGAAGAGCGAGGGATGTCATTCTTGAAAAGCATTTGTTTTAACCTGAAAAAGCTCTATATAATGTCGTCCTAAGTCCTTTCTTGCCTACTCAATGTGCTGGCTGTCCTTCTCCCAAAACTCTCAGTTTCCTTATTCCCCCATGAAGGAGGTCTTTGTGCTGGGCTGGGTGAGCATGTGATGGAAGGAGAGGGAACCTGCTGGCTCTTGTATTCCCTCGTGACAGATGCATCTGAGCTTGTGATAAGGAAAGTGCTGGCTGCAGCCAGGGCGTGTCCTTTCCAGCAGTGTAGGGGCCCTCTTACACCTCCTGCCTGTTACCTGCTCCATAGTTGCTTTCTCACTCCCATTTCTGTACACTAGCACTGCACAGCAGTTGCATCGGCAGTTGTGGACTGGAAGTGCCCTTTGCACCACGGTCTCTGCTGTTATCCCAAACAGTGCCACTTTCCTGTGTGATGGCAGCTGATATCTGGACCATCACATATCCCAGCCTGAAGAGAAACACTTTCAATAAAACTGGTGTTTAATAACATCTATCATTTCAGCCTAGTGAGAAATTCTTTCTATCAGTCGACTTTGTAGAGCACTGGGTAAAATGTCTGCAGCTTTCTCAATTTCTTTGAGAAAGAAATACTTTTGTTTAAGCGCTTGATTTTGGCTGAATGTATTTACATGTCCCTACAGTCCACGTTCACAAACTGCCTCGTTGATTAAGGCTTCTATTTTTATCTGCCCTACAGTCCCAAGAGGATCATAATTGGTTTCTTCCCTACACAGAAATATGCAACCTCTGTGCCAGTCTGTCGTCTGGTATTAGTGAGAGCTATCAATGTAAAAGGTCACATATACTTTGGTTTTTTCTTCTTGCTGCAGTTCAAAACTAGGATTGATCTTGTCACTGCAGGGATGGAGTGTCAGGGACCAGATGTGCCATCTTTCACAGAGCAGCCCTAGCACAGAAGGACTCTCATACCAGCCAACTCAGAATACTGAGAGAGGTCAGTGGACCCACTCCAGGTTTATTACAGTGTAATTAAGATTAAGAAAGTTTACAAATTCCTTAGTCCAATTCTGGGTGAAAGCAGAGAGATACCTAAATATGCCTACTTACCGAATGGCTTGTCTTACGGTTTCCTACACACTCATTTGCTGTGGTGCTTTTGTTCTGCATTTACACTCATGGCCCACCAGTAAAATAAGCCTTAAAAGCTTTATCTACATAGAACTAATGATGCTCTAAAGATCAGCACCCCTTTAACATGCTCTACTGGACAGGCTGAGAGCCTTAACTTCATTCATTATGGGAGAGAACAAGGGTGATCCTATGAAGGGTCTACTTTAAATAGGTCTTTTGTGTACTGCTGAGCTTTGCAGCATCTGACACCTCAAATTTACAATGTAAGTCAGTAGTGCAAACAAAGCACAAGATTTATTAATGTGGTGCATTCTCTGCTACCCTGGAGGAACAGCACTCCCCTGACAAAGACGCACTTCACCCCAGGAAGCCCCACAGAGACGAAATGTGTTTGAAGCTCAGTTCTGGCTGTAGCACCTGACGCCCCAGCAGGGGGTTGTAGAGGCAAGCAAGTGAGGAGCAGTTTCCAGAGGCCTGATTCAGGCACAGGTGCTGAATTCTCCATATTAGTGCGGACTCTCTGTACTGCTCCTCTGGAGCACCAGCTCTGTCATACATAGCCAGGTTAGCTACCTCTTTCCACAGCAGATGGGATCTACCCAGAGTATCTTTACTGGGTTCATAGGCAATTAGGTGCAATGTGGAGCATGTTTAAGGTTCATACTGCCGTGCACTGGAAACATACTGGTGGTAGCTAAATGGACTAGGCATCAGTACTAGAGGCAGTTTAGCTGCAGCAGCACCAAGCTCTGTGCGATAACTAATTTAAAATCTGTGCTGTTTCCCGTAATTATGCTGAATCAGGCATCCCTTACTGCTCAGCAGTCTCAGTATTGACATATGCTTAGGCCACAGCTGTGTAATACAGTGTATCTGGCTGTAGGGCTTTTAGAACCAGGTGAAATTGTTATGGTCACAAAAGGCAAAGTGCTAATCCAGTATAAATTTGCTTTGCCAGCATGAAACTCTTCAAATAACTTTTGCAGATTATTTGAAAAACAAAAAGCAGCTTTTATCCAGGACCAAAACTCATTTGGCCTCCCACGGCCAGCCCAAGCTCTGTATTCTGTGCTTCAGCTAATTCAGCAGAAAAGAGATTGTGTGCCCATGTCTTATCTGAATGAAATTTGTAGCTGCATGGTCTGACAGTAAGGTAATTCGGTTTTAATCAGTAGGGAAAGGTGAGTCTGGAGCAGTTCTGATGCTATTCTGCTATGTTAGAAGCTGAACTAAAATCTGGAGTCAGGGACCCCTGTTTTTGTTGAGCTTTAGGGCTTCTGTCTGTGCACAGTTTTGGTATAACAGCTGGCTTGGATTCTACGGGTAGAGTGATCCCAGCTCCACTACTTCCCTGCATCCCTCCTCTGTACAGAGCTACAGCAACTATTGTCTCAAAGCTATGGCAGCAAATGATGAGGCTGTGTATGCTCTTCCCCCCCCTAAAGACTACATTTGAGACTTTCTGCTGAGAAGCTGCCTTCATGAGTGTGTCATGATGTTCTTGTGATAGAGCAGCTGAAGCCTGCTCTATCATGAGAAACCTAGTGCAAGGCTCAAAGCCTCAGGAGGCTGTTGCTTTTCTCTTAGCATCAGTCAGTGCTCTGTGGTCTACTTGGAGGCAGAGACTCTTCCATGTGCTGCCCACTCCGTCACCACACTCTAGATGTGCTGAGGCTTGACGAATCAGCACCTAAGGACCAGGGCCACATAGCTGCAATGATGCTTTTAGATGGTTAGGCCGTAAGACAAAATGTGCCAAAGCTGTATAAATACAAACAAGTTACTGTTCACTCAGTAACTTCATCATCTTGCTCTTTGAGTTTTAAACCGGAGAAAGTAACCAATGTGCTTTCTTCAAGCTAAAAGCACAGAGCTAAATTCAGAATTTTGCTTAGCTTCTACAGTGTTTTCTTTTGGCAGATTTTTAAACCCTGACATTGTGAAGCTGGAAGCTGATAAAAACTCAGCTTTCCCCAGAGGTCTCCTAAGGGCCCTGCTGAGGGCACGTGCCAGGAGGTGGATGGGAGAAGGATGAGAAGCTCAGTGACAGGCCTGTGGCTGCTGCATTCTAGCTGTGGGAGCTCCTATCCCCTGCCTCTTGGCATTTGTCTTGAATAAATTATTTCTCCTCAGCTGAGAAGCTGATAGCTGGGAACTGTGAACTGCTATTTCTGACAGAGGCAAGATCCCACCTCTGAGAGATGGACGGGCTTCTGCCAAGCCCGGAACACTGATGTTTGCTTCTCTAAGGAGCTGTTCCATCCTCCTCCAGACTCACTAGCTTTTGCTTCTTACAGAACTGCCAAGTTTGGACTATTTCTCCCCAGTTTTTTACTTTCACTGCCTTGCTGTGTGCACTTTCTCCTACTTCCAGCAGCAGCAGCAAAGCTGATCTTCCTTTTGTGTTTCCCCAGCTTCTCTTCTCAAGTGTTTGAAACATGCCAACATTGTACTGCTTCATGACATTATCCAGACCAAGGAGACACTAACATTTGTCTTTGAGTACATGGTGAGTTGTTCTTTATCTGTCTTCCTGTGAAGCTAGTACTGGGAAGTACTGGGAAGTGGCTGCATAATTAATTTACTGCATTAGGAGACATCTACAAAGAAACAAGTTGTAATCCTTTAGTGCAATGATTGATTTTCCTTCTTAATCTCATGCTTTCCAGCCACACAGCCTTACTCCTTTCTTTCTGTATATGCGACAGCTGTATGCAAAAATGATTCCACATCTTGTCTCCACTAGAGCGGCAGACACTATTTACCTCTATTTCTGCCTTAACAACACAATAAAAGTACTGTTCTTGAGCCGCAGCAAGGATAGGAAATAATGATATGAGCTCTTATCCCAGCTGGGGTCAGATTTGGCACTGACCCTGGTGGCTTACCATGACCAAGCTGCGGGTTGCTCTCATAGGGAGGGCAGGGTGTGAATAAAAAAAGTTCTCCACATGAGCCTTGCTACTTCTGCTGCTTTTGCTGATAGCTATCAACCAAATTATAAGGAAAATACAGGGGCTATGTCTTCTAACTGCAGCTCTATGATTAATTCTGGTACAAGTATGAATTCTGTTAACTATCAGCTTCGGGTCATAAACTGCTAGGGTAGGATAACAGGTCAGCCAGGTCCCTGATTTGACCCAGCACTTAAGCACATCCTTATGTGCTGCATCAGATCAGATGTTCACCAAGGTGAAAGAGACACCTTTGTAGTGGTTGCATATTTTTTCTGTTTACAGAAGAAGCATTGTTGGTAGAAGCATTTTACACTAGTAGCTTTGACTCAAGTTCTCTTTTATTTAGCACACAGATCTAGCACAGTACATGGGCCAGCATCCTGGAGGACTTCATTCATGCAATGTTATGGTGAGTTCCTTAAAAGACTTGTATCCCTTAAAGTGTGAGGAAGTGTTATTTTCCACTATGTACAGTCACTGTAACTTGCTTACTAATATTTATTTGTTCCATTTATGACAAACACTTTGGAGAAAAGCTGCCTTTGATAAAGATGTAACAACCTCCCTCTCAGTCTCCAAAGCCTTTTTTCGGTTAGTCCCTCTTCCCTTTTTCTGAACCTGTAAGAGGACATTCAATTTTTTGAACAAAGACATCTTGTGGCAAGCAAATCTGTCTCTGCACAAATTTGTATCCTCTTATCTTTAGAATACCTTATTAATCTCTCTAATTAAAACCCCTCAAATCTCACTCTCCCCTCATCTGGAACTATTTTCATATTTACAGTCATTTAAATCCCTTTTGTTTCTACTACAGCTTTTTGGGGTTTGTTGACTGGACCTTAGCACAGGTGAAGATGTACCCTTACTTTATAGACTGATGTTATAATAGTCTCCTACTCTCCTTTGTACGCATCTTCACATTTAATTAACTTTCGGGATTGTTGCTGCACACTGACTTAAGGTTTCAGTGCAGATGTCCTCAGTGAATGCCTGGGTCCTTTTCCTGAGCAGCTTCAGTTAATTTATCTCACAGCTGTAACAATAACTTTGTATCTTATCAAATTGCCTATTCATCTGACTTTGTCAGATCTCTCTGAAGTTCCTCACTGTCACTTCTTATCATGGCTAATTTAAATACTTCTGTCATCTTCAAATGTTGCCACCTTGTTCACATCTTTTTCCAGATAGTTGTTAAGCAACACTAATTCTAATGAAGTTTCTTGGGGCCTCAGATTTTAAACATCCTTAATGCTCAGATATCTCCAAGATGCAGTGTTGTAGTTTTGGCACAGATCTCAAGGGCTCTGCTACCAAGCGGTCTTGTAAAGCCCACGGAGTACATGGCTGTAACATGTACTCACTGGCATTTCTGTGAGTAAACACTAGCCAGCTGCTCTGCTTCCCTGTCCGAAATCCTCATTGTCAGCAGGAACTGAACTGCTGCTCCTTTAGGAGGATCATCTAGCTTGCTTCATTTTTTCTGTCAAATGTTGTTTGTTTTTCTCCAAGTGATTCCTATTGAATATGATGCAAGTATGCAGACTATTATAGGGACACTTTTCTGGTACAAAAATGACCTATGGGTGTCACTGTTTTTCCTCCTCTTCAGTTTAAGCTTTGGGTGAAAAATATCTTTTCTCTGGTGAAGTCTAATTACTTTTGCTGTGTTTTGTTTCTATCTACTGTCCAATTTCGTACCTTATTTCACCCCAACTTATTTTACTCCAGGCTTATTTACACTGCCATGGTGGCGGGAGTTAGATATTTCTTTCTTGCTTGCTTGCCTCATTCATCATATCTTATTTGCTACACCTGTTCAAATCAGGTCCTTGTGTTTTCTCCCAGCTCGAAGATAACAGTTCACATTGTGAAGTAAGTCAGTTCACTGGTCCAGCTTATACTGGGAAGGGGTGGTGTGTACAGAGGCTGCAGAACTCCCTCTGCTGGTGTCAGCTGGCTCTTATGGGCAAAACTTCCAGCTCCTTAAACCTTCATTTTGCTTGGCTGTATGTCTTTGTCTTGAACACTAAAATCAGAATATCTGCTGTTCTGAAATCTGGGTCTGTGTTTTGGAAAGTTACACTTGCTCCTGCAATCAGCAGTCCATTTCTAAAGAAAAGTTAAATTTCAAAAATGTGAATGTGCGCTTAGGGACTGCAATATAACTGCCCTCATGGCCAAATATTCTGCCCCGAAAACCTCAGAAAGCTGCAGAGCAATCATACCCCACCGCAGTTTTCTCTTCCTCAGCCAGCTCTACTCATTTTTGGGATTTTTACTGGTTTCCTGATTGCTTTGTCTCTGCTTTGTTCTAGGAGTTCTCCTGAAGTTCAGAGTTCATGTATTAATGCAACGTCACACAAAATAATTTCAGGTTTTTTGCTGACTTTTTCTAGCTTTTCATGTTCCAGCTTTTGCGTGGCCTGGCTTACATCCACCATCAACACATTCTTCACCGTGATCTGAAACCCCAGAACTTGCTCATCAGTTGCCTTGGTGAGCTCAAATTAGCTGACTTTGGTGAGTCACAGTTTGGATACTGCTAATCTATCTGCTCAGACCAAACCTTTAGGATGCGTATAGATCTGTATCCACAGCCAATTAAGGCATAAAAGCAAAACCTCTTACTGAACTTCAGGAAACTATTTCTGTGGTCAGTCCAGCCTTTCTTGCCATTATAGGTGCAGGGAGTAACCTCGTTTAAGTCAGAGCAATTACTACCACACAAAACTGTTTTAAGACAATTGAGAATCAACCTCTCTCTCTTCAGAAAATAATGTAACGTGTAGAGTCTACCGCAATGTGCTGAACCAAAATGCTTTCTTGGCGTTGGTTTGGGATGGCTGCTGCAGTCACAAATGTTAAACACCTGCAAAACACAGCATATTGCTTGATCTGATCTTATCTGCCCCAGAGGTATATTCCAGACACTTTCTTTGTCAATTGCTTGTAAACTGCTTTAGGGTTGCTTCTGTTTAAAGATCCAGGAGAAAATAATGTCCTGTTTCAAATTATTCTTATCTTTCTGTTGTACAGGTAGAAGGACTGTCCTAACATAGCAGGTTTGGGGTATTTTTGTTGGTTTTGTTTCTTTATTTGTTTGGGTTTTTAAATTCTTCAGGCCTTGCTTGTGCCAAGTCCATCCCCAGACAAACATACTCCTCTGAAGTGGTGACACTCTGGTACCGTCCTCCTGATGTGCTGCTTGGAGCTACAGATTATTCTTCTGATCTAGATATCTGGTACTGACCCATTTCAAAGCATCTGCGTCCCCTGGGAAAAATCTTCTTTATCTGAATTAAATTAAGTCAACCAAGTTAGAACAGATACAGTCGTAAGTAGAGGAATTAACGCCTGTGAGCAGAAAATGTGTGAGTAGTGGGGAGTTTTGTGCTTCTGAATTCATTGAAGTTTTTGGGAATGATGTAATTACATCTCAGCTATGGATTTATATAAACCTCATCTGATAATATTTATGAGATATGTATATCTCATTTGGTAACATTTATGAAGCATTTTCAGGTCTTGCAACAGAACGCCTTTGCTTAATGCACTTATTTTGTGTCTATGTGGTGGCTGAGTCAGCGGTAGCTGTCTACGGCAATGGCTTTGTGAAGAAACAATAGATCCACAACTGCACCAACAATGACTTTGGCCTTGGTAACAAAACATGGCATTAAAGGGTTTTTGAATGGGTCTGGAGATAGAAAGGTGTCTGAGATTTTAATTATTTCTGTGATACTTTGTCCGTTTTCTCAAAGAACATGTCTCAGATGCACTCTGCTTTTCATACAGGAGAAGGGCTGTGTTCAGTTAAATCCTTGTTACCTTATGAGCTCTATCCCAAAATTTTATGTGGCTGGGAATCACAGGAAGGGAGAGAGGTCTTGAGAGCAGGCAGAAAGCAGGACAGGATGAAGGCTTCACAGGCATTCCACTGGTCCTGGATGGGTAGCTAGACCCTAGGGTTCATCCGCCTTCTGGCTCACTTCTGCACCAGCCTGAGCCTGCTTCCAGCAACACAGTCCTGACTGACTCATGGCCAACATGCAGCTTATGAAGTTGCAGGAGACCATCCTTATTCTGGGCAATTTTACATCTGTAGATAGCATTGCTGCTTCACTCTTTCTTCAGACCAGTTAATTTTCTGCCTGTGCCTGTCACACCAGGGCTTTTCTTAACTGCTCTGCAGAGTCAAAGGCTGGGAAAGGGTGGGAGCACAGCAGGCTGAAGAATATGCAAGGCAGCTGGGTAAGTTTACAAACAGCAAAGCTCCACGTCTTCTCAGGCTGTATCCCCCTCCAGAGATCTGCAGCTTATCAAAGACTCCAATGGCCTAAGTCCGGAGGGCAGTTCAGTACAACAGGAGTTTTTAGTTTGTTCATTTCCCTAGGCCTGCTGCTAATTTAATTGCTTAAAGATTTCTCCAAGGGGGAAAACCTTGCTAAATTCTAATGGCTTCCAGCTGCTAAGCCAGTCTAAATAGTCCTGTCTTCTCTCCCCCACTACTTGTCACCTCTTCCCTCCAGACAGTCTCCCAGGAATGTCCGCTGAGTTTGAAGATGCTTGCCTAGCAGATTGGAGGGTTTATATTAGGCAGATGCTGGTATAAGCCTGTGTTTTCTTTCCTGAAAGTTGACCCCTGTCCAAAGCCCTGGCTATGCACAGAAAGCCTGGCATTTCTGCCTGTGTAAAACCAACATCACCGCTACATAACTCTGCTTTAGTGTAATGAATAGCAACGTAGCAGTGGTATACAAAGATCCCATCCAGCACTCTGACCAGCTCTAACAGCACAGTGCTCTCAGTCCCACGGAACTACATTCACACTGTAAGCACCTTTGTTATATAACCTCCTTATAATAACAACATTCACAGTGTTTGCCCTAAAGAACGATATCATGCTGAGAGAATAGAGAGTACTTCAGTGAGCTCTATTCAGTAACTTCCTCTAACAAGAGTCATTTATTATCTTGATGTACCCTGCATTTAAGTTCATTTTTTGTCTATTAGGAAATAATGTGAATTCACACAGATGTTACTTGTCTATTGGGAAGAAAGGAAAAAAAAAACCTATGCCTTTTGGATGCTGCAATTTACATGAAGGCAGGTCAGAATGCCCTTAGTAATGGCATGAGACAGTGGGTGTTAAAGCCTTGGTTTAAAGAAACCAATTATAACAAAATAAAACATTATGGCAATTCATGCATAGTGTGCTTGAGCAGCAATACTGTCAGTGGGAGGCACATGAGAAGTGAATGAGGCCTTGAATATGTGAAGAAAGATGTAGAAGGAGACTCACTCGCTCTTGGACTAACTAGAAAAGCTGCTTTAATCTCTCTGTATCTTTTTTTCTCTCTCTCTCTCACTATCTCTTCAGGACTTTACAAGATTCAATTAAGGGATTTCACAGAGACTAACGTTTCAGGGAGATTACACTGCATATCAGAAAGACTTTTTTTTTTTTTTTTAAACACCAAGTACTTTATGCACATGCTGCACTAGTAGCTGCTAACCTCATGAGTGCCTTAAGTCATGTCTTTTTTTCAGTTAGGCTTTCCTTATATTATCTTCCACACCAAAAAAAAAAAAAAAAAAAAAAAAAAAAAAAAAATCACAGGAATCTTCCAAGGTAGATTCATGTAGAATAGGAGTTCCCGTGCAGCCATTTAATGTGGACCTGCCAGGCCCACTACAGACTTCTCCCCATCCTGGTTCTCATTGCCCTGCTATGCCAAACTAGGAGATATAGGCTAAGGGTTCCACTGTACAGACCATGATTGGTGAGGAACAAGAGAAAGGATGTATTTCTGGTTAAATATAAAATTGCAACCTCCCAATGCCAGAAAAACTGTGGAGAGGGAACTGGGATGCCGCAGAGATATCTTAGATCTTAATCCTGATGAAGTCGTCTCTCCACTGTGTGACGCAGAACTGCAGGCTAAGGAGTAAGTGCAGTGTTCAAACCTGCCCCAGGAACTGCACGCAGATGCAGCTGTGCTGTCTGAACCAGCTCTGTTTATGCTCATTAAATATCCCTATGACCAGTTATACCTCTCCTATTACTTTAGCAGTCACTGCTTGATTGGCGTGCATATCTGGCACATGCTGAAACATCATGTCTAGGCCTCTTCCCGAAAGACCCCTCCCTCTGCCCTAGCTCTTCCCAAGGCAAATATATGGGACTGTAGACTTGAAGGGGTAAAACCTCAGAAATGAATATCAGAGGGGTAAGAAGGAAAAGGGGAAAAACCAAACAACACTGTCTAATTCTTTAAAAATACTTTAAAGTTAATGTTTTTCAGTCATCCTCATTAACAGAAGGATCCTCATAATGCTGTCAGAGCAGTAACTGTAAATCCCGTATCTCAGAAGAAAAGTTGAGGCCTCTACTGAAAGGCTAGTATGATGACTAGCACTAGTTTCCAAAGTCCTGCTGTAACAATGAGACAAAAATACCTGGGAAAAGAGGAGGGTGCTCATACATCAGTTGTTCTAGTTACTTCTAGGCTTTTTTTTTTTTTTTTGGTAAAGAAAAGCATATTTCTTCTGGAAACACACAGAGATAGAAACAGCCATAATTGCCACTGATGAATCAATACAGTATCAAGCAGGCGTTAAAGGCAGCTGGTCAGCTGAGTCTCATTACAGGAAACAAAAAGCCCTACCTTTCCAGCAGTTGTGGTTCCTCTGTTAGTTTTGTCTTTATTAGACACACTGAGGTTTAAAGGCTTCCAGAGATAATGGGAATAAACCAGGAATACAAAAGAGAGCTCCACCAGAAGGTACATTTGTAACAACCCACAAGTTGCTCCTCTCCTCAAACTGATAGCTTGCCTATTAGTGAAAAGACTGTTTCACTAGATTTGAATTTTTGAACTCTTTGCTCATGAGTAATTCTTAGCAAATGCTAGCTGAATCTAGGAAAAAACCCAGCTTTCTAGTTCTTACTTCTATTTATTGCTCTGTCTGGATTTCAAGCCTTCTCAGCAATAACAGAAACCATAGCAGATCTGGTTTTCTGTCTGCCATAAACTCTGTTCCCTTAGACCTTTGCAGCAGAGCAGTTAGGTCACAAGGACGACATTTATAGGACACTTTCACTGTTACTAGCCCCTTTTCCATAGTGACTGCTGTGTACTTACCTTCAGCTCTGTCCCCAAATCCTCAGTGTCTTAAATTCAATTTAGGAAACAACACAGCCAGCACTGTTCATTAGAAAGGATCTCTGTAGAAGGCTTAGCTGCATCTGTCTCATTTGGGGGCTGTAATGAATCCACACAAAGTTTCTGCTCTTGCCAATCTGATGGCCATTTGTAGCTAGGATATCAGAACACAAGCTGTGGGTGAACATGGGGATCATTTGCTCCAAAACCACATAGAGCTGATTCTCCCTACAAATCAAGAGTACCTAAATTGCTTTGACCATATACAGTTAAACTTGTGTAATGGAATCGGTGGATTACAGCAGCCCCTGTGGTTGCAAAATAGGGTGAGCCATTTGGGGATATACATCAGCTGTGAAAACAGAGGGTTGGTGTGACACTGATCTCAGTAGAATCAATCTGTGGGCTTCAAAATATTATCTAGTGATGTGGTAGTGCTATGAAACACACAAAAAAAATTATGTTGCAAAAGCTGTGGGTTAAGTTTCATGATGCCTGGACCCTGTAAGAGTATATTAGACAAGTAAGGAGCTAAGCTTACAAGTTGGAAGATTAAGGTACGGGAAGCTAAGGGAAAGTGCAGCAGAGATGTTTGTGAAAACAGCACCAAATATGGATCTGCAAACAGGCTTGGCATCACCTGATGCACAAAGATGACCAAAATTAATACCACAGATGAGTTGCATGTTAGGCTTTCAACTGACTACAGACCGGTGGGAAAAGCATCTACAGTATTGCAAAAACAAGGTGCAAGGAGTCACCTGTACTGCTGTGTTACCAGAAGAGACTACTAGTTGTAGCTCAGCAAGTGAAAATAATAGTTTCAGAGCCTGTTAGAAAAAGCTGCGTTTTCAACATTGGAAGTTAAAGGACTCCAATTTGCTATACCCAAAGAAGATTGAGACTGAAACCTGAAAAGTGGGGATGGGGCTTAGTGAAAGGAAAGGAAAACCAGGAAAAGTTTGGAGGAAAAAGATTAAAAAGTAAGCAAGCAGAGTTTCATGCCATACTATAACAGATTGAAATACATGCAAATAGTTAAATCTACCGTGATCACAACTATCTCATCATTATTGCCAGCAGGACCAATCCACCTTAGTAAAATTAAGCACTTTTGCAGGGTTCGGTGGTGTTGTGTTGGGTTTTTTTTAAGTTGTCTGGTTTGCTTTGGCACAGAGCAGGGGATGGCATAAGAATAAGAATAGTTTAACTTGCTGTTGTCACTGTGATCTTTATGCTATGAAATCTTGCCTTCAGTTTTCCAGTGAAGAGCTAATTGATTCTGAAGGTAAAATTGCTCTAGTGGTTAGTGCCTCTGTGTTCTTTGTGCATCTAATGTATCCTTCAACTACTGTGTAGTAGTTCCCTGTTTATCTTTCCTACTGTTATCACTCCAATTTTGCACCTTTATCTCATGGAAAACAACCTCATATTGCACAGGCTTCTGCCATGACCATCTTTTATAGGTGGTTTTGTAACAGGATAAATTGAAAGAGACCTGAAACAAATTGTTTGGTACTTGAAAAAAAGATGGTGCATAGCAGGTTTCTTTTCTAAGGATATCACCTGTCTTGTCTTGCTGATGAAGGGTTGGAGTTTTTTTTAGTGGATGGTGCTGAAGAGAAAAAGGAGATGAGAACAGACTTGTATGGAACTTTGACTGCTTTATTTTTTTCTAAAATCCTGGAGGGGTGTGAATGTGACGTATCTCTGGTCTGCTCCCGTCCTATTTTACTTGTCAGCTTTTTAATTCAAGTCTTTCGATCTGTAGGATTTAGATGAGATTAATGTATGTACTGCATACAACTTTCAAGGCCAGTTGCAAGTACTTAGAACAATGCTGCAAGACCAGGGATGTGTAAGATGGCCCTTCCCAAAGGAAACCTTCCTGATTTCCCACAGTTGGTAGTTTTTTATAATGCTACAGCCTGCCTGCCACCATACTGTAGAGGTATATCAGTTTTCACTGAAGCCTGCGTTTATTTACATACACACAGACACCCCCATGTCCTGCCTTGCTTCACACACACACACAACCTGACCTGGTTAGAGATGTCCCTCCTTGTTGTAGGGGGTTGGACTAGATGACCTTTAGAGGTCCCTTCCAATCCAATCCATTCTATGATTCTATGACACGAGGTGGGTATACAATACCTATACATTGGACTGGTATTTTTCAGACTTGAGTGGCAATATATATAGGGTTTACAGCTTATATCGGGATTTCTGCATTTACAAATCGGGATTTCTAAATTTCCATTCCAACAATTATCTCTCTCCCACTCTCCCCTGCCCATCCCAACAATCATTGTATATGTCATGCATGTGAATGAGTTAATACCTTGGGTTTCTTGCAGGAGTGCAGGATGTATATTTGCTGAAATGATCCAGGGCCAGCCAATATTTGCAGGAACTTCTGATACTCACGAACAGCTGATGAAGATCTGTGCGGTGAGTAAAACATACGCTGAAATGGAAGAGAAAAAGAATCTGTTGTTCCAGCCCCCTACTTAATTTTGAAGTCCTAAGCATAGGTCCTGTGAATAGCAGAAATAATTTGGTCCAATCTGCCAGGTTCATAGCAGACTTCGTAAACCATTTTATATTTGGCAACTTTCTTACAGACACAGAAGTAAATCAAATTACGTTCCTTTGATGTTTGTCATCTCATCAAAAATTTAAAGCCAATTAAAGTGACATCAAATTGAAGAAGGCATAAAAGGTGTGCAGGTACTGCAAATTCTATTCCTTCTTATTAAATCCTTTACTTACTGTAGGATACAGCACACCATATTCTCACAAAGGAGCTCTAATACTGCTCTTAAACTACCTTGAAAATGGTAAGACCCTGAAGTTTTTCAGAGATCCTTCTTCATTTTAACTTGGAGCATTTTGTATCATCCAGTTTACATTGCAGCCCTAGAGACTGCTTTGGCATAATGGAAAGTGTGAAATTATTTTATGAAGGCAGCAGTAGGTGAGAGCAGACGTATTCAGGAGCCTCTTAAGCCATTTTTTTCTGCTGGGGGAACTGAAGCACAGAGCCATGTCCTTAGTGTGGCTTGGTAGACTTGAGGCAGTTACTGGCACTAGTGGATTCTCTGTGTTCCTGACTGCTCATTGCTGACCCTGTTACTGACTTGACAGGAAGGTCAACCTATAGATTCCTACGGGGTTTTGCTGTAGGTGTCTGCCCTTTCACATCTCCTGCCAGGGATTTTCTCTTCTGCATAGAGTAATTCCCAAACGTGGGTTTTCAAAGGAGAAAGTACAGAAAACTGAAACTTGGAAAGTGGTGGGAAAGGACTTTATAGTCTCAAGTCTGTGTACGTCAGATTTTTCCTTCTTAATCACTTCATCCAGAAACACTCCTGCCTGGTAGGGTTTTCCTCTCTGCTTTTAGCTAGAATGTGATAAAAATTCAGACAAGTGGGTCCAGTTCTTAGACTTGAGTTCGGTCCATTTAAATAGATACTGAATTTCTCTTTCATAGAGAGTGGGGAAAAAAAAAAAAAAAAAAGAATTATTGAGGAAAAAAAAATATCCATGCTTGGCCAATTAACAGGGTTCAAAGCCAGGGCAGGGACCAGTTTCCCAGAGTGTGAATGAAGGGTATCCTTCCACTTATGGCTCTGAAATCTCTGGATACATTCCCTGTGGTTTTGCAGTTGGGGGGTTATAGCCCTATCATCATTTTGCTGGTATTATAACTAATACCGTGATTAATAGGATTTGTGCTATAGAAGGCAAAAAAAACTTATTTAAAAATCATGAGGAAGCTTTAAGAGCCACAAAATAATTAGTGCCTTTCACAGAAGGTTTTATGTTATTATACAGCCTGGAATGAGGCTTTGTGTTAGGCCAAGATTTCAAAGCTCCTTAGAGGCTTTCGATGCCTAACCTGAGATATTTTGCCAAGTGTGAGGTTCAGAATGAGGATTCCTACTGTTTTCTAATAGTCAGTTCCTTTCATGTACTAATAATAGAGGCA
This sequence comes from Leptosomus discolor, assembly GCF_034619465.1. NCBI lineage: Eukaryota > Metazoa > Chordata > Aves > Leptosomiformes > Leptosomidae > Leptosomus > Leptosomus discolor. Next base: position 30,516,280 of record NC_141395.1, on the reverse strand, counting down.
CCCTGCACTGGTTTAGAGACAGTGTGCGTTTGTGTGCATGAGTCTATATCACCTAGCATGCTTATCTCCACATATGACTGTTAGTTCGAACACTGTATAGATATATGGCTGGAAAATTCTGTGAAATGTGTTTGTCCTGTTCAATCATCAGGACTGACTGTCATTTCACCAACCTTTCTTCTAGAGGCAAATGCCACCTTGAGCAGTCTCCATCCCCCATCTCTATCCCTGGCTGCTCATTCTTGCTCCTGTGTCACCTCTCATATGTGGGGACTACATGAACTGGGGAACCTATGACTTGGTTTTCTCCCTGGGTTACTCTAAATGAGAACAATTTATTTACCCAGTTCATCATCTGGCTGCACAAACATTAGCACTAATTACCAGTAGTACACATGAAGGGATGACACAGGAGCAGGACCAAATGGGAAGGCGATGAAGAGGAAGGAGCTACTTAGGCTGGTATTGCTAGTTATGGAAGTATGGCCTGAGTGAATGCACACTACAGTCTCCAGCTCTCTCATGATATCGAGAGTAAGCAAACCTGACAATCTTAAGATCCATAATTCAAATTTCAAGAGATCAGGCATAGGTTTTGAATCCAAAAACTCCATCTTATTGATTAACATTGTGCCAAGAAGGACTTCATGTGGGCTGGGTTAGGCTGCAGCATGCCACCAACGTGCTCCTGTGGCTGAGCCAAACACGTGACAAGTACCAAACGAATGACTACAAGGATTCTCTACATAAAACATAAAATATAACTTCCGAACAAAACTAAGCAAAATCAGCTAGGTTGATTCATTCAGCTGGTTCATCACAGAAGAAGCAAGCAGTTAGAAGGCAGAGGACACTGATTTATACCAACTGAAAGCACTTGCTGAAATACCGGCATTGTAAATATGTTTCTGGCTGAAACTATGCCTCTTCCAAAGTGGACTGAGCTGAACTGCACCAAGACCTTTCATCAAACAAAAAAATGCCTGCCTGGGGAAGCACAGCAGAGTAACAACTATGGAGAAGCTGTTTTGCTTTGTCTGATGGCATGGATCAGAGAGTTAACAGCTACATTTAGGGTGTACACAACAAATAAAACAATCCCCAGAGTACAATGAATTTCAATTACATAAATACAAATCCTTGTCTGATTTGGCAAGGATCTCATTAAAGGTCTGGGAATGAGGGGGGAAGAAAAGAAACAAAAAAAATCACCTGCCCCATTACCTTGACAATTCAAAACCAGATCCAAATTCATGAGTTGGAGTAGCAACTTTTGTAAAGAAAAGACTTAGAAAAGATAAATATAAATCCATATTCATATGGCATTCAGTGACTGGTGCTCTGAATGCTTTCACACCTCAACTCAGCAGAATTTAAGCGTTTGCTGAAAACCTCATGTAGCAAAGTACAAGCATACACAAATAACTGATCTCTAAAACTCTTCACCAAAGAGGCAGAGTGCTGAGCTGACCCGGGAGAGTATGATTTTACTGTGTACTGAACTTCCCAAGCTCACTCTGATGCCTTTAGGACTGATGCCCGATGGCTCACAAGAAACGTTGAAGAATGGGGGCCCAGATGAATGCAGGGATGGCACTTCAGGACACACTCCTGGATTTTCAATGCAGAATGTTTTAGAGGTTTTGCTATGGCTTCCTGGAAAGCTAAGAGGGTAGCAAAAGAGAACAATTTCTGGATTTAGGTTCAGATTACAACCCTCTTTCCTGTGCACACTGAGCTGTCTTTGGGCAGACCTGCCCTACTTACATGACACACACACCAATCAAGAATGCATCCTCATCCAGAGCTGTCAAATTACCTTTGGTGAAAGGCACCTTCCAATATCTTCACATGACTGGATGCTGCAAGACACCTTCTCTTTGGGGAAATTTGAAGCTTCCAAGACTGATTTTACAGGTGAGCAGAGACAAGGGTCCTACTCCTTCATCTTTGCTATGGCAGGCTGAGTCCATAACCAGTTCTGAAACATGGGCCACAGCAAGCCACCTTAGATTGCTTCTCCCCACAGACCACCATGCTAATATGTGCCAGCTGCGAGATGCAGCCCCTGCTTGTGGCTGTCTTTTCCAGGTAGCTGTAATTGTCCTCACCACTGTTTCTCAGCTGTGAGTGAGAAAAGCAATCAGCTACCAGATGTGTAACAACTGCAACAACCAAGCTTTATATTTCTTCTTTCTTTAATGTGTTTTTTTTTTACTGACGCCTGTTTTCTTGCAATCTTATCACAAGTTTTTGTGAGGCCAAGTTCCCCATATCATATATCTCAGCTTTCACTTTAAGGAAAAGGAATTGTCTGTCATATGCAAAGTGTAACTAATATGAGACAAATCTAATGCTGGAGAAGAGAAAGTGAATAAAAAACCCTGACATTTTTAATGTTAAAATTTCACAATTTTTTAAGGAAATCTGATAATTTTAGGGGTTTTCTGGATGATAAGCTTTGAATGCTTGGAGTTAGCAGTACTGATTTATAATACCCTATCACATGCTGTGAACTCTTCTTAAATATGTGGCTTTACCTCTTTAGTGCAACTCATCCTTAGCAATAGGCACAAGGCACTTTGCATGTGGTAAGTAATAATAACACTAAACAACTGGCACAGGAATCCAGATATGCTTGATCTCACACATTTCAGCAACTAAAATGAGGTTGGAGGAGGCTTTACTGGCCCAGTCTTTGCTCAGTGAGGACCTACTTCTGAAGCCCACAATTCACAGTAAAGACCAAAGACACTGCTGAAGCTCTGGACCCTTCAGGATGAGACACCAGACTGCTTTCTAGAACCTGCCAGTAGACCTGTCTGCCAGCTTTTCTTTTTCACCTCAGAACAGCACGGGTTTCTATCACAGCTCACAGTCTGTGCTGCTGCTGAGCCTATCGGCTGCTGCCCATGCCAGTGGGCAGAATAAGTCCCCAGTGCAGCTCTGGCACAGGAGGACACCTTCAATGGTAAAAGGGGCTCAAAAATGTGACCTCTGGGCAAACACATGCAGGAGTGGCATGTGGCAGTGAAGCTGCATATGCCTTCACTGGTGTTCCCAGCAGCAACAACATTCAATCTCAGCAGGACCCTTTCTGCTATAAAATCAAGTGCTAAAATGTCAGTGTCCTCTATCCAGCACCAGCCAGGGCAGCGTGAATTTGTGCTCATTTACAGTAGTGGCCAGACTCTCTCCATCGAGACCAATTCCTCCAACTCCACACCAAGGCAGAGTGCTGGCAGACAGAGGTTATTGCTCTTCTCACTGTCTTTCTTGTTTTGCACAGGTATTGGGATTTCCAACTGAGGACACCTGGCCAGGACTTTCCAAGCTCCCCAACTATAACCCAGGTAGGATTTAACTCACAAGAATGCCGTCTTTTTCTCTGAGCCACTAGCCATTCAATTTTTGGGTCAGTAATTCCCATTATGAAAAATCCTGTGCTTCAGTGTTACTAAATCCCTTAAGCTATTTAATGATAGTGTTGTAGGACCTACAACAATACTGGGATTGGCCTAGTATACAGGTAAAGGTACATGCATGGCAAAGTTGCCTCACTGAACGCTGGGTATATGTTAGGCTGATGGAAGATTTCATTGCTGCAAGTGCTAACAATGTAGTTAGTCTCCACTCCTCAGTGCAAAGGACCAATGTCTCCTGGTTTAGACTGGAAAAGCTGACAGATACTGGAGACACAGTTTATCTGAACTCTCCTTATTTTATGGAGATTGGTTTGAGGGCCTTTAAACCTCAGTTTTAAAGGTCATTGTCCCTGATTTTGATGTAGGCAAGGTGAGAAATCTGTGTGATTTATAAAGCTAGCTTCTTTTATTTCCACACGGGCTGGTAGAGAAGTCTGTGTCCTGGACTTCAAAGGGCCAGTTGTTTCTTATTTTGATGTGGGCAGGTTGAGAAGTACGCTTTGAAAAGCTAGCTCAGTCACTCTCCCTCTCTCTCTCTCTCCCTTTCTCTCCTCTTTTTGTTTAATGTTTTCTCTTGGGAAAATATATTCAAGTGTCAGTAAGGGGGAAATGATGAGCACTGATTCTCAGCCTCTCAGCAGGATTGTTCTGTAAGAGAAATATAAAAGTGAAATATTAAAAACCCTAGAATGTGAAATCCACCCATCTACAATCTAGCCATTCTCTCTCACTTGTACCCTAAGAGAGTGGTGGGGGGAGCCTGTCTATCTGGAAGGGGGAAAAAAGAGCAGGGGGGAGAGGAGGAGGGAGAAGACGTGCTTTGAGCAAGAGGTTTACAGGTTTAGTAGAGCATAGTAACATCTTTTCAAAGAAGTGGGTGTTGCTCTGTGACCCAGTCCAAGATGCCCCTCCTTTGATTCTGGTGCATGAACACTAAACAGCCCCCATTTTCACATGGTAGCTGGGACTGGCTGAACAATAACCTGGTCTCACAATCGAAAGGACTGGAATCCTTCACACAATTAGCTGAGACACATTAATCAAACCAGCGTGAAATGGGAATGTGTCGCTGTCCACAGCAAGTTTAATTTGGATAGGGGGCAAGCACAGAGCAGACAGCTGGAGGAAACAGTTTCTTCTCTAAGTTGTTGAAGGCCTGACTGGGTAGTCTACAAGTTGGGAAGGGTAGTCTGTGAGGAAAAAAATGCTTGTGTGTGGGACAAACTGATCACAAAGAATATTTTTTGTGCCAGTAATCTGCTTATACAAGGCCAAAAATTCTCAGCGATGATGATTAGGTATCCCGATGCTATATAGAGGGACCATCTAAAAGTGCAAGCATTAAGGCTACGCTAGCAAATAAACTGTACAACAACAAAGAATGTGTGAGTGCCCAAAACTGCCCTAAGTGGTGACTCCTGCTCAGCTCTATTGTATCTGTGTAGCAGTGCTGTCCTCTGCTGCTGTGGAGGGTGCCAGTGGCATGGCTGGGAGGGAGACAACAGGCACCTAGGCAGCATGGAAATAGCTCTGGTAAAGACAAGTCTAGTTATCATAAGCAATTTTCAATCCTGTGTTGCTTTCAGGCTTGATAAAAAAATGCCCTAATTGACTTCAGTGGGACAGAATTGGCCTGTGCTGTGATGCTGGTGCCTTTTGTGGCTGGAGCAGACAGAAATGCAGGAGTTAGAGGAAACCTTCTTGTGGGAGCATCCCACCATGCTAGGAAACACATGGGAGAGGGGTGCTGAGCCATTGTTTGGGGAAATAGCTGTGTCAGCTGAAGAGGCAGCATCCCTTTCCCCTCCTCAGAGCCTGCCTAAAGGGCTCCGAGCTGTTCCAGCCATGTACGGGAACCAAGCACTTAGCTCATACCTGGATTATACAAACCAGTCTGGATAGAAGCAGGTTAGTCATATAAGGTTGGACTATTTGCCCTAGTCATGAACTAAATCAAGTCAGTTTTTGATGGGCCTGCTGGTAAGAAGTCTCTTTGTTTAAAGCTATTTGCCATTCACATGCTCATGTGCACTTCCCCTCTCTGCCCTGAAGCACAAGTGCTGTTTACCCCCCAAGGACACGCTCAGACCAAGTGGAAGCTGTGCAGTCTGCTCTGAGAAACTTCTCTCTTGAGGTTATTTCCAGCCTGCAAATCTGAGTGCCTGGAATGGTTCAGATAAGCAAACAAACTTTGGAGCGTTTCCCCAAATCCGATGGCTTGAATGCTTTTAGCTAGTCCTATTGATGTTCGCAGTGAGCGCAGGCAGCAAACAAACAAACAGGTTCCTGCCCGAGGCAAGGAACGAACACGGGCAAAACAAAGCACTGAAGTGTGATCCTATTCTCATTGAAGTTTATGGCAAAACTCCCACTGGATTTAGCAGTGTAGGCTCAGCCCCAGACTGAGGTTGTTACTGGAAGGGTTCCTGGGCCAGGTGGGTTTAGTAGGAATCTTTGAAATGAAAGCTGGAAACCTTTAGATGTTTTTCTGTCACTACTGTGGGCTTGAGCACATCCTGCTGCAGAGTCTGAAGAGGAGATATGGCATGGGCTGTGGGGTCTGTGAGCCATGCAGGGCAGCTGGAGGAAGAGCAGCTCCTCTGCCCCCTCTATGGGCAACTGGCAAGGGATGAAATGTGCAAAGGAATATTTGACCACCCTACGCCGCTGCGCCTTCTTGCACAAAGAAGTTCAGAAATGGGCCTCATGCCCATTGCCTACAGTTTGCCAAAATCTCAACCTCTGCCTGACCCCACGTGAAGAGGAAGGATGGGTGAGAACTCTTCCTTGGCCAGCCCTACAGCTCACCCCCTCTCTGCAGGAGAAACACTTGGGGTAGGGAATTACACGCACCTGGGGCCTGAAAGATGGTTTTACCCCATCCCTGGCTTGAGAACCATTTCCTGCAGAACATGAAGGCTTAGGAGAGCTCCTGCCCATGTCTCAGCACATTCTCCCTGGCCCTCTCCCTGGCTTTCCAGGCTTAGGAGCCCTGCCCATAGCGACAAGGCTTTTCCCTGTGTTTGTTCATTTGTTCTGTTCCCCTCATTTTGCTTCCCCTGAAAGAGGCAGTTGTAGCTCTGTTAACACTATTTTTGAAAGCTCTCATGCTGTGTGAGCTCAAATCCTTGCATTAATCTACTGCTGTGTTCATTTCACTGCACTGAAAAGCAGGGAGTTTAAATCCCCTCTAAACACCATTGGTGACACCAGAAGGCCAGTGTTTTGATCCAGCCCCATTAATGGTTACAAGTTTGAATCTAGACAGCAGGGGTCAAGGGCAGGAAAGGATTAGGAATCACAGCCCATGACATTAAGCTAGTGCTTTTGCCAAACTGGGAATACTGGAGCGCCCAATGTACTGAGTTGGGGTTTGTTTCCTTTTTCTGATGTTTGGATTCCAAAGAGTGGGCAACAGTGCTTATTTGTTTATAACATGATGAACTGGCTATCAGTGAGCTTTACTCCTTGATTTATCACACAGGCTGACTTAGTGAAGTTTCCTATGCCAGGTAGTACCATCTCACTTAGGAGACCCAGGCTTTACACTGGGCTTTTTCAGTTGCAGCAATGCCTTTTAAGTTAAGCCTAGTTTTTCACATATGTGCAGGCGTTGCTACGCTGAATGAGATTTAGAAGCTTTCCAGAGTCAACTTCTGCTCCCGAGTACAGATTTTTGTATCCGTTGCGTTTCCAAAATGTCACCAGCAGATGGAAGCAACAAGCAGTAAGCTCTGAAACGCAAACTTAAAATGCGTTTTGAAAATGCAGATGAAGTCTGCACTCCGAGTCCTTTTTTTTTTTTTTCTTTTCTTTTCTTTTTTATCTCACTTTTTATGCTGATGCTTCATTTAACAAATGGGATGGTTGGAAACTGAATTCTAAAACGATGAAAATTTTATTGTCATAATAAACTGCGTGTGGCTTTGATCCCAAAGGGAAGAGCAGCACTGTAACTAATGCGCAATATATGCTGGCCAGGCTGTAAGGAAACTTCCTATCTGTCTGGCACTGGGCACAGACTGCAGATTCCAGCCTGCCACACAGACAGAGCTCTACTTCTGTCCTGCAACCACGGAGACTTTGCTAATGAGAGAAGTTTTCTCTGTGAGCCTGCAACCCCAGCACCTTCATCCAGCAGCACTTGACATCCTCTTTCTCGCTCTTCATCAATTAGGAAAGTTTAACTTTTGTCCTCTGGCTTGTGTGCCTCATTATCAGTTCATTAGCCACTTCCACCTGGGTTTTCACAGAGAAAGGTATTTCCTCATTAGCACACACTGCCTTGCATATGGATAGAAAATAACAAACCCAAGCACTTCCTTTCAGATCTACTCCTATTGCTAAAAAAGCCAATCAATCAGCCCTACAGAATCCCATCATTTTATGTCTATATCATCATTGAAAGAGGATTAAATCAGTAGTTCATCCACTTTTTGGAATGGCATCCAAATATTCTTTATGTCTTCCCTTTAAGGAGTAGCTGCTTACATTGTTTTACAATTGGTTTAGATTGGTCTTAATCTTACAGTAGGGAAAATATTTACTGCTCTGTTCTTACCCTGCTCGACACAATGGGGCCTCAGCATTCTCTAAGGGTTTGCCTATAAGGGGCCAGTCAGGAGATTAATCTGAACTGATTTAAAGTGGATTAGTTAACTGCATTAATTCCTTGAGCAGAGACACACTGTTTTCTTACCCATATCTTCCATTTATAATCAAAGCTCTGTATACTCAAAGTGGCAAGTTTGGCAGTCCTCACTCAAGCAGAATTCTCCACTGAGAGATATGTTTGGACAGGGACAGCAGTAGTTGGCTCACTGGCTCTTACACTACCCCTTGTAGATAATTATTAATCTCTATGTTATATAAATGATAAATTTAAGTCAATAGGCTTGCTCAAGACAGCAAAGATTATAATTCAGGTATTCCTCCCAATTCCCAGTAAGCAAGCTGGTATTTCTATCTCTAATGTAAAGAAAATCCTATTTCCTCTTTGGAATGTTAATCCTGAAAATGCACTCCACAAAAACAAAGGGACATTTCACTTAGATATTATTGAAGCATTTTGCCCTGCTGTTATCAACTGAATGTGCATTTTTCAACTTCTATGTCAAACTCATTAAAGAATATTAATGTTAAAAGATTGCAGTAGAGTTAAGGTACAATATTTAAGTCATCTTGACATTTTTATTAAATATTAAAGGAAATTGATATATTGTCATGGAATGTTTCCATCTCATAAATCAAAATTTTCTGGCAGAAAGTTACAACATCTGAAAGTTTTTGGCTAGCTCTGTCAACAGGTAAAAATTTCTACCTCGTATAAAAAATTCTTATGCCTTTCCAAACCATTTTTAAAATTGTTTTTCTTCTATTCTGCCTGCATAGTTTACATCTCTACTCAATATGGACAATTTATTTCTACACTTTTATTACAGTTGAGGGGGCAAAATGAAGGAAAGAGGCTCCAGAGAAACTAGAGAAATGTTATTAGTGATCCAAGAGGAATGTTCTGCCAGAGTTAACTTCAGTTACTGATTTGGGAAGGGACTGTTCAAGATACTAATATATAACTTCTATATATTGGCAATAATTCCAGTGCTCTGGCACCTAAACAGTCATGAATCCTGTCCCAGGTTATATTGCCATTTACTGCTTTAGCAATTACCTTAGTATTTGGGTGCAGGAGAACACTTCAATTGTGAACTGTTACTTACCCTGTGATAGACAGGTTTCACAAACTGCTTGCCTGGCTTAATGGTGAAAGGTTGTTGCTGGAAAGGTTAAGTGCTGAAAGTTCAGTCATTTGCACTTTTTCAAATTGTCTGTGCATCAAGTCAGACACTGAGTGACCGAGCCCTTGGGCCTGGCACTCTGGAAATGGCCACGCAGGCAAAGGCAGGGGTGACTCCCACTTTGCCTGCAGCCAGCAGCTTCTGTCCCTGAATGATGCGGCTGGTGCTTCCAGGCAGGAAGGGAGGGCAGGTCCTCTCGGACAGTGCAGCAGAAGCCCCTGCTGAGCTCCTAGTCTACTGGCAACAGACCAGCAGCACTTGCCTCCTGGTGATCTCGCTGCTGTGGGGAATGCTTGTCCAAGTTGTGCTGGAAGAGACGTCTACACCACCCTTCCTGCTCTCCTTTCCATGGCTAGAGTACCGTTCATTGCTGCAGTCAGAAATGGTGCTCAGGAAAATGTAGCTGGGTAGAAATTACAGCCTTCCTGGTGCAAGAAAATGTCTCTGTTGGTCAGCTCCAAGGGGAAACCTTCCAGTCTTAAGCCATTGATTCATATCTAAGCCTGAGAAAAATCATGCTTTGTAAGAAAACATTTGAGGAATGTATTCCTCTACATTTTCCACAATGTTTAGAAATATGTCCTTGAAAAATGGCAACAACACAGCCTTCCCAAAAATGCAAACTGTGCAAAGTTTGAGTCTGGTAGAGATGTTTGAGTCAGTAAGTGACAAGAAGAGAGTGGGACCCAAGTGCCTTTGCTCCATCCCCAGTCTTTCTGCCAGATCCATGCAGAAGAGCCCTATGTGCCCACAGGGCAATACAAGAAGCTCAGCAGCCCCTTGGTAAGCCAAGACAATTGCTGGGGATTCAGGCCTGCAAACTCTTTCTGCTTCCTTTGTGTGAAAGCTTTAGGGACTGATACTGCTTTTATTGAAGTAAAACCTAAGACTCGCACTGTAACAGAAGGAGGCCCAAGGCCTATATTCACAGATGTATGAAAGGAAAGGGTTACAGAACTGGAACAGCCTTATTAACATCAATGCTGGTACTCAAGTCCTATAGGAATAATGTATATTTATAAATACTAAGATGACAGATTCTATAGGGCCCTTTGAAATTCTCAGCACATGTTTCTTGTAAGGGCTCAAAGAATGGGTTTTGGCTTGATTTTCATTTAATCCTGGGATTGCATATTACACTTTCTAGAACTGGTTGCTTCTAGGAGACCTCAGAGACTCCGAGTCATCTGTGACAGGTAAGCTACCTATAACGGCAATGTCAAAATCGCCTCTGGGTTTATTTGTTTCTTTATGCAATCATTTAACTTGAAATGAGCTCTTTTGGCAAGCTCAGGAAGAGCGAGATGGCTCTGTAGTAACAAGCAGATCTAACATCAGTTAAGCAACTGATTTCGAGAGATAGCAGTAGAGGTAGGCACATTGTGGGTTTATTATTCTCAGAGGAGTAGTGATTATTCTCAGATAAGCAGTGATTCAATGACATTATGAGCAGCTTTTTGCGGGGCACAGTTCAATTCAGAAGGTTGTACTTTCCCAGGCCCTCTTGCCCAGACTGAAGACAGACTTTGCACTGTCCCAGTTTTCTGGAAACAGACTGTAGGAACATTGCTCAACAGTGGTAAGGAAGACGTGCTAGGACAGCATTTTCACGAGACAATGAAATAATCTTGTGATTAGTTAGGAGGGGAAAAATCACATTCTTCAGTATCCAAAAGCAATGAGACTAGGGCTGTGGTTACATACCTCAGCTTGACCAGGCACACCAACACCACCCAATCACTCCCTAGTGTGCCAAGAGAAGGGAGTATTTTCCAAGCATATATATATGTACACACACACATACATAACGTATACATGTATCAGTGAAAGAAATTTATAATCAGGTAAAGTGCCCTAACCTAGGTCAGAGAGTCATTAAAATCAATTCCCCGCCCTATACTGATTTTGAGGCACACAACAGGCTTTAGAGATATGTGAGATATGTAGGAAGAGATTAGACAGGACTTGTCCTCATGATTGTGTTCAGGAACAAGTCAAGAATCAAGTATTCTTTGAGGACATAACCCTATTTTTCATCACTGCTGTTTATTATCTGTTCAGCTCATTGCTTAGGATCCAGCCCTACTTGGAGAGAAGAGTGCTGCCCTTCAGAGCTGGGTTTCCCTGCTGCTGTTCTGAATGGCTGAACAAACACGCTGAAGTTTTCAGCAAAGCACAGGTTGCTGAAATGCCAGCAATTGGCATGCACATCTTCAGAAACAAAGCTCAGCATGTCCCAAACCCTGGTAACACAGGTCCTGGAACAGAACAAATCCTCTCTCAGTCTGAACAAAGAAGTAACTATATTCCTTGCAACTCTGCTGTATTGCACTTCTGCTTTTTGGCCGTAATCCCTTCACAGGCCTCATTACAGCCCCATACCGATGGGTCGGCCCAGCGCCTCTGTGGCAGAGCTCTGGGCTGTATGTGGGCCAGCTCCAACTCTGCCTTACAGAGTTCCTTACACTGGTATGGCCGAATGGCTGCCTTGGTGTGCTTGGCTCTTGAGAAGGAAAGAGCTGCTTCATACGGACCACTCAGCCATGACTCTTCATGCCCAATTAAGAAATCAAAGAGGAGCTCTGTGCAGAGCTTGGCCACCATCAGGAAGCCTGAGCCATGGTGGGAAGCACTGAACCATGTTGCTGCCCAGTGTGGGAGCCTGCAGCAGCAGGGATCAAGGGGGCAGAGGGTCTCCAGTAAGACCCTGCCATGGCAGGGGCAGCCTGTGGTGCAGCTCTAGCAAGTGGCCTCAGGCTGGATGCTTTGGCTCCTTGTCCCATCCCTGCACCCCAAGGCAGCAGGGGTTGAACCGTTTTGCTGGAGGTAAGAATTCAGCAGTTACGTACCACAGTGAGGCCAGACACCTTTTATAAATCTGTTTCTCAGGATATCTCCCTCTCTCTCTCTCTGTGTTTTTCCCTTATTTTTTTTACATTTTATCTCCTCAATCCAAAGAAGTTAGCATGTCAAATGTCCCCTGTAGGGAGGGGGCATGCAGGGGCAGGGGGATCGCAGTGCCTGATGCCACTTGGAGGGGAAGCACCAGTGGGGGCGAGGGAGGAAGCACAACAAGCCATGCTCTGATGGGCCTCCTGATGCTGAAACATGATCAGAACAAACAAACAAAGTAAAAGCTGTAAAACTAAATTACTATTTTTATTTGCTTCCTTGTTGGTTTGTTTTCTCTCTTTCACTTCCTTGTCCCCAGCTGTGTGCTCCTCTAGAAAGCAGCCTCTTGGCATTGGTATTTGCTGGGCATGAAGCATGTGTGTATTACATCTATTTTAAGCACTCATCCTGAGAAACAGATTCATCTCTGTGAATCCCCAACACATTTTACAATGAGCTGTACTACTGGTACTAGTGTAGGAAAAGTGGAAATGGTATTTTCTGTAGTTTTTTAGTTTTGTCCTCTGGTCTGCTCAGTAGGCCAGTCAGGTTATTTTGTGCACTTGCGTTGTCACTGTAAACTGATAACATCAACCTTTGATATTCCAGTTATGACATGTAAAATATAGTCTCCCCAGCAACATTTTCCCTTTTACTGACAACCTTCTTTATAGAAAATAACAATTTATTTTCAAAATTCCTCTGAAAACATGAGTTTGAGCTGAAATCCTGGATGCATACACTCCAACATAACCAAACTCACATGGAAAAGCAAATATCCTGCAAAGCTATGTAGCTGGGGTGGGTTTATCCAGCTCCCCTGTGTCCCTCCACTATCTCTGCCTCAAGCTCTGAGAAGGCTTGGGTCAAATTCTGGTTCCATCTTTCTGGCTTGTGCTCATCTCCTATGCTATTTTTTTTCCTGTTTTCCTAGGCTGAGCAGGGTGCCAGCAGCAGAGGATTTGGCCTCCAGGATGCTTACAGCCTTCCCTCGAGGCCGGATCTCTGCGCAAGATGCACTTCTTCATAGCTTTTTCAGCCCTCTGCCTCCTCAGATCTATCAGGTTCCTAGTGGTAAGTTAACTCATGATTTTATCTCACCAAGAAAGAGGTACTGCACATGCTATTTATTATGAGTTTCTTCTGTACTTTGAAAGTCTCTGCCATTCACCCAAACATGTCTTTTCTGCCTGCCCTCCCTCCCTCCCCACTCCCGTATGCTCAAAGTTTACATCCCATTGCAAATTTGATAGCTTGTTTTTCTGTTTTCTTCCGCTTGACCACAGCGTTAATATTAGAAGGGGACCTGGGTGGGCTGCCACCATGGTACATTTACAAAGCGGAGGTGTATATGCTTTGACAGGTTTTCTCCCTTGGTCTGTAACCCCAGAGGCCTGGAGCTTTCCCTCGGCCTGGCTCACACTATGTATTCAGTGTAACTCACATGCTAGTCCCTCCTGATGTCCTGAATTCCCAGCTGCTCAGCATGATGTGCTAGCCCCAATTCGCTTGGACCACTCCTCCTGCTGCCTTTTGATGTTCAGAGAAAACAGCTGTTCCTTGTACCCTGTTGCACCAGTTCTCCCTCAGTTTTACCTGCTTTATTTTCTTTTTCCCTTGCTCCCTTCTCTTAAGAGCACAGCTGCATACACACAGAGCTATCTCTCCTGCCCTGAGCTGACAATAAATACGGGGTCTCTCAAGCTACAGGTTCTGTTCCTCACTAGGAAAAGCTTGCTCATTTTGGGCAACAGGCCAGAGAGCCCTTGCATTCCCCATTGCCTCCTGGGCACCTACACTACACTAGTGTAGTTCGGTGTTTTTTTTTAAGATGGGGCAATTAAGAAGAAGCCTTCTTGGACTGTGTTGTCAAGCTATTTGAAAACCTAATTTCTGGCTCCTGCGACACATCCCAAGTGAAGGAGCAGCCAGCTAGCATCTCTCCCAAACCGCTGCCCTTCAGAAGGTGCTCTCTGTGTGTATGTGCATGAGTGAGAGACATCTGCATTCCTTTTCTGTTCACCCAGCCACAGAGCACAAATCTACTTTGACACTTTTAGAAAAATGAAAAGATGGAATCTCGCAGGAGCCTGCCTGTGCCGGGGGGGTAGGAGGGGAGCATGCACAGCAGGAGGGAAGTTGACTTTTCTTTATACATATAGGGTTTTTTCCATGCAGAGTTTAAATTATGCCTGATAAAAGGAGTTTCGTGGATGTTTCAGCTCTTTCAAACCCTCCTGGCTTCCTCCCAATTAAATGAGGTTTGTCAAAGCCACAGGGCTCTGCTGCTGCCGGAGAGGCGGACAAGCACTTCCCGCAGTGACATCTCCAATCCCCAAGGGAGAAGATGAAAGTGTCAGTGCAGAGAGAGAGAGAGAGAGAAAAAAAAACAGGTACAGAGACAGACAGTGTGAGAGAAAGGGAGAGAGTGAGGAGAAATAGAAGGAATGAGAAAACAGATTGGCATAATGTGTCAATCTCTCTGACATGCTGCCAGAGAGGGGATAGATTCATTTCACCTGAGTTTATGCACTGTCCCATATTTATTATCCCCCATATTGCGGTGAGAAGTACCTTGTGGACAGGAAACCGCATGCCGTTATCATAGCAACGAATGTGTTGGGAACAGAATCAAAGTGCACAGGGCTGAAACAAGTACAGTATGATCATGCAAGACCATATTAATGAGTGACTCATTAAGCCTGTAAAAATTAGTAGGCAAGTCTGAATAATTTCCCATGTAGCCATCCCTATTGCCATAATCATGTAAGACATTTGTTCTCTTGTGTCACTTTGGCATCACACTATTTTGGAATTTAACTGTATCATTTTAAAATTCTTGTTGGTATGATAACACAGTGCACATTTTAAATATATGCTGTTCCCGCTTTCTTCTGGAGGATGCTGGCTATTAGTCCCCATCCTCTGAAGGAGAAAGTTAAAGCAGAAGGGCAAAGAATGAGGTGGAGATGAAAGGTGAAAAGAGGAGGGGGTTGATCCCAAGGTGTGTGAGAGAGTAAGAGGGAAACAACATTTGAAAACATAAAAGGTTCCCGTAAGAAATTATTTTCTTTTTTTATGAAATAATTGTATCCATAACTGTCATTTTTATAAGTTGCTATGACAAGCTGGAAGCTAGAGTATGTTTTTCAAGGGTCAGTTCTTGGGAAAAAATAATTGGGGAAATCAGTGTGTCGACGATAAGTACCCCTCCAAATAGCATGTGTCTGATTACTGAGGGGAATGCTAACGGCTAGAGGATGGCTGCTGCCCATAGGAAGGGGCAGAGAGAGCACGGGGCTCTCTGCTTCCTGGCGGTCAGCTCCTGCAGAGGGGAACAGGTTGCTGTTGCTTATACTTATCTGGATGCAAAGTGCTAGAAAAAAAGAGTAGCCCACGCTATAAGAGAGGAAGACCCTCTGTCTCCTGCGAGGGGCTGGTCCACAGATGGGCCTCTCCTACAGCTGCTCACTCCTGCACCTCTAGTGCTAGAAAGGGCTGGTAAGGCCCAGGTTCAAACCCCGCTCATGTCATTCTACACATGCCACCAGCACCTCTGGATATAGCAACAGAGGAGAGGAGCAGGGGATTCTCCAGCTTCCTTCCACTGTGGCTAGTAGCCTAAGGGGTGGCAGTGATGACCTTTTCTAAAACTGGAGCATTTGCTGTCCTTTTTCTGGGCTAAGCCGATCCTGAGACAATTATCTTTGTGAGGTGCAGCCCTGCACTAACGCATTTCTCATAAAACTTCAGTCTAACCCTTTGCCACCTGCTAAAGCAAAATGTTTTCTGTCCAATTAATCACTCCTGGAAGAACGATGAGATCCTTGAATCAAGAAAGCATGAGCTGTGATCTCAACTCAGTATCAGTCCTGAAGTGCAAAGGGTCTTCTGAGAAGGTATCTCACTCTGCTGTCAGACAGGCCAGACACAGTAACAATTGCAGCTTATTATTCTTAGTTATAGATTTAGTTTATTTTCCCTCTCTTTTGCCTTCGTGGGGTCGCAAGCAGGGCGGGTAAGCAGTGGGATTTGGGATTAGCACCAGTGCGCTCCCAAGAAAACATACTGCAAGAAGAGCTCTGGCCAAACAACCCAGACATACAGGCCAGGGAGGCCTGAGCTGGCACCTTAGATCCTATCCCCACGGGACTGATGTCCAGGCTCAGTATAGACCTTTCTCAGAGTTCAGGAGACATTCGACCCTGGGCATACCATCAGCATAGAAGTTAGTCATCAAGTCCAATTTGTTCTCTGTGAGGAGGATTGCATGTTGTGTGGAGGTGATCCTGGCTTTGACTAGGAGGGACTTGCTCCTTTTGGGTATGGCTGGTCTCCGGTTGTTACCTCCCCCCAGCAATCCAAAACCAGTGTGCTAGGTGGTGATGACACTGCACCGTTTCTCCCGCAACAGCCCACTATTCAGCTTTTCAGAGACAAGGAGGAGGAGGGAGGCTTGATGTTGACAGAGCACTGTCATTTTAATGCCTGTTGCATCTAAACTAATGCAAAGCAAGCGTAGGCAATGAGGAGGTTAAGGCTGCAAGCCATTCCCTCCGAAACCGTTTACTGTTAGGATTAGCCACCACTGGTAGATGTTATCACAGGGCACATATAAAGAAGAACTGGCTTTCATGGACATCTTGTTTGGGTTGGCTCGATTCCCTAGGTTCTTCTACATAGCTAAAAGGTTTATACAGTCACATTTTTTTACCTCTGTGCTTTGTCACCTCTGTATACAGCAAATGGATATCCTTCACTGCAAATCAGATACTGACACCTAGAAAGTGAAGTTCCCACCCTCACTTCACCTGGCCTAATCTCCACAGTGGTGGAAAGTCTGCTTGTGTAAATACTGACAGGATACTGAGGTTTTCTATTCTGTCATTAAGCCACCACCCTAGGAAAAAGCCATTGCAACATTACAGCAGATGTGTGCCAAGGGCACAGGCCTCTGGAGATGTTGCCCTGCTTAAGCCCTTCCCTGGGTGCTGGCCTGGAGCAGACATCATGCTGGCAGGTGCTGGGCCTTGCTTAGAAGCACAGGGTGAAGGGGAAGACAGGAAAAGAAGGAAGGTTTCCTTTGCTCCCTCCCCAGCTCATGCTCTTGCAAAAGCACAACTGGCACAAAGTTTGGCCCACATGACTTGTGGAAACAAAGTCCTACAGACATGGATCAAATGCTCTGATTCCCATTGATCTCAGGCCAGAGAATCTCTATAAAGGTCTTATTGTTCAGGGAGTTGAACTGCTCTTGGGGGGGAGTGCTGTTAATACCCTTCATGGAGGCAGACGCTATTGCATCAGAGGTTAGCAGATGTTTTTCTCTATTTTGCCAAATTGTAAGTTATATCTGAGGTTTCTTTAACTTCCATTTTCCCTTTAACACTCTTAAATGCAAATCTGAGAACATTTAGTTGTCTTGTTTGCTGTGAAAGACATCCAGACTGGAACTCCCATGTAGTCGTTTTCCATCCTCAGGTGCACTTCTGCCTTCACCCAGTTATCAGCAGAAAAGAGCAAATGGGGATGTAGTGATCAGATTTCTAAGGTACAAAAGTTAAAGCTAAGTTTGAGATTGTGACAGCAAGCAACCACGAGCCTAGGAACTCAATTAGCCTGAAAGACAACTATCTCATTATCTTTCCTAAAATGATATAAATACATAAGAATATAAAAATTTAAAATAAACTCTCTCTCTATTGACTGTCTAGATGACTGAATTTCACTGCTCAATTTCTTTAAACACCCACTTTAGTATTTATTTATTCTAAGCGTGAAGCAGCTACGATAATTAGACTGTCAGATTTGGTAAGTTAATGAGGAGTCACTGGAGTGGAAGGTTTTGCATTTGTGAGATTGCTGAAGGAGAGAAGCTCCGTGCCTTCGCTCTATCTCTTTTTTCTTTTTCTTTTTTTCTTCCTCCACTGGGTGGGAAGGAGAGAGCTTGGCAGTGCGTAGATCCATTTGAATCCTTTTGATTAGCGGGTTGCATTCCTACCACTGTTCTACCAAATAGTATTTTGCTGGTTGCTCCAAGAAAAAGAAAAAAGAAAAGAAACCGTAGATGAGATTTCTAGAGAAGGGTGCCTAGATTAAAGAAATAGTTTTCCAAAAAAAATCAGAAGGAATGGAGCTGTGAGAAATAGGATCCTGAATTAGTTTGTATTGTGGCTCATGTCACAGGAGAGCATTAGGAATGTAGCAGAGTGAGGGAAAAGGACCATTTTGCAGCTTTCTCTTTAACCTGATTCTTCCACAGGACAATCAGTGCTGACAGTTCCAGGAGTGACACTGCAACCTGAAATCTGTGACCTGTTTGTTTCTTACCGAAAAGGCCATCTCTCAGGAGGTTCAAGCAAGTTTTGGTAGAAAGCAGGGATGATTGACTAATTCTTGGGTAAGAATGTAGTTGCCACTGTCAAAGCTGCTGCCATCATCCTTAGCACATTAATCCCTTTGTATATTGAAGGTGGGAAAACAGAACTGATACCCAGGGCTGGATGACCACATCCGGGCTGAGGACAAAGTGGGGAATCTCATGTTCAAAGAGAAGAGATCAGCAAGCCAATGGCCCCCAGTGCACAATGCTCAGTGGTACTGTGGGAGGTTTGGGTTTGCTTCGTTGTATCCCCAAGCCTCAGAACAATGCCCTTTCCCCTGATGCCTCCCCAGTCAAAATATTGCTTCATTTCCCCATTGCTTAAACTGACCAAATTGCTTCATTCGCCTTTGTCCTTGTCGATGGGGTTCACATTTTATAGCTTGCTTGTTTTGATTTCACACACAATGGAACCTGAGCAGAGCTAGGCAAAGTCTCCTTAGCTCATAACATCCTTGGTTTTAATCAATCACATTTTTTAATATGACACACCTCAAAATGATGCTTCAGCATCAACATTTTTCATCTCCTTTTTGTTACAGAAGACCAGTGCTATTGAAAGAAATTACTGGAAAAATATCTTTTTATTATATCCTGTCTCTTTCTTTACTTTGTGCGTTTGTTAACAGCATGTGTCCAGTCGGTGTCACTGGCTGAGTCTGTGCTTGCAAGGCACACCTGGAAACTGATTTTGAGGCCAAATTAGTTTGACCGTCTTATTGTCTGCCAAGCTAAGAGGCAACCTAGCTGTGATAGCAGGGCAAACCTCAGCTACCCGTCTGTGCTTTCAAATTCATGTAGATGGCATGTACCTGCTACAGGATCAGGTCCCAGCACTCAGTGCCTGGTCTCACAGCTTCTCTCTACCCCATCTGCCCTTGTTAATGCAGACAACAGCAGGCAGACAGGACAGCCTTGAGTGCTTTCGAGAAGAACCTGACACTGCCAGCCCTGTGACCAGATTGCATTTTGGAGGCAGCCTGAATGCATTCGCTGCTGACCTGCTCAGCTAAGTGCAGACAGGGTGGCTGTTCCCTCTCTGTGATCAGCGAGGAACTAATCCTGCTGAAAAAGCTGTTGTCAGTTCCACTAAAGCTACTGGGACAACGTACTTGAGGAAGGCACTCATGCTTCAGTGTTCAATGAGCTTGGATTTGGCCAGTTTTAACTGATTTTGAGAGTATTTAACAAATACATAATTTAAAATAGTGAAACCGTGAAAATAGTAGGAGATACTTTTAAACATTCTCTTTTTTTTTTTTTTTAATATTAACCTGGCCTCGAAGTGATTGTGTCCCTTTTTTTAAGCTGCTTACAAAATATACTAAACAAGCTTAAATGTCAACTCAAGTTTTCTTCTGCACTTCATTACAGGAAAACATTCTATAAGTGACGGTGTTTGTATTATTAATACTCTTTTTAAAAAAGGCCTATGGATTCAGACATGCAAGCAAGGTTAAAATGAAACAGTAATTATTTTTGTCATTTTAATAGACTACCAATGGAAAGCAGGGGGTTCTGTATGCTTTTTCAAATCTAATCAGAGATAGATAGGCATCTAAAGCACAACAGCCTCATGCTGGCACATGAGAGAATGGAATTTCCTGGGAACATAATGAAACTGGCCAGCCTTCCTTCATTGGCCAACCTGAGTTAAGTTACAAAAATAGACAGAACCAAAAAACTAAACATACCAGACTCAATCATGAATCCATGGGCCCTGAGCGACGCAGTAAGGGATAAAACATCACAGGCTCCTCCTTGTTCTCCTTCTGGTTTCAAGAAAGGGAGAGATACTGCCAGGTGTCTATCCCAGGGTGATACACACTCCATGCCAGCACTCCATCCATTTTCTACCCTATTCCACCTCTTTCCCTCTACCTGCTGAGGAGGAACATATGGATCATTGGAATCTGCTTCTGTTCTCATGCTACCTCTCAAAATGCAGATAAATAATGCGGTGCCTCTCTACATGCTACTGTACTAGCTAAGTGTAGTTGAATCTACAGGAAAATTAGAGCTTGTTTTAAACTAACTGTTAACAAGCAAAGTAACTGAAGTCACTAGCCCCGCAAATATTTGTAATTAGGATTTATTTTTCCTTTTGATTCAGGACTTAGGCCATGGATTTTTATCCTAACAGAATTCCTTTGCAACAGAGGCAGATTCTACCCTCCATTACACCAAGGACCTTTGAAATAACTCTTGATATTGATGTAATGAAGCAAAATCTTTGAGAGTATAAAACAAGGGCAAAGTTTGGTCAGGGGATGTGCATGTATTTTAAAAAATCACCTTTCAGTAGAAGAGAATGAAATTGTGCAGATGTCTTGCCTTTTGTTTTTCAGAAAGCAATGTCAGAAAGATTGACTTGGCAACGAAGATGTAACAGCACAGTCTGGACACTGGACTTGCAGAATAAACTCAGCCATGTGTCACTTAATAGAGAGGTCCCTGGACCAGAAGATCGATGTACAAACAGGACAGATGGGGACTGACAATTGAAAGAATGTAGAGGCTGATCCAAGGCTTACAGAGACCTGTCATTCCTGGGGTTTGCCTACAATCTCCTTCAACAAAAGAGCTCCTAAGGGAAGGAGGGGATTAGTCAAAAGTTGGGTGAAGTCTCCAGGGAAGATGGTTTCTTGGATAAAGTTGTCAACAAAAGGAATTGTTTAAGACTATTTGTTATAATTTCCTAGAGGGAGCTTCTGCCATTACTAACAGGATTACCAGCATACTGGTTCCACACCAGCAGAGCATTAGACATGCGCATTGCAGGCTGGTTGCTTAGAGCTGGATACAGGGGTCTTCTTATACTGGGTCACAAATTCGTGCAGGTGTTGATGAGCAGAGGGGAGATGGCAAAGAATTAAGATGCAGCCGAACACGGGCCATTTTTGGTCCAGCTGTTGCAGAGAGTCCAGGCTCATTAATGACTTACCAGGGTGTTTTAATCTCCGTGATCTCAGGGCTGCTGAAAGACTATGAGAAGGAAAGCTAATCTGAGGTGAATGGTGATCAGGATAGATGGGGCAATCAGAGAGCTCTTTCCCAACTACAGTCACTGTGAAATTTCTCATAGAATTCTTCCTGGAAGATTCGGTAATGCAAGTAACTTACTGTGTTCATGCACTAGTCCACTTGGTTTCAGGTATCTGCAATACCTTTTCTCAGCTCTGGGACATCAGAAACCAGAAACCTTGGTGTAATCTCACAGCAGATCTGGGAAGAAAAGGAAGACAGATAAATCATTAAGGTGCAGGCATGCAAACCTTGAATACTACTTATTCATCTGAGTAGTGTCACTGGCATGACTGGGAGAACTTCTCTGAGCAAGAATTATGCAGAGCATTGAGGCATTGGAACAAAACCAGTCATGGAGCTATGGAGAAACACCAGAGAAATGGGTGGCAGCTATTGAAAGAGCTGGAAGGTTACATATTAGTGTAAGGGAGCTGCATCTCCAGCCCTACCCCAGTCCCTTGTTTGCTAACCAAACACTGCCGATCTGGGCAGGAAGCAGCACAACTGTTTATGTTCCCCTTTGCCCTTGCTATAGACATAACTGCAGGAATGTATAGATTAGCTACATAAAAGAGCGCGCAGACTATCTGCAGACTATCTGCTCAGTTAAGAGGACAAGAGGTATTCCTTATGCTATGTGACAGTCCTTAAAGTTCTTTGTCTTGATGAAAAGGCAAGCTATGTCCCAAAAGTGTTTCCACCTCTAGATTACGTGGACCCCAAACAGCACACACTCTCAAAGTGAGTGTGAATACCTGACATCCCTTTGCAATACTGAACAGAAATTTGTCAATATTAGGACCTTCTGCCTTTCATTTGCTCTGCGATGAATCTGGAATAATAAATATTACAGTGACCTCACAGCAGTATAAGCAAGATCAGACTAGAGTATCCTATAGAGTTCTACTTAGGCATGTACCTCTGTGTCAGCTTCCCATGTGCAGGTTTATTTATGGAGAGAAGGGCACTTGGAATCTTTTTAGGAGAAAACAAATAGTTCTTAAGCACACTGGCACTGGCTGTTGCATTGCAAAAGCTTCTAAGAACTGGTACAAATAAGAAGCTTTTCTAGGGTGAATGGCTGGCTGCGTAGGTAGAAGATAGCTCTCCACTCCTGAGTTATGCTGCACTGTCATACGCATGTTCAGAGCAGCTGTAGATGATGCCCAAGTTGGGACAGGGGTGTTCTGCACCCCTTTTGCACTCTTGGAGGTGGCTGGACTAAAAGCAGTGAAGTAGTAGGATCTCTAATGCTTGCCATGGGATGGTTATGGCTGGATGTCTGCTCCTAATTCCAGCCACTAAATGCTCAAGATATGTTAAATGAAAGGATCTGTTATGCATGGGCAGTGAGGGATCTAATGATGGGAACTGAATCACTTTCCTCATGATGTCTATCCAGAAGATCAGTTGTAAATTTCTTCTGCCCTGGAGCAGCAGAGAGAATGACTTTGCACAACTCTTTTGCACAGCTGCTACACCATAATGGCCAAAGCTCTTATGCTAAATTGCCAAAGGGTCAAATGATACCTTCTAGCTCTGTATCTGAAGGGATGGAAAGCCAGGAAGACCCTGGCAAAAGGATGTGGTGCACCCCAGCACTCTTCTGTTCATTAACTCAACATTGGAGGCCAAATGCCCTAAAAATAACAGATCAGAGAGAGAAATTGCCCCAGAACCACTCCTCTGCCAAACTAACTGGAGTATTGTTTACATCAGAAGTACTGATGTCAGTAGATTTTCCATCCCCTGGCCTGCACAATCTCAGCTGCAGAACCTTTCAGGGAAAACGGATGTAGTGTTGTAGTGAGTCAGGAAGAGTAGGTAACAAGAAACACATCTGAATTCATATATACCAAGTTAGTGCCATCCAAAAAGGCGGTCTTGCTTCCCCCATTTCCCTCCCTGCTTCAAACTTCACAGTCTTTCACTCTCTGGCACTTTTCGAAGCCCTTGATGAGCTGATTTAACTCACTAAACAGATGGAAAACTATTACCTCTTTTGCTGAGTTAGTTTTTCATTGCTTTAGTGAGCTGCATCAGATTATGAAGGGGTCAGAGAAGTACTAAACTTCATGCATGGCTGAGTGTGGAGTGGGAAAGGAGGAGCAGGAAAAACTCATGAAGTTCCGATTCTCTATCTCCAACCTGCTCACATCTAGTTCGTGTGGGTGGTCATACCCTGTCACATCTGGATGTTTGATGTTCTCTTTTGAGGTAATAACTGAATAGGTACTGGTAAGTAAGTGCTCAATACTGCTGTCATGTGTGTGGGCCCGTCTCAAATCTAGGTGTTTGCTGTTGAAGACCTCACAAAAAATCCCAGACATTGGCAGAGAGGTGCAGGACTGACCTTTCCTTTTTTTTCCGGAAAACTTTCTCTTGGCAGGGCTAGGACGCCTTGGTAAAGCAGATGAGAGTTTATGAAGTAAATGAAGATCATTGTGCTCGAGGGTCATCAAACTGTTTTTTCTCACCACCTGATAAAAAATTAAAAACAAATCTGAGATTTTGGAGAAATCTTTTAACATCCTCTTTTACGTAAAGAGAGTTTAACAGCAGACTTAAATATTTGCTTTAAAAACATCTTGAAGTAAATTAAGTAACTCCTTTCCCAGGCCAAGTTTCTGTTTTACTTCAGCCCAGAGACAGTTTGTTGGCCAAATTACATATCCCCGAGAAAAAATCCAAGGGCTTCCATACTTGCAGACCCCTGTCTGTAATGGCGCAAGCGGGCAATGCTTTTTAAAGGGGAGGAAAAAGCACCAGAAAAATCCCCTTCACAAGCCACAACTGCATTTGGGGAGCCCAGATGAAAGCCCTGATGTGGGTCATGTGACAGGTGTCACTTCAGTAATGATATTGGGGCAAAGATAAAAGTCCTCACCGACTGGTCATGTGACACTGCTTCATTACTGGCACAGCAGGTGGTCGGAGAGTCTCAATGCCTTTATTTTTTTATTATTTTTTAATTTTTTTTTATTCTGTGATAATGAGAAAATGTTTAAACTTCCATCCCTGTGTTTAAACACTTCTTCATGCTGACAGCAGCAGGAGATCCCTTGATCAGCTGTCAGATGGGAAAGTGCAATTTTTCTGGAAAGTAAACAGCATGTTTGCCAGTTGGAAGTCATTTTCTGTTTGTTGGGACCGCTAGTCATGGCGTGATGGAGCCATGTCACAGCATCTGACAACTCAGGAGCGGGGAATAGAAAACAGGCTGAGAAATGGGTTTTACACTCTGCCTCTGATAACAGGAGCTTGAGATTTTTGACACTTTGCTATTGTTATTGTGGGGAAAAAAACCCACCACTTATGGATTGTTTATGGAACTTATAAAGCAGTGGCTCAGTGTCAATGTGAATACATGGTACCTTCTAAAAGAAGCTCCTGCATTTTAATAGAAACCTTCCTAGCAGAAAAACAAAAGGGACACACAAAGGAACTGAGTGGGTGTGGAGACATGTGGGTGTGAAGGTGGCCAGATCTCATTCCCAGCTAAAAAGAAAAAACATTTTTAAAGTCTCCTTATCATTATATTAGAAAACTTTTCATGGCTCTGATGACCCATAGTCCTGGAGAACCCACTGGGAGTTTCAGGTGAGACAAGGAAGGCAAATGTGGTCACCGGGTCATGCCAGAGAACTCAAGCCCATTCTGGGATGGCTAAGGCCTGGCTGAAACCAGAGCTCTTACGGTCTCCTTCGGAAGTACCCTGGAACCCAAATAAGTTCACTCTAAATGCTAACCACATTTTTTTCTTTTCCTATTAGGCAAATACCTTCTCAAAGTCAATTCCCATAGAGAACAAGAGATACAGATATAATGCACATAATTTTAATTAAAATTAAGGTTTGAATGTGCATATGCAGAGGCATACACAGCATTTTTCCTATGCAGACATAGACAACATCTTATATGCAGAATCAACAAATCAACCTGATTTCAACACTTGGAAAGTTAATTACTCAGAGGATGGCTTGGATTGTGTATTAGATATTTGCAGCAATTATGTTTCATGGAGTCCTTGGTAGTCTCCCAACCAACACTTTCCTCTGCTGGCTGCACTGCAGCCTTCTCCCTCTGCCTAATGATCCCCATTACAAGCTTCCTGCCTATTACACTTCGTGAAGTCTTGGCTCATTAAATCGAAGTTTCAGTGCCCAGTTGGTATCTCATTTGCACCAGGAAAGACCTAGAGCTGGTGCTTTGGTTTCAGCTCCACACTCTTGAGTGACGCAGGGCTCTGTGGAGGCGGGTGGAGCTGGGGAGGCCACTGCCTGCCTCCTGCCCCACACAGCTGCAATTAGGGGCAGGGCTGGACCATCAGCAAAAATGATCCCAAGCAAAAAGATCAAATCAGAAGCTGGCCCTTTGTTAGCAGTCATTAAAAAACATTGCAGTTTTAATAGGAGCTTATTCAATTAGCAGACTAACAGGCTCCATCAGATAAGCTGGGGATTTCCCTGGGAATCTGAGTCACATATTGCCGAAGCCACTCTGCACCCTATGGTTAACCCTCTCTGTGCAGAACCAGAATGAAGAGGACAAATCCCAGGAAAAGATTTCGTTTGGGATTCTTACAGGGGAATGAAAAGCCCTCCACTGAGCCTCAAAGCCTCCAGAGGTGCCAGTGCTGAGTGTGAGTCACACACGCTGGAAGGACCCAGGAGGATCATGGCACCAAACTGTAGCTGCTGCAGACAGGAGACTTGCCTGATCTCCGATAAACATGCTGACATTTGGCAGCCTGACAGCTTCACAGTCCCATAAGAGGCTTCCTAATTAGAGCCTGGGTGAGAAATAATCCACAACTTGAAGTTTGTCTCTAGCTTCCTTGCTGTACATTTTTTTCCCTCCCTTTTTGTGCCTTTTCTCCCTTTTCAGTGTTTTCTCTCACACATTCTCAATACATCCCTTCCCCGCAGGCAGAAGCTGTTTGAAACACCAAGCAGGAGAAAGGGTCATTTTTGCCTGTCCTCTCAGCTCAGAACAGCTCCTAGCAAAAGCACCCTTCTTGCATTCCAGCATTGCCCTTGAAGGAGACGGGGAGATAAGGCAGGGGAAAGGACAGTACATGGTGAAGTTTATAATAAGACAGTCTGGAAGAAAAACAGACCAGTCCCATTCATTCCCAGTCAAACAAGTAGGGCAAAACTAGTGCTCCCAGCAGCAGGAGAATGGAGACTCTAGGTCTGGATCCAGCCCTGAATTTTGCTTTCCTCTACAGCAAGCTGGCCCTGAACAGCACATCAACATCCTGAGTCTTCAGGGTCAGCCAGGGTCTGAATTTAGCATTGCCTTCAAGATGTAGAGTAATGTGATGCTGCTGTATCATAGCAAGATGTTGATCCAGATGGTCATAAGATGAAATATATTTTTTTTTAGAGATATGTACTGTTAAAGAGCCAGGTCTTTTAAAGCCAAATCATATTCCACCCATTTAACCCCATCACATGCATATTCTCTGAATAGTTCCAGGAAAGGTCTTCAAATGCAATAGCCTCTGAATTTGAGATTATATCAACAAGCAACACCTGCTAAGACAAGTATAACTCTTTTACTGTATTTGTTTCCTAGAGGGCTATTTGCTGATAGTGGGATTGACTGTTCTCTATTTAATACCCCAGAGTCTTTTCCAGGGTAATGAGACAGCTAGCAAAGACAATAGCTACTGTATACTCTGCAATAGCTTGGATACAAATAGAAACATCAGAATCCACTTTATGTTAGAGAGTTGTTCCCCTTCACCATCCTCCTCTGTGAACACCTTATTTCCTGGATAGTCACCAGAAACAGGCAGAAACTTGGGATTCTCCAGTCTTGGCCATACATTACATTGGACAGCTCTGTGCGCTACCACCGTTCAGCAGGATCCCAGATGATGACATGGGACCAATACCTACAGATGTCTAACCATTAGCTGTCTCCAGAGGAAAACAATTTCATTCAAAATATGGAGTTGAAGCTATTTCCAGAATGAACATATTTATTGCTGAGATATACTGGAAGACCTCCATCTACCATCTCTAGAATTGAATATGAGTCTTATCCAGAGGACTGGGGGTCCTTAGAGAGTGTACTTTTTTGAGGTTTCACTTTGGGGGCTTTATTTTGATTGTTGACACCCAAGTGTTTCACGTGCTGCAGATGTCTATGTATTGTGTAGCTATGAGAAAAACATGTGGACCTACACCTCTGTACTGGGGAGAACGACCCTGCATTAGGACTGGAAAGGTCACATCATCCTCAACTGTAATGCCTCTACTGCTAAGATACTGAGGCTGAGAAAGTTGTTATTGAACTGATATTTCCAACAAACAGATGTCTATGAAGTAAGCAGAGCTGTTCCCCAAGAGTATAAGAGTAACAAATTCCCTGAATAGACTGCAGCTGTGTGTTTTCTACCATCCCTCTCCATAAACTGGAGTATGGATTAGTACACACTATTTATAGAGGCCAGCCCCCTCACTTGCTTAGAGCACCCCTGAAGCTGAGAGAGATGTAGCTGCATTCGTAGCCAGACACCACCTCCAGGGCCCATGTAGCATCATATCAAAATTTTGCCTTTCAGCATAGTAGAAACCTCAGAAAAAATTAGAGGTTGTTCTGGACCTAAAATATCTGGCTCCATCCCTGCCCTGTTTTTGTTTTGCATGATAAATGAGTACAGACATGAAGGAGGAGGAGAGCACAGACATGGGTAAAGCTCTTCTGGAGGACTGACTGCAGAGGCAATGAGGCAGAGCTGGCTCTGGGTGACTCGCTCCTCAGGTATCTGCGTTCCCTGTCATTGCAAAGTGAGCACAAACGTCAGAAGAGCAGCATTTCACACACATGCATGTTTGATATAAATAATTTTTAAAATTCAGGTGGATCAGATGCCATGAACAGGTACAATACCACAAGAGAGAAGAAAAATACTGATTCTTCTAATTTAAACTCCGTTTTTTCAGGGCTTAGAATTTCAGTCATTTAAATCCATTTTAGACTAAGTCTTACAAATAAAAGTTAGCAGCCTGGAGGAATTAATTTTTTTATTATTTTATTTTAAGGGATTAACTCAAGCTGATAGATTCAGAGCATTTTTTAAGTTTGTTGGTTTCAGATGTTTAAAAAGAAATTTAAAATAAACAAACAAAATCCAGTTGAAAATTTGGCAAGGGCTGAATCCTTTGGGCAAAATTTTCCCAGGAGAAGCATAGATCTCTGATAAGCAACAGAGGAGATGCTGTATTTCACAGCTGCAATGCAGATCTGTGGCCTCTCCAGAGACTCCCACACACTAAACAGGGATTTCTTTCGTTTAAATGCCAGATCCACTTTGGTCCCAGTGAAACTCCAGAAGGGCATTATCTAGGAAAATGGGGCACGTTTAATCCACTTTATCATTAATGCAAGAATAGTCTCAATATTTGTGAAAATCACAACCATGTGTTACGAAAGGTCCTTCTTATCTTGAGTAGATTAGACTCTACTCGCCAGCCTCCCCTAGGCAGTTGGGCCATAGTTTGTTTGTAACGTCTCTAGTTATGATATACAGGTCTTTCTGGGTTTGTGATGAAGCAAGCATGAGCTAGACCGCTGGCCTAACTGGACGCCTCCCTGAAGGATGTGCTGAAAAGTTTAGTTTGGTGACTAAGGCTGGAAGTGCCACAGGTGCCAAAGAAAAATAACTGCTCTGAGCAACACAGTCTGACTTTGGCTTTGACGTTCTCATCAGGAATGGTTGTTGCATTTTCTTTGCAGAACCTTCTCTGCTACTGAAATCTCAGGCCATTTGACATTTTGACTGGATTTCAAATAAAAAGGATGAAAAGCTTTTACGCCACTGAACGAGGCTCTTGAGTTTATCACCATGTGACAGTACTGCCATCCCCACTATGAAGTCTGGGAACAATTCTTGTGAACTAAACACAATGCTGTTGCACAGGTGTCCTCCTAGGCAAGTAAGCAGTCACCATGCTGATGCTGGTGAGCTGTGCAGTTGGTGAAAGCTGCAAGACAAACCACACCATGCTTTGCTGGGTAGGTGCTGAAGGCTTCTCCTGTGATTAGCTGTCTGTTCTGTACAAAAACCTCTCAGAAGCCATTCAGATGGACAGACCTGAAAGATTTAATTCAGTTGAAAGAAGGCTGTCTGCAAGAGACCTGGGAGCAGGGATGCTGAGTATCCCACTGTGGATCTTGTGCAGAAAGAGCTGGGAGGCAAGCTTGGAGATAGCTGTGAGGCCCCAAGCTTGGCACCACGCTTGAGGCTCCTGCCAGCAGAAAAGCGAGGCTGCCTCAGGGGCTGAGTGAGGAGGCAATCTGAGAACCATAAACCGTTGAAGGTGACAGAGAGAAACCCAGCAAAGCAGCCGTCCAGCCAGGAGAGAAAGGACCGTTATCATCTGTGTGTGATGAAGGAAGGCATACAGGTCGCTAGCTGTCCGGTGTTTTCACAGGGAGCTACCTGTATGTGCCAGACTGCGCCACAGCCCCTGCTGGGGCAGATTCTGCTCGATTTAGCGCAAGTGAGGAAAAAACGGCCAGGCCCGGGGGGAAGTGTGCTGTGAGCAGTGAGAGCTGGATACTCCATGCCAGAAAGTGCCTGAGGCAACTGTGGAGATGTCCCCGAAGGAGCTACCCTGGGGCCCTGGCCTCGGAGGAAACATCCCCTGAATATGATCCCCTCTTGTTCTGCCCCTTCACAGCAGGCACTGCTATGCAGAGTTCCCTTCAGTTTTCACGAGGGAGGGAGAGAGGGAGCAAGGGAGTATATAGCCTCATCTCACAGACTTCCACCCACTTCCTTTGTGGCTCTGGCTGAAGTTTAGGAGGGAAGTGGAGCAGAGAAGCTCATCTCCAGTCGTGGGTGTCTGGGCAATGCCTGTTTCAGTGAGGAGTGGAGTGCTTCTGCAAGCCACGCACCCTTCAGAAGGAACAGCTGTAACATCCTCTTCAGTTGTACCTGGGGTCTCTGCTTCCTTCAGGCGGATCCTCCATCTGACACTGCAAGGAAAGGCAAGCCTTGGGCAGATGTTTGAACCCCCCAGCATGATCACCACATTTACCAAGCATCTGAAATGGTTTCAAGGGTCTGAAGATATCTTCCATTGCTAGTGTGATTACAGCTCTAATGAGATTTGAAGCAAGGCATTTCTTCTAAACAATGGTGCTATCTCACTCTAACCCATTTAGATGATAATCTGCTCTTCCAGATATTAATATTTTTCATATTAATGTAGATCCTTTTATCCCTGTAGCTTAGCACTGGGTTCTGATTTATTAATAGCTGGTTCCCTCTGGACTAGGGGAGCAGGATGCTGTGTTGTGATGAACTTAATCACTCACTGCTCCCCATTAGTAAATCACAGACTAGCGCTTCAAATTTGCAGAGAGAATTGGGTTGACTTTCCCTCATTCCTTGAAGCATCTTAGTCTTGTTGTGCAAAACTACCTGCTAACAATCTGTCTTAAACGAGCCAACTGCTCTAATACTGGTTCAGCCCACTCGACTGAACTTTTAAATGCATTTCAGGGAGCAAGCAAAAGAGCATAGTTAACAGATTGCACTGGCTTTTCCTATCAAATTGTGCCAGGGCACTTTTCTGGAGGCACCAGCAATATAACGTCCAGCAGAATTAATGTATTTATTATTTTAGAAGAGCTCATGTTTTTTTAATGTCTCCCGGTTTGAAGGAAGGGTTGAAAGTAAGGGCAGCCTATTTGCATTGTGAATAAAGTTATCTGCCTCCTCCACTCCGCCCCCGTCCCGTCCCGTCCCCCCCCCGGAATATGCAGAAATAAATGCCTTCTAATGAACCCTGGGGGGCTGAAGCTTTGATATGGATCTTGCCGGGAGTACAGTGGTTGGGAGAAGTTCTGCCAGACTGAAACCCAGCATGGCGTGGGGGGTAGGCAGTCTTCCTCAGAGTGCGAGAGAAGGGAAATTGGATTATCTTGCTAGCAGTTGGTGTTTTTCTGTCTGCAAGAACTTACAGATGAGAGGCCCCAGTTGGGAAGTTAAATTCAGCCCTCTGCAAACAGTAGTGGGGTTTTTTCCTCATCTAAATAAAAGAGGTGATCCTGTCCAAGTTCTGGCAACTTTCTTCTCTTGCTCTGGCGGGGTGCAGGGCAGGTGGGTAGAGAAGCAAAACTGCAAGATTTGAATTTATTTTGGTGGCTGCTGAAAGTGTTGAGTATGTGTGGCCATGTGTTTGTAAACACAGATTACTCTTTGAATGTGACATCTGGCTTTCAAGGAGCTCCCACAGCAGGCAGAGTCACAGCAGTACACACTTCAGTTCCCTCAGACAAATCTATTGTAGGACATTTTTGCAGTTTACAGCACATCGAATAAGCTCAAAAAACAACAAATGCGGCTGAAGCCCCTTAATAGAGAAAATCTGGTTAAATGGGTTGTTCTGGGAACAAATTGTTGAATAAAAAGAACACTCTGGCAATGGGAAAGTTTTCTGCGTTGCCAAGAGGTTCCATAAAAAGACCATTTTATAGTGTTAACCCATTCCCTATAGAAGCCAGAGCATACCGCAGAGGATCACATGCTGCCTGGGAAGCAGCAGCACAGAGATGAAATACAGCAGCCATTGACAGAAAGGGTGTGCAGCATCCAGGGTGGCTGCTCTCGCTCCCTGGGCAATGGCTGGTGCAGGACAGTGCTGTGGGGATTCCACTGAAGACAACAGACCAAGCAGCTCTTCCCTTAGGGTGCAGACAGACAGCTTCCTAACAGAGAGCAATATCAGGAGTATTGAGCAAGCTCCCTGGCACACAGGATGTGCCAAGGAAGGAGCAAAGGGAATTGCTAGATTTTTTTTTATGCTCTCAGAGAAAGATAGAGAAAAAACAATTCTGCAAGAGGGTTAGGATAGACAGGAAGGAACCAAGACATAAAGTGCCACTGTTGTTTTTCAGTATCAGGATGCCACACCAGTAAGTTTCACAAGGTTCCAGCATCCTTATGCATCAACTGCTGAGCCCCAGTAGCATCATTTTGGGATGATTTGCCCTGATTACTCGAGAACTACTGCAGCTTTTTTGAGAAAGGCATTTGTCCTCCTACTCCCTTCTGTGCAAACTTCAGGCCAGCCCTGACACCAAGGAGAGCACTCTGGGCAAGCTCTGGTATCAGGCTATGGTTGCATTTTTGACAACAACGTTGCTTACATCAGTTTAAACAATCCTGCTCCATTTCCACTCCCCACTGCTTCCTTGCCCATCCCCTGCACAATCAGCTATGCCAGCATGCTGTCTGTGTAGCACATGGCAAATGAGACCAGAGAACTGATCCAGATAAAAAACAACCTGAGGAAAAAAAAAAAAGTTTATTTTTCAGCTGGATTGGTTCCTGCTCTGGGTCACTGCACAGCAGGGTGACTCAGGGATGAGAGCAAGGACCAGGGTGTGTAAGCTGTCGGTCAGTAAAAGTCCCCACCACCACAACCCCTTTCTATCCCTCTACATGGTAGTTTAGACTTCATTTTCTGTAGGGCCTTTACTTTCACCCCAAGTTCAGATTTCTCCACAGAGATGTGATCCAACCTACAACAAGAGCTTGAGACCCCACAGAATAGCCTTGGAGTGTCAGTCTACATCTCACAGTGCAGCTTGCTCCAAGGATCCTCAAGATCCCCAAAAATTTAAATTTAGATAACTTTTAAAGGTTCCTTCCAACACAAACTATTCTATGATTCTATCTCCTGCAAATAGACTTGTCTATGTATGTGCTACCATCCAGCACCATTGAGTGAGAGTAAATCCAGTCACAGGAACAACAGAACTGTGTGATTAGCATGCTGCACACTCCATACTTAGCTCTTTCCTTCTCAGCATGTTTTCTGGTCGCAGGGATGTAGCTACTCTGCTCCTGGCTCTGGGATTAGTGACTTTTGGGCAGACAGCGTAGGGCTCTGCCCCATGCTCCACCCCAGGCTGAAAACACACTGGCAAACCTCACGAGGCAGCCTCTCACTGGGCTGCATGAGGCTTGTCTGCCTTGTATTGAAAGTGGGCTAGTTTTAGCACCAATTGCTTCAGTACCAAAAGGTGTCATGGAATTTTAATGACCACAAATGGCCACAACTTCTGGTTTATGTCTAATCTGAGACTCCCACCCCCAAAGCACCACTACAGCAGGACCATGCTCCCCTTGCAACATACCAGGGAGAGAGCAGACTCAGGTGAGTTAGTGTTGGTGGTTCCACACCTCTGGTATCTGCTGCTTAGCCTAGATTTTCCTTACCTAATACAGAACGTGTTAACTATATGTAAATATAACGGAGTCAGGCAACACAAAGATGTAGGTGAATGTTGAGTAAAATACTTTTGACCCACCTCCTCTAAAACATTCTAAATCCATGTCCTCAGTGTCTCTGAGACACATATTAGCTGGAATACCTTGTTTTTGTACTGGATGATTAGATTCCCACAGTTGTCCACAGGTGAAGGAAACATGCCCAGATATAGTTCATAGCAACTGTGCAAATTCATTGTAAGTAGTGGCCAGATGTTGACAAGAAGAGACTGAAGAAAAGTGCATGCTATTTTCTCATTTAAGTATATAGGAAAATGGATCCTCCTATCCAGCTGTGAGCCTTTCCAGAATACATCCCGGAGTATAGCTGACAGATGTGCCTCCCACAGCCCATAGGGTTTGATGCCGTTCCAGGCATACTTCATGGGGAGTATTCCATTCAAAATAATTATCAACTTGAATAGAGTAAGTACCTATCTATGCAAAACCCACTTTGGCTGCTGCCTGGGAATAGATTACAATGCACATTTGGCTATTGTGTGCATGCCTGTAAATTTTAAAGTGCTAGGTGAGATCTCTTGAGTCTGGAGAGCATCAGAGGATCTTGAGAGCACTAATGAAATATGGAACTCAAATCTCTCTACTTCTTTCTCCCAAAGGAGTCCTAGACTGTATTCAGTAAAAGTCACCACAGCTTCAGTAACTCCTAATAAATCTTAGGCTAGCTTCGGATTTGGGGAACCCACACAGGAAAAACCTGCTCCCAAACTCTCATCTCCCATTTTGGTTACATTAATTTCTCCTTGTGGTCTTTCTCTGACATCCATAATGCTCCACCTCCAGTCCAGAGATCAGAGTAGTGCAGATCTGACTCCCACAGCACTGCTGCCACATTGCTCTCTCTCAGTCTCCCCCCTGTGGCACCTTTTCCATGACACCTTGTAGCAGGGCCTTCAAGCTCTTGTAGTAGGGACTTCAAGCTCCTCTCTAACCCTGCTCTTTTTTATTCACCCACCAGATTTTCTGTTACACTGCCAATAGGATGCAGCTACCCACTTTGCTCCTCCAGTGCTAACTACTTCTTTTGCTCACTGGCCTGCATTTCCGGCAACTACCTTCTGATTTCCATCTGCAGAGCTGGCCTGCCTCTCAAGGTCTGCACAATACCACATCATTTAAACCCCTCCTGGATACCAATATCCTTTCCAGTGACCATAATAATCTGCCTAAATTAGTCCCAGGCTTCTCCATGGGTTTTCCTTAAGGGAACCAGGACATTGGCTTTTGAGGTGCATCTCAGTTTTAAAGACCCTGAAGGCAGATGAGACAACCTTATGTGTAGTTTAAGCCCACAACAGACTCACTGAAGACACAGTAGGTTAGAAAAGTCCCTGCTGTGGCCTGAACACGCAGTCAGCTGAGGTGCGAATATAGATTCCCCACATGTGATTAAGGTCTGCAGTCTGGGCCACAAAGTTTCGAGACTTAGGCTGCAGTTTGATTATAAAATAAATCTGACTTTGTGGTTCCCAGTATTAGATGAAAAATGCCACAGCCATACAACATGATGCATGGATCCAGCATAAAATCACTCCACCAATTTAAACACATTTATAAAATTTAAACAAGTCATTTTTACATGTCAAAGCATTGCAGTAGACTGGATGCAATCTGCATCGGGGTGGGCTGGGGCAGCCAGGATGAATGGGGCTGCCAGAGGAAACGGGGCAGCCAGAGGGAATGGGCACTCAGGCAGAAGGTAATGCCTGGGGGTATGGGGCTCCAGGGTGGGATGCAGCACCCAGGAGGGATGGGATGCCCCTTCTCCATCCCCTGCAGCCTGGGAGAGGGCTGCAGAGCTGCAGAGAGACAGCACTTGTGGCTGCAGAGAAGGGAAGGGGTTAACTGGATTGGGTACCTCCCTCGCTGGTGAAATCATTGATTCATTTTCTCTGTTCCTATTTCTTTCTCTCACTTTCTTCTTCTCTCTCTTGCAGACTGATTAAAAACTCTTTGAGTTTGAAGGTTTTTGTGTCAAAACAGCTCAGCTGCCAGCTGGGTGCCAAGCAGTGAATATTCATGGTATTTAAATGTAACAGTATGGTGGGGGCTAAAGGACGGGCTAGTTAGCTCTTTTTAGATGGAGATTAGCTGCCTCTTTGCTCCTAATCACCACTGTTGTTGAAATATTACAGCTTCTGTTACAACTATTAATGTCCTAAATGAAGAACAGGCTCCTCTGAATAACATCAAACACTAAACGGTCACTTCCAATTTCAGCCTGTTTCTCTCCTCTTTGCTAATGTGTGTTTTCACTTTTAACTGGAGACCTGCCTTCGTACCACACCGTTCAGCTTCAAGCCCTGCAGGAGAGGAGCTAGCCTGGCTCTAGGGAGCTGCCAACAGCCGAAGGAGCATTTGCCTCCGGGTCACTGGTTCAAGAGAGGTCAGTAGCTGGCCAGAGGTTGTTATTTACCTTTTGAGGATGGCGGCTGCTTCGAGTCATGAGTGGGTACCCAGCTGCAGTGGATCCTTCATGGACGAGCTTTCAGAATCTGCTACTCTAGGTGAAGCCCATGTTACCAGCACAGGATGGGGGCAAGTAAGTTATTTTCTTGCACCTGGTCCAGGCAAGTGTGAGCTCAGACCCACCACTGCAGTGATATGCAGGAAGGCACAGTGTTCCATTGCTCTCTGGGCTGGTATTTGCCAGGGACAAAATGAAAACCACAGCCCTCAGTTCCACCAGGAACATTATAAATGGTGAGGTAAGCTGACAGGCTCCTACTTGAGCTTTACTCAGATAGAACTCCCACTGAAGTCAGAGGCTGGATAAAATGTGACAGGCTGGTGTGAGTTGGTCCTTTCACAGCAATATCTGGAGGGAAGCCTGATGGAAAATACTTTGCAGCAAAAACTGCCCAGATGTCCGATGAGTGTTTGGCCATTTGGAACCTCTCTGCATTCATCCACAAGAACTGCCCGCCGTTATCCAAGAACATGCCTGGCAGTGTGACGAAGAGGAGGGAAAACCCATGTGTGGTCCTTAGGCTCTGGCAAGAAATAGCAGAGCAGAACACCAGGCTATTGATTTCATGTTTGCTTTAAAAACAACCTAAGTGCATTCCTGGAGCATGGCTGGTTTGGAAGCCTAAATAAAATAATATTCTTCAGCCTTGAAAACTGACACTAGACTTCAATGACTGCTTTAAAGTCCTGTCCCCCAGACTAAGACCTGCACATTTCCTATGCTCTTGTCTACACACAAAAATGGTGCTACTTTAACTAGACCAGTGTAGCTAAAGCAACATCTCTTCCATCCCTTCCTCCTTCCTTGCCTGAAAACTGTTAAAAAGCACCCTAATTTTGACAAAACCTTCCTTATTGGAGGAAAATATGGTTTTACCAATGCAAGGCTTATTAGTATCAGCATATCTAAGTAGGACTAGTGACAGCGTTACTGTTTCGGTAGCAAAAAATCACATCCATAAACAGCATACTTAGACTGTCTCAAAAGAGATGCACAGAGCAAACCCATGGAAAAAGGCAAGCAGAAGAGGTCTGATGCATCTTCCTGCTGACAGGACTTATGTGCTGCACTCCACAGAACGAATGATCCCATCTGAGATAGTCAGGAATTTCTCAGACTCTCACAAGGCAGCACAGTAATTGGTTAAAAAGTGTGCACATCATTTACAATGTACAGGCAACACTACAGAAGTCAGACCTTCCACAGCATAAGCAGATCAACAGAAACTGCTTGTTAGCTAAGTTCACTAAAAAACAAACAAAAAAAAACCCTAACAAACAAACAGAAGCCACAATGTATTCACAGATACAAATAATAGATTTGAGCGCTGGTCTGTTAGAAATCGTTGTTTCCATGGATGGTATCAGAAATATGTGGGCCTGTCCCTTTAAAATTCTTGCCTCTCAAGGAGAATCGCATTGGCCAACACTGGGGTCCTGAAGAAAAAAAAAATAAATTGTGTAGGATATACATATATTCCCTTTTGGCAGGACATCAGGACTATAGATTTCGACAGATTGCATTTGATATTCAAGATGCTTGTGGGCAATGCAGTTGTACAGGAAAACCAACATGATTTCTCATTGGTACCTTTGTGAAGGCATCCTGGTTTTAATAATAATAATAATAACAACAACAACAACCACCACCTCCTAACATCTGTCTTGATACTCTCAGGATTTTCCTGCATCAACCCTATTCCCACTCAGGCTGAACAACTTCCCAAGGTTCTAAATGCTGTGTTTAAAGCTTCACCAATTCTAATATTTTCCATAATAATGTCAAAGCCTTCAGGTGTCTTACCCACTGAAGTTAGGATGACCTGAATTGCATTAGATTTTCCTTTGAACAGTGGTTGTTTCATTCTTTCTAAGTAAATCAGATAGTACTTAGTATGTACTTCTGGAGGAAGAAAAAACAGAAGACAGATGGATGTGGCTCCTAGCAGGCAGCAGTTTGAAAACATGGCACCAAATACATCAATAGTCCCAGTCTGTTCTTTGACATGTTGAAGTGCCTCTTGACTTCCTCAGAAAATTTGCTTCAAAAGTGTTCAGCCCCCACAAATTCTGAGTTTCAAAGCTATATGAAATGGGAATATCCTCAATGCAGCTATAACTGAATCTGCCAAGTGGCATAGCTGTACAGCCAGAAATGCAAGAATCCCCTTAATGCACTATTACTGGTGAAAATCAATGTGCAGGCACTGTTAGCCAGCACAAATGAAGGTGCAGCAACCTGGCAAAGTTCTAGTGGGACAGTCCCTCCTTGCTGTGGGGTTGGGAGCCTCACGCTGTGGGGTTGGGCTGCCTCAGACAGCTGTGGGTGTCCAGAGCTCTCTGTCACCAAAAGAGGAAGGTGTGCTGAGAGCTGGTTAGCTAAACTGCAGCAGGACAGGAAAACGAGGGAGCAGCTCTCCAGGCCAAAAGCAGACTTGTCAAATGGGCACACTTTTCAAAGGTAGACAGTGTGTCACATTCCGGCATTCCTGCTTGTCAGTCAGGAACCAGAAACAAAATGATAACCTACGCTGGCAGAGTGTGGGCTATGAAATTTCTAACACCTTTCCTTTCTGACACCGACGACTACAGAGAAAAAAACATCTAACTCTTTGATCAACTGTCCTGCCTCCCGGTAGCCCCATAGGAAGAAGTAGTGCAGTAGGCACTACTTCTCTTGATCACAAGTGTCTGAAGGCATCCTCTTTCCTTCACAACTCTTGCTCTCTTAATGAAGGGTTGCTTATGCTGTTAAGGAATAGTGATTTCTCAGCTACTGATTGTGAGCAGAATGAACTGAACAGGCATGTCCACCTCTTCCTTTCACTAAAGCCATGTAATCTCATCTCTCCCCACTTTCTGGTTCACCCAAACCTCACTAGTAAAGTTGCCTTCCTCTGCTTTATTACAAGTGTCACAGCTTCCCTCTCTCCCCTCCATCTGTCCTTCCTGTTCAATACTTCAACTGCTGACCCCATGCCCCTGTACAGTGTTTTCCCTTTCCTGCTCCCTAGCTCCCTTTGTGTCCTTTCAGCTCTTCTGTCTTTATCATGCTGATCTCCCCACCTCAGCACAGTCACCCACTTTCAAGCCACAAAGCCTTCCCCAGCTCCTCCAGAGGAACCACTCTTTTACCACTTTTTAAGGCAATCCCTTCTCATCACCAATATCTCTCCTTTATCACGTCTCTTGTGTGTTTGTTTCATCTACCTGAATTGATAGGTGCAGAAAAGTTTGCAAACCAACACCGAAATTTGATTTATGAAACGATTGATAATGAGGATTTTTGTGTATGGATGTACAGTACAACAGACTTCCACAATTACGACGTTGTGTCAGGTCCCTACTGTCTCCTGGTGGTCCAGGTAACCCGACTCACAAAGACTTTCATGTCCTGTTTGGCTAGGAGGTAGGTGTCTTTTCTTTCTGCTCTGAAGTCTGCTTCAGACCAGGTACCTGCCCTGCACATTTCAAGCCCACCAGGCTGTTGGCTGAAGCAAAACCCAGCTCAGCTGAGAGAACTCACATCAGAGTTCGCTGAGCTCATGAGGAGCATGGTGTTCCTGCACTGGCCAAGCTGCAAATGGGCTCTGAGGTTATAATACCTCAAGATTAATCTCATTAAGGACTATTTGATTTAGATCTTGCTAGCTCTGAGACCATCTTTCTTTTCCAACTTTCAGATGTAAAAAACATTTATTGGGGTGACTGTTAACAACTGCAGGGCTACATTCACATCTGACTGATGCAAGTTAACGCAAGGACTGAGAGCACCTGATACAAGAAAGTTTTCCATGAGGAAAGCTGGAGGTAACCGATTTCCTCTTAAAAATGAGAGCAGATTGAGAATGGGTGCTAAAAATACAAGCACTTCTCCCCTTTTTCCGCAGCTCAAAGCATCCAATTGCTTACACCCCTGATGCATCCCTGCTAATCCTGACATTATGCCTTCCCCATGTGCATCTCCAACATCTCTGCTCCTAAGGATGTTATTCCAAAGTAACCTACTTTCCATATGCTCATTTATAAGTATTTACATGAGAAATCAGTAGATAGAGACTACACAACTGAATGTTTCCACACATTCACTTCCACCACGTTTCAATTTTCTTGCCTTAAACACCTTGTGAATATCTCCTGTTGGCTGTCTGGCACACATCCCAGCACATCACCGCCTGGGGAAGGCTGAGGTGAATGCTTCCTCAGTTACAGCTTATCTGAGACACCTGAAAGGACTTTTTTTAGATCAGAGTACACAAAATCTGCGCTTCCATCTTGTCCATTCACCAGGACAAACAAGGGTACACCTCACCCCCAAAAGCCCACCTGGATAGCCTATGGCAGGAGGCACAACAGTGACAGAAGTGACAGACCTCCCTGACAGCTGCTTGTTTGCTGACTCTGCTAGTGTCTACTCTTCCCTGTGCATGAACCCTTCCCACCAAGCCAGTGTCCAGCTGGAGAATGATTCTCCATCTTCATTTTCCTCTTGCTCTTTCTTTCTGTTGATCAGATGTCTGTTTGCTCCTTTCTAAACTTATTATTTAAATTTTTAAGCAGAGATCATTATATCTTAAAATGATCTGCATGGGGAGGGGTACAGTCAACTTCTTAAGGCACTGCCTCACTACTTATCTGTCAAGCAGCATCAAGCACAAGGAGGAAACCCAGTATAGGATAGAGATTCTTGTCACAAAACCAAAGACCGGCTTTTCTCCAGGAAAGCAATGTCTCTGCGTGTCCCCTCTGCCAGATAGATCCACAGTAGGGCTCTGCAAGGAGCTCTGAGAGAAGCAGCCCTGCTAGCAGAGGAAGCACTTTGTAATGGCACACTCCCTTAAAGCAGACCCAGCTTCAGGATCTAAACCCTGGACAGGATTAATTACCCAGCAAGCAGCTTGTTAGAAGCTATGTTGGCACACAGATAAGGGGAATTGTAATGGAATCAGCCAATTAACCAGCCGATAGTGCTGAACTAAATATGACCCCATCATTAATTGCGGTTGTTTCTCAGCAGTTTTCTCATCACATTGGGTGCTCCGGAGAGGGGAGAGAGAGAGGGCTTATCCAGGTGCTTAATTTATTTCTGCTCACAAACAGGAATCATGGGATATAAACTTCATGACAATTACATAGCAGAGCATTAAATCTTATTACACTTACTCTTCCTGAAAGAGAGGGAAGATGAAAGTCCTGGAAAAGCAGAAAAGAAGGCCTCACACTCTTCAGCAGAGTAAACAGCTGTCTGATATAATGAAGTCTTCTTAACGTAGTTTACCTGAAGGTAAATTTTCTGTGTGAGTGGTGTGTGAGAGGAATCCCTCTTGCTCTATCTGCCGCATGGCCTGTGGCCCATCTGCACTGTGCAGAATGGAGACGGTACTCTCAAAGAAAGCTGACATGAAAAGCTCATGATGGCCTCAAGCTACAGCTGTGGATCTGGCTCCGGACTTCCCCTCAGTTCAGAGGTGTTTGAATCTCAGCCCCTTGTGGAACTTTTGAGCCAGATGGAAAATCCAGGAATGAGATTCCTTAAAGTTCAAGAGGGTTCAAGAGGTTTTGCTTTAAATCCATCTCTGGGGATGACCTAAAGCAGTCAGTGATGCAGAACAAAGGTCTGTCTTCTTGTGGCTGCTCCCATAAAGGAAATGGTTGGACAATTCTTGTTAGGAATTAATCTCACATGCTTCTGAACAGCTAACTGTTCCCTGGAGTAGGACTGTGATAAAAAAGCATCAGTCACAAGAACGAGTACATTAATTGCTAAGTGTGGCCTTTTGTCCTGGAGGACATGGAATCTGCACTGATCTAGCCACAGCTAGGCCTGTAATGCAGCCTCTGCCATGCCTGTTTTGGACTTAAAGCCCATCTTCTGCATCCTATCTGGCAGTAGCCAATGTGGTGGCTTAGAGCAAAACACAGGAGAGGAACAGGATGGAGATGCTCCCAATTTCCTGCAATCTGGAGCATAGAAATTTCCTGAGCTGAAGGTTGCATCTGCATCCCTGAGTTTAGCATCCCTTTTTAGACTTTACTTTCATGCCTTTTCCAAACCCTTGAACTCATCTGTAATCATGTCACTGACTTATGCCCTGTGGCAATGAGTTCCACGTTTGGCTGTGTACTGATGAAAAAGCATTTCTTTTCATGTTCCTTTAAAACTTTGGCCTGATAACTTTGTTTCCTGCCCACTAGCTCCTACGCTGTGATAAATAGTGAATAATCATTCTTTACTCAAGTCTCTGTGCACATCATGACTTGATGGATCTCTAGCGTAACCCCCTAAGCTGTCACCTTTCCAAGCTGAAGAGCTTGGTTAGTCTTCCTTTGTAAGGGAGTCATTTCACACCTGTTGCCTCTATGTTTGTCACTCCTGACCCATGGCTCTTCAAAATCTCACCCTGTGGCTGCTCCCAGCTCTGTCCCTGCCTCTCACTCCGAGCCACAGCCCCCTGTCACGCAGGACTCCTGCCAGCACTGTTGCAATTTTTCTCATTCCACTACATCCTCTCTGGGGGACCAAGACTGCATGCAGCATTCAAGACACATATGCACCATGGATTTATACAGCAGTATAATGATGTTTTCTGTTTTGCTGCCAGTTGCTTTCCCAACCATTCCCTCCCCCCACCTCCAGTTTGACTGATGCTGCACAGTTTTCCTCCCCAGGTTGGCTCCAAATCTCCCTTCTGGGTGGTAATAGCTAACGTATGTATACTTCCACTTATCATTGTTTTTCCCCACATTACTTCTATGTTTATCAACATGGAATTTCATCTGCCATTCTATCACCCACTCACTCTGTATCCTGCAGCTCTTTGTTCATTACAGCTTGTTACAGCAATATCATGGAAAAACAAGCTCATTACAGTAGAGAAACTCACGCCTAATTCCACGGACTGAGGAGCTGCCTGTGTTGGAGGTGGTGCTGACTGCTTGAATTTCTTCCCAGCTATTAACAGAGGGCCTAGTGTACACTCCCATCCACTACCCAGAGGGGCAGGACTGATTGAGGCTCCTTCATCAGCCAAAAGGGCAAAGGATCACATGCACAACACACCATTATTTCCCTACTGCTGGCAACTTTCTCCCAACAGACTGCTAATGGCAGTCACCTACCCACATTCCCCTCCATTGCTAACCTTTTCCAGCACCACTGCTTCTCAATAGAGGGAGAGAGATCAGCTGAAGCAAGAGCCTTCCCAACACAGCCTGAACTTGTACATTAAGGATCTAAGTGGAACAAGGAGAAAAGAAGTGGTCTGGGCAAGGCTATCAATATCTATCATAACAGAGAGGTGAAAAACAGAGCAGGGAAACCCAAAACCTTACCATGGAAGGGATCAGGGCCAAGGATGTTTTCTCCAGCTGGGTATGCCATGCGAAAGCACTTCCCTCTCCCTTTCCCCAGAGGAGACTGTGGGGTACTCTGGGGAGGAATGACCTAATATTAGTGTCAATCCTGTTTTATAATTTTATCTTATTATTCCTGGTTATAGCCTGTTACAGCCATTTGAATTACTCCCCTCCCTTGTGGAACTCACACCTGGCAAGCAGACGGACCCATGTAATCTTGTTTTCTCAGGCTCCTTGTTATCTATGTTGCATTTATTTATTTTTTTCTTTCCTCACCACTCAGCCTCTCCAGTCCTACAGTACATCTTGATGCCTCTCTCTGAATCCTCTCAGATTTACCCATACCTTTCTGTTGTGATACAGCCCAGAACTGAACACAGTATATTTTGCTTGGGATCTCATCAGAGGCATTGGGAGGAACCAGTGCCTCCCTCATCCATGACGTGATGCCTTCCCATACGTAGATAAGAATCTCATTAGCTACTTTCTTTTGCTCCCATAACCCACTGTAGTGACACATATTTAATTTGCTGTCTTCTATCACATTCCCTTCTCTTTTAGCATAGCAGCATTTTAAGTCCCTCTTCCACTAAATCACTATAGGCCAGCTGACCTAAATGGAGTACGCTGATTTGCACCAGTTAAAGATTTGGCCTTTTGTTTGTCATAAGTCTTCTTTGTGCTAACAAGCCTTCTTCAAGCCAGGTCAA
Organism: Leptosomus discolor; assembly: GCF_034619465.1. Lineage (NCBI taxonomy): Eukaryota > Metazoa > Chordata > Aves > Leptosomiformes > Leptosomidae > Leptosomus > Leptosomus discolor. Next base: position 30,471,902 of record NC_141395.1, on the reverse strand, counting down.
ATCTCACATCACTCCTTACTCATATTGCTCATCTTTACAGTTTCTGGGGGATTTTTGTCCAAGGGAACAGCCATAACTTTTTTTCTCTGGTATCACTTGTGCATTTCCATGCACACAGCCCACGAGATGACCGAGTACTGTGCACCTTCAGATACTTTCCCCCTTAGAATATTGTATTTCATTTCCAACTGTGTATACATGGTCTATACATGGTATACTGCCAGCCAGCAGTCCAGGTATGAGAATTCCTTTCCAGAATGACTGGAAATGTGCAGTTCAAACAAAACTGTGCCTGATTTTCCACTTCTCTACTTCTGGTTTCAGTGGTGGCCACGCCAGTGTGCAGGCAGAGTCTAGGAGTGCCACAGGAAGGTCTGTGAGAGCTGCTCTGCAGCCTGCCGCTGCCTGCGTCACGGGGCTTTCCGGGTTTCAGATTTCATCCAGTCCCATACAGCAGAGCTAGCTCCTACAAAGCCCTTCCAGAACTAGCTCCTACAGTGCACACGCCTTTTTGCCAGCTGCCCAAAATACTGCACAAGAGTTGTCAGGATTTAGACCAAGATAATAAGACTGATTTTGGCCTGCATGTCCTTACCAGGAACGAGAGGCTTCAGGGAAGTGGGAGACTTGTCTCACTGTGCTGTTGACTGCCTCTTTGTTGCCATTCATCCCACAAAGGATGGGATGTTGTGAGGGTTTTGAGAATCTTGGTTGCTCTTTGGAGAACTGGGCATTTACAGCTGTGGGGAAAAGTTTGGTAGAGCCTCCTAACCACACAATACAATAAGCAGATGGAGAGCTGGCTGCAGTATGAAAAAATAAGAGGGGAAGACAGAGGGGGTGTGCTGGCCCTGAGAAGCAAAGAGTCCTTCCCAGCCTTTATCAGTAGCCAAAGATATCCTTTCCCTTCTGTATTAAGGAAACACCCCATCCTGTTCCCATGAGCTCCAAAACTTTGGGTGCATGTTGCAAAACAGCCTGTGCAGATTTAACAATGCACATAGGTTCTGGGAGTGCTGGACAGGCAGAGGAGTCAGAAGGATCAGAGACCTGTGGCGATGGCAGGGCAGGGCTGAGAACTCTGGCAGGGTGCCTGTAGGCTCTTCCCCCTGAAAATAAAGATCGAACATACCGTGGTCTCTGCTTGCACAGTTCCTGGGGAGAATGTCAATTGGCTTTGCGATGAAAAACATAAGGCAGGCAAAATTTACCTCTCCAAGTCTACTGTTTGTATTTTCAGAGTGGCTACATTTAAAAGCAAGTTTAAAAGTCTGTATAGATGGGTTTGCAATGCTAAGTCTGGCTCTTCATGAACAATTTAAAGCCAGAATAAGGCAGCACAAGTGGGGACAAAGGTGCCTTTACACAGTCATACACTCCCTTGAGCCGTCAGGAGCTTTCTTGGTCTTTGCTGAGAGTTAAGGCAAGCAGGAATTGATGTCATTCATTCTTGGCCTGCAAAGTCTTTGTAAGCTCCTGTAACCTAAGCAGCACCTCAGCTATACTTGCCATACTGGCAATTTCCAGAGTAAGTCAGCTGTATGTGCTTACCAGGGAATTCCAGAGATTCCTGTTTATAGCAACATTAAAATCCTCTTAAGAACAATTAGCACAGATAAGGCAGGTAGTGTGGGACAATGGATTTCCTCCATAGATTTCCTTTATCCTCTGCAAAAGGCCTGGTAGACTTTCACACCTCAGCCTGCCTCTTTAGTCTGTTCTCAATATCCATACAAAGACAGCCCACAGTGTTACTGCTGTTTGCAGCCCCTAGGAGAAGGCCCCTGCACTCTGTGCCACGAAGCTGTCTCAGGATCCAGACACATCATGCACAATACACTCAGACTGTGGCTCTACAGGAATTCAGGCCCAGCTGGAGGGAGCCCAGAGCCATTTCAGTATGAAGCACTATATATCTCAAACACCTGAGATATCACTTGCCAGCTCAAATTTACTAAAAAATTATAAAGAGGGAACTTTGTCCTTGCAAAGTTGATGCTGGAGTGGGTATTACAGTATTTTCCAAACCTCCTCCTCCTCCCCTGCAGCTGACAGAGGCCAGCGCCATGCGCTATGCAATTAAACTACCTAGGCAGAAAATCATTTGGACTCCCTCCTGATGCAGACGAAAGTCGTACAGCCTTGGGAAGCTGCAGGAGAGCAGAGAGCTGGCATTAAAGAAGGTACAGTCATGCTCTTAAACTAAGCACCTTCATGCTGTGCAGTTGCACTGGGCAGCTTTCTCCCTGTGCTCCCTAATGTCCCTAGTGTGTGTGATTGCTTCGTAGCAATGAGGGACTTCATCCCCTCCATGATCTTGCTCTTGCCCTCCAGGGGTTCAGGAAAACATATTTTAAAAACCCTCCTGGGAGCTCACTCAAGCTCTCTGTTTACACAGCAGATTGGTGGCTTCTTGTTTGAAGTCAGGATTTAAGCTGTTCTTTCTGATTACAGAGAGACTCCGAAACCTGAGAGATCTCTGCTGTTGAAGACTAAGCACAGAGGAAAAAAACCCAGTTGCATAGGTAGAACAATACTACATCCAAACCCTAGAGTTTGCTTTAAACAGAAGGCCCCTGCAGCAAAATAGGACATATGCTGTTAATCGTCCCCTACAGTCTCTTTTCATCACGCCATTTTCTGCTTATCACCTCTGTTCCTTGCAAGTTATCACCAGCACTTGAGGACATTTGTTCCACTTTGTCTACTACAGAGGTTGGGGGATATTAGAAAATAGGTGAATCCCAGCGAACTTCCCTAGACAGACGACTGAAAGCCAGGGCATTTCCATCCTCTCCAAACTAACAGCTGGCATGGGATAGAACTACATTAACAGATTATACATTGAAGTTCATTTGAACTGATAAGTCACTAATGTTCCCATTAGGAGAATAAAAGGGAATATAAAATCACCCCATTTCAGAAAGGCAGTTACAGTTTATAAATGGTTCTTTAGTAGCTCTTGTGTTTCTAAGAGCCAGAAAGTGCAGCCCCAGTGCCCTAGTTCCTGTGCAGGTGTCAAAGCTTTTTATGCACTCATACCTGCAAGGAGGTCAGGATTGAAGAGGAGATTTGGAAAAAGGCGGGACAGCAATGTTTGCTCTCTCCCAAAGTGCCTTGTCTCTGAACAGTGTAAGGTTTCCCATGAGCAGGGCTGGCTCTTACAGCCCTTCACATGATGGGGTCCTGAGCCTGCCTGGAGCTTCCAGACACTGCTATCAGCTGTATAAGATGGGACACTACCTCAACTCCTTTGCTGTCACTAGCAAGTGCGATGTTTTGGCAGTTAACAGAGGGGGCAGGAGTTGGAGGCAAGGTGAGAAAAGACCTTGGGAACTTTCCCAGCACATCAGAAATAGTCCTCCAGCAGCACAAACGCACAGTTGACTGGTTCCCAGTTTATCTCAGGTGTGTGAGCCAAGTGGTGAATGCATTAAATAGACGGTGGAAAGTAGCACATCTGAAACAAGCTGAAGCACATGGGTCTAATCACAACCTAGTCCAGTCCTTTCCTCACCCTAGTCTCCTTTGCAAAAGAGAGCTGCTCTCCATTGGCTCAGGGCAGTGCCTATTCCCTTGGCTCACTCTGGACTGAAAGGCTAGCACTTCAGTAAGCAGATTAAGAGCCTCAAACAACAGCTGTGTTTGTTCTCTGAATTAAAGGCAAAATAATTAAAATTTATTGTTTTCCTGCAAATTAGAAGACTAACTATCTCCTCTCCTCCTTCCAATTTGTTCCCTGAATAAATACATTGCAGCATTAACAGCAATGAACTATTTCTGCTTGGATCACACTGATCTGTGCAGACTTCATAACATTTATAATCTCTTATCTGAAAATAACTTAAGGGAAGGGGGCCATAAATCCCATTGAAAGTAAATTCCTTCCAGTATTATCCACTATTCAAATTGATATAGGCTGAATAATTGGACCTGATTAATTAAAAGCGGTAGGGCACCAGTGGGAAAGACTAATGTAGGTCTTCACTGAACACCCTCCCCAAGTTTTCTGCATTATTTTCACAACCCCCCACTGTCCCAGTTTCATTTGCTGCAGACCAAGTCACACCAGAATGGGATACTTGTGACCTGTGTCGCGGCTGCCGTGTTCCTTTTGCCCTGCAGAACAAACACAGCCATCCTCACAGCACTACAGTAGCGCAGTGTCCTAGCATGAGGCTCCTCTGCTCAATCTAAGGGACTCCTTGCACATATAGCAATATGTGCTACAGCTTAAAGAGACAGCCTCTACAGGCAAGATAAGTATGATTTGGTGGGAAGCAAGTTAAAATTACCCCAGTTCTCACACTCAGGCTGTTATTTACTTCCATAATCACTCTCCTCTCTTTCCCTTTCACCCACTGGACCAAATCTCAGCCAAATCTCCCATGGGTGTTTGATGACTTGGCAACAACTTCAGAAGCTGAGCCTTCAAAATTTGATATTAGGAGCAGAAATTACCACTGTGAAATCTGAGACAGTTTTCACACACATAGCAGGAGGAGAGGAGCACAGGCAGAGAGAAGCTTTACCAAATCTGCAGTGTAAGTCATTCTTCTCCTGTTTCTAAGTTAAAATCACCAGCTTTCCAGCTGGAATATTAAGCATGGAGCAGCAGAGCAGCAGTGAGACAGCTGCAGTGATGAATTTTTATTCCTTTGTTAATGGGGGGATACAGACTCTGAAGGGAAAATAGTGAATAAGGGAGGCAGGGAAGAGAGAGGGGAGAAAAAGCTAGTGGATGTTTCTGGTGCTGGGAAAACTACTCATACTGAAGTTAACTGTGAATTTTATTTCAGAGGAGAAAAAGCAAAATTACACCCACTTGTAACGCATACACACTTCACTGCAGACACCCTCTCCCTTGCACTGAGGCCGCCCATACTGAGGGAGACCCAGGGACTGTGCTTGAGGTGGAGGACCCTGCTGCAGAGAGTAAATAGCACTGACAGTGCTTATGCTGGGCAGCTTCTCCAGGGGCTCCTGCATCACACACTGTAGTGCAGTAACTTCTGCTGGGGTAAAAAAGGCTTATTCCCTTGCTAGGGGCTTCTCTGCTCCCCCTTATATATATATGTATATATATAGTTTTTGTTCTTCAATCTCCAGAGAGTCTTTCTCTAAAATGTCAGGCAGAAGCAACAGCTGGTTATTCTGCTGCACTTGAGCAGACAACAGCACTCAAAATGACCCTCAGCTCTCTGGGTTTCTGTAAGATTGCTCATTTTAACTATCTGTCACAGAAAAGGATCCCCTTTATTAAAGTTAAAGCAAGGCCAGTGTGAAAACTTATGTTAGAGTAGCACCATCCCTGGCTAGCTGGGCTTTAGCTCACTGAGAGCTCCTGAGGTTAAGAACTACGTTTTCATAGAATCATAGAATGGTTGGGTTGGAAGGGACCATCTAGTTCCAACCCCCCTGCCATGGGCAGGGACACCTTCCACCAGACCAGGTTGCTCAAAGCACCATCCAACATGGCCTTGAACACTGCCAGGGAGGGGGCAGCCACAGCTTCTCTAGGTGACCTGTTCCAGTGCCTCACCACCCTCACAGTAAAGAATTTCTTCCTAATATCTGATCTAAATCTGCCCTTTTTTGGTTTGAAACCATTACCCCTCATCCTATCACTAGACTCCCTGATAAAGAGTCCCTGCCCACCTTTCCTGTTGGCCCCAGGTGTTCAACAGAATAAATCCTCTGCAGTGACACTATGGTGACATTTGCAAAGCTAATGATCTTCATGTTCCTGGGGATTACAGATTGAAATCTACAGTTTATTAATGTCCTCTGCAACTCTTGCTTGTTAAAAATCTCCTAAAACCAGTTTCTGCCTCTCTCTGCTGTCACATAGAGTGATCAGACACATCTGAAGAGGCCACCAAATCAGAGAATTTAGGAGGTACTCACATAATATACTTGGCAATTGCAGAGTTTAAGAAGTTCCTGCCCCTCCACCTCTTGCTGTTTCTTCCCAGGCCGTGTTGCAGCTCTCTGCCTCCTCAGTTGTGCCAGAATATAAGAGTTCATAGGCCATAATGCAAATCGGGCACAGAACGATCTGGGCAAAAAATAACACTTTTTTCAGTTATTTTTCCACAATGAAGTGTGTACTAGAAGATTAAAGTGACTTTTTCCTTTGAGATAATACAGTTTCCCTACACTACTGTTAGCTTGCCACAATACCAAAAAAAAAAAAAAAATCCACTGATTTCTTTGAAGCTGTTCTTGTCTAGAGAGTAGGAAGGACAGGTAAACCATCAGAAAATTCCAGCTACACAGTCAGTGAGAGTTTTCTTTGGGTAAGGACTCCAGAGCTGGAATTCTAGTCTTGGATGACTGATCCCAGCATTTGGTTTCACCCAAATCTGCCACCAATTGAATAGTAGCCCCTTCAAATGATAAAACAAATGCAAAGCTTCAAGCTTAAGCTCCTCAGGAACCTAACGGTGATGGTTTCCATTGTATAAACTAAAAACCAGAGAATGACTGGTCTGACTCCAGGCAGGTGTCCTGAAGTTTTGTACCAGGTGAGGGCTTATAATCAGGTGTGGTCTCACACAGATGGACTCTGCACTAGCAGCCCCTGTGCCACAACCAGGACTAGCTTCCCCCTCCCAGGCACTTCAGAAGGAAGCTGTGGGCTGGATGGCAAGCATGGGGCAGACAGAGCTGCTCTTACCCAGACAGCCTCAGACCAAGTATGAGGAAGAGCATGGACTTGAGATGCGGTGAAGAAACCAGATTCCACAGAGTATGAAGGAGTTGGGGCAGGGGGGCTCTATATAAACACTAAAACAAGGTCATCTGCAGTTTAGGGGATGTTAAAGACACATCAGAGCTGAAGGACAGAGAACTGTTGGTCAGATGAGAATCAAACAGCAGAGGAGGAGTACTCCACTCCCCCTTAAGAAAGCCTAAGGCAAGAGACTATGTTGAGGACAGGGCTGGTTTGCAGAAGTGTGCAGAACAGCATTAGAACAAGCACTCCTTGTCTTTCTAACAGTGTTCAGACATGAACACTATAACATGAAGTTGATATAGTAAAATATATTCATTGTATCTGCACTGTTAAAGTTCATGGACTGCACAGACTGGGCAATCTGGAGATTGTTTGACCATCCGTTAAATCCTACAATGTGTCCTAGGAAAGAAAGTTCTTGGGCAGTAAAGTCTGAGGCCACTGACAGAAAAATGAAGAGGTGTGCTGTTTTCTGAAGGTGATAATAAAAAGTCAAAAGTTTTACAGGCACTGAACTTTGTCACAGTAAAACCCAAGAAGCCTTGTAAAATGAAAATAAGTCACGTAGATGTGTGCTGTGTGGCACTTGCTGAAATAAGGACTCCAGCGTGGGGGAAGGGAAGGCGCAGCTACTCTATTCGCCTGCTGTGTTTGCTTAAAAAGTCCAGGGCACGTGAGGAGTTGGTTCTTTCCTATTTAATGACTCTGCATTTCCTTCTCCTCTAACACTGTAAGCAGCCCCCTTGCAGGAGCAGTCTGTCTCCAGCTCAGATATGTGTCAATTTGTTCTTCCAAGGCTTGTGGTGAAGGGACCCTTGATCTGTTGGAGGAATATGGAGTTGTACAGATGTTTTTGCAACTGTTACAGGGACAACAGGGCCCTGCCATGCAGTTTTCTGGCTCATCAGTTTTGACTAGGTCTGTCACTCTCTACTGACCAAAGACAGAGCTTTGGGAGGGCAGAGTATGGAGACTATACTGAGCCTTTTCTTGTGGAGTAAGAAAGCATATGGAGCATTGACAGAAGGAAGCAGAGGGGGATGAGTAACACTGACATGGGGGGGAATAGAGGGAGATGGGAAAACAGTGTATAAAGAGCTGGAAAGTGTTAAAATCCTCAGCAAGGAGAAGTTCTGAAGCAGATATCGCCCCATTTTACTCCAGAGGGACCAAAAGATAATCCAGCTTGACACCAGGATACAGACACCTGCGTGTGGACCCAGAAAGGGCAAGCGAGCCCTTTCTGGCAGGTGTGTGATGCAGACAATAAGGATGATGTGCTCCCATAAAGACAGATAGGTGCCACAGGCACCAGGGCACATGGTGCTTTCATCCCCAAGTTCACCTCTTTAACTTGGTTGCAGAACCATACAAAGACCTTAAATGTAGCCAGGAAAGCTCTTCCCATTTAGGTAGATCTCTGATTCTCCTTTCTGAGGAATACACACAGATAAGGTCTCAGTAACCTGGCTTTAGCCTGGGAACATTAGGTTCACCTCCTTCACAAATGTCAGAGAGGCTTTTCAGCATAGTGCAAGAAACCTATGCTCTTAAATTACCAAACAGAAAAACATTAGTAGTTTTGTAATGCATTCCCATACAACAGCAGAAAAACACCTTGATTGTATTCTTGTGAATCATCTGCAGTCATCTGCAATCCCGGTGCTGTGCCCCTGTGCAGGTACAATCAACCCATGCAAGAAGCAAGCAGTGCCCAAGTGTGAGGCTGTGCCAGGACAAAGCCTCCAACCCCAGAACCTGACCCTTCCAGGGCTGCCTGTGCTGAGGGCTGGGCAGAGAGGTGTTGGGGTACAGGGACTGCACCATGACCAGGCAAGGCTGGAGTGCAGCAGAGGATAGGGAGGCTTTCAGAGCACACAGGAGAGTGAGGCTGAGGGAGGCAAGGCGAACCATGAATTAAGGTAACGCATCTTGAAGGCACTCTCCAGAAGCAGTTAACAATAAAGCTACTGAGGATAACGGGGATTTGAGTGAAATTTGCAACAGAGTTAAGCCTAACCTAGCATCCTGGAACCGCTTATCTGGGGCATGTGGAGACTGATAGGATCAGCTCATGCAGAAACAATTGCTTTCTAACTCTCCTGTTTTTAAGAGTGAGCTTTTCTGCCTCTCTGAAACGGTAGATAAATCCTCATCAGCAACAACAATATGAAGTTAACACTGCGACATATCTGAGTCCCTGGATCTCATTGTGCTAAATATGACTTTGTCTCTTCAGCACGTTGGTTGCTCAGCAGACTTGGCATAAACAATTGGCATTGGTGGGGTGTCACAGTAGGGCATCTTGTTACTGCTCATCAAATATCATCAGCTTCCACTGTGCACCACAGAAACAGGGAGAAAAGTGGCTTATCTCATCCAGTTCTTGTGTGTGATTGTATTAGCATTTTTCTGAGATGCAGTTAGTTGGGTTCTAGTACAAAACTGTCACTCCACCTCTCCACCTTTGAACAGATGATAGTAACATTTCACCTACCCCCAACGAAAAACACTTGCTAGAGATAAAATCATAAACCCTGTCACTCTCCACCAATTTTAAAGTGCATGAAGTAACAAACCCTGCATCTCTCTGCCAGTAAACAGCATGTCAATTAGTGCAGAAAATTCTCCCCGAAATAATTCTTGTAAATGAAATGCCTGGGACCTCCTCTCAGACTAAAAAACATAACAGCAACAGACAAGAAGGACCAAGGACTTTCCAGTTATGCTTTTCCACCTTCTCCACATAGCCCTTTCCCTACAGACATGAAGGAGCTGGAAGAAGAGCACTGGGCCCTGCCATAGAAACCCTTCACAGCACTCTGTATCCCAAGCAGAGGAGAACAAGCCCCCTGTGACGTTGCTGAGGCAAATGTACTACCCTGCCAGCTCCCACACATGCTACAAGTGGTGCACTGATAAATCAACACCAACAACAGGCTTAGCCCACTGCTTCCCACTGCCCCTGTCTCTGACAGTTCAGAATAGGCACAGCTTACTTTGTTTCACCTCACAGTGCACATGGGGCACTTGATGGTGTCTAGTTCTTATTTCCTCTGTTTTCCTTCTTTTCAGTGAATGATTTCTTTTCTTTTTCTTTTCCTCTTTTCTTTTCTTTTCTTTTCTTTTCTTTTCTTTTCTTTTCTTTTCTTTTCTTTTCTTTTCTTTTCTTTTCTTTTCTTTTCTTTTCTTTTCTTTTCTTTTCTTTTCTTTTCTTTTCTTTTCTTTTCTCTTTTCCTCTCTTCTCTTCTCTTCTCCTCTTCTCTTCCTCTTTTCTCTTTTTTTTTTTTTTTTTTAAAATCAGCCTAAACCCATGCTAGACCTCATGCTTAACACTGAATGACCATTGGGTGTTTTTCCATGTTACCTTGACATGAGCTACATTATCTTGGTGGATTATTTCTTCTGCCCTTATTATTTTCAAATTTCAGTGTAATCGTCAGCTGCTGAACACACTCCACATGCATAATGGCTTCAGAGTGAGACAGGAGAGAAGCTTCTAAATGTGGATCTAGAAGCCACCTGGAAAACTGAGTAGCTATTTTACAAACCAGTCCGAGCTTCTGTAAGTCCATAGACTTTTGCCTTCATACTAAAAATATGCAAAGAAATTTTGCGGTAGCAAAATTGCACGCTAGCAGTAGTGACTGGGCCTATGAAGCAAATTCCAGAAGCTGGAAGCAGGCTTGCTGTGCTGAAGTAGAGTATGCACCCTTTGAGAACACTATTTCTGATTTATAACATTTATCTTTGACGCTGCAACAAATCCTAGCTCCTAAAAATTGCAGCTAGTATCTGAGAAACCTAAGTCTGGCAGCAAAGAGCTGGGCAGAAAGAGCAGAAAAGTCTTCCTACAGTGTGTGTTGTGCAAATGAAATAATTGAGAGCTCCCCAACCTAGAAAATACATCCACAACATGTATGAAGGATCAGGGTCCTGCCAATACCACTGTCACAAGGCATCTAAACCCCTTTGCCTTCAGATGCAGAACCTTTGGTTCAACCCTGGGGTGCTGAGGGAGCTGAGAATATAATCAGCAAGGCACAAGGCAAGGCTGGCTCCCAAACATCCCTCTGAGCAACTTTCAAGAAGGTGAGAATCAATTAGATGGATCACAGGTGCTATAGGGATCTGCTGCAGACAACAAGAGAGAAGACCACACTACACACAGATACAGTCTTAGTAGTGAAGCACTTGTCAATGAGAATGCTTTCCCTTCTTCTCATCTGCTACTCCCTACTTTTATTCCTGCTCCTGTTTCCCAGCTCATCCTTTGACAGCTAGCCATCGCTAGCCCTCAGGCTACCTGCCAGGAGGCCATTCTCATTCAGAAGGAGCTAAAGAGAAGGCACAAAGCCAGCCAGTCAGAGGCTTATTAACCAGGCCTCACAGGCAGCAAGTCCCTTTCTACCCTCCCTGAGTTCATTCAGGGTATGGATTCTTGCTATGCAGAGAAAGACCTTGGATATTTCAAAGCAGACAAGGCATCTGTGCTTGCTTTTGTCTAGGGATTTAAGCACCAGTTATGTGTTTGTCCCAGAAGATTTAGTCAAGAAGAGCTTTAGTGAAAAAAGAAACACAAGCCAACCTGGACTGAAATAGGGCTGGAAGAAAAGCAGATCAGGTTTCCAAGGCGGTTTTGTAGGAAGCCATCAGTAGATGCTGCGAAGTGCTCTCAAAGTTGGAGCTGAACTCAATATAATCAATGCCAGCTGTTCCATCAGTTTCAATAAGGCTTTTCTCAGGCCCTTTGAGAGCAAACCATAAACTAGTATCAGCTCTCCCTTCCTGAAAATTCTCCCTTCCTGAAAGCAGCTGATGCTCTTTTTCCCTTCTAACCACATAGGTTGTCCTGATGGATGTTGGGCTGATTGCAGTATTCTGATGGCAACTGGTCTGTAGGAAAACCTAACAAGACACAAAATAGGAAAATCTTGCTTTCCACACTGATTAGTCACAAATGAGTTGCTGAGATTCAGGACTTTCAGCAACTCATCTGGTGCTCAGCTTTCAAGAAGCTACAGTGGGTGCAATTCCCTCTGCCATGCAACAACACTTAGAGTAGCATTGAGAGTACTGAAGATGAGAAGGGTGGTATCAGCAAGCTATCCAACCAAAACTGGTTGGTTTTGAGCATTCTTTCCAGCATGTTCAGGTTATACTGTCTTTGTTATACAAGTCATGGAATGATCCTTGTCCTTGCTAAGTAGGGCAGTCTGCTTGGACAGTGCAGAGCTTCCATGCCCTACATTCTGATTTCCCTGCTGAGAGAAATGCCTGGTGCAGTCTGGGTTCAAACTAATGTGTATGCAATGTGACTGTGGTTGAAATCCGAGTCACCCAGGAGATCCAGGAGAGGTAAAAGCAATGTTCTTTGCTTGAGCTGCAGAAGCACAGGGACAGATGCTCAGCCATGATCCAGCTCCCCTGTGGCACAGAGAGTTGGAAATGCAATCAGATCTCCACTCTTGGGGGAGAAATCTTTAAAGTAGTGCACTGCAGTAGAGGTTCTAATACAGTGTTTGATACTGGCAAGAGGCCTCTGGCAAGAGGTGCTGTGGGGCTGAGGAGAAAGAAGGATACATGGGGTAGAAGGAAGACAGCCAAATCACCTCTAAGATCCAACCATTCCTGGCTTCACAGAACAGCTTTTTGGACCTGGCTGTAGTAAGGCGTGGTTTATAGAATCATCCTGAGACTGTTAAATGACACTAGGATTCAGCAAAATGCTGCAAACAGAAGCCCTGCCTGTGAAATCTGTCAGCTTACAATTAGAACAAAGCTGAGTTCCTTCCCCAGGGCATTCTCATTGCGATCCTCATAACAGCTTTTGTGACTGCCTTTCCACACAGTCTCAGGGATTTAGGCACCAGCTCTATTACGAGTGTCTTAATTCCTGTGACTCTTGAAAATCTCAGCCACCATGCACATTTGCAATGTTCATACAGCACTGAAAAGCACAATTTATACAGATAATTTGGGTACATATACAAATTATATTTGATGTTTCAGCCAGGAGGACTGGGCAGTCTGGCTTAGAAAGGCCTCTGAAGAAGACCCTCACACCTATTTACATCCATTCCGCAGAGTTACAGAAGTCTTTGAATTTCATGAGGGAGCTATTTCCTCTCACAAGGCTCTGAGTTTCACAGTTCACGCTGGGCATCCATCCATCCGGTGCTCACTGATTTGGACAGAACGGTGCATGAAATGGACCAGCCTTCAAGCCAAGGCATTCAATAAGGACAGAGTAGTTAACAGGGATTTAATTGTATAATTTAAGGCTAGTTTGCTTTTCAAAGCAGTTTTGCCACTATGTAGAAGCTTAGTTTAGAAAGCTACTAACTCTTGTTTGTATATCTCTTAATATGAGCAGGCCTTAAAATCCTTTGCATAAAAAGCTTTGTGGTGGTCCTGGGCTCTCTGCTTTCTCAGGGCACATGTCTGATGCTGAGCCTTGTGCCAGGGAAAGAGAACTAAGAAGAGTAGATTTAGCAGACTGCCAAGTGCCACAGCCAGAGAAGAAGCTGGTCACCAAGAAGCACGAACCAACTCATATGTGAGTTGGCAGGGCCCAGCTGCCGTGCCAGCTGCTGAACAAACCCTCTTCACTTCCCTCCCTCTGCTGGGCTGCCTCCCACATGCTGCGCTGACAACGGCTGCATTGCCGTGTCCAACACTTCATTCCTTCCTTTGAAAGTCCAGTCTAATTGAGTGACAAAGTCATTCTGCCTTGCATCTCAGCAGAGGATTTTACTCTAAAGACCCTTTCATCTTCTGACCTTCTCCTCTCTGCCCTTCCTGAAGCCTGGCTAGCCCAAGGCCCAAAAGGGCACACGAAGAGGCAGCTGAACCTTTCCAAAGGCACTTCATGTGCTCTCCCAGCCTGAGGCTTGCCAGTGCAGTTGGTACTCAGGGGAAGCATCTGATTAGGAGAGGGAACTGCCAGCATAGCCAGGCTCCCTGGGCAGAGCCCAGCCCCTCCACAAACACAATGCCATGCAAGAGCCATCATTATCCTGCTCACAGCACTCTCCATCAAAGGACAAACTCTTCTCATGTTCCACGAGCAGGCTCTGGGTTATAACTACTTTGACTGATGCTGTTCCCCAAAGGCTAAAACATTAGGATCAGGGCCCTCTTGCATCAACACTGAAAACACATGACCCGGCAAGGTCCCTGCCCTTGCTTGCTTCCAGGCTGAATACAATGTAAGACAAGGGTAGAACGAAAAGTGGAGATGGGAAGGATAAGGCTTCCAGGCATCAGATAGCGTTACTCAAGCTGGACATACTGGTGAGTGTTATATGAATCACTTGTCCAACTGCTTAGTTCTGATGATGCAATTCCTTAGAAGCAAAAAAGAGTAGTAAAAGTTAGAGAAGAATTTAAAAATATGGAACCATCATGAAGGATTTAAATAAGGGGATTCTAGTATGGTCCTTAGGTATATCACTCCCTGAGTTTAGTATTAATGCCAGTCTTACCAGAAGAATAGTAGATGAATCCCTCTTACACTGCTTTGCTTTCACAAACTTTTTAAGTTTTATCATTCCTCTCACCTCTGCAGAGCTCTCCCTGTAGTCCTGCCACCCCTTTTGCCATATGCTCACATGGAAGAGAGACAAAAAGCAGGAGAGTTGTATAGCCATCATGATTCCCAGTGAAGGATGCCCAAGTGTTACTTCCTTAGAAGGCATGTGTTTTCCTTCCTATTCTGCCCAAATATCCACTCCTTCCTCTCACAATCCCCTATTCTCATCAGTTTAAGAAAGTACAGTCCTGTGGTTGCGCACGCCAAAGCACAAACAAGCAATTTCTGACACACTTCCCAGTTGGACTGCCACTGATTCAGTATGTGGTGTTTTCCCTTCACACTACACAGATAACTTCAGGAAGTGAGTTTTTTTAAAGAACTGTCAAAATGCCCTGTTAAAATTCTCATGCCAATGTGGGTGATTCCTCTCCACCTCCCTGAAATCCCCCTCCTGTCTTAAACTGGTGTTTTCTTTCTCCATCTCTACCCTAACAAGCACAATCCACCCCATAGATCATCCATCCTCCAAGAAGGTCCCATCTGTTCTGCTACCTTTTCAGAGGAGGGAGGGGGAACAACTGCTTGGGCAGCATATATTACACATTGCAGGAGTAAAGGACCAGTGCTCCCTGTGCATGTGAACAGCTCAGCACTTACAGCTTCTCCTTAAGGGAGGAAGAATGAGCTAGTGCCATGTTTCTTCCTATGCTCAACACAGAAGTCAAGTACTATTATACTATTACAACCTGCACAATGGTCCCAAAAGGGAAGGCTGGACTAGCCCAACCTCAGCTGTTAGGCATGATTATGAAGTACTGTAAACACCATGTTGATTCCACACCAGAAGTAGCTTCATTTCCATGAAAGACATTACAGATTTTATACTTTGCAAGTCTATGAAGAAAAGCATAGGATAAATGTAAGTATAAATTGCAGTATATCTTTATATTTGTCTTATGCAGCATGATATTCATTGCCTAATAGGTATGTACACATATAAACATATTTAATATCATACAATAATAAATATTAGAGAAAGAACCAACCAATGTATAGATATTACTTTTCTCTTTCAATTAAGCTAATTATCATCAGGTGAAATGAAAGGCTCTTCTTATTAGCTTATATCCTTCTGGAATATGGATTTTAGTCTAAGAAGCAGTGGTAGGCTCTGTTCTGAGGGTATAAGGGCTACTTTACTCCTCATACTTTATTCTGTGTAAGCATGCAAAAGTAAACCATCTGGTCTGAAAGATGGCTATGCTATCAATTATCTCTGAGGACGCACTTTCAAGGGAAATTATATCCTTTCAAGGTTTGGCTAGTTTGTTTAGACAATTTTACCAGTGGAGAATTTTCTTTTAGGTGCCTTAAGCATGTAAAATTTCAAGACTGAATATTTGTGAAATAATGAAGTTAAAAAGGTCAAACAGGAAAATGACAGGCAAGCTGGCTATAGACTGTACTATCAATGGCATACATTGCCAGAAATCACTAACTGGGATGTATTCAAATCCCTAGATAAGTATAGAGAGAGAATGCCACAGAGAGATGTCACTTGCTAAGTTTATGGAGTGCAGAAGCCAACAGGGCAGGTGGGGGGACTAACAGAGGAAAAGTAGAAATAAGGATTCTGCTCCTACATGCACCACGGGAAACCATTCATCCACAAAGAGTGTAGGTGCCAGTACAGCCTATGGGTGTAGCAGCCCAGAGACAGCCCCTCTCTCCAAAACGCAGCCTTGGCTCTGGCATCTGCAGTCATGTACAGCTGAATAATGTCAGGGAAATGTGTATTGCATCTACAGTATTGACTGCTGATGCCTCAACATCTGTCCTATCCTCTTCTGAAGGACTGGGAGGCTAAGTCTGATGGAGAAGCACAGCTGGCTTAGGGAGGCTAGGTAACACTTCCAGAAAAACTAGAAGTTTGAGAACAAGAGTCAGCTTGGCATGATCTTCAGGGTGCCATACCTGCCTGTTGGAAATTCTCCATTATTGTCAGTATATCACAGGCAATATAGTGGTGAATATCTGCATCTGTTAGTAGAATAAATAAGGCCTCTTGGCCTGAAGGTAGAAGGATTCCTCAGAAATGTTCAGCTGAGAGGAAATAACCAGTTCTCAAGATGTGCTTCTGATCTCCCACAACTTCTGCCAGGGTCAAGTCCATTTCTCAGTTTGCACTTGGGCCTCCCATTCAATGTAACTGCTTGATTTTATATCTTTATAAAACGTTGTGAGGGTAGTTTCCTGAACAGACAGTTGTATTCTTTTCAAATACAGTCAGAAGAAACTTTTTCAAAATTATAGTAATTCTGCTCTCTTTTTCTGTTGTTTGGGTTTTTTTTTGTCATCATGCATCACAGTCTTCAAAGCATATCGATAGCCAAACACTTCCATTTTAAAAGAGGTATCTGATTTTTAGCAAATACTTGCATTCTTACACTCCAAGCATCTAAGGTACTCCATTAAAACTGACTGACACTACCGCCATCTTGTTCACCACCAACTGGATTAGTCAGCTGTAGCTAAGTTCCTCCAAAGAAGGGTGAAAAGCAAGAGTAACTGTCAGTTGCAAGCACTTAATGGAGCCAGGGAACTATTAACTACCTCTAATTAGTGATATGTGTTTATACCTGCAGCTATTAGTTACAGCTGCTTCTCATTCTTGGGTCCTGGAAGAACTGTACTGCTGCCATCACCTTTGAGAAGTCCTCAGCAGGACAACTGCAGCTCGATAAACCCTCTTAAATCTGTGATCTACCAAGAGTTTTGCTTGAGACCTTGCTGCAGAACATATGTATCTCTTTGTACTAGCATCGACCATTCACTCCATGCGGATATTGCAAGTAAAAGGACAGGTTCTGCCTGAAGATCTCTTCCTCTGAGCGCAGTCAGATACCTACCTCAGAATTACTCCCAGAATGTGGAAGTGCATGCGGTTTTAGGGCTTTGGACCAAAACGACTGCAGCCACCTAACCTAAGATGCTGATCTTATGTGAGTTTACTCTTCAAGCTCTGAATTGTTCAAAGAATTATGAAGGCTTATCTTTGTATTAGCAAGCTTTATGCTGGATCAGGTACTTTTGATTCAGGCCACCCTGCCTTTACATGAATCGGGTATCATCTCTCCAGAGTAAATCAGGGAAAAAATATCACCGGTTCAGATGGGCAGCACAGCTGATTTGTATCAAATGTGTACTCTTAGGAACAGAGTGAGCAAACCAGCAGCAGCAAAACCTACCGTATTCCCACACACTGCCCTACCAATGTCCTCAGATATTGTTCCCAAAGACTGAGACATGATTATTGTCCATGCTCACCCAGAGCCTGTCCTGTGAGCTTTACTGCCATTCTACCATGGCCTTCATGCCATTAGCTATTGCTCACCAGCAACCACCAAACACAGGTCTGTTTGGGCCGATCAGCTTGAATGAGTCCCATCCCCTGCCTCAAGTCCCCCATTTGTTAACAGTATGCAGCATCTCTCACTCAAAGTCTCCAACCAGTACATCAGATCTGGTCTGTATACAGCACCTGGCACTGACCTTTACAGCGTCCACAGCAGGCAGGAACTACAGTATCTTCTTACTCCTGGTCTGACACCAACTCATGAGACCACCTTGGGGAAGCCATGTCATCCCTCCTCACCTGAGTTTTCCCAGCTGTAAGATACAGATAATAATGTTCTTTGAAGTCTATCCAGATCCTTTGACAAAGATTTTAAAATGTTAGTCTTGACTGCACACTCTTCAGGACATGAATTGTGTCCTTAGCATGGGAAATCCTCTAGCACACCACAAGTGCTAACACTGCCCCAAAGAGAAAACGACAAAACTCTGCATCGGCTTATCATTACAGGCACTGGAAAAATACATGTTGGTTGCTGATACACTCTTGGATTTTGGCAAGTCTGTGTGTTATTTCTGAACACAATCACAAACTGCTTGGAGTTCAAAGAATTATTCAGCACTGCTCAGGGTTATCTAGGAGGCAAGCCAACCTCCGGCTGTACTAACCTGTGTCCTTGGGAATATTCCTCTGGTTTGATCTGAAGCTGAGTGGATCGTGAAGACACACAGCTGGGTTTCTGGGCATCATCTAGTGCTACACATACTCTGATCAATGTACTTTACTTGCCAGAGAGAGTTTTAATTTTCTTATTTAGAAGAATGAATTGATATAATGAGTGTTTACATTGGCTCTGTGCAATCATTTTTTTGTTTTCCTCCCTTCGCTTAAAGAAAGATCATATAATATTAGTACTTAAGCAGTGATGGCCGAAGGAGCATACACAGCTCCAACTCAGAACAAGGAGGGTCCTTCTTATGTCCCTGCTGTCAACTTAGGACAAAAACTGCAATGAATAGGAAAAAATAAATAAATCTTTTGTTTTCAAAGCTAAATAGCCAAATATGCAGCTAGAAAAGTTCCATAAAGGTTTAGCTTTCAGCAACAAATAGCGGAAACAAAGCTGATTCCTCCTCTTGCTGTGCCCCCTGACCTCAGAGTTTTATATGTCACTGCCTAGAAGGCCTCTAGTCACGGCAGCCTCTGTGCACGGCTTTCCCAGGACTTTCAGGGTTTTCCTCGGGGGATGCTTGAGTGGGGGGAAAAAAGGGTTTTAGCACTGGCCTTCGATTTAAAATAGCAGGGGGAGTTTACTGATTAATATTCATGAGAAGGGAACAGTCTGCTTTTTGTTACCGCAGCCGTTTCCCATGCAAGGTGGGTTGAGAGGGAGGAATACATTAAGGAACATATCCTACTGTCACAAGTACCACCACCTTTAGAGATACAGAAAATCAGGAGCCTAAGCAGAGCTCAGATGGTAAATATTTAACAGGGAAAGGACTTGCCTCCTCTTTCTGCCTGTATATATTAAATTCATTCTTTCATTTTAACAAGGGAACTGTGTTTTCCTGCACTCTCTACCCCCACCCCTGCCCCCTACTTAAATTCTGCGCCTAAGTGGATAGTGTACAACACGCTATAAATCCCCTCCACCACTTACACAATTACATGTATTTACCTGTTTGCTTGTTTTTTAAAGTCACTGTTAGTCCTTCTCTAGTGGGAAATGTTACTTTGCTTTACTGGGCACAAGGAAGAGCAGGACTGGTAACCTTGCACTTATACCAGAAAATTTCTGGGATAACCCAGCTGAAATCCATGATTCTCATACCTGTCTAAAGTTGGCATATAAAAAAAAGCGCAAATGAGACAAAGTTTTTCAAATGCAGGTGCTGATTTGGGGTGCCTCTGAGTTGTGAGCATTCAGCTTAAAATACCCTGCCTCTCATGTTCAAAAGCACAGAGCATGGTCCCCCCCTTGACTTTCTCAGTCCTTCTATCATCCCCATCAGCATCCAAGTTCAGAGATCCCAGAACCAGGAGTGATTTCTGAAAATTATAGTGAAGGGTCCAAAACCTCCCCTGTAAGGTTAAGCAAGGACTCCTTATTTTCTGTGCAATCGCTGGGAAAATATACCAGCTCATTTGGCAAAGTCAGCTATTATTTAATAACCCCTTAGAGATAAGAGACTGTAAGAGCTGCGGTACACCTCCATTTCTGACATCAGAAGTGGATAGACCTTTCATTTTATGTCTATGCATATGACCCTATAATAGCAAGGGAGGAGCAAAGTAACTGAGAAGGCACCTGGAAGAATTACCGTTTGACATCTTCTCCAGCACTGAGTGAAAGAAACTGCTGGCACAATCACACTTCAGCTGACACAACTGTGTTCACTGACTGAGCACCAGAACAGCAGCATACATGGGGACTTCCAGGACCTCACAGACAAAATGGGCCCCGTGAGCTCATACACTTGAAAATGTTGATCCAAGCTGATCATGAACAGACTACAGCAGCACACAACTGAGACCACATCTGGATGCCAAGAGAGCAGCACCCTGACTGTCACCTTTTCTTACCTCCACAGAACAAAGAGCATTAGTGGATCAAAACCAGCAAAGTATATGGCCTGTGTAGGTGCTTACCTCCCACGGAGGGCAAAAAGGGCTACGCTCTGAGAGCCAGATTAGCTCTGCCACTAGCCACTGGCAGAGCCTGGGGTCAGGCTGGGCTGGATGAACTGTGATCCCAAATCAGCCTCACTGTTTTGACAGATGTCCTTAGACTAAGTGCAGTTAAATGGATCAGTACAGCAAATTTCACCTGGGGGAGAGAGGGATGGCGGAAGGAAGGAGAGAAGAAAAAAATGACTGGTTTCACCCATGGCAGCTGTCCTTGCCTCGAAGGCCCTGCACCAGTGCAATATCCCTCTATTCCTTCAAGATCCAGCCAGAAACTTTTGCCAGTGGAAACATACTGAGTTTGCACTTTCACTAAGATAAAACCATGAGGTAGCTGTACCAACAGAAGCAGTTTTGCTTGCATAGCGTCTGTTCCCTGGGAACTGAAACACGTCACATTGGCAGTAGCTTTGTTTCCACTGCTCAGATAGCAAAGCTGCTCTAGTAGTGCAGATAAAGCAGATGATGAGGCCCAGAGTTTCTCACTGAAACCAGAGAAGAGAGGTTATGATTTGGTTTAAGGATGCCATGAAGCATAAGCAGACTTTGCATGGAGATAATAGTAGGTTTTATCACATCAGACAAGGTTAAGAAGAAAGGAACTTTCTGAACATGGCTGGGGAGAGGAGTGTGCTATGCCCCTCACACTATCTTCCTGACCTTGGCTGCAGTGCGCTCCCAGCCCAAGCAGAGCATGCTTTGCTGGAGCTCTTGCTTTAAAGAACTGTGCCTTACTCCGAGCTGATTGTGAATGCAGAGCATGACCCATTTTAAACAGGTAGGCCAAGAAAACCTCCATCTCTCTGCCTTTAGGGACCTGTTTCAGAATACAGAGGACTTACCTTGAAAATGTTTTCCATACTGTTTGATGTTGTGGAACCGTCAGTGGGAATACTGAGAGCATTAGATGCCTGGGTGGCTTATTGATTTGTTCTAGTTTTATTAAATTGGCTAAAGTTCATTCAGAAGTCTCCCTTCCCCACACTCAAATACTTATTCTGAATGCTGCCTTGAGAGGGCCAAACAGGGAAAAAAAAAAAAAAAAAAAGAAGGGAACTTGAAAGTTGAAAAATTTATCTAAAGAAACCTGTGATGTGAAAATGGACTTCATAAAAAGTATATATTATTTATATCACTAACATAGTCTTCTGGGTTCAATATTTCTTGCTACTTAAATTCTGGGAAAAGTTGGGTTTGTGTGTGCATGATGTTTCTAAGGAGCACATGCACAGATACATGTGTGTGTCTGTGTACAGAGGGAGAGAGACCTGAAGAGGATAAGAATGAGTCTACCACAGACAGTAATTTTTCTTTTGTCAACCAAAGAAATAAAAGAAAACTTAGACCACTGCCCTTTTTTGTGAATAAGAAAGTTGAGAATTGCATTCTTGGTAACCTATACCCATGAAGTAATGACAGACAAATTAAACGGCTGAGATCACACAAAACCAGTCCAGACCTTTCCCCTTCCCCCACCAGTAAGATTAGACACCCTGGGAGATTTCTGAGAAACTTACAAATTGAAATAGAAGCTGTGAAAATCGCCAGTGCTCAGCAGCTGAGAGAAGGACCCCAAGACTTCACAAGGGCAGGGTATGAACAGCCCAGGCCTGGCTGAAGCAGCATGGAGAAAGAAGAGGGGCAGCACTGATGCTGTCAAGTCCCGAGCGCTCTCCCAGTACAGGTGGAACCTGCTGCCAAAGGGGCTTGGGTCAGGCTGGGAAAAACTGAAGTAGGAGGATAAGGTGCAAGTATCTCCTTGTATCTAATTCCAGATTCATCTATTCTGATGTGATCCAGAGATAGCTGTCAAAAGAATGATATCTGTCAGAACAGGTGGGAGACCTGAATTTGATCCTTTTCTTTGCTTCTTCTATTGCTGAAACAGAAATTAATTTCCATGTTACTAACCCTAATGATAACCAACTTTTGTTATGGTCTCATTGAGAGAGCAGGAGAAATTTGGAGAATTTTTTTTCTCAAAAAACCCTTTCTCCGCCACCTCTGGTTCCTAAGAAAAACACCACAGATTTCATCTGTTACTACCATTTTTCTCTGAAAAGTAGTGATAAACCAGCCTATTTCCCCTCAGCAGATTATTTAAAGGCACAAGTAGGTTAAAATTGATAATTCTTCTTGCTGTCTAATTCTGGATATATTTTAAGATGCATTTGTGTTTGAATGAGATCTTCTAAAAAAATCATTAATTGAAGCTGTCTGGCTCTGTCATCCTGCCCTCCCATTCTCCACCCAATGAATCAGTAAATTGTAACAAGATAATCTGGCTAAACAAGTTCCTAATTGAAACGCCATCTTATGGACAAAGAAGTCTTTGAAAATAGTATCCGTCATCTGGCTCCTTGCAATGGAGCAGAAAGTTGCGTTTTTACTGTTCACAGAATTCATGTCTCTCTTCAGCGCAGTCAAATGTCGAGTGCAGTGCAGTATGAGAAAGCGGAGTGCAGGGAGAGGAGAGGGAAGGGGGAGGCCTCTGTCAGAGCAGCCCAGGGCAAGCAATTTCCTGCCAATTAACACACAGATACTGATAATATTTCTCCCAAGTATAGAGTTCCAGATAAGGAGAAATTTTACACCAGTTGATTCCAGGTTACTGACAGAGCTTCCTTTCCTAAGATCCAGTGGTCTTCTCACTGAAGTGATCAGCTTCACTGTGAGCAGTCTGGGGTCTCAGAGCGCATGCAAGCCAGGCTTGCTTTTATCACAGAAATTAGATGATTGGCAGAAGAGTCCCACTTCCTAACAGGAGGAGATTTCAACAGCAGCCTCTAAAGTTGAGTGCACAACTTGTCACAGCTGTATTTGTGCAGGCATCGCTAAGCTGTAGCTCTCCCTATGAGCCCCATTTGCACTCACAGGCAGCGTTGCAAAGTTCACTGTACAGTGCTACAAAACTAAATTAACTCATCTGTGTAAAATGGATTCAGAGCCAAGCTCTGTGCTATCCCTGGTAATAAACTAACCAAACAAAATAACCCCAACTGCTAGTAATCTATAAAGCTGATTTCAAATGTGTCCATTAATATCCTTATAAAGCTACCTACTCTTGGCATGTGTGGCATTTTCAGGTTTTTTTGCTTTTCCTTGGAAAAAGTTGGAGTACCTGAGAGCACAGAGCACAAGAGAATCAGAATAAAAGACGTTTGTTCTAAGTATAAATGCACAGGGCATTTTGTGTGAGGAGACCAGACCCTTTTCCTTTACTCTCCTGCATCTTGTAGCTTCTTTGAGGAGGCTGGTGGGAAGAGGTTAAAGGTTACCTAGAGCTGCCAGTAAGAGTGAAAAATGGTGGATAGTGCCCCTGTTCTTGACTGCGAGTTCCTTTATTTCCTTTTGTCATGGCAATACCTTCCCAGGGAAGGCCTGAATGTTGCAAATTAGTGTTCCAACTTATCTTTCTAATTACCTCTTCAGGTGTAACAGTGAGCCAGCTGCTTGCATGAACAAAAGAAACTGCTTAGTAGTGTCTGTGTATTGGCATCTGCCACAAACTTTTATTAGGCTTATTAAGTATCATCTGGCTTGTTATTTAAAAAAAACAGTAACAGGATTTTTCCCCTTTTCTTGGGGAAGTAAAGATCTTTCTCTGACAACTTCAGCCTGATACAAAAAATTCTGGGAAGAAATCTCACCTTATACTAATATTTCTGAAAATGACACAATTAGGGGAACATCTGATAAAACCAAATGTATAAGCTAAGCTTGAAGAAGTGAGAATTGTGCACTGCTAAAATGAGAGAGACAGAAATAAATCCCCGAATGCAGGGTTGGGGAGGCTGACTTCCGCCAGAATTGTGTGAGCAAGAGCTGCAACTTATTTTTCCACCACATGCTTCTTGGGCACAAAGAAAAACTCCCTCTGATGGGAAAGGATGATGATTTTGGTGACCACACATGAAAGAAGTCTCAGGAGAAACGTTCAATCCTTGTACTTGTTCAGAACAGAAACCTTGGAAACTTGAAACAAAGTCCCAGGAATGCTGTCATCTGTCATGCGCTCAGGCTGCCTCCAAGTACGTGACTCTTCCTGGGGAAGAGGGTGCTGCCATGGAAGTCTCCTTCCAGGTGAAAAAACCTGTGGTATTCTGCAAGAACTATGACCAACAAAGAACTGCAGAGACTCAAAAGACAAGACAAAGATATAATAGGCCATTGCTTAGGACTTTATATGTAATCATAGACAATAGGGCTTGAGCAGGATACTGAACCCATCCTGACAGATGATGGTCCAGCTTCTGGCCAGGGAAGAGAGACTAGGTTAACCCTGCCAAGGATGACCTAAGCAAGCTGGTAAATCAGGCAGGCACATGAACTAAGGCATGTGAATGTGATTTAAAGTCTATTGTGGTGGAAAAGTCTCTTACAGACCACCATCAAAAAAGACTGAACACTTACTAACAATATAAACACACAAGCACAAATATATATTTACATGGTATTTGTGGCCAGACAAGGTCCTTACCAAGCTATATGCAAGTATGGAGTGTGAGCTGCAGTAAGGTGAAAGAGCTCAGTGCAATGGACACAAAGGGGCTGTCTTGGGTGCATGGCTCTAAGTAAAATCTGAATGGCTGGGCATCTGTATCTGGCTAGAAATGTTGACTCCTTAAAAATTGGGTCTCAAGTTTTTTTGTGAATCTGACCATGAGGGTGCATGAATTTTCATTTGCAACACTGACTGGAAAATCCTGTCACTAAGGAACTGTTTTCAGAAATAAAAACCTGCAATGGTATGTCAAAAAACCACCCAGCCAACAAACCAAAACAGCTTTTGGGTAACAGATAAATGGAAAAATATTTTTCTTTATTTTATTTATGTTCCAGTGGGTGTGTCTGTGTTAGTAGAGTGTCCAGAGCAGCAGTAAAGTCTTGAAGCAAATGCAAATCCCCTGAGTATCCCCACTTAGTATGAACTGGTTTGCTTTGCAGAGTGGTTTTGGTGTGCATCAGCTCAATTCCTCCTGGAGGGTGCTAAGCCAGAACTGGTTTGGATGCAACCTAATGAGCTCCAGTCCACAATGGGGACCCGAGAGTCTGAGTCTATGCGTCGTCCTTTGGAGAGCTTCAAAACACAGCTTTGGTGGGAACATTCGGTTCAAGCAATCAGACCACCTAGTCCAAAGAAAAACTCCCAAACCACCAACAGGTTAGATGTAGGGGTCTCAGCACCAAGTAGCTTCAATGTACTGATCCACCCATGTTGTAGTAAATTACTTTAGACACATCCTAACTGACTCAAAAGATGCCAAGTGTTTACTATTCCCTAATGAAGAGCTGCAGAGCTGTGATTCCAGCTCATAGCAAATTATTACAGCCAAACTATACTAAATAAATCAGTATTTATGCCAAGTCATGGGGAAAAGTGCAGCAAATTAGGTGCTCATTAGAGATTAATTTCCAAGCTACAGACTGAATAAAGAACAGACGTGATTCAGACATCTGATTAGTTCATTCAAGTCCATGCTCAGAGAAAATGGTTGGTTTTCCTCCTTCTCACACCTCAGACTAAGTCACTTGGCAATGTCAGCTTTACACATAAAAAGTAAAACCCTCTGCACCAGAAACATAAATGTTCTTCTAGAAGGCAGAGAACCTTTTTCCAACTGCTATTACGTATATGGGATAATAAAGACATCCTGGAAAATTCAGATAGCTTCACGTATCAATAGCATTTAGTAGAAAATAATGCAAATATTTCTTCATCCAGTATGTAGCTTTTCATCATACACAATTTCATGTGTTTATGGAGTTCAAGCATACACGTTTACGTCATGTGAATAGAGCTGATGCCCACACTGGGAATTTTCTTTCCTTTTTTTGTGTATAGGATTGTTCCACTTGCTAAAAGTTAAATTCTACTGAAGATGACCTATATTTACTGTATTATTATACAGTATCTTCCCTAGCGCATTGCTCTTAGAAGGCTGGGACATTGCATACTATAGGCAGAGGTATGTGCAGGTTTATATTATAGATTTCAGCAGCTTGATTTCAGTGGCAGAGGGCAATAGAATGGCAGCCAGGTAACAGTCCTGTTAAAAGCATGTTACATGAAGGATAAAAAAATAATCCTCCTTTTTCCTTCAGTTTTAGGGAGCTAGGGACATGATCCCATTATGCTACATACAGTTACTTAATCTATGTGAGACTGTACATCTTGATACTAAAGAGACTCCCTCTCTTTAGTGCAGAAAAGCTGTATGTCCAGCTGATTTCACAAGCACAGCAAGGCCTTTGCACATAGTGGGCTCACCCAATGACCAGCAAGACTACGTAAAAATGGACTTCTGGAGACTATAATGCAACTTTTACACCAGGGGCTGCCCTCCCCAGAAAATGTAGTTAAGCCAGGTAAATTCTTAATATCAATTTTACACAAAGGTTAGAGAGGAATTCAGATGTTGCCTTATTCCAATTCCGTATGCTTCTATAAGAGGGGGCGGATGTGGCTAAGGACTTTGATTTTCTGATTGGAAGGCAATCTCCAGTGAACTGCTCCTCCATCTCTTCCTGCCCACAGTTACCTCCAGCCTGTCTACAGAGAGGAACAGCTGATAAAGAAAAGTCCCTATTTCCATCGCCTTAATGCAATTACTAAGCAGTAGGTTCATGATTTGAAAAGAGCCATCTGCCAGGGAAGTCAGACAGAGGGTGAGTGAACAACTCAGGTACAGAATGAGGCCAGCCAAAACTCAACCAGAAAGTAATGTTTACACCTGAACAGAGCTGTGCAGGAACAGGAAGCGACATAGGTAAGTGACATAGGAATCCTTTCCCAGCCTGGTCATTAACTAATCAAAGCCTTGAAATACAGTTTTTGCCTGTCTTTGAGAGACTAAGGTGCTGTGTGCCTCTGTGCCATGTTGCCCACAGCCATAGGAGGGTCCAAGTCAGAGGCCCCTTTTGCAGCATTTTGGTGGGGGCGGGGAGCCAGGGCACCCCAGCTCTCCCCACCTCAGCTCTGGGCAGCAGTCACAAAGCCAGGCCCTCCCCTTCTGGATGGCAGACCCATAGGTGTCCATTTAAGTTACTGTGTTTATTCAAAGCCCAGCTGCAATCTGTATTTCTAATGTGGGAGAGTAGCAACTTACACAGCCATTTAAAACAGGAAATTCTTCTTTGGCATATTTCCTGGTAGTTTTTTAAATCTGGGTGGGTTTGTATGCTGCTGCTTATCTGAGGGGACACAAACCACAAGCAGGGCATTCCAGCCCTGGGAAGGTATTCACCCTCCTAGGTAGCAGCTAGCACTTTGGGGAGCCTGTAGTACTGCACTGCCTCCAGGCAGCCAAGTTGCTGTGTGGGGCTGCAGGCTGCCTAAAGAGCGAGAGAGTGAATCCGAACGTTGATTTTTTTTTGTATTCTTTTGTTCAATTTGCAATTTCAGCAGCTGCTCTATAGTGCAATCAGATCCCCTTCAGTGCTTTCTGACTGAGCAGCCCTACCCTGGAGCCCAGGACAGGCGACAGCTTTTTTTTTTTTTCCACACCCTTCTCATTTGGGGAAATTCACGAGCAGGATGGTTGGCCTGATCCCATCTCCTGGCTACTTGGGACAGATTATATTCAGTAAGAGAATTCAGATAGTCCCAGATATCATGAAGCTAGAATGAATGCAAATAAACGAAACTGCTACACTCAGATTTGCCACTAAGCACACACAGTGATTTAGGAGGAGACTATAAACTGGGCAAGGAGAGAACGTGGAGCAGAAAAAGTACTTAAAATGATGATCCTGTGGAGAACTTTATACTAACTAGTTTTGAGAAATGCTGAGAATGAAAGGCTGTATCAATATGCTAACATTACTCACAGCAAAGTGTGGTTTTAGACTGCCACACCATTCATCTTCTGCCTGATCTCTCTGCATCTTGCAGACATTCAGCAGACAGATTATAGCAAGGCTAACGTCTGGGTTTAATTGGACATGCTCTCTTCTGCCCACAGATTTTGTCTGGAAGGAAGGGAGAATTTGAGGACTTTCTTTACCTTTATGTGGGATTTCTGGGAGTCCAATAGCCCAGCTGGAAGTACTATGTAGTAGCAACCCCAGGTTACTCAGTGTCCAGAAACCTCAGACATTTCCACAGCATCTGCACAGATCAGCTGCAGAGAGTCTGCAAGCAAGTCCAACACTTCCCGAAAGTGTCAGAGGGGCTTGTGGTGCATGTTGGAATCAGCTGTGAAGCCAGGGCAAAGTAAATTCAATGTTTCCCAAAGCACTGGATTCGTAGTGCACATGCAGACCATCTGTGCAATGCACAGACGATCTTCTGGTACCACCTTGTTATGTTTTTTTCTCAACAATATCTTTGCCAGGGTTCTGCAGAAAGAAGTGTAGCAGCTCTGGACAAGAAAAAGAGCCCAAGGAAAAAGATCTGATATGAACCATGACCACCATTTCTGCTTTAATTAGGAATAAAGTTCTGAACTTGCATCCTAACAATGCTAATATATGTGGACCCAGAAGTGCTAGGAGCTCCAGTCTAGAGATCCCACACTGACACCATGCAAACAAGTTGTTGGTACGAAGGCTGCAAAAAATATCCTTCTGGGAATCTGTTTGGGAGGGGTAGGGGATGTTCAGCTGCTGGATATGAACAGAAAGAAAAGGTTACTAAGTTTTACTTTCGTTAGAAAGTAAAATGCAGCAGAATCTGATTTTTGGTGGACATCAGGGTAAAAAGGAAGATGCAACTAAATCTTTCTAAGCCTCTTTCTGGCTTCTGAAATAACTCAGAAAAGCTAGAGAGAGAAGAAAGGGTAGTACTTTTAATCATCACCAGCAGGTCTTTAACCTCACAGGAAACAGAAAAGGAAGGACCATTTGTAAAATATCCAGACATACTAAAGGTCATTCTTCTTTCCCTTGGGATGAAACATTGCATCTTGCTTTAAGGACAAATATGCATCTACTATATACATGCTGTCACATAGAACATCCACATCTCTTCACTGTCACTTGATAGTGGCACACCAAGTTTACATTTGAAAACAGAGATAGGCATGGCAGTGGTGAGAGAGCGAGCAAGCAACATGATAGACGAAGAAAAAACCCAAGACAATTCCCCACAGTGACAGAAGGATCAGCCCAAGCCAGACATGTATTAGTGGCTGTGTAGTTAAAATTATGTGCATTTCATCAAAAGGTTATTCTTGTGGAGACTGAGTCGGGAGGAAGGAATTTGGTTTTATATGAAGCATCTCAGAACAGAATATGCTTCCTAGAGCTCACCAGCTCTTCCCTTCACGATTTTGGGCAGTTCACAAAGCCTGTGGGTCACACTACAACAGCACAGAGCTAACCAGGCTGGCTGGGATGGTCACAGGAGGCTGAGGGGCAACCAAACATGTGCCACCCCTGCCACACCTTTTCACTGAGGTAGAACACCTTGGCTGGAGGACGGCTGGACACTTTCTCCCTGAACACATTCCTTCATGAACAGACAATTTCTTTAGGTTCTTGCAACCAGTTGCTCCATTTTCCTGCATCTAGCCTAATCCCTCCCAGGGGATGCTGTCTGACAACACAGCTGCAGAGCTACCACTGCTGAAAATTTGCACATAAAGATGGGACCTTTCTTCTCTTGAAAGCCTAAGGGCCAAAAAGGGGTGGGGGTACTCAGAGCGAGTGCGTATTTCCTCAGGGCTCCAGTGCAGAAGAAACCTCTTCACTGACCATTCCACACAGGGCTGTCAGGATCTACCTGCCCTTCCCAGGCCACTGTGTCATTCAGGGAACCAGAAAGGCTCCCACTTTTGACAGCTAGGAGCACAGAAGAGAGCTATTTTCATCTCCAGCTCTTTGTGCCTCCAGAAGGAGGGTGGAGATGGGCCTTCCAGCAATGCATCACTGCTGCTAATGAGAAGGCAGAGGGGGACCTGTGGGCACAAAGGAGGAGGTTGAATATATGGATGGTTCTTGCAGCAGCACTTCAGGACCTGCTGCTTACTCTTATGTGCTGGTAATCTCCTTAATTGGCAAGAGAACGGAATATTCTGTAAAGTTTCTCTTAAATGGGACATTAACAATGAACTTACACTTTGATATTAACATTTAAAGGCAAACTATAAGAAATGACGATTTGGAACCATTAAATGATCAAAACCAGTCCAGAGTGCTGTGCTCCCTGTTGCAGGGCCAACTTTCACACCCTCTGCACCAGGTCTTGCGCAGAGGTGTGAGGGTAAGTGAGCAGAAGCAGGTTACACCATACTTACACATGGAGAAACAATGAAACTCTGGGTTCCCAAGACTGCCTAAAAAATACTTGAAATCCATGCACCTTGCCTTAGCTTAACCACCCAACATATGAACATTTCAAAATATAAATTCTCACTGATGCCCTCGTCCTTGCCCAAGGCTGGCACCAGCATGGTCTTTGCTGCTGCCATGGACAAAGTGCCAGGACTCATCAGCACCCTCCAAGAGAAGGGAAACACCTAGGAGAGATGCTGACAAAGGCTAACTTGAGCAGCCAACCACAGGGACAGATGCCTTGTCAGGGTGTGAATATCCCACACGGAGATGCTGCTTTTTCCACCAGCACATCCCCCACTGGGCAGCTGTGGTCCTTTCCACAAAAGGCATCAACCATCAGGGCAGCTGTGTCAAGGAGTTTGGAAATAGCTGTCCAGATGAGCCCTAATATCTGGGGAGAATGACAAAACCCATCCAGCACCTCACTGTCACAGAGAGGAGAGGGCAGCTCCCTCCTCCTATCATTCCTCTCCTGCAGAGTTTACAGTTTAGGTGGGTTCCTTTTCTACCAACTGAGAGCGCTGAACTGCTCACCAAGGGCTTTCAGTGAGGCAGAGCCTGTGTATGTGCCAGGATGGAAGGACAGGGCCAGGAGAGGTGATGGAGGCAGCGCGGCTGCTGTCCCAGCAGGATTGGCTCAGCACACTCTGCCCCGCTGCACCCTCCCTGGGAGCCACAAGCTCAGGGGCTGTGGAGACGGTGGTGCCACCGGCAGCCAGTGCCTGTCGCTTTCAAAGGCTGGTGCCATTGTCGCAGCGGAGGCCTTTGCCAAGGACTTGGCACCGAAGTTGTTAACTCTCCCTTAGGGGAGAGCAAGCTGGGGATTTCACATCTTGAGGGGGCTGAGCTCTCAGTAGCCACACCGAAGAGGGTGAGGGACACAAATCCTTAAGAGCGAGCCTGAATTGCAACAGCACTAAACAGCTTGAGCTGCAGAGGGGCCAGAAGAATCTCTCACTGCTCCACACCCTGCAAATCCTTTGCTAATTGCTTTATTGCGGTTATTTGTGAAGGTAAAGGAAAAGGATTAATTAACTAAGAGAGAAGAGCGCACATCTCCCTAGATGGGCTTCATTAATTGATATGGGAGGGAGAAAAATCAATTAACAAATTTCTTTGCCTTCCTGATCAGTCTGGAAACAGAGCTATAGTGCTTTTGGGGGGGATTGTAAATGGTAAAAACCCGCCCCCCCCCCCCCCCCACCAGCTGCAATTCATTCATTTGGCAGTTTGCAATTTACACCACTTAACCACGGTGGTGTAAAGGCCATGCTTTGCAGATGTTTTGCAAATAGGCAGACACACAATGTCAGTGAGGTGAAGCTTCTGCTCACCAGCTCTTTTTAATTTTATGCTTCACTCTTAGCAAAAAGCTACTTGTTTGTGGCAAGAAAACACAGCCCTAAAAAATAATTATAACATGGGCAGTGGTGTCCCCTGGACATTCTAAGTCAGCCCATGATTTTCTGCAATGTATAAGAAGGAGCAAAAGAAGCAGAGTGGACAAGAATACTACATATTGTGTGTATTTGTATCATTCCTCTGTTTTCTTGAACCTTTATAACAAATTTGGAGCTAGACTCAGACACAGGAATCTACCCAAGATTCCTTTCATGTGGCATATTAGTTGAAGGAAATGAATGGTCCCCTGGGATAAGGCCTCAGAGGAAAGGAAGTGTTTGATGAATGAGGTTAGAAAGGTCTCTGTGTAGCTGTGTCATGCCTCCGTAAGGGCTTCTCCAGACAAGAATGATGGTTTCCACTGCCTACACAAACAAGGGAGGATATTCAGCATGTGTTGCAATGTATAAAAAACAAACAACCAACAACAACCATCAAAACCCAACTCACCCTATTTCTACAGTTTCATCTAAAGCAACTGGAGTAAAGCAGATGTAATATATTCAATTGTTTAAGCACTATACATCATTACTTTGTGTTAAAAACACAGATGAGGGGAGAGCTGTAGTTATCAACTGGGAATTACACAATTTGAATCTGATGTCTTGGGCAGCAATACTTAAGTTTTGCTGTCACTGTCTCCCAGGGATGAAATCAGTGAATAAAGGAGAAAAAGAGAGCACAGCCACTGAAACAGAGAAAAAAAAACTGCAAAAGAGGGACAGAGCAAGCTAATAAATAAAACAAGAGCCTGAAGGAGAGAGCTGCTTTGTCAGAATATAAATATTTCCCTTCCCCTTTTATCTCTAATGTGGTGCGAGGAGCTTATTAAGGGGAAGCGCAGCTCTGTCCCTGGAGTCCATCCACATAACCATGTAGGGAGCTTGGTCCAACACTACCAGAGCAGCCATGCACACATAAACTCTTCTCTGCTGGAAACAACTGTAATGTACCAAGTAATAAAAGGGAAAGCGGGAACGCACAGTGGTCATTACAACTCTTATCTTGCTGGCCCTGGTGCTGCTTTACATTAATGGGCGGCAGCAGTGCCAGGGGCCCTGGCCAGGGAGCTCTGCACTTCTCCAGTCTCAGCTGCAGCCCAGGCTGAACAAACCCTGTCCTCCTGGTGCTGCAATGGCTCTTTTGCAGGGAGAACTAATGTGGCAGTTTATAATGAAACCAAATTTTGGGTTTGGGTGAATAAAGCTGCCCTGTAAAGAGACCACGCTGTGCACTAAGCGCTGAGGAAGAAGCCCCTCCTTTTAACCATGGCTCGGCACAGCTGTCCCCGGTAGCCAGGCTAGGCCTCGCCTTCCCCTGGTGCCAGGCTGAGTCCTGTGTGCAGAGAGGACAGTGAAACATGAAGCAAAATTTTGTATTAATGGCTCCTCTCTCTCGGAGATCTGGTTTCCAATAATGACTTGGTTCCCCTTCCCAGTGCTGGCAGCAGCACCTCTTTGCCAGCCCTTCAAGATGTTCAACCATATGGCTGCACAAAGCTGCACCATCAGTCAAAGCCTCCAAGTCAGGAAGGGGGACAGTTTCAAATTGCTGCCAGCAGATCCTTTCCCACTATTTCCTTGCCTGAGCTGTCACAGATACAGGTGTCAACCTGGCTCCTTTACTGCCTCGCTCTTTCATCTATCCTTAAGAAAAAAGAAAAAGAAAAGAAAGGAAAAAAAAGAAAAGAAGAGAGCAAAAAAGAAGAGCTTTGCATTTCCTCTACTCAGGCCTTAAATTGGAAAAATGAGGGGAATTCATTGTTGATGCTTGCTGATCCCTCCACCCCTACTGTTGCAGCACTGTGGCCCTTTGAGCATGACAAAATGAGCTCCCCAGGCTTGATTATGCAAGCTGCTAATTCCTCCTCCAGTCAAGGGGGTGCTTGGGCTCAGCGGCTATACAATTCGGGTTTACCCGGCTTTTGTTTTCGCTTCTGTTTATAGAGATAGACACTTGGCTTTTTTTTGCATTAAAAATGGACCTGGTTTTTCATTTAACTGTATGCTCATGAATAGGAAGAGACTGTCATGTAGTCTTTTTCAAGTATATTTCAGAAAAAAATGTTGGCATTATGTACATTTTGGATTTTCCCCCATGATGCTTCCACACGAGCTTCTATCCCAATCGTCATTTTTTCATCTTGTCTGAAAAAGACACGACTTCACATACTACCAATAAACTGAATTTTCTTGGAAAAGTTTTCAACAAAATTCTTTTCAAAAGTGATTTTGATAAAAATGTAGTGAAAAAATATGTGCCTTCAAATTAATACTTTGAAAGATGGACAAAAGCAATAACAATGTTTTATACAACCCCCATGCCATTTCTGGGAATTTTTAGCTGTCCCTGTTAGGAAACAAGCTCAGACCCTAGGGAATTCATCTAGCAAAATACACTTGCGCTGGCTCTTGGGTGCCTGGCTTCAGTTGCAGCTCCCAAGCATCTGCCCTATGGTGGATCAGTGCCCCTGAAAAAGCTCAGAAGCAGCCTGGGTCTCCTCCCACCCATGGCCCTGGTGGTGGGCACCCAGAATCTGAGAGCATCTTAAAGAGAGAGTCAGTCTTGCTTTAAAAAAAAACAAACCAAACCAAAACCACAAACAGCTTTAAGATATGCTTTTGAAGCAAATCTAATTTTTAGATCTCCAATGTTTTAAGCACAGCTGCTTTAGAAATACTTGGAAAACAGAGCCTTTCTCTGGAAAACTGTTGAGCAGATTTGGAAGCTGGTGAGTAGCTATTACTCAGCTACTCAGGTTGCTTC
This sequence comes from Leptosomus discolor, assembly GCF_034619465.1. Lineage (NCBI taxonomy): Eukaryota > Metazoa > Chordata > Aves > Leptosomiformes > Leptosomidae > Leptosomus > Leptosomus discolor. The sequence continues at coordinate 30,437,138 of NC_141395.1, read as the reverse complement.
AGAGAGCCTAAACTCACCATATCTCTGTAATATCTAGAGACCAACGCCTATAGGCTTTACTCACAAAGAGCTGACCCTTGTGGTCAGGGAGAGCGTTGAGTCACAGACACAGATGAAAATCAGATGGCTGCAGCAGCTCCTACCCCCTCGCCCTGCCCTGCAGCTCTCCCACAAGCGGCTGCCCCTCATGCAGGGATCTCTGGGCCAAAAGTAACATGGGTCCAGGAATTGCCTCAGTTTTCAGCCCAAAGGAAGGAAGAAAGCCAGTGTCAAATTTGAACTGCACTAAGACAGTGGGCCATGCAATGGCAGTCCTAGAATGACTTTGAGCTGTGCACACATGTCCTTTCCCTGGAGGCAGCAATGCCTGGCGCAGGGCAAGGGGACTGGCTGGGGACAGTCATTAGTTCAGCTGTCACACTTTCCACAGGCTATTTCATGAGTCAACACCTTTCTCTGTCACAATGAGAATTTGCATGAATAAGATCTCACTAGGCAGAAAATGCCTTTACTGTTATGTCTAGGAAAGCACTAAGGATCACACTGCACTTGGATAATAACAATGATAACAACAACACATTTCAGAGGGCTATTGCCTCCCTAACCGGGAGCTGTGAGCATGATGCTGGCTTCACCCAGAGATGGAGCTCTCATTCAAATTCAGGGAAAAACAATTTAATGTACCTCGCAAATGCTCACAGCCCACCGACCTTAAAAAAATGCTATCAATGCCCACACGCAGTTTCCAGTATCAGCACTCCTCCACCATCACCAATGCACCATGTGAGGCAGCTTCTAAGATGCTACTGGAGGACTTGTTTGCTTTGCCCAGAAAGTCATTGGTTTAGTATTAGATCTCGTTTTCTTATATTATGCTCCATGACCTGCAACAGCCTTTACAAAAATAAACCAGTAGGAGTTTGGCAAAGACACTAGCATTACCGTCTGTACTTCTGCAATTGCACTTTAATAGCTATCAGCAGCTGAAATTTCAGTTTTCACACCCCAGGCAAAACCCTGCACCTACAGCAGCACAGGGCTGGGAGGCAGGGTCAACAGAGGAATGCCACCTATTGCGTTCCCAGCATCACTCCCTACACCACAGGTCTTGCCCTGACGCTTGCTCCTTGCTGCACCGGCGAGACCAGCCCCTGCCTGACTTGCACAACTGCCCTGAGTGCGGTTGGAAACAGCACTGTGGGGCAGGCGCGCACTGTGGCCTCGCTGAGCCCAGTGCATGCCTGCTTGCTCACATCAGAAAGAAAACAGCAACCTGCCAACGTTTATGATTTCCTTCAAAAATTTTTTTTTTTTTCTAGGGGTAACTTCTGCTCCAGTGGAAACCCTCAAACCTCTTTGTAAACAGTCTGGAGTAGCACAAGCTTTGAACATTCTAGAGTCCTACAATATTTATGTTTTCAGAGATATTTTATATCTTTGTAATTTTAAAACACTGTTGCTTTTTAAAATTATTAGTAGACACTCCATTACATTGTAGTACAGATTCCTGCCTATTGAAAAATGCAGCATAAATATGAGCAATTACATGATTAAAACCACGTCTTTGCTGTACATGTACAGCAGCTAACCAAAATATGGCTTTATGGCTAGGTATCAGGTCAGTAAGTTATAATCATTGAAAGAAAATCATCTCACCCCAACAACACAGTTCAAAAAAAGCCCCACAGCAAGCTGTGTCCAGTTGCACTTGTATAAGCAAAGCAAATGAGAAACAAGAGTTAAAATTTGAGCTTGGGTGCTGTATGTCTCCCCTTGAGGTGCTGAGAGTTTTCAGTTATCTCTAAACTCAAAGGGATGATCTGTGGGAGCAATGAGCGCAGGACCTGCTATTTTTAGAAGTCCGGAGTGAAACAACCTACCACATCAAGTACATAAGAATTTGGCAGCAAATTAGGATTTGAGAGCTCTGAGTACCTTCCCCAGACTAAGCCTGTGGATTACAAAAGATCATAACCATGTCTTAAGTCACATACATTTCCTCAGCATTTTAAATCCTTTAAAAGAAAAACAAAAACAAAGATCGAGAAAAAAATATTCAATACAAATATACACACATTCACAAACAGAAGCTGAATCTCCATTGTTTGAGGTCTAGCAAAGAAAAGAAACTCTAACTGTGGTCCAGGCAAATGTAGGGGCTGCAAATACCATGCAGTATTAGACTGAATTCAGAGCAGAATTACAGACGTTACTTTGAATTTCCCAGCTTTGGTAGGTGCAAACCAGACATATGATGTTATTTCTTTTTAGGCCATATAAGAAAATGTTACATGCAACGGAAATCTATTTCAGACAGCAGTGTTTCTTTAGCAGAATGGGATTGCTCTGATGCTTTGCTTTGCTCCATATGCTTCTAATTATTGCTCAATTCAAACAGCTATTTCTGCATTGACTTGCAGGAATCTCAGAAGGCACCTTCTACGTAGGCAAGAAGCATAGCCCATAAATAATTTCAAAAAGTATTAACGAGGGGAAGCTTCATAGCTTTTCATTCCAATCTGACTATGTGGTATTTAAATAAACCTCTGTGGTTTTCCAGTAACATAGTAGGAACTCCCAGGTGGCAGGGCTGGGGGAAAAGAGGGAGGAGAGCACTAAACATACTAATGAACATGTAATTAAGAAAATGGGCCCTCATTCCCTTCAGAGACTCCATGAGGAGGGAGCTTATTTGAAGTGCTGCTTTCTGGTTCCCTTCCCTCCATGGAAGGAAATCAGGCTTAGTATCTCCAGTGCCATTCAGATTACCACTGGTCCCAGCTCCAGGAGAGTCCAGTTAATGCAGGCTGACACCAAGATAGAAATAATCGTTTAGAAATGACTGGTTAAATAAAGGTGAAGAAGAGCGTGTGATGCTGGTCCACAAACCTCATGGTCCCAGTTTCTCAGAGGAGCTGTCTGTAGGCACTGGCATTAGCCCTGCCCCTTTTCCTTAACAGCATTGCTTCGTGGAAATGCACTTTGGGTGACTGCTGCCTAGGGTGTATCCTGGAAAGGGAGATTCTCCACACAGCAGCATCACCCATCTCCTGGGTTGGCAGGGATGCAGCAGGCAGTAGCCCCGCACAGCAAACCTTCATGTGGCCTCTGCACAGGGAACCACCTTGGCAAGTGGGTCTCCTGGGTGTGATTTGGACCAAAGGAAGAAACGATTCTGTTTAATTGTAATTGTGAAGGACAAGGGTTAATTTGTGCAATCCCATCAGGAAGAGGGAAAATAAAAGTAATTAAAATGTTTGTTTCTCTTTCCAATCCAATTTTGGAAGTGGAGTCGGCTAAGGAAATTTCACCCTAAACATAGGATGGTAGCAGTGATTGGTAATTTAAGCATGCACGGGAGGAGGAGAGAGGATTTTGTAAACAGAGGCTTAGGAATTACTTAGCCTCTTTAGACATCTGGCAAATTCTGTATTGAATAACAGCTCTTCTTCCCTTGTTTTCTAAGCTTTGGAAACAACATATTTCTGGAGGCTGCACTCATCTTTAGCAAGTCTTTATCAAGCAAAGGTAATTCATTTGTTTGAACATCAGGCAGTGGCTTCCTGCCAATACAATTGTTAGATGGCAGAATCATGTCCCAAGAGAGATGGCAGCAGTCCCATTATTCAAGGCATTTAAAATTAGTCTAATTATACCACTGGCATATGTAATAGCAGGGGCTAAACAATACAATGGGTCTTTCCTATCTCTTATTTTGGGCTAAATCTGGTTCTTCCTACATAAACAGAGTTTGAGGCTTTGATGAGTATCCTGCTCTGTTTCCATCGAAACAAGTGAAACCTTACCCATTAACTCAAACAGGACAAGTGCAGGCCTTCAGTCTGTGCATTAAAGAGGATTTAAGATACAATCTCAAACAGATGAGTCTATAGAAAGACAAAATTAAAACATGGTTTGGCATAAGTGACAAAAGACATAGCACAATGCATTTGACCAATTGCATCCCTCACAATCAAAGGGCATCAACAGGAGAGTGATCAGTTGCTATGTCCACAAAAACCCTCGTGCTGGAAGCAAAACATAATTCAGTGTTCACAAATATTGTGGCACCATCTGCAATGAGATGGGCAATTTATGCACAAACTTGAGAAACTCTGCTATTTTTCATTAAATTGTTACATACCTCAATCAGCCTTACATTGCTAGAGTTGCACGCAGAAATGCTCCTGGATAAGAGATTGAAGTCACCTTAATGACAGCTATATAGAATTGGCTGGATGAAGAAAGAAGAAATAGTTTTCTCCAGCTTTTCTGCAGACAGCTGGACTTTGTAATTGTTCAGTTTATTCAGGAAGGACCTAGAGATCAGGTGTTAGCAATTGTCTTTGGCCTCAGGAACTGAAGGGGGATCTACAGAAGGGGGAATCACACAGAAGGAACAAAATCACTGAGTTTTGAAGGAAAAGGGATGTCTAACAGAGAGTCAAGGATCCACGGTGCAGAAGAGAGGTTTGAAGGAATATAGTTCAGGGAAGGGGAGCTTGATCCACAAAAAGACACTGGCCAAATTTCTGAAAAACATTCCACGGTGCTCAGAGCAAGCAGGGAAGGGTATATTTACTTTTGTTTGGATCTGTAATACTTTGAGGGTTATAAAGCAAGGAGTAACTCTGCTAGGGACCTTTACAGACCTGTGAGTCATTTTCACAGGTGCTGGGAGAAGCTCAGGATAAGCTGGAGCATCCATGAGGCTGAGATTCCTGCAGCATCTGAGAGGTGCAGGAGCCTGAGGCACCTTCATCCCAAGCAGTTCTGCTCGTGGTGCTGCCCAGGCTGCTATGTCACACATCCCAGTGTATATGGAATCGGACAAAATCAGCTATAGCAGTCTGGGAAGTGTCCAAGCACTGTGCTTTTCTTAAACCTTTTAAGATTTAAAGAATCAGAAAGTAAGTTTGCATGTGCCTGTGCTGCTACATCCAGGTTCTCAGAGCAGGATCTTCCCCACTGACGGAAAGAGGACAGCAGACACAAATGTCATCTTTTCCCAGCGTCTCTGGAAGCTTCCCTTCTTCATACTGCAATATTACTGCACCCAGACAGAATGATGACAGGGCCTGACTGATAATACTGCTTCCAGCAGAGAATTTGTCTTGTTAAAAAAGCACCTAGCTTAAGAAAGTAAAATAGGGAGGGATTGCCTGCATTTTACACCAAAGGGACTCTGCAACCCTAAATTGTGAGAAAGCAGATTAAATTCACTTTAAAAAAACAGGGTAATTCCAAGTGTCATCCAAGGGTTAAAATGTAACTGATGTCCTCACTGAACTGCTGAGTGGGGATGAGCAGATCAACTTCAGGTTTTGTTTTCTTATTCATGGATCTGGGAGATGAAAGCAATCATCAGCCTGATAGCCTATCTTTGTGAATGTTTCCTAATGTTTTCCCCAATTTAATCGTAAATGTGGAAGGCAGTGCTGCTTCCCTGTACCCTTTGGGATACTACTTCGTAAGCTAATAATTATCTTACAAATCCATGATGCAACCAGCTTTCACCTCTCTCACTGTGGGAAACCACATCCCCTCCAGCAGTATCCCCTTCCTTTTGTCACCTGTGCCCTCCCCATATGCTCTTTTCAATCAGTTTCTTGTGTCTTCAATCTAATTTCAAATTAAGGCTCCATGGTGGGGGGCAGGGGCTTTCCTTCCCCACTCCCTGCCTGTGAAATACCAGGTTCTCCCACCCCATTACAGAAAGACTAGATTTCTTTGGTGAGCTCAGACAAGATGCAATTTAGAGTAATCTATCACGCTGATAGAAATGCAAGCAGATATAATACTGTGAACTTATTTTATTTCTAATTATGCAAATCATTATGTAAAATAGGCAAATGCATCATTTCGCCCCAGGCTCCCGGCATTTCCCCACTAAGCTTTAGGGAGTGCAAATTTTGATGTTCTTAGCTCAATAGCCTGCCTGATCATGTAAGACTATATGTAAGTAGTCTTCAAAATGTTGAAGTTAAAAGTGTTGTGGAAGCTATTTACCAAATGTAACTGAGACAAATATCATAATTCAGGCGGTTGCACCGGGGCATTGGCAGTGCGGTTAGCAGGACAGCCAGTGAAGCCCAGCAAGTTTCTGCGATAGGGGTTGAAGGAGCAGGGGGAAATGATGGCCTTTGTTCTTCTGAGGGCAAGGAGGACTGGAAGCCTTGCAACAGGTAACCTGAAAATGTTCACCCTCAGGCACCCAAAATAAGCGGTGGGGTGGGGAGGGGGTGTTTTGGTTTGATTCAGCCCCCCCATGGGAAGAGCTTTCTATCAGATGGGATAGGAAACAAGGAAAATTATATTGGCACAATTTAAGGCGGCTTTAAAACAGCAGGAGAAGACATCATGTAGGGATGCCGCTCCTCACTCTGACTTAGCTTGGCAGTTGAACTGGATTTATTTTTAATTGTGTAAAAAGACAGATAATTGTTCCTAACAATTCCTCCCTATGCACAGTAGTCTAGTCAGACAGCTCCAGAGTTGGTACCAATACCTGAGACTAAATTTATTCTGGTATCTTGGACTTGCCAGGACTTTGCTTGTGAAGGTTTATTGCTGACAGACCACGTGGAGATTTTTAGAGAAAACCTTTTGAACTGCTATGTGGTTGCAATAGACAATTTCTCAGACACTGTAGTCTTGCACAGCACATCTGGTTTGGGTGGCTGATAACCTGGCTAATGGTTGCTGCCTGTGCTCATGTGCTGATGAGAATCCCTCCTGTTGTGAGGAAATTCAAGTGGTTTTGCAGGCTAACACTCATGATTTTAGATTGAGGTAAAAACAGGAGAGGAGCACAAGTTTGCTGCCTTTTGAAACACGGCTCATGATACTTACAGAGGTTCTGGATGTTTTGGGGTAACCTGCGTTCCAGAATCCTGGATTTAGCTGCTGCTTTTATTTTTCTAGGCTGTCCCAGACTGACTTAGGAGTCCAGGATTTTCTTAGGCCATGACCTGCAATTTTGAGACTGACATTGCCTCTCTCAGTGATTGTGTCCCATCTCCCAGTGGGTTTAAATAGGAGAAGAAACCTTGGAATTTGGCAACAACACACCCAGGAGGCTTTCTTCTGCCATCTTAGTAAATCCTGTTGCACATTCCTGCCATCTGGGATGGCCTAGAAGCATCATTCTGTGTAATAAGTTTACTCTCTTTTTATCTCCCTAAGAAATAATGTAGGATACAGCTTTCCTTTCTTCTTCCTTTCTGCCTACCCTTCCACTTCTTTCTTTTTTCCCTCTTGCTTCACTCTGATTCTACATTGTGTTCATCATAAGTGTAATGGAGTCACACTGCTTCTACAGCACGTACCAGAGCTCCCAGTTGTCTTTTTGTTCATGCCATGGTTCGGATGAATGACTCTAACAAATGGGACGAGTAGAAAACAGGGGGGACCCTGATGCCATCTGCCCTGTCTTGTAGATAAATATGCAGTTAAAGTCTCGCCACTTGATTTGACATTCCTTAATCTGAATAGTTTCTGTCCCTGTCTCCCTACTGCTGAAAGATAGTTTCTTGCAATACAATTTTACTAGCTCTGAACTTGTCTCTTTTCTTACAGAAATCAGAATGAGTGATGCATGGTGCAGAAAGTTTGCAGTTGCTTTACTTTCTCTGCATTGTCATTGCCTGCCAGTGAAACATCTCCTTTCATCCAATGTCTTTCATTGTGAATATCACAAAATGCTTTGCAGATGAAGTCAGTCATATAAGCCAGAGTGAAAACCAGAGGCTTTAAGTGATTGTTACAGATAGGTGACTCAACAGCTCATGGAGTGTTACAGAAAGATGGGATGGTGAGGGGAAAAAAAAAAAAAACAACGGGAAAGAAAAATCTTTTTGAAGGTTACTAACAGCCAAAGAACAAACAATAGAGTAGACAAGTTCATGTAAGTTTGTATCATGGGAGGTTATTTAGGTGAAGAGTATCATAAAAATCTGCTTAGTCACTAGGTGTAAAAAAGCAAGGAATTCAGATAACAAGCCTTAACAAACTGAAAAACTGAAGTTCCTCTAAGGCACTCTCAAACAGCTACAACTGAGAATGAAGAAAAGACTTTTTTCCAAAGGCAACTGTTGCAGCCATGAGTCCTGCCTGAACATATTTTGGAGAGCACTGTATTATTTTTAAAAGCATGTCCACTTTTAGAGAAGTGTAAATTTATTTTAGTAAGCCTGTTTATAACTGTCAGCTTCTCCTAACAAATGTAACAAAAGCTGCAGCTCCATGGTCTTACTGGCATGAGGACACGTTGCTCATGAGAGGAGAGGATACAGGAAACATTTGTCCAACAATTGCTGTTGGAGTTCCCTGAGACAAACCCTGCTCTCTTGACCTGCCCTGGAGGACGGGACAGATCGTCGTATTTGCTTAGTTGCTAACAGGGGCACAATCCCGAGTAAAGAAGTAAAAGTAAGAATTTGAATAGTACAGTTCAGGGGACCTCTGTCCTCAAAGGGAGGGATAGGGCAGGTTGAATAATACTTGTCCCGAGCTAGCTTTGACCACAGGCTTTTGTAGGCCACTGTGAAGGAAAAGCAGGCACTGTTGCATGGCTTTTGTCGAGCACACCCTTTCTGTGCAGCCAAGGACATGCTCTGCCTGCACGTTCCAGAGGCTGGATGGTTCCAGCAACCTGTGTTTCAGTGGTGCACCTCAAAACGCAGCTATGCTGCAAAACCACACTTCTGTCCTTAGCAAACGTATGTTGGCCTAGCTCTAGATCTGCTCAGCATTCCCTGGCAGGCCAGGAATGGCCCTCTCCCGACCTGTGCCGTTTTCTCTCTTGCAGGGAGGCTGGGCGCTTCCACAGAGGAACTGCTGCTTTTTTACAGCCTTTTTGAGTCTCTTAAGGGGTTGCAGCAGTGCAGATGGGGATTTAAAATTTCTCCTCTTTGCTTAGGTAACACTGGACGTTTCAAAAAAAGCTGCCTTCCCCCAGCTAAAGCTTAGATCTGCATGAATAAAGCGTTTATTCTGCCAGCAAAAAGCAACGGTCATGCTGTGATAACAAATCAAACCCCCCACGCTGGGGGAGGCGATGGCGCACAGACATGAACATCCTGACAACGCAATCAGCTCATCCTGCAAATGTACCCGGGCGCTGCTTCTATTCCCCCCTCCCTTTTTTTTTTTTCTCCTTTTTTAATAACTCTGGGCACAGGCAGCTGTTTGCATTTTCAAAGCCTGCTCAGAGAGCAGCCAGTTAATTTTAGTGTGCTGGGGCCACCCTGAGCGAGCTGGCTGCGCCCCCCCCCCCGCTTGCCGGCTCTGCCCCGCAGCGCGGGGGGTGGCGGACCCGGAGCGGCTCCTCCCGCCCCGCCCCGCCCCGCCCCGCCCCGCCCCGCCGGGGATGGGAAAAAGTTGTTGGCAACTTTTTTTTTCCCCCGGCGCCGGCTCCTCCCCCTCCCCTCCCCCCACGCCCTCCTCGCCCCGCCCCCTGCGCGGCTATTGGGCGGACGAGCGTGGCGAGGCCCCGCCCCCGGCGCGGTTTGTGAATGGGGCCGGCGGCGGGGGCGGGGCCCCGCGGCGCGCCCGCGCGTATATGTGTCTTTTTTTTGTGCCGGGGCGGCCGTGGGTTGGGAGCCGCGGTGCGGGCGGTGTGAGGCGGGAGGCGCGCGGCTGCCCTGGACGCACAGCCCGCAGCGGCGCCCGTCGAGAGCGGAGCCCAGCCGAGCCGTGGGGAGGATCGCGCAGTAATTGGATTTTAAAAGTTATTTAAGCCCCGGAGTAAAATACACGGCTCAGCCGGGCGCGGTAATAATCCATTTAGCCGTAACCTAAATCCCCGGCGCCGGGGCCGCGCAGCCGGGCGGAGAGGACCGCCTCCGCCTCGCCGCCGCCTTCTCCGGCAGGAGCAGCTCCGGAAACTTTCGCCGAGGGAAGCGCCGCCGCCGCGCTGCGAGGGTCGACCCGCCGCGAGCGGCGACCCGCCGGAGCCGAGGCAGAAAGTCGGAAGGAGACAGAAGGAGCCCCTCCGCCGCCCTCCGGACGCTGATGCCCCTGGGGCGCCGCGCCGCCCGGCTCTAAAGGACTCGCCGCGGCTCCCCGGGCCCCTGGCCGCCCCGGCGATGCGGTCTGCAGGAGGAGGAGGCGGCAGGGCGGCCGACGCCGGCTGCCCCTTGCTGGGGCTGGCCGCGCTGCTGGCCGCCCTACTGGGGACCCCCGCGGGCGCAGCAGCGCAGCAGTACCACGGCGAGAAGGGCATCTCCGTGCCGGACCACGGCTTCTGCCAGCCCATCTCCATCCCGCTCTGCACGGATATCGCCTACAACCAGACCATCCTGCCCAACCTGCTGGGCCACACCAACCAGGAGGACGCGGGGCTGGAGGTGCACCAGTTCTACCCGCTGGTCAAGGTGCAGTGCTCGGCCGAGCTCAAGTTCTTCCTCTGCTCTATGTATGCGCCGGTGTGCACTGTGCTGGAGCAGGCCATCCCGCCCTGCCGCTCCCTCTGTGAGCGGGCCCGCCAGGGCTGCGAGGCCCTCATGAACAAGTTCGGCTTCCAGTGGCCAGAGCGGCTCCGCTGTGAGAACTTCCCAATCCACGGCGCGGGTGAGATCTGCGTGGGGCAGAACACGTCGGACGCCCCACCGGGGCCTGGCGGTGCAGCGGGCCGGGTGGCCACTGCTCACCCCACGGCTGGCTATCTCCCTGACTTCCTCACACCACCGCAGCCCCCCTCTGGCTTCTCCTTCTCCTGCCCCCGGCAGCTCAAAGTGCCCCCTTACTTGGGCTACCGGTTCTTGGGGGAGCGGGACTGCGGGGCCCCCTGTGAGCCAGCCCGGCCCAACGGGCTCATGTACTTCAAGGAGGCGGAGGTGCGATTTGCCCGGCTGTGGGTGGGAGTGTGGTCTGTGCTGTGCTGCGCCTCCACGCTCTTCACTGTGCTCACCTACCTGGTGGACATGCGCCGTTTCAGCTACCCAGAGCGGCCCATCATCTTCCTCTCGGGTTGCTACTTCATGGTGGCAGTGGCCTATGCAGCAGGTTTCTTGCTGGAGGAGCGGGTGGTGTGTCTGGAGCGCTTCTCTGAGGACGGCTACCGCACTGTGGCCCAAGGCACGAAGAAAGAAGGCTGCACCATCCTCTTCATGATCCTTTACTTTTTTGGCATGGCCAGCTCCATCTGGTGGGTCATCCTGTCCCTCACCTGGTTCCTGGCTGCTGGCATGAAGTGGGGCCATGAGGCCATCGAGGCCAACTCCCAGTATTTCCACCTGGCTGCCTGGGCTGTTCCTGCTGTCAAAACCATCACCATCTTGGCCATGGGGCAGGTGGATGGGGATGTACTCAGTGGGGTGTGTTACGTAGGTATCTACAGCGTGGACTCACTGCGGGGCTTTGTCCTGGCGCCCTTGTTTGTATACCTCTTCATTGGCACTTCCTTCTTGCTTGCTGGCTTCGTGTCTTTGTTTCGCATCCGTACCATCATGAAGCACGACGGCACCAAGACGGAGAAACTGGAGAAGCTGATGGTGCGCATTGGTGTCTTCAGTGTCCTCTACACGGTGCCTGCCACCATTGTCCTGGCATGTTACTTCTATGAGCAGGCGTTCCGTGGCACCTGGGAGAAGACGTGGCTCCTCCAGACCTGCAAAACCTATGCTGTGCCCTGTCCCAGCCACTTTGCCCCTATGAGCCCAGACTTCACTGTCTTCATGATCAAGTACCTCATGACCATGATTGTTGGGATCACAACTGGCTTCTGGATCTGGTCTGGCAAAACCCTTCAGTCCTGGCGGCGCTTCTACCACAGACTCAGCACAGGCAGCAAAGGCGAGACAGCAGTATGAGACCCCCCGGTCCCCTCTGGCACACACACACGCACGCACACATGCAGGGGAGAGGAATACTTGGCAGAAGAGGACGGCAATAGCTCCCTGAAGAGCAGGGAAGGGAGAGTTTCCCAAACTTTTTCTTCTTCCCAGAGGGTTTGAAGGAAAAAAATAATCTTTGCATAAAGGATCAGACGAACTGTGTCCCGTGGTGCTTATACCTGGCTAAGTGGTGGAAAAGCACAGAGAAGGAGGCCACTGGTGGAATGGGAGAGGCCTTTACCTGTAAGATGTCCCCTTACTTCTCTTTCCTGCTACCCCTGTGCAGGAAAAAAACTCAACTCGGCTAAAACCGTCCCACCTTGCTCTGGACTAGAGAGAGGGGAAGCCAGATCTGTTGAGGTGCTCCTGCCCAGAATTAGCCAAAGCCTCTCTGAATTGCTGGGGTCAAACTGCAGTGCAGGCAGGGTGACTCCCGAGCCTGAGCTTGCTGCCTGCTCCCTTCCAGCTTAGTGGAGCAATCACGTGAGTATGGCACAACCGGCTACAGCCCCCATCGTGCGCTGGTGAGATGCCTCTTGTGTCAAGGTGCAAGTTCCTTTTTACCTCCATGATACCTGTTGTAATTGTTTTAAAGTGAAAATTGGGACCTCGGTCTGTTGTTCTTGCTGCTGTGGGGAAGGAGGGGGTTGCTATCCACACCCTGAAAAGAAATGACTTGTTGCTTTTCAGCAGAAGGCTTTTCCCCCTTGCCTTTGTTCTAGGAGACAAAGGGGGAAACAAAAGTGTTTTCTATGTAGAAAGGCATAAGCATGGGATCGGGTTTTATGGGCAAACTAACAAAAAGAAGTCGTTGAGGTTCACCCTTGGATGTGAGGAGCTCGAAGAAATAAACATTCCTTTTATGAATAAAGGAGGAGGCAGCATGTTTTCCTGCCGTTTGATATGGGTCGCTTTTCTAAGCTGAAGGAAACGCAAGACTTAGAGAGCAAGAAGAGCGTAATGGAGAGCACCTGCCAAAACAAGAGCCATTAAAATACATAATGTAAAGATAGGATTTTTTTTTTTTTCTTCCCATAAACCTGCTTTCTTTCCTGCTTTGCAGTGAGCTCGCTGCAGGTAAAGTCAATACACACCGGCTTCTGGGGACAGGAGGAATCCTTTTGGCTGAGGATGGAACCTTTGCCTGCTCCTCATGTTCCCTGAACTGCATGGCAATGACTCGTGGTGTAGGAGGGGGCTGGGATTGGGGTTTAAAAGCAAGCAGTTACTGCTAGTGACGAGCCTTCTCATTTCAGCTAAAATACAGCTGGTTAAGCTTCCAGTGATCACATCTTGGAAGGAAAGACATTCAAAAATTAATCACTCAATGCATCGTTTTCTTTTTGAAATGTGACAGATTTTTATATTCTGAAATTTTTATGTTGACTTGTTCATATTTTATTTTTTACATACTACTTTACCTTTATACTCACTGAAGGGTTGTTTTTATAAGTGTGTGTATATTCTTGCCTAAGGACGAAATAGGAAATTCTGGATTTTTAGCAAGTCTCCACCCTATAGCTGCTCTTCATTTTTTAGGGGAAAAAGTATCTGGAATGAAACTCAAAAAGAGAAATCCTGTTCAGGGTGAGGGGACAGACTGCTGCTGTCTGAGGGCATACGAGTAGTGAGGGCATACGAGTAGTCTGGGCATGAGGAATGAATGGGCCCATCAGCTAAATCCTTCAGTAGATCTGATTTCAGACTTGCACGGCGTGGGTTTTGTCTTCTGTAATGTGCACATGAAAGAAAAAGAAAAATACAAATGTGTAAGACAAGTGCAGTGTGTATATTTTGTAAATCTCAGTTTTGTAAGAAAATATGTATTTATGTTTTTACTTGATTTTTTTTTTTTTTGGAAGGTCTGTATGAGGCCCTGCTTCATCCCGTGTACAGATCACTAAATAAATAATTTTTAATACAAGAGCTCCGATGAAGTTCTTTCAGTGAGTGACATCTTCTGCCCCTGCTTTGTTGTGGGAGATGCAGGAGACTTTTGGGTGAATATACTGACCAGAAACTCAACTGTGACTTGAAACTGGCCTTCCTGAGTACCAGCCCCTCACAACAGGAGATGACATTTTGAGACAGTTTCAAATGTTTGCCCTCACTTGAGGTACTACCATCCTAGCCAACTTTTCTTCCAGGCTCTGCCTCTTGCTGAGAGCAAGCTGATAAACCGGTTTCCTTATCTAGAAAATAAGGATAATGCTCTCTTCCCATTCTAAAGGGACTTTGAGATTGAGAACTGAAGGGTGCTACAAGTGCTGTAAATTAAATTCTCACTTTGATGGGTGGAGTGTTTTAGGGAAACACTAAGGAACTAGGTCCTTTTCAATAGCTTTTGAAGGGCAGTGGTTTGGACTGGCTTTTTCTTCCTCCACCACTTTTGCTCTCTCCAGTTCAGGTGAATTTTACTTTAATCTTAATAGCTAGCCTGAAGTCTACGTTCTTTCTTATCACAATCATCTGAAAGCTGATAGCTTCAATGGAACAGTCTATTTTATTTCACTTTTTAAACTGAAATGAATGTTTAGGTCTCAAGCTGTGTTGCTACAATCACGGAAAGTGCCCCAGCAAACAGCATTTTACACCTCTGAAATGATGGTAGCTTCTAACTTTTCTCTCGCAATAATTTTGGACTATTTACTAGGTTCTTCACCCTTCCTTTGCCTTAAACTGTGGCTATACTAAAATTTAAGTTACAGAACAGAGATGCCTTAGCTGGGTACCATCACAGTACCTGTGATTGCACTGCAATATGGCTTAATTTACTGAGCACAGTGTGCAATAGTTGCACTTTCTCTCAAGGCACTATTTTACTTGGACACTGTGCTCTTGAACATAACCTTTTACATTTACAGTGTATGAACTGCTGATTTAAAGTTCTTTTCAGACCTAGCCCCATTCACGCTGCCTCTAGAAAAGCTGCATCTTTTATTTGAAAACACCTCTAGCTGCTCCCCAGAATCGCTCACTTGTCAAGTTTCCTTTTCGGCCTTTGCTTTCCTGCGAGTCAGGCTGCTTCAAACTACTCAGTGACATGAGCTCGCTGATCATTGCTGAGGGGGATTTCATTCCACTCGCTTACGAAACCTGAACCTTTCTATAAACATTTCCTCCCATTAATCCATCAGTGCTGGCCAGAGCAATGGAACGGCTGAAACAGCTCGCGCTCTGAAGGACTGGGAACCAACAGGAGCAGTGGTGTGACTGATGCCCCTGTGCTGTGCAGCCACAGCTGCGTCGCTAAACATGCAATTAATCCTTAATACATCATGGACAGCTAAGCCGGCAATTCATGCAGGCAGCCTGTTCCCCTGCTCTTCACTCACCACCCATCCGTGCTAGCTGGATGAGAAACTGCATTTAGGTGTGATTGCTACTTTTTTGTTTGTATGTGGAAAAACTTAAAATAGATTTGTTTGTTTGTTTGTTTGTGACACATTCATATCTGAAAGGAAATGTCTCTCTTTCCACCAGAAACCACTAAAGCTGAATGCTCTTATTTCAGTATTTCCTATTAGGTACTTCTGGATTTAAAGTCAACTTACAAAAAACTATCCAAATCCTGGGATTTAAGTTGATTTTTAAAATTTGAGATTGTAGGTGAAATTTGATGCTGGTGTAAAGTAGAAGCAACTGCTATTCACTTTTAAACAGATGTGACTCGCATCAAGACTGAATTTTGCTCACAGTGGAAACAATTTGGAGAATTTCAAGTAGTGATAGTGTCTGGTCTTCTGGAATAAAAATCTCTATCACCATTCTGATAACAAAGCAGCAGTTAATTTTGTAACAGAGTACAATTTTAAAAAATCTCCTTGTGAAGCTGTCTGGAAAAAAGGAGGAAAAATAAGCCTTTACTAACCTTTGCTAATCCCTGCAAAACAATTTTTCTTTGGCAAATATTTAAGTCCACTTTCAGTTAACATTTTTTTTAAGTTTAAGAAAAGTTTCCTACCCTTGACCTTTGGCTCTTGTCCGTGCAGCATTTTTGGTTCACAAGACTTTGGCAAGTAATACTGTCGATCAATAGCCCTGTAAGTTTACACCATATACTATATTTTCATGAAAAATACATAAATGCTGGTTCTTAAGTTTCAGAGACATTTGTGTTACTTTCTAGAAGAAAGTATTATTACTTCAGGCAGTTAAACAGGAGGCTTTAACAGTTCTAGAGTTCATGAATAGTAGCAGCAACTGAATGTTTGCCTCCAAAGAAAAGAGTGCTTTTATAATACATAAGTGTTTGTTTGGGTTTATTTTTGGTGGAATACCCACACCAGTGATTGAATGTTTTTGTCCAAGTACTTCACCCACAACCAATAGCTTTGCATGCAAGTAAAGAAACCACACATCTCTGTGTTCACCAACTGGCAACAGTAAACATTATTTATAATTTCACATGGGTTTAGAAACCAAATTACTAGCTTGTATCTTAAATAGTCTTTTTTTACTGCATCTCATTCTCACTTCCTTCCAGATCTTACAGGTACTTTGTATGTACCCTGCTCTCCATACTTGCTTTCTGCTCCTCTTTTTAAAACCATGAATCCAGCTGGAAGAAATCTAGTCTGTTGCTTGAAGAGGAAAAGACAACTCTGAATCTTTCAGCACTATGACTGTTCATTGAGATAGACTATTGCCAAGCCTGTTCTATATAAACCAGGATAAATGTTTCATGCCAACATGAGCGCGTGGTTTTGGCAGCTACAACACTGCGCAGGATAATATAGGATTGGGGGAATAAATACAGTGCATGGCAAGTTCCCAAATGTCCCACTTAGAACTGACACATTTTGACTAAAATGATGCCCGAACTGTAAAACTAAAATATGTACCTCAGAGTTTAACACTGCACAGACAACCAGTTTGTGCCGCAGCCAGAGGTGGACAGGGAGGGTTTTGATGCTGTTTAAACCTGAGGTCCAAGGTTGCCTGGTTTGGGTGGCTGGGCATTGCTTGTCTCACAACCAGGTCACTGCAAGTAAGGCACAGCCTTTTCTCCTAATCCAGGTAAAGACTGGGCTCAAGGACAGCTGCAGCCAAACAGGATTTGACTGAATGATGCACAGTGAGAACAGACAGGCCCAAACAGGGTCATAAGTACATACTCCTCCTACAGTGCTTGCTCGTCTCTGTACAGCCAGCCTAACCATGCCAGGAAACTATGGGACTGGGATAAACAAGAATATGGATAAAAAGCAGGAATAAGCAGGGCCTAGAGCACATTTTTCAATAACAATTGTAAATTGGGGGGGATCACTTCTCCATATTACTCAGGAAATCCTGCTAGCAACAACTTGTTCATTTTGGCTGCCCCAGCTGTGTCACAACTTGGATTGGTTATATGCAACCCTTTGCTTAAGCATGTTACTCTTACAAATACAGGTGGAAAATCAGTGTGTGCTGCCTAGGGGAGTAGTCTATATGAGTTGGCTTTGGCTGCACAGCTCTTGGAAATTAACCCCATCATGTGGCCACCAGGGTAGCCATAACCTTGCTATTAACACTAGGATCCCAAAAGCCAGGATGACAACTAGAAAGGAAAAAAAAAAAGAGGCCCAGTTCTTCCCTACCTCCAGCTTTACTGGAGGTATTGGTAATGCTAGCATTGTTCTCAAATCAATCTGCAGGAAGGCAATGCTGTTCTGAGGGCAGGCAAGGAATAAGATTGTTCCCACTGTGCTGTCCTTTTCCTCAGGCTAACATACAGAGGGGCTTCAGAAAAAGCTTGTGGTGAACAGGGAATTCTGACAGGAGTTGTAGCAGAAGAAAAATATGTTATCTGGCTCAGATGGACACAAAAGGGTATTCTAGCAATTAGGCACTAATCTAGGATTTGGAAAACAAGTGCTTGATTACTTGCACTGTCACAGATGGTGGACAGATCACTTACAGTCAGATTTTCAGCAGTATTCAGGCAGCTAAAGATGCAGGCAGGTACATGGAAAGCACTTTTCATAAGTGGTTAAATTCCCAGGTGCATATCTTGGTAATTGACTGGAAAATCTCATCTCTGTCTCGCATTCCTTGTCTATAAAATTGGAACAGTGGCACTTCCCTATATAATAGGAATGTTGTGAGAATAAATACTCTCAAAATCAGAAGAAATTAAATACAATGATAATAGGGTTTGTATAAATACTTCTGTGAGATCTTTGTCCTGTAGTCTGATGTTTTGCAAGTAGGTGCCGTTCTAGAGAACACCAAATTAAGACCGCTAGCTAGAATAAATTATTTGTGTGTTTTCCAATATCTTATCTAAAACTAGGCAGGCTGAGCATAGTAGTATCACTCTAGCCAGGGCTCAAATGTAAGGTGCGAGAGGGTATAAAGATGCAAGCTAGGTAATTAGAAAATTACACTGAACTGGGCATGCAGGAAAATCAACAGCTGTTGACTACAGTCAAACAAAATGGACTCGAGTTACACTGGTGCTTAGGCATAGCAGAGATAAGCATTTGGGCCCATCTGTACTGGTGCTATGGTGTGCTTATCTCTTCCAGTACTCCTCAATCTCTCATTTTCTATATGCTATAAACACAGTTATTATCAACAGGCTCCATGACACCTCTGCTGTCCCTCTTTAAATCATTACAGTTCACTTCAGCTTGCTGCAAGCAGGATCTAAATTGCAGTAGCAGGCCTAAAGCAGAGTTGTCCAAGGTTACAGCCAAGCCCTTAGCAGTGAGAACCAACCTTCCCTGCCATGTTTTCACTTCGTCTCTTAGTTCCTTAACAGTTTTTTTCTGTCACCATGACCTCAAACAACATTTTTCTCTTTACTAAAGATGGCCAAGGAGAAGGATTATCTGGCTGTTTGGACATTTTCCTGCCTCAACAACAAGGAACAGCATGAAACTACTATACTTCTTTCACCAGTGAAATATGAAGGCATCTGAGCTGACTGGGGTAAATGTTTATGTGTTGCCCTGGTGCCAGACTTTCCTGTGGGAGACTTCTGCATCCATTCACCTTCATCACACATCAGGTTTTTGTTGCTAAATAACGTAAACCAACAAACCAAAAAGGAGTCCTAAATGCATCAAAGCACGCTCTACGTTATAAACTCCCCCCTCCCCCCAACCATAAATTAAGAAGTTTTATGGAAGACAGTCAAAAAGAGCTACTTTCAAAAATATTTACCTAAAGCACAAATAAGATCAGTTGCTTGACATGGCTTCCTTCCACAAATTTTCCATGGTGGGTGGGGAGTGTATATGTGTGTGCACACATGTAGCATGACTGCATGTTAGTGTAACAGCTACAAGTTACAACTATAGGTAAATCTCTCATCAAAAACCCAGTGAAGAGAGAAAATCAAAAGGCCCTTGCCCAATGCAGCTGTCTGCTAATTAAACACTGGTGTTAATTGCAGTAGTGTGTCTGGACCCCATTCCCCATGTTTGTTGTGGTGCCTGCGTGAGCTCTGGTTCGCTCAGAACTTTCACATTCTCACAGAAAATGAAACTGTCTATAAAAGGAATGAAAGGCTATGATATGTATATATATCTATAGGGCTAGTTTTAAAGAAAAAAAAAGATCTTTTGTGTGTGCTAGTTCAAAGTCAGCTTTGATTATCTAAAGGAAAAGTCAGTCTTTAGAAAGGGTAAAAAACTAAATATAAAGATGGAATCTTTTTTATTTAATCCATGATGAAAAGAGCATTTCTTATTTGTAATGCTTTTGCCTCTCAACTCTCTCTCTTTTTTTTTCTTTTTTAATTAACGGTGAAATGTAAAATTTTCAGGCAGCATTTCCGTCCTCACTTTACGAGATGTGCAAAGCAGCATTCCATTAGGGCCAACAGCCAGTAAAAGGGATGTCATTTGACACCCTTACACAACTATGCATACCAGGCTGGAACCGAGCGGGATTATGTGAGGGGATAGAATGCTTTTCTAGAGAGAGGATTTACTCATACTGTTTTTCTTTAAACATTCTGCTCTCTGAAGACAGTAAATCAGCTATTGGATTTGCAGAAACAACTCTCAAGATGACTAAAGAATTCAGGCTCAAAGTAGATGAAGGCAAAGATTTGGCCACTCTAAAGCGGCTCATAGTGACCACAGGAGGAGACCAAACTGCACCCATGTCCAAAGGGACTGAACAGCATCTGTGCCTGAACCATGTTCCCCTTCTAAGGCAGGGGCAGGAGGTGGGCTGGGTTTCCAGAGCCCAGGCCAAATCCCATGGCAACTTTCTGCTTTTATGGTAGGCTAAACCGAAGGTCTGGATCTGAACATTACAAGATTTAAAAGATCATGCTTCACAGTTACCGTGAGCCAGAAACTGTCTTTTCTGGTAAGAAATCACTTATCTGCAAAGATTAATTAATCGGTGGATAGTTTTGCTTTGTTATGAAGGCACAGAGCTTTGTATCACTGCCCATACATAGGGATCTCCTCTTCTGTCTTTGAGATCCCTTAAGGTTTTTGCCGTTTGACTAACATTTTAACTCCATGTCTCTCATTTTCCTCAAGTAAAGGTCTTACAGCACTGAATTCTGAATCAAATCTTAATCAAAACCTCTCAACACAGGAACTGAAAATATTTGTCAGAAAACAGTCTCAAGAGACTCAACAATTTCACTTAAATGACTCTTCTATTTTGCTATCGATTTTCATTAAAAGTAAATTTATTCATAAAGTGTCCTTTGGTCAGCATTTCACCACTGCCCTCAGACTTAATACATTACTTGAACACAGACATTAAAGGTGTAGTAATGAGTTACACATATAAAAACAAACCTGTGAAGGACTGTGTCATGATAACCATTCCTTTCACAAGCTCCACCTCTCAGCATCATCCCTGGCTGCATCTTATTTAGCTGATAAAGTTCTTTGTACCAATACTAGCCTATTTTATTTATCCTTAAATGTAATTCTGCACAGACAATGACATTTTTATTAGTAAATGAGAAGCAGTGTGTGCCAGCAGACAGAGCACCAGATTAGGTATCAGGAGACTGTCATATTTTTCCCAAACTTGACCATGGTCTGCAAATTCTTCCAATCATCCTTACGTCCATTACTTTTTCAGCCCTTCTCTTAAATAGGATCCTGCTTTTTGGGACACAAAAATGACCCTATTGTCCCCACATACATGTTGGTACTGTTCCCGTCTTGCTGGAGCCCTGATCTTGATGGGGGCCTCTCAAGATTTGGCACAATGCAGTAGGTTCCAATTAAAAATAATTGATCATTAAGAGGCAGAGAGTGGTAAAGAGTGAGCTGGCATTTTACCTTCTATGGGGAAATAGTCAAATACTAGTGGCAAAGTAGAGCCATGTGTGATGACACCAAACCTTCCCAAAGAAATGAAAGTGGGAAGTGTCACTCATCACCTTTTGGGTTTTTGTGTAACATGCATAAGGAATGTTCCCAGCTCTGAAGAGTCTCCATGGACTCTTCAGATGATGGGATTTACTGTCACATGCCCTCTTCTGCCCTTCTTCTTTGGTTGTTGTACAAAGTGTGCCACGTGGGGGTCTGTGTGATAGCACATACTGCAAAATATCTCCAGCTGAGTGGAATCAGTGCTGGCCAGTCGGATTGTTAGTTGGCTGACTATTCCCTAAAAATGAAAACCAGACACCGAGGAATCTATCTTGTTCATAAAAGGAAAATATTTGTCTGCAATGAAAAAAACAAAAACCCAAACCAAAATAACTGGCTGGATATTCATTAACTGATCACTAGTGAAGTGATTAAATAGTTGAGCAGCAGAGCAAGGAGGAAGCCCGCTACTTCCCCACACACCTCCAAAATATGGATTTGAATTAAGCAAAACAATTTTCCAGTTCACTCTGAACTGCTTCAATCGAAGAAGAAAACAAAGGGGAAAAGGTCTGAATGTTTTGTTTAAATGCTTCTTAAATGAAGCAACTCAAAATTTGAATTTGAAATGCACCCAAAATGAATGAAAAACATTAAGCAACCTTGTAAGGTTCAGCTGGAATTAAGGGGCAGATTAAGGGATGGACAGTGAAGGTAGGTAGCTTGGCTTTGGAACCATGGGGAGTTTGAAAGAGACACAGGAGTTGGTTTTGTCTACAGTTCGCCCCATATCACTGACAAGGTCTGACCCACTTTACCTGCACCATGTAGACTAGTAATAAGGGACATAAGGCAGCAAACGGAACATTTTGCTTAATGAGATTAGAAGTGGCATATAGGGGAAAGTGTTTGTTGACAGCAGAGAAAGAGGAAAGCAATAAAATCAATTGAGACTGAGGCACGAGAGGCATATGGGCATGGGCACAGCTACAGCTATACGTACATTTGCTTTTCTTGGGGTTCAGACTGGCCAGAAAGAAAACAACTCCAGTGCAAAGCCATGCTTCTGTGCCTGCTCAGCCCAATGCTAATGTTAACTGGCCTTGCCTGCTGGCTAATGTGATGGCCTGGCTCGTAGCCAGCCATCCCAGAGCCCATGCAAGGCGAATGCCTGACTGCCGGCTCCCATCCAGGTTACTCTGGGATTCCTCACGCTGCCTTTTTAACAAGACATACATAGCAAAGTACTGCCTCTGTCACCCGTTAAGTGTGGTGAAGTGCCCAGGCTGCAATGGAGCACCTAGTCATACATAGCTGCAGTAGCATCTCCAGGGCAAACTAATTGCTGACTGTAAACTGCTGCAATCAATGTGAGTGTTCACCAAACAATATTCCTCCCCTAAATTTTGCTGACGAATTCATGAAGGCTGCCAGGAGCATAGAGTGCCTTTCCAACATGTCACTCCTAGCTATTCCCTTGGAAACCAGCAAATAAAGAGTTAAGGTATGAGCAAACATAACCTTAACTGTGCTGTTTGAGCGATGCCCCAATATGGCCATAACACACAGAGCCTGTGCTATCTCAAAGGCAGAGTGCAAACATTTGGGGAATAGGGCACATGATCACAGGACAGAGTCTAAAGCCTTCTTTTTGCAAGGGAAAACTGGTCTGTACTGAAGCCGCAGAGACTGGGGCAGGGGGGTGCTGACACCAACCTTACCCAAGACACAGCTGGTCTCTTCCTCAGGACTAACACCTACTCACTTTGCTACCCCTGTCCTCACAGACTGCCACAAGACCACTCGTTCCACCCTCCAGCACTGAGCCCACAGACTATCCTGCCGGCACCCTTGCGCACTTCTGATCATTCCCCTGGGGAGGAAAAGGTCTAGGCACTGTTATTACCTCAATTTACAAAGTCAACACCAAAAGAAGACACACTACTGAACCACCCACATGAACACAGGAGGCAGGGAAAGAGAGGCAAGCCACCTTCCAGAGAGACAAGGCCTTTCTCATGTCAAAGCCCAGCAGTTTTCTTGTATCACAGCCACGTCACAGCTCCTGCAGCTGACCCGCAAGATCCCAACCCCGATCCCCAGCAGTATGGCCAACCCCTACAGCACAAACACTGCTCTGAAATGCATGGCCATAGAGAACCCTGCTCAAACACTCTTTACTGGCAGGTGTACACTCAGAAGTGTTGCACTATCCCTCTTCTCTATTTATTTCTCTTTCTCTGCTCCCTGGGAAACAGGAGAGTCGCATTAGCATCTCCCTCTTTTTTGTCCTACTTTGAATGCCGAGTAGCTAGCACCCATTATTCTGTGACAATGTCCCATCTTACTGACATGTCTTGAATATGTACATTTTTATACTGCTCTAATAGTGCTATTTTAAACTTTAAAGCCTGTCACTTGTCCTCATGAAAGTCAGATGGAAAATAATGCTATTTTCATATTTTTCTGGTCTGTACATCCAAAGCAGCAGTCCCTAGAGCAAGCCTCTGTCCTCCTGTTAGTAAGAATTTCTGTAGCCAGTTTGCACAGTACTGTCCTGTAACTACAATTGAAGGGCAAATCCTAGTATTACAATTACGGCACATCTGCAGCATGTGAGGGCTTGTTCTGTGATCACTTACAAGCCCTTGATTTGGAGTTTTAGCTAAGCAATGAATGCAGTATCAAATGATAAATACATACAGAAATAAAAAACTACAATGCTAAACACTATATTTACAGCTGTTCCCACCTTTGTATGGACACAGGTATGTACTACTAGCGGTACACCAGTGTGAGAGCAAGAGGTGGATCACAAAACCGAGTCTTGAATCCAAACCTCCTCCAGCCCCAGAGGCCCAGGCTCCAGTCTCTGAATATAGGCACAGTCTTACAGGTTGTGTTTTCCCAAAATATCTCATAAGGAAGAGACTTTCCCTTACCTCTACAAAGAGCCAAAATGCAGAAGCTGTCTTACAGCAAGCTGACAACGGCATCCTCACATTCCTCACAAATACTCCCCTGACTCAGGGGTGAGGTTGCAGGGCTGCAGACCCTATGCTTAGACCTGAACACTCTCTAGTCTTGATCCCAAGCCCTGGGAGCAAAAATCAGCGAGTTGGCTCAGCAAATCAGGCTAAGGCCTGTTCTGCTTGATAAAAAAATGTCCTATGGTAGAGCTGGCTAGTGATGACCAACATAAACTGGCCGCATTTCATGTCAAGGGAAAAAAGACTAGCAAAGACTGTGCAGTGTTGAATCCTAGAGCTGTCTTGTCCCCTTCCACTGCATTTTCATCAGAGCATTTGTCGCCAGCAAATTAAGAGTTAACCAGGAGGGTGGACTGAAGAGCATATATCTTATTTGTCTCATCCTGTAGTTACAAAAATCCTCTTAGATTCAGGTGTAAATGTCCCTTTTCTTGACCTACAAGATATTTGCCATACCGACTGTCTCTAGGGTTAAAAATCTCCCTGGCAATAAGCGCTTCTGTAAACACTCCCACTTTATCTGCAGAGAGCGAGAATCCCAGCAGTACTGGAAACAGATATAAATGGAAACTGCTAAAAAAAATAATAATAATAATGAAAACATCATTCAGCATAGGCTAAGAATAGCAGTGATTTCTGGCAAGAATTAATTAAACCAGATGAAACACTTCTGATACGATTTGCGCTATCAGATCATTTAATTAGTTCTGGCTTTTAGTTCATCGTAACAAGCTTCTGTGAGGGTGAAAAAGAAATAATTGTTTATTCAAATAGCAATAATTTGGGTTTCTTTAATTGATTCCTAGTGTGAAAGCATTAATCCCTGCTGTTTTCTAAAATGCTGAGTGGAAAAGTTCCAGCATGATCTCCGGTTCCAGAGGCCACTGAGTCGATTCCCCACTGCAGCCTCCCATCTGCGATCTATCCTGCTTCAGACCTATCACTTCTCCTGGCTTCTCTCTACACCGCTGAGCATTGAGGCAGGGCTTAGCTGTTCTAGAGTGCTAGTGGGCTTATTAAGTAGTCCTATGCAAAGCTGATGATGTGCTTATAAAAAATATCGGTGGGACTGAAATACATTTTCTTTCCAACAGGCTGGATATTCTGGCAAGGAAATGTTTTAAAAAGGAAAAAAATTCAGGCATGCAAAGAGTGTCTAAAAGGGAAGAGGTTTTAGATAACAAAATCTTTATTAAAAAAAAGGCATTTTTTAATAAGTAAATTTAATTCACCAATCTTTGCCCAAGGACAGGAGAGGAAATTGATTTTGCTTCACTACTAGGATACAGTGTAGAAATGTCACTGAGCCTACAAAGACACATGCTAGTGGTTTTAAAAGTATGGCTGGTAAGTCCTGGTTTTGCTGATTGCTGGCTTGTTGGCTGCCAGTCAGTAAAAAGGTCATATAATTCCTACTGGGTAAAAGGTGGTACAGGACTAAAGCATACAAAGAAGAAGAAAAAAAAAAAAAAAAAAAAAGAGCATTTCTGCAGTTTGAAACTCCATGGAAACATATTGTAGATTTATACCTAACCCAATGCTGAATTACGGGCTACTGCTGTAAAACTAGAATTCCTTACATTACTTAATCTAACGAGGTCCTCAAGAGAAGAAAAAGGCCCCAGTTTGGAAGATCTAAGGGGCTGAGACCTTATCTGCACACTTCCCTGTAAAGCTCCAGGTGCACTGTGAGATCTGTATCACCAGTTCCATGCTAAAAAATATGTTGTTTAAAACAAAACAATCAAAGGCTGAAAAGCAAAGCTCTCAAATATCATAAAACAGAAAAGCAAAGGTTGCCTAATGTAACCTTCCTTCTGCCTCCGGGTTGTATGGTATAATACACTGTTTCAGTCTCTGACCAGGTACTGCCCCCACATTAATTTTTTTGGCAAGAGCCCCTGCTTCACTCCAGGCACAGGACCGCCAGTGCTCTGCATACAAAGCAGCTCTTCAATATTCTTTTTAATCTCATCTCTTCAGCATGGGGTTCCGGCTTCATCTACTACAAACTGTCGCAACACTGCATGAACAATGATACTTTTCCATTCTACGCTGTTTTTTCTTTGCTGTTCAGCCCCAGAGCCCTGAATGCTTTGTACTAGTTAACGCATTTATTCCCAAAACATCCCTGTGAGGTGAGGAAATATTATCCCTAATTTAGAGAGTAAGATTGAGTTACTTTCTAAAGAAAAGTAGAAAAGAGGCAGGAAAAGGGACCAAATCTCTGGAGTCCAAATCAACCACCTAAATCATCATTTTTACAACAGGTCTCTGGCCTTTATTCACACCACACAACTTCTGCTAGAGGTTAGCAAGCAGTGCCAGAGACATAGCCTCATTCACTGACATAACATAAATCTACTACTGTGACTCCAGACCAATCTATTATATGACCCTACTCTAGGTTTACTTAGGGTGAAATTCAGTCCTGTGCGGAGGGCCAGCATTTACTTCCTTTCTCAAAGGTTTGCAGTTGTGTGTGTGCCTCACGCTTAACCCTCTGATCTTTTTTTGGAAAGAAGAAAGTCGTGTTATTTATCCACTAGACACTGAGAACACATAATTAGAGGCACATGTGTACAGACTATGATTAGAAGGGGCAGAGTGAAGGTTATATTGGCTTCTTGAAAGCACTCTGATAATCTAAAAAGTAGGAAATTAAATAGTAACACAAACTCTACATTAAAAGTAATTTTACCCAATGAATTAAGGAACAAAGTAATCACCTTTCAGTCATCATCTATATAACAAGAGTGTGTTCTGTACATATGAATACTTTTAATATGCAAATCAAGAACCTTTTATCTTAAACGTATGTCTTGTTATGTGAAAGGAAATCCCTCAGATTTCTTCACAGAGGTACCTGCTCAGTTATGTAAAGGAGAGGACTGAGATGGCATACAGGTCGCATCCTTCTTCATTTGGCCAAGTTTACATATTTTCAGTTATCCATGTGCACGGCCAGTAGAAGCCTGTGAAAACCCCTAAGCAGTGGATGTTCCCTGTCCCTTCATATCTGCAGGTGATTCCCAAAACTCCTTTGTTCCCGATTTCATGGTAAACCACTGTGCAAATAAAGAATGTTTTCCAAAATCACATCGAAACCAAAGCAAGTCTGATTTTCACTGTAGCACTGACATCTACCAATTACCTTGCTGAAGTCACATTTTCATTGCTTGCTTTGAGGCCCATAAATCAGTCAAAAGGTCAAGATTGTTAGTGCAGCAGAAAAAGTGTAGCTTCTCACACACATGCATGCACATGCACTTCCCTGGTCTTCTGAAACATTCTGGGAGGGGGGAAGCAACAACACCCCCACACACACTCAACCTCTAAAGCAAATTTATCAAATCAGACACTTAATGTTCAAAACAGGTTATTCTTACAGTTCTAGTACATTCCATGGGCTCCTTTTTCACTGAATAAGTGTTAATAAGTTTGAATAAATTTAATTAACAGTTACAAGTGACTGAAGAAAGAAAACAGACCTACCGTATTCAGAATACCATTCTTTGCTGCTGTATTTTCTAATTTTAGCTTCTGAATTTCTTACTTTAAAATATATTTTATGTTTAGAAATATGCATAGGCTTTTCGTGTGGCTTTTAGCCATGTAGCTACTAAGCATCTCATATATTAAGGATTTATATTTGTAAGAGCCTTCTGAATGAAGGAAGAATTATTCCCACATTGCAAGTTGTGCAGCTATTTTACTCTGTTGGTCCCATAGCTGTGCCTGTACAATGTTACCACATTCCAGTCCCCTGCCTGTATTACTGTGGTATCTGGGGTAGCCAGGATGCTCCCAGCTGCAGCAGTGTTGACACAGGGAGCAAAGGCTGCACCCAAGCAAAGACCCTGCAGCTGGACTGAAAGGGTGAACTGGAGACTTGGAAGTCCAGACAAAACAAGCTCTGGTCGTCTTCTCTGTGTGGGCAACACAGTTTTGCTGTCCTAGCATAAGGGGCTAGTGCCAGCCTTGTGGTTCACAAAGCACCTAGAAACAATCACAGGAAACAATCTAGAGAGTCTACTAATACAAAGACCCAGTGCTAGCTCAGGAATCTACCGAGCTGATTGCCAGAGGTCTGGAGCGAATTTTGGAGAAGACTCACCCTAGGTTTGCCTGACTCTTACTGTTCTTCCCTGGCATTTTTTATTAGCCAGTGTTGGAGACTGACTATGGGCTTAGGTGTGTCCTCCTTTGATTCAAATGGACGCAGCTCTGCTCCTATACCATTATGCTATGTCAGGGCATTTCAGCCACAGGGAAAGGCAGGGGCAGAGAAGGGAACAAGAGCTGGGGACTGAGCCTTGCCAAGTTGCACTTGCTGCTCCAGCTGCCCCTGAAAAGACGAGGGCGCCATGGCAGCCAGCTACCACCATGCTAGCTCTGCTCTGCCCCGGCAGCAGCAGCTACCAAAGCA
The DNA here is from genome assembly GCF_034619465.1 of Leptosomus discolor. Taxonomy (NCBI): domain Eukaryota; kingdom Metazoa; phylum Chordata; class Aves; order Leptosomiformes; family Leptosomidae; genus Leptosomus; species Leptosomus discolor. The sequence continues at coordinate 30,408,598 of NC_141395.1, read as the reverse complement.
GGTTCCCTGGTCTCTGCTGCAGCCAAAGGAGTCACCACAGCTTCTGGTTTGGCTGCCCTTGGTAATTGCCTGTTTTGCCTATGTCCAGATCTTCCCGAGGCCACACAGAGATGGAAACTATGCCCACATTCCAAGTCTCCATATAGTAGCTTAACCACAAGACTATGCTCTCTGTCTTCTTTCTCAGGTGCATATTGCCTCAGTCTCTCTATGCCAAATACAGCATAGTGTCTCACAAAACAAGGTTTCTATCTCCCCTCTCCCCAGCTTCAAAGGGATACGTTCACTTACTATTTTAAAACAAGGTATGAGCTCAGAGAAGAGCTCTATCAGGAGACTGCAGTTTACCTCAAAACCTAACCAAAACAGGCACAAATTCAGTCTAATATTCTCTGGCAGAGTATTTAATGACTAAAGGCTTGCTGCTGAAGATGTTACATGCTCCCCAGCCCACATTCTTAAATCTGTTCACTCTCCTGCCCAACAGCACAGAGATAAGCAAAGGAGGGAGTTGTCTGGCCTGTGTGCTTTGCCTAGTAAACAAGTAACCACTGTAGTGCACAGGTTACAATGCACATGTTGTCTCTCCTTGAGCTTACCCTCACCTACATCTCTGCTCTACCTGTATCATTCCTGTGGAGCGCAATGGTCTCTGATGGTTACAGAGCCTCCTCCAAGGTAATCTCCAAGACTGGGAAAATAAAGGAGGAATTTCTATCAGCTGCCGAGTCAGCGAGAGCTTCAGTAATTCAAAAGGACATTTCTAACAGTGGAAGCATGATGCAGGGCGTGCTAATGACCAAGCTTGCTGATCTCTCTGTACCCCAGATTCTGCCAGACACAAGCAGGCATGATTGCTAAAGGCTCTCAACTTCTATGCAAACTCTGAATCTCTAGAAAATCCCAACATATGTAACCCTTGAGGAGGCTTAACATGAATTCTTTGCTCTCATTGTTCTCCTGTTCACATGTTGGGAGACTTCTTCCTGCTTCCTCCTTGCAGGGGAGACAGCTTCAACAATATGGATTTTATTGTACACCCCCTACATCCCACTTCTGCCCTTGTCAATAGCACAGAGGCCCAAACACCATCTCAGCTGCAAAGAGGAAATGACTATTCACAAGACACAAAGGTTTATGGATTTCTGCCTAACAAAAGATAATTTCTAAGCAGACTCTTCATGTATGAAGCCTCATCTCTTCCAGTAAGAAAGCAGACAGCCTCCAGTATGCACAACACCACCGAGTGAGAGCACTCTCCAGGACAGGTGTACTATGCAAGGTAGCCTCTTAATCTTCTCACATGCACAAGCGCTATTTTTCATACCAGCTGCATCTTAAACACTCGGTTAAGATGGTGATTAGTGGTGGTGGTAGGGTGTCACAGTGGGAGCTTTCTTAGGAAGAAAAGGCTTTGATTGAGCCAATGAAAGCTGTTGCCAGGGAACCAGATGCCATGAACACACCACTCCAGCAGCGCAAGAATACAAACCATGTGAGTGCTGGTCTGAGCTTTAAATGCATTTGCTGCTTGAGGCCTGAGCACACCATTAACTCTTTCTGTACTCGAAAGAGTTCACACAATGAACTGGGAAGATGGGAGTCCGTTATGAACACAGAGGAGCAAAACATCTCCTGATATCTCTCTATTACACGCTGTTGGTCCAAAAGAAAAAACAATGGGGGGAAACTTTTGACCTTTAGTTTTTGACTGGCAAAGGACATTTGTTTTGTAAAGTATGTACGGGAACTTCTCTTTAAAGTAACACTTAGTTTTACACTAATGTGAAAAGGAATCAGATAAGTGCTCAGATAACCCTATAAAAGTATTAATTTTGTTTTTATAGGAGGTGTTATACATGAAGTTTGATGTGCACAGTATGTTCACCAGTCAGTTCCTCTGCAGGAGGAACAGAATAGCTTAGATTCCATTTTTCCCAGATCTGAGCTGGTTTCCAACACAAATGTTACCGATTTGAATTTTATCTGATCAGTTGCCAATTTGTTTCAAAGTTAACTTTCCACTCTGATTACTAAACAGCCTTGTACTCTACCGACAGAGCATTTTTTTCCTAATGTAAATTCCACAGAGCTCTGCAACCCTACCAGTAAAATGCAGCTAAAGCTCTAATTAAAAATCATGCCTGCCATATGTCAATTTATAAGAACTAAAATTAAAGTAACAAGGGGCTGTAACCAAAACTTTTTTTGAACACAAGAGCCTGCCTGCTCCGTCTTGAAGCAGTAACATGTAGAAGGCTGGATAGTTCTTGCAGGACAAAGACTAGTCCCAAACATTTTCATATTTGAGCTTCCAGTTCAAATCCAGCACTGGTTCCTAAGTACAAAAACCCATTCCCACTCCATAGGCTGCGTGAAAGACCCTCCATTCCTGTACAGCCAGTACTGGCTGCGTAGCTGCTTTGATCCTATGGAGTTGGGAACTGTGTTGAGCTAGTAACATGTTGCTGGCAGTATTATATGAATTCCCCCTGTCAGTCTCCATTTCAGCCCTTTTATATCCTGTGGTAAAGCCAGCCATCTAGTGAGCTCCGAGTTGGGGTCCAGTGTACTAGTGCCTTTTTATGTCTCTCCCACAGTGCAGAAGGCCTGAGGGAAAAGGACATAGCAATACCATTACAATGCTTAAGTGGCCATAAAGTCCCAGTGTGAGTCCTAACAATATGAACATAAGGGACAATAAGCCTTGGGCCCCTCAAATTTATTCTAGGGGATTGGCAAGGGTGGCTACAGTGCAAAGCTGATTTAAAATCTTTATGCAATTCCTGTGCCAATTCCTGCCCAGCTTGGTGATGATGGAGAATCGGGCTCCCGTGTGTCCACTGGCCATCCAAACAGGCACATCATCTCACTGTCAAGATGACACTTACCATTCATCCCCCCAGAGCTGCTTGCAGTCCCAGCTAGCAGCTATTCCATGGCTGTATTACACAGCTGAGGACTGGGAGAACACACACACACACACACATATAAGGCAAACTACAATGCTGAAAAATGCACCACATACTCAGAGAATTTCTGTCTCCCTAGGTTCTGTAGTGATTTACTTGATGGTCCACAGGCCTGCTGTGGGCTTGGCCCTGAGACCCAGCATTAGTACTGTGTTGCTGTGAAGAGGGCCTGCCTGCCTGCTTACAATTTAACTTCTGGGTTTAATCTGCAGATACGCATGCCAGGCTTACTGCAGTTATTCCCACTGCAGAGTCCCTGTCTCAGGCAGGACATAACCGCCTCTTTACAAAAGTTCTTGCGTAACCCTCATAAAACAGGGAAAAACAACACTGCAGCTCAGCTTAGGTTAGCAGTGAATAAATGAAGAACTGGGAGAGATTTTTAGAGGCAGAGAAGAGTTATCTAAACATAACTTTGGCAACGTATGAGGGCTAACAGTCCAGTTTTCTAACTAGTTCCATACAAAATCTCTAACAATCAAAAAATAGTCAGTATCTGCACTTTGTACTTTGAGCCTAAAACATACATATGCACAGCTAGATACTGTACAGTGGCAAAGGAAGCCATTCTGGTGTGCTGTCTTAGTGGGGCACCAGGATGAAAGTGTCGCTTACTGAACAAACATGGTTCTGTGGCATGTCAGTAACCTCTGCAGAGCTCCCGTCAAAGATCCCATGCAGATGTGATCCTGCTCAGTTTGCAAGAGCAAACAGAACTGCAGGGCAAGATGCTGTTGTTACAGGGGCTAATAATCCAGTCTTTGCACTACAAAGAGGTGCAGATGTACTGAAGTTACCATGCTGGAGAGTGATATTTAACACTGGCTATTGCTGTCCCCCTACCTGAGCTGTTGCTAAGCTCCTCACCAAAGATAATTACCCCAAAATGTAAGTATTCCTTACACTTACACTCACACACACACTTGTGCTGCTATGTCAGAGGAACTTAACTGAATTTGCAAACTGGAGCCTTCAAGAAATACGAAGTGCAGGATGTAATTACCATGTTTCCAAAATGTTTTTCCCTCCTTCCCCCATGCATCAAGATACAACTCTCAGTTGACATAATTGCATGTTCTCCCCACACTGAGGATTCAAGCCTAAGTGCAAAGATTACACCTGCTCCAGGACAAAAGTGACAATGTCCTGTAGGACTCTGGTACATCCTTTGTCACAGCAAGTGGGAAATGCACAGCTAGTGAGGCAGAAGACAGTGGGAAAAGAAATGAGAGCTTCCTGGACTGAGGGAGCTGAATGCTGCCCTGAACAACTGGACTCTATCCCCAAACATGGCATTGAGTCTCTGTGCTCAATCCTCAGGCTCTATACCCAGCCCAGAGTCCCCTGCCAGTCCTCTGACCAATCTCGGCAACAAATCCATCCTCACTCTCCCCTGCAGCCCATGTCCTCGTCAGCTTCGTCCCTGCTCATCCCTTAGTCCTTCCTTTTCCCTTCCTCCACACCCAGCCTCCCCAGGGCGCCCCATGTCCTCTTCCTCTCCTTGGAACTAGCAATAGATTATTTTTTTTTTATTTCCTTCCTCGGCCCCTACTCCTGTTTTCCTTGCTCAAATTGTTTCCTCCTTTGCTCCTAAGGCCACCTACATTCAAATCAGCATCTGGTCCTACTTTGAGTTAGCTCATTATTTTTTCCCAAGCAGACCCCTAAACCTCTCATTACAATTGTTGTCTCAATGAGATACGCTCTGGTACTCACTGAAAATGCATGTTCACCATAGCTGTTCCATACCTACAGCTTTGGAGAGTTTATTTCAATAATACATTATTCTGAATTTACACGCATTTATTTTAACAGAATTTAAAGCAGATCCGATGTAGCACTCGAGTGCTGGATCTTTAGTTGTAAAATATATATCCTTCTAAGATATAAACTAACGGTACTTACCAATAAGACTGACAGTCATAAAAGGCAATTGCCAATACAATCCCTTCCCACAACATTAATGAAATGTAATTAAGCACTGCATAAAAACTATGTGGTACAATGTTGGAGAAGAATTGCTACAGAAATGGAAAGCAGAGAATCAACAGGCTTTGGAAGTAAATTTAGATTGATATTCTCACCTAAATCTCTATTTTCTTAATTAATTTATATGTGGTTCAATTAGTTATAAAGTCATGAAGAACAATCATGCTTGGAAGAAAATTATCCTAGGCTAGGCAGAATTTAGAATGGCTCTGCCAGTACAGGCTCATTTCTATCGCTGTTCTGTTATGGAAAGTGTCATTTTTGCCAAGTGAAGAAAGCAGCTTCTCTGTTTGAAGACATATTTGTTTTGTACATTTTCTATTGCTGTTTGTAAAGCACTTTGAGCACATGTAGAGTGAAAGACACTGTATAAAATAAAGTCAAAATTTGTAGTGTTGTAATATGCTGTAAGTCTTTGTACATGGCAGCAGGGGGCACTTCCACAAGACGACGCTGAAGCATAGTTGACAGACTATCCTGGTTTCAAGGCCAGACAGAAGTGCTCACAGTGTGTTCAGATTCCACTTCTGAAAGCAGAGCATGCTTGCACTGAACAACAGCTCCCCACCCCTCTTGTTTCTACTAAAAATTCTCAAAGCAAGTTGAGTAGCTTAGTGAGAAAATTAAAGAGAGATCTGTACCTTTGAATGAAGTATGAAAAGGGCAAAGAATTGCACACCTGAGCACTGGAGGAAGTAAATATCTGAATAGGTCCTGCCATCCCAGTGCTGGTGTGGAGGCTAAAGAACAGGAACTCCACCACCGGAATCAGGAGCACAACTGAGAGGCTGAGACTCTTACCTTCCTCCACAGTTACCTAGGAAGGGTGAAATGTTCCTACACTAAGTTTCTGAAAGAAAACAGTTGAAGAACCAGAGAAAATAATTCAGGTTACATAAAGACCTACACAAACCCATAGAGGATGAGTGTTCTACACAAAAAAAAAAAAAAAAACCAAAACCAAAAAACAACAAAACCAAAAATCCCCCAAGTTTGTCTCTTTCAGCTCTAATAAGACTGTTTTTCTCCATTCTCAGCTAATAATGGAATTTGGAGGGTGCCATAAAGAAAACACAATAAAGCAGCTTGGGAAGAATAATGTTATTCTGTCACCTTGGAGTATTTACTGCAGGGCAGTCCATCCTTTAAATCTGAACCTGGCCCCTGAAGTATTTCTGTGCTCACTCGTGCTCACCCTAGCTGATGTAAAGATCCTAATTTCTGTTTGCCACCATAGCAACAGAGAAACAGTCCCTGATCACAATGAAGAGGGTGGTGGTACACAGATCCCAAGATATCGCAAAGCAACCAGAACAGAGGCAACAAGTGCACAGGACAGAGGAAGAAAAAAGTAACCAACTGTGCCAAATCTCCCTCTCACTTTACAAAAACCCAGGATGCTAGTCTGGCTTTCTGCTATTTGGTGTTGCACATTAGCAAGGCATGGAGTTATGAATTACTACATTCCTGAACAAAGAATCTGGCTGAGCGCTCTGATAGTAAGTTCACAGCTCTAGGGGCAAGACACAAGCTTGCTGATGTTCCTGGGGGGCTCAATGCCTAATCTCTCCCTACTAAGCTGTGGCATTGGGCAGGTGGTGAAAAAAGATCAGGAGAAACTGGAAGTGCATTATGAACCAGAGGTGAGTTGCTGTTGCTGTTAGAAAATTCTCCATAGTAGCTCTCAAGGATTAAATATTTTCCATTTCAGAATGTTAACTAATGTTGAAATAATCCTTTTAATGACAAATTATTCTACAGTATCTTCTCTGCAATAAAAATCAAAACGCAATAATAACCAATGGCATAATATAATAAGAGATATACATGTCTGCTGTAGCTAAAACTGCAGAATCTTAACAAAATTATTGTTTGGGAAGCCAAAGCACAAAAAAGAATAGATTTTCAATGGGAAAATCATTGTCTCTGTGTTGCTAAATGTCAGTTCTAGGATTTGTATATGTTTTTTTGAGCCTACATCTGTTATACTGACTTAAAATAATACTTTGTTTGAATAGCACATTCCGTCAGAGTTTCACAGCAGCTAAAAGAACAGACTCATTTATACGATGCACTGCAGTGTTTCAATGAAAAGTGAATACATTAGAGCCACAGCCAAAGACAGCTTTTTCCTGTGAGTTCACACCAACAGCACTCTGCACAGCGGCCCTAACCTAACTCAGTGGATCTTCAAATTATTTCTGGAAGGATGAAATTTTGACCCAGTTATACAGAAAACCTGAAAAACTAAAGCCTGCAGGATGCAGATCAAAATTCACCCCAAACTTCCCTCCCAGCTTCAGCACTGCAGTTCTACTAGAGTCAGAGGGGCTAGGAGTAAAGCATCAGCTTCATTTATTTTTCATCCTGCCTTGAGGTGGATGTTGAATTTCTGCTGTACCTCCCATAAGAATCAGGACTGTTCATCCTGTTAAGCACTGCTATGAGAACAGTTTTTCTAAAACATAACTTTTGGTCATTGGGAGCCAGGATATGAGACCCTAAATTTACATCAAAGAAACAACATGAACACCCCAATTACGAGAATAATTTGGAAACCCCTGTCTTATTAGTTGCATTCAACCAGAGTTTCCCTGGAGAAACACTGTATGCATACATTACAGTTTTCTTCCAGTGGCCCAGGACAACCAATCTATCAGAGCCCTTCTCGCCTACCTCATGCAAGGCACACCAACGGACAACACTCCCAAAGCCCCTATCTCATCTACACCCTTTCTAGCGCAGCCTTTCTTCTAACCTTTGAGTGCATGCGGATGCACTCAGGCTGAGGTGGACTCCCCCAGCTAAGATAGTATAACCGGTTTGAGATGCATGTCTGTTGTTGCCTCTCCTACAAGAAAGCATGCTAGAGTTGAGGGAAACCCAAGGTTTTTTTAGAGTCCCTATATTAAGACCATTTTATACAACTCCCTTTTCATTGTGTAATTACTCCTCTCTGCTGCTGATGACTTTAAGGGTTCGCGTGAGGAAGAGAAAAATTTCTTGAGCTAGGAGGGGTCAGCTTTATCTATTCACAGAAGGCACAGCATAAAAAAAGCTGTGGACCAATTTGAATGCTACAGTAACACAGTCACTGTCTCTATAGTGTAGCAATTACCTGTCCCACCTGAGGCCAGGGCCATGTTTCTGTTCATGGTACACCCCCCTTTCTAAAGAGATCAATTATACCAAGAGAAAAAGCAAAGGGAAAAACATTTTAAACCGAAACAGGTAAGCTACAATTGCTTTTTATTCCTAACACATTTGATCCCCGTACTATTACATTTCAAATCCATTAATTTCCCAATTAAGAAAAAAGAAAATGTTTCACAGTAGCAGTGGTGATGAGATGCAACACACCAACACAGGTACTCTAGTCTGTGACTCATGGTCTTGAGGAATCGGTGTGATACAAAGCACATTGAATACAAATGTGAATGTGGCTCTAGCACACAGGCTTATCACCACACATCCTTGTCACATTTCTCAGCACACCAATATACTATGCATGACACTGCTTGTATGTAGAACCTGAAGTGCTTCGTGTTCAGTAGTGCCCTTGCAGTACTTCCTATAATTAGGGCAACTTCTCAGATCCAGTCAGAAGTATCCTAGAATTTCTTTCAATTTTTGTATTCCATAGCCCATCAGACACACTGGAACCCAGGTAAAAACTGTGAAGTATCCCTGAAGCACTTCTAAATGGTCATCCTTTGTAAATCTGTAAATGCAGAAGCCTGGGCCCAGAACTGTTCCACCTGCTCCTCAGCACTGTGGACAAAACAGTTTGTCCCCAGGGCTGAAGGGCTGCTGTGGCCATGGGAAGGGGAAATGCATCAGAAAAGGGCAGAGCTGGGAAGAGAGAGAAGAGAAACCTCTGCAAATATAGGTTTGCTGCCTCTGCTGTCAGTAGGGTAGAAGGAGGCATAAAAGTCACAATAGCCACTGTCAAATGAAACTCTACCCCAGCGGCAGCAGAAGCAGTCTAGCTTTGCATGGCTCTGGTTTTAGGCAAAGTATGCTGCATGATCACAGCCACTGCCCAACACATCTGCTGCCCTAAGCAAATGCTTACCATATCTTTGTCCAGGGCAGGACTTGTCTGGACCTAACCATAAAATGCTCTTGCAGTCAGGAAGATGCCAATTAAAGTCCCCACTGAAGTAAGTAGTGTGTTGCCAGATTAAAAGTGGGCAAAATCTTGATGATCAATTCACAGCCTGAACTCTGGCTTTTCAATACTTACTGCTGTAGGTGGTCTATTGGAGAACACCATGGCTCAGGTCCTAGCTGTGCTGTACAGTAACGCTTAGGTACAGACAACAGAGCTTCATTTGATAGATTTGCTGATGACAGGAGATAAAGCCACAATGGTGAAAGCATGTAAGGAAAGAATAATTTCCTGTGTAGTTAGTAAGCCACAAATTGACAAACTCCAAATTGATTAAAGGTTTTGTTTTCCTTTTTCCTCTCCATTGTCTACCCTACTTTTTTTTTTTCCCTTCTCTTTTAGGACTATTTTAATTGGAAGTCTCATGAAAGTTACTTCAATTTTAGCAAGACTCCAAATGCAAAGCACATCACAAAGGACTGCTTGGGTCTGTCTCTTCCAAGAGCATACAGTACAAGAATGGGTGCGCTGGTTCTGTACTCTGAGAATCTAGCTGAGCCTTCATGGAAAAAGCGAGGTAGGAGAATGGGCCTGCAGGGCCACAGGCGTAGAAGAAAACTACGGATGGAGTTTCACACCCTCCAAGACCTGACAAGAGCCATCTTGGCATACACAGAGGAAAGCAGGTAAGAATCAACAGATTACACGAGGTCCCTGGCTCTGTTCCTCTAGATGTTAACTACACAGCGATTCCACAAAACCTCAAAAAGACTACTGCTGTTCACTGATGTTAATGAGCTGCTAATAAAATTAACATGATATTCAAACATATTCTTTGGCATCATCTTCCCTATAACCTTCCCCTCTTTCCTCTGAAAGTTATCAGCTATAGTTCATTTGTCATCATTGCATTTGTACCTGTTCTGAGGTTTTAAATGGTGCCAACACAGTCTCCGTGCCTCCACAAAGGGTGAGTTATTTCTCGAACACATTGCTGTATGGAGAGTTGCTTTCTTTGAAGCCCACATGGAGCCGGATTTTGGCTCCTGTAAAGTCTGCTGGAATTTTGCCATCAGCATCAACAGAGCCAGTTCATGTATGGATTTTGTGTCTATGAACCCTGACAAGGAGAAAACCTTCTCTACTTCTATTCAAGTGGAAAAAGTTTTCATGCTAACTAGCCAAGGTTTTTTTTTTTTCCTTGGATTGGAAAGGAAAGTGTCAGCCATCCCACATGATACTCATCACACTGACTCCCATATTTCTCAAGTCATGGTATAGTATTCAAAGTGATTACATAATAGCATGTTGTATTCTGCATAACTCATTGACATTAAAACTAATAAGCTACACCCATGCCAATGACACGATTTTTTTTTTTCTGCAGTGCAGCAAATCTACTTCAAAAAAAAAAGTTTAAAAGCACAATGAGGCTTTTTAAGAGGATGAGACTTATCCAGCAATCTCTGATGGTGTGAGATATCGTTATGCTGCTATCAACACTTGTCTGGGAAGACTTTGCTTAACTCATACTTGGCTCCACTGTCAGTGATGTAATGAGTTCATCCCAAACTTGTGGCAAGAATATTCTTTTTTCCAACATCCTACATCTTGATCTGCACTATATATACACCCAATGATACGTTCACCGACATCTACAACAGAAAATTCTCAAATTAAGCAAGCCCATGCTGTGCCACTTTTCTGATGACATAAGATATTAGTAAGCTGAGTATCAGGTAGCAAGGATCCTCATGCAGCATCATATATCTTCATGCTCTGACAAATGCTTAAATACTGCTTGCTTTTATATTGGAAGACAAGTCAGAGCTGACCAAACAGTTTAAAAATCAACCACAGGTATGCTCTTCTCACAACCATTTCCTAGTAGTTGTTAATTTTGCTTTCCTATGACTCTGTTTCCATGCTAAATGTCATGAGACCCAAAGATTTGACACCAGCCTATGTTGTGCCAACAGTGTCTACAGGAGATAACAGTTCTCTTCATCCGCACTCTACTTCATGAACTAGGTACAGACCAGAGTGAGGGCACTGACATGGGTTGATGGAGATTATATAGCGTGTAAGTACTGCAGCAGGCCTGATGGTGAGCTGTGTCCAGTTTCTCAGGTGACAGAAAGGGTCATGCACAAATATGACTATGTCACCTTTGTAGTTCCTTGATCCTGGAATTAAGAAACTTAATCATCACCAGCACAACTTACTTTGCTGCTGCCTAGCAGCTTCAAGAGAGCTAGGGCAGCTGAGGATTTTGGGAACATCTTAATGTCTCTAAATCCCTTCTTTGGGGATGAGACTAGAGAGCTCCTATCTTGACCTTATAGCACTTCACTCAGGGATTTCCAAACACTGAAGGTATCCCTTAGGAATCAACCAACCTTGGAGACCAGGTAAAGGGATGAATTTAACCAGACCTGTAACTTCTTATTCTTGCATTAGGGTAAAAGCAGTAGAGTGGAGCCAAGGATCTGCTTCAGAGATTTGATAGGGTCAGCATTTCCTTGTTTGTTGGAGCATCTCTGCACTTACTTTCTGGAGATAACATTGCAGTAAGTTAGTCTTAAGATTTAAATGAGGTATGGGTTGATGCTTGCCAAATACATTGTAGAAGCACACCCTGAGGGTCTGGGAGGACATGGAGGAAAAAGTAGAGATATTGCCTTGCAGAGTCTGCCACTAGCAGAAGCCCTGCAGGACCCAGCTGACACACCTATCACCAGACTGAGACTGCCAGAACTGATGCTCAGAAACACTCTCAAGCCCAGCTAGTCATCAACAGCTGCAGGTGTTCTGAAAAAACTCTGGTTGCACAGAGTAGGTGTTTCCTGAAAAACAGCATTGGAAAAGGGAATTCAACTTTCAATTGGGAAATAAATTACAACACAACTATTTCCTTGTAACCCTGTGGCACGGCATCTTAACAGTCTGTGGCCGCAGTCCTGAAGGCTTTCCTTTCCTCGGTCAGCTGTCTATCCACACTATTATTTATTCTGTTCCATTCAAGAAGAGTAAACACAGTCTTGAGATTCTGGAAGAGGAAAATGGTACATAGCATTTGCGAACTGTGCGCCTGCATATGTGTGTGTGTGTGTAGGGCTGTATGGGTGGAGGACTGAGAATCTTTCTTCCTCTTTTATGTTAGCTGAAGTTAACTCATTTATTGAAAGTCACACAGAGCAGGGCATAAAAACATTGAGATGGGATTCAGAAAACATGGGCTTAACTAAATGATCACCACCACTGAAATACAGAGAAACCAGAGCCTTTGACAAACAACTGCGTCACTTGTGCAGGAGATCTGACAGCAAACAGCAAGTCTGTGATAAATCTGACAAAGCTAATTAAAGTTAGTCAGCAGACAACTCTGCAATAAGAAGATCTGGTTTTGTCTTAACCCTATGACATACTGTTACTGTGACAGCTCACTAGAAGAAGCCCTGCTACTGTCATTGGCAGCCCTGGTAACACTACCCCAAAAATGATTACCCCAAAAGATTTTCCAGAATCATGAGCCCAAAGGGCAACTTCTGTTACCTATGCAAGAGACGCTCGTGAAAAAGCAAAATCAAGACTTCTAGGCTGTCAGCTATAAGACAAGGTACATCATACACAGTATTTGCAATGAAACAGCTAGATTTTTTTAAATTGTTGAACAAGATCGAGATTAACTTTGGTCCATAAATGGTCAACACTCCCCCAGGGTCTACAAGCTAACTTCAGAAGCAGTATAGTAATGCTTACTGCCCTCCAGAGCACAGCCTCCTGCTAAAGTTTGCCAATAATTAAGCAAACTATCTGTTCAGTGGTAATTGGACCAATATGACCACTTTATTATGTTCTTTCACATACAAACGTGCATACCCAAGCCATCAACTGGCAGCAATGTTTAGTTATTATTAATCTGACCAGACTGGAAACAACAATCAGATCCCTCTTATGTGAACACTGACTTCCATGCAATTTCTTAAAGCTGTCTTTATTTTCTGGTTTATTTTTCATTAGCCTACAAGGTGTCTGTAAAATGATTCATACACAAGGCAGTTAACTACAAAATACTCCAGAATAAAAGTTGAAAGCTCCAATTTTTCAGGAACTACATCTTGCAAAATCATTTGGAAGCTTTGACAGTTGCTTCATGGATGTTTTTATTTCTTGATAATACCAGCTTATTATTTAGACTCCAGAAATATCCGACGACTTCATCCCTGTTGTGCTAAGCACTATACAAACACATAATGAATCAACAAGCCTTTCTTCTAAGAGCTTTTATATAAAGTTACTATCTTCACTAACCATGATGAGAAATTTAAAGGCATATTCCAAAGCTTAATGCTATTTGTAGGTAAAACATTAGGAGGATCCTAGAATATTTCAGCACTATCATAATCATGTAGCTTAGAATGAACAGCAAGAGCAATGTTTAAATCACAGGAAGCAATTTGGCTAGTCATAATGATCTCAGATACCAAGTATTCTGCACAAAATACCTTGTATCCCAACAACCCCCAAATTACTGTTAAAATGTTAATCCTACAGCTTTACATACGATATGAAAATTTTGACCTTTTATACAAGTGTATACTAATAACACCATCTGAATAGTTTGAAAGGTGCAACAAAATTCAACCCTATTCATATTTAGAAATAAACATTTTTCATGTTACTAATCAAGGGCATTTTCATGTATGGGCATGAATGGCCGTGCACACACGTACACACAAATACTTTTCAGTTCTAGCATTTGCATGAACCTTAAGTTAGCTCTATCATGTCTCACATAGTAAGGATATCTGCAGAGATAAAGAGGGAACATTTACAAAGAGAAAGGCTTTAATCAGTTTTCTAATCAGAGGCTGAACTAGTGAGTAAAGTCTCAGTGCAATCGAGATAGCTCTTGCTTAACTGCATCTGACATTTTGGAATAGATTAGGATCTAATAGTCTACGGCAGAGCTTTCTCTTTAGAAACCTTGGGATGTCATTAATAAATATTGGCCGTGGTATAGGGACTACACACCTCTATAGTGGAGACAAAACATCTTATAGGAAATCACTGCCTACTGTGTCGTGAACCACATCAGTGAAGCCAGGCACGACATCCATCAAAGATTAAAAGAGCAGAAAACGAACACTGCTGTGACCAAACACTTGAAATCATGTGCTGACTGCCACAAACAATTAGAATTCAGCAGGGGTATTCTCAGGCATTCACAAATCATGACTGCAGGAGACCTCAGGAAATGGGGCCACGATTAACCCATCTTGCTGTCCCCAGCCATAACAAACAACAGGCTGTTACAGGGAAAAAGCTGCAAGCTTTGAGTCTTTTTTCATTGAGAGATTTTGCTAAAATCTCACCTTCTGATGAGGATGTGAAGAATAGCCTGTTATATGTGAAACTTAAAAGTTACAGAGAGTAGGATATCTGAGCTTAATTCTCTGGTTTTTGAGCAAGAAGGGAGATCTGCATGAGTTCTTATTTGGCAGCAAGGGGAACAGCTCAAAGGCAGGCTTGGGGCCTCTAAGGAAGGCAGCTGCTCTTGTACCCCAGTGTCTAGTGACAATCCCAATGCATTTTTGAGGAGCCTCGATAGGGTCCATCGGTTAGGACCCGTCTTGTCATTATGCAGAAGGCAGATCAGTACAGGAAGACAGGTTGGACATGACATTTGCTCATTCTGGGTGGGTAAAGGACATGGAAAGCCGTTCTGAGCACCAGAGCATACGAAAAATTGTATGGACTGTAGAATAAGATTCCCAGGTTTGAAAAATATTGGGTTCAAAAAAAACAAGGCCAAGCTATTTGGGGTATTTTGTCCATAGACACACAAAAATTGTGGAAAATCTCTTATTTTTCACTACTTTTATTTTAAAATGGGTCAGTTGTACTTAGTCCTATATTCTCAAACCTGCTGCAAGACTCTCTGAGATAGTCTGAGAACTGAAATGGGAACTTTCTCACCTGCCATTTCAAAAGGACATAAATTGGATTTCTATCAAAATAAAAACCCAAAAGGGCTGGAAGGGCTGGCCCCACTGCCTCAAGTACCTGTGCTGGCTCTTGCCTTTACCTGGAAACCACAAGGTCTGGCGCTCCCCATCCAGACATCTCTCCTATAGCCTCTTTACAACCTCATTCATGTAGGCCCTCCTGCAGTGCCTCAGTAGCTGCAGCTAGCTATGAAGCTGTGCAAGACAGGAGCTTGCAGAGGAAGGAAGGAAGTTTTCTCTTTTAATGTATGTTCAGGCTTCCCAATAGTCTCACATGCAGGCACATTTGTTGGCAAAGGCCTGACATGCTGCCTGACTCCAGCTTGAGCTGACAGCATCCAGTACCTTAAACTCAAGTCTTGCACATTTTAAGAGGTCTCTCAGGGCTGGACAGGTTCAAAAGCAATGAACACCACTGATGTCCATGCAAGTTTTCTACCTCATGGTACCAACCTGTTGTTTACAATGGCTCTCACTAGAAGAAATGATTGAATGCTGAGAAATATACAGAGATGTAGGAAAAGAATAATTAAATGCAGTAATCAGCTGTAGTGCAAAGGAAAATGGACAGCCTTCAATGTGCCTCCTGTACTGTGAAGCACTTAGGCAAGTACAGGGTGGCCTGTTTTGAGAACTGCCAGTAAACATTCCACGAATCTACACAAACTAGATTACTAACTGGCAGACACGATCAGTTTTATAGAATTTGCAGTTTATCGAGACAAATACTGTTTAGAGCTGTTATTCCTATAGTTCATTTATTTCTCTTCTAGGAGAGCATTTGATTTTCTATTTATGCCCTTTCAGTTCTTTACATGCCTGCTCACTGGGATGTAGGGAACCCAGATCTTTCCAGCCCATGAAGAGTAACAGGTCTTCCCAGGTTAGTCCTTCATGAACCATAGAAGTGACATGAGAGTCACTCACCCTAATCAGGGAGCAAGTATGACACATTGCAGAGTACTTGACATAAGGCACCAAGACCTCATTAACTCATTTTCAGTTCTTACACTGAACAGCACTGTGACTTGTTCAGATCATTGGCAACACACTGCACAGGGGCAGAGCCTGGGACAAAGGCCAAAAGGTGGTGGCTAAAATCAGAACAGACTAAAAAGGTAACTGACCTTGATCATAGTTCTCAAATTCTTACTGGCTTAGCTGTTCACCTGTAGGCACCTTTGTAAGCACCTTCCGAGTTATTGATTGGAGCCTGTTAATTCAGCACCAGCAGGGAGATGGGACAGACACTGACACTGAAGTCCTCCCACATGTATTAGCTGCAGAAGGATCACAAAGGAACACCTTGGCACCCACATCTCCATTTCCTGAACAAATCTGATAACCAGATTGACCGACAGATTTGCCCAGGCTGTTCATCCAAGAAGTACCTCTTCAGATTCTCCCAAACCTGGCATCCTGGCATAATAGACAGGCTCAAATGTGCAGGTCAGTGGCATTTGAAGTTAAATTTAAAAAAATAATTAAAATTATCTTTCTCAAAATGATTTTTTTATACTTAAGAATAATGCAGATGTTTCTGAAGTTATTACATGGGGGGTGTGGAAAAAAAAAATCTATTGCATTATGTAGAGGGAGTTAGAAGAGGAAAATGAACATTCATGCATACATTCCATCCTATCTGAGTAGAAGGAAAATAGAGTAAATATTCTTCTCAGATAGCAGGATTCACAGAATCTGGATTCCAAACCAGCTTCCATTCAAATCAGTGAACAGATACCAGTAGACAGGAGTTTAATCAGACCTCAGATTATTCTTGATATCAATATACAGAGTGATAGTACTGCATAATTGAGCCTGGTAAGTTAATAATTTTACTGCAATACAGGAAAGGGACACAAATTTGGGACTTTCCAATTCATAAGCTCTCATTTCCGTGCTCTCCAGACATACCAAATAAAGACACGTTATAACAGAAGAGTTTGTATTCTGAACTAATCTGTGTTCCCCAGATTCAGCACACAAATTTTCTCTCAAAGCTACAGCAGAGAGCCACAAAGCTTGGGTATAAACCAAGTGATAAAACTTCCAGGCTATGCAGATACAGTATTTTGTTTGGAGACAGCCTCCAACTGAAACCTCACTTCATATCATCTTCCCCAGTTCAGTGTCTGAACCAGTTTTTGTTAAGCTTTTCAACCTGTACACATTCATATAATTTCAACTCCAATGACACAGCCAAGCAAGAACAACTCAGCAACAGATATTCACATTTCTGCTATTATTGGGAGTGATCAGAATAGTTTTCACAAAGTGTTCTGAATGAAAACACATATATTAAAGAAAGAGCTGAATTAGATATTTTCACTTTTTCAGGTAGTTTAACAGAAACCTGGTTTTCAGTCTATTGGGTTTTTTTTTCCTTTATCTTCACAATTTTAGCAACAAAATGAAAAAAGAAAAAGTGAGGGGGCTTACAGTTTATTCCTTTTCCATGTCTAAGGGATTGGAATGAACTGAGCTCTTCAAATCTGAACAACACATACACTTATTTATATATTAACAACTTGTCTTCCTCTCCTGTACAATCATTTCTAATCAACTATTGCCAACATTATTAACGTTTTCCGTTCTCCTGACCTAAGTCATGTATCTCTTCACTTGCAATCTATCCATTCCAGAGTGTATCAGGAATCCACTACTGCTTCATGAATACTCTGGAAATTATGAGAAGACACTATAGGACCTCTCAGCTGTTCCTGAAAAACATAACTGCCTGAGTATACCACCATCTTTCTGCAATGAACTAAGCAAACAAATCCAATTAACATACTGCTCAAAAAAAAAAAAATCTTTAAACAGAAAACATGATCTAAATCTATATAATCATAAAGAGCATGGAGAAAATGAACAGCCAGTTTATTTGCCATCTCTAAAACATGAAAATGTTGGGGGACATTATACATTATCATTAGGCAGATGGGAGAGGCTTTTTTCACACTGAGCAGGATAGCTGTGGAACTCATGGCCACAAGATCCAGATTCTCAAAATGTGCGATAAAAAAAAAAGACAAATATATGGAAGAAAAAAAAAATTAAGGACTATTAAACCAACAAACCTGCTCAGCTGCTCCTTGCCAAACACTGGGAGAATACAGTAGGAAAGCAGTTGATATATTTCTCTTGTTCCCACCTAAGCATCCATCACCAACCACAGAGACACAAAATGTTGGGTTGAAAGGACCTCTGGTCTGCCTCAAGTAAGGCCATTCTTACACAAGCAGATGCCCCAATCCTAGCTGGGGCTGGGTTTAACGTCTCTTAACAGGGAAGCCAGCCTGCAGCAATAGCCCAAAACTGCTGAAATTCAGAAACTGTGTTCCAAGCCAAGGATTTCTTACAGGCTGCTGTTGAAGTAATGGAAAGGCCATATAAGCTTTAGACCAGTGAGGAAAATTCCAGGTACAATGTGCCTCTCCCTACATCTGCCTGAGGCTTTTAAAACTCATTTCCATAGTAATTTCCTTCTCAACTTGACATTGCTTTGCTCCCAGTTCAATGAATACCTCCCCTGTTTGGTGAAATTCCTGCTAGGATACAGGATGTGAGCACTTAATACAGTTTGCATTCAAATTACGTTTCTATGCCTTCTTCGGGATACATAGTTTTAAATTCCAAGGTACTGATCAACACCTTAAAGAAAAACAAAATTGCTGGTGAAAAATGCCACTTCCTGGAATATGGCACGAATTCTCAATTAGATTACAACTTAACCTGTGCCCATGTACATTAAGAGAGTAAACAAGGAGGTTTCCATGCACTGCACAAGAATCAAATCTCAATTGCTGTCCTTGAGCACAGATTGCTGAAGCCCAGCCATATGAACTTCTTCATGAATTCATAAGCCTGCATCATTCAGTTGTCACTGGATGCATCAGGACAGACAAAGATTCTTGCAGGCAAACCCACAACCTACTGTCTTACAAGGCAGCATAGCTATCCTTGTTGGACACGGATGGAAACTCACAATATTTCAACCCAAAATAATAATTAGACTTGCTCTGATCTCCCATAGATCCTGCACTTCTGCTTCAGATCTCACAAACTTCTTTCTTGTAGAACAGAGTTATTTGTTTCTAAAGGAGCCTGTGGACAGAGAAAAGCTTGTAAAAAATATGGAAGCCAAGAAGCACCTGGCAGGAGGAGAGCCCAAGTATGTTTGGTCATTAGCAAAAGAATGGAGACTGGGGGCTGCAAAGGACACTACCTGGAGCCAAACTGCCTCCTGTTTAGGAGTCCTACAAGTATTTGTTCACTGCTCCACTTTGCTGCCTCTCAGCCAGTTCCTGGCCTGCAGCTCTGAGCCCGTCTTACAGCAAAAATTGTGCGAGCATATACTCTGGCTTCAGCACAAAACACATGGCAGTCGCATTACTCAGCATACCCTGGAAGGTGTTTAGAGACTAGAAACACCCAAAATCTTTAAAGAAAATAAAGTGTTTGGGGCTGGTTGTGCTGAGATCATGCAGAGAATGTAAGTGAAGTTTATGATGCTCTTGTCTTAAAGTCCGTTTCTCAAAACTGTAGGATTATTTTGATATATAGTGTTGATTCCTACACCAAGACTTAAATAATATGGCTGCTTACAAATAATATACTGAAGACAGTTATAGATACTTCATAGAAGAAAAATATCTTCCATCAATGTGCCCATTGAAGTGTCACGTTTTAGGGAATCTCAAGATATTACACTAAAGTCAGTGAAAGTGCTGTCAACCCCCTCTTGAGATCAAGAACAATTCCTTGGCTAAATGGTATAAAGTGCAAAGAAAAATGTAAAAAGAAAACATTTAAGCACTCTAGCTAGAAACAAAGACTAGAAAACTTAAAACTCATTCCCTCGCTTTCCCACTGTAGCCACACAGTCTTATTCCCTTTGTGCCTGCTGTGGCATTCATTTAATTCCTGGAAGAGCTGATTCAGCTCACTAAACCAGCAGAAAAACATCCCAGCCAAGAAACAAACATGTAATGGAACTCCGATTCAAAAAAAAAAAATCCTCCTATAAAAAGATCATTTTGATTGGAAACGGTGTTTTGGACTAAGCACAACTTCTTGAGAGTATCTGCTTTCTGCAGAACATTTCAGGTTTATCAAAAATGAAGATTTGTCTTCAAGTCAAATGACAGAAATTCAAAGAAAACATGGAAATTGGCCCCAGAAGGATGAAACAGCACACTGTTCTGACCAGTGCTTCTCTTGTCTCCTAGAACACAAAGCTGAAAGGTCTTCAGGTCGCAAAGGCTGCTATGGCAGAGCACAGGCACAGGAATGAGCAGAACTATATAGAAAATGCAAGGGACACTGAAACTCTAAACAAACCCAGAGAGCTTTGTTAGGAGCATCATTACTAACATCTCTCATCTTCTGAATGAGAAATCCCACTCCACTTTCTATGGAAGCTATTTCCCTGAAAGAAAGAAGCCCTACAATGATAAGAGATATCTATTTTTTTTTTTCCATTTGACATAGCAGGCATATGTGTTCTCAACTTGATAGATCTCTGAAGAATGACAAGGCTTATAAACATGTAGCATACAAGGAAGCGTTGATTTGATGGCCACTGCTGTCACTGTTAGCTGTGACTACAGGGCACAGGGAATCCCTCAAGTATACATGACCTAATGGTTATGGCTGTGCATGGCAATGCATGGAGGAAGGAAGCACTGTTGCAATGCAACACATTTAAAACTGTCATGAGGAAGCATTCCTCCTCCACAGGGGCACTGGAGTGCAGTGCCTTTTTTCCATGATAGATTCAGTGGCAGGGTAAGCCTCCCAGTTGGAGGCACCGACCTGTTTTTATTCACCGTTCTTTACGCCATCTCCCATTCTTTCATAGCTAAACAAGGATATGCAAAGAGCCAGGATGTTAAAGTAAAAGGACTTAATGAAAATAGTTTTTTTCCTCCTAATCCATCTGTCACCGGCTCAGAACAAGATGTGGTAATGGAGGAACAAAGAAAGGTCAGGGTTTTGGGTTTGGGTTTTGTGTAGTTGTTTTTTGTTTTGCTGAGTTTTTGTTTGTTTGTTTGTTTGTTTAATGCTTCTGTAGTTGGAATAGCTTATAAAATGGTCTCAGGGGCCATAACTTAAGCATGACACACAAAACGTGTGGAATTGAGACAAACCAGTGATCCATCTGGTCCAGAATCTTGTCTCTGTCAGTGGATAGTATTGGACACGTCCCAGGAAGGGGCCAAAATTAAGAAATTATGAGGGCTTAGTGGACTACCTCTACTTAAGGAAGAAGTCCTTCTTGAAAGCCACTAGTTAGAGATTGGCCTCTGAGCTCAGGGTTCCAGAATTAAAATATATAACAAATAAGTATATGTGCTTTTTTAGAATAGAATTTATAACTCTGCAAGTACCTAATGTTTTGAAAAAATAAGAGGAAATTAAAAAGTGCATACTACCAACTCCTTTAGAGCTGCAGACAGCAGCAAAACGCCGGAAAGGCTGTGTAGGGGTATTTGTAAGTTCATCCCTGGGGCTGATACAGGCAGTTGGGATAATGACATTTGAAATGCAACAGTAGTTAAGTGGTGTGACTAGAAACATGGCAAGGAAAAGCACTTAAAGCCCCACCCCATGCTACGAAGACAAGCAGCGTTGTTCCGTGACATCGTTACAATGCTGTAACTGGGCTATATGTCTAAGGTTATATTCTTGTTAGAACATGATCAAGGTCTCAGCCATACTGCATATTTTAATCATGCTGTAATTGCACCAGGGGACAACAGTAGGATAACCAGGTCCTTAGATGCAGATATATTTGAGGTGGAGTCAGAGAGAGCAAGAGCATATCCAGGACTACAAAAGACAGCACAGTTGAAGTGCCTTAGGGGAAAAGACTCATTCTGCCAGAAAATCAGAATAAAATGGGGCTTGGATAGAAACCCTGTGATAGATTTGTCAGCGCAGCAGTTTGATAGGCTTACTTGAGGTATAAATTAATTAAAACTTGCTCTGGTTAAAAATCAGCGAAACAATATGCCTTGCAGTGGAAGCAAAAGTAGTACCCTATAATAAGAACAAAGGATTGGTGAGACTTCTCAGTCTGTATCAGAGACTTTTTGACTTTTCTTACTACAGTATTCCTCTGGAGAAACCCGTGTTTCAATAGCTGGCTATTCCCTTAAAAGCACTGGATCAACCTTTTCATCTTGCCTTTACCCAATAGGCTGTTCCTAGTATACCACAGTGACACTTCTCTCCATGAAGCTGCTTCTACAGAAAACAGTGCTGCAAAAGGGAGTCAAATCAAATAATATAGCTATGCTTAAAAAGGAAATGGGAAGGAAAACAAAAAAAAAAGAAGAAAACTGATACATAGGTATGAATTTGTATTACGCAGGCTAACAAGGCCTTTGGAATCAGTGGAAATTCTTCAGATGTTGGATCAGGCCAAATCTGCTTTCTTTTATGCTGCTGAGGGTTTGACAGGTATCTTCATTCACTGTCATCTCTGTTGACCAGGTACTTATTCATTAACTGCTTTTCTTTATTTATGTATTTATCCTCACTCTAATAGACAAAGGTTCATCAGGTTGAGATAAAAGTCAGATGTTAGGGTTCAACAAGAATTATAAATAGAGCTAATACATGTATAAACTATAGCCTTGAGAACTATCTGCAGGTTTCAAAATATACAAAACATCAAGCAGGAAGGAGTAATAGCATCCGATTTGCCACCATGCAGCTTTTCATGTAGTATCCATACTATACAGCTACAGAAAGAACTAAAACCAAGTAGTAACATTATTTTCTTTATGTTAAATGTGCAAAAGTGCATATATAGGATGCAGAGTGACCAGAGAATATGTCAGCATGAACTGAAGTGTAACCATGATCCAGCAGCAACTGCTAACTTAGGAAGCCCAAGCTCCTAAACAGGAACGCACTCCAATAAGAAGCAATTTTCTCACATACAATGTCATTTCTGCTCTTTCCCTACAAGTCCATTATTGATCATGAACGAAGATTGAATACTGGGCCAAACAGGCCTCTTGGTCAATCCAATACAGCCATTCTTGTGGTGGTAAGCCATATTTACTTGGGTTTTAAAAGAATACAAAAAAAAGCTTTTTGTTCTACTGAACTTTCTTTGAACATGACTACAAAGAAAGAAATAAAGATGAGAGATAATGCAGGGCACTTGACATCTTGGGTTCTTATTTTACAACAGATACCAAAATCACTCAGAAACACTACAATCTCAGAAGAGTCACCCAGGGTTTATACACTCCTTAAGAAACATCTGAAATGCAGTGAAACCCCAGAGGAACTCCTCCCAGTCATGCCTTCGCTTGTTCAGACACAGACCCAGCTGAAGAACAGGACTCAGAAATGTATTGCTACAGAGAAGTAAGCTACACACAAACCATCTTGTATCTAGCCTAAGACTGGGAGAAAGGGATTGCTCCCATTCTGAACTGCAACCAAGCAGAGCCAGCTTTTGCACTCTTAGTCTGAAGGCATTTTAGAGCAGGTGTCTTAAATTGCTCATGTCCAAAGGTGTGTCAAAGCTTCTTCCTCAGCTGTCCATGTCAAAGTAGGGTAGAGTCTCTCCCGATACTGGACAAACTTTTTAAAAATCATATCAGATAAACCATGCTGCATTTCAGACAGCTTAGCCAAAGCTTGTCTGAATGAGCCAGGTCTCTGGCAAGTGAAAACTGGGCTGGATGTCTTGCAACAACACCCTTTCTTGAAGCAATCAGCCTTACTTCCAAAACTTTTGCCATTCCTGCACAGTATACATGGGCAGCCATCTTAGAAGAGATAAAAGTAGCATCTGGGAGAACCCAGAAACCAAAAGCAGAGTTATTCAAAATTATGAGTTATCATGCTATATACCAGAATCCCACTGCAATACTGGACAGGAAACAAAAAGACAATTCCTTAAACTCAGAGGCGGAGGAAAATTCAGCCTGTGGCCAGACCTGCACCTACTTTGTGTTGGTTGGAGCTTTCTGCAGCCACCTTTATCTTGAATGCTGAGGTGTGGCTCATGTAGCTAGCACGCTCTAACATGCAATGCTCATCTAGATTTGAGCGTGTTCTTATCAGATCAAAATGGAGCACTGCTTGCTGGGACCCGTAGTCTCTGAGGGCCGTATCTCTTTTTATAAAGACAGAGGGCCACAGGGCACATCACAGAACTCTGCAGATCACATATGGCCCTCCCACGCTTAGTTTGCAACATCACACACTGCCAGAAGAAAGATCAGATTTGGAATCTGGGCTGCCAAGGCAACAAAGACTAAAAATGTTACGAAGACAGATTTCTCAGTTTAGGCAATGCAGAGAAAGAAAACACCTGAGATAAGCAGGTCCACCAGCAGGTACATTGCACTTGTCCGCCTGCTGTTCCCACCTGCCCCCCCCAAGCAATAGCCACACCACATCTTTCATCGGAGTTATCATGGACATAGTACAAAAAAAAAGAAGGGTAGGGAAATACCTTTGAAAAACCAAAACAAGTTGTTAATAGCCATCTGGTCATCTCCTCCTTTCACAACTAAAGACTTCAATATCACCAGCCCAGAACACTGGAGACCTGTGTCTAACAGCCCTCTGGGTCTTATTTGCATCTATAACATAGGCCATAGAATTTTAGTCTTCTCTTGTGCTTTTTCTGCTCTGTATTATGACTGTCATCCCCACCTACCTGTCCACTCAAACAGACTTGTCACCTGAGAAGAATAATTTTCATTTGGCTAATGACATCCACTCCCAGAAAAAGTGCACCAGATAAACAACAAGAAAACCTCACAGCTGCTTCCTTAAATGTTTTTACATACTAGAAGAAAAGGAAAGTCCAGAAAACATGACAAAAATACTGTGGTATAACACAGGTTATCATAATCATCAACAGAGTGAATGAATTTACAATGTCACTTAAGAAATCTAGCAGAAAAACTCATTGGATGGCTGTTCATCTCCCCATGATAACTGCAAGAGTGTCAGATATACATCTAGGAGCAAAAATTGGAGGCACTGTACTTATTACTTTAGGGCCAGATTCTACACACATACAATTCATGATCAGCTTTAGATGAGTTGCATTCATTTACTGGTATGAAAGAAACTTCAGACACCTCTGATTTGAGTACAATGGATATTACTACTTAATAATCAAATACAGTTGAGGGAGAAGAGAAAAACCTGTGTGGAGAAGCCCACCATGCAATCAAATGGGAGTAGTGACATCTATGTCATACAGGCAACATAGCATTTTAATCACAGAAATTGGGGGGGAAATTGCTAAAACAAACATTAGCATGTGCTTCTAATTTGACCCTAGCCTGGTGGGCTATCCTAGTTGGCAAGCCAGTTCAGTATTGCACAAGGGTAAAGAATTAATTGTATTTGTCAGGTTCCTGATATCAACAATTTAAAGATGCTGCTCAGAGCTGTTGTGCATTCTGACTTTGCCAAGTCCAGTCTCCTCAAAAAAAAAACAAATACGAAAGAACAACAGGAACACAGCCATTCCAAAACTATTTTTCTCCCAAGAAACTGGTTAAGAGAATGAGTCACAGAAACACTGACCAGTATCTCCACTTCATTTACCTCCCCTACTCCAGGAGCTCTTTGTTACACATCCAAGCTAGAGGCCAGCGGCCATGAGAACTTGTTGGCTCCTTCCCTTCATGATCTCATTTCTGGGCCAGAAGGTACAGCTAAGCAGCACCAGATGGCCACTGGAGTTCATCCAGACATACATCAAGGTAGCTTCACCTGATCCCCAACAGGCAATTAAGAGTTTGGTCTGGAGGAGAGGAAGGCAGAAGCAAGAACAATGAATGTTAGCATGAAGGGCCACTACAAGAAACGCCAGCCAGCCTACACAAAAAAAGACTAAGTCATGCTAACTTAATTTCAGTTATAAAAGTAACAAGTTCCTAACTACTCACCCCTAAATCTCATCCCTCAGCAAATGGCATCTGATTGCAAACAGATCAGATAGGCTGAAATAAATTCCAATTGAAATATACCTGAACTGTGCTTTGCATCTACATTTTGCACTGCTGACATGACAGCAAAGTATGATTACTGTCTCCACTGCAGCGTTAGTTTATACCAACACTTTAGAAGGCTCAAGACATTAAACACTCTTCAAAAATAAGATTTTATGTATATACAATCATAATGCTCTCAAACCTTTGTTGAACTGTGGCCATTTTTGATGGGACATGGAAGACACTACACATGCCTTTAACGCTGTACATACCAAAAACTTCAGGGGATTTCAGTAGAGAGAATGCGCCAGGTGGCCAGGAACTCAGCCAGAAGAGCAAGCACTCTCTTTCCTAATGCTCTGGATGTGCCCTGTTGAGTGGCACAGCAGCCCTCAGCATCACAATTACACACACTTTACAGCTTTTAGGAAAGAAAAACTACAAATGAAACTGTTTACAGCACTCAAGTTAACTCATTTAAGGCTATCTCAAGTGTATTTGTGCTGCTGTGCAGCTATTTATGTGATTGAAATGCACACAGATTTTCTAGAAAAAGGTTTTCAAATTAAGGGAAGAAGCCTATTAATATATACTTCCTAATTAAAACTTAGTCTATAGGAAATACATTGTTTCTGAAAACAAAGCCCTGATGCAGAAAGTGTGGTTGTGCACCTAGTACTTTACTTTACAAGTATTAAGGCCAGTAAAGCAGAAATTGTTTTCTATAAGCTAGTGATCAACATTAAAAATTCAGTACTCAACAGTGCACATAGTTACCCAGTGGAATATAAGACTGAACAGTTATTTCTAAGAGCAAAAGAAAAAACACAGTGTCTATTATAATTTCTCAAAAAGATACTATAAAAATGCCTTTCTATATGTCCCTAAAAATCCAGTAGCAGATCCATTACTTAAGTCTTCTAACAAACACTAACTGAATTTCCTTTAAGTTACTACTATTGCTCATCTTTTCAGACTGATAATTGTAAAAGAAACAACACCTGCAAATGCCTGCAAAAATAACAACTGATTAGATGGCTACAGATAAAGATTACCAGTGTGGAAATCACAAGTTACCTTACATATTTATTGATTTCTACAGGCTTTCTCTAGTTTATTGGGTTTTGGTTTTCGTGTTTAGAAGCATATCTATTTTATGCAGCATTTCATTATTTTCCCTGCTATGCCTTTTCTGCTGAAGACGATGTGCTATGTACTCAAAACAACACCCCTGCATTAGGTCTCTTGCCACCTATAGCTGTAAAGAAAGATCTGGCATGCCACGAGTGCAGGGCTGGTGCTAAAGCTCCCAGCAGCAGTGATGTCCTTCCAGACAGTACTTCCAAGGCTATCCCTGTAGGGATTGCACATGGTGCCCTCCTGGAAGACCAAAAAGGTAAGTCACTGCTGTATGTTTGTTCTATTAAAGAAATCTATAATTACTCCTTTTGTTTAAGTCATGAAGACTAGTGTGATATTTTTAGTAGGAGTCCTGGGAATTTTAGGAACTGTTTTTATTTTTCACTTGTGTGCAGAGGGAAAGGGGTTTGGGGATTCATTTCTGTAAGTTCGTATGTGCCAGACGTTAATGAAAAATCAGGAAAAGCAAGAGGAATAGAACTCATTTATATACCCTATATATACACATCTTTTTATATTCCAATATTCCCTTTAGCACAGAAGTAGTAGGACAAACCAGCCACGGATTTGGGCTTCTCTCTCTTTCTGGTGTGCAAGGTATCCCAGCCCCCAGCTTCAGCTCAGTGCTGGACCCCCTCCCTGTCAGAACTCAAATGCATCAGACCTGCCTGATCCACAGATCACACTGTATCCTGCATATAGCAAGCCCATAAATAGGCCCATTGCTACAGGTCATCACGTGCCAGGTAAAATACCTGGCACTTTTGGTGTGGAAGTAAGAGTATTTCGTGAGAAGCGGGAAGCCTAGAAGCCAGCAGGGCTTTCATCCACATAATGGATGAAAGCAGTGCTGATAAAAGCTGCCACATTCACTGCAAACCGTGTAAAACACTGGCATGGGAGTTGACGCACATCTAACGCTCAATGTGCAGGGCTTGGCAAATCTTGGCAAGAAAGTTAGTAACTCACTAGAGGAAGACAACAGAAAAAAAAAAAAGATTGGTGGTACAACTAAAATCCCAAAATTTTCCATAAGAAAAATACAGGTAGCAATCACGTTCAGTGCACCAGGCAGGTGCTTTGTTACATGCCTATAAAATACATGCTCTTGACAATTGGCAGCTTTGGATTCCAGGCCAGGCTCTCCCTCAAAACCAATGGTCAGTTAGCATCCACCCCAGAAGCCACTCACATAGCAGAAAGAGTAAAGAAATATACCTCTACTCAGGAAGTTCAGAAAAGTGGTAGAGAAGGGCATGGAAAATCCAAATAAAAGATCTTATTTTGTAGACTACTTTTAATTTGTATATATATTCAGGAGTTGCACTCCTGTGCATCATGGACACAAATACCCTGTACAAGAGCTTTGGAACTGAGCACGCAAATTGTGATACAGAGCTGCATTTTGGCAGTCCTTGCCAAAAAGACCAAAACTCAATGCTAAAGGAAAACAACGACTACATTTGAAAACACCTATCAAAGCGGATTTACTTTTATGCTACAGATCACCTAGCCCTTTTCAGCTTCATCATTCTCTGCATTACCAGGCAACAATATAAACAATTATTTTAAGGGCCTCTAAGAATGTGAGAATCCCCTCTCTAAAAAAATCTTTCTGCTTTGATAATACAGACTGCTAACACTGCTTGGTTTTATGTTTTCAAGAGCGTTATAACAGTAGTTCACTAGGCAACCTCATCATGGATCCTGATCATGTAGTTTGTCACTATCAGAGTCTCCATCATTCAGATGTTCCCGTTCCATTCAGCTTCAATCCAGATGAACATAAATGCAAGCAATCCAAAGGTTACTTTGTTTTTACACAGGTAGCTCTCAAATTTCAGACAGTCTTGAAAAACTGAAGAACAGGACCCAGTCAACATTTTTCTCACTGAGACAGAATCACTTCAGCTCATTCAGACACTTCCGCTAACGTCTGCACTGCAAGCTCACTTGTCCTGAAAAACAGGAAAGATCACAACACAGCCATGGAGGGTTTTGGGGATATTGTATGCTAACGAGTGTCAAAGCTGCCTTGGAATTTGCCAGCTGTAAACCACATGTTCCTTTCCCTTGTAGAGAGTCTCAGAAAAGGAAGAGGCAGCTAGTTTGTAATCTGCTCAGGTATTTCTGCTATGCACCTCACCTAGCCAATACGAATCATCCTCTGACAGACAACTTATGCAATCTCCAAAAAACTAAGTCACCGGACAGTTTATGGGAAAGAAGCAGGTCTTGTTTCTGGTAAGGGCCATCACATACACAAAACAATGTGCAAGAGTGAAAAATGCAAACAACTACAACAAATAGAACCTGTGTCTCCAAGAGCTTTTTTGCCTTCGGGGTAAGTGGGAAGCATGTTAGGATTCAATGACATGCAACACAGCTAGTCGTTACTGATGCAGTAATGCAGTCGATGCAGATTGGTTTTGGGAAGCTTTAAGAGGAAGATTACTGCAGAAGTATGTGGCTCTGTCATTAGACACGTGAGCCAGATCACCTGGCCAAAGCCCACTTTGGCTGTGATAGCCATGTAAACTGCAGTCCAGCCTGCACCGACCCGTGAGCATTCTGGACCCTCCCTAGGACACAGAGACGGCACGAGCCAGAAGCTTCCCAGCCCTTCAATCGCTCCTCAGTCTCTTAATGCCCTTTGCAAAAGCCAGGGCAGGTTCAAACTGCTGCCACACTACAGCTCTCCCCTCAGAAGCTGCAGGCAAGCAGGCAGAGGTGAGGCAGCCCTGCCCTACAGGGTATCAATCTCCTAGTCAATCTATAAGACAACAATAGAAAAAAAGTAAGAAATATTCTCCCAGCTTCTTTCCTTCCCTGATATTTTGCACTATCCTGTTACTGCACTGACATATTCTCTATGCTGCCTCTTTTTATTGGTAAAAGGGTTTGTTTTGAGCTTTAACAGCCCAAGCCAGGGCAGGTCATAGCAAAGCCAGCTGCCAGAAGAAATTATGTTTTCTCTAACTGTGGATTTTTCAGACTTGATCTGGTACCTGAACATCAACTGTGGCTTTCATTTTTCTTGTATCACTCGCAGCAGCAAAGGTCCTAAAGGTCAAATTATGCCTCCAGTTACAGACATACAGCTCCACGGAGCTGATATTCCACGCCCCGCCACCCTCACCACCCACCCTGCCAAATAATACAGGGAAAATGGCATCGTGTAACAAGCTGTTCTTTGTTACTTTCTTGGGCAACATGCAAAGCTGGCAGTCAGAAAGCCTATTTTAACAGTTTCTTACAAGACCTTTTACTAATTTTGCGACGATTCAAACAAAATTCTACAGGCACTGACAGTCAATGTTTCCACAGCTCACACATGATTTTTGTACATGTTCTGTGTTTCCTATGTACAGATGAATGTGAAGTATGCATCTTACTTTCTTATTCTATACAGAAGGGAAACACTTCTGCCCCTGCAGCACCAACTTGAGCTTTTTTGCCTCTCAATCTCACTCTAAAGGCCTGACTCCACACACAGGGAAGTGGAGTTTAAGGGAACGAATATTGCCTTCCTTGGGGTCTGCTGAAGACAACCTTCATCTGCAAACAGGGACGTCTTCAGAAAGAATCACTCTCCTAGAGCCTCTTCCAGTGGGTTTCAGAAGCAAAGAGCAACTGTGCATCTCCAGTATTTGATACAAGGGCCTTCTATGAGCTACAAACCAGCCATGCAGTTAATCCCAAGGCACTTTTCTGGATACAATGAAGCATCCTTTAAAGCCTTTAAATTCCTCTAAAGCAAAGAAATTCAGACTAAAAGCAGCGATGCTCTTCCCACCCTAAAGGTGAGAAAGCATCTCTACTCATTTCTGTTGCACAGATGAATCAGGCACACGACTGGGAAACACACTGGTAGCCTCACCCAAACCTCTTAGTACACAAACTTCCTCTGTGCCACTCAGGAAGAACATGTGCTGTAATCCTATTTGGGGGAAAGAACTAGTTCAGATCAAAATAGATACATTTTGTTGTGAAACGTTATGTTCCAAGTTAAAACTGTATTGCAAAAAAGACCAAGCTTTATTAGGGTAGCTAAAAAACCAAGCTTTATTAGGGTAGCAAGAAAAACCCAAGAAACCTACCAGCAATATTTATTTAGCAGAACACCTGTGGAAAACATTTCTTTTAGGAAGAGACTATGAAGGTTTGAAACAATTCTCTTAAGCGAACAGGGAAAACAATTCTAGCACAGTGTTAAAGGTGACCCCTTTGGTAAGAAACATCACATGCGTTACGCTTTAAAAACACATGAATGCAAACTGCATTAGTTATTTCTTCTAAAAATAAAGCTTCAAGGATAATTTGCCAAAGTAATACCTCTGCTAGTATTTTAACAATTTTGAACCACTATTAAAGCTATTGAACCATTATAAAACCATTATTATTATATGTCTGAACTTGGGTAAAATTATTACGGATGAATGTTGTTTTGCACACTGCATTAGTGCCGCAGGATGTTGATTGAGACTACCAAAAGAGACACAGATCTTTATCAGATGTCTGGTCACAAAAGTTAAGATTCCCTACAACCACTGAAATATTTTTAAACCATAGCAATAAACTATAAAAGGGTGTACCTTGTTAAATTATTGGGATGTAATCCCAAGTAAGTAAAAAACATACTCTGGACTGCAGTGGGAATTGGGTTAGATCCTTGACGCTCTGAAAGGCAAGAATAAAAAGCAAGATGTTTTCTCTGATCACTTGTTGAGACATGTCTTTAATAATTACATTGAACTGTAACTTATGCATTTTCAAGTCTTATGTGCACATGAACAGTGGCAGTGGGGCTAGGTAAAGCATCCTTCCAGGAGAAGGAATCCTGAGGAAAACATTAAGACAAAAGAGATAGGAAAGCAATATTAATGGAATTTCTCCAACTCTCCTCTACAAACATCACTGGACTATGTAACTGGAAATTTCTCAAAGGCTTATAA
The DNA here is from genome assembly GCF_034619465.1 of Leptosomus discolor. Taxonomy (NCBI): domain Eukaryota; kingdom Metazoa; phylum Chordata; class Aves; order Leptosomiformes; family Leptosomidae; genus Leptosomus; species Leptosomus discolor. The sequence continues at coordinate 30,376,432 of NC_141395.1, read as the reverse complement.
CTTGACTAGATTTGACAGACTTTTCACAGGAACAGCATGAGGTACACTAATAATAAAAAAATTGCCCCTTGTTTGTCAAAGATGTCAGGTATCTACTCCAAAGAACATATTTCAGCTTTGCAAGAAACTATTCTAAATTTTTCCTCTGTGTTTACTGTTTTAGGTGTCGAAAACCAAGGTTCTAGTAATTTCCAGTTATAAGCATTATTCTTTTAAGTGCTATAACAGCCAAAAAAAAATCCTCTATGTATACCAAGCTTTCGAGAACCCAGAACTAAAATAAGGAAACAATTCAAATACTTTTTGAATGCTTTTTATTTGCTAACTTATATTTTAAAATGTTAAAATTACATTTCAGATCTTCCCCCAAAACTACCAGAGGTATATTAGTAAATTATGAAGATGGAAATCTGCATTCCTGTAATCATTTAAAATAAAGAACTTTAAGGTGAATATTTAATGAGGTAAAATGTGATAATATACAAATTACTGACTGGATTTCTCCAGAAGTTTTGTATAGCACACTCATTTTTTTCTTCATTATCAGATTTTTCTAGAAAGCACTCTTTGTTCTGAGAGAAAATTAATGCTTATTATTCAATTTGTCAATGAAACTGTATCTTAAAACGCAGTAATTAATGAAAAATAAGAATGGAAAGTCTCCAGTGTGTCTACCCTTGAACCTCACAATAAACAATTAACTTCAATTTTTTTCTTTGCACAAGTGTTTGTTCCCAGATTCCCAATTTAACATGCTGTTCAAATTGTCTCACTCCTTCAACCATTTTAAGCACAATTATTAAAAACCCCACAAATATTTTCACTAAAACCAGAGATGTTAAACATTACAAGCTCAGGAACAGCTAAAATACATAAGCCAGCTTTAAATACTTATTTTCTCATTGATTTATTCTTTAAATCTAAGTGATGGTGATTATTTTTGGAAAGCAAGAAAAGGCCCCAAATGGTTTTCTTTCCAGCAGTTAGTGACAACTCAACACATATCTTTCATTCCAAGTTACCATAGGCACTGCAACCAAAGACCATAAAAAACCCCTCCAAGCTCTGCTTTGAGATCGTCCATCAGAACATAGATTTCTCTAACCTTAACTCCCAGGGCAAAATCCTGGCCTCAGTGAACTCAATGGTAAAACTCTCACTAGTGCAAGAAGGCAAGGAGTTGTCTTGAGTAGTCCATGGGAGACCTTTTGAAGCCACGTACCTCTGTATCAGCTCCTCTCTGAAATGCGCTATTCTTAAGCAACATTTCCCCAGCCAACACTCACCTCTTCATGGGACTGAAATAGTCTACCTGTTACAGCTGTGACTGGTGAGTTAGTCCTCTTAACGCATGTGTTAAGAATCCATTTGCACATACTCCCTTCAGACTACACTGATGGCCATATTAAGAGTCTAGCACCCAAACATCTCAGGATGACACTGCACATCTCTGTGACACGTGTTTGTCATTCAGAGTTCTTGCTTCATCTAAGCAGATTTTACCTGCAAAGAAGGGCCCGCTCTTATGTGATCTCTCTCCTCTTTTACGTGTGCTTCAGAGAAGGGTCCAACTGAAGCAGATTCTCTCACTGTCCATATATTACCATACTTTCCTCAGTCCCCTGTCCTATCATCGCAGTTTACCTTCTTGTATGTTTGCCCACAGATCTCAGCCACATCGCGCTGTTCAGCTGTTCAGTACTCCGCGGAAGGCAAGTCTTCGGTGGGAGGCTTTCCATACTCTGTTCTGCAGCAAGAACCCACTCTATTCCTTCAGGATTCAAAGACACCTGCAAAAGCAAGGACATTTCCATCAGTGAAAAGCTCCATAAATATTAAAGCCTTTCCTGCAATGGTCCCAACATAGAAGGGTCTTCAATGCCACACCTTCGAAGTTAAGGAGAGTGGACAGATAGTACTTTCCACCTTCAGATACTACATCTGATAACTTTTTAGGATGACTCCTGTTCCCGAGGCAATGATTTCACGTTTGTGATGATGTGCTTATAGTTTAGTAATTTTATAGACGTAAGGGCAGAAAGGAATCTGATTTTTATGTCAAAGTACATCAAAAACAGTGATGTTGACTACTAACGTTCATGTCAGTATTTCAACTGAGGAGAAAAAATAATCCTAACAGATTCGTAAAGGAATAAACAGACTAAGCTAGAGTCAACAGTTTAAAACAACTAGCTTGCAGGTTAGTCACAGTCTGAACAAAGATTTTCTTCCAAGTTGGAATAAGAAAGCCTTTCCAGTTTCATTTACAGTTTTTAAGTATTCAGAAACAGACTCTACTGAAGAATAGCAGAGGCTTTTTTCCATTCTAAGAGATTCACAAGGGATTTATGAAGGGTTTTTTTTTTTTACAAACAAGTAAGAGTCATCAGGTCACAGATACCAAGTTGCCCTCTTATTGCAAAAATGTAAATGCTACTATTCTACACGAGTGTAAAAAATTTCCTCATTGTACCACATATAAGGCCAAGTCTTTATATTTAGTGTTATAGGACAATCACCCACAAGGCCCTCTAGTATTTCAGAGCAAAAGCACATAAAATTTTTAGCAGCCATTCTCTAGAGGGAAATTTCAAGGTGACTAGAACAGTCCTTTATATAGATAAAAATATGCTTATAATTAGAACAGAATTATTATATGATCATTTTGCATTTCTTATTCATGTTAGCAGTTTGCAGAAAAGGTATAGATACTTGAAAAGACACAAAACTGTAATTGATGTTATTTTAATTCTGTATTATAAAGAAAAAACCTACATCATCCTGTTTAGAACTAAAAAGTCACGCTGCCTCCTTAAAAGTCTCAGCAGCTACGGCAAGCAATTCATTGGTAAACAGGTAAAACCACACACAAAGTTCACAAGTTATTCCCAAATTTCACAGCAGGACTTGAAGATTATCAAAGTGCAGCAAATGATGTTATGCAAGAATTTGAAAAGTGAGAAGGTCTCAGATAAAAGGGGTAAGGACAAGTTCTGGTCGATGGACTGTCACATGAAAATTGTCCATCTAGACTTTTGAGTCATTTCTACAGGAGTCTGTGACTGTGACCCCGCTCTTGGTGAGGCCAGTATTTTAACTATGGAGTCTACCTGTTTGCTTACACTCAGGCAGCCACTGACAGGGATCAGCTGGAGACAGCTGCTTTCCCTCAGCTGATAACAAAAACTCCCAATTCAGTCTCCCCAAGGAGAAACACAGAAGATGCACCCTACCTCCTGCGTTGCCTGCATACACAGGAGAGAGGGGGCAGACCCTCCACAGATTTCCAATGTGTGATTTTTATTTCAAGAGTGTGAAGTTAGCTGGACCCTGTCCAGTCTCATCCTTGAGCCTACCACCACACAAATGCCTCTGCCCCTGCTTCATTACAGTAGTCTAAAATCTATATGGACCCTATCCTGCCTTTGGGTATTAGTTGCATACCAGTAGGTTTGTGTACCTGGGAACTGGCACTGCTTATGCTGTCCTCTTTCTAGAACAGAAAAAACAGATTAATTTCTATTTCTGCGGCTGTCAGTCTAGCTTGCTGGCTTGTTCTGTTTGTGGGAGGGGCTTGGGGGGGGTTGTTTGTTTGTTTTAAACAATAATGCTATTAAAACTCACTCTATAAGCAGAGACAGAGAAAACTAGATGCTCTCAATTTCATTGCAGGAGACTTCAAATACCTTTTGCAACCAGAGCCAGTTTTCACTAATATTCACACGAAACCTCTCTGACTGAAGAAATGAGTAATAATGTACAAGTTGTATAGTTTGGTATGAAGTAATACATGAAACATTTATGGGAAAACATAAGCACAAATTGCATTAAATGGGTAGCTCATTAGCAGACCTGGGGATGGGCTTGTAGGCCCAAAAGATTATCTAGACTCTCTCCTCACTTTCAGGAGAAAACTACATTTTCAATGAACTTGCAGTAATAGGCAGTCCTGAAGACACGGGCTATGACAACCACTGAGTCTTATCTGAGGAAGCAGGGTTTTTCTAACAGAACTTGTGGATCAGCATCTAGCCAGATTAAATAGAAGGAGAAATGAAGGATACCAGGCAGGAAAACAGAGGTTAAGGTAGAAGTTTAAACATGAATGCTTAGACTGAAAGGTGTGCATGACCTTACACAAGAGTTAGAAGATGAAAACTAGTCTAATTTACTGTGGAGGATAAAAAAAGGAACAGAGCAATAACAGTCTCTATTTAGGCTACTTCCTTGCCTTGGGATTGCTTTACACACTTGTAATTAAAAAAGCATATATAATAATGCTTTTGAAACCAAGCATATGAGACGCTTCAGTTCTACTGCAAACCTTCTGATACATCAGCCATTATCATGTTAAGCATAGGACAGAATTCTCAGGCTGTAAAAGGAATCTTTTTGCTCACATTGTTTTGCAGTGTCCTTCCCTGTGGTCTCACTTGGTCCCTTGATTTACTAAATTAAAGGCTATGCAGTAACAGTGGGAAGATTATTCCTATCAGTCACTGTTCAGTCCAGGTCTTCAATAAGTTATTACTGGCAAAGCTGCAAAACTTGAGAGCACAAGCTGGGGTATTGGGGTCCAGTTGCCTCAACACATTTCTTGTATAAAGAGATGCAAAAAAGAAAGCCTCATATCTGAGTTGGCAATAAAACACCTCAAACTTGGGGGCAATGCTTGGGGGAAAAAAAAAAAGAAGTTTTAAGAGAAGTATCTCATAAAAGTAGTTATTTCTCTCCCCACACAGTTCCACCCACTTCAATTATCACTACTCCGAACTGCAGAACTTTCTAACAAAGCAAATAATTGAGTGACAGCAGAAAGGCAGGAGGCTTATTTATTTATGCATTTATTTTTTATTACAGGAAGTTTCTGGAATGCAGACCAGACAGTCATTTCAATCTAGCACAAAAACAGTAAGTAAATATCTACTGGAAGATTTTTCAGGATTTATGAAAGCAGCTGTTCTCTACAAGAGTTAGATTACAAGGAAGAGGAGATCATCCCCAATGCAGCAGTAGGGAAACATGAGTGGGGTCACTGTCACTCCAGCCAAATGCATAAGTCTGTTACTTTGCGATCAAAAAATCAGTGACTGCTATCATAACCACTGTCCTGGACCCGCATATTGCACAAAGTTGTCCATAAAATTACTCATGTGCATAAGCAGTCCCACATGGTTCAGTGGGTCTCATTACGTAAGTGTTAGCAGGGGTCTTAGGTCAGGATACTGCATTCCTTAAACCAGACAGATCCCCATTGAAGTGATTAGGAGCGCTTCATTTGCCAAACAGAAAGAATTCCACAGGTATTTGTTTGAAGTGTGATACAAATTTACTTTGGCCACATTTCCACCTTTCTTTAACTACTGCATGAAAAAGCTATTTGACTGCACAAGTGCTACTGTCCAAAGCAAATTTCAGACTCATATTCACAGATATTTCCACCAGAAGTTTGTGTATGCAGCAACTACCACACACATTGGTTATCTGACCAAAGCATGATGAATTAACAACTCAAATTTCTGTGTCACACACACATTTACTGATTCCCAAGAGCATGTGAGACTTATTAACTTTTTTTTTTTTTTTTTTAAACACATACGAAGAAATTGTTGCCCTTTTGCAACTGAATGGGGGGCTACATTCAGTGCCAGGTAAATCATTTGATTTGAGCAGTGAGCAAGAGCTGCAACAGTGAAACACAGTAAATGAAGCAAGACATCTTGCTAAGTCAGCAACACAGGATTGAACCCTTAGTGTTATTCACTACAAATGGATCTATTGGATTATGGGTCATTAGTTCAACCACTTTTAACAAGAACAACCAAATAGGAATGTTATTAAACATTTATCTTCAGGGGCAGATTTACTGGAGAAGATAAGGAGATTGTAGAGGCTCTGTTATTAGCACTGCCTATTGCAGCATGCATTCCTGTCATAAGCACCTTTCATTCATAAAAACATCTCTGGAACCCAAAGCATCCTACAGATGTCTGACTTTACACACTGGGGACTGCACCCTGGTACTCTCCAGACACTGACCGGTTATTTCCAATACACATTTGATAACCTCTTGCTGCTTTCCTATTCCATGCTGTCAAGAAAACAGGGGCAAACATTTTTTGAAAAAATACAAACTAAAAGCTGCATTTCCCAATATTCAGTCAGTCCTAAGGAGAAGAGACACTGAACTTGCTTCTAACAGCAGGCCACCCAGCATTTTTTGAAAACCAGAACAATTATTTAGAAATGTAATTTCTGTCTCCTAAGGGTTTATTTAAGTCTTAGCCCAGGCCCCCATGTCTGAGCCCTGCCTCAGTCTGACCCTCCCACTGGCTAGAGCAAGAGGGCACAAGGGAAAGAACAGGGTCTGCCTGCAGGCTCCGAGGATGACTTCGAAAAACCCCAGACAAAGAAATTGTCCCATACCTTTTGCAGGTCTTAACCACAGGTCTCGAACAGGCTCCCCAACCTATCTGTAACACAATGGCACCAACAAAAGTGTCAGAAAGAGATATCCCTTAACAAGAATAGTTGTCACGGCAAGGGCAGAGAAAGAAGAGCAAAAGGAACAATTTACCACGTTAGCTGTAGAGGGGCATGGATCTCACTAACTGCCACTGAAATCGTTATTGACTTACTGAGAGAGTAATTAGATACACAAAAGCAGTCTCTCTCCTTTCCATCTGAGGTCATTTTGGGTTCTTAGCAATTTGTACCTTTGCCCATGTACCATACAAAAGTAAGGAATTAATTAAGCAGAAGAGTGTAGTTTTTACCACTCAGGTCTATATTTCAGCCTCTGCAGACAATAACATTTGTCACTGCTACAGTTTACACTCCTCCATATTTATGGTTTCCCCACAAAAAAAAAAAAAAAAAAAAAAAACCAAAAAACAAACAACCACCCAACCCACTATTTACATTTTCATTTAAAGGTCAAATTCCAGAAGAAAATAATCACATGATGAAGGATGGGGTGCGAGGGTTTTGGTTGCAGGTTCTGAGCAAGAAGGCTGCAGGCAAAGGCAGAGTGTAGCTAGCTACCTTTGCCTTACCCTTGCTCTGACGGTTTCCTCATTGCCTTGAAAGAAGGCTTTATCCTGATTTTAAAGGTTGTATTAGTCCTTCTAGGCTTGAAGCTACAAAAGAAGGAAGAAGCTTACTATAATGGCCTCGAATTCTTTGCATTATTGATAGTCAAGAACTGGAAAGCTGGATGATAAATAGAAATTGAGCCTCTTTCACTCAATATTAAAACAACACATCTCATTCTACCATAACCGATACATGAATTACAACATCATTACTTGTGTTACAAAACAATTGTGACAACCAGGTCAAACCGAGCACCCCGACTATGCATCTAGTCTCTAGAGAGCAAAATTTAGTCCTGATGAAGAAGGCCGGACCAAGAACATGAAGAAGCCTTGTCTTCCAAGAGTGAGCCTCATGCCTTTTCACATTCCTTTAAATGGGCCAAGACTCAAGCAAACTAGATTGTTATTCCATTCCAAAAGTCTCAAACCTGGTTTTAAATAGTCACAAAAATACATAAACTGCACCTTAGCCAGCCTTGTGCTATGAGGGATAGCTAGCTGAGAAAGAGAACAAACCAAAACAAAACTCAATCCCCCAGAATCAAGTCTTGAAATTCCCAAAAAGACAGCATATTTCACTACTGAAAAGTGCATTTTTTATGGAAGGGTGTTGGCTCCATTATCAACTGCCATGCCCTTACTAGCTCTTAAAAGTACAACAAATGTTAGGAAGGGTTTTATGACTGGACAGGGAAAGGCAGGAGATAGACTATTAAAAAAGGTATGGGAAGGAGTTAGCACAGAGCCAAAACAATCTTGCAGCTGCATTACATTATCCTAGTGGGGAGTTGCCAGGCTGGCAAAGTTAAGCTCTATGCTTATGAAAGCAAAGCACTGATACCACTAGCTACAGCTTGCATTAAAAGAGCTTCCCACACCTCTGTGCCAATCCAGCTCAGTCCTGATCTGCAACAATTTTACTGTTCCAGCCCTGGGCCTGTTTTACGCAAAAGCTAGCAGTCAGTCTGAACAAACTACATACAACCTGTGGGGTGATTTACAATTAAGCTTCTTTCAAACCATTATGATAGTGAAGATTGTTATATGTAAGCAACAACTACGAGGATAGATACTTCTCTTCAATCTGCAAGCTGCTACCCATCCCATCGCAATCTGATGATAACGCTTAGAATCTACAACCCAAACAAGCTCCGATGCTATTCATGCTAATTATTCTACAGTATCACAAATGTACACAGTACTTTTTAAAATATAAACTAGAGACACTATCTTTTCAAGCTGGGAGAGTTTACATTAACCAAAGATAAAACCTTTGTAAAGAGAATTTATAGAAATAACTGTGGTAAGAAAAAACATCTTGGAAAAGTTTCATAGCATAAAGCGTGATCAAGAAGTACAGTGGATAAATATCAAAAGGATACGCTATGCATAGGGTAAGATATGGCAGAAAGCCTGAAACTTTTTTCATGTCCTTGTCAGCATGACAAAGGCTAAGAATGCCAGCAGCTTAGCATGCCAGCTGAATTTCACCTGCAACTGTATTGCCATGGTCACCCACTAGATCTTTCAACACCTTCCAAAACTTACTGCTTCCAGAGACTGTCAGAATTTGTGGAGACCTTCCCTGCTGATGTAAAAGTGAAGCCGTAATGCAAACAGTAGTGTGGAACCACAGGAACACAACCAACCAACTTCAACTTCTTCACCGTTTCATAGGGACACAGGCTATGTTTTTGATTTACAGTTGTACAGCTCCTCCAAGTTACACAAGCTCTCAGGAAGGAACAGATGTCACAATAATGCAAATTTCTGTGCCATTTAATTCAAAGTACTTTATAAAAATTAAACAAAAACAAACCCTGAGCTTTAATTATAGATGGGATCCCCTCACTAGTGAAATGCATCTGCCTCTGCCCTGCAAAATTGCAGCGAATGGTTCACAGCAACATTACACCACCATCCAAAGCCATGAAAAGAACTGGCTATCAAACCACATTCAGGAGTTAAGTTTTAATATTTGCACCTACGAGCACTATTTCTGAAAATATTTCAGATATTAAATTCATTCATTGCAGGTCATGACTCTGAAACTCTTCTGATCATCTGCACAGAAAACCCTACAGTCTTTGGAGGCAGCTGTCCAGAAGAGAAGAGAGCCTCAGAACTTTAGAAATACAAAGACAGTATGTTTGGGTTTTGCATGTACCACTTACGTGAGCATATTGTCTAGTATGTTGTCATATACCTTTATGACAAACTTAACTTGCCAATTCAAGAAAAGGAAAGCTTTCAGTTGTAAAAAAAAAATAAAAAAAATCAAAGAGTAAAACCAACACATGCACCACAAACAATTTAATTTTTTGTTAACTAGTGGGCTGGATAACACATTTCCAAACAGCAAAGCAACTAGCATAAAACAGCTCTCATAACATAAGAGATTATATTTAAGCAACCAGGCAAATCTCTTCCTCACTGTCCATGTCCTGACCAGACAGTGATGCTTCCAGCCAGGCAGAAATCAGTTCCTTCACAGACATCTGTTCTTTATCAGCTTTATCTGAATGCTCAGATAAAGATGTAGAACGATGACAGACAAACATATCAAAGTCAGGAAGAAGTAATACCTCAGTACTTCATTTCCAAAGTAAAGTTTTGCTTTGAGGCATGTTAGAAAGGCCAGATTATACTTCACCTTTTGTTTGTTTAATACCAACAGCCTACCATACACTGAGGAACATAACTAAAGACCTCATACAAGAGATCTTATAGTCCAAGGACAACAAAAATTCCATAACAAGGAGTCTGCTCCCACAGATCTTACTGCACAAGCAGTGTCTGAGATGACAGTTAAAAATCTTTAAAGACACAGTTTTGTACAAATTTAGAGGAATGGGAAAGAAGACTAAGTCCCCTTTGTCCCTATATACCCTCCCACAATCACATAACACTATCACACAGCTGCAGAATTGCATCTGCCACCAGAACAATATTTAGCAATTTCAGAATGCAAGAAGTAATACAAAACCCAGTTTATGTAGTCTAAACACATGGTTAATACTCCTATGGGGGAAACGTACTCCAAAGAAATGAATACACCTTCTAAATTCCTTGCATTGAGCCACAGGCCCCAGTTTAGTGCTGCTATTGGGTGTTTCTGATCTTTGAATAGTCTACTGAACAGGCTAGAGTTAACACATCAGTGTTGGTGATGAGTTAATCAGTTCTTCGCTTATAGTTTCACACTGTCTCCAAACTCTTGGCATTGCATCACATTAGCTTACATGAAATATTTTTTCCACAGCTCTTTAAAGTATTAAAAAAAAGGCTTTGTTTTGATTAGATTATTCCAGAGCAGAGTTCCATGGGACTGGTACCATTTTGTAGATATAGAAAACGTGGAGTCCCATACATTTCACTGTAGTTTTCTGTAATATGTTTAATCTATTGCCATTTAAGGGGCAAATGCAAATACATTTCTTTATTAAATGTACTGACTACAGTGGTCTGGATTACATCTTCCTGACTTGATCAGTTAAAGCTCCATACTCTCTTCCAACAGAAAATCCTCACAAAGATGCAGAATTACAAAGGTAGATGATTTAAAGAATGCTTTTAAGAACCACTAGGGAACATTTATTTGTAGCTAAAGAAGGTTCCCAGTTGTTTCAATTTATCTTTGTCTTTCCCTGAACAACTTCAGCATTTATAATACACACTAGTCTCTTTTCTTTTGGTAGGTTCTGTACGGATGCACATATGCCTTCTCAAAAGTATCCAGCCACAATACAGTAGCACTGGAGGGAGAATTTGTTGGAAAAATGCCATCTGTATTTGTGGAGCTCTGTGAACGACAATATCACCAATCTGATAGCGTAGGTCAACTCTTCCTTTCTTTAGTGTTCACTTCTCAGCAACTGAAATCAAAAGGCATAAAGTCAATAGATACTTAAGCTATTTAAATAGCACCAAGGATAAAGGTCATGCCTCTGGTGTGATTTATCTTCACAGGAACCCACCCAAATCATGGAAACCACTGCCTTGGAGATAGGAGATTCTGGGGGTTGTATAGATAAGAGACTGGTATATTCAAACTAGAGATAGCTTTTCCAGAGTGTATTTAAATAGCTTAGAGCAAGACCTTAGGTAAAAAAAAAAAAACAAAAAACAAACAAGACACACTAACTCTGCAACCAACCAAAAAAAAACCAACCCAAAAGCAACCCAAAAAACAAACAAACCAACCCCCAAAAAACCAAAAACCTCACCAATGGGATATACTCAGGAAAATGCCCATGAAGTTGTAGAGAGTTGCTCTTTCCTGCACTGGCCAAGAAGCTGGTGTTTTCCCAAGCCTGTCACAGTAAGGGAAATCAGCAGTCAGGTCTTCCAGTCACTGCCGCCTTATGGCCCAGCACTGTTTTCAGTCATGCTCCTAGCTTTACTTCTAAGGTAAAAATAATTCTTCTGTGCCCTAGTAGTCTGTACCTGGCCTAAAAAGGAGGGAGACAGCAAACCTCAAGTGCAGGTCAGCGAGCCAGGCTAAACAGCTGACCATGCCAAAACAGGTATCTCACCCTCCATCTTCCCCCAATCTACCACGCACTCCCCTTGCTTCCTTCATACCAGACCTACCATTTACCTGCCTTCTCCATGAGTCCATCAGCTTGCACACTCAGCTACAAAATAGCCCAGGAAAACAAACAAACAATAATCAAAAAAACACCAAAAATAATATCTTCTGACAAAGTAGCAAACTGTATCACTTAGTCAAAGATCAGTTGAACATGAGAACTGATGCCAGTGAGAAAATGGAGAAGGGAAAGCCTGTGACTCCCTCCTGAACATCTCAGGAAACCAGTTCCTAAAGAGGTAGCAGAAATAGGCAACTCCAGTACCACCATTGCACAGCTACATGTCAGCAAATAACTTGGTAAATAATTAAAAACGTAGCAAAATCAGACAAACCTAGAGAGGAAGGGCAGTATCTCCCTGACTTTCTGTGCACATCACTACACATGTGTGAAAAACAACTGTTCACATGACTTTAAAAAGTTTTGACCAGTCCTGTGAATTCTGCTACAAAAAGTCTCGGTTTTGTCTCAAATTTACCCTATGAAACAGAACTCCAGCTTGTGTAACAGACAGCAATAGCACAATTAAAAAATTCCACCTGAGGCCAGCTCTGTTCAGTAACCAGACGAGAGGAAGAGAGCTAATTAAAACCATGTTCTCTGAATCAGAAGTGGTTAGTTGCACATACCAGATAGAACATAGTATCTCACAGGCAACTGACCTCAAAACAGACGAGGGAGCAGGGGAGGTGACTGTAGCTACAGCAAAACACAGAGTCTGAAGTAAAAAGTAATTCAAGAACTACTAGAGCCACTGGTATTTGTGCTCGGATGAAAACAGCAGACGTGCAACTAAAGTAGATACTAAGGGCACGTTCATGCAACCCTGGCACAGACAAATCTGATGATATAATTGGGAGTTTTGCCTATTTTCTCTGAGATCAGTGCCTCAGTAATTTATTAAGTTCTCTTAACCAGTCAGTCCAGAAAGGAAGCATTTCAGATTAATTAACTACAGGCTTAAACCTGCAAAGGGACATTTTGCATCTCGGAGACCACCTCACACCTTGCAGGAGGGAGCTGGCGGTATCTTTTGAGAACAAACACAGGGACAACTACTGTTCAATTTTGACATTTTCCCTGCATTGCCCAAATCTCTGTAGACTGCAGCAACTATCATTTTTGCTTCTACAGCAGTCAGAAAGCTCCTGAATCATTAACATGGGAATATCAGCATTGCTATTACTCCCAGGCATTTCTTTCTTCACTTTCCAATGTTTTCTCTGTGCTATCTATCATTACTTTGTTTTCTCATTTTCCTTTTCATTAAAGATTATTGTTCAAGGGAGGAAGTGTAGCACAGTCTGAGAATTCATTCAGCATGAATTGAGAGACACGTATGGTCTAGTGACTTAAGCAGAGGATCAATAGCCAAGCTGCTTGTAAGACCTAGCCTGATGGTCTCCCTCTTGGTCTTTACGCAAGTCATTTAAGGTCAAATACTTTTCCCTTCCCATAGCCAAAAGTTCAGTAGGGGGTCAATTCCTCTGGACAGAAGAAAGGGTTACCCCACTAATATGGATACTCCAACTTGCTCTTGTGTGAAGGGCAGACATTTCCTTTAGGCTTATCCTCACCACAGTTACAAGACAGGAGATCATGAGCTCAAATATTTTGTGATCACGTCAATGCATAGCATGGCTCTACAAACACCACAGGCAGGGACAAGCTGTGTACCCTACATCAACTGGTCAAAGCAAAATTTTACTTGGATGAGAGCCTTCTCCCAGCATGACTGAAATAAAGAACATGTTTTTTTCTGATCCGCTCTAGCTGCAAACTTGTGCGTTCGCAAACATCACACAAACCAGTCCCCAGCAATAACTACCACTGACTGGTTCACAACAGTCATCCCATGAAGACAACTCACAGTGGTCGGTATCCAGTCACCTTTTGTCTCCTTCAGTCTCATGGCATTAGGATTAAGGAGGAATTCCCACAAAATAGGGCTCTGCAATGGACAGTGTGTGTGGACTCCAGGTGCAGTTCCCCATGAGCATCCCAGCCTTCCCATCAGGTTGCTAAATCTTCTCTGCACACTTATATGGCAGCAGAGCAGCAATGCTTCTTTCAGTCTGCTCTAATTCTCCAACTGGATAGGATAATTTTCACGTGCTTAACAATAGGGTTGGGGAAAAAGACAATAATCCACTTCAGCATTAACATGTTTATATTTGTTTTTCTTTTTACCACACAGAAAAGCAGAACCAGACAAAGCAGATCCTTCTCAGGACACAAGCTAGTTAAAACTAAGTTATGTGAAAATTAGCCAAAATCCTGTGGCACTATTTGTTGGGTGCGTAGACCTATAACTAATTTCTCCCTCATTTTTCACCTAGGAAACAGGAGCACTGTTGCTGAATTCAGAGAGCCACAAAGTCAGGATTGTCTCTCTGGGAGCTTCAGATTAATGCAGGATAAACAGACTAAGTGGGACTTTGGTTCTCTGCCACATTCCTATGACATACCATGGATACCTGAAGAAAAAAAGCAAGGTAACATCAATTCTGTGAAAGATACAAGATTCACAGTCAGTTCCTATTGTTTATATGCAAGCTGGTACATTTTCAGAGCAATAAGGGTGAAGGAATTTTCTTAGTAAGGTGATGGATTAGACTGAATTAGTAAGACTTTTGTTCCCTGTTCCCCCCACCCCCAACAGATATTAACTTGACAGTCATTGCTGCACTTTTCTTTTCAGGTTAAGACAAAAAAACAAACAACAACCCATCTTTCAAAGCCTCTCCAACAGCCAATTTTCTTTGTCCAAATTTTCACAAGAATTCTGTGCAACCTGAGGGTTGTCCATGTACCTTACACCTTCACAGTTTCAAAACATGGCAAACATCAGCACTGCCACAAAAAAAAAAAACGAACAAAACCACACAGCACTACCCACACGCCCGCTTTCCCTCCCTCCCTTGCTCCTCCATGTTCTCATTCTGATGCTACATCAACTCTTCCATGTACACCATCAAAAGCATTTGTTTGAATGGATTTGAGCTTAAAACTAACCAAGTAAAAGAAGGGAAGGTTAATAAACCTCAGTCCAATTCACTAAAAAGCCATACAAACTTCTGGCCAGACTCAAGTACATAGATTTTAGTGTCAGCTGTAAAATATTAATGAAAATAACTCTCAAAGCAGAATTTTATACTGAAACTCTGATCTAAACGCTGTACATACCCAAAGCTGTATTGAGAACCAAAATACAGGGACTTTTGAAAACATACTGTTTTCCTCCCTTCTAAAAAAGTAAGCAGAATCACAGCTGTTATCTTTGTGGACAAAAGCAGAATCCTACTAAGCTTCGCCCTTAGCGCTAGTGGGGACAAGGAAGTTTGGGTGCAAGTTTAGAGGGCATTGGCTATTTGGCATTCACTTACCAGACAGGCATTAAGCAGAATGTGATTTACTTTACTTTCAAAGCTGACTGAACTGCCACAGAGAAAGGCACCATTACTGTGCGCTAAAAATATCCAAACACAGGGGGAGCACAGAGGAGGTGGTGCACTGTAAATTCATATTCCAACATATTGCACACTAACTTTCCTGTACAGACAAGCCCTTAGACTAATAGGCACCTGGGAGTCTTCAAGTCTGAGTGCCCAATAAATAAAAAGGCTATTTTATTTTTTTTTATTGGTGCTCTGGAACTAAGCTCTGATGTCCCTATTCAGACAATGCTTCCATTGAAATAAAGTCTTGGTCTATTATTAAATACCATTTCTTTTACAGCTGCAGGCTTTCCAGGTTAGAGGATAGGGATTTCATATCAAGCCAAATCACTAATATCAGTCCAAAGGGGATTGTACAGGCATTTATTTTAATTTTATATAGGTATCTAGATACTGCTTGATGCAACAGACTTGCACTGATGCTTAGTGAAGTAACTCCCCTCATGTCTAACAATTCCCAACTCAGATAAACTCAAAACAAAGATCAAATTTCAAATTTAATCTCATTTTTAAAACTGTTCCAGGTTCAGATTTGTTTGGGACAAAGTTGAGGACCACTAAGAATTTTGAAAATCATTAACAAAGCTTTTAGTTCAAGTTTCCCAAGCTTTAAAAGCGTAATGGACCCTCAGAGAAGAAAACGGTGCATGTTTGAAGGCTCCAGTGCACTGAGTTCCTATAGCTCTGATCCTCAAGTTATTCTGAGCTGATCCCCTGCAACCACCACAGCGATCTCCCACACTGACAGATGAGGCTTGAGTAGAGTCCACTGATCTCAGTAAAACACCACTGGAGATGAAATTAACTCAGTGCCAAGAGTTCACAATCCAATTTATCAGTTCCCCAATCGGAGCGAGCAGTCCTGTTGCAGGTAACCTGGCTACTCAACCAGGCACTACTAGGAATTATTTGCAATTCCGTGGAGCTGCAAGGAAGTGACTGCAGAGGTGAGCCCTAGGGCTAACAAAGCAGTCCTGGCCAGCGTTTACTTGTTGGCTCTAGCTGCCAGAAGCTGCTCAGATTCTGACACAAGAACCCATTTCCCCCCTTGAGGTACTCAGCCAGCCCATGAAGGAAACCACCACTTACATCCATGCTATTTTAACTTCCTTTCTGCTACATTTTCTGCTTTTTTAGAATGATGGGTCAATGACAAACATTTTCTTTCTAGGCAGTTCACTCACTTACAGTGGTGTTCATGGAAAGTTTGACAGCTTTATCTTCTTTCTCAGCTACTTACAGCTGTGACTCCATTACTTTGAAGTCAACTTGGATTTAGTTGGAATGAAGTGCAGACATCAGTGACTGGGGCTTACTGTGTCACCTGCATTTGTTATCTTGCAGTAGACAATTTAATCAATTATACTTTTTTGTCTAGGCACAAGAACAAGTCAAAAATGCTGATCAGCATTTCACAAGGTTGTTTCTTCGCTGCTAGCAGGCCATTTAACATCTGATAGACCATATAAAAAGGTCTTCCCAGGGGCTTAAGAGTGTTTGGGTTGTTCTTTTTATAGTGCAGAAGGTCATTAATGAGCAAGCAAAAGCAGCGTGGAAATAACTAGACAAGTCTTGTTGAGTTAACAAGAAACTGTCATTCTGCTTCAGTACTTTCTCATTAAGGCTAGCAATGTTCACGTCTGAGGAGACTGAGGGTACAAATATATTTTAATGCTCAATTTAGTTCCCCAAGACTTGAGTCAGAGCAAGTTTACCCCTCTTTTTTTCCATTACTTTTTCAGTTCAGCAATTTCTGAGGAAAAACACTACGCTTATTTTTTTTTTACAGATGCAGCTCAAAAGCTGAAATTCAGATTTTTTTTTTTTTTAAAAAAAGAGCTAGATGTACCTTGACTTTTCTGAACAGAAGACCAGTCACCCCAAATCAAATTTTGTCCTGCTTTTATAAAACAATCTATAAAGCTAGTCACCATATTATCACCCTTTGCATGTCTTCCTGGACTAGAGTCTTACAACAGATTTATTACTGGGTTTAAGTGTCACACAGAAATTAATTCCTCATTGATTAAATAGGAGCAAGGCACAGACACCACCTTTAACTGAGTCTTAAGTATCAAGGGTTTGTCATGTAACAATAACAATGAATCCAGAAAGCCACTTCTTGCTGAGAACTATATTACAAGAAAAGCTTTATTAACTCTTTAGCTACTCTCCTACACCCCACTTAATTTTGGTGCTTCTGACTAGAATCTTAATCTAGTTCACCCGCCTTTGTTCTTGCCAGGTATCCTTTGGCAGAGGATCAGTTACCTGCTTTTCAGAGCTTTTATGGCCAGTTCCAAGCACTTCTCTCAAGCAGCTTTTACTGCTGTGCATACTGTTCCAAGCAACTGACTTAGCAGAAGCTCAGCATCAGATGGATCACAAGGAAATGCAGCTCTGATGCTTAAACTTATGCAACAGTGACCTTCATGTCACGCTGAGGTTCCCATCAGCCTTATCACACAATTCATTTAAACGAAGATATGTGGTAAAACATAACACCCTTGCTGGCTAGTTGCTAATGCTTGGTCACTGCAGGATCAGTCTCTACATACCCAGCTCCTGCACAGAAAGCCACACTGGCACTAATGCAGGATTCAGTAACAGGCCTAGCTTCAGGCATACGGAAGTCCAAGAGAAGAGGGAAGGCACAGATTAGAGTGAAGTTCAACAAAGGAAACTGATGGAAAAAACCCCACATGTTCCCTTTTGTACTTTACCTGTACAAAACCTTCATGTGTGTATCAGGCCAGAACTGCTAACATTGAGCAATACCAGCTCTCTCCTGCTGTTTTTAACACTAAAGAAAACAGTGCAGTGCATTAGTGAGGGAGTTTCATTCTCTTATCTGTTATTCTCCAGCATTTGTTAGCTAAACCTCTTAACTCTCCCCGCTACCCATTGCTCACACCAGGGAAGTTCCTAAAGCACACCTTTTCACACAGCATGGGTTTCATCTCATAGTTGATTTCTCTTTTCTGAACTCTGAACATACGGAATTTCTTGTTAGTAAGCCCATAACGACTGTACATCCCAGCTCTGAAAACTCCCTCTAGAGCTTTTTCCATAGAACTCATTTTTATGTTAGTTTCTTTTCCTTTTCTTCTCCTTACAACAACCTTCCAAAAAGTCCCTAGATCTTTCAAGGCAAAGTACTACTTCCTGCAGTGCAGATACTGTGGGTAGGGAGCTTAAGTTGCTCAAGGTTTGACATCTCAAATCACTAAGGTCATACAAAGGTAAGAGCACTTAAAGGACTGAAAAAGAGGTGAGAAAGATAACATGCATCACAACATACCAAAAATTGCAGGATTCCAGTAATGTAAATAAATGGTTTTCATTATAGGCCATACTGTTTTTGTGGGATGCTTCAGAAACCCACTGGTTTGAGAAAAGTTGAGAGAAGTCTCCCATTGTTGTAAATCCATGAGTACTTCCCACTATCATTCACAGAAACAGTGCAAGACAACTGCAATCTTTTTTTTTCTCCCAACTACGTTTTTGCCATCTGAGCATTGGTAACTTTCTCAGTATCAGCACTCTTGATATTAGTGCAGCTGCCAGGGAGGAGAAAAAGGAAGACTTCAGTTAAATCCAAAGAATATGCTCCCCACTACCTTAAAGAAAATTTAGGGCTGGTGTTGGAATCATGCCTAGCATTACCACAATCTACTCTGCACCATGTGAAGCGCAGCAAATAGCATGACACAACAGAAGCAGCAGCATGGGCTGGTGGAACTGACAATACATACTAGTAAGCGATTCCTTTATGGTAAAAAAAGACTTTTTTTAAAATGCAGTTTTCTGGTGAGGGAGAAGGGGGCAGCAAGGCAGCAGAAATAATATAGCCACTAAGACCAGTAAGAGCTAAACATCCAGAGCAGCAAGCACGCATGCTTTGATTGTGTTTCTGATTCTTTCTGGACCTGGTCAGCTCTATGATGTAAAGTCATTTAAACTTACTACAATATTAAATAATAAGCAGCCTGCAAAAATAGTAGTGAGAATTCATGCAAGGCATAAGAGCTTCTGAAGGATCAAACAGAAATGCAAGAAAGAATATAGTCTCAGGAAGTTTCCTTTTTTGTGTTGTGGTTGTCACTGAAAAAAAAAATCATATTTAAAGACTTCTCTCAATTTTTATATTTTTATTATATAGCCTACATCATACAGGTTTGGCTTTTCTTAGCATATCCTGCTGATTCTGGACACCCAAAGCAGATCTCCTGAAGTTAGCATTTCCTATTTAAAGAAGGAACTCTGGCAAAAGGTAAGTTTCCTTGGTATTCCATCCGTACTTCAACTTTTAGTGACAATTGCAAGATATGTCAGCAAAACTCTATTTTTCAGGCTGCCATCACTACTTCCTTCTTGCTGTCTCATTAGGGTTGGCCTTAAGTTGTACAGGGCTCTACATGCCAGTATCACATACAAGCTGATATCTGACTCCTTCCTCAATTATGATTAAGTCAATATAATCAGCCAGCATGGGGAAACTATGCAGGCGTTGCCTCCTTTCTGGAGACAGAAAGATACTGGAGTTTTTCTCCCCCAGGCAAAAAATGAGAAGTGCGAGATGTGATTTGTGATGAAATTCAGAACCACGTAAAACTTGCCTGGTTTCAGATTTCATTACCCCCACACTAGAAAGGTTTGGCAAGGTAAGAGATCCTCCACTAATTAAGGACACATAACATCAAGAACTCAGGAAGTTTCCAGCATGCAGCAAGGTGAGAAGTTGCAGCTTCAGTCAGGTCTTCTGTTGAGATTTGTTCAAGCTCTGAGGTCCTACAGGGTTTTGCTCATGGGCCAAGAAGCTGCCAAGCAAATACACACGTCCCAACAAAAGTAAAAAGACCCATTTCAGCTTTGCAAACAGTGATAGCATAACAGAACAGCTGTGAATGCTGTGTTCCTTCTTGGACTTGCAATATCAGTCTTACAGTCAAAATAAGACTGGTGCACGCTCTCAGAAGGAAGCCCAGAATGGGATGAGAGCAACTCCTCCATGCTAGGGATGCACCACTTTCAACAGTGCTGACAATGTTGTAAGTCTCAACAGCAACTGACAACTTCAGGAAGAACGGTTCATGATGTTACATTGAATTTGATCCCCATCACATCTGACACAAGCTCCAAGACTCATAACCTACATATTTAATTGGAATTCACATCTCCTTCAGTCTGTTCCTGACCAACAACCCATGGCACATGAGATTGCCCCCACTCTGTAAGTGAGACAGCTCTTGAGACAAGCTCTGCACATATTCTAGGTAAGTCATTAAAGGCTATACATTGCAGGAAGCATAAAAAAGCAAAAGCATGGATTTAAGCCTTTTAACTGTTAGATGATCCTTGTGCAACTTTGCCCAGATATTTGGCGGGGGGGGGGGGGGGGGGCGGGGGGCGGGCTGCACGGGGCAGGCAGGCTTTAGGAGGGGAAGATCCTTCTCTACAAGAGCTCTTTTATCTGCTTAAAAAATTATGCGAGCTTTTACAGTAACACGCTTCAGTGCTGGGCCCTGACAGCAAGTTGTACCATCTAGATGGCTTTTCACACATCCTTGAAACAACGTCGCTCTCTACTGGTGCCTTAACCACAGGCCAGCTCTGCCGAGAAAAGCACTGAATACCCACAGCACAATGGCTTATGTTTTTCAGGGAAAGTCCTGAAGGTTCATTCTTTTAGTAGGTGTTTCCCAAGTACTGTCCTGAAATATACATTGGAAAGACAATCTTTTACTGCTAAAAAACTGCTCGCTTCTACAGTTTAATCTCTTGTGTTTTCAGCTGATGTTAGCAAGAAAACTGTCTCCTGGGTCTTTGTCAGGAAGAGACAGATCATTCTTTAAAGCTTCCCTAGCCTTTTTTTATTATGAATTTATCCAACAGCTGAGGTCTGATAATTGACAGCACCACAGTGTTGATCTATCAGCTTCACTCTAGCTCATAGGTCACCTGCAAATTTTTATTTTAATTTAAAAAAGCAATCCCTTTACTACTGCTGACTGACAGAAGATTTCAGGACACCTTTTACTTACTTTATCATTTGAAACCTCAAAAGTAGTTCAAAGATTTGGAAGTACATCTTAACCCCAAACCTTCAATTCTAAAAGACTACCTAAAAGCACCCAAAAAGGGGGGAAATCCCCTCCCCCCTCAAACCATAGTATTATCACTTTGGCCTCTAATAAGTCTTTAACCCTAAACCTAGGTTTGGAGAGTTACTTTGGTTTTTTGCTTTGCCCCTCAATTCCCAACTAATTTGAGCATGTAACCACTAATTTTTTATTTTATTTAATCTGTAAGACATATTAAGTTGTTCTTTTTACCACCCTACACATTGAGAAAGAATACATTAGAATACATTTGATAGGACTGCTGTTCCACGAGCGGGGTCCAGTAACCAGTGTGCAAAATGCCAATATACACACAAAGTCAAGGTATTTTATTTCATTGAAGCACATCAATGGGTGTCTGACCCAAGACAGCACACCTGGGCTCAGTTTACCACAATTATAACTTAACCAATACATATTCATCACTATTCCCTTCAGTGATTGATGGTTCTTCCTCACTTCTAATGCAAATTAGTGCACAGTGTCTGTCTTCTTCAATTGTCCTGAGTAGGTGGTATCATTTGGGTAGGGGATCAACGACTTGCTCCTCACCATCTCCCCTGGCCAGAATTACCATTTGCCTCCTCCTTCTTTAATCTTGGGAGTCCCAAGCAGTTCAAGGTTTGCTGGCCAAACCACAATCCATCACCCTTTCTGACAGAGCCACATTGCCTAGCAGCTAGTTCCTAAATCTATCCTTAAATCACATCTAGTTACTGTTTTACCAAAGTAGGATTGGACTATACAGCGGACTTTTAAGGAACTTCCTAGTTGCTTCAATCACATTTTACATTTCATTAATAGCAATGATAACAGGACTAGCAGAAATCCGTAACTCAAGCCAGAAGAGACTGCAACATCAAGTTCCAAATTTCTCTTGGGGTGAGGGAGTTATTCACTAATTTTCTCTTTCTGATGTCAAATTTGGAACTAATGCTGTTCTCTCATGCTATGGTTTGGCTACTTATTTACTGAGACCAATGGCACTGAACCACAGCTGCAGCACAGATGTTCAACAAGTAAAACTATTCTACACAAATCTGAGCCTGGCCTAATCTGACCAAGAGTTTATCTTCACTTTCACAGATCTAGACAAGCAAGTAGACAGAAAACCTGAATGCAGTATTACACAAATGGAAATCTGCTTTGACCATACAACAAACTTCAGTAAACAGATGAAAGTTTACGCAGAAGCAGTAGGTTTTTAAAATTTAACATTCATTTCTGAAAACAAGACTCAGACAAGGTTTCCACTTCCCTTGTTTCTATTTTAGTCAGGCATTTTAATTACATTATTGTCTATCACATTGTCTAACACAGTGAAGCATCAGAGTGGAATTTCTCAGCAATCATGCCCCAACAATAGATGCCTCTAACGCCCATATTCATAGTTAGAAAGAACAGTCATTGCCTCCTATTTACACCATCAGAGACAGATCCCCTGTCGAAGTTCTCAGATTAAAACTTTTGACTGCTACAGCATCTAAGCACTTTTAGGGTGCTTTGATGAGACCTCTTAAAACTAGGACCGAGAAAAAAATAAAAGGCTACATGAAGTTTACTGCTCATGTGTAAATCAGTTTATTCAAGTTAAACACATAACCATCCACTCGAGTCTAGACAGACTCCAGAGGAAAACTAATGAATTATACAGAAAATGTATACCAGAAACAAGCTGCATGGTGACACCACAGAAAACTTAATCAGATAGTTCAGTTCCACAGGCTTTGAGCTACTTGAATGGTACAACACAACTATAAATTAGTCTTAGACAGTTAAGCCAGGTTTATGACTCTTCTGCATAGTGATGTGATGCTAAGTACTAGGGACTCTGGAAATAATACAGCCTGGACAAGTCTCTCAGCATTTATTTATAGTAGGGAGAGGGTCTTCACTGGAATTTACACCAAATGACCTCCTCAAAGCAGAATCAGTTTTTAAACCAAAATGAAAACTAAAATATCCAACTCCAATTAAGAAAAAGGATTTTTTTTTTTTGGTGTTCTCTCTCATGCTAGTAAATAAGATGTTTCATACAGAACTTGTGTTAAGCCAAACGTGATAGTTATTACATTCCATGCTCAGAAAGAACATTTGTCTTTTTTTTTCCCCTCGCTACACTGATACTGCGGCAAAAGCAGCAATGCGCCACAATAGCGCTAATTCTTTTATACAAAATCCTTATATTCAGATCACAACTCTCAATCAATTGCCTGCTCTAGATCAATTTACCCTAAGACAAAAAGCAAAATAAAGCCTCTCTGTTTTCTTTTAATTACACTATTGATTTACAAACACACCTCTTAGAGCCATATTCAGGAAATATATTCTAAACAGGACTTCACAGAACATTCATACAGAACTTATTAATTAAAATGTGAAATGTCATTATTTGTAGCTTGATCTTCAGAGAAACTGTGCACTTACTGCTCCTGCTAGTCACTGGAGCTATGGATTCGCATCACTCCTAAAATAAAAACTGGACCATGAGTTTCTAAAATACTTCAAGATATTTGGGTGATGTTACAGAAATGAAACTGTAATTATTAAAATATTTGCCTTTACTAAATATGCAAGGCACCTGCAAATGAGTCTTTGGACCTTCAAGAGAGAACAGGACTCTTTCCTTAGTAATGAGTAGACAAGTGACCTCCAAGCAGAGTAGCAGCTACATGCTAGGGCCATTACAATTACATGAGTTGTTCATTATACAGTACTCACAAATTATTCTGAAGAGTTTCAGGGCTTAGAGATGTGCAAAACACGGTGAGAGGTTAAGGCAGGAATGAAACCAAACCTCAAGATTTTTTTACACCTTCCAAGGATTTTTTTTTTTAAACTGGAATCAAGTCTAAATTTTGATGGTTAATTTTATTGTTGCTCTCTCTCAATTTTCTAAAGACAGGATATAGAGCCTGAATCTGGATCAAGAGCTTCGATATCTCCCAGTCATCAGGAAATGCAAGAGACATGTGGAGTAAAACCAAGTAACTCCAAAAAGCAGTATGCAAGAGAAGTGACTTCCCAATGAACAGAGAACAGGAGAAAAAAAAAAATGGTTGGAGCAGCTTTGATATTGTAAGTCCTATGGCAGCAAAACTTCCTGCCCCTTCTCCTGGAACGTCTTTGAGTATATATTTAAGTTAGAGACTGGTTTCAATCATGGTTCAGGCACCGAATACAAAGCAGTAAGTGGTGTCTGGCTTGTGGTACAGATTCTGTCTGCTTCATGCCATCAGGATAAAGTTAAGGTGGCAAAACAATAATTCATTTGCAGATGAAATTGTATATAGCCAACTGCTAAGTGACATATATGTACGTCTAAGTACAGACACTACTGATTAATGGTAGAAGATCATTCTTCCTTATAACCCCCTCCATAGGGCCAACATCACTGAAAAAAATAGAGCTGGAATAGCAGAGGACATGTTCTGGCTCAAAGTATGTTCTGAGATCCCACCTATTCTCTCTCACTGGTCCACAGCTGGTCTTAGGGTAAAGTGAAACAGGACAGTCCCAGTGCACAGTAAATAGCCAATCTGGTATTAGGAGGAACTGTAGAAGCAGTTGTATCCACAGCAGGTAACAGGCAAACACAAACCCCACCAACCCACATAGAGCAAACAGCAATTCTTTTATGTAAACAATAGACATTGGTTTAGCTTTTAACATAAACCCTAAACTGTAATTCATAGAGGAAAATAGTTTCCTCTATCTTTTCCTCAGTTATTCATCAGAGGGGAACACAGAGCAACCTGAAGTTGTCTTCATGGCTCAGACAGGTTTTCATGCAGAATCTTTAGGCCCAGTAGCACAGGAATACAGCTCATCTGGTGTGCTTGTACAACTGTGGACTGCAGCAGTTGTGGTGAAGTCCTAGCATGCAAATCCTGAAGAGATACGAATATTCTCTTATCAGCAACTCTTGTGAAGTAACTAACAAATTGGTACAACAATTTCAGCATTTGCTGTTTGCCAGGAAACGAACTGATACCCCTTATCACTGTATATCATAAGCACATAAAAACTTTGATACTTTTTCTACTATGTGGGAGCTGCAGAGACTAAAGTCATGAAGAGCATCAGATAGAAGGTGACAAAGGTGGATCCAGCACCCAAAATGCACAAAAAGAACAGTAATAAAGACTGACAACACCACAAGGCAGAACTTGTTACAGGTAACGTTAATGAACAAAAAGCAGATCCTTTAGCATCTTGCTGAACATCACTGTTTGCACCTTTCTAGTTATTTCAGTGGGAGATATAGCAAGGGTATATAAAGGACTATTATGTCACAGTAAATTTCTTCAAAACAGAATGAAAGAGAGGGTCCAGCCAACTTTATTTTTGTGCCTTTGCTTGATAGCTGCTTGCAAGATCAAAGACTACAGAAAATTCTTGTATTTAGGGATTATTTTGTAGTTTTTGTGAGTGGTAATAATCAACTGTTATAAAAATGAATTTCATCATTGTTAATCCTCAAACAAAATCTATCAAGCATCTCTAACAGTCAGAAATATTTTAATTATACTTAGAGTAAGTACATGCGTGTTTTTTCCTTTTTTTTTTTTTGTATCAAAAGTCAAGGACTACAAATCAGATTAACAAGCAGACGCTGTAGGTAATTTTTTTTTTTTTCTCTCTAGACCGCACTTGTAAAGTGGAAAATCCCCAAGTACATCTACTAGAGCATGTACTTACAATAAACATGGTTTGAGGTTATTTAGGCATGTCTGTTTGCATTAGGGTCATACCTCGAAACAGAAAGTTATATTTTGGTGGCCTTACACTGTAGGCAGCAGACTTTCAGAGACAGAGGAAACCTGTGTGAAGTTAAGCAGCAGGCCAGGGGCAGCATGAAGCTCACAATTTGCCTGTCTCATATTGCAGCTTCCCTCTGCTGGATATCATGGCCTTCTACCAGCTGTCCACAGAAGAGACTAAGTTAAGTGTGAGCATTTAATCTAGACAGACAGCAGAGAGCCTCGGCCTTTAGGAGAGCAGTACTGTTGATTAGGATAATTTATTATAGGTCAATAGCTGTCTGCATCAAAGCCTTAACATTTTCCTCCATTTTTTATGTCTGAAGTTCACTACAGTCCTCATGATGCATTTGTTGCACATTTTTGACTATAACAACAAAGATTCAAAATAAGATTCTTAATGTATTTGATTAACTCAGGTGGAGCAGAACAGATGCAGAAAGACCAAGAATAAAAATTTTCATTTTAAGAGTCACCAAGTTGTATTATAGAGAAAATCAGCTTACCTAGAATGAGGTTTATATGAAAACACAACACTTTCATCCTATTCATGATTTGTTCTGACACTTAGCCCCACCACAAAAATATTACACAAATCCAAAAATAAACACATTAATAGAAAGAACAGATTCACTTCTAGATTGAAACATTTGTACTCTGAATGAACAATCAGCACAGTATCCACAGTATCTAAAAGCATATCACCCAATCAACAATGCACTACTTCTACAGTGATTTGGCTGTACTAGGTTTGGAAAGCTTTGCATTTTGCCAAGAAAACCAAAAGATAAAGAGAGCCACAGGGAAAAAGAGAACCCATGTGGAGAAGGCGCAAGGCAGAGAAAGGCTACTGGAGGCGGACAAAGAGGGCTGCTGGTGAGGCTGGTGGCAGCGGCCAGCCCACCCGCCCTCCTCCCAGGGAGGACGAAGCCCTCCCTGACAACCAGCTCCACTCAGAGGGCTGTGGCCTTCCCCTGGCTTGGGCCACTTGCCTCCAGCTGTCACCCTAGCCAGCAGCACCCACACAGCAGCAAGCAGGAGCAGTGGGGCTGTGGAGGTGAGAAATGGTGGTTGTGGGTGCAGGCAGGGACGTGCACTGAAGCAACTCCCGTACAATGGGGATACGAAAACGACAACAAAGACTTACCCAGCATGTCCTTACCTGCTATTGCAGGAGGGCAGCCCTGCCGCCAGCCTCCGCCACAAGATGGCTGCCTCCTCAGGGTGTCCGTGCCCCAGCGCTGAGGGACAGCCGGGCCCTCTCTCCCCCCAGGCCCCACAACCCCTTCAGCACACCCTGTCACCACCCTGGCCAGAAGCTTCCCCTCAGAGGGGCAGTACGAGGGGCTCCCTCCCAGGGCACGGCACAGGGGAATCCTATCCCATACCTAGCTCTCACTCTGCTCGTCCCGCAGCCCTGCAGAGCAGCACCTCCCCACACAAGGCTGGGACCCTTGGGCTGCTCCATACCAGACAGAGCTCACCAGCAGCCCCAGCTCATTTTTCACCCACAAGCACAGGCGTAGCCATGCTCAGGTCACCCCCACACATTTATCCTCATTAGCAACAGGCTTTGGTTTATTTTTCTATTTGCCTGAGCACCATCTACAGAGGCAGGTATGGGATAGAACCATCACTCAAGCTTTCCGGCAGGCTAACCGGATAAGAGAAAGGAAAGGAGCAGTTCCCACTTGCTGTGGCACAGGACAGCAGGGCAGTGAGTACGCCATGACAGCTTGGCGGAGGGTGACAGGAGCAGCAGGTGACCCTACACCAGCCCACTCCCTCAGATCCTCCCCAAGGGCAGGTAAGACATGCTCACCTAACCCAGCCGACCTCCTCCTCTGCCCAGGCAGGCGCAAACTTGTCCTCACTACCATTAACTGGAGCTTCCTCTCGGGAAGCCCTGGCAGACACGGAGCCCACTGCCCAGGCGGGCTCCCGTTCACACTCTGCCTGCTTCGCCCTTTCCGGTCCTTCGGTAAGGAGGCTTTTGCTCAACAGCGTATCCGTGGTGGTTTCCTTGCCTACCTCAATTTGACCGGAGATGCTCCCCCGCCCACCGAAAGAGGCAGCGGGGCACAGCAGCGCCGGTGAGGAAGACGGGAAGCAGGGCGCTGAGGGGCGGCAACGCGGAGGCAGCGCGCAGCCCCCAGCCGGCCTTTCCCGCTTCCCACCGCCGCCAGGCCGACGAAAGCCGCGATTCCCAGGCTGTAAATCTCTTTAAGACTCATCTCGGAGAAAAACTGGGGCACAGAAGAGCTCCCCGATGCCTTCTTTTAAAGGAACAGGACAGACTAAGCTAAAAAGGCTGGTCGGATACGCTCCAGAGCTGCATCTTAAATCCCTGCAGCTCCTGGAAAAGTTTTCCTCGGTCCTAGTTTAGAACTGGAGAAATATAGACTGTAGCCTTCCCATTTCACTGTAGTGATCCTCTAGCCGATAGATCAGCTACCAGACTTCTAAGGTTTTTTTAGACTTTACTTGTTTCCTCAAAGTGTCCTCTTTCCTGTGCCTGCTCCCTCATGTATTACAACTTCAAAACATTTGGAAAAAATACATTTAGGCAAAAATATGAAGTTGGCAGAGATTTGGAGAACACAGCTTGAGTAGCAACTTATTGGGACACTAAACACTAGGAAATTAACCTAAGAGTCAGATACCACAAAGGCAAGTACTTACTGGAAGAAAAAAAATAGTGAAACATTTACCATACAGCAAAAATAGGCACTGAAAAGTCCCACAGAAGTCGAATCTACTTTAATAAGTACATTAAGCACGTATCTTTCAAGAATTTTAAATTTTGATTAATAACCAATAAATCATCATTTACAGAATGTCAACTTAAAGTGCATTATTAATCATATTCCTGTTCAGATTCTTCCTGGAAAACAGCAACAAAAAAAATCTGCACAGGAAAAAATAAGAGCAGAAAAGGCAGAAAGGTGGAGGCTACATGTGGAGAAGAGGAGGAAGGAACAGAAATGGAAAGAGTGGCAGGAACAAACGGAAAAAGTGAAGGAAGATCTGGAAAAGGAGCAGAGCAACATGGAGAAGATGTGGTTAGTGAGGATAACGTTCTCATTTGATAAGAGAACGTTTGAATGGAATGACACAGAACTACTGTAGTCTTTGCTTTGCTTTTTGTCAGCCAGACATATGCATCCAAATGCATCAGTGTTCCAGCATGAAGAAACATATATATAACAAAGCATCTTCTAATATAATAGAAGACTAACAACACGTAAGAGCATAAAGGAACCAGCAAACTGATCCAGTACCCTCAGGCAAATTCCAAACTAGAGGATAACATCACAGACCTTTTAATCTGAAACATGTGCATACATAAAGTTCCATCTTTTAGCAACATATTAGTTTTTCCTAAGTTTTTAATATTGTGTGTATGTTTACTAATTTAACCTTTTTTTAATTGTTCCATCCATTTATCTTTACTCTGAATTCTAAGTGTCCTAAAATTACAATTTTCTAACTCATTAATGAAAAATCAGTATCAACAGTGAATCAGTCATTAAACAAATTCAGTTGTTCAACTAGTTGTACCTAGCTTACAGGAAGCTCATGAAGATGATATTCCACACTTTACAGCACCAAAACCACTACTGAGCATTTTTCCTGACAAAAACCTCAGCATGCTTACAACTGCTTGGTTATAAAGACATTTCATAGCAGTGTAGGTTATTGCTTAATGATATAATAATTTTATAGTACAAAAATGCAGTAGGAGCTCTTTACCTCTGCTGACATAGCTTTAGGGAAAAAAACTCCAAACCAACAAATAATTAAGGCAAAGCTCTGGAAAACCCACCAGTATCAGAAACAAGCTCTGGTGTAATATAATTATCACATTTCTGTTCACGTTTTGAAATGTTCTGCTTATGCAAAACAACATATTCTGACACCATCTTATTGCTTCGCTGCTATGTTATACTTACTTTTACACTGGGAATGGTATTTACCAGGGAGAACAGCGACCTCCTTGGGTGATTTTGAAGAGCAGCAGCCTACCTAGAAATGACAACACTTCGGAGGGTATCCCTTGGTCATAGGCATTTTGTAAGAACCAAATTTGTAGAAGTAGCATCTTTTAATCAGATGGTTTAAAACAAAGGACAAATCTGACTTGTAAAGCGTTTTTCGGTTTAGTGCCATGCCCTGCTTAAATTTATTTCGGGAAAAGCAAGTATGCATTCAAGTCATACTGCTGAACTGAGAATTCAAGTGATTCTGGAAGTTATCTTAAATAGCACTCAGTGAAGCAGAAGACCTTTAGTTTGATTGTCCTTAACTTCCCGTTCCCAAAATAAGAAGTATAATCCTTTGCTTCATGAACCTCCTTGACTTACTTTCATGCTCCTTACAATGTGCATCCTCCTGCAAAAACAGCCCATTTTGACTGCCATTCCATTTACATCTAAATCTCAGCCAAGGCTTTCCATTGCCTCCTTACTTGTTGCATAGCCTGGGTTTTGTTCTGGGTTTGTGTTCTTGTTCAAGAAAGATGTATTCCATTTTTTTTCTTCCAGCTCTTGTTCTCTGAACTTTCCTAGCTGTCCCTGTGCTCTCCTCCATCCCTTGTCTCCCACAGACCCATATCTCACTCAAAAGCACACATGTAAAAATTATAATTCAGGTTTTTGCCCCCTTACAGATAGTATGAAGGAAAGTAGACAGTAATTACTCTTTTTTTTTTTAATACTAATTTTCAGAACTAACCAGACATGCTAAGTATCACTAATCAGCACCTGTTCTCTCTATTTCTCTCCCCTTTGCTTTGGCAATCTGCTTAGCTCTTTGGGCTAGAACCTGCTCTTCTGGCAAGAACGTTCAGCAAACCCAAGGTTGCTATAGCAATTAATAATAATTTACATTTTAGTTTACAGAAACTAGAAGAGTGGAAGCACCAGGAGGAGGCGGCAGCAAAATAGTCACAAATAGAGAAAGCAGTGCAAGAATGCATTTCACAGCAGCAGGAGGATTATCACAGAAAGCTTCTGTAATTCCAAAAGAAGAGACAGCAAGAGGAAGAAGAAGGAGCAGATGGTCTATTGAAAGGCTAATGCTTACTTTACCTGCAGATAATTTAGCTGAATGGATGATTTCTGGTAAAGACAGACTGAACCTGTGCATCTGCCATGGAATTCCTGTGACGCCAAGTCCCAAACTTGCAGTACCTCAACTGCTCCTCCTCTATTAAATAGTTACGGTAACAAGAGGCCTCTCTTCCACAGTCCCTGCAGCCTGAAGAAGAGAAATTCCACACAGCCTAGCTACGATGCAACTGTGTAACATGCTAGCAATAACAACATTCATGCTACATCTGTTCATTTCTTGGTGTTTTTCAATATCTACCTTCTCTAAAAGCCCAAGTCCCAGTAGCTACACACTTTAAGGAGAAAAAAAAATTCTCCTTCTAGCAAATAGTTGCAGAGGAAGGCCTGAAAACCTAAATGCCAGGCAGATTTTTTAAAAATCCAATTACAACTGAAGACAAACTCATGTGTTTGAGACCATATTAAATTCTTGTAATGTCAGCATTATAACAGTATTTTCTATTTGTAACTGATAAAAAAAAACCATTTCCTAAATAGGAAGTATATGAACAACTAATAGTTGTTGGTGATCTGTTTCTAAGAGGCAGAAAAACACAGACAGAAAGAAGGAGCAATGTGGTTAGAGGAGGGATGCCAGCAACTGGTGGAGATAGCAGAAGAATGCCTGGAATATGAAAGAAGAAACTGGGAGAAGACAAGATATGAGGCTGAGGAGCAGATGAAGGAAGAGGAAGATGCTAGACTAGCTCTAGAGGAAGCCAAAACACAAGCACAGCTTTTAATCAGGTGTGTAGGTATTAATCAAAGAGTGAAGTTTTTTTTTCCCCTCAGTAATAACAACAACACATCTTTACACCCAGTGCCAGGCTATACAAAAATACTTCTGTAGTTAGTTCTATCAGTGTAGTTAACATTGAAAAGCAGCATTGGTACCTCAGGAGTTATTTACCTGCCTTCAATTCAAACTCCAAGACACAATGCAGTTCTTTTGCTATTTAACCAGTTTTCCAGTGTTTCCCCAAATTCCATCAGCAATTCACATGCACCTTACCTGTATTCTTTAACTGCTTTAGAGTTTGTAACATCCCTTTACACTACAGAAAGAAGCCCAGCTAGATTTCCCCACACGTCTGAAACTATGATTACCTTTATGCAGTCCATTAGAGCAGACTCCAGTATAGAGTGCTTCCAGAACTTATTCCCAGCAGCACCTCAGAACACAGAAACGGGGAGCCTGCATACCACATACTAAAACACCACAAATAGCGTAAAAGGCCTTCTTACGGGAAGCCTAGATCAATTTGTCAGACACAAAGTAGTACCAGGGGTAAGAGGATACATGGGAACTACAGCTGAGCAGGAATAACTATCTCCTGCTCGCTCTATTCATACTGTTGTGACAGGAGAACGTACTGGCCCACAAGACAGTATTAGCACAAGCCAACGTTTTCTTCCCCAGCCCATTCCAAACCTTGCTCAAAGCCAACTTCTGGGGAATTCCAATCCCCTGTCCAGGCTCAGTGCCCAGAAGACACTGTATGCACTATGGCAAAGTCAAAGAAACCGCCAGTGAACCACCAATGAGCTCATTGAGTGTGTAGGTTTCAAGTCAAAGCACCAGCTTTCTAACGTAAGGAGAAAGTCTGTTCTGCATCTGCAATCCACTTTAACACTGTTTGCAGGCAATGAGCAGATCTGGAGAAACATCTGCAGTTCCAATGAGCACTACTAATAAAAGCTACCAGACTAAAACATACTCAATATGTTCCTCACCCATGGGCGTTTTCTTATTTTCAGCTGCTCAAAAAAAACCAGGCCCGAAAACCATACAAAAGAATAAATGCATGCTTGGTGCCAGGAATGGGTCATTGTAGTGAGCTCTTTCAGTTCCAGTCTAATTCAAGGTTCCAACCAGATTGAAAAGAGGAACAACATTCCTTTTCGCAATAGGTGCTACTCCTGTTCACAAGTTACTTCCCCAGACTGCAACAGTAGTCTCCGTATACATCCTTTTGGTAGCAAGTAGAAGCATTCATATTTTATCAGCCAGTAGAAATTAATCCAGATCTCTTGAGGTGCCAGAACACATTTAGTCCATCCTTTGCTGCTTCAACCCAGATTCTTGGTCCATTTTGTGTTAAGAGAAAACAACAGAACCGCCAGTTTACAAAAGGCATGAGGATCTCAGTGCTGACTTTTTGACTCCAAACCAATAAAATGCAAATATGCTACCATTTAAGAAAAGTATCAACAATAAGATGACAACAGAGAAACTATAGCAAGATAAGAACTTTTCTTCCCTGTAAACCAGGTTTTTATTTTCTGCTTCTCTAATATTATCTAACATAAGAAAGAATAACATTTGTAGGTTCAATTCCTATTACAGGTCCTGTCGAGAGTCTCCTATGCAAAAAGAGTAATCAATTTTTGCAGTCTCCAAATTGAAGCTGAACTTCATTAGATTAAATTTGCATTAAGTACTGGTTCTAAAAGCAAAACAAAACCAGTTTACACTACTTCCAGCTTGCACAGTTCCTAAAGTTCTCTGTGCACTGCCTCAGAAGCTGATCTTCTCATTTAAAGAAGTTTACCTGAACAGCAACAATTCGAAAGAGCATACAGAAGACGTGCAGGTCAGCACAGGTATTTTAGTATTGTATTCTTAAAAATAATTTATATTTAAAGTATGAAAGTGAAAAACTAGTATACAGTTGTAGTGCTTCTAAAACAGTACACTGTTCCTCAAAATTTATGGCAGACCAAGTTTCAGCATTATCTTACACCCTAACTGAAGTCCAAATCCTGCCAACATTTACACATTTAACTTTAAAAATATCTAATTTTGTTGAATTGATGATCATGTACATATATTTATACTTAAATGAATACACAAACCCTTTAAACACACCAGCTTTCCAAAAATCTGTTGAGACCGGTAATTTTGCAAAGCACTTACCCATACAGCTTTTATATGCCACCTTAGTGAATATTAAACATCAATTTCACAATTAGAAATAAAGCAAGGATTAGCTTCCACCTTCCACTGCATAACTGACTCAGTGAAGATTGTTTCATTCTCCCACCACTTTTTTTAAAGAAACACTTAAAGCCAGCTGTCAACAGCTGAACTCCATTATTCTCATATACAGGTAAGCACATAAACAACAACAAAGAAAAACTACATGAGGAAAAAAATTTTTTTCTTCTCCTTTTTTTTTTTCCAACATATGAAGACCAATCTGTCTTCTGGTCATGTGCTTCAAAGCTATGAGTGGTTTAGAAATTCTACTCCAGACCACCCTTTCAGGAAGACATTCTTTGAAAAGCATTAGTTCTTCCAGAGAAATGAAGAAAATTCAATTTTGTCTACTCCTTGACTTCAAAATTCAGATTTTATTTCAATGTACAACTTCCAAGAATGAACTTCCTTAAAAAGGGCAGTATTACACCTGTCTAGCATTTGCATCTTCTCATTTTACATGAAGCTCTCAATACCAATCTTTGAGGCAGAGTACAGTTGTCCTGTTATTACTGTTCCATCAAGTTATAACAGTACAGACATTGCTTCAGACCAGCAGCTCTGTTGAGGCACTAGGTCTCTGAGGTTCACAAGTCTGAGAAAGAGGTCAAATCAGTTTGTCACTGGTACCATTATCCACACTATAAAGATTTATTTTAGGACGTTACACAATAGACAGAAATCTTCGCCTTGAGCTTCATCCTACCGAAGCTGCATTCTGCAGGAAAACCTCCTCTACAGTCTTAAGAGAACTAAATGCAGTGAAGAAAGTGAAGAACTAAACTAGAAAGCTGGTATAAATGAGCACATAAAACAAATTTGAAAGAGAAAGCACAGTAAGAAGCAAAGAAAGTTGGTGCAGCAACTAGAGTACTAGCATCAAACCCAGGGGATCTGGATTTGGTTCTCAGCTCTACTTTCAGCTTCCAGAGTGATCCGAGTAAACTCCTGTCCCCTGCGCCTCAGTTCCTAATTTGCAGAAGAGGGATAATGGGAATTTGTGTACTAACAAAAGCATTACACGAAGTTAAATTAGAAGATGATCTGATAATAATCACAAGGCTGTTTTATTTCTGGTATTCTGAAGCAGATATATTTAGTATTTTAAGAAAGCAACCGGAGATAAGTGCAAAGAAGCCACATTGTTCTACATCACAGTAGCAATCCGTCTTCCCCCTAAGAATTGAATTACACAGACTACTTCAAGAAAACCCCATATTCTGACATTTTGTAAACAAAAATTTTAATATTTAAAAAATTGCTTAGTGCAGCTATGTGTACAAAAGTATCACTAATCAGAAACAGGACACAAACAACAAGCATGAAAGAAAATGCATTTCTAGCTTTACAGCAAGTGCCATAAAAACTAATAATTCAAAATCTGCAATTTCTTCCAAGTATGCCAGCACTAAAATGTCTTTAAGTTGGCATTCATAGTGAACTTGATTTACCAAACCAAATTAGAAACAAGTCCTATTATCTGCAGAAAGGCTGAAGCAGGGGGAGTGTGGAAACCTCTCCACACTACCCTGCCCATAACCTCCCATCTGAGCTTTTATATCCAGTAACATGTTCTCAAACTGACCATTTAGAACTTGCAACTAGCTAGAATGTGAAGTGGACCCTCATAATAATGCCTCATGAACTAT
Organism: Leptosomus discolor; assembly: GCF_034619465.1. NCBI lineage: Eukaryota > Metazoa > Chordata > Aves > Leptosomiformes > Leptosomidae > Leptosomus > Leptosomus discolor. The sequence goes on along the minus strand of NC_141395.1, from coordinate 30,340,660 downwards.
CGTGACACTTCCACGTCACCCATCATAAGGATATGATTTAATGGTATTGTGAGCATATGAAATGTAGACATTAAAAACCATCTTTGTATTTCCTTCCAAGTTGCATTTTCAGTTTATCTTTTGTGCATGAAGCTGTATGTAACCGTATGTGAATATTCTCTAACAAGAAAAGAAACTGCTAGTAGTCTCAAATAGTCACCTGCAAACCAAGTGGATCAAGTATTTCACTAGGGTAAGTAGAAAAAAAGTCTTTTTTTTTAAATGAGGTATATTTACAGAGCACATTTTTTTTCTGGCTTCAACGTATAGTTACTGGGAAAGCATGCCCTAGTTATAACTTTTTATGGTTTTGCTCATTTCCAAACATTTGAAAAGAAAATGCAAGTTGTTTATAAAATTGTTTTTCTTGTTTATTTTAAATGAAGCTGGTACAGACAATGTCCATTCAAAACCCACGTCCCAGGCCAAAAGGTACAAACAAGAGTGTCAAAGTAACACCAGTTGTCTGCTGTGAACATTCTTGCATGAATACCTGCATGTACTAATTGCTATATGAAGTTAAAATGCTTCTGGGCTCTTCTGGAAAGATTTAAGAATCATTAGGGTTTTCAATTTTATGTCTTCAGCAAAGCCATCTCTGGAGCAAGGTACAGATGACAACAGTTCTAGGTTTTCCATTTCCAACTTGTAATCTTCTTCGTTGGGCCATCAGCACAATTTAAGCAAAATAGCTCTGAGTTATGGATACACAATTTCTCCACAGTTTAGTTCTCCGAAAAAAACTTCATCTCGCACTGAAAGTTATAGTCCAGGAGTGAAACAGTCACACATCAAAACTTCAGGGCAGATATGGAAGTCATTAAGAACACTTGCCCACCTGGCAGATGTTACAGCCTTCGTGCCTGAAATGCACGAACCTAGTGAACATACAAATGCATGTGTGTACGTGTATTTCTAAAGGGAAGGGCAGAAGGGAAGAGGGGAGCAAGGCTGCAGCTGGATCACAAAAGTTCAGCACAATGAAAACAGAAACAATAGTGTATAATGAGCACGAGAATTCAAAATACCAGACGCTTGAAAATAAACTCCCAGAGATGGGGTGCCAGTTTCAATTCAGTGTTGAACACCACATTACAAAAGAACTATTATTTAAAAATAAAAAAGGATTAAGGGGGAAGAAAACAAACAGAAGTATCTAAACTGTTGAGTGACCCCCCGTCTGTTCCTGATAAACTTCAATCACATCTTCCTCCTCCATCCCCAGCTGTGAGAACAGAGAAAAACAGCATATAATTGTTATAAATCTGGTGTATTTAATTCAGAGCAGGTCCTAGACAAGTTATACAATGGTTTATTCCTCTGTCCCATCATAATTCATCAAAGGGGTGAAAAAAAATTTCAGTCACCATCCCACTAGCCAACATTCATGATTTTTAGTCCTCTTCCTTCAGTTTTACACATCTCAGGCAAAGCAAAAGCCTTAACAAGCGAAGTCTAAATCCGCTTGTAAAGCAGTACACATTGGCCTGGAAGTTGCTAGCTTTACCTTTCTCCAAATCTCTTCTTGGGCAACAGATGCACAGGAACACAACCAACATAGTGAATGCACCAGCTGTACAGCCAATTATATAGATAGCACACTACTAGCTCACAATACAGCTAAGACCTACAGCTTGCAACTCAAAGCCTGTTCACAACTGTTCTCTCAGAGTAACTTGTTCAATTTCACAGTACACAAGTTTATTTGATTTTTCAGCAGGTCATTATTATAACAGTGTTTCTTCCTCCTTTGTCATAACAATTGGTGGAAGTCACTGGGCAGCAGAAGTAACCTGTTTTCTGTTTATTTACACTTTCATCTAATATATGTGAACTAAATACATACTCATACCAAAGTCACACTGAAGTTCTAGCTCAACAACTGGGAAGCTCCCTTAGGTTTTTTTCCCCTCTCTGGTAAGCAGTGACTACTTCTGAAACAACATTACACATGAAGGTCCAATCAGTCTCTTTCTGAACTGCATATTTGCCTTATTAAAGATTCTAGTTAGACAAATATAGCCAGACTATATTTGACTAAATATAGTCCAAAAAGTTGGCTATATTTAAAGAAACAACTTCATTCTGGTTAACAGTCTAACAGAACAGAAAAACTAACCAATTTGGTATTTGGTTTCTCCAGTGAAATATGTAACACTTTTTCTAGAAAGAAACTCACCTCCTTGGGGGTATGATTATCAGTAATTCTCTGACCCTCGAAGAGGAACCTGAGTGAATTCATTGGAACACCCTAAAAAACCAAACAGATGTACAAGAAAAAAAAACTTACTGAAACTTGTATGGATTTACAAGAAAAACATTCTTAATAAAAACAACACACATGAAAGTCAAAAAAGGAAGTGTTAGCTCCTGTTATACCAGGAGCTCAGCTATTCTGCTGCAACCATGTACATTACAAAGTGACTCAAAGAGAATGATAGTGCTGAAATGTGTGTTTATTCCGGAGTCTCACTGGAGTTCTAGCTCAAGAACTTGCTAGTTTCCTTAGCTTCTCCCCACCCTGTGTCTTTATGTATAGATAAATACTGACTACACCCTCCCTTCCAAGACAACATTACACACAATGGTCCTGTCTTTTTCCAAACTGCTTATCAGCCTTATTAAAGATCCTAAGACAACAGGAGGAACATGATGTTTACTTCATGAACTCCTTCTTGCCCTTGCTTTCCCAATCTTATATCACCATAGTAAGGAATAGCAACCTTCACCACTATCAGTTCTGCAAAAGCTCTACACTGGGGACAAGAAAGAGCAGAGCTAAGGGGGGGGGAAAAGGAACATCATTCAAACAGGGAGAAAGGAGCATCCCAATGGTAAATAAAGTTAAGCTGCAGTACGTCTATCATACAGTGTGCCTGTGTTATGGCAAAATACCATACTTCACAGATGAGGCAAACGCCTCATATTTTTCTTCTTTCAAGTTATCAGGAAAACAAACAGGTGAAATATGACCCCTTTTGTGCATCAACTAGATCTCAGAAATACTGCTTGCAAATAACCAGGCAGGAAAATTCACAGGAAAGAACAGCTCTTCACACTGTTCCAACAATCCCTCTGGCCAACTTGTGAGAAATGTTGATGGTCCCTTTACAAAAGAAAGGCTACTTGACAGCAAAAACCATATTGACTGCTGATGAAGAAAATCACAGACTCTACAGAATTCAGCCCAGGAGACAGATATAGCTGCATTCAAACAATTCTTTCCTTCTTAAAAAAAAAATAATTCCACACACATGCATTTTCATCAGTCAATAAGACTGCTGTAAGATTTATTTCCAAGTTCTTATTTTAAAATTTCAAGTTCTTCAAATGAGTCATAATCTTAATCATTTGAATTTGGCTACAAACATATCTGGTGTTTGATCTTTTCCTTCCTCCTACTCCAGAAGGATAGCAAAAAAGAACACATTCTACAAAAGAGCACTTCAATTGACAAGTTCAACTCGTCTTAATACCTTAAGAAAAAACCCAAAGTATTCTTTCTTATCATTATATCTCCTGAAGTGAACTCCAACACAGTTACTAAAGAAAAGGCCACACAAGGCATCTATCCCCAAAGCTGGGGGTAAACTAGGCCAGGTCTTCTGGAAATAGCAGCAGTGAATCCACAATATCTGCCACAGAATCTGGAAGCAAAGATACATTTTTGTTCTGTAACAGTAGTTACTATTCACCTACATCCACAATTAATGTTGCAGATTTCTTTAACTCCAGGCACAATAGCTAGTGTTAAATCGATTAACATATTAACAGACGTAACAATGCCTAAGGCTACTCTCATCCTAAGCCACAGCGTTCCACAGCTTTAAGGGAATTTCGCTTGGAGATGGGAGATGTTACAGTAACTATAAATGCATGGCTGAACATTTTAAAAGGTAACATCTATGCCTTCTGAGCAGCCACTACATATTTTCAAACAGTAATTTTAACTTACTACAAAATTTACAACGGTCTTAAATAGAAATACCTTTACTTGTCAAAAGAAATTAGAAGATCCATTATATTTGTACTGTCAGATACCTGTCCTGGTAAGTAGACAGAAGTTTGACTGTCTCAATAAATGTCTTTATTTGAAAGAACAGTGAGAAAAGTAAAGCTAAAGTGTTCAGGTTTTTTATTTTCTTTTTAAAGAGACAGCGTAATTGTTTCACAAACCTGTCTTTGACAGTATGATTCTTTGAGTTTCTTGAGGTGTGTTGTCATTTTCACCTTGAAGTGAATTTCACTGCTGTCCTAAGAACAGAAAAGAAAAAAGTTGCGCTCTCTGTAGTAACTGCTTACTTTATTTATGCTAATTTTAAGACATTCATTAAAAAAAGCTTACATAAAACTAACACAGAACACTGTTTAACTATCACCGTGCATACCTTGGTGCACTATAACATGAACCTCCAGGATGATTTATCAGTCACTAACTTCACCATGCACTTCCACAGGAAGCTCTATTCTAAAACAGGTGGCATAGTATAGCCTTAGGCTCACTATGGAGGTTTGGAATTTAAAAGTACTACACACCATACACATGTATGGTTCAGTCTGTGCTTCCATCTTTACCCAGCTGAGGTATACTTATGAAATACAAACATACGTATGTGGGGGCCTTCTGCTCTAAGATTCCAAAAGAGACAAGTTAAAGCTTGCACTTCAAAATATGTACAAAACCTCATTCAATTAGAGTAATTATCTGGAAGTTAGGATACAGGCAGACTTGGCAACACAAAGCTAACCTAAAGAGAAATCTTGGGTCTCCTCATTCTCTAGTCCTTCTTACCAGCCATATGACACAAATAACTACAACTGTCAAAATGGCTACAGATAAAAACAGATGGCAAGAGGTTCTGTGCAAAAAGCATGTGGGTCACATTTAGCTTTTGAACGTGTTCTTACCATTGCCAATTAAACCAGCAAGAGGTAAGCTAGTTTGTGTTAGTCCTGCTTTAAGTCATTCGCCTCCAGTCAACAGCACAGCAATCGCGCTGTACTCCAACAAACAATACTGAGTTAAGTCATATGAGCTAGGGGTGCTTTGCACAGAAGGACTTCTGTTCAAGAAGGATCTCAACATTCACATTCCAACACAACTGGAATTCAGACTTATAATCCACCGTTCACATCTACCAACATGCCAGCCAACAGAATCCTCTTCCTATCCCTGTCCAAGAAAGCTGACCTCATGCTTAGTGTACTACATGAACTCTAAAGACCTGCATTTATTGATTTTGCCACGTATTGCATTCATATCCTTGGATAAATTAACCCCTCAACGCACCAGGTCCCCTAGTTGTAAGATGGGGATCACACTGACCAAATCCTGAGTCGTAAGGATAAATTACTCAAGCTTTAAAAAAAAAAAAAACAAACAACAGAACACAAACCAGCACACCAGAGAACATACTAACATACATTACTTGCAACTGGTAAGTAGTTTACAGCAGGGGAGGAGACACATTGAAGAACTGAAAGTATCAGCTTTCCTTTGTTCATTTCTACAATACAGAAACTCGCACCCCCACCAAAAGTCAACAAGTAATTATATAAAAACTCACCTGCCCAATGACTTTGAGTTTAATGTATTCCCCTTCTTTCTTATCTCCTAAATCCTCAGCTGAAGGTTTTGCTTCCTGCAAAAAAATGTAAAAAAACCTGATCAGTTCAACACTTGTTTTCACTGGACAGTACAACAGCTGCCATACTCCTTATTACACAAAATCAGACTATCCAAGGCACGTTATTTGTTCCTTGCTGTGTGTGAAAATAATAGCAACATAGCATTATGAAAGGCTGTCTGGTCTGTCCGCCAGTGAAAAATTAATGACAGAAGAGAAACCCTGTGAAGAATGTAAGAAATGAGAGAACGATAATTTGGAAATAGATGACAGATGCAAAAACGAGAAGTATGACTTTATGACACTAACTCCTAGTCAACAAACAGACTGCAAAATAGAAATATAGGAAGTGTACTAAGAGGCTCAGATATTTGACAGAAAAAAAGAACATCGTGAAGAGAGTAAACAGAAAGCATTTGTGACACCCTACCAGTGTAAACCATGCAAACATTTTTCAATCTATTGCATCAACAATAGTCACTACTTTCAAAAGGATCGTCAGCCACCTTCTTTTCTATGACAAGAAAACATTGAGTTACAGCTTCCATCTAGCACGTTTGTTTTAAGAACACAACTTCTTCTAAGAACTACAGTGTTTTGATATCTTTCTAAGACAAGAATTAATTATACAGACAAGTTCGATTCAGCAACTTGAGCACTAAAGCTCATCAAAACAGTTTGAGTGTTATGTTCTATAAGACATGAACTAAGGACAAAGTTTTCATGTAAGCTGCTGACAGATAAGATAAGTGAGAGATCAGGTACTATTAACACAATCCCTTGCCTGTCACTACATATTCTGGATCAGGCCTTTAGTTATGTTCCACTGCAGCGCACATGGATTTTATACAGACACTGCCTCAGGTCCAGATGGTGCTTGATGAAGAAATCTTCCCAAGTAGTCAGAAACAAGGATACCCTGCTGATCTTGTTTCAAGTCTTCCTTTTATATTTTATTGCTGAACACAGCAGACAAAATAGGCAAAATATGTACAGGTGCCTACCACATTTTCCCAGCCCTCAAGGGACTTTTTGCTTAGTATATAGAAATAGCCTTTGTATGGTTGAACTTGAACTTTAGGATAAAGCACCAGAAACACATACTAACCTTCTGTATTAAGTGCATCCAGATAGGTCTCTATCTCCAGATTAAAATGGCAGACAAGCCTTTTCAAGTTTTGGTCGGGTTTTTTTTTTGTTTTTTTTTGTTTTTTTTTGTTAAAGAAGTTAAACATGCACAACTTCTTTGAATGTTAAAAGTTCAGGCAAGGGCAGGGGCAAAAGTCTGCAAACACCTTCCCTATCTGTACCAGTCTCAGTCTGGAGGAAAGAAAGAGAGAGGAAGTGCTCTTTGTATCAGTCTGACTCACTGACTCAAGCCAGACCCATTCAGTTTGTGATGACAACAAAAAGTACGAGCCAGAGACTCCACCTAGTTTGAATACTTTTTTTTTTTCCCCTAAATACCCACCTGGGCACAACCTGGATTGCTGGGATTGATTCCTCACCCTTCAAGCTCAAACCCAAAACCTGACCCCGGGCTTCCAAGAAACTAGACACTTACCCCTAGGTCTTCAAGCAAGTCACTTTTGAAGTGTGAAAGGAGTCTTCACTGGTAACAGTCACCACAACTGTGCTCCCCACCAAAGTTCTCCCTTTCCAATATATCTGAACTCTAACCTCGTGGGACTATTTGCAGGAATAAAAATACACTGGTTTCCATTCTAACTAAAAACAGAAAGAAAAACAAGAGCCTGAGACTTGTTCTGATAACTCGCATAAACAGCATCTTTATTACCCATATGCAGGCTTACTAACTTCTAGGAATCAGAAAGAGATTCAGATCTCTACAGATCTGAAGTCTGTAACTTCAAAACTACCTCCTGTTTTGCTATCACTGTAAGAACATTCTGTCCCTTTACATGATGTTTCAGGTCAGTCACTGTCTTAGCTTACTTTGCATAAGAACCAAATTGCACAGCAGCATACTATCCCAGCAGCAGAGGCATTTGTAGTAGTTTATACTGTTCAGTGCTTTGTAAGAGATCTACCTACTTAGTTTGCCAAAACAAATCATCCTGTACAAGGTATAACAAATCATCATTGCTACTACGACAGTGCCTCTGGACAATATGAGTGGAAAGCAATGATTCATGTGTTTAATTCGTACCCTCAGGGAAACTGGGCTCTAGTACTGAAAAGGAATAGGGGAAGCAGCAAACAGTAGAAGCAGCAGAGGGAACCGGAGTCTTGAAACACCATACCATAAAGATGCTCATTTAAAGCCCCAGCAATCTCTCACCCACAAAATAAGAGCAGAGCTATAATTTCAGGAAAAGAGAAATAAGATGAAAATCAATGCTGACAATACCAATAACTGACACTTTAAAAAGAGCAAAATATTTGAAATCTGAACATAACAAGACCCAGCAAGTCTGAAACAGCTCTCTGCATTTTGTCAGTGAACTATACTGCCATTCAATGCCAAATGGTAAAGCCAACACAAAAACACTTAAGAACAAAGAAAGCAAGGAGATTGCAAAGTTAAAATACAAACACTCACTAACAAAATCCTGGATCAGCAATCTGCAAGCAAGCCTCCAGTCTTTTACTTACCCTGAACACCAGTTCTTTTCACAGTGCACTTCATGAAACAGTACATAAAAAAAAAAAAAGATTACCATACCAACAGAACAGGAATATCACAATACTCCAAGTTCTAACTTTTCATTAGATGCCTAAAGTTTTAAGGCTTCATTCCACAGTTTTCTTAAATAGCACAAAATGAGGCTCCTAGTACTGTCTCCCATGTATATACTAACACTAAATTCACAACTGTAAAAAGCACCCAAAGTTTCTTGAACAAAAACCACTGGTATTGCTATTGCAACTGATGAAAGCACAAACCAAACATTGTAAGGCAGTATCTTGCAAGATTCCTCCTCCAATTTTCTAAAGTGCTCAAACTTCAACATCCAAGACTAAAAAAACCTCCTATACTCAGCACACTCTAGATAATCTTCAAAAAAAAAAATCCAAAATTACTAGAGGAACAGGACTACAACGCACTTCCTAACAGCAAATAAACTCCTACACTTGTTATAGGAATGGAAAAATGCATACAAACAACAACATTCTTTATTAGTAGTTCAGGAACAGCTAAAAATGCCAGCATCTAGAGTCAGTTAAAGCAAAAACAGCCCAAGACCCCTGAAGGAAGGGGAAAAAATGATACTTTTTGTTTCTGCTTAGATCCCACCAAGCAGCCATGTGGTTTTTGGAGTCTGCCCTTGAAGCATTTTTATTTATCATAAAAGTTAATTTCCTAATGGAAATAAAGTAACTAAATCAAGTATGCTTCTTTATTTATACTAAAGAGACAAGCCAAAATTATCATAACTGGTGACAAATTATGTCCTCTTAACTTAATTCTAGGGCCAGAAAGACACTGTAAGCAATCAACAATTTCGGGTAATCTAATTATTCCTGTAGGATTGATAAACAGAGGAATGAGATTTACAGTGCTGCATTACTGTATGTTATACTGTTACTTAAGCATCTCTTTAGCTCGTTGCAGACCCCCCCAGAAGTGAATGACACAACATATAACAAGGTTTAGGTCATCTATTAAAACAAACAAACAAACCAACCAGAGTCCTTATTCAAAGGCCTTTAAGATATGTATCCAAAAAAGGTTATCGCATACAACGAATTTCACATACTTCAAGCAGTCCCGAAGAACAAACACATATGCATTTCAGTAGAACTTGCCTGGAGAAGGAATTACCTAATGAAAGCTGCTATGTGTTAAAACATGCTTTCGTTCACAAACACAGGAGCTACAGAGCAGGTCACGTGAAGATCGGTCTACAAAAATTGACTTCAGAATTTGCCTTTTTTTTTCTTTTTTAAATGCAGCCACTTTCACATATTTTATTACACTGTAAACACGGCCTAATGGATGCCAGCAACAGCTGTGCTCCTGGCTGCGCTCTCACAGGCAGAGACAGGCAGCAGCACCATCCTCACCAGCAGGGTTGCATTGTGCTCGGAAGTCGGGGCCGGGAGGAAGACCACCAGCGCATACAGCAATTGTTTCTATTCACGGGTCACAATGTATCAAGGCGATTCTTCAAAGCACACACAGCATATGCTCAGCTTAGCCTTGTCTCTGGATACTTTTAATTTCCTGGCTGGCACTAGTTCGATTATTGACTTCACAGGACTACAAGAAACATTTGTAGATACCGACATTAATTTTTCCAAAGTCAAATCGTCGTGACAAAGTTAGAAAACACTGCCATATGAAGGCAATATAAAAATAAAGCAAAACAGAACACAAATGAGAACAGGAATGCTATTTTAACTTTCCACCAGCAGGTCACATAGCCTAAAGCAGTAGTTGTAAGCAAAGGACTGCATACATACCACGCCAAGCAAGCCAGGAACTTGCGGTACAAGTAACTAAAGTCCCCGGTTGAGAAGTCAGAATTGACAGGAACATAACGATGCACAGGGAGTGAAGGCAGGACAGAGTCTCGGTGAAGGACGGGGTGTTTAATACAGGGAAGCAACGCTCAGCTAAAAGTTTGTGGGGTTTCCCTCCCCCCCCCCCCCCCCCTTTTGCCTTCCTAGGGCAAACGGAGGACCTGGAAAGTCTAGCCTAACGCACACAAAGCCTGCTCCGGGGCAAGAGCATCCTACCACACACGCGGGAAATGCAAAATGAAACAACTGTTGTGCAACACGGGTCACCCTTCGCTGGACTCCCGGGTTTCAAGGCCGGGACTGCCCCGGCGGCGATCCCGGCCCGGAGCCCCGCCGAGCCGCCCCCGCTCCGGGCGGACGCCAGCCCGGGCCCCGAGTATTCTTCCCCCGCCCAGGAGCCCGCCCCCGTGGTTCCTCGCAAAATACCGTGAGCGAAGGGGAAAGGGGGATTAAAATACGTGGCGAGGGCAGAGTTTGGCCGAGGTCGGAGATTTACACCCCCCCCACACACACACATTCCTCGAGGGGAACATCGCCCCTGCGCCTCCAGAGCGGCCACGGCTCCGCTCGCCCTGGGTCGCCCCTCACAGAGCGCCGGGCCGGGGCTGCCCCGCGGCAGCGGGGAGGGGGGGCCCGCAGGCAGCTCCTCCCGCATCCCCGGAGCTGCGGGGCCTGCCACCGCCGCTGCATGCCGCGCCGTCCCCCCGCGTCCGGCGGCAACTCCCCCCGGGATCGGCGGTCGGTCGCTCGGGGCCGGCGGCGCCCGTACCTGGTCAGACATGGCTCGGCCCCGTTGCGTGCGGCAGGCTCGGCTGGGCCGCTGCAGGCGCTCCGCTCCTTTCTCTGCCCGCAGCGCAAACACAGGCCGCGGCGCGGGCGGGATTTCCTGTGCGCCTGAGCTCACTTCCCGCCCGGCGCGGCCGGCCCGCCCGCCGGCTCCTCCCAGCCCGCAATGGGACCCCCGGGAGGCACCGCCCGCGGGCCTCCGGGGCCTCCCGCGCCTTAAACACGGGGGTGCCGCTTCCGCGGGCTCGCCCGCGCCCGCCGGCCCGTCCTCAGGCAGAGGCGGGGAAAGGCCGCCAGGCCGCGGCAGGGACCGCGGCTCTCCCTGCGCCCCGGCCCGGCGGCGGCGAGCGCAGGCGGCCTCCAAAGGCCCGGCTACAGAAGGCACCTAACGGCCTGACCCAGAAGGAAAAAAATAGGTGTTTTTTATAAACACCGCTAGTTCTAGGCAGTGTAACGACCGAAAGTATGGGTCTGCACGGCCGCTTTGGCCCGCCCCAGGGGAGCGAGGCAAAGTCACACAACCCTTCCAACAAAAGTAGATTTTACAGCAAGGCACTCCATCACACCTACCTGCAATGACTTGCTAAGGTTTTTGCTAAAAGACATACTTAGTGACAAAACTCACTTTTCTATTTATGCACAGCTTGCATTTTTTTAGTCATTGTAGCGATGCAAATAACAGGATCCACATGTATTAAGCAAATTTGCACCAAGGTAGCTGCACTTGCACAAAATTCTAGTGATACACCGTACCAGCACAGAACAGATGTCCTGCTTTACATCAGCACAGCTATTTAGGGGTTTGCACAAGAAGCAACACCTACACCTTAAAAAGATTAAATTTAGACTGCAAGCTGTTTGGACTGCAGCATGTAATACCAACATCCTTCTACAATAACTAAGGCAACTCCTGCATGGCATCACTGCTGGAATAAGCGCATGCTTGGCTCTAAGTGGCTAGTAAGTAGAAAAAACACATGTGAGAACCATAAAACAATAATGATAAAACAAACAGATCAACAGAAGTCAGCCCCACTGAAATAGAAGATTCTTATCTGGATGCTACTAGACCAGATTTTAACTTTACCAGCTACCTTTGGGGAAGGGTAAGAAATCTCTCTAGGCAGAGCACATCCATCAGAGTCCCTAATGCTCCACATGCCATATTCCTCTGTAATAACACCAAACATCAAAGCAGCTGCACTCTGTGTCTGGACTGCTGCATTTCACTGGCTGAAGGGCGTGTTACAAACATCGCTACATGAAGGGATGTGCTTTCACTAACCAGTGAAACTATGCGGTATCTAGACTCATGGGAATTAGTTTTAATCACAACTGCTAGAACAATTCAGAATTAACAAGAGAGGAAAAAAAAAAAAAAAAGCCTAAAGAGAACCAAAACAGATGCTATACAGAGCTACAGAATTAAGGTGATCTTTCTCAGGCAAGGCCTAGTGGGCAGCAAAGCCAAATACGTTCACACTATGCCAAGATCACAGTAAGACATCATTATGAGCTTAATAACACTACACAAAGCACCAAAATAAGCCATTCTCCTGGGCTTCGCAGCAACACGTGATAATAACAGCATAGAAAATTACAAATAGTTACTCTGTCTCAAGCATCACTGCTATTCACAAATGAAAGCATTTTCAAGAGCAGGGAAAGTAGCCTTCCAGTGATAAGGCTAAAAAGCATCAGCCTCTGGCACAAAACCTGAGTGTAGTTCTTCATTTTAACATTTTTTTCTATGCAATCTTGTAATAAAAGCTAGCAGTCACAACTCAGAATGCAGTTACCTATCTCTATACATAGTAACAAAGGCATGATGTTGAAACGCACACATCTACATACACAGTAACACTCCCTCTCTTTACTCCCCTCTTACTCAGCTAGTTGGGGACACATCACCTGTTTGAGACAGAAGCTACATTTGCACAGCATCTACAACAGTCTCCATTCAGCCTGTGAGAACTACAGAGATACACCAGCAAAACTCACACATTTCTTCTTTGACAGCCCAAACTCAACCACACAGCGTAATTAAAATTAACACACAAAAAAAAAAAAAAAACAAAAAAACCCCCAACAACTATTTACCTACACAAGCTCCTTCCTATAAAGCCCAAAGTCACCCTTGGTGCTGCAGCCACCATCAAGGCTACTTACCCTAATAAACTCACTCAATTCTCAGGTGTTCTATAACCTCTCTAATTTCCCCCATCTGCAACTAATCTCAGTCACCTGAAGTCAATAAAGTTCACCTCTGTTCCTGCAAATTGCTGCTAACTTCTCCAAAGCTGCATACACAGTTTAGGAGCTAAGAGCTGTCAGTGGTTTTCTTAAAACTATTGGCCTACATAGCCTGTGCAAAGCCTCTTCACTCCATCAAAACCAAATTTCTTATAAAAACAGGGCTTTAACCTAAGAACAATCTGTAATCTCAATGCCAACTTATTTGCTTGAGAGCAGTTAGTGCTGACAAACGGGATGAATACAGCATTCTAAGCCAGACAGCTAAGTAACATTTACTCCCAAATTTGCGCTTCACAATAGTAGTACTCCCCCTCAGCCAGCAGCACCGGAACCAGTACTTTAAAACTAGGGGGAACCTGGAAATTCTTTTCCTACTTGGACATAATTTCTTTGGCAATATTACCAGTTGTGAGACTTCAAAAAATTGGTTACATTATGTGAAGCACCAAAGCCTTTCCCTTTAAAAAAAAAAATCTTAAGGATGATGTGAATCCCCAGATTTCTCTGCCTGTTGGCTTTCCAGCATATTCCTTGCACGAGAAGCAGGAGGGGAAACGAAGGCGTGCTGACTCATACGGATGGTTGCATAAAATGCAGTAATGAATGTCTGATATTAATCAAGCCCAAGCGTTGCTTGGAGCCTCTCTTCCTGCGGGCAGGAAAAACTGCCTCTATTTTTGGTGCAGGTAACCCTTAATGTGAAGTAAGGGGGAATTTATCAGTGCAAGGCCTGGCGCTTTCCCCCTGCACTGCACCAGCACGCAGCTTTCAATTATTCAGCAAGGCCTGGACCCAGGCGCAGAAGTAGGTCAGATGCAGCAGCGTGCACAAAGACACTCTTTGCCAAGACAGAAACCAGTAGGTGGCACAACCGGAGAGCTTTAGACGGCTCCGGCCTCTGCCTTGCCCAAACAGAAATGCCTGTACCTGGCAGACACTGCAGCAGTGCGTGGAAATAAATCATATAAATCATAGAATGGTTTGGGTTGGAAGGGACCTTGAAGACCATCCAGTTCCAATCCCCTGCAATGAGCAGGGACACCTTCCACCAGACCAGGTTGCTCAAAGCTCTATCCAACCTGGCCTTGAACACTGCCAGAGAGGGGGCATCCACTACCTCTCTGGACAACCTGTTCCAGTGTCTCACCACCCTCACAGTAAAGAATTTCTTCTCTATATCTAATCTAAACCTACCCCCTGTCAGTTTGAAACCGTTACTCCTTGACCTATCACTACACTCCCTGGTAAACAGTTGCTCCCCAGCTTTCCTGTAGGCTCCCCTCAAGTACTGGAAGGGCGCTATAAGGTCTCCCTGGGGCCTCCTCTTCTCCAGGCTGAACCCCAACTCTCTCAGCCTGTCCTCATAGGGGAGGGGCTCCAAAGCAGCCTTTAAAACTTATGTATTAAATGCAATGAATTTGGCACTTCCCTGTGGGAGAAGCAAACCTTTTAAATGCACACAACTGCACTTAATCACCACAAATTTGTAAAAAAACCCACAGCTGTACAAAGATCTGTAGACAAGGCCTTGGGAACAGGCCCAAGGAGCGGGCAGAAGAGCATTCCCCTCGGTTCGTGAGGAGGGCTAGGAGCACTGCCTGAACCCCGGCACCGCAGGCAGGCTGGTGCAGTGCCCCAACACAGCCTGGGGTCACCACGGGGGCCACCAGCTCAAACCTACTTCAGGATTCAATCGGGAAACGAAAAACTACCATTACGGGCACCGGAGTCCTCGGGCACGGACCTGCTTCTAGTCACAGTGGCCATCCCCACTGCAACTACCGCTCCTACGGGGCCCGAGGGGTGCCGGGCAGTGCCTGCTGCCCCCGAAGACGCGGAAGCTGGTGACCGGCTGCTGCCGGTACAGCACCACGCGGCCGGGCTGGCACCTCACACAGGCGGGCTACCGCATGGCCCCCGCGCACCGGGCAGCCCTCTGAACGTTCCCAGGGAGGCTTCGTACGTCAAGAGGCTCGAACCTTCACGTCAGTGTGGCGGCTGACGCCAAGCTACCGGCCGGCCCCAGGGCGGGCAGCGCTGCCGAGGGGCGGAGACTGGCGGTAACGGCAGGTAACGGCAGTTAACGACTGGGGCGCAGGCTCTGCACGCGCCCACCGCGCGCGGCCACGTGGTCCCGCCGCCCGCCACGTGGCTCGCGAGAGCGCGCGGCAAAGGCTGCCTCACCGCTTCCTCCTCTGCTGCCCTCCTTTCCGCTACCGCCACTTCCTGTTCCGGCGCGCGCGTGTGCCTGACCGAGGGTCCTGTCCGCTGGCGCACGTGGCCGCGCCCCCGCCCCCCCCCCCCATCCCCTGGGGCCGCCGCCGCTATGTTGGTGCTGTTCGAGACCGCCGCTGGCTACGCCATCTTCAAGGTGAGGTGCGGAGGGCCGGCCGGGTGCGGCGCCTCCTGCCCGGCCGCGGCCCGTCCCCTCCCGCGTGTGTCTCAGAGCGAGGGTGGCTGCTGTCCTGCGGTGAAGCAGAAGTGAGGGCCGGGGGGGAGCGCTCCGGGCGTGCACTGGGCTTACGGGGAGCAGCAGGGACATGGGGCGAGTGTCCCCGCACCGGGGGCGGCTGCTTACAGAGTTACTCGGTGGGGCGGCCCTGTGCGGCGCCTCTGGGGCCGGGCGGGAGCCGGCAGTAGGAGTAGAGAGGCCGTGTTGTGAGGGAGGCCGCGGGCCAGAGGTGCGGGGAAGGGGCTGCAGCTGGAGTCTGAAGGTGCTCGGGGGGAGGAAGAGGGGCTTCCTCGGTGGTCCTGCCGAGCATCACCCGTGGCGCTCATTTCCTCCTACGTGTAGGAGAGGGTTTGGTAGGAGGGCGAGCACCTGTGGCAGTACCCCTTTTGGAGTCTCTGGAGGCATCCGGATTTGGACACGTTGACCGCTTTCTCTTCCGAGCTCTGCTCTCGTGGCTGATATTCTAGGAAAACCTTGTGGATGTAGGAAGGGGTGTGTTGGAGACGGGCAGCGTGTGCCCAAAGGGGTGTGCAAGGTGCCTTGGCCTGAGTGCGTTGCCAAAAGTGGGGCTCGTCGGCTGGCTGAGCACACGTGTACTTGTAGTGTGTGGTTTGACTTGCCTCGCTCAGCTGAGAACGTGGGGTGGAAGGAATAGACTGCCTCACAGGGCTCTGCCGGCTTCCTAATGAGGTGGCTCAAAGCCTGCAGTTTCGTCGTGGTTTGAACAAGTCTAAACTAGAGCTGCTACAGTGCTGTGCTCTCCTCTGGCCTGTTATCTTGTTCAAGTGTTGATGCCTGTACAGTTCCACCAGCTCATTCACAGAGTTTGATCATAATACTTGTATTTTTTCCCCCCAGCTTATTTTTTTTTTTCAGAGTTTAGCTTGTGTGAACATGAGTGCAGGTGCAAAGAGAACAAGGCACTGGTTCCTTTTGCCCTTTTCTGCTGCAGGACTACATCCTTGGTGCTCTACAGAGCAGTATGTTTACTTCATCCGACCTGAAACCTTTCCTCCTTATTGGGCTGCAGCTGTACAATTCAGGCAAGGAGGATTTCAAGATGTAAACTTCAGGGAGAAGAGAGAAATACTTCTAAAAGCAGATAGCTTCTGTTCTGTGCCCCCCCCCCCCCCCCCCCCCCCCCCCCCCCCCACCTGGGGAAGAAATACATGTGGCAGTCTCCCTGAAGGTTTTGCTCACTGGATGTTCATGCTGGCTAGTGTCATGCACCTTCCAAGTTATCAAAAAACCCCCCACGTTATCTCTTGGATAGGCTCAAACCTCTTGTGCAGTGAGCCAAGCCTTTTTAACGTTTCACAGGAGCTGAAAGCAGGGTAGGTGTAAAGCTAAGGTAGGAAGAAGGGTATACAGAGAGATCATAGAATGGTTTGGGTTGGAAGGGACCTTGAAGACCATCCAGTTCCAATCCCCTACAATGAGCAGGGACACCTTCCACCAGACCAGGTTGCTCAAAGCCCCATCCAACCTGGCCTTGAACACTGCCAGGGAGGGGGCAGCCACAGCTTCTCTGGGTAACCTGTTCCTGTCTCTCGCCACCCTTACAGTGAAGAATTTCTTCCTAATATCTAATCAAAATCTCCCCCCATCAGTTTGAAACCGTTACCCCCTCCTCCTATCACTACACTCCCTGGTAAAGTGTCCCTCCCCACCTTTCCTGTAGGCCACCTTTAAGTACTGGAAGGTCTCCCCAGAGCCTTCTCTTCTCCAGGCTGAACAACCCCAACTCTCTCAGTCTGTCCTCATAGGAGAGGTGCTCCAGCCCCTGATCATCTTTGTGGCCCTTCTTTGGACCTGCTTGAGCAGATCCATGTCTTATACTGGGGGCCTCAGAGCTGGACACAGTGCTCCAGGTGGAGTCTCACAAGAGTGGAGTAGAGGAGGAGAATCCCTTCCCCTGACCTTCTGGCCGTGCTGCTTTTGATGCAGCCCAGGATGCGATTTGCTTTCTGGGCTGCGAGTGCACACTTCTGGCTTGTATTCAGTTTTTCATCCATCAGCACCCGCAAGTCTTCCTCAGGGCTGCTTTCAACCCGCTCATCCCCCAGCCTGTATTTGTGCTTGGGATTGCCCTGACCCAGGTGCAGGACCTTGCACTTGGCCTTGTTGAACTTCGAGGTTCACACAGGCCCACCTCTCCAGCCTGTCAAAGTCCCTCTGGATGGCCCCCCTTCCCTCCAGCATGTCAACCACACCACACACCTTGGTGTTACTGTCAAATTTGCTGAGGGTGCGCTCAATCCCACTGTCCACTTTGCTGACAAAGATGTTAGGTCCCAGTGCTGACCTCTGAGGAATGCCGCTCATCACTGGTCTCCACACAGACACTGAGCTGTTGACCGTAACTCTGAGTGCAACCATCCAGCCAATTCCTTATCCACCGAGTGGTCCATTTGTCAAATCCATGTCTCCAATTTAGAGACAAGAATGTCGTGTGGAAATGAAGAAGTCACTCTGCAGAAGTGCTGTAGCACTCTGCTGCAGGTGTCACCAGCTGAGGTGTGGGGTCTGGCTGTGATGTGTGTGCAAAGCTGCTAGAGGGCACCAGGCACCGAGGAGCAGTGTTCAAAGGCAGGCTGTTAAAACACCTGCTCCGTGGGAAAGACAGGACTGCAAATGGTGTCGGGGCTGGATTTGGGAGAGGTGAAAGCTCTCTGCTGGAACTGAGCAGAAGTAGTATTTTATTAAAATAAAAGTTTTGAGACAAGCTGTGGTTTTCCATGCTGATTCTGCTTGCAGCTGCCACGGCCAGATATGGCGAGGGCTCTCAGTTACATAGCTTTCCTTTCCTAGACACAGTAGCTGTTCAGCTGAAAACCTGTGCCATTGTTACACTTGTATGTTCATTCTCTACCAAAATGTTCTCTGCAGAGTTCAGCTTTTTTTTTGTTTTTCAAGCAGTCTGTAAAGATTGTCACTTCTAGTTTTTTGAGGCGTTTTGGTGGGGAGGGGGCGGTGTTTGGGTTGTTTTGTTGGGTTTTTTTGTTTTTTTTTTTTTTCCAGCAGTGTCCATGGATGCCTATTGCCAGCATAACTGCGGTCTGCCTTTATGCTTTGGTGATCAAGAGCTGTGGTCCTCTGCAAGCTGTGTAGCTCCCATGTATTCCCCTGCAGGTGTTGCTCCCATCAGAGGAGCAAACAGTCTAAATAGTAAGGGCAAATGTGGCATAGCTGTGTTCTAGATCTTGGAAGACTTTTTTCAATGAGCCTTATACTATCTTGGAGGATGCAAACTATCCATAGCCATGTAATTTCTATATACTAATAACGTTTTAGCAGCTTCTGTGTCTTTGTTTTTCTCTATGCATCCATGTCTCTTTATAGAGGCTCAAAATTCTGTAGTGCTCAGTGTAGGAAAGATGAATTGGAGGAAAGAATCAGCAGGCTGAGGAAAGGAAGAGTTGCTCTGAGGTTTTTCTGTGCCTCAGAGTTCTGTGGGAAACAAGTTCCCATGTTTATTTGCTCAGCTAATAATTGAGTTTAAAAAAAGACAACCTCCTTTGACTAAGGTTTACAAATCTGCAAGGGAACAAAATCTTACAATCCCAAGAATGATTTCTGTGCTGCACTGAGTCAAATTTCAATTGTGTTGCATTTGCGTTGTGGGGATGAAACCACAAGATTTTTGAGTGAGGTATAACGAACATAATGTCATAAAGATGTTGACTGTATCGTTCCCCTGAGCACTTTTCTAGGAATTTGCAGTACACTCTGTTTTGTGAAATGTTTGTGGGCTCTAGGGGTGTAATTGTTAATCTTGTGCTGCTTAAAAATTGAGGGGGGTCCCCTTTGTACAGAGATGGGATTAAGCCATTGCTGCCTCTTAGGTAATTCTTGGCTCAGTTGATTACCAAGTTGTGGTGAAAAGTCGTCTTTATAGAGATGTTCTCTTTCTTCCTTGGGCTAGCTCAGATTAATGAAAATGATTTGTGGGAGCACTCCTTCCTGTTAGGTGTCCCAGACATGTTTGTATTTTCCCAAAGTAGTGGCAGGTTTGGTTTTGAGTCACTTGGGTTGTGAATGAGTCCTGTAGAGGAGGTGGAGCAAGCCCGGTTTTGATAAACAAGGAGGGAGTTTTGCTTTAATGTGCAGGTTCAGAAGGGCCCATTATTGAGCAACTTCTGTAATTCAGTTGGAAGTAAAAACACTGTAATATCATGTGTATATGTTAGTAGGATAAAGCTACTGAGAGAGAATGGTGAAACTGGAGATCACCAAAATTGAGTTGACCCAATTGGTATTAACTTCCAGTGGCTGGATACACCGTAAATCTGCTTCAGGTCTTCTCTGCTGAATGCAGGGTTGAAGGTTTTTTCAAAAGGGCTTTAAGTACAGTTGGGGGGGGTTGTGTTTTGTTTTCTTTTTTTTTTCTTCTGCAGGTTCTGAATGAGAAAAAGCTCCAAGAAGTTGACAGTTTATGGAAGGAATTTGAAACTCCTGAAAAAGCAAACAAAATGTAAGTGGCTTTATGTGAGGATAGCAGCCTGGCTTTTGGCATGATGTGACTGCCTGTGGTTATGCACATCTGAGGTCCAGAAAGAAATACTGGTTTTTATTTTTCAGTATTTTAAAACCTAAAAGCTGTGAACAATGATATTGTGAAGTTTGGTATTCCAGTTTGTTTCTCTGACTATCTAAGTGAAAGTAACTTTTTTTTTCCCTTGCAGTGTAATTAAACTGCAGAAGTCATTATCGTGTGTCACTGAAGCAAAAAAAAATTGAACAATATTTTAAGATCTGGATGGACATTCAAGCTTGTAATGCTGTAACTGGCTGAAATCACAGGGTTTTGTGCTTATAGGAAATTGTTAAAAAAAAAGTTTAATCCAGCTGAAACTAATAGCATGTGAATCACTGTGAATTGAGAGTTAGTGGTGTTGCCCATGCCATCAGGGAGTGTTAGCACCACTATGTAGCTGCGCAGGGATTGCAGTGTCCACTGACCAAGCTGGCCTTTGTAGCAAATTGCCCTAAAGCTGGAGACAACAATGGATTCCTTCCAAGTCTGTCTAGGGTGTTTTTATTGGAAGATTTCTAACCAGCTTTGGTTATAACTGATACCTCTGAACAAGCTGTGCCTTGTGATTTGTATTTATCCTGAATATCCCACATCTGCCTGTTGGTAATGTTGTTAATCTTGTCTTGGAAACATCGCCTTGGCCGCTTGCTAGACAGGATGTGGCTCTTAATGGATCTCAACTCTGATCAAAGTAATTCCTATCTCTCCTGCCTTTCTGAAAAAGGCATCAGTGTAAGCCTGGAGCTTCTGTTGGGCTCTGCGAATGCTTAACTGGAGCATTCAGCTTTATCTGTGACCTTGCTTCCTTTGCAGACACTTGACTCACAAAGAGCATGGTTAATCAGAACTGGATTAGTCAAATGCCTGTCCCTGACAAGGAATTTACTGGATTGAGATAGCTTCTTAACTGTAACTGTTGATATCAACACCACAGACTATGAGAGGGGGAAAGAAAGGGAAGCTGGGCCTAAGAATCTGATGCAGTGTGGTTAAACACTGTCCATATGATTTTTGGCTTTAGTCAGCAGTTAGAGCACAGAAGAATTTTCTGTTGTTTGTTTTAAGCTCGGCTCAGAACTTGTATTCTAACATCTAGTTACAAGAGAGGACTTGCAAATTCATGGGCAAAGAATCAGTTCAGTTTTAAAGTCTGTGAAAATACATTCCTTTGAAAAGCATGTTAAATCTGAGCTGTGCGGGCTATGCATTCCACAGAGGCAGAAGGTTCCCGTTTGAAGATGAGTCGGAAGATGCTATCATCAGTCAATCAGCAGTGACACCTAGTTAATCAGGGTGCAGTGTTGAAATTTAAATGGATGATGTCTGTCTTTAAATATGAACTACAAAACAAAAAGGGGGCTTAGGTTTTCTGATTGTGTTGGTCCTAGAAACACTAAATCAAAATTCCTTTTTTTTTTTTATGAAGTTTGTAGGACCCAGCTGAGAAGTCACATCAGGCTCAAACTTAATCAGTAGGTTTAGTGTTCTTCCTTCTTTTTGAGGATCTGGATATTGATCTCTGCTGTCTTGCAGTCTTAGGGAAAAGAAGGGAACTATAATAGCAGAGGCGGAAAAAAAAGTAAAGTGGTTATAATATCTGGTTTATGCACATTTATTTACACACTTGTATTTTTCTTCTGTAGTGTAAAGCTGAAACACTTTGAAAAATTTCAAGACACAACAGAAGCACTTGCTGGTAAGTGGGCTAACACCATTCTTGCAGGAGAAACAAATCCAACCCTGTCATGCACTAGTTCACTTGTTACTTACCTCTCTCCTCTCTGTTTTTTTTGCTTAGTTTTTAAATTACAAATTTTTCAAAGTCCACTGTTTTTGTTGTTTCATGTGATCATCCATCCAGTCTGTAGTGCAGTAGAGGTGTAATGAAGTCTATTTTTTTCCTACCATACTTATTTCCCAAGCAGCTCACTAATGAGCACCATGTAGAAGGTTTTGACTGATATTGCCTGTTGTCAATGATGGATTCTTGCTGAAGCTGAATATAGCTGATTTGAGTCATTGTTTCGTCACTACCACTGAGACAACAGACTGATATCGGAGTCCACATATTACTACAACTGTCCTTGTTTTATGGATGCATGTTATGGAAACGTTCAGTGGAGCACAGAGCTGACCCACAAAGAGGGTTGTATAACTGCTTGCTTAAAATATATTGTGTGGGTTTGTAAAGGTTTTACAGATCTATTAACACTTGAGAATGAAGAACGTCCTTTTAAAATTCTTCAGTCTACATGCTGTATTAAAAGGGTCCATGTCTGGCTGCCCAGTCAGTGCGTTTGGCATCGTTCTTTGTCAGGCTTTAGATAGTACATTGTCATCATCAGAGGATGCAAAAATAAGCCATTACTCAATTCAGGATGCCATGGTTGCTGACTAAGGGACCTGGAAAATGGTTGGTTAATTAAATGGTACGCAAAATGTTCCTGTATAACTTTGCATTCGGAAATGTTAATCATATCTAAAGCATATGGCATACTGTTTGTAGAGGTCCTGAAACAAAATTGACAGAAATAGAGCTGAAACCACATGGAGAAAGGGGAGGCAACTGGGAGAAGGTTTTTAGATTTAGGCCTCCAAAGGAGCAAGTACATAATTTGCTTCTATTTCAATTTTAGCCACCTTATGGCAAAGTTGTATTGCATCTCAGATTAGAGCTACTGTGGGCAGTTAAAATAGAAATACTGAGTTAGGAGTGCTATTTTTACAGGTTTTAGGATGGGAAAGAAACGGCATATTTGGTCTCTTTGTTTCATACAGCATCTACAGCTCTTGTAGAAGGCAAGCTCAGCAAGAACTTGAAGAAAATTCTCAAGAAGATAGTGGCAAAAGATGCCCATGAACAGTTGGCTGTAGCAGATGCCAAACTTGGAGGTGTCATAAAGGTGGTAACAAATTTTGCTATTCTTCCTTTTGTCTCATGCTACTGAAATCTTATAGTCAAGTTCCAGAGGTTTTGCCATTATTAGCAATGAATTACGCTGCCAGTCCTGTGGAAGTGCAGGAATCTAGTTCTTATGATCAAATGAGTACTGCATGTATGCTGGGAAGATGTTGTCTTGAGTACACAAATGAATGACATGGTAAAAGGGCACTGAGGTGTTCAGGTTTGCTTGATTTCTCTCTTAAATATTGGTTAGAAACCCAGCAGAATTAAAAAAAAACAGTTTCCCTAGTGATCCCATCCAGAAAAAGGGGAGGGGGGAGGAAGCAAACAAAAAAAATCAGCCAGGCAGACAGGCTTATTCATCTCTAGCAGATGCGCCAATAGTGGGGTGATGACTTACTGTCTTGTTGGGATTACGCGTCGTGCTGCCTTCAGTCTACCAGCAGTTGTGCACATCCTTCAGTCCTTGCCTACAAGAGGAAGGAAGAAGTACAGTAGAGGTGGACTGCTTTTCCCAGTGTCTCCTAGGTGTCAAATAACCAGGTTCCATCTCGTGTCTGCTCTCTGTTCTAGAGATTTTTATTCTGAGCACCTCCTCATGCTGTCTTAGGAGACTGGTGTAGGCTGCAAAATAAAGAGTATTTAGTGTTAAAGTGAATAATAGCAAGGACTCTCAGTTTTGTTATCTGAAAAAGACCCAAAGCCCCCAACCCTCTATGTCTGAATTTTCTCTCTGTGGCCAAACTGTTTCTAGTGAACTGCAAAATCTTGAATCTTCAGTTCCGGTGTCTACATAGCAGATAAAGCATTATTTATAAGTCTCCTCTCCAAACTGGAATTGTTACTGTGTGGGGAACTGGGGGTGTCACTACCTTGAGCATCAAAGATGACTGAAACTATTGTGTGATCACAGGGTTGCAGTGGGAAGACCAGGTATAATGAGATAAGGCTACTGGAAGAAAGGCTTTAGAGGAATGTCATTGTCATGCCTGACTTTGGACCATTGATTTCCATCCTGCAGGACAAGCTGAATTTGAGTTGTATACACAGCCCCATGGTTGCAGAGCTGATGAGAGGAATTCGCTCACAGATTGAAGGGCTTATTACAGGCCTCCCTTCTCGAGAGATGGCAGCTATGTGTCTGGGTCTGGCGCACAGGTGAGTTCCTACAACAGCTCTATTTCACCCCTTGTTGGCCCCAGTCCTATGTCCTTGGCTATGCTGTGTTTAAAACTCCACTTAAATCTCCATTGCTACTGAGAGGCAAGGTGAAGCCCATGACTTGCTGATTTATGCCAGAATAAATACCTGTGTAATACATAATGTTGATGTTAAAGGCAGCATTGTCTTCCTGCCTTGCTATCACTGCCTTTTAGGTTTAGAGGAGCAGTAGTTAAATACAAAGTTGTTGGATCAGCATAGGGTCAAGCATTCATTCATGAGTAACTTTTAATCCATATTCTGACGTGAGCTTGTCCTGTGCATGAGCCATTGTCAAGTTAGAGAACTGCTTTGCTGTACCTAATTCCCTAAAAATAGATGCTTGTTAGCTTAGAAAATGGGTATTAATATTGAAAAAGGACTTTGAAGAGGCAAGTCCTCGATGACAACGAGTGTCTTTTACTGTAGCATACTGAGAAATTTTAAACACACATTAAAGCCAGATGGTAATGGGCTTTCTCAGACAATCAGAATCTGTTCCAGGAAGTTTCTTCTGTTGCGTCACATGAGCATTGCTGATACTTGCTGCTGGGTAGGTACAGTTTTGTGGAATGCTTCCAGCTGCTGCAGAACTGGAAGTGCTGTTGACAAATCCTTTTTGTGGAGAACCACAGAAAGGAACCAACAGCCAGTTTCCTGCCACAGCACTCGTGTTCAGCCTTCTGCACGTGGTGCAGATAGCCTTAACTTTCCCTTTCACCCTGGTCATGGGATATGTGCACGTATGCTTGTTGGAGCTGTTGTGAAACTTGTGTCAGCATGGCTTCTGGCCACAGCTGAGAGCAGTCAGTGGCATAAAACTGCGCTGGTATGAATGAATGTATGGACAGCTGTATTTGTGCAAAGCAGGAACAGGTGTGATGTACTCTGCAGCAGGATGTCAGGATGCTGATGAAACTGTATTTCTGTCTCACCAGCCTTTCCCGATACAAGTTGAAATTCAGCCCAGACAAAGTAGATACCATGATTATCCAGGCAATTTGTAAGTATATTTGGAGCTTAAATTATTAATGGATTTGGCTTTTAGGGTAGCTGACTTCTTTACATTGTTTACAGAAAAGTCTTGCTGTCAGTTTCCTCCTAACATGTTTCAGTAAATTGGGCATTAGTGTTCAGCTGGGCATAAGGTGTGTTTTCTTAATAGACAAGCGGGAATGTTTTTAGGGCGATAGAGTAAACTGACATCTACTTTTTCTTAGCATAGACATCAGCTGAAATACAGGCAATGCTAGTTCAGTCCTCTGAGGATTTCGCTTCCCGACATGCGTCCCTTCTGAGTAGTGTTGGGAGACTGAGCCCCACAGGACAGGATTGACTGACCCTTTGTTTTGGGTGGTGTCTTGCATAAAGGGCAATGCAGACATAGACGCTTATGTTAGGCCTGTAAAACCCACTGCAGTGTGTAATGCTGCATTCTATCTCCTTGCGTTCTTAATGGAAAACAGACTGAAATTGTAAATGCAGCTAGGAAAGCCCATTCCTCATTTTTACTTGAAGACATCCACATCGTAATCGGCATGCTTGCTGTGAAGCAGTGGTGAGGAATCCTGTTTGGAATATTAATTCCCAAACTGTTGTCAATGATGGAACATAGTTAAGCTGAAATTAATGATTTAATTCAGTTGCTTCGTCGCTACCACTGAGACAACAGATGGGAATGTTGGTATTGTGTTAGCGGGAAATGTTTTAGACTCAGGGATTTGTAGCAATATATGCTGTGGGTGTTATACTCTTACGTTGTAAATCCAGTTATTGGTCATATCTGGTAAATAGTGAGCCTGATGGATTTGTGTTGGGTATATTTATATTATAAAGGCAACTAAAGGGCTTAATACAATCTTTTAAATCGAGTAATCGAATACAAGTTCAGTTTCTCACCATTAAAACACTTTTTGTTAAAGTTTCTTAGGTGGCTAAGTTTTACATCAATCTTGTGTGTAGCACTTTGGCTGACTGAGAGGAAGAGTAACTTCCAGGGGAACGTGCTTTGCAGCTGTTAAAGACGTCTGTCCAAGACAGTCCCGGTGATGAAACTTTCAGGCCACAGTCATGGGAATTCTAATGTTTTTATAATATTGTGCCTAGGATTACGCAGTTATCTGAAAAGTAGGCTTCTAATGTACTGCAGCTTATGTTTCATTGCAATCTTTATGGGATAAAATACTTCAGTTTGTCTCCCTTGCACTATTTAAATTTGTTAATTTAAGAGTTTTCTGGTTTTAGATTATCTTTTTAGAAAAAAAAGTCCATTCTTCTTTCTTGCAGCACTTCTTGATGACTTGGACAAAGAGCTGAATAACTACATCATGCGCTGTAGGGAATGGTATGGTTGGCACTTCCCTGAACTGGGCAAAATCATCACAGATAACCTAACATATTGTAAATGTGTGCGGAAAGTTGGTGAGTAATAAGGAGGCATGAGCCTGGAGAATGTTGCATGTTAGTATGCAATGCATTAATGGCACTGATTTATAGACTAGTGACTCAGTCATCCAGCGAGTCATCACCCTGGATACAGTCCTGCCTTCAGCAGCAGCGTAAATAGGGCCAGTAGAGAAGTAGTGTATGCTTGCATCTATATGTTGATGCAATTTAACGTTTTGAAGCTTAAGAGAAAGCTAATACCATATCACCAGTTGGTTCGTCATGGACCATCAGCATATCTTCTTAGAATCACAGTTAGTCAGCAGACCAGTTTGGAAATTAGCTGCCAAAAACTGGTGTAAAGAGAATTGCTGCCTGTTTGCAGTGTTCTTGGAGACAACTGCTATAATTATAAGAGCAGAAAGAATGACCTCTAATATTTTGGACACTTGCCTGACCTCTTAGGCATGTGCTTTGTGTTGATGATTTTATTTATTTATTTTAAATAATGAAGTTTGCAGTCCACAGAGAGACTTCTGGTTTTAAGGGTGCTTTTTTTTTCCCAATTGTAGGAAGAATTACATAGGTTTGGTTAGTAGTAAATGACTGCTTGCTTCCTGGAATTCTTCCTTTGTCGTCTTGTGACTGAAAATTTTGCAGCAAGCAGTTACTGAAAAGGTGAAGTATGCAGTGTTACAGAATAAGGGCCTTTTTTCTAGTTTAAAATTTAGTATTTCCAACTATTCTCAGCTAGTATAAACATGAAGTCAGAACATTGACACATATTTTGGGAGTTTGGAATAGGATGACAGCAGACTTGACTCACTGTTGTTATTTAGGCCTTTTATCTTCATCTGTTTCTGTGCTTTTTTACTAGTTCATCTCTCCCCCAGCACAAACATGCTTTCATCTGTCCCCCACAGGAGACAGAAGCAATTTTGCCTCCTCTGATGTTTCTGACATCCTACCAGAGGAGATTGAAGAGGATGTGAAGGCTGCTGCTGAGATTTCCATGGGGACAGAAGTATCAGAAGAAGATATAAACAACATAATCCATCTCTGTGATCAGGTATGTACCCATGGATGAATAGCAATAGGAACTTCACTTTAGCTGTATGAGAGCCTTTTCTGCCAAGGAGAGGTTTTCCGAGGGCATTGTTAACACACTTATGATGGCAGTGATGATTTGTGTATTGTTGCTTTCCTGATGTACAGACCTGAGGGTGCACAGTCACTACCTCATCTGAGCCATCTCAGAGTGCTGATGCCTGCACAAAGTCCTACGAAAATGGCAGTCTTGCTTTTGCAGCAAATTTTGGTATCATTGTGCTTTTAAGTCTTTGTGATAATGACACTGTATAGCCTCTTTTTAATCCGTCACTTTTGAAGCTAGGTGAGAAGCACTGAGGCCCCAAAAGAACTAGAAGTCCTATCCTGCTTTCATCTGGATTGGATGTGAACTCCCTCTGACTTCAGTGGTGCTAGTTGGATCCCTTTGTGACTTTACCAGGGAGTGGCAGGGTTAGGAGTTCCTGTTCGTGATCTAGACTGGGCTGCTTTTTTTATGTGCATTCTAATTGTGTGTATTTGTATGGAACAAGTAAAGAGCATTTATCCCATTTCAAGTGAATAGTGGCAAAGATTTATGTGAAAACTGAATGTTCCAGGGGTTTGTCCTAAAGAAAATGTCCTTATGAAGTATTTTTGCTCTGCTTCGCTGTGCTTCGCTGTCTTTGGCATGGTGTCAGCTCCTGTATCAGGAGCTCTGCTAAGAAATTAAGTTGCATAAGGGAGTAAGCAATATAGATCCAATATACTTTATAGATGGAGCTCTGCTTTGGGAATATGCCTTATATAAAGCCTTCGATGACTCTGGCTCTTGGCTGTCTACACTTTGCACTTTGTTAGTCTCCTTCATTGGAATTCTCAACACTTCCTCATTTTAATATATTTAGCTCTTGGTATTTGTTGGTCAGCTAATGCTATTTCCTGTACCCAAACTCTGTGCCAGGTGATTGAAATCTCTGAGTA
Organism: Leptosomus discolor; assembly: GCF_034619465.1. NCBI lineage: Eukaryota > Metazoa > Chordata > Aves > Leptosomiformes > Leptosomidae > Leptosomus > Leptosomus discolor. The sequence continues at coordinate 30,311,954 of NC_141395.1, read as the reverse complement.
TCGAACGCAGCTGTATGACTACCTGAAGAACAGAATGATGGCCATTGCTCCTAATCTCACCATCATGGTGGGTGAACTGGTTGGAGCAAGGCTCATTGCTCATGCAGGTGGGTTACACTGATCAGTGTAAGTAAAGCTTAGATAACCTCATCAGAGGTTTTCTCTGAGGAGCTGGTCAGCTAAAAGCATTATGCAAGGCCCTGATGAACATCTCGTGGTAGAGGGAGTGAAGGTAGCTCTTGAGGAATCTGAGAATTCCAGCATGAGCTTGGTAGTAGTCTGTGATGATGTTCCTGGTTGGCCTGAATTCTTTTTGGAATATGAGGGCAACTTCAGTCACTACCTCTTCTGAGACACTTACTGAGCCTCCTGCTGATAGGCCAGTCACTTCTGTGGTAAAATGCTGACAAACTGGCATTAGGCTTTTGTAGTCAGACTTGCTCAAGGTAGCAGCCTTATTTCAGTTGTCTGTTCTGCAGTTCTGTGATGTCACGTTCTTGCTGCCAGACTTTGTCAGGAGTAGGCATTACTTTAGTGGAATGTGTTTTATTAAGTCAGCCTTCTTTCCTGTTGCTGAAATCAAACCAAGACAGTTGAAGCATGAAGGACTGAAATGGCTTATCTGTCCATCAGGAAATGAACATGAAGCAGCTCTCATGGAAATAGATGGCTCTGAGCTTCCTACTTTTTAATAGTGTAGGAATGTAGCCTCCTGCTTCTCTAGCTGTTCTGCTGACAAGTTACTATTGCTGTGTCACCTCCTTGTAGGCTCCCTCTTGAATCTGGCAAAACATCCAGCTTCAACAGTTCAGTTACTGGGTGCTGAGAAGGCACTCTTCAGAGCACTGAAGACTAAACGGGACACACCTAAATTTGGCCTCATCTATCATGCTTCCCTAGTGGGACAAACCAATACCAAAAACAAAGGAAAGGTGAGTTGCAGAATTGTTTACCAGCTTGGCATTTTCCAGAGCACGAATATCTGTTGATGAGGTGGCTTGAGCTTCACAGTGAGACTTTCTATGGCTTGCTTTACTGTATTGCTTCATGGTTACATGGGACATGCCACTGTCCCACAAATCTTTGTCATTCATTCCTGTTTGAAAAAGCGGGCTTGTCCATTAGACACATCTGAGTAATAACAGATGCATTCCTGCTGAGTTATGGTGTAATGCTGTCTTTCTCAAGGGATATGTTACTACTTTGTTCTATGTGGTAGTAAACTAAGCTGTTACAGCCTTTAGTCTTGCTTGAAAATCAGACTCTCGTGCTAAAGCTAGTAACTTACGGCTTGCTTTTAAAGAGCTTAGGCTTTCATAATGCAAGTGGGTGAATATGTGTTTGAATTGTGGAGAAAGCTATCTAGCTGGAAACTACACTTCACACTATTGTAATCTAAAGGTTGTGATAGAGTGGGATATGTATAATTAACTTGCTGTCTCAGATGTTTCCCTCTATTTCGTGTTCCAGTAACAGTATTTTGATGTTGAAAGAATGATGTACCAATTGTTTTTTGGACTAAATGCTGCTAGTAAATGGTTACTTTGTTCTTTTGTTTTTGGGTATGGTTTCTAGATCAGAGTGAATCACTGCCTTATGTTAAGTCTTAGCATTTAATATTATTTTTGGCTTTTCCAGATTTCTCGAATGCTGGCAGCTAAGACTGCCTTGACTATTCGTTATGATGCCCTTGGCGAGAATACCAGTGCTGAAATGGGAGCTGAGAACAGACTAAAAGTAGAGACGAGACTGAGGCTTTTGGAAGAGAGAGGGGTAAGTCTAGCACAGGGCTCCATGAAGCTGACATTCTTGTTTATAGTAAGATTTTCTGATGCACTGCTTTCTGAGTCTTTTCCCTTCACTCCGTTGTGTGATATAGTGTCACTCTTCTTCTGTAGTTTCTCCTGAGCTTCACTGGAGCAGTAGGGTTTGTAAGCTGGCTGCATCCATTTTTCTTGGATGCATGTTGGTTTTTCTTGTTTACATGGCTGTCTTCATTTACATTATACTGAAAAAATCTTGATTCTGAACAAGATGAATAAGATCATAGCTTTACATTTGACTACTCTTTATTAATTGCAAAGATATGCTTGTTACTTCATAGCTTCTTTCTCTTCACCTTAGAAGAAAGCATATTTGGGTTTTCTCGCCTCCTCATATTTTCCACCCTGGTTTCCCAAAATCTGAAAACTGGTGATGCTTAGTCTTAAGGAGCTTTCTCTGCAGCTAAAGCAAGATGTTATTCTGCAAATGGCTGCATTGCCCTCCGATCACCTAATGCATATCCTGCCTCTCTATACCTGCTGTTCTGCCTGTTGCCATCTGCGTAGCATGCTCGGGGAACATAGGGTTCACTTTCCTCTTTTAGGTGGCATGCCTGCTGCATGCGATCTTGTAAATGATGACTAGGTTCAGCTTTCCAAGCCTCTTTCTAATGCTGTAGTACTGGTACCCACTGGAACAAACAAGAAAAATCCGGAAAAACCTGCCTGCTCCTCCTTGAGCATTTCATGGAGGGGTGATACTTCCCATCAAAACAAAGTCAAGGACCCACATAAATACCAAAACACAAACTGATCACCTGACAAGTACAAATTTAATTCAAATCCAGTCTGGGGCCTGTATTGTGGTTTTAAGCCTGGCTTTATGCCAGTTGTAGGGTGATACCTGCCCTGACATGCAGTTATCCTTGGAAAAAAAGAAAGCATGCGCAAATCTGAGCTGGTCTTGGGAATTTAGAGGTATGATGTTGTATGTCATGTGGCTGTGGTATGTTTGATCCAGTACTAGATGCCCTTTAATTGAATTGGGCTCTTGAAGAGCAATATTAGAAAAGCAAATGCCTTTCTTACCCCAGTTACCTCCTTGTCACTATTATGCTCCCAGGTGTAAGACTCGTCCACAAGAGCCTGACCAATAATCTGTGTCTATATTTCCATCTTAAATTCCTTTCAAGAGCTGTAGAACTTGTGTTGTGAACTGTTTTCATCAAGAGTAATTTGTTTTTCACTTCTAATTTTTTCTTGTAGATAAGAAGAATAAGTGGCACTGGAAAAGCCTTGGCCAGGACAGACAAGTATCAAAACAAGAGGTGTGAATCGTTTTTTGCTTTCAGCTTGGCTGAGTATAAATAACTCCCCATGTTTTTATTTCTGAGAAGCTTTTTGGTTGTGGGCTGAGTTGACTTCAGATCCAGAAAACATTTTCTGTGCTCTTAAACACTAATGACAAGTCCCATTGCTAATGGGAATTTCCATTTTCCCCACACTTTACAGCTGTGGTAAAGGTAGTGAACTGGAGAAACAGTCCCGATTTTCTAATAGTAAATTACTGTCATCATCAGATAACAAGTATATTTAGATGCTATCAGCATCAGCTCAAAAAGCTGGATAGTTAGGAGAGCTAATATATAGCAGCTTTATTTAATACAAGTCTGAATAAATTAAATTTGAGAAAATCAGTGGTTGAGTGTATTTTTGACGTGGAAGCTGTCCTAGAGACCTACTTAGTTGTCTTACTCTTAGAAGAGAAAAAAACCCCAAAAATTGTGTTGAGCAAAGCTTCGTTTCCTTGTTTAGGTCTCGTGTGTAATAAGTAATGCGTATCTTAAGCAATAGATAGGGTCTGTACTCTGGACACTGTTAGAGCAGTTTCTGGTGCCTGAAGTGACACTGTAAATTGCAACTGGGACAGCTGAACATCTAAGGATTTGAACAGGTTATTATTAGTCTGAGCTGTGGCATCTGGGTTTTTCACCGAGTTTGGTTGCAGGCTTCTTGCTTAGCTTGGCCTGCTTATTTTGCTGAACCTTTGGTGTAGAGAGGGCAAGTGCTCAGCAAAACCAAGGCTGGGTGCTAGTTCTTTGAGGAAAAAATAGCACCCATCTGCAGTCCCCAAACATCTCTCTTAAGCGTAGCTGTAACTTTCATTTCCATATGCTAAGCATTTTAAAGTGTAGTGATAGCTGTGATTTCTGGAGGAGCTTTTGAAAAGACAGTATCAGGAAATGAAGCATCAGAGCATGTAAGGAGGCAGTAGCTTAGGGAGGAGGGTGTTGAGGAGACAACATACATACTGGTTTTTGACCTCTTGAAATGAGGAGTCATGAATTCCTGCCAGGACATGTTTCTACTGTTAGACATGCTTTGCAAACGTGTCTAGGCTTGGGAAAGAGACTGAAGATAGTTCCTGGCTGTTTGGCTTAGTCTGGCTGCCTAAAAGGGAAACTAACTCAGTCCCTGTCAAATTGTGCTTGTAGTACAAAAATGACAGTACTGCTCCTTTATGGAGATTGTTTGAAGAGCTAAACTTATATTTTAAAGAGATTGGCAAGAATCTCTTAGTCTTATTTGGAACTATGGATCCTGTATGAATTGGCTACATCAAAGTAAAGTTTCAGAAGTTAATTGGGAGGTAGTTTTTAGAGATGAGGTTCAAGTGAAGCACTTCGGTGTGCTTTCCAGAAAAAGATGCGAGGGAGTGCAGTACCTATCTTTGGCATATTGATTTGCTGGGGTTTTTTTATTTTTTTTTTTAATTAGCAGTAGTAGTATTTTGACAATGACAAGGAAGCTAGTGAGCTCATGCCTGCATTTAACTGAAGCAGAGTCCACTGTTTGCAAAGGCTGTGTAATCGATTTCTGCAAAGCAGAAAGTACGCATAAGAATAATTTCAGATGCTTAGAGGGTTAATTGATGATACCGTCTACTAGCATTACCAAATGTTTCATGGTCTGGTCACTAACCTCAGTTGCTTTTGTAACCTGTACAAGGCAGCTACTTCAGATTGCTACAAAGTTTGGATGCTCAGTATGTGGCTGGAGGGGAATAGTTTAGGTTTACTGTTTTAAAACTGCTTTCTCCTTCGCTAGGAGTTCTGTTCTGAATGATTAAGAAAAAAAGTGCTTCATTGCTATTAGATTATTCAATTACCCTGAAAAGGTCCAACTAAAGAGTACTGGGTTTCAGGGTGGTTGGTTCTCTGCAGCCTGTAGAGGAGTTTGGGACTGAACAAAGGAGCACACAATATTTGAGAAGAGTCAGTTTCAGACACAGATTAGGTATTTCAATGAGCCATGGCGTTACCCTGCCTTGTGAGTGGTCCCCTGTGAACGTAATGGTGGAGAGGCAGTGCAGAAAAAGAGAAAGCAAAGCCACTCCTAATCCAGTATACGTATTACCCCTAGGGTATGCTTATATGGCCTTAACAAATTGTGGGGAGCTGTGTGCTTGTGACCATACAGCTATATGAGAAAGGCTTTCAGCAGCCAAGAGATAATCTAATGGGTAATTGAAGTGCTCTGTAAAGCCTTGAACAGATATAAACCAGAACCAAACTCTTACTTAACTGGTATCTTCTGTTCAGATCAAACAGTTGTACTTCATGGGGCATCTCCTGTAGTTATGAGTACGGATGAACCATTCATGTATTGGAGAAAGGGCCTCGGTACCTCTAGGTGCTCTGTTAGCTGAGCAAGATTGATTTGTGAGTGTTCTCGGGAGGTTGTATTGGGAGGTTTATGTTCAACTCCAGGATCTTACCTGGGGGCTAGCTCTTCTTTTTGTTACTTAAACTGACTTGTTTTCTTAATTACAGTGAAGTAAAAATATTTGACCCATCTGGTGACGCTACGCTTCCTGCTGTTTCAAAGAAACGCAAAATTCAGGAGGTGGAAGAACAAGACACAGAGGTTGCTGTAAAAGCAAAGAAGTTCAAAGCAGAGATGAAAGGTTAGTTGCTGCATCTGTGCTGCTGGCATGTCTTTGTGTGCATCTTGCAGTGGTGCTTAACGCTTGCGGCCAGCCACAACACCTGGTTATTCTCCCTGGGTATGATGGTGTAGTTAAAAAAAAGTAATAATCCTGTATGGACTGACACCAGACTGCAGTCAATTTACTTTAAATGTCTGCTTTTAAACAGTTGTAAGTATATAAGAACATTTAAAACCCAAACTTGTATTCTTCAGAATTTCTTGCTCAGCAGGTTTGTATTTAGTGGGCCTTGATACCTTGAAAACAAAAAAAGCTCCTTTCTGTAAAACAAGAACTTGCCCAATTTTCTTTAAAGAATATTGTTCCATTCTGTATAAAAATGCTTTGTGTCATGTATCAACATATAAACATTGAATGTAGGAACATGAGGTGAAATGACACTTGGAAATTTGAGTCTGAATTTACACAATACATGAACAATTGTTATTCTCTGGAGAACTAGAACTGAACTATGGGCACAATTGTTCTTTCCTTCCCTGATAAGTTACTGTGTGAGGAAAGATTTTGGACTGCAACTTCAAAATAATCTGGTTATATATTATGGTTCATTTTAAGAAACATTCTCTCCTTCTCTCCAGTGTGTACTTCACCTCTAAATGGCTGGCCTAATGCTTGCTGTGATAGTGGAGTACCCAGTGGGGGGAAAAATGGGGGAAAGAAAGGAAAAGGAATATGACTTTAAGTCACTTTTGTGAGACCCTGAGGCAGATCTGGGCATGAGCTACTCCAAAGTTTTATCAGCTGCCTGTGCCTGCAGCAGGTGAGGGCTGTCAGAGCCTTCCCTTTCTGACCTTCTCTGTGCTGCTGTGTTCTAGAGTATCAGAGTGTAGTTATGCTGGTTCTGTACCTCTTCATGCTCAGCTGACACTGAGGTGTGATCTTTCCAAACGCCAGTTGGTTCATGGTGTCTGTGTACATGGATGGAGCGACTTGTAGGAACCTAAACCTAGCTGAGAATTAAAGTCGCACTGGAGGGAGAATCGTTTGTGCTATAAAGCAAACAATATCTGTGCCCCAGCTTGTTCTCTTGTACTTATCATAATGAGACAAGGACACATGAGTACTTTGGAGGCTTGAACTTTGCCCATTTGCTTTTTGGAGAATGTGGGTGTCCTCACAGCTACTGCTTTTGATAATCTTTTGAACTGACTTCCCTTACTATAGTCTCAGAATTTTTCCCTTGGGCTTCCCTTGCATTATCAAAGCAAGTTTTGACATCTCACAGTCATGAGCCCCTCTCAGGTGGAATATTACATTTATTTCCAGGCTGGTCTCTTACAGAATGAGGATGCTATTTCTGTTCATAGATTATTATTCAATGGATCCTGCTTTTATACAGAAACGTGTTTGTTTGCTTCATTTGCTTTATTGAGCATTGATACCTCCTGGTTCAGGGGCTGGACAGAGCTTAGCAGGTATCTCTGTGGACTACTGAAATCTATGCTGTTTGCTTGGTTTTTTAAACTTGCCAAAACATGAAGTGCAGGATTCAGATATGTTGCTTTTCTTCCTGAAAAGATAGGGCATCTTTCAGATGTGTGGATCATAGCTCCTGCTTTTTCCCAGTTCTTCATATCAGCTGGGTCGTTTTATTTGGATGTTTGGGCATTAGAACTAGCTGTGCCAGTTGCTTCAGACTATGGAAGAAGTGTTTTGAGAGCTTATTTATCTCCTATCACCTGTATGCAGAATTAATCCCTTCAGCCTGTCCTCTTGTGCCCTTTAGCACTGCCCCTACGCTTACAAGTTCTTGTATTTGACCACCCAACAAAGTACATAGATTTCTCTGACACAGGCTAAACAGACCATGACTGTGCTCTTTTTCAGTATAGTTGGTATGATTGCGCAGTGTGCTAGAGGGGGTGGTGGTCAGAGAAGCTTGAGTAGTTCGGTAAGTTCTGTAATACAGAGTGCAGAGGAGGTCCCATCATTAAGATTTATGTTGCATGACCGCTTGAATATGCATGAGCCTTTAATTTCTGCTGTTCTTGGCTCTATTCTTTTTGATGTAGGGCTTTATTAAGCTTTTCTCTGGTCAGAGATTACACACCCAGACATAGTGTTGTGAAAGAAGTCTCTGCCTCTTCCTTCCCCATGCTGTTTGTGCAGCTGCATGATAAATAGGGTTGGAGGAAAAGCAGTCTAGGGGGAAAAAAAAAAAGGAATTCTTCAGGCAGATCAATTTTGGTCTAGTTTGTATTACAAGAAGGTGGTAAGGGACAGTAATAAACTGGGAAGCTGCCACTGAAAAGCTGTTTGTCAAACTATTGCTTTAATATTTGTTGTGAAGGGGGACAATATTTTGAATTGTGCTAGCCTGAAATGTAAATGTTACTGCAAGATGAGATGTGTGGCATTTTCTGTCTCCTTGGGGTGCATGTATGGCAGTACTTTGGATAGGAACTGCTAGGGCGGTTGGGGGTGAGGCGTGACTTCAAACCGCTTTCACCTTTTACACCTAAAAAGAAACCAAGCGGAAGGATAGTGCCTGAAACAACTTACAATCCACTTAAGGAGTTGTCTTTTAAAACCTATTTTAATAGTGGGGGAAGGGAAATAGAACAGGTAATTTTGTGACTACAGTCTTTGAAGTTGAATGTGGCTCAACAGAATGCATACCACCAACAGGGCTAGCCAGTGCCCCCAGTGAAGCATTCAGCTTGCGTTTAAGCATCGGGATATAGTAGCAGCTAGTCACTTGGAAAGGTCTCTCTTGAAAAGAGAAATACCATCTTAAATTAACGGAGTGAACCCTGCAAGACACAAAGCCTTAAATGACAACAACGTCATGACATGGCATCTTTATTGATAGGCATTGTGACTTGATTCCGTACATGCGGAGCATCATGTGGAGGAGGGAGGGTACATCAGGCTGGTGTGTAAAAGCTTAGAGAAAACTGGTAGAAAATGGGTGAGTGGAATTACTGCTGGTGATCTCCAGCACTCCACAGGGCCATCAATCAAACTGCTCTTCTGGAAGGTGCTGCTTTCTGTGCCTCTGTGCCGGATAGTAGGAGCTGTTGTCTGTCTTGTCAGCTCCTGTTTGTCACAAAGAAACCCCACTGGGCTTGAATGACTTAGAAGTGTTGCACTCAGAGGGAAAAGGCCAGCACCCCTGGAGCCTTTACCCTCATTCTGCCTAGGTACAAATAGGTGAAGTCTTGTGATGAGCTTTTCTAGAAAGCAGCAGCTGAAATCTTCGGGGAGGTGTCTGCTGCTAGCTGTGAGAAGTGGCAGTGCCTGTGAGTGCACAGCGCATCATCTGTGGTTGTAAATGGTGACAGGCTTTACTGCCTGGTGTGTCAGACTTGATGACATGTAGGGTAATAACAGGAAGTTATTTTTCCAAGGTTACTACCCAACATTTTACTTGAAAATGTATAGTTTACCAGTCCAGCTGAGTGAAAATGTGTTGCATAGCAGAATATGATGCGTATGCTCCTGTTGTACTGTAGAGCTTTAATTTCCCTGTGTCATACATAGGGAGGTAAGGATAATTATTTTTACACACGTTTTGAATGCCTTATGCTTGCACACTGTTCAGTGAATGATGTGTATGATAGAATCCACTTACATTATATTTACCAGTTACTTTATCTTGAATCCTTTGCTGTTTTGCTTCTGGCATTTTTTAATGTCAGAAAACTGCGTGTGTTAGCTGGCTGTATTTTCCTGTAGATGCATCTAGAATTTTTTACCCTGAAGCCAGTTTTTTTGTTTGAAGCTTATGGTAGAGGCAAAGATTGAAGAGTCTTTTTGACTTACATAATCCTGCTGCCTTGAGGAACTAAACTTGTGACAAAGTACAATCCAGATGTTAGGAGCTTGTGTGGTTTGGGTTTTTTATAATTGCACTGGGTTTGTTTCTGTTATGTTTGTAAGTGGTAAGTGAGTGTGCTTAGATGAAATTGATTTGGTTTTGAGGGGGGAGTACAGTGAGAAAATTACTTATTGAGTCACACCTCCAGTAACAACTGTACACACCACAAACACCACTGGTTTCAGCATCTCCATTTTGTAGCTATTGAAGGACAGTGGTTGCTACATCATGAACTCACTCATGAGTACTGTGTACTGAGAAACTTGGTATCCAGCACTGGCTCAGCTGTGCAAATAAATTTAACTTGCTCTAATAACAGCCTGGCTACGGCATAGGCTGTCAGCTTGGTAATGATTTCTGCTTGGTTTCTTTACCTGGAGATCCTGAGACTATAGTATGTATCCTAGAAAATGAATGATAAATCATAGTGCCTTTACCACTGTGATTAGATAGGCCAGCTGTTGATGAATAGTTCTGAAAAATAAATGTAAGAGGGCGTTAGTAAATCTTGCCTTGAGTTAACGTTCCTCTCAGCTTATATAAATAATTCAATTCCTGTCTTCCAGGACAGGAAAGTTTCTGCTTTTGCATTAAATGCTTTATGTTAGCTCAGCATTAAGAGATCTTTGTTTGCCTTTCTAAACTGTAAAGAAAACTGGTCTGCTTCACCAAATTTCCAACATCAAGATAAGGAAATCAGTTGCAAACAAGCTACTGCTGGCTGAATGCATTTCTACTGTGGGTTTTACAGTCCTTCCACTGCTCTTGTGATGCTGGTGAAAATATTTGCCAAACTGTGGACAGTCTGTTTTCAGAAAGAATACCTGAAGGTAATTTGGCAGACAAATAAAAACACGCAAGTTTGTTTTAAACTTTGGGAGCAGTATATAGGAGTGATGTCTTTACTAGGAGATGTGAATAGTGCTGTCTGAACATTGTCACTTGTGTCTTAGGTAGTTGTATATTTTGATTATAGCAGGGAGTAGTCATACAGGTAAGGGCAAAGTGAAGGGAAAATAGATGTAGAGAGATGTAAAGAAGGGGCAGTGTGGTTTTCGGTATTTTGCATTCTTACTATCATCATTGCATCCTCTCATCTCATAGAAAGCTTTTTCTTTTGCATTTTACACTCTTAATAACTGACAACCTGTCTTTCATTTTTCTTCCTTCTGTGGTACAGAAGAGACAACTCTAGAAAATGAGGAACCTGTCAAAAAGAAGAAAAAGAAAAAGGATAAGGAAAAGCAAGTTGAAGAGGAGTTACTGAATGAGGAAGCCCTCACCAGCCCCACGGTTGAGGTAGAATTGCACAGCTGCCTGATCCTTTATGGGAATGGTTTCTTTCCGAAACATATGGAGAGTCTACAGGGGGAAAATATTCTTATCTGTATAACCCATGGTATGCAAGGACAGTTTTACTCTAGTAACTTTGTTTCATGATGTCATCACTGTAATGTCCAAGAAGACTTGCATTACAAAATAAGGTCTGGGAAACTTGTGACTGTAATGCCTCCACGTACCAAGAGTGTTTCCCCTCCTTTGTTCTGCCCACCCCCAGCTTTAGTCTTCTCTCTTTCTACATCTTTCCTAGTGGGGATGGTGTCCCTTGGTGCTGATCCACAGGCACCTGTCTAGCGTTTGGAGGTTGTAGGGAGCAGAGCCTGTACCTGCTGAATTGATGAAGCATCATTTGATGTCTTCTAGCAACAGCGGAGGGGATGAGACCAAACCAAACTAGTTGCTCAGTTTTGAAATGCTTTTCTTAATGTGGGGTTTAATTTTCTGCCCTTTGTTTAGCACAGCTACACTGCCTGACCATAGTGCTGAGCTGCCAGCAGTGTGGCAGACAGCGCAGCTACCACTGCCCGCTGGCCCCACCGTGCTGTAAACATCGAGTGCGTCTAGCAGGAGAGGAAGGGGAGATCTCTTGGGTTTGTGCTTTGCTGAGTGTGGCAGCTGCTGTGGTGCTTTGACTGTGAGCTCTGTTGCCTAGCTACGTGTGTTGCTTTGCTTCTTTGTTACTCGTTGTTCATAGGAATATTTGTTTGTTTGCAGAATACAGAGAAAAAGAAGAAGAAAAAGAAGAAAGCAAAAGATGAGGATGAAGACTGATGAGGAGCAGGGGGGGGATATTGGCCTTTGGACAGCTGCTTCAGAGTAGCATTTCTTGACATAATTTCTTTAGCCTCTTGCTGAAAACTGTAACTTCCCTGTATTACAAGAGGGCAAGGAGATGGATTTGATAGCTGTCTTCTGCCCTGGAACAGGATACCCCAGTGTCTCTGTTACTTCGGAGGATTGCTGGTTTTTTTGCAGTTTATTTTGTTGAAAAGTTCACATTAGATCCTCTTTTCATATTCAGCCTCTACTGATAAGGAATAAAAACATTTTTATGGAGATTTTATGCCTCTGTCTTTTCACTTATTTGCTGGTTTTCTAACGATTATCAGGACTATTTCTAAGATTTATTGTTCTAAATGAATTATCATAAAAAAAATTCTAAACATGTAAATGTTCTGATGCAGTTTATTCTCTAAAGAATTCAAAGATTGTGATGTTCCTAAGTTCTCCATAAAATTGATACAAAAATCTCTGCATAACATCAAATATGTGTTGAACAGCTGAGGTGCATTATTGAGTCTGCACTGTAATTGAGAGCCTTTTTTAATAATCTTTCAAACATTTGGTTTTGCTGCACTGACTGACAAGATTCAGATGAATGTTTTGAACTAACTAAATTGCTCCTGTGGTGATTGTGGCAACTTTCTTTGCTTGATTAAAAAAAAGAAAAGCCCAGGGCAAAATGACATCTTCAGCTATCTGACAATGAAGCTTATTAGTAGCAGAAATCAGCCATTTGCCAGTTCTGCCATTCTCTGTAGGGGATACAGATGCACTGAAGTAGCATTGTATGATCAAGACACTAAATCTCTTGAAGCTTTATGGTGGAAAACTTAACAATTTTTATTTGACTATGCTTATTATTATGCAGTTTATTAATTTATATGAAAGTTTGGGTGGTTTTTTTCTAGGTGTAGTGGTAGACTATTACCTAAAGAAAATAGCAGTATCTTTAGCTGGATAACATCTGGTAACTGCAGCCAGTGTAGCTGGTACTTTTCTGTGGAATATAGCTTATTGGTGAGCTCTTGGTATTTAACTGCCTGTGGCTCGCTTATCCATTAGTGTAAGTGGATATACAGAATCCCTAACAAATCGGTGATGTGTTTATTAATGCAGTTCTACCAGTATCAAGAACATGAACTGCATTTTTTTCCTTAGACACAGAGGCTGCAGTGAGTTTAACTGCCTTAATTGAGAGGCTGGCCAAGGAGTATCCTGAAACAGCTACCGTATTGCAACCATCTCTTGTCCTAGGTGTTAGGTATGGATCCTTCTGTTGTGCTATCTGCAGTCACTGATGTTTCAATATGCAAAGCTCTGGATTGCCTGGGAATACTGAGACTTTACCAGTTCATCTACTTTTTGCTAGACAAGTAAGATGAATTTAAGCTGAAATGTTTGAGCAGGCAGCAAAGGTATTAAAATCCATAATGAGATGGAAGACTTGGCTATTAGTGCCTTTATTTTTTTTATTGTAAATGTATTTTCAAACAGAAATCCTTACAGACATGAGTTCAGTTTCCTCTGAACTATTAATGAAGTCGCTTCCTCAAAAGTATCAGATAAATTATGTATGTGCTGCTCAAACTGTCCTATATAATTTATCCTAATCAGAAAATCTGTATGAACATCAGTTGCTTAGTCTAATCAGTGGGATCAAAATGGAGAAGTTATTTTTGCGCAGCCACTTTTTCCTCCCTTTTGCTTAATCCTTTGATAACAAGGGAATGAGATTGACCTCTTTTTTTACATAGCACATTTTAGGGATTTATGATTGCAAGGCAATGTCCAGTGCAGGCCAGCTTCCATCTCACAAGGCAGCCTGTTGGAGCTTAGTCATGAAGCAGCATGTCTTTGCCTCTCTTCCTGCTCTAGTTTTGGGAGTGTTGATTTCCGTATCAAGTTAACTAGAGCTTCTACTTTATTCTCTTTCAAAATTTCTGAAATACTCTAGGTTTTTTGGTTTTGCTGAATGAAACTCCTTTTGAAGAAAAAAAACATAGTGAGAGCTCAGTGTGTGTGACCCAGAAGTACTGGGTAGCAAAAAGAAAGCTTTTCAGTCCTGGATAGACCATGCGCTTGTCTGCCTCCCCCTCTTATAAGCAGATAAGGAAATAAGTACTCTGGGTTTTGTTTTGAACTGTTAAACTCCTCATCTTCAAAGCAATATGCTGCATGTCCCTACTGCTGCTGCTGGAACATTAAGTGTATTCCACACAAGTGCTAAATATGATCAGTGAAAATAAACAGTGGTGATAGACTGCAGTTGTTGTAAGTCAGGGTCACCGCATTTCAAGTTGCTTATCAGTCAAGCAGATAAGAGTGGTTTGTTCGCGCATGGTTCTCCACAAAGGTCTGGGCATTTGTGTACAAACTTGCACCTTAAAATAATAAAACCTACAGGTATAGTTGGGAAATACTATAATCTCTGCACAGAGCTGTGGTGGTTCTTACTGAGGAAGTAGCACAGGCCTTTAATTGTGACTTGAGCATTTGGATTTTTTTATAGTAGAAATTTAAATCCCAAGGCTTGTAGAGCCTCTGTTGCAAGAAATAATTGTGCAACAGGGCATTTAGGTAGAGCCTGTACTCTTGGTCACTAATCTTTGTGAGGGAGTTGAGCCATCAAAAAATGGATCTTTTGCCTATTGATAAGGCAAGAGCAAACAAACAAAACCCACAAACTAATGTTAGGTTGAGGACAGATGCTTTGAGTTGCTTGAATGCAGAAAAAACAGCTAGCCAGACTAATGATGGCACCTCAAGCAAAACAGCAAGATCTGTGGAACAGAAAAATCTAAAATGTTTTAATATGATCCTTAGAGTGTTTTATCAGTATGGGTTACTCTAAAACAAAGCTAATAGCGGAAAATGGCTGATGAGCTAGGGCTAAGCCTCAAACAGTGAATGAAGGTGTTTCAAATGGATGGTTGACAGTTTGAAAATGCCTTGGACAGGTGCCTTGGGTGCTTAAACCCTCTGTCCCCAGGCCCTGCCATCCTGGGATATAACATGGTCTGTGCTCATTCTGCTTTTGAAAATCTGGTTCCATGTTGATTGAGAGCTGGAGGGCCAGCCTTTCTTCACAGCCCACATTAATTCTTAACCAGTAACCAACAGTCCTCTTGACTGTGCGATTACAGACTGTACCAGGTAAAGGCCATCGATCCTGGGGAAGGGGCTACATGCGGCCTCCACTTGTCATGGGTGGAGACTGGGCCAGCCACTAACAAATGACAGATGCTCTCTATTAACCCCTCTCCCCTCCCAAAAGGGAAAAGGAGAGAGAACAAGGGAGAGAGACTTTACAGTGGAAAACTAAAACAGCTTTAATGAAACAATAACAATAAAAGAATAAGGAAATAATGGAGTATGTACAATATATACAAATAGATACAAAACCAATACTGAACCCAACTGCCCCCACCCTGCTGGCAATATGTCACCACCACACTGCAGGGCTGGCACTGGGGCAGTCCCAGGCTGGACTCGGCAGCAGACAGGGACAAGATGCAGGAGCTGGACTCAGGCACTGGATTCAGGGATGCACAGATTGGGATTGATGACAGAAGAACAGACAGAGTCCTCCTCAGAAGTCGGCCATCGAAGAAGAGAGAGTGAGACCCTCGTGATCTCTCAGCTTTATACTGAATATGACATGTATGGGATGGAATACTCTGTTGGTCGGGTTTGGGTCACCTGTCCAGTCCGTTCCTCCCTGCAGATGTGACCTTATACGTGCTTTTGTGACCCTTTTCACTCCCGGCACCCCAACATGGAGTACAAGATCTAGCAGTGACCTTGGTCGCCATAAGAACGAGTATAAGCAAGGGCCTCTCTGCATACCATTCCTTGGTACAAACTATAAACACCAGGCCTTATCACTTCTAGGAGCAGTCACTGTCTGGGAAAACATGCTGCTGTTTCAGAAAGTGCTGTTAGAGGAGACTTAACTGAAAAGTGAAAGCACTAAACAAGAATTAGTTCTGGTTTAGCTCCAACCAAGACATCACTGCAGGGTACACAACCACCAGCCCAGCCTTCTGGGAGCTGCAGCTCTTCTGTCTGTGCTGGTGACAACCCTTCATGTTTCCTCTGAGGGGACCAGTTTTGTGAGGTACGTGGGCCTGACTCACTTCTGGGCTGAGGTCCTCATGGTCTCCTACCTGCTTCTCCCCATGTTGTTGGTGCTGACTCCAGAGGAAAGCCATGCTGGCTTTCAGCTGCAGAATCCATGCGGCAAAGTGCCTGGCAAGGTTAAAGTGGTCTGTGGTTTTTTTCTTTTTTGTTTTGTGGGGTGTTTTTTTTGTTTGTGGAGTTTTCTACTATTTTTTTTTTCCTCTTTGGCACTGGGGAGCTGTGCACTGTGCCCCCTTCCCTGCTCTGCAGGGAGGGCATCAGCAAGCACAGGAGCTGCTCACTGTCTGTTCCTGCTGGGGCACCTTCTCACCAGAGACATCATCTGGCTTTTTAGTAACTACTCCGCACTGTGAAAGCTACTGTCAGGAAAATTAATGTTTTCTTCAGGCTAAGACTGTAGTCTTTTGGAAAACAGATGTTTGTGGGTTTTTTCTTTGCTACTTGGGAATTTGCCTAGTAATATTCCCTGTGCACGAGGATGTGGTCGCATGGGACTGTCAGGAGGAAGTGGCCGCAGCCCTGCCCTGACCTGCAGCAGTCCCTTACCCTGGTGCCTTCTGGCTATGGATGTGTGCTTCCTTCCAGGCATCTCCTGCTGCCTGCAGGCATCCTGCTTACTCCAGCCATCCACAAATTGTTCCTCCCACCCACAGACACACACCCTGTGCATGTCTTCCCTGTGCCCGTTCCTGTGTGCAGCAGTTCTTGTTGGGCATCAGAAGCCAAGTGGAGGGACACTGTTTTTCTCCGCCACGGAATGGGCAGGCACCCTGCACTGCTCTAGGCACTGGCCCTAGATGAGGAGCTTCCCACAGCCATCCTGGGATTTGTGTGCCCCTGCAGTCAGAGGTGCCTGCTGAGTCTGAGGTGGAGACATGGGAGGTAACTGCTCAGAGATTATCAAACCTGCCTGCTGGGGAGGGACAGAATTGCTGCTGTTTTTCAGGTAAAACCTCCAGCTTGCCTGTCACTCTTGCACCTTTTCTGCACATGGAAAATCCTGTGAGTCGGCTTCCTGCTGTCTGTGCTGCATCCTGGTGCCTGTGTGCCCCTGCAGCGAGGCTTCACTTTCTCTGGAAAAAATAATAATTTTATTATAAATGATAGACAGCTCAGCAGTAGCTTCCTGTCTTCCCTAGGGAAAAGCACAGCAGCATGTTGTGTTTTCAACTAGCTCAAAATTTTGAATAGAAATTTTGCCTTCTTAATTGCCAGGCTCAGACCCTGTGCCTCTCCAGCCACAGGGTGTGTTGTGCAGGCCAATGCATCAGACAGCCTTGCCCCCACGGAGCTGATGATGCCCTGAGCTGGAGGCTCCATCCATGTTTACGCTTGCTTATGCTCAATTAGCCCCTGTTAGAAATCCAGGGGCTTCTGCAGTGAGCACCTGTCTTCCACAGGTGAGCCCTAGCTCTCAGCTTTCATCTTCTTTTCACGCCCTTTGCACTCTGCCTTATTTCTTAAGCAAAAGATTATTCCTGTCATAGCAGTGAGAACATCTATGTTCAATCACTCCGTGTTTTCAGCAGTATTAATTTACAACAGAAAGATTTTCTGATGTTTAATTTCTCGTCCTAGTTACTGGCTAATGGAAACACCAATTTTGTCTCTACAGACCTCAAGCAAAATACAACACGGACCGATCGTGATGTGCTAGTACAAAATTTGTAAGCTACCCTGGAGAGAAAGGACGGGGTAGTACTGAAGTGCTGGGACAGACAAGTGGGAGAGCTAGGCTGACAGCAGGGAAGCCAAGATGGGCTCCAGATCCAAGGGAAAACTCCTGTCATTTGGATCACAGCCCATTGGGTTTGCCACCTTTAATCTCTAATCTTCATATTCCACCTCTTAAAAACTGAGATAATGCCTCCCAAATCCCATAAGTGTACAGGGCTCTCATTAGCACATTATTTATGAAGCACTCTAAGAGCTCTAAATAGGATGTGATGTAGAAGTGTTGTGAAGAAGAGGAAGGAAACCTGCTTGACAGTACAATGGCTGTAAGCAAGGTTGTCTAAGTCCATGATGAAATCTCTCTTGATAAAGCTGCAGCCAGTCTCAGGGCAGACATGTTAAATTCTTTCTTCTTGAAGAAGGAATTAAAACCAGCTGTGCCAAACCATGAAACGCTTCCTTTTGCACGGTGGCAAAGAGGTTTGCTTTTGTAGTGGTGTAGAAGCACATTTAAAAATTATCTTTTTAAAACTGGTGTGGCACCGGGCAGGTGGGGGATAGCACCGAAACCTGAGCTCAGGCTTTGCTGCTACTCTCTGTGGCAGGATCAGCAAGGCCATGCAAAATGGAAGTTACTGTGGATGGGAGATGGGATGTTATTTATACAGCTGTGAACGTAACACCAGGGATAAAGGTAAATGCAATATAATTGCCAATTGCTCAATCAGTGTATTGCGACATGCTGAAGCAATAATGGGCAGCGCTGTGGCAAGGGGGGGTGCTTCCTCCCTGCGGCCAGCCCGCCTGGGAACAGCAGGAGAAGGTAAAAACTGTACTTGCCCTTTAGTAGTGTTCTCCATGTTTTTGCTTGGTTGACAGCAGACAGGTGTGTGAAAGAAGGTGCCAAGCAGGGTGAGCAACACCAACAGGTCTCCTGCACTCCTGTGCCCAGACCTAGCCATGCCACGTGCAGCACGAGGGGGCTGCTTTGGAGCTTTGCACCAGAGTGTCGAATGGTGATGTCCATCCAAATAGTGATATCAGTTCATTTTAGCCCCAGGAAGTGCAGTACTTTTAGGCTGTAGTAGTTAAATAAAACAACCAAAGACACATAAACCATTCCCAGCATGTCCTAGACATACAAATCTGTCACAGGTATAAAGAGTGTAAAAATAGAAGTTCAAGTTCCAGGATATGTACTGCAGCATCTTTAAAAAATGTCATCAACAACAAACCAAAAAAAGAAGCTTTTGTTTAGACGCTTGTTTCCTAACGCCAAACACCAGAAGTTATTGCTCCTGTACCTTTCTGGAGACTTTCTGGCTGGGGAATGTTCTCTTTCCAGAGGAAATCCTTTTAACTTTCAGCAGTTCAAGTCTCTAATTGGGTGAAATAATAGCTTGGCACTCCCCCAAGCAATATGATTCTTATCTTTTTTGTTGTCTGCAAAAGTCTGGCTTGTTCCAATCCTATGAGTCACGGAGGGAATATGGATGTCGGGCCACCCTGGTATCCAGGGATGGGCTTCTGCTGAGATGGGCATGGGGTCCTTGGTCAGAGGTGACCATGGGCGTCTGAGACATCCTCCACAGAGCTGAGGCAGTGCTGCTTTGCCCCTCTCCTGCCTTCACCAGGGCTGATGTCTTGTCACTGATGTGCGCATTTCTAGGCATTGAGTTAGGCAATGATTCTCACTGAGTTATTCAAAGGGGTTTTTTTTTGGTTGGCTACTGCTCTGGTTTCTCCAGGTGACTCATCTTACAATAATTATGGATTCATGCTTTGTCTTTGCCCAATGCTAACTATTCATCAGCTTCAACTAGCATGTTTAGATGTTTTCAGCAGACTTAGATTTTGACGGTTTATTTAGCCCAGAAATAAGCCTGATAGAGTAAACATTGGAGCTTTGAACCTCTCAGGATTTTGTTTCTGTACGATGGATTAAACAAAATGAAGTACTTAGCACAAGTCTCTCTTGCTTGTCCTGGAAAAAAAGACCTCAAGGCTCAGGGTGCAGAGCAGCAGCTATGGCTTTTACTGTAAGCACCCTGCCTTCCTTGTGGTCCTGGGGCTGCTGCTGGTGTGTGGCTCTGGCCCAGGAGGGGACCCTCTGGCCAGGCCCTGCTGCTCCCGCGCTCGAGGTCGGTTATGAGCCAGGGACCATGGTTCACTCACATGAGGACAAGGTGCTGGTTTTACCTGCAAGAGGCATCAAGCAAACAAAGCGCAGCAGGAAGCTGTGTGAATGATCTCGTCTCAGGTCTTGTGTGGCTCATTTGAGTTTATAACCAGCTGGTTGAATACAAGGAGGACTGGGCGGATCCCAACCCCACAGTTCCTCCCTGTGCTCTCAGGGGGGTTCCTGTGGGGGTGCAGGTGCTGGTTTTAGCCTCCAGACCATGGAGAACCAGAATGATAGATAATGCGTTGCTGTTTCCCACCCCAACATGGAAAATCGAGCTGCCCCTGGGCTCCCAGCCTCACACAGTCCTCACTGTCCAGCTGGGGACTCCATACTCCCTTTGTGGTGGCTCGGGGCAATGGGAAAAGGACCAGAAGCAGGTGGAGATATGCAAACCAGGAAACTATGCTGCATAAAATATCCTCAGAACAGGGGAAGCACAAGGCTGGGCTGTGCAGGACTAGCTTAAGCTAAACTGAAACCAGGATTTCCCCCTGAATCCTTGCCTTGCTTGAAGCAAGCGTCCGAGCAGCAAACCTCTGTTGAGAAGGAAGTGGTGGGCCTCCACAGACCCTCTGTGAAGGTCCTTGTTCTCTCTCTACATCCATGAGACAGACTGAATGCAGGGCTTGACCAGATGCAATAGGAGGCTAAATCCGGAAAAACAAGGAAGCAAGCAAAACAAACTAACAGGACACGAGTGCAGATGCATCCGTGTTGCATTTGGTTTGTGAGAAGCAGAGCCTGCATGGCTGCTGGGCTGGCCGTGCCGTACTTCACCTGCTGCCTCTCTTGCAGGAGAAGCATTTAATTGTTGTCCTCCAAATTGTGCGGCCAGATGCTTTTCCTCCTGCTGCCACTGTGAAATGGCTGCCAGGTCAGCAGCTCATACCTGCCTGGGAAGCACCAACCCCTACAATTTGTTTCCTAGGTAGGTTTTGTCACCATGAGCAAAGCAGCCGCTGGTGCAGGTGGCCTTGCAGCCAGTGTCCCAGCTGCTTGCTTGGGACAGTTTGCAGGCAAGGTGGGCTAGAGCAGGTCAGGTGTGGGTGGGCTGTCCCACCTTGTGCCAAGGTTCCTGGCACCCTGTCCCAGTGCCAGCTGCCTGGGGAGGTGGAGAACAGTGCAAGTGAGTGGGGAGAGGGGGCTTCCTAAGGCAGGACATGATGCTGTTTGACTTGTGCTGTTCACATGTGTCTCATTCTGTGTTACAGTGCCCTTCGCTGACGAGGAGCTCTTGGTCTCCTGCGCCAGTGCAGCTTCCCTTGGGGCATTTTTTTCCTTCTCCTTTTACCATCTTTACAGCTTGTTTTCCTTCCTGCATCTGCAAGGCTGTGTCCAACAAAGCCCTGGCAGACAATCTTATCTTGCAGCACAACCAGCCCTGCTCCTTTCACTACAATATCTCATCCGCTCAAACGCTTGGCTAGAGCAAGGCCCCCGTTGGGGAGCGCGGCCCCTCCACACACACCCCTGCCCATCAATGCCGGCAACTTTGCCCTCCGGCAGGGGCACGGGCAGAGCCACGACCTGGCAGGGAGGGCAAGAGAGGGGCAGCTGCAGGAGCTCGGCTGTAAAAGGGCACTCCGAGAGGTTTGTGCTGTGCTTGCCGTTTCTGGAGAGGAATGCTATTAATTAAATGGGTAGGAGAGATGACTGAGTCTATTTTTTTCCCTTTAGCTTATACACTTGATTTGAAAGACCTTTTACATATATATATATATATTTTTTTTTTTTTTCCTGTTCCTTTTTTTCCCCCTGAGTTTGTGGGTTTAGTATTTTGGCGATCAAAATAGTTCTGCTCCGGAGCATCTGTGGGAAAGGGCCTTGCACCAATTTTGGGAGAAGAGGTTTTAAAACCCTGAAGGGAAAGACAGATCAAGAACTTTCATTGTTTATGCCTTGAAGCAGATATTCCTGATAACTAAAGACTGAATCTGTTAAAGACAGCACAGATACAAATAGCACCAAAATGAATTAAAAGAAAATGAATGATTCCTTTTGCCTGACCACACCCTGCAAACCAGGAAATATTTCATCTTATGGAAAAAGTGGAAAGTGATCTACTGTCCTGACCAGGGCAGTCTTGAAGTCTCACGATATTTGCTTTATGTTGCTGGAGCAGGATGCTGAATTTAGTGGAGCTGCAAGTGAAAGTTTTCATTCTCCAAAGCTTGCAAAAGCTTCATGTCTCTTGAAAAGTCTGTAGGAAATTGAGTTACTGGGTGCAGTATTTCAGATGGATCCAGCTCTTACTGTGATCAGTGGTGACCTTTCTATTTACTTTTAAAGGCACTCATAAATGGCCTCATCAAGACTGTGTTGATAGGCAAACGCTCAAGATGATTTGTGTTGTAGTGAGGGTTAGAGCCTTGTTCGGTAACCAGCCATCTGTTTTATCAGATTGTTTACCTCTCCATTTCTGAAGTCTAACTGATGTGCTTTGTTTTACCAATGACAAGGGCTAGGAAGACCACTTTTGTTAAATGCTGTGCCTAAAGCACAGAGCAGGACCACAAATACTTCTTTATACTAAATATCTTCTGATGCTTCTAGGTTTGGATTTATTTTTACTCTGTTGCTGCCTCCAGCAGATTCCAAGGTTTCTAGAGCCTAGTGCTGATTTCCAACAACAGGCAGTGAGAGCAGGTGGGTCTCCTGTGAACCAGGGACAAGGGGTTTGCACAAGGCTTCATTGCACGCCGGTGGAGGTGGATCCTCCAATGCTTCATGGTGTTGCAGTGAGTCACAAGTGCAGGCACCATGGGCACCAAAGCCTCAGACAATGTAACAGCACAGTCCAAAAGTACCTGTGCAATGTGAAAGTACAATCTAGGGTACAATCTAAAAGTAACTCCGAGCGTTAAGGAAGAAAAATTGAGTGTTACGTCCCATACCATATGGTCAACCAAAAAAACGACAGTGGTTTTACAGGTAGCAGCTTCTGAGGTTTGCCTGGCTCTTGGTATACACATTTTTAGGGTTTATTTTCCTTTATTTTAGCATAAAACTTAGAAACATGCTGATAAATGCTGAAACACTGATTTAATCATGTGAGTCTATGGGCTGTCAGAAATATCAGCTAGCATGAAGTTTGCAATAAATCATTGGAGCTTGCAACTCTGATACTGACAGCCGAACGACTACCATTTGCCGAGGTCAAAACGACAAAAAAGATCTCTGAGTGCATTTTTAACATAAAAAAAAATCTGAATGTAGAATAACAGAATCTGTGCTTGTTATGTTTCTCTGATTTCTCAAGCAAATCTGCTTAATATGCAACTTAAACATCTGGGTTTCCTTTGGCTGTCAGCTGCTGATTGCCATCCTCTCATGAAACCCTGACCTTTAGAAATCGCTACAATGAGCTGTTTTGCCTACCCATAGTTGTGTTTCATGCCTGCAAAAGAGGCACGTCTTGCTTCATTTTTTTTTTTATGCATGTCTCTTGTTTCTGGTCTCCACGCTGTTAGCTCAATGGCAGAAAGTGTAGGAAACACCACCCCGCTGGGGCAAGTCCCTCAGACAGCAATTCCCTCCCACCACTTCCCCTAAATTAATGAAACCGGGTGAAGAGTGGTGCCTCTGCCTCTTTACAGAGGGTGGATGACGTGCTGACGGTCTGCTTGTAAATGCAGAGCATGCTGAGCCACCAAACCCAGCGCAGTTTCCCACTGAGAACGGCATTTAAGGCCAAGGTCCCGGTGTGCTGAAGGGATGGCTTGGGAGAAGGGGGAGGAAAAGAAGAAGTGAGTATGGACCTGTGCATGTCCTTTCCCCTCTCCAGCCACCCATCAGCGGTCCAAGGGCTTTCTGCAGCTGCAGAGCAGGCGGGGGCCCACACTGACCCTATGGGACCCTGCATCAGCCATCCGTGCTCTGTACTGGGGAAGAGTTTGGACCAACTTCATATATGTTTTTGGCTAGACTTGTTCTGCAAAGCAAAAATGAGTGTCCTTACTCTGAAAACTAGCACTTGGGTGTTGGATTTGACGCAGCTCTGTCGTTGCATCATATAGACACGCTTTAGAAATGCCCTTAAGCTGAGCTGTGTGAATCATCACAACATGATGCCTACAGGAAGGAGAAGTGTGCTTGATGATGTCTTCTTCTGACAACTACTTCTCTAAGATAGACAAAGAAGTCTGGGTGCTCTCTAAGGTATTTTTGGCTGTGAGGTTTACACAGAGAAGACAGTTTTTCTTGTCTTTCGAAGACTGCAGGTAAAAAGTGGTATTACACCTCATGCGAAGGAGGATTCTTCCTATGAACAAGCTTATGAAAGCAAATAAACAAAGAATCCGGTATTCCCCTGGGAGCAACTCCCTTACATACACCATGCTGCCCTGACATGAGAGGGGGACCACCACGAGGCAAGCCCCGTGTGCCCGCAGGGCCACTTGTGCTATGGTCCCTACGAAGGGACCTGAGAAAGAGATTGCCAGAGACCCTTGCCTATCCCAGGCCATCCCCACGTGGAGGGGACATGCTTCCCACATGCCCATGGGCTGGAGGAGACTGTCTGGCTCTGCGCCTACCCACCACACAGACTGAACATCTTGGTCTTTCCCATTTACGTGAGGATTAGTCATGTCAGGGCTTGGATGTTGCAACTTGATGGCGTAATCCTGCTGTGTCTCTGGTAACTCGGAGTCTTTCTGGACAAGACGGGAAAGAGTTTAATGTCTGATGTGAAAAGCAGAGCCATCTATAAAGGTGAGTATTAAAGTCCTTCAGGATGAATAAACGTGTCATAAAGAAACAAGAATAGAAATGGTGCAGAGGTGATTTTTGATCTGTCATTGCAGACCACTTTCAACTGCGAATTTCTTGATAAATATTTAATATTCATTATGCAATTCCATTTTGACATGAAATCTCCACCAACCTGTTCAATGTACTTATTTTAATCTTTCCAGATTTCTGTAATCTTCTTGCACTAGCTGAGAATCTGCAAAGACCCCAGGTTTTCTTTGGCTGGTAATCCAGCAGAGCCAGGGTGTCACATTGGCAGTGACCCACTGAAGTCCCAGGGGACGAGCCGTGGGAGGGAGCCTGAGGGGACCGTCGCCCTTGTGATACTTGACAAACATCACATGAGCTGCCTGCTTTGGGGACATCTCAGCCCCTCACCATAGTCATCTTATACAAAGAGCAAGTAAGTGGTGAGGAGCAGGTGTCTGGTTGTAAGCAGAGTGCAAGGGTTCATGCAAACCCGTGGCTCAGACCCATCCCTGTCAATCAAGGTGTAATTCTTGTCCTGAGGTGGCTTGGTTTGGCCTCTTTCGATTCAGTCACCAAAATCACAGCTGAAACAAAACATCACCTTTCTCACACTGCGGTGGCTACCAAAAATACAGCACACTTACCCTGTTTGTTTTGTTTGCATCACATCCTGCTTTCGTTAAGCTCTGTTAAAGCATATTAAACACGGGTTTGGGGGGATTTGCCTTCAGCCTTCACAGCATCCTTCATTTCTTACTGTCCACAGTCACCATGCTGCTGTTGCACTATGCAGGAAAAAAAAGTGTTTTGCCTAAATATTTGCAAAACTCCCCGTGCCACAACAAATTTTCTGGAGCTTCGATGGAGGCTGGACTGCTGAACAGAGGGAGGGGGAAACCCTGAGGGGCAAAGGTCTGTGTGAGTGCCGAGCCAGCCTAGGGACTGTTGAAGGTGCTGCTGGGCAGGGGGGGAGGAGGGCAAGAGTCCTGCCAGGCTTTTGAACGCTGTGGTTTCATCTGATATGATTTCATAAAGCTAACATTTAAGGGTCAGATGATGCGATATGCTGTCTTCAGACATTGCATACACAAACCCAGCCCACTGTTGAGACAAAAGTGGCTTTAAGCCCCGTCTTTCCATCTATCTGATCCATCTGTTTGCCTTTTGCCAGCTGGCATGAAAGGTTCTTTTATCTGAAACTATTTCCAGCTATTTCTTCTTTCAGAAACTTCGAAGTGCTTGCATGACTTGAAAGAGCTATTTCCAGCATTTTTGGCTGGGCAGCATTCTAGCTTCAGACAGGTATTTGAGCACGTTCCCTTGCTTTTGGAAGGGCTATTACAGCAGGTCATCTTTCATAGGAAGGGTACGTTTCCTGCTCAAAATATTAATCGTTTTCTCATGTTATTTTCAATACCTCTTGAGAAATGGCAAGCCAAGTCCAAAGCATGAGCAGGCAAGGTTCACGTGTGCGATAGGTCTCAAACCAGAATGGGGAGAGGTGCTGGGAAGCGAGCAGTATCTTGGTGTGGCTGCATCTCTCTGGGACTCACTGGGGCCTGGGATTTGAAGATGCTCCTTTTGGAACTGCACAGAGGCCTCCAGGTGCGAAGCCTAGAGCTGCTGCTGGGCTTAGTAATGCTTGGGGAATGGGATGAAGCTTCCAGTGCTGGAGAGAGGATCCTTTTGTTGTTCTTGTGTGCCTGCCACTGAGACACTGGTTGGATTTAATCCATAGAAGTTATTTTGATAAGACATTTTTGTTGCTGTTTAGCCCAGACACACCAAAGAACAATGCAGCTCTGGAGAAAAAAAGAAAAAAAGAAAAGCAAAGAAAAGGGGGTTTAGGTAGTAGTGCTGCTCCTGGAGCACTTGAACAAGCAGTTGATTACTACATTTCCTTATGACAATACCCAAGCTACTGTACGCTCAGCTTTTCAGGAGCAGCTTTGATATGTCTCAGTGGAAGGAACTGTGATGTGGGTCGTATCTCACTTGTTTCAGGGAGCTTTGAATAACATGCACTTCCCTTCATATCGAACAGCCCAATGATCCCACTTCCCTGAATAGCAGCCACATTGGGGAGCAAATCCTGAAAATTGTCCTGTGCCACATGATTACGTTCTACGGATGGATGGTGGCATAAAGTGGAGGACTTCAGCTACCTGCTGGAGAAGTGTGTGATGCAAAATCGAGGCTATTGCCTGGTGTGTGCCAGCTAGCTTAAAAAGAAAATATTTGTTTTGGTTTGGGTTTTTTCTTCTTTTTTTTTTTTAAGACGTAGAAATTTGTGGTCAAATCACAGGGTCTCGAGGGAGCATTCTGGCTGAAAAAACTATTTCAGAATTTGGCCTAACATAACTTTAAGATAAAAGCTTCTATGTAATCACTAATTCATGCTTTGGCTTCTCTCATTATCATTCTTAAGTTATTTTTTTCATGCTGGGAGTTGGATTTTCCTGGCACTGCATCTGTTTTCAGCAATGTATACACCACAAGTGCTGACAACTAGGAGTCGAATCCCATGTTCCTCGACCCCGGCTGTAGCTTGTTTTTTCTGGCACCACTTTAAAGTCTCCCATCTGCACTTCTCTCCTGATGACCAGTGGTGGTCCTTCAGCTGCGTGAGAAATGCCTGATGTTATCCTGTTGTTCTCGCACTCCTCCAGACCTGTTCCTTGGGCTGGGCCATGAGCCTGGTCCTGTGCCAGCTGTGTGGCCCTCGCCTCTTCCTAGATAGAGCCTTACTGGGGCCAGCCGTGGCAGCACTCCCGTCCCCTTCCAGCCCTCCCCTGTGGTTACTAGAAGGCTCATTAGCTTTGTGATTTTAGCGTGGCAGAAACAGCGCTCTGCTACTTCTCTGGTTTCTCAGTCTTTGCTTTTCCACGAAATACTCCCCTCTCCCCCTGACCTCTGTTCTGGTGAGGATCTGTAGCTGATCACCTCTGCACCCTTCAGCTGCTGAGAGCCAGAGGGAGAGCTTTATATCTATCTCTCTACCCACCACTTATCTTCACTGAGCTACTTTATTCCAAGCCCAGTGCTGGTTGCCCCATATCCAGCTTGCTCACAAGATGCTGCTGTTCCTCTTAGCAGTGTTTTCAGTACAGCTGTTTTATGCTCAGGTTCCTCCTGACTTGGCTTACCACAAGTATTACTTTTTAAGGGCTGTGTGCTGTTTGGTAACAAACAAGTGTCCTTGCTTAGCTGGGAGGATGGGTATTTCTCTAAGCTTACTCTATAGTTTAATGTGTGCACAGTGTACTTGACAGATTAACAGTATGTTCATTCCTTCCCTACTGTTTGTTTGAGTTTGTTTATTTTTGTTATTCCTGCTATATTCCGTTTCATTTGTTATTTTCGGTTTTGTTTTCTAGGCCTCTTTCCTTACTTTTGCTTAGCTTAAAGGAATCTTTTTTTTGAGCTTCCTTGGTATCTGGGGGGAAAACGACTATTACTGTTGAGTATTTCATGACTCTCTATCGTGCCTCATCAGATAGGGCATGCAGGAGCTTGTGCGTGCATGTTCCTTCCCTGTCCTCATTCAGATGTCAACTTACTTTCATCTTCCTACACCTCTCAGCACATATTGAAGCTTTACCTGGCACCCAGGGTTTCCATTACCTCTGTACCACAGCTGACATGATATGGCAGTCTTCAGCCATCCCACTTTCTGCTGTCATCCACTGGCCACTACCGGAAAAACAACATTATCCCAAGCTGGGAAATTATTGGGAATTACTCCCTCCTGGAGCCCTGCTCCCATTGGCAGCAGCACTGGCTGTTGGGCACATAGTCCTCTCTGTCAGGAGAGGAGCAGCATCCTAGCCTGGCTACACTTCATGGAAAGCCATTTTTCAGCTGATCTCCTTTCCTGCCTGCCGGAGAGCTGCTGGTTTCCATGGTATTCGTGGTTGTGTAGGGGTGGCAATTTCAGTGTCCTGGCAGTCTTCCAGTCTGCCTCTCCATAAAACCCTGTATGGTTTGAAACATATCTATATATTTTTCTTGGTTTTTCTTCGTCCCACAGAGCTGCTGTGTGCCTTCAAGCAGTTAATCTATTCCATCCTTTGCTTATCTCACAGGCACAGTGAGGTTGTGCCTGCTCTTGCTGGCAAGTTGCTCTGAGATCCTCTGATGAAAGGTTTGCTGTAAAGGCAAAGAATGATTGTAGCTATGTGATTTCTCTGATTTCCAGGGGATGGCACAGAGCATCCTACTGAAACAATAACAGAAAGTCACAATGACAGCAAGCTGATTCTTGGACTTGAACTTAAATGGGACGGCATCCCTGTTCATTTCCATCCTATCGTGTAAGGGCTCCTTCCATGTTTTCAGCCACTCTTTGAGAACTGCCGTGCCCTAGCACGAGGTCGGTAGCTGCTGCAGCACTGTCAGTGGGTGTGTGCTCCCAGCCCAGCTACACGTCTGTAACGGCAGTGCAGAAAAAATCAGAAAATCTTTCTTGTTACAGACGAGGCCTAATTCCTGTCAATCCTCTGGTTTGTTTTGTTTAAAAAACAAAAATAATACAAACCAGGGCTTTGCTCTAAGCAACAGTTGGAGTGAGCTGAGCACACATCTGGTCTCAGCTTCATGCAGGCTTTCATAATAGTCTCTAGCCATAATAGTCTCATTTTTTGGAAGCGAGTCATTGCTGCTTTTCGGGTTGAATGAACTCTGATCAGGCTTGGACTTCTACGCATCAGGGTGAAAAAAAATGCCTTGCATCTGAGCTGCAGGAGGCCAGAAGAGTTAAAGAGAGGGGGTGCTATGTTTGGATACATACACAGGAGCTTCTGTTCCATTTAATTTGGGAAGGGTGATTAAATGGTGACCTTCTCAGCTAAAGATGGCAGGTCTGTGATCCGTGGCTTCGGCTGTTTTGGGCTGAGTTTCATCCAAGGGTAAGATATATTTGGCAACACAGGCTAATACCAGATTGAAGTCCCCATTGTTGAGATGGGTTTAACCTCGAGTTGAAAGAAGATGCTCCTAGGTGTGCTAAAGGGAGAGGGGCTGCAAACTGCAACACATATTAACTATTTGTATCTGTAGAAACCACAGGAAAAGATAATACAGTAGTAACAGCTGCCCCTGGAATTATTTGTGCACATGTTTGGCTCCAAAGCTTTCTGCCCAGCTGGCTGGAGGTCACTGAGAGAGCTGATAAGTATTTGCCAAACGCCAAGAAGAAGACAGAACAAGGTCAGAAGCTCTTCTGGTAGCAAGTCAGAGGGTGTTTAGCAAACACTGCTATCTCCCGAACTGGGGTGAGAGATTTCATCAACAAAACACGCAAGGGAGGTCTGAATGCTAGTGGAGGGCAGGAGGAATCTGCTTTACAGCTTTTGGCTAAGCTGAGAGAAACATGGGACTCGCTGTTTCCTTCTGAGCCGCGGATTATCTGCCGGCCTGCCCCAGGGACCTGCTCCCACGGGCAGGCACTGAGAAACTTTTGAGCCTTTTCCAGTTGCATCTCAGTGCAGTAACGTCAGTGGGGCTGGCTGCGGGAGTCTTCTGTCCCTCACAAAATGTTGCTGCCACTCCCCATCCCATCATTGTGTCTGTACATGTTGAGGCCGGGCCAAAGGAGCAGGGCAGCTGTGGGATGGAGAGAAGTGAAGCCCAGCTCTGGCTTTGCAACAGTGGCAGGTGCCTGCACTTGGTTGTCCAAACCTGGGGACGTGTGAAGCAGGGCTTTGTGATCGGCTGCTCTCTGCTTGGCTCTGCCCCTGTCCTGCTGGGGCAGGTGGGAAGCTCTGGCCCAGCGCGGCACTGTTCGGGCATGCAACTAAATGGCTGGGAGGGCTTGCCGGTGCTCGTGACTCCTGCATGCCGGGGTGGCTTAGGGATGTCCGTGCCCTGTGAGCCCATGCCTCACCCAGGGCCTGTGCGCATGGACAAGACCCTGGGTGGGAAGCTGAGGGAGAGCTGAGGGCTAGTCGCCCTCCGTTCAAGCATCAGCCCAGGCTGCCTCCTCGGCGGGTGGAGATGAAGCCGAAACCATGGCAAGGCAGCTGAGGAAGTGCCTGGGGAGGGTGAAGGCTGTGAGGAAGAGTGGACCAGCTGTCAGGGGAAGGAGAAGAGGATGGGGTCTGTCTTGACGGAGAAGAAAGTTCATAGGACGCTGGATTAGGGATTGCTCTGTGGCTAGAGGGACCTGGGGGATGACTGACGGGGCTGCTAGAAGGTCATGTCTGCATGCTGGCCTCTGTGGGGACCTCCTCCTTTCTCCATCCTGCACCCCTTGTTGCATGTGCTGATCTTCAGCCCTTCCAGGCAGATTGCTGCAGTGATGGCCTCATATCCCAGCATGTCTGAAAGACTTAAGGTATTCACCATTGCTACTCTGACTTTACATGCTTCCCTTCACAGGCACAGATGGGAGATCCCCTGGGGGAGGACTCCTGGGCAGGCAGACCAGCACCTTCGTGTTGTTAAGGCAAAATTGTGGGGTTTTGACCCGTTCTCCACACCCCTGGGATTCCTCCTATTGCTCTACTCCCACTTGCTTATACGTCTGATGGGAGGACTGGTGGGGACAATGTCACACAGCAACTATTACTGTAGAAATAGCTGCCTCCCAGTAAAATGATAACCCACAGAGAGGTTTGGTCACAGATATTAGAGGTCTGAGTTTAGCATCCCCCTTTTTGTTAAATCAGTAAATGCAAATTCCAACTTGCTTAATCCTCTCCTGTAACTTTTCCTCTCCTCCTTTCCCTCCCTGGCTCCCCTCTGTCCTGCCCACAGCTGCTGTCCTCTTTCCGTTCAACATTTAGTTCAGGGTCCATGCTTCTGTCTGCCCTTGCTTCCCACCCCTTCCACCCATCTGCTGCCACTGGGCATGTGAGAGCTTCAGCAAAGTTATGGGGGCAAGTACAGAGGGGGTGTTTTTTTCTTTTGTTAAATGCAACCTCTCCAAAGCTGAGGGGATGGTTAAAAGTAAATGAATACAAAAGTGAAACTGAAAAAAAATGCTAGAGAGGGGAAACCCTGCTCAGGCACAGATTTAACTGAACTCAGTGAGGGGCAGAGGAGAGGAAAGGAGGTGTAAAACAATATGCCAAACACTGCAGCTATTTTGTGGTAAACGTGGGGGGAACAAAAATTCCTTCAAACTTACGAAAAGTAAAGCATCTCATCTGGCATTTCTTTCTGTGAGATTGTCCTTCTCACTTTTGATGAGCTTTCATCTATAGAAAAACTACAAACTCTTTGCTATGGAAACGAAGGGCAATTTTTCCTTTAGAAGTCTCTGCCCACTTCTCCGTCCATCCTCATTTATGTCTGTGTCTCTTATTCTGAAATTGCAAGCAGAGGCAGAGGTTTCACAGAGTCTAAGGGCTGTCTGTGCCCCCTAAAAGCACAAGGCAAGGCTTGCACAGCCCATTTTGTGCTCTAGAAATGGCCTCTGGAGGTCTGGTTCTCATTTGTGAATCAAAGCTTTTTAGGCCTTTGCAATTTCAAATGACTGTAGATAGCGTGGGGTGAAGGCAGCGACTGTGCCCTCAACGCTTGCTGTGTGCCTGAACAGCTCAGGACTGGTGCCTGGTGGCTGGAGTCAGTGGTCTGGCCTGTATCACTTCAACAAAAGGACTCCTGATGGATGTTTTGGGGAAGCAGTTAGTTGGGTTTATGTTTCCAAATCGATCTGGATGAGGCAAGCAGGCCATATAGAGATACTGACTCGTTTCTTGATGTGAAGGAACATTCGTCACAGATAAAAATAAGTTTCAAAATTGTCAGGCGACAGATGTCATGTTACAGACAGAAGCATAAGAGAGAGAAATCTCCTGTTTGCTACAGTAAAAGGTAATAATTTTACTTTTATCTCTCTCCAGGTGCTGTTCCTGGAGCTGGCCACATGCAGGAGAGGATGCTGAGCAGGCATGCTCAGAGCAGCACCTTCCTCTGGAAGTGATGACTTTGAGACAGGTCAGCTCTCTGCCATCGTGCTGGTGGTGGCAGTAAGCCCTGAGTTAAAAGATGCTCCAGTTATAACTCCACTTTTTTTTTTGCCTTTGCAAGAGAAGACAAAACCTGAAGAAGCTCTGCTGTTGGGATCATATTTGATGCATCCTTTTCCATTGCAAAGGGAGAAGAAACCTGAGTAAAAGCTGTTCCCTTTATACTGCTGCTGACTCCTTGGAAAGGAAATAGAGACCAAGAAGCCAGGTAACAGCAAAGGCTGAGAGCTGCACTGCAGCTGCTGAAAGACACAGAGAGAAGGGGATGTGTACCCTATTACACCAAATGACCGCCCAAAACAGCAGCCTCAGAGGAGAACCACAGCAGTGAAGGAGCTGCCAAAGAAAGGATGAAAAAAGGTAGGGGAGAAATGCAACCCTGACTGTGTCCTCATCCCCAGCAGCCATCCAGGCTTGGCAGGCAGCACGGAATATATCAGAGCCATTCAAGGGGTGCTATGTGTCCTCCAGGGAGTGGAGCAACACTGAGGCTTCACACCTCCAAGGCCTGGTGTCACCCAGGGGCAAATGGTGCCACTGCTGCCACCACTCAGGACATTTGGGGAGTGGTTACATGCATGGTTGGTTTGCCATTAAAATTTGTCATTTAAAATAATAAGTAATGACTGCATTTTGCAGGTACTGCTGCTTCTCTCCTTTAGATGAATGTCTGACGCTTGCCAAGCTGGCATGGAGTGCATGGATAGACAGCAGTGAGCATACACACAGGCTGCTTCCTTAAGACTTCTGCTATGGCAAACTGAGTGCAGGTCCATATCAAAGGCTTTCATTTTGTTCTTAAAGGGCATTTTTATGAGCTTTCTGCTAGAAGTATTGAGCTGATTGGAGAAATACTTTTAAGCCTAATTGTTTGCGAGAAATGAAAGAACAAAAACGAAAAGGTGGCTTTTGAAAGCCGAACTGGCTTGCACTGCCAACTAGCTCGTGTAGTGAGAGATCAAAAAAACACCAAACAGCAGCAGCAAAAAAACCCCAACCAAAAACCAGAAAGAAAAAGCAAGGTAACCGTAGAAGGAGAGTGTGTTGGAGATTCTGTGGGCACTGTTCCCAGCTGCCTGTCGGGAGTGTGGGAAGGCTCAGGTAGCTCTCAGGAATGAAAACCTGCAGGTCTGTGGCGATGACATATCCCTCTGCTATGGACCAGGAGATGATTCCAACACAACTCATTACATTTCTGTTTCTAAGTCCATTGTTGGATTTCATGAATAAGTGATGTTTTGAGCTGATAAACACCCTGCAGCAAATTTCCCATTTTATGTTGTAATGAACAAGCCAAGAGATCCAGGCAAGCTGTAAAGGGCCTTTAACATATGATTTCAGACTTAATTCAAAGTGGGAGGTGCTTCTCAGAGCTAGCTTGAAAGTTTCTCTCACCTCCACCCCCAAAATGGAGATAAGGTTTACACAGACTAAGCAGTGTTATCTCTAAAACAAGACAGTGACTGCTACAAACATTGTTAGTAGTTCATTATCACAGGAAAATAGCGTGTATTATGAAATGTAAAAATGTCTTTTAACTATTTCACTACTAATTCTTTTAGATACAAAATATTTCCTTTGTGTTTGTGTGTTTATCCCGCAGTGTGCACCTTCCTCCTCCTTCTCCCTGAGTACCAAAGTCTTACCTGTCCCACACCCACCTGCTTACATTTCCAGGCTTGACCCTCACATCTTTGATCATGCAATTATGGGCTCCCCATAGGAAACCACTCACTGTACCAAACAGGGAATGTGAGACCAGCATAAAAGAAAATAAGTTTAATGTCAAAATAAATCTTTCCAGGGACTGCCATAAAAGTAGTGCATTAGTTTTGCATTAGATTAATTAAAAATCTCAGGTCAAAAGGTAAATAAAGCTGCTACAAAACTTCTGACATAGGATGATGATGTCAAAGACTGCCATGACTTCAATGAAGAGTATGGTTCAGCTTGCACTAGGTTACACAGCAATATGGTAGAGTTAGAAAAACTGAGGTCTGAAAACACTTACTAGTTCATACTCACAAATGTTTTTTCTTCAAAGGCTTGACAGTTGGTGCTCTTTTCTGTGCTTCAGAGACAAAGAAAAATGAAGTCATAACAGGCTTCAGATGGACTTTTATGAGTCTAAAGGCCAAAAGTAATGTCTGGCACAGATTATTTAACTGGACTAAAGGGGAAATTAATTCCCCCTGAGGCAGGGA
Source organism: Leptosomus discolor (assembly GCF_034619465.1). Taxonomy (NCBI): domain Eukaryota; kingdom Metazoa; phylum Chordata; class Aves; order Leptosomiformes; family Leptosomidae; genus Leptosomus; species Leptosomus discolor. The sequence goes on along the minus strand of NC_141395.1, from coordinate 30,277,340 downwards.
ATCTGATTTACCATTTCCTTAAGGCTGTTGGTAGAATTGTGAGCATGAGAGCCTGCTCTGGTATGGAATGCCACAGGAGGTTTTGCCAGTCTCAGATCTTGGCAGGGCAGACTGACCGTTGGTGGATAGTCCTTTTCCTGCCCTTCAGAAAGAACAGAAAGGAATTGACTTTCCCCCACAAAGGACTTTTCCAGGACTTCAGTCACAGCTTGGTATCTCTCTGCCTGTCTTTTGTGGAATCTGTTTTTCCAAGACAAAGCCAAGCCCTGGAAAAGGAGCAGAAACTGACAAGAATTCAGACAAGGTGAAAGCGATGCTGGTAGGTCGTAGGAAGTCTCTGAAGGACAGGGAGCCTCTCCCTATTCCCAAGGAAATGTGTCCATGCTGAAGAAAGGTACTTCTGGGTCCAGGTAGCTTCTAAAGTCCCCAGAGGACTCACCACTTTTCTTTCTGCATATCATGTGCCCACTTCCCTGTAACTACAGTCTTCCCACAGCCACCCTTGCTATCCTGACCTCTAACTCCAAGGGCACTTACAGGGGTGTGTTAAGGCCTCTGTGCAACACCCCAGATTGGACTCTGGTGGGAAAATCTATACGAGATAAGTAACTGAATACTTCCGAGGGTAACAACGTCTGCATGTGACTACTTGTTCGGCTGCATTGGCTGAAGCTTTAGCTGCTAACTCAGCAGACTGTAAGTAGACAGTATTGTCTCTTCAGTTCATTCTGGCTGCAATTCAGGATGTTAATAATAATCTAGAGAGCTATATAAGGCTTGGATCCTGGCTATCAGAAACCACCTCTCTCTCCACGTACTGTTACAAGAGGCAAGATCGGGGAGATGATCTTGCTGACAGTTCTCTAATTTAGCAATGAGTGGCAGGCATTGGCGGTGGAGACCTATACCACAGCCATTATTTATTAAGCTGTTACTTAGGATCCAGAATGGGTGTATTTATTTGTAGGAAAGTCTGTGGACATTTTGAATGCTGTCCTAACATATGTTTATGCATCAGAGTCAATGCTATGGGGATGCTTTGTTTTTAAATTAGGAACAAAATATCCCCTTAAGAGCTAAACATTGGGCCATGTTATCGTCCTCTCCCCAATACTTACAACAGCACTGAAAGAACACTCTGACCAAGCCGATGAGCAGCCAAATATAATTTATGGCTTGTTTTAAACTGATTTGTTGACTTCACGAAAGGCCTCGTCAAAAAGCACTGTCCCCTGAGTCCTAACGATGATAACAGTTAAGTTGCAACAGCGCTGAAAAACTCTTGGATAACAGTGAACCTATCCTGAGAAATCTTTTTTTTAAAGTGCCTGAACATTGCATTTTCTAAAAATTAATAGGACTAAAGCTGTTCTTTGGTAGTTCATTTTGGTTTTCTTCATCCTTTGTTCATTTTATTTTCCATTGATTGAATACCCTCTTGGAAGCATGAAAATAATTTTCCATATTCTAGGTAATTAAAAATAAAGACGTGTTGTTTAAAGGAGACGCTGCTAACGAGGACATGTTTAACTTCACTTACGTAGCGTTGAATTTGCAAGCGACATTAACATGTTCGCCCCTGCATCAGTAGGACCGACAGCGGGAAACAGCTGAGATGAGCATCAGCCTTATTTCTCATCTCAGTGTCCCACTTCAGCACAGGGGCAGCCCCAGTGTGCTGCCTGCGGCTGTGTGGTTCAACGCTCCCTCGCCCAAGGGCAAGACACACGTGCCCTGCCGTGGACTTGGTGCACATCACACTGACATCGCAGGGAGCTCGCAGCCTCCACACCCTGGCTCCTCTGCTGCTGTCCTCCTTGCCCCCTGCCCCATGACTGCCCTCCCGGCGCAGCCTTGCCCTTGCCTGGCTGTAAGAACAGTGAACACTGTTGCAAAAGAGCATCTACTTCGTAAGGTCTTTTTTCCTCGTTCTATTTCTTAATGGTCTTGTCTCCATTAAGTTCAATATTGTTGTTTCATTGGGTGAAGTTCTTCCTGGTGGAAATACAGTGCTTCAGTCAGAATATTTTCTTTTAAATCTTGGTGAGTTTTACAGGTTTTCTCTTGTCTCCCCCCTACCGTTATCTGAACCCACACCACTGAGGTACCGTGCTGCAGCTCTGCAAGTTGCCATTATCCTGAGTATTTTTCTTACTTGTGGGTCTTACTTGATGCTGCTGAATACTAGGCTAGTGAAATCCTAGCTTACAGATAAAACAATATCACAGAAAGAATTATACATATGTTTTTGTCCAAGCACATTACAATGAGTCTGAGCGACAGTTTAGATCTCTGGTTTCCTCCCACCACCGTGGGAAAAGGAAGCTAATTCTGTGCTTAGACAGCAGTGATTACTTCCTACATCTGTGTGGTGAAGCAGGGGTCAGCCCCTCCTTGGCCCTGACAGTTCCAGAGAAACAGGGGTGCAGTGGTTCCAGCTGTTCAGCCTGGCATCAGTGCGTGGCTGGGGGCCCTTCGCAGCCTTTGCACTCGCACTGTGTTAGGAGGGACCTGGTCCTTGAAGAAAAGGTCTTTTGCAAAATACAAAATAGGGTAGGGGAGGAGGAGAAAGTCTTGCAAACTGCTGGGATTGCAAGTCTGGGAGATTAGTCCAAGGACCTGATAAAACCTCAGGCAAAGCAGATCCACAGCTCCATGGCCTTCACAAGGGTGTTTTCTTGACCAGGGTTTGGGGTTTTGTGAAACTGAGAGGAAATAATTGTATTAAAAATGGTGTGCCCTGTTCTTCTTTCTAGGAAAATACAGAACAAAAATCCAATCCATTTTGTGGAGAGAAAAAAAAATAAAAGTAAGTATTTTAAGGCAGAATATCCGCTTTGTACAATTTCTTCTGGATAATAACTCCCAGTATTAATTAATGAGCCAAAACTAGAACCATTAAACAAGCGAGACCTCTGTCATTTTCTTCAGGCTGAGCAGGTTTTGATACACGTCATAAACAATTACAGTAATTTTCTTTTACCATCTAAACAGTGAAAGTGCTGTGCAACCCACAGTTGGGTTCTTGTCTTCTGCGAACAAAGTAGATCTCACTTCTTTTATTGGTAGATACAGCTGGGCAGATGGTATGTTGCACAGTTCAGTGTCTGGTGAACAAGAAAAGAACACTGGATTTTGGGCTCACAAAAAATACTCCGTGGGCTTTTTTTTGTTTTGTTTTGTTTTTCCCTCTCCCTCTCTTAGAGGTAAAAATATTGTTTGTTGTTGCTGGTTTTTTTTCTTCTAAAGGTTATTTCTTGACAGTTCACATTCCACAAATAACAGGAAGGATACTGTGGTTAACATGTGGTTGCAGTTCTGGAAAGTGGCATTACAAATTACAATCTGGGATTCTATATTTTATTGTCTCCCGCCAATACTCATGTTAGATCTGCATAGACTGGAAGTAAAGATATTATTACAAACTTCCAAACATTTTTATAACTATCAGCCACATAAACTCAGCTTGACCCTAGGAATGTCAAACTATGTCTCTGGCCAAAGTATCACAATGACAAAAATCTTATTCGAATTTATTTAATAATTGCCCTGATGCAAGAATTGGATTACATCTATTTCACCTGTTGTAGCTTGTGAAGAGGAATGGAGTTATGCAGAAGCCTTTTTTTATCATTAACATCGTAACTCTGATTTGCAACTACACCACTTTATGTAGTAGCATTTAATATTTTGAGGTGTGGAATTGGATTTTTGAATGTATGTTCCTTGTGTTGCATTCTTGAAACTGGTGTAGGAATTTAGGCGCAGGGAAGCCTTTACTGTAACTGACCCTTTGGAGAAGCCCAGATACGAAGGTGCCTTCTGTGTGCAGGATGTTTTCAAGAACCTTCTATGCTACACCCAGTAAAACTTGTTTGAAAGAGCCTTGCTAGGCCAGAACATCAGACACTACATTCCAGTCACAGTTCTCCCATCAGCTGCTGGCCTCAATTATCTCTTTGGTCCCATGCAATACAGCAAAGGTTAGAGCATACAAACAGGTTAGCGGTTTGACTTTATCTTTGTTTTGGAATCATAAAGTATCTATTAGAGGCAGATAATCGTTTTGCTTCGGAGAGCCAGGTGGCTCAGGGTGCATGAGCTGGGTAGACTTGCATGGGCTCACTAAAGTACAGAGGAGTAGGTAGCATTGCCAGTGCTTGTAGCAGAGCTCAGCAGGGACGGTGACAACAAGGGCTTGAAACAGAGGGCAAGGCAGAAGCTTCGGAGTTTTTGAAAGGAAGGCCACGGAGCTCAAAGCTGATGCAAGCTCAGGGCCTGCAAGAGATTTTTGTTAAACGCGGTTTTGTCATTCTGGAGCTAATGCTTCCCTGCTGACAGGCTCTCAGTCGGTTTTGCCGCAGACTGCCCGGGGGGTGGCCGCTTGCCGCCCGCGGCCTTCCCAGCAAGGTCTGCCGGAGCCTCCACCCGTGCCAGGCGGGGCGAAGCCTGGGCCTAGCTCACACAGCCGCCCCTCGCCTCCAGCTCTCCTACTCGTCACGGTACCCTCTGCCCCACCAGCGCACCCGCCGGCCCAGAAGGCCGCCCCCCCCCGCCCGGCCGCCCGCCCCAACATGGCGGGGCACCGCCCCGCCTTCTGTCCGTGAGGGCCCTTCTCTACCTGCCTGGAGGCCCACCTCTATGGTCAGGGGCGCGGCGGGCAGGGGGGCGGGGCGGCGCGCGGCCCCGCCACTGACGGCGGGTGCGGGGCGGGGCCTGGCCGGCGCGGGGCGTGGCGGCGAGCAGCGGGCCGGGCGCCCAGGCTGGCAGTTGGAGCGACTCCCCTTTGTGTCTGGAGCCGGCAGAGCCGTTGGGGCGGGCGGGAGGGAGGGGGTGCGAGCCGCGGCGGGGGCGGACCTCCGGCCCTCGGCTCCCGCCCGCAGCCGGCGGCGGACACGGGAAGGAGGCGGAGCGGCGCGGAGGTGCCCCTCGCCGGCGAGCCCGGCGCGGGGGGGGGAAAGGGCTGAGCCGTTCCCCGGGCGAGCTGCGCCTCGCTCGGCCCCCGACGGCGAGCGGAGACCCGAGGGAGGAAGGCCGGGCCGGGCCGGGGGCTGCCTGGCGCTGTGGAAACTCAGGGAGGGAGGCGGAGGAGAAGGAGCTCCTTCCCCCGACGCGGGGAAGGGCCTCCGCCGCGCTCTCGCCCGCGGAGGGGAGCCGGGTGCTTTCGCAGCTGGAGCCGCCGAGGAGGGGCCTCGCCTCCCGCCGCCCCGCGCTCCGGGCCCCACCTTTGTCGGGGTGGCCGGGAGTGGCGTCGCTTCTGTGGTGGGGGGCGGGGGGCCGGGGATGAGCGGTGGAGCCCGCACGGCGGGGGGAGACAGATGGGCCGAGATGCAGCCGCAGCCCTCGCCGTGAGAGCAGAGGGGGTCGCGCCCGGCTGCGGAGGGACTGAGGGGCTCGCCGCCGTCTTCCCGGGCGCGTGAGGCGGCGAGGAGGGGCGGCGAGAAGGCAGAGACCTTTGACGGGATGGGACGGGGCTCTGCCGTCAGCTCGTAGAGCTCGTTACCCGTGCCCCGGCCAGCCTGCGGGGACTGCTTGGACTGACATTGCTGTAGACGCGGGCTCGCGTCTGGATATGTTTCCGTCTCAACCGGGCTGTTTCTTCGATATCGTGAAGCTGCGTGGGAAATAAGCTTGGTTCCCAGCTCAGCCGGGAGCGTGCCGCCCTTCCTCGGCGGGGGGAGATGCCTCGGGGTTGGGAGGCAGGAGCAGGCGCTTCCCCAGTGTCCGCCGAGCGGTGCCGGCTCCCGAGGCATGAAGGCAGGCGGGTGTAATGGAGTAAGAGCGAAGACGGCTCCTCTCATCTGCCATTTGCCCTTCCAGACGGGATTGTGAACCGAAAGAGTTGAGGAAGGCTGTGCGAAAGAAGGAGGATATTCCTCTCTTCGTTGTTTTGTTTTTTTTTTTTTTTTTTTCCCTTTCTTTTTTTTTCTTTCTTCTTCTGCCTCGATCCTTGGCTTCCCCAGGTATGACTGCCTCACTGCAGCACCTTGTGCTGGTGCTCTTGCTCTCCACTGCCACCCTGCTGCTCAGCACTGCGGCTGGTAAGTAGCCAGTGGGTGTAACGAACTAGCCATTTTGGCACAGAGAAGGGGGGTGGGGTCCATTGGTATTTGGGCACATCTGTGTCTCCTTAAAAAGTGGTGTGCATCTGTTTCAGCGGCGAAGCCCGATAAAAGTTTTGAAATCCTGATACGTTAAGCGTCTCAGAGAATAAAATCTGCTTTATTGTGTAAATGAACTCGACCTGCATTCAAGATGTATTCTTTGCCTAGATCTGCTTCTCTTGTCTAATAACTTATTTCAGTTTTGGAAAAATATATAATCTTTTTGTTTTGCATACCTCGCCCTTTGTCAGGTAATGCAGGAATTTTTAATATATATTTTAATCGTCAGCAGAGCTGTGCCCGTTTTGCTGTGGGATCTTTGGGTACAGCCATTTTTAATTTTATCAGCATCGGTGCTTTTCAGGGCCTTAAACATGTGCTGCAGTTTTATAACAGACGTAATATATTTTTTTTTTTCTTGGAGGACAGATCTGAAGCAAAAATTTAGCTATTTCTATTGTCCCTTGTGATTATAGAACAGTAATACAAAACATTGTTGAGAAATGCTGAAAGATCTTGAAGAGGACTCTTTTTATTAACAAGAAGTTGGAAGCATATCTGCCAGGAGCATCTTTATTCATATTTTTGGACTCTCTAGACCTAGTTTTAATTTTGCTCAGAAGCTCGGTGTCAGATATGTAGGATGTTTGGCCCTGATACTGGCACAGAGATGTGTATTGGTCTGGCATCCTTTGGTTTTCTGTCATGGTGACAGATTAGCATGTTGGAGCCTTCTGAGTGTTACCCAGCTTTGTTAGGCACTAATACCAATTCTTGTTGCAGTATGCATTTTCCAGCAGTTTTGGAAGACTCCTAGGACTTTGGTGTCTTTTTACTAATTGGGATCCAACTTGCAGTGCTTGTTTTTTTTTTTTTTTGGGGGGGGGGTGGGGGTTACTTTCTGATCTGATGTGTATAATTAATAAATGAATCTTTTTAAGAAAATTGCTGTATCTTGCTAAGATGACCCAACAAGCTGATGGTCATTTCCATATTACATTTCAGTGAGGTCTTAAAATTTAATTAATTGTCAAAGCTGAAGATACTTGGTGGCATTATTAGGAACATCCTGTGAATTATACATGTTTAGGCAGTTTTTTCATCACTCATACTGGATAGTCCCTGATTTTCTCGCTTCTGCTTTTTAAGAGGCCTCTTTCAGGAAGGTATTTAAATGAAAAGATAGAGGTTGCCTATATCATCCTGACCTTTGACTGCCGTTATTTTAGATTGATGTCTGCAGTGTCTCTCTGGTAGTTTCTGAGGAGTATTTTCTTTTTTCTTCTTTTTTTTTTCTGGAAGAAGGGACTTCTGAAGGTCAAAAATCTTGGTATTAAAGCAGGTATGAATCAAGAATGCCCAGCATCTCAACTTTTCTTTAAAATATAATTTTAAAAAAGTGTAGGCTTTTTTTCCCCTTTGTGAAAACTTCAGTGAGTTGGTAATTTCTCTGCCTTGATGGAGAAGGGTTACTGAAGGAGTGAGTATGGATTTGAAACAGGCCAAGGGCTGGGCAGGTGCGGTAGGAGCCCATTTGCACGGTTTTGCCCATTCACCTCAATCCTGACCTGGCAACAGCATTCTCAGTGTTTCAGTTCTGGTTTTGCCTTGTTGAAAGGGTATTAATGATGCCAGCATCTATGGTCGTTTTGTGAATAGGAACCTGTTTTCCCATTGTGATTTATTTCTTAGTTGTGAAATTTTAACAATCCACATTTTAAAAAACCTTGGTCATAATGCTCTGTAAAAGGAATTACACAAGTGATTTGAGCTTTAGTTGAAGTAACTAATGGTTGATTTTCATTTCAGAAAAAAAATGTCTATACATGGGGAAGCTACACTAATGTGTAATTCTGCCCTTTTATGTTCATGAAAGAGCCAACACTCTTTCTTCTCTTCCCCTCCCCCAAAGCATGGACTGTATGCTCCCATCAGAGTGAAAATGCTGCTTTTGTAGCTTTGAAAACTTGTATTAATTCTTACTTCAGATTAGTGAATGGATACTATATCTCAGCAGTGTATAGAATTGAGTGTTTATAAATGCAAAATTATGACATCAGGGGGAAAGTATTTTCATAACAGGTTTGTGAGTTTCTGTCTGGGGGAGAATATCTGGACCTCCTTGGGGAGAGCTTTACAAAGACCTGAGCTTAGTGTGGACAGGAGAGGAAAGATGTAAAGATGCATAAAGAAGTTGACCAAAAAAAAAAATATCTCACAGTGGAGCTGTAGGTGACAGTTTCATTCATAATCTGGAATGTGAATGAAGAAAGAAGGCGGTTCTTCCTTCACCTTTGTAATTGATGATATGATAAAGAGCTAGACTCAGAGTTGTTTGCTGATGATTAGGGCAAAATATTACTGGTTTCCTCCATAAAATCCAGATCTTAACAGGAATCTGGTAACTCTGTATTTAAATCATATATTTGTCCTTGTAAAGAGAAATGCTACAGTAAGAACATTTTACTGATGCTAGTCTTAGGTAAAAATTTGAAGGGTTAAAAATGTTATATTGGAAAAAAATGGTTTGTGCCACTTTTTTATTTCTCAAATGACTTGAAATACCTCTTTCTAAATATTTTGTGTAGAACTATGAGACATACTTATATGCCCTTGTATTTTAGAGGATTCATATGCATTAATTGTGAGGGTTGTGCCTGAAGAGGTGGTTGGTGAACCTTTGAGCTGTTCCACAATATTGTTAAAGAATTTTGTCTGGATGTTCATATGAAGACAATGATTTTTCCTTGTTTCACTTGCCTTTTGTGATACGCAATACTAAACCACTTTTCCTTCTTTATACATATCCAGAGTAGACAGCATTCCATTGTATAATGTGTAAATTATTTGCGGAAAGTATAAAGTGAAAATTAAAGCAAACAGAATACCCTTTTATCTTTGCGATTCTTTCCATAAGTCTATATCTATGTGGTTCAACAGGGCCACAAAATTTTCAGTGTGAATGGAATGGGATAGAGATTGAAGTATTTTTTTTTAAACGATTATTTTAATTATTAATTAAAGTGAGTGAACTGAAGCATATTTCTCCAATTCTGTCTTGCCAGTTAGTTACTTTAGTGTCTCAACATAATTTGTTTGAAATATGAATTATATGATGTGAGGAAAAGCCTCCTTTAGCTATTCAACTCAGTTCTTCTAATTCAGTATTTGCATATTAAAGCAGTTTTTTAAAGACTTATCTGCACCCCAATTTTACTTCTTTAGTAGAGCTATAGCCATTGTTTATGGCTCATTCAGGTGTAATCTGAAAATTAAATTTCTTTTTCTGTTTGACTTTGGAACTGTCTCAGAAATATTAGCCTAGTAGATGGCAGCAGACTCTGCTTGAGGGACACGACTGGTATGCTTGGTACCACACATACAAGTGCAGACTGTACACCAGACCAGGGCTTCATTAACTGTCTGGCTATGTAAAGAAATAGTGTAACTGTGAAAGCACAGGGCTCTGCACAGAGCCATTCACCCTGCTGAGAAGAGCCTTTTTTCCATTAGGTAAATCAGCCTGTATGAACCTCTGTGATATTTCATCTGAGCTGCTTCCAGTTTCCAAGCAAACTTCAGTACTTCTGTACTGCACTGTGTGGTGTAGGCGTAGCCTCTGAGGAAATGGAAGCTGCATTCATCTGGTGGCTGAGGAGCCCAAATTTCAAGCCCCGAGACATTACACAGATATCTTGCTTCAGTATGAGTGGTTTTACCCTCAAAGGAACCACGTGTAAGAGGTTGGCTAAATTATCTGCCTATCCTTCTCTGATGAAGAAAGGCAAACCTCGCTTCACCCTGGACAAAGAGGGAAGCATAACTGCTTATTTCTTATAATTATTCTTATGGTGAACTTTATATAAAGTGGTTGTTCTGATGACCTCTCTCTAGCACATATTACGTACTTCTCTAAAAAATAATTTGTTGACTCTTACATCATTGTTCCCTCTGCCTTTTTATATTTCATTAAGTATTTCTTAGTGGTCTGTATAGTGAGTGGCATTGTTTGCTCGGCAGATGCTAGCTTCTTCTGCCTTTCTCACCAGAGGGACAAGAAAGTTGGTGTGTTAGGTTTTTCAGAAATATTTTATTCCTGACAATAAAGTGCATGACTTACTGAAACTGGAGCTACATTGTGTTTGGATTCAGTCTGGCTGTGCCATGAACATGTGCTGTCATTTTCTGAGCAGAATATAACTTTCCTAGCCAGGCCTATGTGTAAGTCATGTGTAAAGTTTCATTTGGAACAAAATGTTTATGCCCTGAATAAAACAGGCTTGGTGATGCTTTGTGTTGGGCAGGACAGGAATCTGTGCATAGCTTACAGGCAGTTTTAAGTATTAATTTCATTAAGCTTGTAGACTTAGTGTAACTGCTTACTGCTTGAATTTGAGTTTAAAAATAAGTGAAACAGGAGAACTGTTCTCTGAAACACCAACATTTCAGTGTCAAACTGATTTTCCTGTGGCTTTTTTGTTTGTTTTGGTGGTTTGTTTTTTTTTTTCCTTTTCCTTTCTCTGAAACGTAAGTTCACGGAAGTGTAAGGCTGGAATTGACTTTTATTCTGTTTCCTCCATGGTCTGTTTGCATAAGTACAGATAACAGTGTTTGTCTAACATCTCTTAAAATCTCCAGTGAAGAGGGATTTTACAGCCTGTCTAGTTAGTCTGTCCTGTTACAGTGACTAATTATCATGTTTTTCATAATGCAACAGCAGTAGATTTTTTTCCCCTTCTATTCTAATGCAAGACCGTTTAAGATATGCCTTAATTAGTATGTGGCAATTCATCTGAACATACAGCGTGGTGTATGCACACAGACAATTGCCAGGGAACATCGGTCTTTAAGTTCCTATGTTGAAGCCTGTTGTCTGTAACTTGGCTACAGTAATTTGTGATGGGAAGCTTGAGTTGACTATCAATATTTTAAAATGAAATTTTTGCAATTTTAAAAAGCTTGGTTTTGAAAACTTATGCTCTTCCTGAAATTCTGATTTCTGATGGTGCCCTCCTGACTCGAGAGGTCTGTTACTTGCAGAGCTGGGAACTGGGCTGAGCAGCAGGAGTGGGATCTGATGGGAGAGGTCAGTCTGGATGTGTGATTAGAAGGAAGAAAGGCAAGCAGGACAGGAGACATTTGAAAGGATGAAGGATTCAATCTGCAGTGGGACGATGACCAAGGTGTATTAGACAGCCAGACAGAGATGGTGTCTTACATTTGTCAGACTTGTTTGGAGCATTTGCAGTTGCGTGGTGGAATGAAGTTTTTGCGCTGGGGGAAGGAAAGCAAGCACAGTTGTAGGTAGCAGTTTTGAAGATTTCTGTTCTCTCTTGTGAGAATGAATGAGACACCTATACATTTAGATAATACCTTTACTCTCTTCCCTTTCCCTCAGTCTCAGAAGTTTGGAAACCACAAGGTTTTTTGGGTGGCGATGGCATTTTATTCCAAGTCATTGTGGTGTGTCAGTTTTGTCAATTGCATTCTTGGCTTTGCATCAAATCACATTTTTTGTTTTGAACTCTCAAGGTGTCTACCTTTTGCATTGCTCAGTACTTTACATTTTCTCTTTTGTTTCTTACTTCTGTGAGAGAGGGAGGGAAAAATAGGCACTATGGACACAGAAGACTGTCATTGCCATCTGCTGACCCTTCTATCTCCACCATTAACTTCTGAGTCTGCTGGCCAATTTCAACTCGATGTGAAAGATGCTAGAAGTCTCAAGAGGTTAATTTGCTACCATTCTCATGAAAAGCAGGAACTGAATAGATGAGACAATTCCAAGGTAGAGGTTTCCCACAGGGAAAGTGGAGCAGACCTCGGCTCAGACTCAGCCCAGGTAATCGTCTTTGCTTAAAACTGGCTGCCCAGTCAATGCAGGGATGCTGGCAGGCGTGTTGGTGCATACACCATTCTGGACTAGGCACAGTATATTTTGTCTTGTGTTCACTTGGCATGCTGTAGGAGATGTGGGGGAGAATTGGGGATCCCTTTTGTGGGAGGGGTGAGAGTTGGGTAAGAAGTGTGGGGAAAAAGGGCATGTTTATAGTCAATTAGTCTGCTGCTTGTGGAACAACTGGTGTTTCTGAGGCTATCTAGTAGGCAATATTTTTAACTGAACTTTCAAAACAATGCCCAAATCACTTTACTGAATGGCTATCATCCATTTACAACTTCATAGTGTGTATGAGTAACTTGCAGTTTATGGTATGCATTGTTTTTCACACTTTCAAAACTGGACTTAATTGACTGTCCTGTGTATACACTTAGCTTTAGTTCATGTATCCTACACATTAAACTTCCTTATGATATTTTTTCAATGGTGCTGTAACTGAACGCTTTTCCTGTGGTCCCTTTGAATGTTTTTATGTATTATACATGCTTGAACCTGTGAAGTGCATGAAAGATGGTTTTATTATTTGTGTTAAGCAGGAATAATGGATGTACTGTCACCTTCTGGGTTGGAGTAAATGGCAGACAATGACACAGGTAGTGGTACAGCAAACGTCTGAGCTGCTGTACTGACTGTGTTACCAGCAAGTGGACTAGGTAATACTAGCAGTGGTGCACAGCAGCTCTTACTAGTATGTTTAGCCAAAAGCTGATACTACGTTTATGCTCCTTGTTCTACTATATATACTTTTTCTATTTTGAGTTGTAAGCAAGATGGGTGTAAGAAAATTTGAGTAAGAGGCTTTTTTTTTTTTTTCCTGGAGTGAGATGACTGAAAGCATAATCGTAGGTCATGTATGTTAATTTGGCTCCTTAATTTATACATTAGAGAATGCAGCACTTAATTAACATCAAAGTATTGGGCGTTGGCAGTGTCATCTCTCAAGCTCATAATTCTTGGCATGAAGTACGTTTCCCTCTGCATAAGTCACAAAGGTCAGGTTCACCTGGCGTGAGAAGCTTTAACGTAGTTCAGTGACAAGAACGACTGACTAAACATGCTCTACTGCTCTTGCTTTTGCCTTTGCCTTATCAGACTAACTCAGTTTGGCTTGGTTTCTGTTAAAAATAAAACGTTTATTTCTGCAACCAAAACAGCATGGGTACAGATACTTGGAACAAAACTCATAGACCATCCATATTAGAGAACCTTGATTAGGTTTTCTGAGAATTTAAGCTAATCCTCAATCCTTTGCTGTTCTGAAAGTTGTTAGACTTGACAAACGTATCAGGAAAAATAATGGGCTGTGTTACTGTTCCAGCTATTTTCTGTAGTAATAATTGTATCAAATAAATGGTCTTACAGGGGTATGTTTAGTTGTCCACTGCTAAAAAATGTTTGCTTTTGCTAATGATGGAGTAGTTCTGTTGTAGGTGGCTTGTTGCTGAACCTATTTGAAAATTAATTGTTCCTTCTGGTGCTATCCTTCAGAGAGCAGTCAGTAAAGCTGATTTAGTTGGGGAGCTTTGTGTCCCTATACCTTCTAAGTTGCAAAAATCTTGGTGTGGACATACTGTACACTGTAGATATGTGCTGTGAACCTTGACAGTCCTTTTATTTGTTAAATATCTATTTGCAGACAAGGGACCTTGTTAGCTGAAGATTAGAGGGTTTTTTATGATTACCGGTTCTTAAATACAAATTTTTGTTATATTTGGCTGTCTGAGATATGAATGATAAGTAGAGCCAATATAGTAAGCTGAAGAAAATGAAGACTGGAGTAGGAAAATTGTAGTGTCTATCTTTTTAGTTAAACTATGGTACTGCCATATATATGCAAAGCAGGCACTTAGCCGAGAACAGTCTTTCTGAATTAAAATAATTCCAGTTGCAACCAGAGAAGGATAAAAGGAACACTGTAATGAAGTTTGTCTGGATGCCTCCAGAGTGTCGGTTTCTTATGTTTGCATGTTTAAAGTTCTTTTCCTTTATTTCTAGCTGTAATGGCCCAGGCCAGGGAGCTGTAGCCATAGCAGCTGCCATGATTGAAATAGCCACACAGGCCTGGGCTCTGCCAGCTGTAACAAGAGACAGGCGCTGGGTCAGGGCGCACGCTCCTGTCTCGCAGGGCTTGCTGCTGGCATTTGAGTAGCACCGGGCTGAGAAGTGGAAGAACTTGTTCCAGCGTTCTGTGGTACTCTTACTCTGCTTTGCAGGCTGGGGTGAATGACTCCATGAATCTAAATGAGTGAAAAAAAGATGTGGAAACAGTAGGGTAAAACCATTTCTCATGTACACTGCAGCAGTATTTGGTTCTCTCTGTAAATTTATTTTATACAGAATGTATTCAAATCCCCGATTCTAGTGTGTATTGCATAGATACGGTGAAGATGACTTACAATACACATACATGTATGTGTGTGTGTGTATGTATATATCCTTATGTACTCAGCATGTTACCAAAATTCGAGCATACCAGTCTGCTTCACTGCTAAAACCTAGTGTTTTAATATTAGCAAATTAGTTGTTTGCTTGGTGTTCTTAATTTCCTGAAAGTCCTTATAAACTGCTTATTTTGTGTGATGGGTAAACTTTACACTTACTAATTACATCCAGATTCTACCAGGACCTGTTAAATAATTTTTCTCTTACTGAGATGAACCTGGCCTAATTAAATTTTAGTTAAATTTAGTCTGTAGTAGTTAATGCTGTTGCAGCAAAACACAATTATTTGGCCACAGTTGTTCAACATTGTTTTAGCTGAGAATTTAAAATCTAGTAAATATTTTTTCCTGAATTTTTCAGTACAAACTTAGACATATCTTAAGTGGCAAATAGAGAGACTTTCTTTGCTTTTATTGTTTCTGGTCAGAGAAGTAGTACCATTAATGAAGCTGTCAGCAAATTTAACTTCCCTTATTTTAAGATGCAGTGGAATAGAATGTGTGCAAAACAAATAACCCCATGATTATTATTTTACTGATCTGTATGCAGGCTGTATAATGCTACTTAAAATTGAAAATGTTGCCTTTGGGCACAAGAATATGCAGTGCAAGTATGACACAACATAATAAATGAATTAAAAAAATGGGGGAAAGGTGTGTAAAATAAGGAAGACTAGTGATACAATGATAATATAATAACTGAACTTCATGGTTTCACTTTGAGAATGCAAGAATATTTTCTTCTCCCTTTCCTGGGTGCAGGGACAAAAAAACCCAACAAACCAGTGAGGTCCTAAGGCACTTGAATAATAAGTAGTGCCATAATATATGAGACTTGCAAGCATATTCTAGGCAGAAGTGACTTCACTGAGGAAATCTAGAGCCATTTAAGAGGGAATGCAGTAAAAGGGATGTTGAATTGGGTCCTGCTGATGAATGGAAGAGTTAAATGTGAAAGCATCTATTCAGTTGTCATGTACTTTGAAGCAGTCATCAAGGCAAAGTTCTTCATCTTGATGCAAGTGAAGGTCTGCAAAAGGAGGCAGATATTGTCAAAGTGATACCATGGACAACAACTTGATTTTCTAGACTGGTTTTGGAAGGGTGGGAGAAGGGTTAGTAACAAAAGAGCTGAGCTGAGAATATAATAAGGCATGCAGAAGAATGAAGAATGAGCTTTTAAGGTAGTGTAAACAAAACTGTGAACTGAGTTAATGGTCTAGTAACAAGGGAAGAAGGCAGTCGGAAAAGTAAAAAAACCTTCATAGTTAATTAAGATTCTTATTAAAAATTGGGGGACCAGTTGGGAAGAATGATGAATTGTGTGTAGCACGCAGAGTGATGTGTCTTATACCCTTACTCCTTCTGTATGTCCTCTTGCAGAAAGAAGCTTGTACTAGCTGAGTGAGAAGGCATCTGGAATTGCCTGTAAATCCAGAATATGTCCCCCAGAATTGTGTCTGAACTGCACTAGTACCTGTCAAAATAGCAGCAACAGGTTTTTGTTTGAACTGCTGAGAGTGTAAAGAAACAGATGAAAACTAAAATTTTAACGTCTAGAAAATGTTTTTATGTGGCAAATAATGCAAAACTTTACTGAGCGTTATTTTTATACAAAGAATCTGAATAATCCACAGCTGTAATAACTGAAATAAGAATTTGCATAGCCTCTCAATCCTTTTTATGACTTTGCCTCCTTTCATTTAGTTAGGATTAATCTTCCATAAAATTGTTGTTAAATATTTGTGAAAATCAGTGCAGTGTCTTAGGTAATGCTTAATGTAAGTAATTGAATGGCTATGGAGTTTTGCAAGTAGTACCTGTGTTTCAGTGTTGCTTTACTACTAACAAGAAGGGATTTGTCTTGTATATGGTATCTTTTCTACCAGCTTCAGATCTTAAAATGTAAAATCTTAAGTCCATAATTTTCAGGCACCAGGATTTAATGTACATTTAACAATGCTGTTATATATCACTTCCAGTCTTTCTGCAATATGTTCATGCATATAATGCAAAATAAAAAACAAACAAAAGATGTCAACAGCCCTTAGCCAGGCTTCTAATTGAAGTTAATCAAGATAATTCTAAATACTGAACTTCTTACTGTATTATCTAACTTGTCTTCTGTATCTGATTACTGAGGGGAAAATGAAAATTTATGTGAATGCTCTGTATTTAAATGGAAATTTAAATAAGTCACTTTTCCCTTTCTGTGCTGAAGTGATGCCAGTTATGGACCTCTCAACGTTGCTTTTTTCATGTATTTTTATGTTCATGCTATAAGCTTAAAACCAGAATCACTTTGGGACAATGAAGTTCAGTACAGTTATTCTATTTTCAGATGCTTATTATACAAGATGGTGGTGTAATCCCACCAACCTTTTTAGTATTCCAGTGTTGTGAATACTTTATTCGTTTATGCAAATTTACAGTTAGTTTTTGAACTTTACAGAGATATTGGAGATCAGGCATTTTAGTGAGAGTATCAGGAAACACTGAGAACTAAGTCTATTGCAATATCCTTGCTTCTTCAGATAAAACTAGACATCCTGGCTGGGTGTTTACCAGTGTTATTACAGGACAAGGTATTTGTGTCTTGATTAATTTCCTAGATTTGCCCACCCTTCTCTGCCTTTGGTTTTATTATTCTTTTTAGGATGGTTAGAATAAGCATGTAATGAATTTACGTTTATGTTACTGACATGTGCTTTCAACATGTAATTGCAACTAAATAGTTAAAAAAAATCCAGGAATGGCACATACAAACAGTTATTACTTTTAGTTGAAATATATAATAACAAATGAGGATGATGTATGTGATGGAATCTGATAGTAAATTCCTTTGCGGCAGTTACATAAAGCGGTTCGTTTCAGTGCTTCGTTGATAACACTGGGGCTTGCTTCACTTCCGTGAGGTGTGGGAATATGAGGTGCAGAGGTAACTGCATTCCATCAAGTTTCAGTCTAGACAGGCACGAGAGCATCATTCATACTGTACCAAACAAGGAAGCCTAATCACCTTCTTAAGTGACCTTGCAGCTAAAGAATGTGCTGTGATGGCCACATGGAAAGGCAAGAGCTCAGTGCAATCACCAGCAATACCCTTCCTAGAGTTAAGGGTCTTGACTTGAAAGGATGCTATCTGGATTGCAGAATGTTGGCGGCTTCTCATTTCATAGGGGTGGTAGTTTCTGAAAGAAATTAATGAAGTGCTATACAGTTAATTATATTTGACTGAAGGAAAAGTTTGTTACCTGCTTGAGGTGGGGAAGTTTGAAGTACACTTTTATAGCAAAAAGTATTAGGAAACACTATCAGAGACTCATCTCCCTCCTTTAATTGAAGAGTAGTAGAGTGAGCTTTGACTTTTTCAAACGACCTTTACAAGGAAAGGGTGGGGGTGGTTGGTTGGTTTGTTTGTTTTTAAGGGGATGTGTCTACTTCTAAACATATCAAAATTCAAAGGTAGAGTGTGATTTAGCACAAGCTGAGCCTGGTTTAATTAGTTCTGCTGGATTTGTTAGCTTGATTTCTATGTAGACACTACCAGAATTTGTTGGTGAGGACTGCTGAGGGGAAAAATGGAGGAGCTATTGAGGAAAGTGTGGAAAGGTATTTTCAAGTTCCTTGGTGATGTGAGGACAAACAGTGAATAGCAGATGCCCCTGACAGCAGAGGAGGCACAAGCAGTGAGGTGCACCTTGACAGCTGGAGGATAAACGTTAAGAACTCATGAACAAAGTAATGCAAAGGAACAGGATCAGTTCAGATGGAAACTAAATACTTTCCCAGCTGCTTTGCTTTGATTGCCTGTGTGCATGTTCCTAACCTGCAATAAGTGTACGTTAGGTCTTGGAAAGAAGTTGTGAGTGTTCAAATGCAAAGTTGCTGCAGGATAAATTAAATAAATTGCCACTGTAATTCCGTATTTTGTCTTAGCTGGCTTTGTGGACATCATTCCTTCTCCCTTGTCAATTGTTCTGCTTGAGCAGGACATGATAATCCTTCTGCAGTTTAAGATACAAGTGGAGCACTTAAAGAAGGGAAGCTGCAAATGTTGTATTTAGCAGAGGATGAGCACAATTCTCTAGCTTTGTTTTCACTAGCACAACCAGAATTACCTAAAGCAGAGCATTAAAAACAAACATGAAATCGGTCATATAAACCCAAAAAAAGTCATTATTTTAACTATCTGTCTGACCTTAATTCAACTGCTTTGTGATAATTGTGACAGTTTTTATAAAGTATTTTTCTTTGCAGGATCTCTGCCTCACTTGGTGGAAAAAGGGTTAATTTCAAGTCCTTTCAGAGAATAGACTTTCTCACAGTTGCAGACCTTCCTGCTTCTCTCTTCCACTTGGATGCTATATCACCCAATTTGGAGGTGGTTCTTCACATGTGCTTCTTTCTTGAGATTATCTCTTCTTCATTTTCATTTATTCCACTTATTTCAGTTACTGTAAAAAGACATTTTATTTCAGATTGAACATTGCTCTTTTGTGCATTTCTTTGCTTTAATGAAAAGAAACGAGTTGTATCATGTTACTAAAGAGAGATCTTTGATAAGTGCGCAGATCAACTGGGATGCATAAAGGAAGTGCAAAAGACTGAAGTTTATTCTTCCCTAAAGGAATGCTTAGCTTCCCAGACTCTTCTGGTATGCGTTCTAAAAGTGGGGCTCCTTATTTTTCTACTTTTATTGTCTTTCAGCATACAAGCTCTGAGGCTCTTGATTGACAGATGACAGATCCTTTGTAAATGTATAATTTGTTCTGGGGGAAATGCAGTGGGGTGAGATTAGAGGTGATATAGGACAGTCTTTGCCTACATAAAATTGGCTCGGTATAGCCCATGGGAGGTAGCTCATCTACTAAACTTCTAAATGTGCATGAGCTTGAGCGAGTAATTAAGGAAGTGATTTCAATACATCTTTAAATAATGCTTTTGGAAGAATCGTATGAAGCTCTAGTTAGGATTTGGGAGGGGGGCAGTTAGGGTGAAATAGTGTGAAGGACTGTTCCAGTCCTTGGGGAATATACAGGTTCCATGCCACAGATTTCCAAAGTATTTCTTCTATAGTGCATTTTATTAGAGGGTTCCAGGACTTTTGAAAGGCAAGCTGCTGATGTATTTTTTTGCTATGTATAGAAGAAAAACAAGACTATTCTCAGTGTTGTCAACTACTGTATGGCGGAGGAGGGAGGGTGTGACAGTTCAAAAAGAAAATCATCATGCTCTCTTGGAGATCTGTATCTAATCATTAGTGTGATAGTGGATACCTTTCCTTGTAGTTCTGCTAGAATTATTTTGAATTTTCATCTTTGTGTTTAGACTTGTATTGTGCAAGACTGATGAGATCAGGCTTTGGAAGTTAGCTTAGGACTGCTGTAGCCTTTGCTTGCTCTGCCCTTCCTATCCTTCCGGTTTTTATTCAACAAATGTATACAAATGTGAATACAAAGACTGGCCTCATCTCAAGTGTCTCCGTTTGAGGAAAAATACAGAGTTCCTCACTCCTGCCCCACACCTGGCAAATGGTAGCATTTGTCCAGTCTGTTAAGGAGTGCAGGAGACTTGTTTTAGCATATGATAATAAACCTCTCATAGCTTTAAAATAAACAGAATTAAACTAGTTAGAGTTAACCAGGTCTTTAGCAATGATACTCCTAGAGAGAAGCTCTTAAATCCCTGTTTAATGATCCACCAAATATTTGCTTTTCGGGAGCTGACAAATCATGCAGTGCTATCTCCCTCCTATAGTTCCCTGTGCTTGAGTTAAATTGTCTCAAGTGCAAATGATCACACTAAGTAGCAGTGCTTAAGGAGCACAATCAAAATACGTTTGTGTGAGAGCTGTATCCCCTTTGCACTTCCTAGTGGGAGCACCGCAGCATTGAACACCAGCAGCTTAAATCTGGATCCCCTGACTGGCCTGCTGATTCATGTTCAAGCCTCACCTAATTCAGGCTTGCTATTTCTGTGTGGAACAGAAATAGATGCATTCAAAGGTAAAGTTGCTTGCTGCCCTTCAGGGCAGAAGTTGGTTTGGAAGCAGTATTGGGCTTTTGCTTTGAAACTGTGACAGTTTTGAAGACGGTGCATTGTTGCAAGCTGCAATCCCAGATATCTTGTAAAAGCAGCTGAGGGAAGAGGAAATAGTAGTTACGGCTGCTACATCACATGAAGAAAGGAAATGGGAGCCTCCCTTAAGTGCAGCCACTAAGCAAAATAGTTAAAAATAGTTGCGTTTCCCCTGGAAGCAATTGTCTAAGTTGCCATAAATGCTGTTGTTGGGAGATGGAGACAAGTTTCATTCCCTGGCTTTTCTGTTCTGAGACACCAGTTGTGTTTTGAGAACATGAGCTGCACACACCACCTATTACTGCAGTACAGATGTTAAAATAAGAAAAAAACCCATTGAGGCCTAACTGTGATTGTAATGAGGAAAATCATCAGAGTACTTACAAACTATATAGACAATGGATGGAAAGAGGACCATAGTGAGATGAAGTATCTTGCTGTTGCTTAGCATGCCACCGTAAAAAAGGAATAGATCTCTGGTTTACTGGCTCCCGGTCTGTTGTTGTCCGCTTCACTATTTTGGGGTTCTTTCATTGCCATCCCAAACTGATATTATAAAGGATTGTACTTATTAAAACTACATTTATGGAGAAAAGTTGTGGAAAGTGGTGATTTTATTGCAAAACATAGATTAGAGATACTAATTTTTTAGTGAAATTTTGTTTTCAGAAGGTTTATAAATGCACTTATTAATTTCTTACCACTGTTAACTGCTCTGTTGCAATTCTATACAAATAGTTAAAAAATAAATTTTCATTTGAGATATATTTTGGAGTGTTCTACCTTATGTTTTACCTTACTGTTGTTTGAATTCTGCTTAGTTAAACTGAATTTTTTTATAACCATTCCTGACCTTTCAATTTCTTTGGCTTGTTACCCCAAGCAGGCCACAAATTCCAAATATCTGTTGTTTTGTATCATCCACTCATCCTCTGCATCTGTTTGAGCTGCTGCTGTGAAGTTTGATAAACCAGAAATAGAGCTGAACCAATTACTAAACAGGTAGTTTAGTAATTGCCCAACTACATGAATATATTTTAAAGACTCAGCAAAAATGTGGCAGTTATTTGGTAGGCCCACAGTGAATGCTCCTTATTTTAGATGAAAGTAAATTTCTAATCTTAAACTATATCTATATCTCAATTAGCAAATCCAAGTGTATGTACTCTGACATGCTTTTGCTTCATTTCTTACATGCAGCAGTAAACTAGAACATTCCCTACGTAACCTTTTTTTTTTCCTTTTCTTTTGACAGTGAGTATCCTTGGGTTTTTAATGCAAGAAAAAATTAAGTGTAGGGACATGAGCACATTGTTGAGATTTCATCACTCTTATTTCCTTTTTTCATCTTTGTGTATTTCCTTTGTGTTGTTTTCACTTTTTTCCTTTTCTTCTGTCAAATGTTCTCCAAGTGCCTGTTCTGGCTGTGTAGGAGAGAGAAGAGGTAATTTCAGCCTTAGCATTATCTAATTATGTTGCTGGAATGTTTTGGTGTCTAATACTAGTATACGTAAAATTACTTTGAGGCCTGCCTTCCCTGTAGATTTTAAGAAACTTGTAGACACAAAGAACATTTAAATGAGCATATGAAACCCTAAGCATGTTTTCTGTTAACCTTTTCTCAAGCTATTCATTTTTCACATCTCATGGAGTGAGTTTAGTGTGAGGGAACCCAGTGGGCTACTATCTGAGAATCAATAAAAGTGGATTATATTGATTTACTCAGATATTGCCAATTTCTCAGCTCAGTTGCGTGAATTTTAAGCTATACATACTATGGCAGAACTTTAAGGTAGTTGCGGCTAATTTTTTTTTTTTTTTTTTTCTTACAATCAACTGATTCCCTTCGCTTCCGGTTTGTAAGAGCCATTATTTTTGCAAATAGTGAGCTTTGTAAATTTTCTTAAGGCTCGTCATGAGAGAGAGAGAGAGAGAGAGGAGGATGATTATGGTCTTAAAATTAGTGACTGTGGAAGTGACAACATTTTGAGTAATCTTTGGATAGTTGGAATTTTTAGCATCTACATTCCAAAAAGGAAGATACAGTATTATTAATTCCTGAATTAAAATACGCTAGTTGCCAAACCTTACACTATTGTGATATTAAAACCATTATGAATGGACCATGGACACTGAACTATAGTTTCTTTCCTGTGGGAGAAACTTGTTAACTAGGTGCAGATTTCAAACTATTGATGAAAAAGCACAGTAGAATTAAAAATATCAAAGTCTGTTGTGGCATACAGATGATAGTGGATGAAAATAGAAGAATATGCTAGTGTTGGTTCATAGATTAAAAAATAAGAGATCTGTTACAGAAAAGGTTATTTCAATTAATTACTGCTTGGAAGCACAAGAAATGGTAGTGAAGTGCAAGAATGCTGATAATGTAATTGGAGACAAACTTTTTTCCTTCTTAATTTTCCTCTGTGGCTGAATGGCTGAAGCACTAGGCAGTAGACTGGTGTGAAGAATGAATGCTCCTTACAAGGGCTATGCAAGAAAGAGCTTTTTAAGCATATGAAAAAAACAAAAAGAAAATTTGAGTTAGTTGCTGGAAAAGGCTGGATGGAGAGGAATTGTTTTCTGCTTAAAGTCTGTAGATTTCTTAGTAAATCTAAGTATTTGACTTTTGATGTTAGCCTGACACTTGCACACAGTTTGTGCATGTTTACCAGTCTCTGCCATAGTATGAATGTATTGCTTCTCTCATGTTGGTTTCCTTTGTATGTAGTTTTGTTTGGTGCCCAACATAGAAGAATCTGCTGAGAACCAATAATTAAAAATACATTGTATCTTACCATTTTTATTTTTTGATGTAATTCTCTACTGAATACAAATATAAGCTAGCTGTTGAAGTAGCTGAGTTGTCTCTAAAAAACATTTGAAGCATTGGAATCTCTATGTTCAGTTAAGTACTAGAACTCCATGTAGTCCTTTCTCATGTGAAAGATTAAACCTTGCTAGGGATGGGCATTTTCTTTAATGAAATGTCTGTAAGCTTTTGTTTTCTTTAAAACAAATATTCCCTGCTACTGCTGTCCTCACAAATGCTGAAGAATAATAGAATTCTTAGTCTGTGTTATTCTGAGTGCCAGATAACAAGCAGGGAATATATCTTGGTGAGACAGGACTGTGTTATCTACTCATTTTTCTGATGAGGCATTGAGGCACAAATTGTGGCTTGCCTCACATTGTCTTGGGTTGTCTTTAGTGGAATACTGCTGGAGTTCTGCACTTGTAGGCTCATCCTGTTGCCGCTGGATAATTCGTGTATCCCCAGTTCTGCCCAAATGACTTCATCGTATAGGATAAGAAGTTACTGTAGTTTCAATTTTGAAATTGTTGCTCGTCTTGTTGGGATGTTGTTTGGTTCCATAAATGTGCACTGCTAGAAACTTTAGAGTCTGTCTATGTTTGCAAAGACTTCCTTGAAGTGTTGCACCTTCTTCTGTAATGCTGATTCTCCTAATAGCGCATTTCCTATCTTATCAGTATCTTTGGATGAATTAGAAGAGCATTTAATGATGTTCTTAAAATTTTGAGATTTAACTCTGATAATTACCGGGAAAGAGACTACGAAGAGTCCTAAGGAAGAAGAGAGGGAAGACTGAAAAATCACTCCTACAGGCTGTCTTGTATCCAGATACCCTGGTGAGAGCTGCCTGCAAATAAGGATATGGAAGCAATTAATTAAAAAAAAAAAAAAAGGGGGGGGGACACGACACCAAACCCCAAACTTTGTATATTCAAAACAAGATGGTCATTAAAAAATCCCTTGCTGTATGCTTTGAACATAGTAGTTTATTTCCTGCTGTTTCTTACTACAATAATATTTTTTTCCTAAGCATGAAAAAAAGGCTGCTTTTACAAAGCAGAGTTGCATTTTATTGGAGACTACAAGCATTTCCAATCTCTCTTTCCTCTGTTTCAGTTGCATCTTCTCCCCCGGCTTTTGATCTTTTCATTTGGTTTTGACCTCCTTTGCTTTTGTCTGGTTCTCTAAGCAGTGGCACCACTGCTGCTTTCTTCTCTGGCCTGTTAGGTCTTCACGCTGCTTTTCACATACTAGCATTCTGAGTGTTTTGGTTTCTTCCTATTTTGTGTGCTTCCCTGGTGAGAGCAAGGAGCTTAGGAGAGAGTCATCCTTTTAGTTCTAGTTTTACCAGAGTAGATGATTGACTGCTAGAGGAGGAACTGAAGGTAAGTTCATCTCAGCTCATTCTTAAAGCAGCTGAGTACATTTTTACCTGCCTATGAAAGCAGCATGTGCAACAATCCAAGGTTCTAGAGAGACTGTAGAACATGTCCAGTGCTGTTGGTCTGTGAAAAATTGAGTTCCCAAACTAACAACCTCTTCTGAAGTTTTTCAGAGGCCTATAATTTTGGTACTTTGTCAAGAAAATGAGCAATCCTCCCTCTATTCCCCTTCTACTTCCCCAAAAGAAAAAAAGAGCTAGCCGCAAACCAACCAAAAGCCACACCCTTGCTATGAGGCAGCCCGTCTGCCACATCTTAATTTCAGCTTCTTCCAGTTCTAGAATTTGTCAACAGAATACTTTCAAAAAGTATTTTAATATAGACTTCACAAGCTATTTTTTCTAGTCTTGCTCTCAGGCATGACAACATCATTTTAATAGAATCTGTTTTTCCCTTCGGAGTAAAATAGTAGGAAAACACTTGCTGTATGAAATCTGTGACCACACTGATAGTTTTGCAAAAGTCTTAAGCAAGCAAAAAGAAGAGTTCTTCTAAGATGTGTCAGATCCTTAATTACAGACAGAGTTCCAGGCTTGGTTATAATAAATGTAAGTATTCCCTCCCCTCTCAATTTAAATTAAAAGTAAGTAAATATAAATACTGTCAACCCAACTGTCCCTCAATGCTGTCCTTAGTTGGCTAACATTGAAAACATGATTAATGATGCAATTAGCTCAGAAGAGGTCCTAAAACTTGAATTTCAGGTTATGTATATGAACATACTGAGCTGAAATAGTGTGAAGATAAACTAGAAGAGGAATACTTGTGGTGGCTGCCAGTTTAACAAAACCAAATCATGATAAGAAACCAACGACAAATCGGACCTAGTGTGTTAAGGCAGATATTTTAACATATTTACCTGAATTGCTGTGATGTCTTCTAGCGTTTTGCAATTTGATGAAAACTTTCCTTCTTCTTGCATTTGTTTTGTAACATTATTAATAAATTAAAAAAAAAAAAACAACCCAAAAAAAAACCCCAAAAAACAAAAACCAAAACCAAATACAATACTCGGTAAAATAGTTTCATGGAGTTTGCAGGGAGAAATCTGGAACTCCTAGCAAAAATTTTTTGAAGAACATAAGCAAGTACTCCATTATCTAATGCTAGAGAATTCATATCACTGCTGTTCTGTGGCTTGTCCTCACTCCTGATGATTCTCAAAGAAGTTGCTGGTTGTGGAGGGCAGTATTCTAGTGACTGCTCTGTCTTGCTTTCTGCACTGTAAGCAGAAGGATTTGTATTGAGATGAGTGTTTTTAATGGATCCATTCACAAGTTACATGTCTTCATGCAGAGCATGAATGTCTTCAGAGCTGCACATGCTCATGAGTTTTACAGTCATGCTTTCAACTAACAAAACCTTAGATCCCTGTGGAGGGAGATTTTTGCGTTCTCTCCCTGGGATTGCCCCATCACACAAACTGTATGTCTGACAATTAGTTTTACATATGAAAGATATTTCTAAAGGCCTTTACAGGAGGAGTAAAAGTTTGTCATCGTTCCTCTTGTGAATACAACGGTACAGTTCTTAATAGCTTACACAGCTGGCTGGTGTGGACGATGTACCTCCTTGTCCGCTCCATATTTTTAAGAGCCTACATGAGGCAGTTCAGTTGTCCAGGGGAGCCAGCAAGAGGTTTGATGTTTCTTAATTCACTTGAGACTGTTTTCTGTGGGCATGAGACATGATGAATCTTAAAAGGAATATGAGAGACTGGCTTAAAGACACAGGGGGAAAATCGGTGTAGAGTGCCCCCTCCCCTTGCTTTATCGGTGTACTCTATTTGAAGCTTACAGTGTCTGTGTTGAAGTAGTCATCCTTCTTGGAGGGGAGTTTCATCTTCATCTTGATGAAACGTATTTGGTGGTTCCTGCAGTGAGCAGAGACCTGCTTCAGGTCTGCCAGACATTGCCTAGTTGGTGGGGGGGATACTGGTAAGTGGACATTTTGACACTCATGTTTTAAATTCCCCGATGCTGCAGTTCCAGTCATTGCTTATGATGAAATCATGTAACCAGTAAATTATTTATAAAGGCAGGGCTAGATTGGCAGAGGTGCCCTCATTGTGAAGTGAAAGCTCCCTAAAGCAATGAAACAATAGAGAGTTTAATTGGAGCAGAATTTAAATGAAGTAAGGATTTTGTGGCAGCCAGCCAGAAGGCCAGATCAGATTTTCTGAAGTACTG
Organism: Leptosomus discolor; assembly: GCF_034619465.1. Lineage (NCBI taxonomy): Eukaryota > Metazoa > Chordata > Aves > Leptosomiformes > Leptosomidae > Leptosomus > Leptosomus discolor. The sequence continues at coordinate 30,250,366 of NC_141395.1, read as the reverse complement.
ACTGGGTTTGTCTTTATAATCTGATACTGCAGCCCTGGAAGCTTGTAGAGCTTTCTAGTTTTGTCTATAAGGTGACTAAAGTGTGTGATTGTCATAGCATGTTCTAATAATTGCTACTATGGTTCTGCCTATCAAGAACTTGCAAGAGATACATGGATCCTTTCTCAAGTGTTATTAACAAGGCTGGGGAGGCAAGGTCACTTCAGTTCAAGTCAAGCTCATTTAGAAACTGGGTATGCTGTCCACTCTTGGTATGGCTGAAATACTATCTTTAAAACAATAACAGCAACAAAACTACGGCCTTCCCTCTCCATCTCCAAACCTGCTCCCAAGTTCTGTTGTGTTTCTCATGCATGGATTACATAGGCTTCCCAGGTTCCTGTTCAGTCCATATCCTCGTCTGAACAGAACACAGGGCAGAGGTAGCTAGCTGTCTCGGATGGGTGTAAGGGAGAAACCCAGCAAATAACTGTATTTTGAGGGAAATTTCTGAACTTAAGTTTCAGCATCTCATGTATTCTTGCTGCTTTCAAATATTCGGTTACAACAAACTTCAAATTATTATCTAGTATTACCCTTACTGGCTTTAGGTTATGTCAATACATCTTTAAAAACAGTCTGTGGAAGTTTTTAGGTGTGCAATTGAAGTTTACTTCAAGATCAAATATTTAACATATTTATTACTAACTTGCCTATTTTTACAGGGTTTACAGTGATTATAGGTATGATACATTTTCTAAAGTTTTGTGATGCTGAGAGAAATGGGTTTTGAAGGTATATAATTCCCTGCACCCCCCTCCCCCATCCCACATCGCTACTGAAGCATGCAGACAAACTCTTCTAGACCTCTCTAAATATTCTTTATAAACAGTAATAGATATCTTGCCTTGATTTTTCTAATCCTTAACTATTTACTGTGATTTCTTTATGATTTCATTAAAAGCAAGCTATTATCCCACAGGAAACAGTTGGTTTCAGAGCTAATATATACCACTGTGAGAAATAATATTAATTTTTTCTGACTTGTTGTGACTCATGTTTTGGGTAAGACTAGATAGTCAGTTCTTGAACAGTTCTGTGTAACTTACCCTTTCATGAATGAATTGCTGATCTTTGTCATTATTAACAGCTGCAACTGAGCAGTGTTCATCGAATACACAAAAAAGTAGTGCATCATAGCTAGAAAATACTTTAAATCCTTTCAGCTACAGATAGTCATCTGGTGGGATAGAATCTCTGCATTTTAGCGGTTGCAAAATGTAATCTCTGTTTCTGATGCTTTTGTAGCAGGTAGGGCAAAGTGAAAACTTCATGACTGGTATGTAAACTAGGCAGCTAACTGGAAGCAAAGGTTAATTTTCACTTGTCATTAACTTGATGCAGAATGAGGCTCGCCAGGGTCATGCTAGCATCGTTGCTTCCAAGTGGTGTTATACTCACCATTCATACCATTTTTGTTTTAGTGAGCAGTTTGTGTTGGTCAAACAGGTTCATTGTTACCTTGAAAATCAAGTAGCCCATGAGATAATCTCTTACTGTATTGCAAAAGGTGTCATATACAATTCTAGCTGCACTTCTTTTAGATACATCAGTTTTATCCAGAAATCTTCTTTCTCTGCCCCCCCCCCCCCTTTCATTTTTTTAATTTCAGAACAAATAAAAGTAATTTCTCTATGGAGATGGTATTTAATGTGGTTGTAAAGATTCCAAATAAATATGCAACAGTGAATACAGAAATTGATTTTTGCACACGGTTGCTTTTTAGGAAGTGTCTGCAAGTAATGATAGCTGAGGTTTGGTCAGTAGATGCCCTTTGATGTAGGGAGAGGCAGAAGAGTGCTTACAGTTCTTTTCTTACTTGTGCCCAGTTATTTGTCACATTCTGGCAAGGGTCTTCAGGAACCAGACAGGAGACTGCAGTTCCTGGAGCTGATCATTTAGTCATCCTTCTACAGCAGCAATCCGTTAGGAGGTATTTCTCTTCCAGCTTCTCTCCTGCTCCTAGCTATATAGTGATTTCTCTCTCTTGTGCTCATCTGGAGCCCTCATTAAGCAGCTTTAAGTCACTAACCTGGCAGAAATTTAAATAATGTGTTTGTGGGGCTACTGACCTAGTTTTCTGCCAGAATGGTGACTTACAGCAGCTCAGGGGTGCTCCTGCTGTGGGTCAGCTCCAACACTTGTTAAATAGTGGGAGCGTGCAGCACCTTTGTACAGTGCTTTGAAGTTTTCAGTGTTACTGGCAATTATTCTGAGAAGGAAATTTAGCTCTGCCTGCTCACTATATTTATTCAGGAGCTAAAAGGCTGTGAGGTGTTGAAACAGTGTCTGTGTATGTACTTAGACTCTGCGAGTAGCTAGGTTCCTTAATAACACACATCTATATCCTATTTTAAATTTAAATAGCCTGTGACACTTCTCTCTGCTGCAGAATGGGTTGTATTTCTTCTCTCATGTTCTTGGACCAAAGTTTCATAGCTGGCTATCTAAACTCACCCCTTAAAACATGCATCAGACTGATGGACAGAATTGGTGTCTGAAAGTTGTTCTGGATATGAGATGAATGATTGTAACAATGTAAATTATTATAATGTTATAACTGAACACCTCAGATGTGAAACTTACTGTAGAATTTTGTAGAATAATTCAGTATTGATGTGATGTACAAAATGTAACAGGAGCTTACAAGGTGTAAGCATAAAAGAAATACTTAGTAATGAAAGATCCAGGTGATTTAACTAGTTAAGTTCATAAGATACAAATTTTTAAGACTTGCAGAAAGAAGTGCATTAGTTGCAGTGTATTTTTCCTGTAACAGCTAATCTTCAAATCTGAATTTCCTTCATCTACAGATACATTCAACTGTCTTCCAAGCTGAAATATTTGCCTGCTTATTTTTTCGTATTTTGGTAACTGTTTACATTAAATAAATTGGAAAGATGTTTTGAGTGATCAAACACCTTTTTATCTTTCATTATTGTCAAAGTTCATTCTCATAAACTACTTTAAGGTCATTTTGTTGTGATACAGTGCAATTGTCTTGCTTCGTAATCTGTTCTTATACATCAGCTCTGTTTGAAACTCTCCCTCTTCACAGTGCCTTTACCTTATCTTAGAGGAAGACCTGAGATGTTTGCATTGGACTACAGCACAAGTAGTCTTGAATTTCATGGGTGCTTGTGTATAAGAAAAGGCAAGTTTGATTATTGGCAACACTTGAAATTCCAAAGTCCACTGGTATTTGTCCAGGTCGTTAGGAGTGAAGTTACTCAGGGTCAACACAAAGAAGGAAGTAACAGATTTACTGCTAAGAGATGGCTCGGAAGTGTCTGTGTGAAGTAATTACATGCAGGAAGCTGTATGGGAATAGGAAGTCCAAAAAGGTCAAAACAGGCAAGTAACAAGATTTGGGGATAATTCAGGCACCTGTGGCCCATTGCTGGTTTTTCTCTTCAACTTGAGTGGTAGTTGCCCAACAATCTGGATCTGGTTTGGTGTGTTTTGGTGTGGGTTTGTGTTTCGACATCCATTCCCCACCCTCACCCCCCCAACAAATGTTTGTTTTCAGACACATAATTACAGTAAATTTCTCTATTTTTTGCTTGGCTTCTAGGGGTTTCTAGAGGCTTGTCAGAGATGAGTGTAAAATGGTTTTCAGGAATGAAATTATAATGCTAGTAAATAATCCAATTAAATTTTAATGCAGAGAGTGTATGGTGTCTAATTTCTCTGGGACAGCTTCTATCATTCATAGTTACTGAAATAATGAATGTTTTCTCTGTAGTTTATTTAAAGAGATCTTCAGAGAACCTCTTTGCATATTCTATCAAAATATGTGCAAATTGACTACCCACAAGTCCATTCACTGAGCTATCGAAAATGTATTAAGGAACTTCAAAAGAATTGAGCCAAGTGAAGATTTTGTTTTCAAGTGATGTCAATAACATAGCAGATTCTTCCTATTTCTCATTTCTTTAAGAGGAAATTTGGAATTTCTTCATCTATAGATAGACGTACTTGGTAATAGGTTGCTGTGAAATAGGTGCTGTTGCGTTTCGACTCCACAGAGGTGGAATGAAGTGCTGTGGAATGTGCTTTGCAAAGGTTTGGTAGTTAATTCTGCTTTGTAGTTGAAAGGCTGAGGACTATAAGGGAGTGTGAGAGGGAGATAAATTGGTGGAGTCAGACCCTTCCATCCCTGAGCCAAAGGCAGCAGGCAGAGGCTCCAGAAGAAGCAAAGGATCTACTCTCCTCCTGCCACCAGGTAAAAGGAGGGGACCTAAGAGAAAGGGGGGGATGGAAACAGGTCCCTCCTCGGAGAGGCAGGTGAATCCCCTCCTGGCCTTCCACACCTCCCCAGTTGCCACTGCACAACAGGTACGGGGTTTTGGAAATGGAGGGCCAGGAGAATGAGAATGGAGATGAAGATCCATCAGGGGAGGTGCCCAGGTGAGTCAGTCACCCCCATGCATCAGGACTACTTCTGTTAAGAAGAAAAGGAGAGTAATTGTAGTAGGTGATTCCCTTCTGAGGGGAACAGAGGGCCCCATATGCTGGCCAGATCCACGCCACAGGGAAGTCAGCTGCCTCACTGGAGTCTGGGTTAGAGATATTGCTAGGGAACTCTCTGGTCTGGTACAGCCATCGGACTACTACCCACTGTTGGTTATCCAGGTTGGTAGTGATGAGGTTACAGAGAGAAGTCTGAAAGCAATTAAAAAAGACTTCAGGGTACTGGGGAGATCGCTCGATGGCTCAGGAGCTCAGGTAGTGTTCTCCTCGATCCCCCCAGTGGCAGGGAAGAATTCTGAAAGAAGGAGGAAGACTCAACTGATTAACATGTGGCTTAGAGGCTGGTGCCACCAGCAGAATTTTGGGTTTTCTGATCATGGGGAGGTTTATACTACACAGGGTCTGCTGGCAACAGATGGAGTTCATCTGTCTCAAAAGGGGAAAAGGATCTTTGCATATTAACTGGCCAGATTCATTGAAAGGGCTTTAAACTAGGTCTGAAGGGGGAAGGGGATAAAACTGGGCTCGATAGAGTTGAGGCTAAGGGTGGCAGGCCACTGTTGGGAGTGAAATTGTTAGGCCAGCTCATCTACACTAATGCATGCAGCATGGGCAACAAACAGGAGGAGCTGGAAGCCATTGTGCAGCACAACAGCTATGACGTAGTCGCCATGACAGAAACATGGTGGGATGACTCCCGTGACTGGTGTGCTGCAATGGATAGCTATAAGCTCTTCAAAAGGAACAGGCAAGGTAGAAAAGGTGGTGGAGTGGCTCTCTGTGTTAGGGAGTGTTTTGACTGCATAGAACTCAACAACTGTGATGGAGTGGTCTAATGTTTATGGATAAGAATGAGGAGGAAGGCCAGCGAGGCAGACATCCAGTTGGGAGTCTGTTCTCCATCCAACCAGGATGAAGAGGCTGATGAAATGTTCTACAGACAGCTGGCAGAAGCCTCAAAATCACTAGCCCTTGTTCTCATGGGGACCTTCAACTTAACAGACATCTGCTGGAAATACAACACAGCAGAGAAGAAGCAGTCCAGGAGGTTCCTGGAGTGTGTGGAGGATAACTTCCTGAACCAGCTGGTAAGTGAGCCTGCTTACTAACAGAGAGGGGCTGGTGGGTGATGTGGTGGTCGGGAGCCATCTTGGGCTTAGCGACCATGAAATGATAGTTTTCGATTTTTGGCAAAGTAAGGAGGAAGGGCAGCAAAACTGCTACCATGGACTTCCAAAGGGCAGACTTTGACCTGTTTAGGACAGTGGTTGAGAAAGACCCTTGGGAGTTAGTTCTAAAGGGGAAAGTGGTCTGGGAAGGCTGGACATTTTTCAAGAAGGAAGTCTTAAAAGCACAGGAGCAGGCTGTCCCCGTGTGCCGTAAGACAAACTGGCGGGGGAAACAACTGGCCTGGCTGAACAGGGAGCTTTTGCTGGTACTTAGGAGAGAGAGGAGTTCTAACACCTTGGGAAGAAGGGTCTGGCTACTCAAGAAGGGTACAGGGGTTTAGTTAGGTCATGTAGAATGAACATTAGGAAGGCAAAAGCTCAATTAGAACTCAGTCTGGCTACTGTTGCAAGAGCTAAGTGTTTTTACAAATAAGTTAACAATAAAAAAAATCCAGGGAGAATCTCCATCCTTTATTGGATATGAGGGGGAACATTGTCACCTAGGATGAGGAAAAGGCCGAGGTACTTAATGCCTTCTTTGCCTCAGTCTTTAATAGTCAGACTAGTTAACCCTCAAGGTAATCAGCCCCCTGAGCTGGAGGACAGGGATGGAGCTCAGAAGGACTCCCTCATAATCCAGGAAGTAGTAGTTAATGACCTGCTGTGCCAGTTGGATACTCAAAAGTCTGTGGGGCCAGATGAGATCCACCCGAGAATACTGAGGGAGCTGGTGGAGGAACTTGTCAAGCTGCTCTCTATCATCTATCAGCAATCCTGGTTAATGGGAGAGGTCTTGGAAGGCTGGAAGCTTGCCAATGTGTGACGCCCATCTTCTACAAGAAGGGCCGGAAGGAGGATCTAGGGAACTACTGGCCTGTCAGCCTGACCCTGGTACTGGGCAAGATTATGGAGTGGTTCATCTTAGGTGCGCTTACACAACAAGTGCAGGACATACAGGGAGTCAGGCCCAGCCAGCATGGAAGGCACGTCCTATTTGATCAATCTGATTTCCTTCTATGATCAGGTGACCCACCTAGTGGATGAGGCAAAAGCTGCGGATGTTGTCTACCTGGACTTCAGTAAGGCACTTGACAGTCTCCTACAGCGTCCTATTGGACAAGCTGGTGGCTCATGGCTTAGGCAGCTGTACTGTTTGCTGGGTTAGAAACTGGCTGGCTGGCCGAGGCCGGAGAGTTGTGCTAAATGGAGTTAAATCCAGTTGGCGATGGGTCGCAAGCAGTGTTCCCCAGGGCTCAGTATTGGGGCTGGTCTTGTTTAATATCTTTATCAATGACCTGGATGAGAGAATTGCGTGCACCCTCAGTTTGCAGATGACACAAAATTAAGTGGGAGTGTCGATTTACTTGAGGGTAGAGAGGCTCTGCAGAGGGATCTGGACAGGCTGAATTGATGGGCTGAGGTCAATTGTATGAAGTTTTAACAAGCCCAAGTGCTGGGTCCTGCACTTGGGTCACGACAACCCTGTGCAGCATTATAGGCTTGGGGCTGAGTGGCTGGAAAGCTGCCAGGCAGAAAAGGACATGGGGGTGCTGGTTGACAGATGGCTGAACATGAACCAGCAGTGTGCCCAGGTGGCCAAGAAGGCCATCAGAAATAGCGTGGCCAGCAGGGGTAGGGAAGTGATTGTGCCCCTGTACTCAACACTGGTGAGACCACACCTTGAGTACTGTGTCCAGTTTTGGGCATCACAGTATAAGAAAGATGTTGAGGTCCTGGAGCATGTCCAGAGGAGGGCAACGAAGCTGGTGAGGGGTCTGGAAAACATATCTTATGAGGAGCGCCTGAGGGAACTGGGATTGTTTAGCCTAGTGAAGAGGAGGCTGAGGAGACCTTATTGCTCTCTACCGCTACCTAAAAGGAAGTTGTAGTGAGGCCAGCGTTGGTCTCTTCTCCCAAGTAACTAATAACAAGAGAAGAGGTAATGGTCTCAAGTTGCGTCAGGGGAGATTTAGGTTGGATATTAGGAAAATTTTCTTTGCTGAAAGAGTGGTTAGGCATTGGAACAGGCTGCCCAGGGAGGTGGTGGAGTCACCATCCCTGGAGGTGTTCAGAAGACTTAATAGATGTGGTGTTTAGGGACACGGTTTAGTGGTGGGCTTGGTAGTGTTAGGATAATGGTTGGACTTGATGATCTTAAAGGTCTTTTCCAATCAAAATGATTCTATGATTGTACAATTCTATACTGTAATTACTCAATACAGGACAAGATACAGCTTAAACTATAAAACTCCCATAAAACCACTGTGACAAGTCAATAATTTTAAGAATAATTTCCTCATGAAAGAGTTCTTGGTTTATTTTTTGAAAGTGGGGATGGTATCACACAGTGGGGTACTGAAACAATCAGCTGACAATGACTATTCACTCTGTTTTCTAACACTTCTCCAGTCAGCGTTTGGTGAGCACAAATTTCTATTTTGGTGATCTGACCGTTGACTCCGAAGTATTGGTTTCTTTGCATTTGTAGAATTGTTACATGTTTGATTTGCTTTTGAAGGAAGCAGTGAAGCCTGGCGTGTAGTTTTGCGGCAGTTGAGGTTGATCTAAACTTTGACCCAACAGGCACTTTTCTTGACTTTCACCTGCCTCTCACATGCCTTGCTAGCCAGTTGGCCTTGCTGTCTCTCATGTGCTGGCACCAGTGAGTGCTTCAGTATGCAGTGAGACCCTTCAGAGAGCTGAGTTTTCAAAACTAACCTTCCCCTGTTCCCCCAGTTTGTTTTTTCCCCAGATTGTCTCTCTGAATTGGTTCTCTGTGCAGTTTCATGTGTGTCAGCTCTGGCTCAAGAGAAACAGCAGTAAGTAGGGGAGGGGAAAAGGCAAAATGGTGCTAATCCTACTTCAGTTTAAGAGGCAGTGTAATGGCCCCGGGAGAGAAAGAGAGAATTATTCCTGGGTTACTGAATAACAGGGTTGTCTAGAGTTATTGAGCAGCTGATTAGAAAAAAATCTTTGTCTAACCACAAGTGGTCCATGGAGCACGAGAGAGTCAGTAGTTCACAACTGATGTGTAAAAACCATGTTAAACAGTTTAAAACTGCATTGCCTCAATTAAAATCTTGTCTTAAAGGTTGATGTTTTGAAAACTTCTTTTCTAAAGACAGAGAAATTTCTTTTTTTCATCCTTTATTCCCATTGGTAGTTTCCTTGATTTATAGGAGAAGGAGGCTCACTTAGGACTTGACTATATTGTGCTTTTTAGTGAGCTTTGGGCAGACCTTTTCTGCAAGGAAAGAGGACCTGAATAGGTTTGAGCTGGTTGTGTACAATACACTGACTTTTGTTATCATCTTTTGAATTTCTGCAGTGATTTCTTTTTTTTTAACTGTTTCTGTCACTGAGTAAATAGCAAGTGGTGTGAATGCATAAGTGTTGTTTTTTCTTTTTTTTTTTTTCCTTTTGTTTTATTTTAAAGGACCATTTCTACTTGAGAAGTATTGCTTTGTGGTGCTTCCCAGCCCTTCTCTTTTGTTTCATGTGGGCCTCCCTAGAATGCTTAAATATGCTAATCCCTGGCAGGAGGAGGGTAAAGGCTTTTTAAACTTTTTGGTTTTGTGAGCCTTTGGTTACTTCAGATAATAAGAAAATGTAAATAATAAAGATATGTAAATGATGTGCATAATCAGTTGCTACTAAGTATACTGCAGACATAGAGTGCCTTTGAAAGGCTTCTAGAACTGAGTGGGAGAGATAGTAAGAGATAGTAGGAGACATTTAAACAGCAAACTTGCAGAGCTCTGACTGTTTCTAGCTGTACTACTGCATCATATTTGATGTCTTTTAAAGTGATAGGTAATGAAAAAAGCTAATATTGTTGCTGTTCTGAAAAACTTGATTGTTTAAATCAAGTGGTCAGTGCAACTTTATATAAGATTATACTATCTGTAATTAAAGATTTCCTACTGAAGAGCTGATGGTGACTACTTTGTTGTTTTCCCTCCTCCCTCCCTTTTCATCCGTTGCTCCTTTTTGGATTATTTGGTAAAATGATAGCTGCCTTATGGACACAAGCTGTTACTTTGTGGTTTTGCATCATGTTTTGATAAACTGTAAGCATTGCATACAGAAGAATGTGCAAGTAATATCTTAAAAACTTGAGATTTAAGAAAGTCATTTGCATTTATGAAAAAATAAAGGACTGATACAAACTTACTTGATGCTAGATAGCTCTGTGATTTTTAGAGATATTAGTGTGAGATAGAGAAAAAAGTGAAGGAAATAAATACTACTGATTTTTATCACTGTGTTTATGATCTTTTGTAAACTTGCTAAATATGAGGTTCAAAATCATAATTCTCTGGGGCACATACAATGGAAAATTAATGAATCCTTAATGTTACGCACAAAGCTAAGGATATGCTTATGTTCTGCTGAGTACTGGTCTTGACTGTTAAGCCAAACCAAGATATTTGTCTTCTGTTCATAATAAATGGCTTGGATTTGCATAAAATCAGATTTTTCTTGGCACTTAATTGCTTTTGTATAACGTAATGGTTTATAATATAAAGTCCCAAAATATATGGACTTTCATACAGTTGGATAATTCTTTTTTATGTGATATGGTAAACAGATGTTGTTGGTAGTGAATTACAGACATTTTTAACAGGAGCTTACATGCACTAAGGCTGTAATTGTCTATTTCAACCCTAGAGAAAGATGTCAGTCTCTTCAAAATTGAAGGAGGTCATTGCTAGCAAAAAGTTTTGTTGATGGTGTTTTTAAGGCAAGCTATTTCATGCCAATCCCTTCCTGAAAAGATTATTGATTAGTGACATTGAAGGGTATTGAATTGCATATAAAATTTCAAATTGCCTGACATCCATATTTGCATTTTAGTTGAGTAAAGTCCATCGTTGCTTTTCAATGGAAGTTGTGATTTGATACAGTTGGTTTCTTTATAAAGGCAGTTGATACACATGTGCAGGATAGACTAGGGTGATGAAAAAGAGGAATGCGCAATGCATATATTGGAAGAAAAGTTTCTAGAGTTGGATTGCCTTTTTTCTTTCTTTTTCTTTTTTCTTTCTTTTTTTTTTTTTTTTTTACACAAAATGCTGTAGAGTCCTAAGCTGCTGATGCTTAGAAGCCAGAAAATTGTACTGGAAAATATTTCATGTTTGTGTGTGTAACATCTGAAACTGGTCAGCATTGGAAATCATCCAAAAAACATATGCAATGTAAGTGTACGGTTTCAAAAATATTCTACTCTGTTACTGACACCACGTGAATAGCCGGAGGGAAATTAATGTAACATCCTGAAACCTTTTCATACCCTGAGCAGTCAGCTCACTGAAATGCCTTTTAACTAGCGGGATAATCCTTGTAAATGCAGTGCGTTGGGTCATTGGGAAAAACCTTTTGTCTCATACTGAAAATAAAGGTCTTCTGATCGTTTTGCCCGTACATTAAGAATGCCGAGAGGTCAGTGTTGTGTGTTTTCCCTGTCTTCTTTGTGTTAAACATTACACAACGGATTTGTGCTACAAAGGAGTGGTGGTACAAATAAATAAGTGCAATTTTCAACAGCACACTGTTGCCCTATGAAGAAGGCAGATGTGGAAGGTGAATGGCCTTAACCTGAAGCCTCACACTTACAGTGTGTTTTTTGCCATCTTGTCACGTAGGCACTGGGTGCCATCCTGCCTGCAGTGGGGGAGGTCCAGTTTCCTCACAGCTCCTTCACTCTGCTGCTGCTGATCCTGCTGCTTTTATGCTTCATTACCCTGATGTGGGCATTGTTGATGCCTTTTCGCTCTCAGTCCCTCAGTCTGATTCAAAGGCTACTTTAGTGTATCTAAAGGAAAAGGTCTTTCACCTCCTCCTCTCTCAAAATATAGCCTGCATAACGAATATTCAGTTGTATGATTATGGAACCATGTTCAGCTGCACCGTTACCAAGGGGAAATTTAAATGAAAGCCAGACTAAAATTTTACTCCGGTTTGGTGAGAAAATGATAAATGGAATAACAGGTTTTTCATTATACCAGCTTGCTAAATTACAGGTTGCTGGATATTGTTAAGAAGAGCAAACATTTCCATCTCCTCCGTGCTGTTAATTATGCAGGTTCAGTGTCTCTTCTCAAATATCCTTACATGTAAATCCTTTTTTTTTGCATTTCACAGATGTTAATTTGTATATATTTCATAGTCTGAAATTAAAGTGAAATGATGATGTTAGTGCAAACCTTTTCTTCAATACTATATGGTGGGTTGCTAATTCAGTTTAAAATTAGTGATATCTAATACACAGAATCATTATTTAAGTATAAATGTGGCTTTACATTTCAGCTGATAGCAGTGTTATTCACAAAATGAAATACAATTTGTGGTTAATGTGGGAATGGATTGTCACAGGAGCAGTAACCTAGGCAATGCTTTACCACTTTTGAGCGGATGGACTTATCTGCTGCCTTCTGGTGCCTTTTCTCTTGAACGCTTTGCCCTCCCTCTTGTACTCCTTTGTTTGCTGTTCAGATTTCCCTGTTTGTGCTGTCACTACTGTTATTTAATGAAGTATTTTGCCTTTGTGAAATTATCCAAATGCTGTGCTTTGTTGAACAACATGCTATGAAATGCCTTTCATAGGAAGCAAATTCTTCTGGCAAGTGTGAGCTGTAGAGACCTGCACCCTGCTTCTGTCTCTCCGAGTGGTGGGGAATCGTTAGGTGTTATCTGTAGCATTTATTATTACTTCACTTTGTTAAAGCTCTTCCACATCTTTTATTAGGTACGGTCTCTTGCTGTATTTATGTAACAATGTGAAACACATGAATCTGGTTCCCCTGTTCAGTTGTACATGATCAAGCAGTAACCTTCTCCCTTAGCTTTGCAAAAAGCTTGCTCCATCTGGACAAGGCTTGCCTTGGTGGAGAGAGCAAGTGCATGTCCTAACCTAGGGTTTACTTGGTATGCTCATTAGATATTACAAACAGGAAGTCTCTTAATGTAAGCTTTGAAGAATAAGTGCCTTTCCTAAATACTGTATACTTTCTGTATATATATAATTTATGTGTGTAAAACAAAAGACTTGGGCTGACAACTGCTTTCAACATGAGATGGTAAAGGGAAGTATCAGCGGTAAAGAGAGTAAACTTCCTACGTGTTAGTTTTGAGTTTGAACAGTGCTGGCATTGAGCCTGAGGAGATGGGGTTCTTTGTTGGTTCCTTGCTGATAACTTACTAAAGTTACACTTTTCAGATGGAACTTGGCTGCCAGTGGGATCTGTATGTATGGTTTCATGCAGAGTGACTCCTGTGTGTGAGTGATCTTGTTGAAAGGAAACGTTTTGGGCCTTGTTAGCAAGGATTTGGGTTATATCCTGTAATATGATAGCACGTCAAACTCTGTTAAATTGTTATTTTAATAAAGCTTGCACGTGATTGTAGAGAAAAATGATATTTCTTTCCAAATAAATAAACCCCTAACCCAAACAGGAAAATACCACTCCATAACTAGATAGGAGTGCACAATGCTTCATAATATGTCTATTTTTTTTTTTAAACAAGCTTGTAGTCAGTCAGAAAAGGAAATAATCTAAAATGGATATGAAACATGAAAAATACTGTAATTCAGAAATGTGGATGTATGAGTGGACATCACATTCTTGAGCAAGTTATATTGAATAGTGTCACTAATGTGTTATTGTGTTGTTTCTTTTATTGAGAAATTCTATACTTGTTTAAAGGAAGAATCTCCCTCGGTCTTGTAGAACTTGGTTCCTGTGGTAGTGATTTGCCCTATCAGTGATACTTGAAAAGAAATCAGAACTTGACTACTGCTGAATTTGTATTTTTTTTTCCCAAATATTAAATAGGTAGCTGGATTTCTAATAGATTGGAAGGGGTAAGGGTTTCTTTTGCATCAAATGTTAGCTGACTCGAATAGCACTATACTAAACTTTGTTAATTGTTAGAGTGTATTAGCACTCGCTTTTCTTGGAGAAGAGTTGAAGTGACATTGGATTATCTCAGATAATGTCTGGGGTATACGATATTCTAGAATGTCTGTCTCTTTATTTTCGAAGTAAAAGCTCTGCTGTCAGGCGCAGCTTTGCCCGTCGTTCTTGTCTGTTTGATGAAGGCTGTTTGCGGTGTTGGAGAGGCGTCTGCAGTGCCGGGGAGTTGCCAGGACCTCATTAAGTGCAGCTTGGACCAGTGCCAGGCATTCAGGGCAGGGGAGCCTCAGCGTTTTCTCTCCCAGCGAAGAGAAGCAGTTCAAAAAGGGAGGGGAAGAAAGAAAAGACTCCTTCACCCATCAACTGCTGTGTTTTATTGTACTAAAGGGGTTAGCTAAGTTCTTGGAAATAAACTTAGGCCGTAACTTCTGCTAGCTGATGTAAAAGTTGAATGTGTTCCCTCCCGTCCTCGCCTTTTTCCTTTGCGTTTGAGACACACAATAACTGTAACAGGACGTTCAAAGGTCTTCCCGTGCTCTTAGTAAAATTGACTTCTCTTGTGCTATGTTCTAAATCAAATGAGAAAGAACATATGTTAAAGATGTAAAGATTGCCACCTTAGAAAAATGTGGTCTGGTTTTCACATTTCCCATTCTTTGTGAGCTGTAAATTATTTCCTACAAATAAGTATTTTAGTCCATTCCTTTTCTTAAACTATAAATGATTGAAATAATTTCTGTAAGACATAAAGCCATTTTTTTCACTGAAAGTATATTATCTGTATCAGTTATGGGGAAAACTTCAGGTAATTTGTAACTTTTCTGAAATATTCAGTAACCAAGGCAACTGTGTTTTAAAAGATAAAAAAAATAATGCTTTCTGAAATTAAGTTCTGCTAGACAGAAGGATTTTCAACTCTGATGCCACTTTTTTCCTTCTGTAGTGATTTTGATCTGGGTAAGACTTAAGGCTTTCTAAAAAACACAATAGCTCTGAGCAATGCTGATATAAAAAGCTTTTCATTTAAGTGCTACCCTGCTGAATGTTTTGAACAACTAAGATGCAAAACTGTGCCCTGAGATACCTGTGCAAAGGCAACCGAGAATAATTTAGTGTAGCTGAGCCATTGTGATGTGAATTGGTTTTAGCAATGGGTTGGATGAGTGTATTACATGGATGTGTCTGGATCTGTCTCTGTTTTTATCTTGTATTTTTACCTGCAAGTGCCCAAAAAGATTGCGGGGGGGTGTGGGGGAGTGGGGTGGGGGGGTGGGAGGGAAGCATGAAAATGAGTTACAACCTGCTGACAGCCGGGGCTGTCAGCTGTGAGAGGTACTGTTTGCTCATGTTAGCTGACTTGTTCTGCAAATTTGCAAAAACAACTCTTTTCCAGACTGCTCTTCAGAAATGAGTCTCTTCATCAGTTTAATAGCTTATTTAGGAAAATAATGGCGTTCCTAGCACAGCTGGGGAAACCTCTTCTACCTGAAGAAATAAATGGTGGCTTTTGTTGATGGTGGTACTGGGTATATGGCAAAATTTAAACGGTGGTGTTTTCTGTTTTGAGAACAGAACCTGATAATGAGTCAGAATATTCATAGAACTAACACATGGCCCCTCAGACTTCCCAGAACTTGAAATTTCAGCAAAACCCCTTTGTGGAGATGCCGTAGACAGACTGTCATGCAATTTACTGTTCAAGACCTGTAGTTATCTTTTTGTACAGCAAGGAATATGTTTTGAAGGTATTTGTTACGGTTTTTCAGATGCTGAGCTTATTTAAGCTCGTGGATGTGCTATTGAATGAGATAAATTATAGTGAAAGAGACTGTATGCTGGTGAAACACTACTGTTTGTACAGCTGCAGATCAGTAAATAGACACATAAAGAAGAAGCCAGAGTGGGGATCTGAATAGACCTATATTGTCTGAAAACTGTACAGATCCATAGTTGGCTGGGTTGACTATGAAGGAGGGAAGCAGCTTGTCCCATACTTTGTTGTTAATCATTTTCTGGGAGCAGGGCAATGCAAGTGGCGTTTCTGCTGAGTGGTTACAGTTAGCTTTTAAAACAACATTTGTTTTGCAATGCAAATAAATTGTCTGTGTTGTCTGAAAGAAAATGTGCTTCTTGTTTGCTTTTTCAAAGGGATTTAGAATTTCTGTAAGGATTGCACAAACTGATGTTGAGTCAGTGCAATGGTACTGTCTTTTGCTAGTAAGTCTTAGGAATATGAGGAGAAAGAAGAGTAGAGAAGGATGAACACTGAATAGTCAGCTGTCACATTGACACATAGCTGATACTTGAGATAGAGGGAGTTGATTACAATTTCTTGTAGAATATCAGTTTAATTTTTAGGGGTGCTAACCTTGGAGAGGAGACCACATACTGATAGCCGTTACTCTCTGTAGATTTCTTTTACAGGGAATGGTAGTTCTGCAAGTATTTAAAACACAGTCAAAAGCTAAAAATTTGAAATATTGCTGACCAAACGGAAAACCTCAGTTTTTTCCCCTCCAGTCTGATAAAGTAAGTTGCTTTGATTATTTAGCCTGTTAATACTACAGATATTCAGCAGTTACTGATAATAGTATGGAGGAAAAGTATCACTGACCACTGCAGCTTATTTTGTTTGGTAATGCTAGAATGGGCCAAGTACAAAATACAACTAAAAATCATCACAGAAGCTTTTGTAGTTGACTACTTTTTTTTTTTTCTTCCCCTAAGCTTGAGAATTAAATGTGTTTAAGAGTTTAGAAGGTTGTAGCTTTCCTTGACTTAACCTAAATTATGCTGCAGATCTTTAGAGCCATTTTTTGTGACCTGGGAACTGTACAGCCATAGGTCCCGCATGCCATCTTTATACCTAAAAGTAGCTGAGATAGTTAGAAGGAAGTAATTACTTTAAAGTTTTGCTTTATCACAAAATATCCACAAGTGATTTTCTTGAACAAAAAAAAAAGCTTCAAAGATTCTGAATAATTATGTGCTGAATCATCTTTAGTTAAAGTTAGGCAGACAAGTATATGTGGCATTTTTCTGTGCCTTGATGGCATGCCAGAAATGTGTAATCAAATTTGCATGTCTGGATTTGCATTTAGTAACTAAAGCTCCATGTATATAATTTAGAAAATAATTTTTGTTTAGATATTTGATTTAAGAATTTAACAACCGGAAACATTTCTTAAATTGTTGTCTATTACTGTTGATGCTTGTCTCTCTTAATTGCTTGCAGGTTAGATATTGATACTACTTGAACTTTTTCTCAGACCTGAACTTCATATCGTAGGACATCCATCAGAAATTGCAGGCACTCCCTCACTTACGATGTTTGAAAAGGAAAAATTACTATTCAATAAAAAGAATCAAAATTACTTCTTACACATTTGTCAAATGACAATGGCAACTTAAACCTTTTCATTGCACTTTCCCCACTAGTGACTGTCAGATTCCCCGCTGCAGTAAAGGGACTTTATAGGTTCTCCAGATAATTGGCAGCTGAGGTTATTTTGAATGGTAAGGCCCAGGGCTCTAGAAGGGAAATACAGATGTGCGTTATACCCAGTATTTGTCAAATATTGACTGGATAATACTGACTAATTACTTGACCTGTATGTTTCCCTCCATTCTTTATTTTTGTTTCAGAAAGAGAATTCATATTGTCCCCATTTTCCTATTCTTGAATTCTTTGAGATGTGCCAAGGAAGCCCAAGTATTTGGGGTCAGCCAGGAAATGTTTTTTCTTCCACTCATAAGAACCGAGTCAGCTGTATCAGAAACTTGCGATAAGAAGTAGGGACAGTATTTTTTGTTGTATCGGTATTTTTCATTTATGTGAACTGGAGGACAAAGGGCTGAATCTCCAGGGTATAATGAAGTTACTAGTACGTAATCATACTGCTGTTTGAAAATCAAGACTTGCAAGACTCCTGTAAGTGCTGGCACCTGCGCCTGCTATAAGCAGTGGTAAATTGCTTGTGTCTCCTTGCACTGCACTCATGCCACTTCCTTCAGGCCATGGAGGTGCAATAAATATCAGAAGTTCACCTTGGAACAGAGAGATGGTTTCTGCAAACTCAAAAAGGGCTTAAACAAGAGCCAGATTAATGTAATCTTAATTATTTTTCAGAATAGGAACCAAGCTAGAGAATCTATTGGGAATTTTCATTGTTTTTTCTTCCATGTGTTTTTGGCAATGGGAATACAGTGGACAACTGATGCATTTTGATGCGAGTGTTATTTTTTACTTGAATATTATAATGGCAGTTATAGTTTGTAGTGGCACCTGAAATGATCTTCTGGTTGTTCTTGCTTCCATAATGCTGAATTTTGTGCAGAACAGTGGAACCAGTGAACAAAACTCACAATGATCAGTCATTCATCCCTGGATGGCAGTATAAAAAAAAATAAAAGCCAATGGTACCTTTACTCCGGTCCTCTGTCTTTTCCTAGAGGTAAATCAACTGGATTAGTTTCCAGTCTCCATAGTAGTTTTGAAATTATTGTTACGATGATTGTTATTACTATTACTACTACTATTACTTTTTCTAAGATTTTGATTCAAGGATACACAGCTGTTTCTACAAATTGCATCCAGGTAATTAGGCAGAGTTGATAGGCAGCAGGTATAGTGAAACATTATGAAATACTCTGGATGCAGGGTGGTGAGTCAAAGAGTTGGGCTGCCAGAGAAACCTCCTGTGAAGGGTGGAATTCTGGCTCTGCTGAAATGTGTGGTAAAACTGCCGCTGACTTTAATGAGGTCAACCCTTGGGTTGTGAAGGGACTTGAATAAATACCTTGTGTAATTCTTTTCTTGTTCTAGTGACATTTAACACAGGCATTTGGGTGCGGATGTCATGGTATTGATTGTTTTATTTGTTTTCAGAACTGCAAAAATAGGTGAATTTATCTGAGTCTGTGTGGTCTTTGCATGAGCAAATTCTGTGGCAGATGTCCCTGCTAGTCTTTGGAGGCTTTGTAGGAGAGAGAGGCACCTTATAAAAAGCAAGACAGACATGGCATTTTGTTCCATCTGTAATCTGAGTGTGTTGCATCAAGGAAGCTTCAAGAGCTGCAGTTGCTATAGTGATGCTTGCAGTGATGTTTTTCAGTACTTACTTTCTTTGAACACATATAAAAAGTAAAGCTTAAGAAAACAAAAATTGTCAGCCTCAGGTTCATTTAGCTTTAAATGGTGGCTTGTGTGGAATCTTTTAAAATCAATTTATGCATATCAAGAAAACTGTATAAAATGAAAAGAATGCCTCTTCTATTCATCTTACTGCCAAGAGTAAGGTTTGTTTTTTAATAGACAAAATTCTGGATTCTTTTAAAATGCTGCTTGTGCCACCGTAGGATTAGTGTTAGTGTGATGGAGGTGTGCGTGCATAGATCCCATAGGATTCAATTGTTTGTAATGATTTATAAACAGACACTGCTATGAGGAGCTTATGTCTGATTTTAGAATAAAACGCAGCAAGAAATTGCATGTTTCACTTTTTCCGTTTCCTCTCCTGTTCCATTGCAGCTGGTCTTGGTTGGGAAGCCGGTGGGCTGTGCTGAAGAGGAGCAAAGAGACGTCCATAGTGTTTCTCAGCTTCTGCCCTGACATCACTTCTGACTCTTAACACTGCTATTTGGCACTTGTCTGGAATTTAACTTTACTTCAGTTTTGAGTAAAATGTAAATGGTTACATGTGTAGACTAAAAAGTTGTAGAAGTGAGAAATGTGGATTAGATATGGTGGTGGGACAAGCTCTGGCAGAATTGGGAGCACCGTGCTTGCCAGAGGTCCTCTGAGAGCTGCTGTGCTGGTATTAAGTAGGAAGCACTTTAAGTAAATAATCTTTCTTTCAGCTGTAAAATCTCTTATGTCTAATAAGCGCTTTTTCTTTCCATTGGAGCAGTTCTGGTGTCTCTCGCCCCTAAGGAGCATGCTTTCACTGACCTCTTAAGAAATTAGTATCCATAAGGTCTTCACTTTTCTGTCAAATTTGGTTCTGTTCATGGGTTTGGCTAGCAGGCTCACCAGGAGTCACCAACAGGGTCTTTCACATTTGAGTGCTCATGCCACTTGCGTTATTGTAGCCCTAAGAAGTCTCTAGAATGTCCTCGCCTTCCTTCCCCCTAATTCTGGAGTTACACAAGTGTTATCCAATGAAACAAGAGGACGAATTACTTCCCCTGAATAAGGACTTTGATAAAGCGCATTGTAGTAGTAGGCAACATGACAGTAACTAGGACGTTTTGGTCTTTCTTATTTTAATGTTTTTGATACATACTTGGATGAAAGCATGAGTTGGTTCCTGTTTCAGTTTATTTATAGTCAGAATAAAGACACAGAGTAATTACTTGGGGCAGAAATGCCAAAGTGTGGAGGTCAGGTCACAGGCTGAAGAATGCCAAAGATAGTTGCAATGGAGCCACATGGTGTGTCAGCTTAATGCATGTGTTAGTATGGGGGTTTTGTTGATACTTTTTTAATGGTTACAAAAAGGAGAACTCATTTCTTCATTGTGGACTTAGTGTGGTAGAAATTAGTTCCAGCACAAGCTTGGATGAGAAGAAGAGTGTGACTTGGCAGCTGCTCATAGGAACTGTGCTGTACATATAGAGTGACCAAGAAAAGGTGTATTGGTGCTTATGGGAGAAACTGGCATCTGCTGTCAAATGCATCATGGAGGGAGTGGGCAAGGAAATAGATTGAAAAAAAAATCAGTGAGAGATTGAATGCTGTAGGACTTTGAAAAGTAAGATAGGAAGTACAATGAAGTTAAGCATTAAGGGGAGAAACAGTAAGGTAGAGAACCTTACTGCTTGAGGGACATTGAAGGGAGCAGAATAATGAACTCAGGGGAGAACCTACCTACGACTTTAAATGTTGTAGGACAGATTCTGCATTCACTGTTTCAGTAGCTTTTAAAGTCCAAATACTACTGTAACAATTAAGGTATTTTATGAGTAAACTCTAGCTAGTGTATTCAGAAGTTGCTGAATTTCATCATACTTATATTGTTTGTTTCCTTTACAAGTCAGTAATTTTGCAAAGCCTACGAACTGTCATGTCTTGCTAACATTCTTCTGTGATATTGAAAATACCCTAAAACTTGATTTTCATATAGAAAACCCAATTCTTTTTGTGTAGGACTTTATTTACTTTTTCCTTTGCTTTCTTATTTGTATTGAATCGAAAGAACCTCAGCTGAAGGGAATGGAGGCTTTCTGCTGAAAGACTTCTGTAGTTTAGGTACTCATTCATTGGGTAGAGAAAGCTTAGTCATGACTGAAATAAATTCCTCTTTTTTTTTTTTTTTTTTTTTTTTCCCCATCCATGATTACTCTGTTCTCTCTGCAACTGGTGGTCACTGGCTTTCTGTTGGGCTTTCTTAATTTTCATTTGCTATTACCCTACAAAGATAACCTGGCCTGGATTTTTTGTTTTCTTTTTTTGTGTTCTGTTCTGTTTACAGAGAAAAGACTTACATATCTGCCAACAATTTAATTATTTTACTTCTGATTTTGCATTGATACCTCTGTCATACATCCGTATGGTCCAGTGTCCTCAGAAAGTGCTTACGTCATATGAATTGGGGGGGGGGGGGGAAGGATTAATGAGGCTGAGCATGAGCTGCTTTTTTTTTTCCTCTATGAAATCCAATTGATTCTGTTGTTAGGTGGTTCTTCACTTTAATTTCTGTTAGTGTTTTCTCATCCCTGAATAATATAGTGACTGGGTAATGTTAAAACCCACATCAGTCAAAGTGTTTCCTGTTTTCTTATCCTTGTTGTCCTCAGTGACGTGCAACTATAATTTAGAAAAAACAAGATGTAATGGCAAGTACAGCTTTTAAAAATAAAGAAGCCAGAGACAGTGTGGATATCTTTTGTGTGTAGACCCTCTTTGCAATATTTATTTGGATGGATGGAGGATTTCAAGAGCTTTTATGTAAGAGTGAAAAAAGCTTTCAAACCTGAGAGGCTTACCTTTCAGCATTGTGGGATAGAGACAGCAAGCAAGATTTGGAGAGTAACCATGTTGTAAACAGAGAAGCTGAGGATAAAACTATGGTAAGCTTCTTTTCTTTAACTACTCTGCCTCATTCAGACAGAGCATTTGAAAACTGTGAATGGCTGTTTCGTCTCCTATAGAGGATGTTCAAAGACCTTTAAATCCCCAGAAGGTGAGGGAAAGAAGACAAACTAGAGAAGAAGTAAGTAGGGGAGGAATAATTTATCTAATCTAAAAGCTTCCTGGAAAGCCATGCTTTGAATAACTGGCACATATTTATACTTCTGTGGTTACCCCTAAGCAGTCAGTCCTTTCAACTGGCAGTGAAATTCTGACTTTGGCTTCCTCTTCTGAGATACAGAGGCCATACCAATAGCTAGAAACTGTGGTCAAGATGATCCTGTTTTTCTGCCTGTACAGGAATCCTAGGATTCAGTATATAGTTCCAAATGACATAGACCAAGCCAGTGTTACTTAAAGCAAACCATATGCAGCAAAAAGTGCCACGTCCATACTTCTGATAACAAGGTACAGCTCTACTCTGTTAAAATTACTTTTTACCAGCTACCAGAGGGATGAACTCACTTGGTTACTAGTTTTGGTTTTGCCTCAGGGTCATCTGAAAGGAGTGGTTTTACCAGATGAATGAATCACTACTATAACTTCCTTCCACATCTGAATTTTCTTTATAGTTAATAAACGTTGAATTTCCTTTATAGTTGTATCAAGTTGGAGTGATGCAAACATTCTCCCATTACCAGTAGTGCAACTCATAAAGATGTTGAAAGAACACGATGCTAAAGTGTTATTAAGATGTTAGTAGAAAACGAAAGACCTTTCCTGTTTTTTGATAAGCAATGCTGTAAACACTTCCGTATCTTGTTAAATGCTGGGTTCTGCTGCTTTTTTGTTTGGTAGTAGCTCAGTCTCCAGTCAGAACAATAATTCTTTCTCGTAGTCTTGAGGAGGAGAGCATTTGGTCGTAACAAACTATTTGAACGCACTTTAATAACAAAGACAGTTTTATTGAGAGCAATTGGAAGTTTATATTTTGCAAATGTTTATACATGTGAACTGAAAAGCTGTGTTTTGAAGATAAACCTGTAACTTCCAAATTGTTCAGTTTTTCTCTTTCCATGATTTTATCCTAGCATCTGATCAGACATGAATTTTGGCATTGGTTTAGTTCTTAGTAAAATTTGGGGAGAAGATTGAAAAGTCAAAACTTCACTGCGCAGCATCCTTAGCTCTGAACGGCAGTGTTCTGTAATTCTCTTAACTTCTTCCTTTTTCAGGTTTTACTGTAGCTGTAGTTTATAACTTAAGATTTTTCCTAAAATGGCATGCAATTTATATACCACAATTTCTATTTTTTATGTATAATAAATTATGAGTTAATATCACATTATTCTGCTATACCATTCTTTCTGGCAACAATGGAGTATTCCTGAAGGCACTTTCCAAGTAAGTTAGCTGTCTACAGTCTATGATAATCAGCTGTAATGGCACATAGGCAGCTGGTTTCCTAATCCTTTGATTGCAGTATTAGTTTGTCTCAGAGATTCTGAAAACCTGTCTGATCCTGTAAATGTGTTTAGTGACTATTGTAGAATAAATTGTATCTTGCCTTAAGACTCTAAAACACATATTCAGGTTATGAGTTGTATATTTTCACTCTGCTTCTGGGTTTTTTGCTTTTTTGATGGCCGTGTTTATGTTAAAAAAAAAAAAAAAAAAGGGGACGATGTGTGTTCTAAAACTGTTTAGCCAAAAAATTGACTTAAAATCATTTAACATTGGAAGGATTTGTATTTTAATCACCAAAATTGTTCTTACGTGGCTTATCATCATGTCAAGTAATTCAGGCTCAGTTCAGGATCTCTTATTTAGAGAGAGATTGCAAATAAGATTTCCAGTATACAAATCTATTAAAAAGAATAGGAAACTTACTTTATATGTATGTATGGCTTATTTAAAATACCCAGTATTCTGTACAACACTGTATTTTTGATAAAGAAACATAACTTTAATAGTTTATGTTCAAACATGAGTGGTTTTCCATGTTATACTTTAATTTTCTTAAATTAGAGCCAGTTTGTTAGAAAATAAGAATATGAATTAATAAACCTGATCTGTATTTCTTTAAAGTTGCTATTTAAATGTTTACTGCAAGTTATATTGCTTTCTAATGTTTATAGTTCAAATTAAAGAGAAAAACTTACTTTATTCAGTTCATAAATGATAACATTCTCAGTAGTGGCCAACATAGTGACCATATCTTTCTAGAGACATCTAAACCAACTTGTATTTGTTCAGTTCCCTATAATAAATCTATATACTACTTTGTGCTTTTGAAAGACTGAAGTCTCTCAAAAAAGGTGGAAATGTAGAGGGGAAAAAACTTCTTTACTGGTAAATTCTGCCACTGTGAAGCCTCTAAATTATTTTTCTTTGTTAGATGACATTTGTCTTTGTTCCTTCCTTATTAGTCCCAAATGCTAACATGCTATTTATGCTTATTTCCTGCCCTTAAAGCATGTCTGATTCAGAAAAAGTGTGAACTCTAAAAATCATGGACTAAAGTGCTCATTGTATCGATGTCTGTGGTAGAGAGCTACAGTGTGCGTGGGGAAGCCTCTATGCAGTCTGGCTCTATGCTTGCCCCTGGAACAACTGGTTGATGGGTTAGGTTCACCAGTGACCCAAAGAACCTGATGTTTTCTGCTCACACTACCTATTCTGTCTTGTGAGATGTTTGAACCTGTGCTACCTGGGGTATATATATAGGTTAAGGAGTTAAGATGGTCTTCTGAGCATAATTGTAGTCGTCGTCCTCAGGTGTGTAATGCAAAATGTTAAGCAAGTTGATTACAGTCTTTTCTTTGAGTGTCTATATTTTGGGAGTGCCCTTTTCCATGTTTCCTGTCATTAGCATCAACAAAGATCATTAGAAACAATATTCTACTGTTTAAATTATTTTGTTTCTTTGTCCCCAGAAACTTGTTTCTTTCGTGTGATGTACAGTACACAAAAGCCAGTCGTTGAAATAAAACTGTGTTCAGTAGTGAAGGCTTGTCTGCATGGACTGACCATACCCTTTTTAACCGTGTAAGTTTAGAAAGCAGAAGTTAATGAAGAGCTTGTTTGGATTAGACACTGATTTTTCTAACTATACAAAGTTTGTGAAAGTTAGCTTATATCACTTTCTTAGCTGATGGAGTTCTTATTGGTACAACAAAGATTTAAATGGGAAAGAATAAATGCATAAAGAAAATTTATTAATTGATTTTTTTAAATAGTGCAGTGCTGTGCCCAGAAATTTCTAACAATTTAAGCATACTAACACCAAGAAATGTATGAACAGTGACCTCTGTTCAATGGACTGATAATCTTGAAGTCTAGCAGAAGCAAAAGTCAATATTTTCTGGTTTTGCCGAGTTCAACAAACACCCGTGAATACCTTTAGCTCACAATTCTTTTTACGCCTTCTTTCAGTTAAGGAACACAGAGTAGGAGTGTTTGAAGTAGGTCCCAAGTTCCTGCAGCAGCCCACAATCTCTTACTAATCCTTGATAATACTCTGTCCTTTGTATGAATTTACTTTCACCTTGCATTGGCTAAATTAAGGTGCCTAGGGAGCTGTTACGTTGACTGTGCTCTTAACTCAAGATGGAGATGGTTTGTGAGATACTCTGTGCCATATCATTAAAATGCCTTGAAGATAAAGACTTGAGATGTTTTTGAACTTAAACATATGTTCTTTGAGGAATTCTGAAAAGGTGAGAGGCTTGATACCCTCCTAAAGCATGTCAGGGTGGAAACTAGTTTCTGCCTTTTGCTCCTCGTCTTTTTTTTTCCAGAGTTTAAGATTTCAGAGCCAAATAGATGATGCTTCTGTAGTCTGTCAAAAGATAATATACTGTCTATTACTGAGGGCAAAATACAATTACGATTTTGGAATTTAATTTACTTGTAGCTTCAGATCACGAACGTTTGCCAGTTTTCAAATGTTTCAGTGTATTGCTGGTAGTGTAAGCTTCCTAAAAATGTTTATAGGAAGAATTTTTGTAATATACTGTAAAAGACAAGCTGTATTGGTACTATCTCAAAACTTAAGCTACTGAAAAGTTTTCAAGAAAGTATTTTAGTAATATATGCAGTAGAAGTGGCATCCCTCTTTGCTAGAAAAGTGAGTCTATTACATGTGTTAGGGGAATATCCAGTAACTGACTTTTTTCCAAGGGAATCTAAAGTAGACTCTGAAAAAAAAATCTATTTTGCTCTGGGAAGTTTGTTACGTCTGAGTCTGGGGGAGAAATACCACATCATTAGTTTGCTTTACTGTTGCTTTTGCTGCAGGGTTTCCTGTGTTATTCCATGCAGATGCTTCACTTTGACAGCCCAGATAAACAAAAGCCAGACGCTTATACCCAGAAGAAAAATCCCTGAACTTCAGGCTAGGGCAAAGATAAAGAATATGGGCTTTTCCAGTTCTGTGAATAGACACTGGCCACTGGAAAAGATTATGTGTGACTAAGGCTGTGATGATTTCTGTTCTGACATAATTGCTAAACAGTAACATGAACATACTTATTTTTCTCTGAATGGAGACATAGTTGTTTAGGAAGTGAAAAATATTTAAAAAAACACAAATTGGAAAAATGCTAGGTTTGTTTAAATCCTGTAATAGACATATTCATACTTTCAGAAGATTAAATGTTGGCTGGAATTTTTCCAGGAGTCCTGGAGAAGTTGCATGTCTAAAATCACATCGAGTCAGTGAAAGCCAGAGACTTCTTTTCCTATGGTTTTCCAGAAATCTGGGCTTAAATGACCTTTAGCTTGGATTGGAGTAATACTTAAAGTGGAAGGTGTATATTAAACCTGGTTTACAAAATACTTTTTGTTGAAAATACATCGTTTTCTTTTGCCCGACATCATGAGTCTGTGAGTAGATTCTTCCTGAGCTGATTAACTATGTGTAAAGACTGGAATTCCTGTTTACTGATGGGGTAAAATAAGCAATTGTTTCATTGTGAGACAAGAAGACAGTGGAAACCAGACAATGTGATTTGAAGCCACAGAGATGCTTTCTGCCATGTGAACCTCTACAGAAAATTGTCTTCTTCAACTTTATTAAAATGGTAAAAGCTCTAAGATTATTGCAAAGAACAAGCACTCAAAGTTGAGAGTAAATGTTTTTGTGCTTTGTGCTCCACTACTATAGATTAGATTCTCCCTTAAGTAAGTGTTAAACATACTCCATGATTTGACACTTTTACGGTATTTAATGGTTTAATCTTTGTTGTTGTTGTTGCTAATTTACTTCTGCTTTCCAGTGTTTGAGCTTGACAGCTTTTTCAGAAAGCTTTTTGAGTATGATTGGACCGTTGCATTTCGACGTAGGACACACTGACTGGATTTTGCTTTAATATGGAACGTGAAGTTTTTGGAAATGGCTATAGGCTGGCTATAAGCTGATGGCAAAGATGAGTGTTTTAATGCTAACGAAGTGAATGCTAAAATGCCATGACAATTTACTATTTTTACAACGTTAAAAAAAAACCCAAACCTGCTGTAATCTCTTGCTGCAAAGCCCTTAATTGTTCCTTAAGTGAAAAGTCATGTGATAAAATGTCATCAGTCCTGTGTAATTGTTGAACTAAGATAGTGCTATCATTTTCTAATTCATCAGAGTGGGTTTTTCACTGCTAGCAGGTGCTATATTTAGAAATTTCATGTTGGACAGATTGATAACCTTCCTCCACTACCTGTTTGTTATAAACATTTAATTTTAGTTCTGTATTGTTAAAAATCAATGGTAATTTAGCATAGATGGAAGGAAGAAACCTGCTGAACTAGACAGACCTATACATAAAAAACAAATGTCCTACCTGCGTATGAGCTGAACACAGCTATAAAACTATGCTAAGGAAAATGCTGAGTCATTGAGGGAGGTAGATTCTTTTTCTGCTTCAGATACATATATTCTGGCAGAAATCTTGTAAGGTGGGGGAAGCTCAGATTAGTGGCCAAAGGAGAGGTAGTCAAAGGTCAACTTGTTAGTGCTCTAGTTGAGGCTTCAGGACACTTGGCTTTAATGCTGTAGTTTGTCCTGCTCTGACCCTGGCTGAGTCAATGAGGTATATCCTTACTACAGATTCAGCTTGAATCTCTTCCCATATTAGCTGAAAAATGCCTCAGCCTCTTGATGTAAACCGTGAAAAAAACAGTATTAACTCTATTGGTTCAAATTTGCTTGAAATTCTTGAATTTTGTCCCAGCAGACTTTATGCCAGAACACAGGTGTTGCTGGCTTTCTTGCTGCTCTATCTTGTGCTCTTACTAGATGGATAAAATTTTGATTCTGTGGTAATGCCTGATTTGGATGAGGTTTGTGCAGCGAGGTGGTCTGGTTGTCTTCAGAAACATTTAGAAGGTTATGGAAATAAGGCAGTGACACAGTTTAAAGCTCATGTATTTTTGCATAAAATCTGGCAGCGTTTGGGGACTACATAATTTGTCAGCTGCTAGCAATGAATCTCTGCCGTCCTGTTGCTCTCCTGCATGGCTCCTCTTACTTAAGCAGGGTTCTTCTAAGGTAACACCTCCTTTGAGAGTAAATTTTGGGGAAAGGAGAGCAAGACCTTCCCTAAAGAGTTTGAGTTGACTGTTTACTTTTTGGCCACTCCATACCTCTCTATTTACACTAATTCAAATTCATGAAATTCCTGGTACAGTGGGTGCATCTGGGCAAAGGTGTGTAACACCGGTGGGCTGCAAGGGGGGCGATGTGTTTGTGGCTCTCTGGCAGTAAGACTGTTAGAGGGGCAGCATATCTCAGGCAGGGCCGAGAGGAGGCCATGGACTGTGTACCGCAGTGGTGCAAGACAGCAGTGCCTGGGTGGGAAGTGAAGTGTGAACCTTGTGCGCAACATGCAAGATACAGCATAGCTGCCACATGATCTAGTTTTATTTGTTTGATGCTAACAAACCAGTGGTACTTCGTAATGAAGCTGAAACACCGCATACCCAGGTACTGTTGAAAAATGTACAACAGGAAAAGGTTGGTGTCTCTGTCACTGCTGGTAGTGTTTATCAGCAGACAACACTGTGTTAGAAAGGGGGTAAGGAGAAAAAAAAAAAAGCTATTTCAAATTTACTTTTGTCCTTAAAATTAGATTGAGGATAAGGAAAGACTAAAGTATATCCATGTACAGAAAAGGAGACACTTGAATTTTCTAGTCTCATGCTATTTTGATGAAAAAGGGTTTTGTAATGAACATAAATGATTTAGTCATCTGCATGTGCAGTCACTTAATCACTTTGGAAAGGATGTCAGTACTAGCAATCATTTTAGTTTTGGCACTAGTTCTCAGTCAAAACCTGGATCTGTGTAATTGCCAGTGTTTGAAACTGCAATGTTACACAGCAAATGCAGACAAAACCAAAATAATTTTAATTGACTAAGGCTAAGGACTTGCAGTGTTATGAACAAACTATTCCAGATTTTAGTGTTGAGTATGAACTGCAAGGGGTTTATTGTCAAAATATATTTTGCAGTATACCTTGGGGTACATATGTCGATTAAAATACAGGAGGAGCTTTAATAATTGTGATGTTTATTTCATCTGTCTTTGTTAGAAGGAGAGGAAAGCTTATGACCACAGACATAAATTTCTGAAGCATTTCTCTTTACTTTCCTGCTTCTGTACTGGAAGGTCTTAATGTATTCTTTTGTGCAAATTTCCATTCTTTCTTATTCATGTCTCTAAAATATTAATGTAGTAGTTGCATTTGTGGAGCCCACCTGGAGGACTTCTAGTGCAGAAGTTTGCTGTAAAGCCATAGACTGTACTGTCTGCCTGTCCGAATGCTCCCCGGCTGTGTGTTGCACTGTGATGCTCCTGACCTCTTGCTCAACAACTCCCCAGGTCATTTCTGGTTGGTTTAGACCCTCATGCTCTCGTGCCCAGTCCTTAAGCAGACATTTTATTTCTCTTCCTGACCAGTCAGTGCAGATCTGTGCTGTGCAGTTGGTCAAACATGCTACAAAGCAGAGTACTGGAAGTGTAAATACATGGAAGATTACCAGCAGTTTAGGGTTTTTCCTCCCACTGTAAGTTAGTATTAAGGATGGTCTGTCTGTAGAAGAATTACTTCTTTCAAAAGACATCTGCTTGTGATATATTTTTATGTAAGTGTATACACATTTAGAAATATTTGTAATTAAAAATTCTGAGGAGAAAAAGATGAAAACAGTAGCAGTAGAGTGCTTGCTAAGTGATTATTTCTTCAAGATCCTGTTTCTCTGTACATCATGCCAGAATTCAGCTATCAGCAGTTGAAAGGGTATACTCAAAGGAGCCTCCTGATGTACATTGCTTTAATTGGCTTCCTTTTAATAGTTTGCATTATGAAGACACGTGCTATCTCATAACCCTGCCTTGAGGGCGATGATGTTTCGCTCTATTGTGTAAATAAAAGAACTCCATAATGGAGACCTGACAGGGCCAAAAGAAAACAGGTTTTGTGTCTATGGCTGTTCTGATGAAAATCTTACTAATTCAAAGGACAAGTTACAGAAAAAAACCCTTAATCTTTCAAAAAAAAATCTATTGTAGCCTAATAAGGTTCCCAGCTGAATGTATGGTGGTCTGTATTTAAAGAAA
The DNA here is from genome assembly GCF_034619465.1 of Leptosomus discolor. Lineage (NCBI taxonomy): Eukaryota > Metazoa > Chordata > Aves > Leptosomiformes > Leptosomidae > Leptosomus > Leptosomus discolor. The sequence continues at coordinate 30,220,086 of NC_141395.1, read as the reverse complement.
TGCCATTATAGGCAAACAAATGCTCAGAAACCTTTTTAATTTTTTGTTGTCTTTTCAAGTCTTCACCTATGTGGTCATGAAGGCAGTTGGACATAATTACCAACATGGTATGTGGTGTGTGATGCTAGCAAGTCTATTCTTGTAGGTTACATGCAAGTTTGTCTTCTGACTGTTATCTCAGATTCTTTTTCGTGACTGTTGCGTCATGAAATGTATTGCTTGGCATTAATCATAAAGTGGCAAATGTTTATTTACCTATTTTTAATCCTGACAATTAGAACATGGAGTAGCATAATTCTTTGTAGCATTTGAGTCCTTTCTCCTTCCTTTCCCCCTCCCTTTGCACTTGATGCAAATTCCATGTACTGCATTGGATAGATGTAAGGTCAGGAAGCGTCGATTAAGTACTAATGGAACCAACTTCCTATGCTATTAATGAAAACATGACTCATGTTCTAAGGATTTGCAGCTGGATTCCTGTAACTTTTGGTATTTCTGTTGTAGTTGTTTTCGGTAATTATGTTTTCCTAGAACACAAAATGATTGCAAAAGAATTAGTATATTAAAAGCGATAACAGTATATTCATTTGTTTAAAATCGTCCTAGTACAGATGAATCATAGATTCATAGCACACAAGATTTCTGACACAGACAGTAGATGAATTTGTAATTTTCTTTTGATCTCTGCTGTCCAGAAATATCTTTAGTGGGGAATGAAGGCAAATACTCAAATACTAAATGCATCTCAGGGTGTTTTTGCAGCAAACCACTACAAACATCCAGAATTCATGTATTTATGTGAATCACTTCTCTATTCCTGAGCAGTTGAATATAACAGTATGGTTACAGGGAGAAAATATTGAAAACATCAGTATAGTATTTTTCCTATAGCAACTTGTTTTTTCAACTTTTTTTTGTTGATGGTAGAACTGATAAACACTGATATTGTAATAGTATCAAAACCTGAGCCGTACGCCGAAAGGAAATTCCTGAAGCTCTGGTGGTTTTTCCTGAGGCTGTGTAGTGGCATGGGGATGAACTCCGTGCCCCCCAGAGCACTGTGGCATTAAGGATGGATTTGGGAAACTATGGACAATTCCCACTTCCTTTAGGGACTCAGGAAAGTAATTTAATGTAGTCTGGTCCGTGTCCCGTCCCCCCCCGTCCCCCTTCTTTTTTTGTAATATGACAATGAGGTTCCACAATCTGCTTCAAGTTAAGTCTGTTAATGTGCATGTGGTGATCAGATGCACCAGTAATGGCAGCCAAGCAGGAAAACTAAGAACATTGAATGTTTCTTAGATTACTTCTTGAAGCACCCATACTCAATTGTAATGCCGCTCATGTTTTAAGCATGTTTTTGAAACTGGACAGTAACGTGTATTTTTATATAAATACAGGGGTAAAATGGGTTGGAGAGCAACTGAACTAATTTTGGTGGGTTTTTTTTGTTGTTTTTTTTTTTTTTTTTCTGGTTTATGATAGGGAAGTGAAGAGCTAGCCCCGCTCTCACTGGTTTTTACCTTGGTAGAACTTCTGGGAATGGTACCTTCCCTTGTTGTCTATGTTGGGAATCTGTGCTGGATGAGAGAACTGAAGTTTGAATTAATTTTGTTATTTTTGTTGGATTAGTTTGACGTAGTTTGTCTAGTACACAATTTCAAGATGAATGGAAAATAGGCATATAGTTGTAAATCCTTCGTGATTTGTTGTTCAGGTGTTATTTTTTGTCCTGAATTTTCAATGTCAGCCTATCTGTTGCTACTACATTGTCTGTAGTAGCAAATTTTTCAGTGGTGTATGACATGCATAGTTGTTGGCTCCCATGATGACTGAAAACTGACATAAAAGGTCATCCATTAGGGACACATGTAAATCTAAATGAGCAACAGTATCTTACTTTGAAGGATAAGATTTCTGTTGAAATAGGTAAAGTTTAGGACAGGCACCCCAGCGCTTCTATGTGTTTTTGTAGTAGTGTCTGCATATCTTCTGGGGAAGGTTTAAGGCATACGCATCTAGGCTGGAGGTTGCATTCAAGGCCTGGCTTAGAAGTATTCCTATACTAAAAGTTTTTAGAGCTGACTGTTTTCCACTGCCTGGAAGAAGGAGACCTTGCTGCCAGTTTCCCAGAGCAGGAATGTACAGAAATCATGCAAAGAAATTGAAGCAGCTTGTCTGTTCTGTTGTTCTTCAAGATGATTTCTGGACATCTGAATGCCCTACCCAATTTTCTTCGGCATTACAGCTTCAACAATGAACCTACAGAGGCCATAGAGGAAAATAAAGTAGCTTTTGTTATGGGTCCCCAGTTCTCCAGATGTTCCATGCCATCAGGGAAGGGGCAGGGGTCAGCAGAGTATTGCAGTGGGTACTGCTCCCATAGGGGCTGTACTACTCTAAGTTATAATCGAAGCAGGAATGTGCAGCGATCAGCATGAAAACTCTAGTTGTTGGGTGAGTAACCTTTATTTTTTGTCAGAAAAGTTTCCCACTGAGGTCATCTGACATTAAATTGTGGCAAATTAACTTGCATTTTTATTAGTTTGCTACAAAACTGCCAGAGACAGGCACTCAGGTTGCTAGCAGTGGGCATTGTACTTTCTCATGCTTGCCCCTTCCTCCCCCCTGCAGGTATTTTTGTAGGGCAATACATTTTTTTAAATCAGAAAAGCCTTTGGTAGCAACTGTTATTTTCTATAGCGTATGGTTGGACAGCATCTAGCATGACTGTTAACAGCTTTTCTTTTTTCAAGTATGTTCTGCGTGTTCATGCCTCTCAACTTTGATCTTAAGAGATTTGTAGAAAGGTGAAGAAATGAGAAAAGTAGACAATTAAAGCTGTCTGTGTCTCTGGAGACGTGATACATGTAACTATATTTCTGAGTAGACAGCAAAAATGAAAGGTTTTTTTTCTTCCATTAGTTCAGAGGTTAAAAGATAATTTTATTTTTTTTTTAACCTATTGAGGTATTATGAAAGTGGACTTTCCTGGAATTAATATTTTTATATTTTTTTTAGCCACAGGTTTTTGATAAGGAAACCAAATCTGTGGGGCTGTTTTATAAATAATGGTCTTTTAAGTTTATTTTTCACAATAAAGGCAAATTATGAAAGGGCTTATCTTGCAGCAATTTGAGCATTCTGTAAACAACCGACATCTCAGATGACCTTAGTCCCACTCGGCTATCACACAGCAGCTGATTTTAAAACCTTCATAGTGTCCCTAGGAGCAGATACGTCGTATTTCACAAGGCCGTATAATTCTGTCCCATTCTCTCATGAAAATTATGATTCTGTGATAATTTTTTCTCCTTTTGATTTTCAAGAAGTTAATCGGCTCTAGATCCCTTGTGGCAGTGGAGTACTGTCCTTTCATACATTGTTTCTTGGCCAGTCCCATGTCATGGAGCAGAGAATGCAGGACAGATGCTTCACGCCTGGCATACTCAGCTGTTCCTGAGAATAAAACTACTACGTGTGACTGGCAAGTACTGCTTAAGGCAGCATATGCTAGCTGTTAATGTGTGACCTTTTTGTCCTCAGTAACTTGACTAACTACTCATTTAGAAAGAAAAAAATTAGATATGAACTTTAGGCAGCTGAGTTTCTGAGTATCAAACCACTGCTTTATAATAAATGTGTTTATCCCTTCAAAATTCTAGTTCCAGATGTAAAGTGTTAATTGTACACAGACCCACGTACAGAGAGGTGGGCGAGTAGCATGGACTGCTGGCCAGGTTATTGGAGTACATGGAGCTGCAAGTGATTGGATTACAGTGGCTTAAGAAGTTCCTGTCTCCTCAGCTGAGAGTTTTACCACCACTGAGCTGACATGCAGCTCAACTGATCATACTGCCCTACCAGAACACTAAAAAATAAGCTAAGTTGTTCTATTTTAATTACTGCTGCCACAGAGTAAACTGGGAGTCACTGACAGACTGCTTTTTTGGATAGTGCAGCTATTTATGGTTGTCTCAGCATAAGAGAATTATGAATTTGACTGCTTAATGAATAGTAACGGCCTTAGAAGTGAGACATGTATCTGAGTCACTTGCTTTATCTTTCTGTTACCCAGTCATCTGCACTGGTGACACAATGAAATAGCATTTTTGCAGTAGATCTGCCTTGCTGAAACATGGCTTCTTTGGGACCAGTGCTGCAGAATGATCAAATAAATAAATCCTCAGTGAGGAGATATTTTATACATATACAGTATCTTTAATAATTTACAGTTACGTATGCTGTAATTTTAGTTCAAAATCTGTTTTCCCAAAAGACCAATCTACTCCACCTTGCAACTTTTCGCTAGCAATGCTTTCATTGGCGTTAAAGAAATGGATGAAATCTAGTTGCTGAGATCTGTAGTACAAGTGCTTACTGTGATTGGATGCTTGCTGGGCTGTTCTACTCAATAATATGTATTAAGTGCCTTGTAATTACATACCTAGTTTTCCATGCATTTTATAAAAATCATTTAAGGGAAAAATGAAAATATTCTAAATATCATATTCATTACAAATGTAGGATTTATTTTTCTTGGACTTGATGCCTTTCTGAAGAATTTATTGTTTGAATGTATTTACTCATCTCTTCCTAAAGAAAAGATGACAGAGGCATATTGGCATGGTTGAGTCCTTTCATTGAAGTGATATAAACAAAAAAGTGGTAATCATATGGGTAAAATATATGAGTTCTTAAGATATTAGATTTTTGAAGTTTGTCGCGTAAATGTTCTTGTGAAAATCAGTATGCTTTTTGTGAGTGGTTTTGGTTTTGTTTTAATAAAGCCCCCAAAGATTTTTCAGGTGTTCATGGGTATTTCTTTTTGTTCTCTCCTTGTATGTTTTGTAATGTTCCTGCTGGACATTCCACAGGGAGACTTGAAACGCAGCGTTGCTCCTCTTTACAGGCAGTGTTTCTCAGAACTGCGGGTCAATCATATGGGTTTTGCTTTGCCGTTAGTATTTCTGTGGGTGGTCATTAATGAAGTTGTGTGAAAGAGCCCAAACTGATAGGTTGTTGAGCAGAAAGAATTAAATGTCAGTGCAACGGCTGGATAACAGGTAGAAAGAAGAGATAGGTCAATAGAAAGAGAGTGGAAAAACCCCGCTGAATTAAGCAGGGACTGGGTTGGATGGCAGTCTGAAAAGATCAACTAGGTTTAGGATCTGGAGACAATTAAGTAATGCAGGCGGTTGCTGAAGAAACCAGCTAACAGTTGTGTAACTTAGGCTTGAGGACAAATGATGCAGACTATGCAACGAAGGTTTTTTTTCTGCATCTGTGAACTTCAAACATTTACACATTTATTTTGAAACATCTGCTGAAGTTTTTTTGTCCTCTTTATGAAAGTAACTTTGGGATAGACCTCATCTTTATTTCTGACTGTTGGAGTACAGTTTAATGAACAGATATGTATAATTCAGTATAGTCTTGAATGTAGGTGTCCAGAAGACCTTAATCATCCTTTTATCAAAGTTAATATTTTATGCATAAAATCACTGACCAAAAAATATTTTCCTTTCTTTGTCTAAAGCTGCACAGAGTGAGGAGCGGCTGTGTGCATTTAAGGACCCATATCAGCAGGACCATGGAATCAGTGAGAGCCGAATCTCCCAGGAGAATGGCACAATTTTGTGCATGAAAGGTAGTACCTGCTATGGACTTTGGGAAAAAACACGAGAAGGAGACATACATCTTGTGAAACAAGGTATGTCACATTTCAGTGTAAGTGCAGTAGTTTTGCTACGCTTTTCACTTTGTTGTGATCTAGCCAGCCGATATGAAGATGCACAGCTGAAAAGCTAGACATTTTGTTTGTGCATGGTACAAATGTGTAATTTTAAACTTCCTGTTTAGCAATTCTAAATATGAACAAAAGTTTGTTTAAAATAAATGACTTGCAAAAGAGACCAAAGAGATCAATGCACAGTTGAAGGAAAACCCACTCAAATTGTTTGTTACTGGATGTGCAGAAGAAGATGGCTTTCTTAAATATATCTCAGTATATGTATTGATGGAATAATAAATTTAAAAATAAGTGTCTCATTAAGTAAAAACGTATATTCATATCGATTGGATGTTTGTTTGCGAAGGAAATTGCAGCTATAGCACAAAAATGTCACCTGTTGCTAACTATTAATTTGCTGCTATTCTGTGGGAAGTGTGATGGTAGGGAGGGGTGAAGGGTCTTCCAGCTGTTGGAGACCTGTTTTGATTACCATTCTCAGGGACTCTGCCCTTTGTTACTGGGATGCAAGTTAATGTAGTGTAAGGCTGAATGAAAACTGGTACTTACAAACATTCTGTGCAGTTGTACTCAGTGTTGTTTCATGTTTGATCTAGTAATCTGCTGAAAGAAGCAGTTTGACTGCTCACCTCTGCCTCCACGCTGCCTCTTTCCCTTCCAGGCATTGACCATACTTGGGGAAGGAACAGTTGCAGGGAGAAAAAGCCTGCATTAATCAAGAAATAAGTTGTGATCCTATAGAAGAGTCCAGTGATCTTGACAATGAGGAAGAACAGAATTTGTAGAAGTTATGCAAGAAGCATCAAATTGTAGATGCAGTTTTGTGGCCTAGCTATAAGGAGGGTACCAGGTCACAATTTCATCTAGACTTTGGGTCAGAGGGTGGTGATACTGTCTGTGGTATCAGAGAAATGGGGAATGGCATACTTCTGCTTAGAAGGCTGAAGAGTTGAGGTTTTGTCATATTGAGGTTGATAGCCGGACACTTCTGATGTTGGCTTTTCACTGCGGCTCGTATTTCTTCTCCTTGGCTGTGGTAGTGAAGTCAGACGAGCAAATTTTAACAACTGTTTTCACCCCACTCTGTAACATTTAATTAGGTAATGTGTGGATTTCTATAGGTATGTTTAATTGTCCATGCCATAGAATTAATTTTATGCCTTCTTTAAAAAGAAGTCTTTAATTTGGCTCTTTTTACAGGTTGCTGGTCTCATATAGGAGACCCACAAGAGTGTCACTTTGAGGAGTGTATAGTTACAACAACCCCTTCTTTGATTCAGAATGGAACATATCGCTTCTGCTGCTGTAGTACGGACTTGTGTAATGTCAACTTCACAGAAAATTTTCCACCTCCTGATCCTACTGATACAACACCTTACAGTAAGTCAGACATTTCCATCTCTGTCATTTCATGGTTTAAATAATTTAGAGAAAGATCCTTTTTTCATGGTGCTGCAAAGTGTGAAACCCGTGACCTTTCTATTATTTATATGCAACAGAAATGGCAAACAGAACAGAGCTTTTCCATATGAAGTTTATCACTTCTGTGTGTTCCACAATGCTCTGCAAAGAATGAGTTGAATGCTTACGAGAGAATTGTTTGTATAGGCAACTACTGAATGCAGATTACATTTTTCAAATGGTCTCTAATCTTGGGTGCTTTGGTATTTGGATGCCCAACTTCAAAAGCCTGTGGATGTATGCAGAAGGATTCAGACCTCTGTTGAAAACAGGCTGGTAAGTTCATTAACATTTTGGTACCTTTGAAAAGTCTGGCCTGTCTGTGCAGTCGTGGTTCATGGATAGCTTTGAGTGGTATAACCAGTCATATCAGACTGTTGAGATTTCCTCCAACAGTCTTGCAGTGCTTTGACTTTTATGAAGAAATATGACTTTTTTTCTTTTGCATATCTCTGGTAGAGATTAACTTTGGTGTAATATTCAAAGACTACTACTTTGAGCAATGCAGTTTTCTTCCAGATTACATTATCTGTTAAAGTTATTTATTATAAAATCAACATAGCATATGGATCTGAATCAAGACCCCTTAACCTCCTATTACAGAAGCAGGGTCATGACTAGCAGACACACTGTTATACTGTGTTCCAAGAATTAAGAATCTGTAAAGAAGCTGAGTTAGTGGCGCAATCTAAACATTTGGATAGCCTTTTCTAAATAAGAATTGTGAAAGAGAAATTGAATAGAGGCAGGTATGTAAATGGAGGTACAACTGTTTCTGTATGTCAAGAGTTCTTTATCAATGAAAAGCGTTTTGTGAAATTGAGGTCTTTAATTGGATAGTATTTACAGCTATAGAGTGCAAAAAGAATAGTTTGTGTTTAGGAATGATATTATTTGAATTAACTTAAGATAGTGGAGATACCAATGCTTTCAAAAGTAACTGTAGGATGGAGTCTTTGTAAGCAATTTTGGTCAAAATGAGGGCTTGGTGTGCTAAAAAAAAAGCAGCCTTTTACTGGTAAAGTGTGTACGGTATAAATGGGTAAAGAGAGTTGATAAGACATGGTGCCTTTTGGCTGATAATACTGTTTGTAGAACCAGTAAACAGTCACCATTTGGAATCAGTGTCTGAGCTCAGCACACTACAAAGCAGAACAGACTCGACTTGACTTGACTCTGGCAACAGTCATCTGGCTGGGCTTCTTAAATGTGACTGGAGTTAGTGATGTGCAGGGGATTTAGACAGGAGGGAAAAAAGGTGTAAAGATGATTCCGTGTCGCTTTTTATCCCCCCAAAACAGGAAGACAAGGTTCCTACAAAATGACTTGTGCTTCTCCAAGGGTAGAAGTTACAAGCTGAATTAATTCAGTTATTGGGTGATAAGATCTTCAAATATTTTTTAAGTGGAATTTTTAATACTGATCAGTCTGGCGCGTGTGTGTGTTTAAATTTGTGACACAGTCCTTAATTCACCCAGCTGTAACTGAGTGCTGCAGCGTACATTTCTACTGACTCAAACTGTTTTGTGTTATTGGGTCACCTTCCATTTTCATAATACGCAAATTTGGCTTTAGGCATAAGCATAAGCAAAGTAGGTTGCTGCCTAGCACGGTTGTCTGTCTGCTCTGACTAGGTGAAGAGATAGAGATTGGCCTTTCCAGCCACAAGGCTGGCCTCATTTGCTACTCTGATGTTTTATTTGTAAAGCTCTACTACTGCTACATCCTGCTCCTGGCAGTGTAAATCCTGTACACCCACAGCACTGTGGGACTAGAGGGTGTTCTAGGAAGCCGAAATGGTGAAAAAAGGAGACTGCGGCACACAGACCCCTGAAACATTACTGACCCTTGTTCCAGGCACTGGAGTCTCCACAGTCCCTTTCCCAGCCCTCTTGACTCCTAGAACCCATTTTGGTGCTCTAAGATTTAGTTTTGCCACCTAAACATTGAGGACAGCACTCTTGCTTTGGTACATTTAAATTTTTATGGAATTGTTGGGAAGTTTTGAAATACCTACTAGATACCTTGCTCAGGCACTCTTCCAGACTTTCTATTAAAGTTGTTGGGATGCCTTAAGGACATCAGTAAGCTTAGCTGCATAGGCTGTGGCAATCTATATTACCATAGCTTTTAGATTATTAAATTGAACAGGTCACAGTCATATGGGAAATCTTCTGCGGAAGGTTGCTTCAGTATAGCCCATGAACTGTAAGAGCATCTATATTTTTGATAAGGCATTAAAAATGTTGTACATTGAATAGTTCTTGAATTACAGAAAGTATGTGGCCTGCTAGAACTATGTTTGTGAACCTGTAAATCATAAGTCAAACAAAGCAGGTGTGACTAGCGTATGGGTAATTATGAGAAGCCTGATAAATTCAGCCAACAGTTAACTATTTGTAAATGGTTTTCTGCTGATTTCCAGTAAAATCACCAAGAATAAAAAGTTCCTGGAATAACAAGTGGAAATTCAGCTATAGTTTAAAAACTAACAACCTGAAAAAACTGCTGATGAACCTAGTCAATTTAAAACTTCATTATTAAGAGAAATTGTAAATGTTTCCTTGCAGCTATAAGATGGACATGTTGAAACGGTGGAATACTATTAGGCTCTTGAGCTAAATCCATCCAGAAAAATGAAAAAATAAAAAAAATTACTTTATGATCTTTTGTTTGCAATTTTTTTTAGGACAATTAACATTGTATTGAAAGATATAGCTAGACTATAAAAGAATCAAGAAGACGAAAAGTATGTTAATTAAGATCTTAATACGTTACATGTAACAGATTATTGTTGTCATAAAATATAGCAATTCTTCTCTTCAATATTGAACTTAACTTTTATGTCATTGTTGTCTTTTAGGATGTCCGAACATGTTTCTCTCTCAAGCATTTTTGTGTAGAATGGAATACCTTGTTTGGTTTTTTGTTTGTTTTGGTTTTGGTGTGGGGTTTTTTTTTGTTCATACTTAAAGTTCTAATATTTATGATCAGGGAATAAATATAAGAAATCCATCCTGTCTTGTAAAAAATTTTTTATGAAAATGAAAAATAAGATTAAGGACAAACAGGCTCTTGAAGCCTTAAATGTAATCCTTACTGCTTCTTAATGTGCAGCTGGTAATTTAAACCAGTCATGCATCTAAGTAGTCATAGTAGTCTTCTCTTCTATCTTAAAGATAATCCAGGCAGATTTGAGTGGTTGTTGGTTGCTAGTCCCTCCAGCTAGAATTTTGTAAATGCTGTAGGATGGGGTGTAGTCTAGAGCCTACAGTCCGGAGGTATTAAAAATGCAGAGATTCAGATAGCTGTTTCCTGATAGCAGGAGAAGTAGAGGTTGGAGAACGGTGTTTATTTCAGATCTGAAGATTTGACTGTGGAGTTTGGCACTACTGAAATACAGAAGCTCAAAAACAACTTCTCATCCTCAAGGTTGCACTTCTGGGGAAAAATACACTTTCTTATGCTTTGCTAAATCACTCATAAATTCATTGTCTTCTGTCTTCCATTTTCACAAAAAATTGACCAAAACCCAAAAAGGTCCATCTTAACTTCAGTGAGTATGTGTATATACCCCATAACCTGACCTAAAAAGGGCCAACTATGGCTTCCTGGGTAAAAGTTTTGAGATGTGTGTTTACTCTATTGGCTTTGTCAAATATTTGAGAGTTGTTAAATACCTGCCTCTTACCGTCTACAAAATTCTTTATCACTCTAAGAGTGATATAATAATCTTATAATTCTAAGACTGTTTTGAAGACCAATTCATTAGTTCTACAATTGTTGATAATGGCCATTTAAATAGAATTTAAGCAGCTAAAGAGGTAAATTATCTCCCTCATTGGTCATAGACATATTGCTATAATGAAACATTCACATTAAAATAGCATCAAGATGAAAGCAACAAAGCCATTTTTAAGTATTTTTTTTTTTCTCAAGGCTGCACTCCTGGCACTGCAAATAAATTAATCTTACAACAACTGAGTTTTAAGAATATATTTTTGTATGACAGGTGATGTATTTGCATGATACATGGAAAAAATCCCTGGCAGCAACAGTTGAGCATTACTGGTACATACTGTTGTTGAAATGATGTAGGATTTTCTCCTCATAGCAACAAATGGTGGCTGCAATTTTTAGAGAATTTAGAAACTTATATTAAATAAGACCACTGAGATTTGAATATAAAGAAACTGCATCACACAACAAAGGAAGTTTGTATTTCTTTACTCTAAAACACTGATAGATGGGTTTATCTTTCCAGTGTATCATCCTGGCCTTTCTTTGCCAGTGTTCCTGCTATGTATATAAAATGTGTGTATAAAGTCTTTCTTTAAGTGCTCACAGAATTCTGTGGAAACCTTGAGGAAAACTACCATTAAAAAAACACACACTGTTTATTAATGTATGTGGCTGGGTCAGATTAATTCAGGTAGTAATAGACAGTTTTCATTTAACCATTGCTTTTGAGAGGCAGCAGTCAGACTAACATTGCTGTGGGCAGGTGGCCCAATCTAACTCCCGCTGAAGTTGAATTAGATCATATCAGGCTAATTCTGGAAAGTTGTAACCCTGCTCACTTTCAGTTGTTATCTTGAACTGCCTTTTTTTTTTTTTGGAGAGCAGCATCCGATATTAATTTATAAATAAAATGCACTTACTTCAGCTGGCTTCTGCTTGAAGTACCTGATCAGCTAAGTTTGTAGCCAGTGTTTGAGCTGGTCTTTCATTTCTGATATGCCTAATCTGAGAAAATGCTCTGTAAATAAACGTTTTCCCTTAGTTGTACTGTGGGTTTTTTTTCAGGTGATTTGGATGTATAGCAAAGGGGAAATGACAAATATTTGCAAAGTGGCAGATCATCTGTCTTTGGAAGATGGAGGTGGGACTGATCCACATGAGGACTAAAGCTTGTACCCTTGAAATGATAGGGAGTCAGTCAGGTGCATCTTCCCTTTAGTGAAGAGATAACGCATTATATGTCATTCATGTACCTTCAGTATATTATAAAGCAGGGAGGAAATACTAAGACAGTAATTAAGGGCCTTAATATAACTTAAAAAAAGTTTACTTTGAGACAGCTAAGTATTCGGTGCAAGAGGATGATACTGTGCCTCCCAGGAAGTTATTTTAGGGCACTGTAGAAAATAAGGATGCTGGACTGCTGAAGTCCAGCTGATACAGATGAATGTGCATGGGGATTTTTAAACATGTATCTCTGTTAAAAGAGGTTATATGTAGAGCAGCTAATAGAGGGGAAAAATGAAAAGTGGGTTTTTCTTAGGAATAATTCTTTAAGATACTGACATAATGATGAAATATTTGGGATTTTTGGCCAGCTATTGACCAATACATGTTTTCTTGAACCTTCAGTTGCCTTTCTGTCTGAACTTTAATGCATGTTTAAAAGAAATTCTTGTATTATTTATTTTTTGCTGTTTATTTGCTTCCAGGAAATGAATTAACTGCAGTGGGGGTCATGAGACTGGGTGCACAAATACTTAGTGATAAAGTTTTGGAGATGTGTGCTAATTACGGCTATTTCTTGTGTTGTTGCAACTGAGGAAAGGTGATAGTATTGTGGATGAATGTAGGGGAGAAAAAGTAGAAGTGGAAGTTGTTGCAGGGAGCAAACAAAGCATTAAAGCAATTAGTACAGGAGGTTATATAGAAATTCAAGTGAAAGCCTTAGTTTCTGTAGAATCAGTGGAAGGTTTTGCAGATCACCCAAGGTAACTGGTAATGCTTGTTGAGTAGCTTCAGTTCAGTGATTCTCATTGGAAATGGATATATCAAAAGCAGAATCTCTTATAGCTTCTTGGTAGCAGCACTTAATGTTTTAACTTCTAAGACACCAGTCTCCTGAGATTAAGCTTGCATCTTTACTGAATTTAAAAGTGAAGCTTTGATGTGCAGTTGGAGTCTGAATATGAAATGTTAGCTGAGAAGGCAAACATTTTAAACAGAAAACTGTGCGTGTAAATTTTTTCTCTTACAGAAATGTTTAATCAGGAAGTTGAAATTGGAGTGTTTTACTTGCACTGAGATTGAAATGTTTTAAAATTTCTGTTATGCACCAAACCAACAAAATGCTAAAAACTGTGTTAAATGAAATAAGAACAAACGTGTTTATTTGAAAAAGGAGGTACATTTCAAATGTTATTTTTGCCAAAAGCACCTTGGGGTTTTTTTTATGAGTACATTCCCTGTTGCTTTGTGAAACACCTATTTGGAGCGCATTTGGTAGGAGAGCTGTACAAGGTAACTGCAGAGCTGTGCCAGCAGGAATTGCAACTGTGTTATGACTTGGAGGTCTGAGAACAAGAACCTTTGCAAAGTTCTTGAAAAATTTGTTGGTATCTAAAAAAGAGCTTTCTGGATGCAAGGGGATTTTATCTTTATCTTGACATTGCAGTAGTGTGTTTGTGAAGTGATAGAGCTATAACTGTGCTTTGTTTCAGAGAGCTAAAAATATTTTACTTTAGAGTCCTTAGAGATCGCAATTCTTCAAGTAGATGTGAACATGACTTTTAGCTTATTAATTTTATATAATTGTCTGATCTGCATCTTTGTCATCTTTGAAGTGTCCTGCGTATTTCTAGTACTAGACAGCAAATATTTAATTCGAGTTTAAGATCTAGAATAAAGAACGGAAACATCCATTTTCTGAAATATAATTGGTGATTCTTGCTACCTTCAATAATAGTGTAAACGTATGTTTTAAGCCAACTAGTACGTGTAAATAGGTGATTCACAGTTCTTGTATCGTGCAGTTCTTGAGGCACTAATTTTCATCTCTGCTGGAAATTAGTTACTTGTAGTTAGTATGTTTTATGCACTTCTACGAGTTTAAAGAGTGCAAATTTCTTTATGTAATACAAATATAGTAAATACATTTTTTCCGTTTACTGGGAATGCTGAGTATTGTCTCACTTTCGTATTGTTCTATGATAGATTCAATGTCACGATAAACAGATATCTGTTGTGACAAAGCACATGGGACTTTATTCTGAATGCCATATAGATGCAAGGCAAAAGTAGGTACGGCTCATAAGAGTGGGTCTCTTTCAAGAATGCATGGGTGGAAAATTGGACTGTAAATAAGAAAGGTAGTACATAATGAATTGTTTTGCCTCCTCACAAGGCAAGATGGAGAACAGACAAGGATGCTATACTTTTTATGTCTTTATTCAGATATGGCAATATGCAGTGTTATACATGGATACAATGTATACAGTATCAACATTATTCTAAACAAATCCTACACTGCTATTTAACAACCCACATCATTTGAGAAATAGTCAGGAGCTATCTGGAAGGCAGGATGACATATCAGTATGCTTTTTGGGGACATTCTAGATGACAGGCTTTCTCATGGAGTAGTAGTATGTTCCAGCCACCCCAAAAATTTTAAGACTGGGTGCTATAAATCTTAATGCTTCAGAGAGAGTTAAGACTACACCAGTATGGAAGCACATCTGTTTGAAGACTTGTGAATGTGGTTAGGTAACTCTCCTCAACAAAGTATGCTGACTGAATTAGCCAAGATGCTGTACATTGTAGTCATTACCAAGCAAAATTAAAATGCTGCTTATGTTTTGTGAACGTTCTACTTATCTATGTCCCTGTGCTTTTTCAAACATTTATTTTCACATTGGCTTTGTTGATAGCCCCCTCTCCCTGTCTTGTCATGCTAAAGGCTTCTTGCAGTGAGCAGGAGTGGCAGAAAGGGCTGTGCACAGGCTTCTCTGCTGCTGCAGCTCCTGACAGAGGGCATTAACTTCAATTAGCTGTATCTCCCTGGGCAGGCTGGATCTCCTAGGCTTGCTGAGAATGCCGCTTCTCATAACAGCGTTCCTCATACTTGATTTTTGGCATGGCTCTACTCTGGTTTTCTATAACAATGTTGAAATGAATGGAGTTAAGATTAAAAAGAGCAAGAACTCTGCAACGTTCAGTTATGAAGCACTGCTAGGTGCTGCTAGCTACTACTAATAAATTGCCACCCCTATCCCGTCACCGGTTTTGTGTCTCCCCAGTACAGTAATGGTGAGAAGGGTCTTCGTTTGTAGACTACTGACATCGTAAAAGGCAGACTTGGGACTGGAACTCTTAAGTGCAAAACAGAAGATCGCTTATAAATATTTGGTCTGTTATTTGCTGTTCAGTGCTATTAAGCTCATCTGTGCAGAAAAGTGTTTAGATCATGGAAAACCTTTCATGTCTCTTTCTTGCTCCTTAGTTAGACATTTTCAAGAAGCCTAACTTGTTTCTGTCCTATATGCTAAGCTTGCTGACAAAAATCTGATCTTGTATCATGATTTTGTCCAATACATTTTGCCCCCTTGATTTTGGAACTGATCCAATTCAGAAAGAAAGGTTTAAGTTCTTGGCATTTGACATACACTTAGGATAGCCCCCTGTTAGCCCAGCTGCTTTGCAGTCCTGCCTGAGTTGCATCCATAGCTCAGCATGATGGAACTGGGCCTCCTCAGAGGAGACTGAAAGTCCAGACAGACAATTAAAAGCTGTTGGCTGTTCAGAGTTGGTCATTAATCACTGTTCCTTTTTGAGCCTTTTTTGGGTAAAATTGTTTTCTCTATCTGGAAAATATTATGATCCTTAAAGTCCAATACATTACTTAACATTTATTTCTGGCTCCTTTCTTTATGGTATAGCATACAGCGCCTCCTCAGAGGCGCTCCAGTGTCTGGAGGTGAAACACTGATGATGTTTCAATCTGGCATGATCTTAGGAGCTGTAAGTAAATAAAGCATTTGGGTTTTAATAAAGTGATAAGTTGTTTTTAGAACGCTTGAATTACTTTCAAACAAAGCATTTAAAACGGGTAGAATGATGTCAGTTAAATGTCAGGCAGCTCTTGCAGGGCCAGGTGCAGAGCAGGCTGCGGGCAGAGATAGCCCCATTCCCGCCAGGCCAGGGAGGAAAAGCTGCCGGGCAGCACCATGCTGGCCTGGCTGCTGGGTCAGGTCTGGCTTGCAGGCGCTGCAGTCAAAGCCTCAACAGGACTGTCTGTGCGTCTGTATATATGAACTAAATGATTGTTCTTTATGTGATCTAATTTCTTTTTATTGCTTTCAAAACTGTTCTGTTGGAGCATCTTCTATTGGGAGTATAAAAATGGTTAGGAGCTGTACTTGGTACAAGCTATAGTTTGTCTCTTTCCCTCCACTGTATCAAGCAAAATCTCTGCTTGTGGATGGATACTGGGGATCAGGGTTTTAAATTTGTTTTCCTTACAAAGAAAGGCTTATGTTCTTTTTATTAATAAAGTGAAAGGCAAATTCAGGCAAGTTCCTCAGGTGTTTGAATTGTGAGTCTGTGACTAACCGTAATTCTGAATGTAAAGTTTCATAACTGAGCATCTAGCTCCTGATGTGAATCATCCTGGCTATAGATGTCTCCACTATTTCTGAAGAACTGAGCTATTGGGGCTGTTTCGAAGCCACAGAGATCTGAGGTGATCTTTCGGCTTGCTGGCTAGCAGAAACTATGCTCTTGGAAAATGAAGAGTTTGTAGAGCATCCAGGGGAACCAATGCATTGTGTCAGTGTGCTCCTGGTCATGTTACTCCTAATAAACACCAGTTGCAGGTTTTTTCAAAGTTCCTCAATCTGTAACTACATTGGTATACCAGTACTGAGTCTGTGTCTTTTCATTTTAGGTTGAAGTTTTGGTGGTGTTACTTTTCACAGTCACATAGCAGTTTTGTTATCTTTCCATGGACAGGTTTGGGAATGTTACTTCCTTATGTAGTGAAATAGCTGTTGTTGATGTATAACATTCATTATTATTATTATTTTCACTGCTTTGTAGTTAATAAATAAATTGAACAGTACTGTGTTGCTATGGACACTAATACATTGCATTGGAGTGTTGGACACTAATACTAAAGCATTGGAGTTGGGAGACTGAGTGTTGTGTCTATTTTTGTGTGTGACATAGACTTTCCTGAGTTGCAGTTCTCATTAGACTGACTTTGTGGTAGGAAATCTGACTTAATGCCAGCTGCTCGAAATCTGCAGAATTTTATTTTTTTTTTAGCTTCTATGCTTTCAGTATCAGAATAAATATGGATCTATCTAAATCCTGAATGTCATCAGGTGTATGTAGACAGTCCATACATTTATTTCTCAGAAGTCTGTTTTGATTATAAATGTTTTATTTTGGGATACTAAGATATTTATTCTGTAACAGATTTGATAATTTGAAAGAACTCAATATATTCATTGCTATTAAAGTCTAACTTATACAACTGTTACCTTATTTCAGATAATTTTTATAGTATATTCCATACAAAATTGATTCATGGAAGAATATTTGCTATACAGATATGTCTAAAGGGGAGAAGTTGGAAATTCATTCTGTAAGGGCAAGGAAAGATGTTGTAAGAGGGAAGTGTGAAGACTTTCTGTTGCCTTAGCTTCTTTTCTTGTGCCTTCGCTTCTTTTTTTTTTTCTTGTTTTAGAGTAGAGAGATTTGACATTTTCTGAGGAAGGACTTCTTTTTCAAAGACATCTGATACCAAGTTGCATTTGAGGCTGAATAGGAGTTTGTGATCCAGTTCCTTTAAATTTCTTTCAGGTTCCAGTGAGGTGGATTCAGTGTTTCAGCACTAGTTTTATGCATTTATTTTAAAGTTTGAGCCTACAGAATATTGCATCTATGTCTCTTGGCATTAGGCTAATTATTTCCTAAAAGCTTCTGGAGTATCTGCAGATGACATTAGATAGCTTTCAACTTTGGCCTGGATTTTTGCCTTCCTTTGGCCTGGCAGCATGAGGCTCATATAGAACCTGCTTGTGGACCTGTGAGTATTTTCTTAGACTAGCAAAAAACTCCTTTTTCCAGACATTCATATTGACTTCAAAACTATATGTACTTTGAGTAAAGCTGTTATCCTTGCATCCTGTATAAAAGCACTTCTCACTTCTGTAGCACTTCAACAGGAAATACGGGTGCTGGAACTGTAGCGGTGAAAGTGATTTTGTTCCTATGCCAAAGCAAAATATTTCAGTGTATCTTTGAGTGATAGTTCAGAGCCATGTCTATTGATCTGTTCGCAAACTGGTCAGTGTGTGTATCTGAAGGAATACATGGCTGATATGTGCTCTAGACAGCTGGACCAACTGAATGGAGCCACTAAGATCACTCTTACTTGGTCGTAATTCTGTTTCTCCCATTAAAGCAGTAACTCGCTCTAAAAGTAGTAATGTAGGATGCATAAATAGAACTTTAAACCCCAATGAATTAGTACAAGTGTTATAAAATGCTAGTATAGTTTTTATGGATATATGTCCATTTGACACGGGAGGTCTTACTATTTAAAAAACCAAAACAACACAACAAACACACAAAACCCAAACAAACAAAAAACCAAAATAAATGAAACCCAAAACTGCCTCCTCTCAACAAAAAAACCCGGACAAAATAACCCCCAAGGGTGGAGAAAATACCCACACTCACACCAACATGAACTCCTGAAAGGTAGACATCTGAACTGCAGCAAATACAAATTGGTTATATTCTAGCTGCTGTTCTGTTTTCCTCCATTTCTGTTCTCTGGGCATATGATTGCAGTGAGTAAGGCAAAATGGATGATGCTAACTGAGCCATAGTGAATTACTTAGCAATGTTCTTCCTTTGACTGCAGGTCCAGACACTGCTGCTCTGCAGTGCTATGGGAAAGCAGAGAAAACTTTGCAAAAACTTACTGTGAAATAAAGCACAGAAAACCACCAGCAGTCAGTGATAGATGAACATATAGAAAATAGTT
Source organism: Leptosomus discolor (assembly GCF_034619465.1). Lineage (NCBI taxonomy): Eukaryota > Metazoa > Chordata > Aves > Leptosomiformes > Leptosomidae > Leptosomus > Leptosomus discolor. The sequence continues at coordinate 30,201,076 of NC_141395.1, read as the reverse complement.
AAACTGGTTATTGAAAAAGTTTTTTAATGACCAAGAAGAGAAACTTGAGCGTCTCTGTCTTCATCAGCATAGTCAGCAGATCAGTTGTGCACTTGTTAGCTGTGCAGATGAAGCTGGGAAGTGTCTACCACTACATGTAGGTTTGGGTGAGCAGAGCACTGTACACATCTACATTAGACACTCCCAGCTGCGTAGCCATTCATAGCATCTTTGGAGCAAACTAAAAATGTGTGTGGGTGAAATAAATATAGACTGTAAACCAAAAGCATTACACATCTCGTGAGTGCTGTGCCAGGAGCTCTGGGAGGAATGTTGTCCACAGGCCTTGCAGCTCTTGCAAACAGTGCTTGTACAGGCACACTCACAGTGAGGGAGTGCTGAGGCAGATGTGGGCTAACCCTGCTCAGCTTTGGAGGGTTAAACAGGAGACTTCTGTCCAGCACTAAGAGAATAGTTAGTGTGTAATAGCAGTGGGAGAGAGTGCATCAAGGGAAAGATTTTAAACCATTTTGAGATTTCAACAGTATAGCTCAGGTATGCTAACATTATTTTTACTGTTTTTATACAGATCAGGGTTTTTTTTTCTGTTTTTAAAAATATTATTTAATTAAATCAGAAAATGTCATGGTCTACCATGGGGTGAAAGTTTTCATAATAATCTTGGAGTGCTAGATATCTGTTATAAAGGCAATAATAATTAAATTTTGCTAATGGAGAAAACTAATAAATTGTAAATCCACGATTTCACGGAATGTTCCATAATAGACCAAGTGAAATAAGGTACCAAAGATACCAGTCTAAATAGCTTCTCCTAACTCTGCTGAACTTCATCCTATACTGAGCTAGTGTGTAGTATTATAATCCATAGTAGACTACACAGAGCAGGGAGTGGAGGTGAGCACAGTCTGCATTTAGTAAGAGTCTGGCTGTGTGGTCACCATGTTATGTTTTCTGTGGAACAGAAGTTTCCTATAGCATGGGGTAGTGCAGTGCTGAATATTTAATTAGCTGAGATCATACATCACCTAAGTGTTCATCAGACACGTTCATCTTATGCCTGGACATGTACATACTAACTTATAAGTGAAGTTGATAGGTGAGCATAAACTGGTACATTTGGAGATTTCTCTAGCAGCCTGTGTGAGAATTGAAATAATCACTTTTAGTCCTTTACAGTTGCTGCTTAAGCAGGACCTGACGCATTGCCTAGCATGTTCAGTGCCACAGTGATGCCAGAAGCATGACATGAATTTCTTCACTGCATTAATGTATTTGTAATCATTGTAATGCTACTATCAGTAGCAGTGTCTTATTCCCAGAAGTGCTGTTGGCGTGATGCTGGCCTGTGTTATGACTGATCCTGTGAAACAAGATTGGAAGGCAGGCTTTTCCATTCATTCTAGATTATTATAAGATTAAATAGTTACCAGGCAGGTGCTGTTAGCTGCAATTTTTTTCTTCTGGAGAAACAAATGTGTACTTGCAAATGCCTTTCAAAGTTTGAGTATCAGTTTACAGCTGTAATGTAGCTATACTTTAATTGTTTGGTAGAAACATGTTCAAGTACTTGACAACTTGCGACATTATTGCAGTGAATTGGTCTCCTGACAGACCTTTCCTGGATTTGAAATTGTGCAGCAAAGGGCAGCTTAGGAAGAAAAATAGAAAGTGTATTTTGTAAGCCTTGCAGAAATCATAGAACACTTGGATTTCGTTTTTGAAAGGATAGATGGGGAAACAGAACTCTTGTCTAAAACAATAGTAGGATGGTACTTGCTCAGAGGCCTAACTGATGTGATCACCTGCGAATTGTTAGAAGGATAAGCAAGGAAAACAAACAAAAAAACCCAACTATCAAACCATAGTGCAGGCTGAAAGTGTAAAGTTAATTGAAGTCTTCCCTTTCAATTAGCAGTCATAAATCCTCCTTTTTGTCCTGGTCGTGCATTTTCACTTTTAATGGAGTTTATAGAATTGCATATTCCTGAATCTGATTTCTCTTAAGAGAAGCATGAGAAAGATGGGCAAAAAAATTCAGAAGACTACTGTTTTGGGAGTGTCTTACGTTTTGGGTGACCAAACAAGTATGTATTAAAAGTGGGCAAGTTTCACAGTGTCTTTACTGAAATCTAGAAATGCTTTGATGGTGTCCAGTTGGGAACTAGAAGAGTAATTTGAAAACCCTGGCTGTGACTTCTTCTGTTCTGTGATGTGTTAAAGCAGGAACACCTGTCAGGAAGGAGTCAGTCTCAAGTTCAGTTTAATTTTGTTGTTTCACAAAAAAAGATTTCTATTTGTTTAATGGGACTTGAGGTTTTTGCCATTCATTTAACAGGATTTCATGGTATACTCGGGATTTGAGTAAATCAGATTGACAGAAGCCTTCTTTGTATTCGTTTTCTAAAAGGCTGCTTTTCCCATTCTGATTTCTACAGTATTTGTGTAAATAAGTGTCTTTTGAAGATAGCATCTTAGTCTTACAGTTTAATTGTACAGTGTCATTAAAACAGCTGAAACCAATACTCAGGGCTGTGACAACTTCAGGGATTGATTTAAGAAAATTTTTAATTATACTGAAAATATGTTTGAAGTAGAACAGATGCAGAAGCTGTGTCATTCAATATGTAAAAGTTTTATTCAATCTATGAAATTAACCTAACAATCGTGCAGATTCCAACGTTGTTAGTAAATCAGTTCCATTGGATTATGAAATGTCTCCCTGTGACCTATTCAGATTTGTGTTGAAATATTTATTCCTGGTTTGAAACAAGTTTTGTTACTGTAGGGCAGACAGAACGTGTTATACAGGTGAAGTCAGCTGTATTTTTCATATACCCACGGTGTAACACAAATTGATAGCTTTGATACCAGCCTTCGTGCTCGATTGATGTATATTTGTTTTGGCAGGGTGTTGCCTTAGATATCATCCTTCCTCCCCTCCCATGGTCTCCCCCATTGGCTTTCGTAGCCAGTTCCCTGCTCAGCATAACCGCAGTTGTACAGCTGTGAGGGCACTGCTGGGCTGGAACAGGCACCTGGGAGTAGGAGGCAAGGGATGCTTGAGCTGGCACTTGTGCTGCAAGAAATGAACATCAAACAATGTCTGTATTTCATCTGAAATCAAGTACTTAGATCTGTAGAAGGATTTTGCATAAGTGCAAACTAAGAATTATTATTTATCATTATTGCCTTTTTCATCTTCATGTTATTTTAAAATAATAAGAATAACCTTTGAAGTTAGGGAAGGTACTGTTTTTCACATTACATAACTAGCTAACACAAAGCACAAGGAAACAAAGTAACCTACCTAAGACCAGGCTGTTCTGTATCAGAGGCACAAACAGAAGCTGAGTTTCTCTTTCATTTGTATTTCAAGTTCTGGAAAATTTTTCTTTCCTTTAGCAAAAAAAAAGCATGTACACCTATCCAATGTATGCACTTGTGTGCCCTCATACAAGATGCAGTTTGAAGAAGGTCACTCCAGTTGATGCCTTGGAAACAGAAGCTGTGTGTCAGTGGAGACTATTGATCTTGCTGGGGTCCTTCTGTGGTTAAAGCCTTTCTCATCACCAGGCTGTTCTCACCGTTTCAGCTTCCACCCTGCTGAGTGCTGGTCATGCCTGTCTCCTCCTGACTGCTCTGTTGGGCTTGTCAGGTTTCCGTAGACTTTTGTGTCCTTAATTTCCTTCTGCTTAAGGATGTTCCCAAATAGCTGCATCTCATATCTGTGAAGCGTCTTTGAGAAAGAGGTTCCTCCTGCCTGGAAGCCAGCTGAATCTCCATTTAAGCAAGGGTAGGGGGAGAGGGAAATAGCCCTTGTTAAGGCCCCTCAGCTGGGGAGGAGATGGCTTTCAGCAGGAACCAGGAGAGGTTCAGCTGCTCCGCTGACCTCCTCCCCTCTTTGGCATGGACACAGGGGATTGCAGCAGAGGAAGAGCAGTGTCTTCAGTGATGGCGCTGTGCTGGATGGGAGCTGAACGAGAAATGAGAGTGAGAGACTGAGATGCGCTGGTGCAGACTGAATGAGAGTGCCTAAGGTCTCGAGGAAAAGAAGAGAAGATACTGCTCACTGCATTCCTCAGGGACCCTGGAGTGAAATAGGAGGGGGATTTTTGGCTGTCCCCACCTTTCTGCTTTCTGCTTCGTCACTCAATTCCTTCTAACAATATTTCGATCTGAGAAATACTTGGTAAGATCAACCAGTATGATGTTAGAGAGTGGAGAAGTGGAGCGATTATTGTTATCTTAAAGTTACAAAAGACTTTTAAAATATTTTTGAAGTCCTAAAAAGAGAATCTGGTCAAAGTTAGAAATTATATAGCAATGTAGAGAAGATGACTGGGAAAAGCAGGAGAGTATGAGGGAGGATTAATGGGAAAATGGGACGTGTACTTTCATGTTAGACTTTGTACTTCTAAACCATGATAGGAAGAGCTGGAGCAGGTGCATACCTTTTGGAGTACCACGGGTCTTATTTGAATTGGCATTAGTTGGGCAAACACAGTCTTTAGTAATCATGAATGTTTCTGAAATGTCAGACAGGTTTAACTCACAGTTCTGTAGCACATACCTTCAAATTTTGAATTACAAAACCTTTTACATACGAATTTACACTGTACTGAAAGTAGAGAAAAATGTTCTTGAGTTAAAGTAGCAAGAGATAAGTTTTTAGTACTAAAATATTTGCTATATTTGAGGATTACAGATGAGGAAGACAGTATTAAGCTGATTTAGGACATTAGATCTGAAGTACTAGGACATAAATCAGAAGTGTAATGAAAGGTTTTGTCAGAACTCATTCTCACCTTGAATTGATCTTGGGTTTTTGCTTGAACAGGTTAGTTGCCTAAAATTGTGCTATAATTCAGATTTCGTTGCATGTTTAGGGAAACTATTTTGGAATAAACACACCATACAATCATGTTCATTAAATCAGTTCGTTTTTCATCACCTGTTGCTGAGGCTGACAGGAAAAAAATATTCCTGAACCTCAGTCAGAGGTGTGCAGCTTTATTGACAGGACATTAGTCGCCTGTGTACCTGCCCATGCAGGAGCGGGCAGCGCTGAGCTGGCAGCGGGCGAAGCAGCATCGTGCCTCTGTGCCATGTCTGGCTCTGCAGGCCCCAAACAGAGACACTCTCTGCTGCGGAGCTCCTCCAGGTGGACCCAGCAAGTGCCTGCTTGGGCAGGCCCAGCTGCCCCACGCTGCTTGGGCTTGGCTCAGCTTTCCCACTGAGAAAATGGCTGGCAAGGGGCGGGGGGCATGGGTTGATCAGAGCGAGGGGAGCACGACCAATTGGTAGACAGCGTTCCTGGGCATTGGGGCTCTCAAAGACATGAAAAATACAGGCACGTGGGATCAAAGCTGCGTTTTGTAATAGATTTGGGGCTTTGGAGGGTTTTGTTTGTTTGCTCACCCACATAAAAATAGGCAGTTGAGTGTTTGATGTAATCTTTTTGGGCTGTGTTTTTAGTGCCTGGGAACATTACAAACATGAAATATTTAGCTTTGAGCCTGTTGGATTTAAAATAACTTAAAATAGCTTTAAAGAAGCTTTCTGAAGTACTGATTTTTTTTTTCCGTGGCAGCACATGCATTTTTTGCTCCAAAGTTTACAGAGGCTGGAAGAGTGCCATTATGTTAAAGCCAGTGTTGCAGTTTAGTTTGATAAGAAGGAAGTCCTATTGACCCAAGATCAATATAAGGGGATAATGTAAATGGTTTTTTTCAGCCTTTTTATTAAAAAACATTTTTCTGACTGTTTTATTTCAGTATAGAAGTTATCCCCAGTATGTGTTAAGCACCCAAATTAGCTTTCCATTAAGCTTGAAGGCAAGGTTGAGATGTACTCAAATGTAGTTTGCCTCTAGAAGCAAGGTATTTCTTTTATTTCTGTAGTAACTGAGTATTTAATGTTATATAGGGAACTTCAGAAAGGTAATCTAAATGCAGGTTTGTTTTCGAGTTGCTGTTCATTTCACATACATCATGATTATAAGGCTCTATTCAGTAGTGTTAGAGATTACACTGAAGATGCCCAGACTCACAGAAGAAAAGGCAGAAGGAGAAGTTGTGTTTGGTTTTTATCAGCTCAGGAATTACTTCTGTGCAAACGTGACAAGTTGCTAACTCGCCTCTCTGTTATCTAGTCATCAAGCCGTTAGGGATGGCATAACCCCCTTCTCTGCCAAAGAAATTACCACACATGCTTAATTTTTAAGTTTCATGTATCAGTGCAGCCTTCGGTTTTCAAAACAAACAAAAAAGGGCAAATCTAATACCCACAGCCTGGCTCCAGATCAGGTGCTTGGTGGCAGCCAGTACCCCGGGGGAGGATGGAGGCGCTGAAAGAGATTCCACCACTGGGACTGCCTGGCCGCAGGGGCAGGCAGGGAGCCCTTCTCTTCCACACAAAGCCCTGACAGCTCAAATCCAAACTGATTTTTCTGACAGCAGACTATTGAAGAGAGGTTTGCCCACTGAAGCTCTGCCATCACAAATTACTGACTTTTAGCTGTAGCAAGATTCCTTTGGAGCATGTTACAGAAAATACATTTTACAGCCCAAGCTGTATGATGTTTTGAGGCATTTTCTGAAGAGGCAGATCTGTGATGCATCATTGCTGGGTTGTGATGTTACTGCAAGTGTCATGAGAGTCTGCTTTCTTACAGACCAGGTTCCATATAGCAATGAGATTATGTGGAAAATGAATTCAAATTTTAGCTCTCCTGGTGTAGTGAAAAACATTAAAAGATGCGTTGTAAAGGACACTTCATAACAGTAAGTATATAAGATTTTATATGAAAAGTTAAAATCAGTCAAATATGATAAGTGCAAAGTGGAATCATATTGATGACTGTTTAAGTCTTTTCTTCAAATAATAGAATGATTGGAACTAAGTGCAATTTTTTTTACTTCATCTAAGCCAATAGATTAGAAATCAGATATTTGCTCTTAAGTCCAGGGAAAACATCCATTTTCAGTTATGAAAGAAAATTGCTTTACAGTTACCGGTTGGCAGGATCATTTTGTTAAAGAACGTTGTACATCTCCCACAAAAAATATAGTTCCCATTGTGCTTTCCGTCTGCGTGAGCACTGAGCACTCAGTCCTCTTCCATAGAAGTTTTCTTGTGAACTTCATTGTGCATTCAAGTGCCTCCAGAAATTGTATGTGAAATAGTGTTCCTTAACTTAACTTTGGTTTAAGTATTGAAGGTGGTGACATTGATAGGTATCAGATGTTTAGATTTTATACTACCTTATTACAGGATTTGGACATGGATTTTAATTTTATTAATAATTTGTCAAGTGCTTGCAGAAGGATGCAGCCTCACTTCAAATGTACGGGCTCATAAATTAGAATTAGGATAACAGTTGTTTTAAAACATGTGCCTATAAAAGCTTAGGTGAACAGCAAAAGTTGTTTAGGAAATGCTGGTTTTTTCCTTTCATTGTTCTGAGCTGTGCATGGGTTTAATGGAAAACTGGCAATTGCTCCTGCAGGAGTTCCTTGTAAAGGTCTGTAGAATATAACTTTAAGGTATTCCAAACTTGTAGTTCCAATTTTACTAAAAATGTGTAGACAGAACAGATTGTGATTGAGATCTGTGAGCCCTTGGAAAAGATAGCTAATTGTATGTTTTTTCAGAGGACCGAGATCTTATTTCTGTCATGAAAGTTGTACAGGGCGACTGTGAAAAGCAATGTGACTTTAAAAGCGAGTAGAATTAATTATACTTGAAAAATCTTTTTTCCAATCTGCAGAGCATATTTGCAGTCAATCTGCAGCTGAAGGCCATATTGCCCCCACACTTCAGCCTTCTATCTTGTACTGCGTTGGTGACTGAACCGTAAGATTTCCCTCATGCTTCTGATCTCATCCTCAGTATCATTAAGATTCCTTAATGGAAAAACAACTTCTGCAACAGATTGGCAATGAACATATTGAATCTATCACATCAAAGAAATAGTTGTAGGATGGCGTGAAGACTCTGCTTCTTTTTAAAGTGATCTGTATGGGCAGATCTTTGAGTCCCTGTGTCATTTTGCTGACTTTGATCAGAGTCCATACAGCTGTACTTATTTTGAAGAATCAGATGTTAACTGCTGTCCTGTGAAGGTTAAAGGATGGTGTTTTCCTTACTTGTTGGATACTAACATTGCTACTTACTGGATGATATGGAAATTTAAATAAATATCAATATTTTGATATCTATCAGCTCTAAGACCACTTGGCTGTTTATATATTGATACCAGAAGTTCTGTAGGAACATAGGTAATTAATTTTAAAACTGATTTTCATTATATAGAATAATTGTATGCTTCTCTAAAATGTTTTTATACAATGCTTATCTAAACTTAAACACACAGATATATTTTCTAGAATTATTTACTACTGTGTGACAGATACACAGCTGTGAGTCATTTACATGAAGAGTAGGCAGATTTCTAAAAATGGAATGAAAAGCTTTAATAGCAATATAGAGATCTGGTGGAAATTTATGTGCAAATGTCCTGTATTGTATGATTTCCCCCATATAAGTATATAGCATTGAGACCTTTCAAAGCCTGAGGCTTCATGTTCAAACATTTAAAGATGGGAAGGAAACAATGTCATTGCTTGCACAGTTTTAAGGCCATCTTGTTGTGTGTGTTTGTGTTGTGATACAGCTTTTAATTATACAATCAATTTTTTCCCCATGGGATTCCTAGTTTTTCAACGTGGCTAACACTCACTGCCTTTTCTCATGGCTGTCTTAAGGTGCCTTATCATAACAGTGATCTCTATGGCGTCCCAGGGAGCTCTTTGCCCATTGTGGTGTAGCACCCCTGGTATAGTGGTAGAGAGGAGTTTTCAGGACAGTTTTCAGCTGCTTATAAGGAGGAAACTATCCTTTCTTCTCATTTCGCATTCTGTTCACTTCATACCTTGTAATTTTAGTAGCAGTATCAGGGGCAACAATCTGTTGAAGAATGTGAGGTAGGAAATGGGAAAACTCTGCATGGGCTCCTCGCAGTTTGTCAACCAGGTTGGAATATTTTACCTTCATAGCACAGACTTTGGTGCTTGAACTGATGCAGTAATGTTGGTAGTGGTGGGTTAGTTGATGTTTTACCTGGAGCGGCCACAGAGGGAAGATACATTGGGGCGGGGAGAACTAAGGCGATAGCTGTCTGCAGGTTTCACAGTATTTGCTGATGGGAAAGGAAGATACAGGAATCGCACATCCTCTTTTTGGCTCCCAGGGAAGAGTTCTGTATGTTTACAGGCTCTTTTGCCATTGGCTGCTGTTACCTGCTTTTGTCTCAGTTTTCTCTGATTTCTCAAAATCTTCTTTGGTAATAGGATAAATGCTAATTTTAAAGTAGGGAAACAGGAAGCATATGAGAGAGGCTTTCATTTTTGAAAGTTAACTTACAGAGAAATAAAAGAAGCTTTATTCAAGCATAGGCACAGATTGGAATACTTTTGCATTAATTAACTTTTCCACTATAAATGTAACCTTTTAATATTAATTTGAAGGAAGACTATTATCCCTCCTGATGCCATTAGCACTGTCAGCATTCTTCATTCTGTGTCATTCCTGGTGAAGGTTAGGAAGGCAGCAGTAGACAACCTCCATGTTTGGCAATACAGAAGCTTAATTTTTAAAAAACTAATTTGCCAAAGATATTGTATAAGTGTTTGGAAACTATCGTGGCAGTGATGCCTGAGAGAAGAAAGAAATCCCCAATGCAGTAAAAGTACCTGCAGGGAGTATCCAAAATGCAGGGCTGGGTTCAGCCGGATGACTCACTTCTAACCAAGTACTAGAAGCATTCCCCTTCACAGTTAGCTCCAAAATACATTCTCAATTATTTGTGCTTACCTTTGACAAAATTCTCTCCATACACAGAAGCTGTTGTACTTGGGTTTTTGGAACCTGAAAAGAAGCTCTTTATTGACAGGCCAGGATGCTTCTGGGAACAGTGGCTTGTTGGTTACCAGCTGCTCCCCAGCCAGAGTCTGCAGCTAACTCTGCTTAGCATATGCTATTGCTTTTTTTTATATTATATGTTGGTTTGGGAATAATACTGAATACCAGTGTTCCTGGTCTGGAATTTGAAGCCAGTGTTGGACATCTTGTTTTTCTTTCAGTTTGTATTTGTCACTAAAGAAATACCCAAATATTAGTAATGATCCCAAAAACTAAGATGAGATTGTTGAAGAGTAGTTATGCGTGTTTAAAGTCAGTTCGTGCTATGACATGACAAAAAAAAATACTGAAGCTGTAGGGCAAGTGTCTTGACAAGGTAAATAAACTTTAAAAGCAGAGTCCACCGATTTGGGGATGGGGATTAGTTTCAGACCAACAAAATCTTACTTCAGAAAATTTTGTTTGTGCTCTGTGATGCACCTGGAGCTAGTGATAGAGAGTGTAATACCAAATAAACTTTCATATTGAATTTCCTAATCTTAAGTAGTTGTGGTTGTTTAGAGAGGACTATAAGTTCATGGAAGAAAACATTAAAAGAAATTTGTGTACGTGTTTCACATTCTTATTTTAGAAGTGCCTTGCTTTTAAAGGTCAGTAATTATTTTTATTGACCCACACTGATGTGCCTTTTGGTGAGTTAGTTAAAATGAATCTCCAAATACCAAGAGAAATATGACTTGTGCGTATATGTCTATGTATACATAAAATATGCATTATTTTCTTAAAAGTAGATAAAAAAGGAAATGTGAACCTCTGCAACTGCCTTGAGATGTCCTGTCTGGTTTTGGCTTTGCTAGCACTTCTCATCTAGGCATTTAAAGGCAAGTCAGCAGCTGGTGTAAAAGGCTAAAGATGAAATATATCCAAAGAAAGAGGTGGATTGAAAAAAACAAATTATTTAGTAAGAGTCCTGTTAAGCTTTGGAAGGTTTTAAAACTGGGTCGATAAGTGACATATCATTTTTGTTCTATTTAAGAAAGATTCATAATCTGACAATGTCAGAAGTTGTTAGTCACACAAAGCCAGATAGGAATACCACTTTTTTGGGTGGTGTGGGGGGGGGTTGAGGCTATCTGGGCTTTTTGTCATTGTGTTTGTTTCGTGCTTTTCTTTTTATGTAGATTTACAAGTAGAAGATAGTACAATCGTCCTTGCTGGGAGATGACTGATTGTCACATGTACTGTTTTATCCACTCATGCTGTTTTGGCCTGTACATTACCACTCCATTGAGATGTTCAGTTACCATTATTAAGAAATTTGTATTTACTCTTAAATTTATAAATGTTGCTGAACAACCTGACAACAGTAACTCACACTGCAGGACTGGCTTGGCTGTTAGAATGTTAATGTTATTTTAAAATGTTTATAAGAATTAAAACTTGGTTCAAGATAAGCCAATCTAAAATGTGTTATGAAACAACTCTGCTTAAAAAAAAAAAAAAACAAACACATTCTTTCCTGTTGAAGGCCAAGGAAGTTCTCTGAGGTTACCTGCGGCTGCACAGCTACTCACTAAAGAAAAGAAGCCCCCAGAGGGGATGGCTCTTCAAGGAACAAGAAAGCAATGATCCTTTTTCTCTGCATGTTTTTCTACTGCTGATCTGCACAAAACGTTGTTATTTGTAGATTTTCTAGTAGCTCTCCAGTCTGCATAATGCCACCATTCACAAGCTTCTAACAGGAGAAAGAGCAAGTGTGCCAATGCAGGCAGAGCTGCTAAATAACCCGTGTTGCTTTGGGATGCCCTTGCCCTGGGCTGTGCTGGGAGTGGAGGAACAGCAAAATCCTGTTCCAGGGTAGAGGAGGGCCCTCATGGTGGAGGCATGTTGTTAACCCTTCAATTGTAAGAAGAACTAAAGTAGAGCAATCAAACTTGGGCATTAGATAGCATTTGGCAAACAGCCGTGGACACAGTTACTGTGTATTTAGGAATGGGAAGGTTGTGAATGGTTGCACCCTAGTTGTGTGGTCAATGAAAATACAGCTGAGATTACAGCAAAAAGCTCAGCCCCTCAACACCCGCATTTTCTTAGTACGTGCTAGGCACTATCTTGAGCTGATGCAACCACCACCACATTTAATATATATTTTAAAAGATAAGCTAATAAAATGTAAATTCCATTCACAAAAATACGAAAGTCAAAATTACGAACTCCCTGACAGCAGTTATTCAGCTTCTTATGCTTGTGTAATATTCATATAGCTCTGTATGATGTAACAGTTTCCTTTATGATGTTGTGGTTTTTTATATATATATATATATGTATGTATGTATATGTTTTGAATTCGTAATTTAGATGAGAATTGTAACATGTATCTTTTTAATCTCCTTGCAATGGAAGTCACAGTTCTTATTCCACAGTACAGTGCTCTGTGGCAATAGCTTACATTCTTAGTGAAACTTATTTCGCCAAAACCAATAGTGATGGTATTTCTTTTGACGGAATGAATATAAAATTGATGGTGGTGTGATTATCACAAGCTCCCTCTTATTTAAAAGTTTTATCAGATAGGAGCTGCATGTTATTTTTGGTGGGTGATTTTTCACATCTATCACAGCTGATACTCTCTCTGGTATTCTGTTTTACCAGCTTTTTATTATTTCCTCTTGCCATTATGGTTATGTAAAAATGGAAGCTGTTGTCTTTTAAATTTGCTTTCTCTTCTTACCTGGTTCTCTTGTGTCTGTCCACACTGGGAATTGGAAAAAGTGAATCACATTTAATTTCTTTTAAATGCTGTTCAAGCAAAGTGAATTTGTCAGTTTATTCAGCTAGTGTAGACTGGGATAAATTGTATTTCAGTCTCACCTAAAAATTTATGCGGTGTTTAAGTCTTGGGTGCATTTCGTATTTTGTGGTTTTAGCATAGTTAGGTCTCATTACAGTCTTTTAAGGAGTGCTTTTAGCAATATATAAGACAGGTTTAAACGTAGTTCCCAAGCTTGGTTTTGAAGCCAAAGTAAATGAGGTCTTGTAGTGCCACATTCCAGTGATTCTGACATCAGAGGAATATCTGCAGAAATAAATTTTTATATTAAAGTGGCTGAATTTTTATATGCCTGCAAGAAGCAAGACTGGGGTCTAACATGGAGAAGGATTAAGCTGATCATTCAAGACAGTAACAAATGTTTTCATGAAAACTCTCCCCCTCTAGGAAAAAAAAAAAGAAAAAGCAAGATACATTTTAACAAAAACCAAATGTTATTTTATAAAAGGCTCAATAAAACTAGTTATTTAATTTTGTTTAGTTTTTTGTTGTTGTTTCAGGTTTTGTGATACTCTGCTGCAGTCTGTGGAGAAATCTTTTTGTGAATTGAGAAGTGAGAATTACATTAAAAATTATCTGAGTGCTGACATGAAACAAATCAAAACAAAGTATTTTTAAATATTTGCACAAATGGAGCAGTATCTAATGTATGTTGCAGATATTTGAATACAAAACATTCAGTATTCATCACATTTGGAGCATTATTAGTAAACTTTTTTTAGATTTTCATTCTAGGAAAAATAATTAAAAAAAAAAAATCACGAACGTGATTCATACTAGGAAACTGGATTAAGACACAAATAGCAGAGCAGGACTGCATCAACTTGGCCTTGTATGGCTGGGCTGATTGTTACCAGCTAGAAAGATTCACTTTCTGCCGTTGGTGCCTCTCTTCAGTGGCAAGGGAAAATTGGGAAAAGCTGCCAATGAATGTGCACTCAGCTGTGTTTGAGCTGATCAGCTCTTTTGCCATCCCTAGATTTTAAGAGGAAAAAGAGTTTAGTGCAGTGTCTTACAGTCCAGAGCACAATTTTTTCCCCCTCATTGTCGTAATAACAATTACATGTTTTATAATGCCGATTCTTTCAAATTTACAATTAAAGAGTCTTCATCTTGTTTTCTTTCAGATTCTTCTCATTCTTTTCATCGAGATGAGACCATAGTTATTGCCCTTGCATCTGTGTCTGTACTGGCTGTTTTGATTGCTGCCCTGTTCTTTGGATACAGGATGCTTGCAGGTAGCATTTGAAGATCCTATTTTTTTAATTCTTTTTGTGTTCTTTTCACTGTTTCTTGAAGCTGTACTTATATTTTCTGTTCTCCCCAGTCCTTGTTATATGTTTGTACATAATATTCCCCTTTCTACTCTCTGACACTTCATGGTGATAGCCCTTTCATAGCAGTCCAGAGAGATTTATGATTTCTCCAAGCTGGCATTTTGGGACCCATTTTTCTTCAACAAATACTCTGCTTAACACAGCTTAAGTGGGGTTGTGAACATGCTTTATAGTTATTGCCAGTGACATTCAATTATCAAAATAGTTGTGTAGCAACCCCGACATAGCCTTAAGTTTGTAGCTGTCAGCACCTTCACTGCTGATTTTACTGACTCTGAGAAGATTTTAAGGGATTCCTTTTTACTTGTTATGTGCTTGCCTACAATATGTATTTCTGCCAAGTCCCAGGTAAGTTGTATTTTTTTCACTTGTAGCATGCCAAAAAAAAAAAAAAAAAAAGAAACTGTCTGATTCCCTCCCTACCCCCTTCTACAGGAGACCGTAAACAAGGTTTGCACAGTATGAACATGATGGAAGCAGCAGCATCAGAGCCCTCATTGGATCTGGATAATCTAAAGTTGTTGGAGGTAAAAGTTCAACTCTGTTTCTTAATCTTCATTTTTATTCAGTGTAACGCTTGTGGTCATGTCACCTTCCAGGTATAGTTACAGAAATAAATGTATCAGTGTTCTTTTAATGTTTCCTTCTAAATCACAGTTTAAAGAAGAAATTAAAATTTAAAAAAAGGAAAGAAAATGGTTATCACTTACATTTTGCCTGGTTTTGTTAGTAATGCTGTTGATATTATCTAGAACATGTTCTGCCTTGAGAAGAAAATACTAAACACTGGGAGATAATGGGGGAAATTGGAATGTGCTGTATTTCAGCATTGCATCAAAAGATCCATCTTTTTGCTTGGCACTACTGGCTGTAAGTACAGTATCCTACCATAGTTATTTGAAATGCTTTAGTAACACTTTTGGAATATAGAATTTACTGCAGATAGGGCAGTATATTTTAGTAGTGGTGCATTTATGTGTAGTCATTCTTCACGGTGGGATACTCTATCTCCATGGCAACTAGAGGCCAACCAGAACTTTCTACTCAACTTGGTATTAGATGTCTCATCAGAAAACTGCAAAATGTTATGCTTTCAATTGGTATGCTTGATAGAACTTACAGAATTTTTAAAGGCTTTTAGCCAGAAATAAATAAGTAGAATGACAGAGAGATTCTTCTTTTTGCCCCTTTGAAATCACATGCAGTGTGGTCTTAGCCTAATGGTGACAGCAGACTAATCAGCAAAGAAGCTTGGGTGCCTTATGCCAACAAAAAAGTACTTGAGGCAGAATTTACAAGAGTGTAAGGATGTGTGTTGAAGAAGTGTGCAAAGCCCCAGATGAAATTACCCATACTGATATGCAGTCTTGGAAAAAGCAGCAACTTTGGTGGAGAGATCTGCTATGGGGTCTTCTGTCCTCTTTCTTAAATCCTAAGTAGCTGACTCCTCACTCACAGTCATAGGGTGTTGCAGAGCAAATTGTCTTAACCTGTGCTTGCCTTTTCACATCCCTGTGGGTACATTCTGGGTTTGTACCTTGAAGTGACTCGCTGCTGCTTTGGAATCTGCTGACATGGAAGGACTGAGAAACGAAAAGTCTTGTCAGTTAAACAATGCTTTGTTGTTGAAAACTTTCCTGTTAGACAATTTTATCATCTTTAGAAACATTACTTTTGTAATCCCTTCTGCTTTCTGTTCCTCTATTATTTGGAAACATTTAAAAAGTAAAAAGGTAGGGGTCCGTGAAATCCTTACGGTTTCATGTCTAGGTCTTCCTGAAAATTATTTGAATTAAATAGATGCTTAAGTTCGTATGTAGTTAGAATTTTTTGAGTTTTAGAAACCAGGACTCTTCCTGTAGGTGCTCCTATGTGTCGGTTTAGAGCAGATCACAGCCCAGCCATGCTAGGCAGGCCATTACCAGTTTCGAGTCAGCCAGGGCAGCTGACCTGAGTGAGCTATAGGGGTAGCCCAGGTCATAATGTCATGGGCATTATAAAGGGGGAAGGTTTGCTGAGGAAGGGGAGCTCCTGTGGGATTCCTGCTGGGCTTCCTCCTGCTCCTCCGTCTTTCCTTCTCCTACTGCTCCAGAGGACTGTGAGGGCCAGGACATTCTAGGCTGAGTATAGCTTTGTATACTTTGTATAAGTAGGGTGAGTATAACTTTCTATACTTCATTTGTTTTGCTCTTTAATTATTTTGTTAAATCTGTCCTTGCTTCAACCTTGGGATCTCCTCTCCTTTTCCTGATTCCCCTTCTCAACTGGGGAGGGGTCACCAGGTGGTAGAATCGCTGCTATAGTTTAGCCCCTGGTATGTGCTAAACGTAGACAGTGGGAAAGGCCGTTCTGTGAAGACTGTTTAACATAGTGGGGGCTAGAATAAAAATTCACAGGTAGTAAGGAATTAATTATTCCTTTCTATTAAAACCTGTTTAAATACCTCTTTTGGTATCTATTTTGTGCTACAAATGCATATATTGTTATTACTAACCTAAAAAGTACAGCTTGTAAAACTATCCTAAACCTTAAATGTTTAGCTTAATGTTTGTGATCTCTGCAGTTAATTAAAATTGATCACATAAAAGCTATAAGTGTTTGCTAGGCAAAAGTTTAATAGAATTAGCAGCACAAAACACTTGGATTTTATTGATTCTGTATACAAAACTGCTGAATAGTTTATTTGTGATTTATTTACTGAATATTCAGACTGTAGATCAATTTAGTAAGATCTAAATTGGCCTATGCTGAGGTTTCCAGCTCCAAAATAGCTTTTATGACAGCATTCTAATTCTAGTTTTCAATACAAAGTATTCACTATTTTTATAGTGCAAGTCAGTATAAAAGTTGGTGTACAGTCTTTGTAGAGTGAAAACTTGGATTTTGTTTGTCTTTATTATTTAGTGAACTAATTATTCATACTTTTTTGCAGTTGATTGGCCGGGGACGATATGGAGCGGTGTATAAAGGCTCTCTAGATGAACGTCCAGTTGCTGTGAAAGTATTTTCTTTTGCTAACCGTCAGAACTTTGTCAATGAGAGGAATATTTACAGAATTCCGCTGATGGAACATGACAACATTGCCCGCTTCATTGTGGGGGATGAGAGATTCACTGCAGACGGCCGTATGGAGTATTTATTGGTGATGGAATATTATCCCAATGTAAGTGCTTCAAAGAAATCAATCAGATTGGTTTAGATTCCTAAGAATAGCCACATAAAAAGGATGTACTTTAGTACTTGCCAGTGTTGTTTATTGCTGCTTCTTGCATGGTACTGTAAAAATAATCTATATAAATTACACTTTTAATGAACCTTAGTGTTGTTTACTGTAATACCATTTCAGATTTCCCAGTTAGTGCTACCGAATCTAGTCTTAAAGTCTTAGCTGTAGTATTGGCTTCTGGTTATGGAGCAGGTTTTTTTTAGTCAACTGTGCAGTAGTCAAGGACAAAATGTGAAGGTTATTTTTTTGACTTAAAAATAATGTAATAAATTTAAAACTTCTTAGTATTAAGACATTATATCTCTGTTATATGCCCATCTCTTTCATGCTTACATGATCAAGCATGTTCTCACATGGTACTTATGACCTCAGTAGCTGTAAATGGTGGATTTGTTTTTTGTTTTTTTGGTTTTTTTTTACAATGAAACCTAATAGATCCAATATTGTTGTCAAACTAGTTTGTGGTACTGTAAATCATGTTGATTTTTTATCCTGCTTTCTTCTTTAAAGCTTTCTGTGGCATAGCATGTTTATTTTGCTGTACCACATATTGATAATGTAGGACAAGTCTTGAGAAGGCAGCCTTACTTTCCAGAACCATATCTTCAAATCTCCTTAGCTAACTGAATGCTTACGTCCCTCAGATTCATTGATTTGGGTTCCTAACACTGTGTACACACACAGAGAAACAAAAGTTTTCTAAAAATACACAGCATAAATGTGAATGGCTTTCATGAAAAATCATAAAATGTATGGGGGTTATGTATATGAAAATGCAAAAAATTACATTTCACATTTTATCTTGGCATTTTTTTGCTTGTATAGGGGAAAGAACTTTAATTGTTCAGTTAAATAATTTTTTTTTAATGCGCTTTTTTGGTCTCAAGTAGGAGAACTCATACTGTATTTCCTTCAATGTGTAAAGGTGATGGCTGAAGCCTGATTTTTTTATGGGGACAGTAGGACAAAAGCTGCTTGTTCAAGTAGCAAAAAGAATGTTTACATTACAGAAGAGTAATAAATAGAAGTAATGACAGCCTGTTTTAGGCTCTACATATATGCTTGTGTTGAAAGATAAATGCATATATGTATCCAAATATATATGCAAATTTAAGGCAACATAGCACAGCAGAAATATATAGAGTATCTTAACTGAAACTTTGAAGTGAGAACATGCTTGATCATGTAAGCATGAAAGAGATGGGCATCTAAGAAGAGATGTCAGAGAATAGAAATGACCATAGAAAAAGTTCAATTGTGCCCATACCAGATGGACAGTGGTAAAGTACTTCAGCTCTGGCCTGCTCTGGCAGAGTAGGCTTATTTTCAACTAATTGAGTTAAGTGAAATCAAGTGAGTATTCTGCTCCTGGGAAGGCATAGCATGACTGCCTTAACAGGTGATCTGGTTTTGCTGTTTTCTTGAAGGAAAGGATTTTCAGCTGAAATGTAATTTGATTGAAAATTGTGTCTTGTCGCTTATATAAACAGGATCATTAACGATCTGATTAAATGCACGGATGAGGCATATGACATCATATTATCAGATTCTCAATATGGTATTAAGAACAGCAAGATTAGTCTAAAATCAATCTACTTGTAGTTTGAAAGTCATTGGAAAAAGTGCACAGCAGGTGTGATTAATGCACAGTGTGATCCTTAATTCAGTGAGCAGATGTTCTGCTGTATGTGGAACTAACAGCAGAGAAGGAAGCCTGCTGTGGCAGCCGTACTAGATGGGAATTGCACTGTTCAAACTGGAGCCATAAATCTTATTTCAGTAAGGAGTAACCCGTACAAGATGTGTGGGTGAAATACGCCCCATCCAAAACATCATTCTCCTTCGAAATACTTTCCCTCTTGGAAACAGGAACACACAAACCAGAACACTTTCATACAGAAGATTATTCCTGGTGTTGCCTCGGTGAAAACAACAGATAGGTTTGACCCGAATTGTATTATTATCCAAACATGCCTTCAGACCAAAGAAAGTAGGTGAGCAAGTAATAAAAGGAAAGATGTGTATTTATCAATCAACATGCTGTTTTGATGGTACTCTGAGGTGTGGCAGGTGAATAAGCAGTAAGTTGCAAGGGATGACATAGTAGGAAATACGTAATAGCCACAGAATTGTTTCCCAGTAGTCATACATTAATGTCTTTTTAGAACACAGAAAAATTGTAAAACACGTAGAGAATCTTATGATTGTTAAAACCACTAATTTTATCAAAAGTTATAATCAGATCAAATGTCCCAAATTTAACATGAAACTCATGATTCTGATGAGAAAAATCTTAATTACAAATATTTATTTCTCTAAATCTTGACTAAAACGTTTCCTGGTTGTCATTTATATTGAACTTCATTAAAAGCATAACCCCACAGCCCTCAACTATCTTAAAAAATATCTCGTGGCTAGCAAGCTCTGCAGCAGAAAGATCTTTAAGTTGGTTTGAGATCTTTATACAGGACTGTTTCCCAGTCACACCATGACAACAGTCCTGTGGCCTCCGTTAGAATGGGCTGGAAATTCAGTCCACTAAGCCAAGAAAATTCATTACTGCATCCAAGTTGCTGGCAGTTGGAGGCTAGTAAGACTGTTTGCATTACTTAAAAAGCTTTAAACACTAAGAAAAAAAAAAAAACAAAACACTCTTTAACTCATTTCTAGGTGGATTCTCAGCTTTTTTTTTTTTAATTACCAAAATCTATTTGAAGTTCAAATAACAGTATTTTGAACAGTGGAAAAAAAAAATGCTTTAGGTGAACCTGCTTTAGCAGGGGGTTGGACTAGATGATCTCCAGAGGTCCCTTCCAACCCCTACCCTTCTGTGATCCTGTGAAACCTGTGTGAGTGACAATTGGTCTGTGTTTTCACCGAGGAAGTTGTCTGTGTATGGGTTCAGTGTTCTACACAGGCTATGTCTGAAAAGCTGTAAGACTTTTGTTATTCTATTAAGAAGTGACAAGAACTTGGTTTTCGTATTAGCACTGGATTAAAAAAAAGTCTTATACTTCAGCCACTTTAAATTCTGGTATCTATGTGCCTCTGTCTGAACTGTGCGTGTGTTAACATACCTGAATGTCAACTCCAAATGGACTCAAATGGCACATACCAGATTTTTTTTGAACCAAATGTTACATAACTAATTTTGCAACAAATGGGTTTTGATTGCAACTATAATAAGATGTTACACATTGGTGCATCTTTAAGATTACAGATTTAAATAGGCAAAACCAGGGTAGTTCGTAGTCATAAATACGTTGTAACGTGCATGCAGAGACAACATGATGACTTGTTCTTCATGCATGGGGATTGTTTATTTAAACTGAGTACATTGTCATTGGGGACTTACGTGCATGAAAACTGCTCAAAGGTGTCACAGTTTGCAGGATTTGGCTCTTGTTTCAGACAGCAGTCTGGGTTTCTAGAACCTCTCAGTACCATAATTGACACCTTCCTTCTGGTTTTCTTGGAGATTCCACCACAAATTACTAAAATATCCACCATTTTTCACATTTAATTTCTCTTTCAAGAAAAGGGGAACATGACATTCTTTTTTCCTGTTTCTTCAGTGTGTGTGTGGACTTGCTCCTATTCTGAATTGCCTTTGGGGTTTTTTGTTTTGATACATAAATAGATTACAGCAGGGGAGGTGCCGGTGAGAGATGTTGTGCATTCTTCTGTAGGTGCTGGTGGTTTAAAGACCACTGTTTAGTAACCCAGGCAGTTACCTTTCTTCTGTTATTCAACAGAACCTTTTCAGAAGAATAAATCAAATGCATGCTTTGCTTTTGTTTTAGAATTAATATCATTATTCCTAAAGGCAATCCCTGTTATTTTGTGATAAATTTTCTATTCCACTTCTTTAGATAAACCAAATGGCAGCATTAGAATCAACAAAACTTTGGTCCAATCTTGTGTTTTAGAACATCTGGGCAAAACCAGAAGTATTTGCAGGATTACACCTTGCACATCAAACTGACTCTCCTGAAAATTTTGAGTTATTCAACTGTATAATTATTTTAATCCAGTATTTTATTTATTTTTAGGGTTCTTTGTGCAAATATTTGAGTCTCCACACGAGTGACTGGGTGAGCTCTTGTCGTTTGGCACACTCTATAACTAGGGGCTTGGCGTACCTGCACACGGAGCTACCTCGAGGAGGTAAGGTCAGGAAGGGATCCCAAGATTTTCAAGATACTCTTATTTCTATCAGGTAGTAGATTTCTGCCTTTCTTTTTCTCTCTGACAGTACTGTGAGTAGGAAATGATGAATGCAAGTAGAGATTACTCAGAACTTCTGAACAATCCCATGTTGTGGGCTGCATCTGTGATACTTGTATGAAAACGTGGAGTAAGAGCCAGCAGAGCCTCAGATAAGGCAGGAGGAGGCAGAGTTGTGCAGTGCTGCTGTATCATGGCAACAGATTACTGAAGACCTGAAGCACTGGACGTCTGTCTAGCAGAGAGCAAACAGATGGGGTGTTCTGTTTGTTTTTGCAGTTCAGACGCAAATCACCAAAGCAATTTTTAGTTTGTGTGTGAACCGTACACAGAAAGAGAAATAATTAAACCTTATAACTCCACTGTAGTTTTATTTATCATATCTCTTGATTTTTGTCTAAGGGTATCGGCCTAGTCTTCGCTATGTACAAACGATACTGCTGGACTTTTAGGGTTTTATTAGGGCACCAGATGTGAGAAGATACTGATTTATATCTTTAGATCCCTGATTGGATGCTTCAGCCAGCATTTCAGCAGCTGAAGTATCATGATTAAGAAGCAGATATTCTGAGGTCTGTGATATATCAGGCTGCAGAATATGGCCTGGCCCTGAAGTGTTGACTTTCTAGCAGTAAATAAAAGGATGGTGTCATTAATTCTATGTTAAGGTGCTACTGTTTGGATTAAAATTCCAACTATGTATCTCAAATGTTAAGAATCAGCTCTAGCAAAGAATGACAAATAAAGATGCTGTTAAAAGTGCAAGACTGAAAATACCGAAATCAGTATTCCTATGTGCCATTGAGACTGCAGCAATCATCTTAACTTCATCATTTCCGAATGTGCAGACAGGGGTGTCCATTAGCAGCCAGAAAATATGTAAACCTTCCATCATAAAGAAGAGGCAGCCATAGGCTGGTCTATGAATGCTAGGAAGGAACTCATGGAGTAGAATAAATCCCGCAGAAAAGATGTTTCTGTAGTGCTGTCTGCTTTACTAACAAAATAAATTGCATGTAAACTAGGAACAACTGAGATTATTCTTTGGAAAAGATCAGATCCCTTGCAAGATGAACACATTCAGACTCGAATAACATTGTCTACTTATCTTCTGAATAGGTGCCAATTCCAATCATAACGTAAATAGTTGGTGCCATATTTGACACAGGAGTGTGGATATGAGAGAGAACATTTGTAATGGCTGTCAGGGCTGTGGCAGCAGGTCTCCCCTGCCAAAATCAGGCTGAAATATCCCTTGGAAAAGAAGCTTATTGGCAAACACTAAAACTGTATGTAGCGGTAGCCTAATATATTGTATAGATACAGTGAAACTCTGAATGCCAGGCAGTTTTCTATAGATAGCGTGCCATGGAGCTCATTATAAAGAAGCAAAAATGTTAGCTTTCTAAAAGATAAGTTGATTTTCTGTTTATAATAGCTGAGCAGACATAATGAGGTTCTCTCATTTTGCCAAACAGTAGAACTGCTCAAATAGTAACAAGCACTTCCGTATGTCCAAATAGACCATTACAAACCTGCAATATCCCATCGTGACTTGAACAGCCGCAATGTACTGGTAAAGAATGATGGAACGTGTGTAATTAGTGATTTTGGACTCTCCATGAAGTTAACTGGAAACAGACTGGTACGCCCAGGTGAAGAAGATAACGCAGCCATTAGTGAGGTAAGTACAAACAAAGATAAACTGGTGTATAAAGCAAGACAAATTAGTATGGAAGTAACACTGAGAAATAGTTGTTTCTGTTGTTACAAGGTGAATGTTAAAGTGGTACAATTCCTGTAAGGGGGAATTGCTGCGATATGAGTGAGAAGTGGCTGAAACCTTGATAGGAAGAAAATGGTTTTATTCTCAAAACACTTGAAAACAAACAGAGCGTTTTGAAAGGTGATAGGTTGGCAGCCCTGAAGACTGAAGGTTTCTGTGTGAGATACAAGAAGATGCAAGGTAGGTTTGATTGCCATGTTGTTTGCGATGATGTGGTACAGGTCCCTTCAGTCCTGTACTGCACATATTAAGTGAATACCAAACATGCTTTAGTTTTGGCGTTAATTTTTCCGAAATGGTGACATACCACATTCTGCATCCTACAACCATTTCTGTATGTGTCATCTGCAATTTTCTGGTCTTTAATTGGATACATCTGGGAAAGTAAGTGCATGTAGAAAGACATGGACAACTGAGAAAGAACAGGGGCAAAATAAAAACGAATGCTTGAAAGAGTACCTTGTGGGAAAAGATGAAAGAATGAGGGTTGTTTAGGGAAGTAAAGACCGAGACAGCTCTTCAAATATGCAAACAACTGCTACAAAGGCAAAGGAATAAACTGCATTTTGTGTGAATAGGACAAGGGATAGTAGGATTTCATTGTAGGAGGGAAAATTTAGGTTAGTTATGAAGAAAACTTTCTAATTTATAGGAGGCAGCCAAGGTCTGGAATGGACTGCTGAAGAAGGCTATATAGAATTTGCATCATTTTATGAATTTAAAGAACAGATTGGCAAAGCATCTGCTAGGAGGGGGTTAGAATGGATTCTGGGCAGAAAGAAAAAACTGGTTTCTTAAGCTTTCTTTTTTATAATGCTGTGATTCAGAGACTGGTTTTTTGGTTGAGTTTTTTTGTGGTGGTTTTTGTATAAGCATGAATACACTGACGCCTGAATATAGGCTACTGAAATACAGTACGACTGTTTTAAACAAAGAATGAAAGTCCCTAATGGTGCGGTATACTTGTCATCTTTGTGATTTTAAAAGAAAACCTTTACATTTCATTCGAAGAATGTGTTTTGCAGTGCTAATCACCTTCTTTTGGAAAAGAAATGCTACATTGATAATATCTAGTGCACGAGTCCTCTTTTTAGATCCTCCCCTACTGAACAAAGAAACAGGGAAACTGCTGTTTAAAATGGAATAGTCCTGTGACAAAATACTGTCCTACAAGTACTGATGAGTGATTGCTCTAATCTTATTTCCTAGTGGAAATGAATAGATATCTTCCAAGGCTGTTAATAACCTTTGACCATGGAATAGGTAGGGAAGAGCCTTGCTGACAGTCCAGGAATAAAGAGAACAAGTTCCTTGTTCAGCAGCATCTTCTTCCATTCTGTTACATACCAACAGTAATTTCAGGAAGAAGAAACATTTCTGCTATATATATTGCCTAAGAGAACATTGAGTGAGGGATAAAGTTATTTTGGTTTGGTACATACAAAAAAGTGACAATGAAGGGGAAAGGTTCTCTTATGACTAGGCTCCTGATAAGACTCTAGAAGCTGAGGACATTGATTAGAAGAGAACTGCATTTTGCTTAACTGTAGAAAATACCAAACAAAGTAGGGTATTAAAAAATGAATCTCCATCATAAATTGAATTTGGAAATTGCTTCCTGATTTGAAGTTTTGATTTTCTGTTTTTCCAGGTTGGTACGATCCGCTATATGGCCCCAGAAGTGCTTGAAGGAGCAGTGAACTTGAGGGACTGTGAATCTGCTTTGAAACAAGTAGATATGTATGCACTAGGCCTTATCTACTGGGAGATATTTATGAGATGTACAGACCTCTTCCCAGGTAAGTAAAAGAACTGGAAAGAACATAATAGTAGAAAGTGGTACCAGCAACCAAAGCTACTCCGTAGCAATAGCTTTTTAAAGTGAAGAAGGGAAGTAATTTTCTCAGTTGTTTTTGCCATTAAGTCGGTGCCATCTAGCGTTCGAGATTATTGTTGTCAATACAGTGTATTCGAGTGTGAAGCTTGGTTCATGCTGAAAGACTTTAAATTACATGTTTAAGCAGTTTGCAGTCCTCATGTAAGTGCAATTTGAGCGTTATTATTATTATTGTCCCAAGTTTACAAACATTGAGAGTTGGGCTGATGGCAAAGGCAGTACTTTCAGGTCTCAGAACTGATAAAAGTGCCTGGAGTGTCTTTCAGACTTTCCTCATGAAAGAATGGATGGGAAAGTGCTGTGACTTAACGTAGCCTTTCATCAGTCATACTTTTATTTATGCTAGTGCCATTGAAAATTCAAGGTAATCCTCCCTACTGCCATACCTGTAACATAAACGAAGAGGAAGTACACTTTTAAAATTTAACAGATGAGATGGTATCACAGCCACCATCTTCTTCCCAAAATATAGCATGTAGAGTTAATCTGATGTGCAGCATTCTCTCTGTAGTCAAACAGCTGCACTTTATGTGCAGAGACTTGTAATCTTGCTGGACTTCCTCCCAAATGAAGTACCTGAATATATTCAGTTAGTGACATTTCACAGAAATTAGATGTCATCCTCAGGCTCTAAGAGATTCTGAATGTGCCACTCAACCAGTGAAGTTTGAAGATGCCGTTCTTTGAGAGGTTGCTGAACAACACTTAACTCATAGGAAGTTAATTCAGCTTTTTTTATGAAGTTAGATTTTGGGGGAAAGTGGAGAACGTCTCAATAGACAGCAACTTTGATAACTACCTTTCATCACCTGAAAGCCCTTGTTCTGCCTTTTAATCTGTGATTTTTTTTTTTTTTTTCTCTTTCTTTTGCTAACAGGGGAGTCTGTGCCAGAGTACCAGATGGCTTTCCAGACAGAAGTCGGAAACCATCCCACTTTTGAAGATATGCAAGTTTTGGTGTCTAGAGAGAAGCAACGACCAAAATTCCCAGAAGCGTGGAAGGAGAACAGCCTGGTGAGATAGAATATTTTCAAAGAAACAGTCATTTAACCAGCTATAGGGGTATACTCGTTTCTTAAAAGCAATTTTTGAGTATGTCCCTTTTTTATAATTTTTGTTAGTATTTAAGGATTGGGAGCTGCTTCTGTCTGGAATTATTAAATATTGAATTCA
Organism: Leptosomus discolor; assembly: GCF_034619465.1. Taxonomy (NCBI): domain Eukaryota; kingdom Metazoa; phylum Chordata; class Aves; order Leptosomiformes; family Leptosomidae; genus Leptosomus; species Leptosomus discolor. The sequence continues at coordinate 30,174,679 of NC_141395.1, read as the reverse complement.
GTTTATAAAAACCCATTGACATGAAAGCTAGAGTTCTTTTATGGAAAAATACTATGATTATTATCAGATGCTGAAGTGTGATACACAGAAGATAACTTTTTATATTAATTATTAGACAGTTTCTTTAGTATTATCCATGAAGTGCCCATATGTTCTCTGTATGCTAGATGAGAAACATAAAAGCATTTTCTGCCTTTTGAAATCTTATAAACTAAAAATGCCCTAAGATAGTTGGCAAAAATGTAAACATACTCTTCCAAAACTAAAATCTATAAACATTGTAATAAACTTTTTCTGAAATTGTATGGTCCTCAGAATTTGCAGAGGCTACAGCTTCTAGCAATCATTTCATTATAACTACATTAGAAATTTTATATGGCTTCATTTGATCTGCAATTTTTATTTTCAAGACCATAAACATAATAATGTTGGTTGTTGTTTTGAATTAGTATAGCTATGGCTTAGAGCCTTGCTGCTGCAGGCCAGCAAGTTATGGCAAGTCAGCTGAACTCTGGTAAGAGTCTGTGTGCTTGCTTTCATCGGCAGCAAAGGTGAGGTAATGCAAATCCCCTTAGCTTAGGGGGGGTTGTTTGTCTTTTATTACAAGCAAAGTGAAATGCAAACAGTTACTGGGTTCCACGTGATGCATGGTAACTTGTTTAAGCTAAAATAGCTTGATTGCAAGTATGAAAATGACATGCTTGACTCTTATTTAAAAAGATACTTCTAGTTATTCCCATGCTGAAATTATGCCCTTCAATCTTCAGAGACTTTACTAGTTGCTAAGTATGTAGCTACTGTGCAGATAATGGGGAGCCTAAGGCCTCATCTATGCTGGTACTTGTAAATATGTATGAAACCATTTTCAGAGAGGAGCATAGCCTCCAGTATTAACACTGTTGTAAAACGTGTTGTAACTGAGTTGAGAGCTTCATAGGGAGGTTCTTTTATTACACAGTTTTGGCCAACCTGTTAGGGGCGGGGGCAGCAAGGAAGGAAAAAAAGTCCATACCCAAACTATATAGGAAATCAAGCAGCAACTGCTTTAACTATAGCCATGTTGGCAAATGCAGTGTTGAAAGAACCAAGCTTGACAGCTGTTTTTGAAGAGAGTTATAACTAGAACAGTTCAAGAACGTTTGTTTTGTTTTGCAGACATTATTAGACACTGAGCTAGTGATGATCCCCATATTTAAACTGCCTAACACGTTTTTTGTGTTGTAACTACTTTTTTAGCAAAAATTTAAAATAATAATAATAATGATGGTAAGTCTTCCAGCTCTGAGGATGGTTCTACACCATTGCTTTAAGAGAAAAGAAGAATAAACAATCTGTAGTTCTCCCATGGGTGTCAAACAGCCTACTCCAGTCTATGCCAGTCTAGGATAACATCTGAATGAGTGCTGTAGGGGAGAGACCTAAGCTCTAGATAACCTCACCCTGGATCCAGGTCCTAACCTCCTGTATCTAATGCACAGGATAAAAGACTTTTGACCGTTACTTATAGCTATGCTGACATGTTGGGTTGCAACACTTTCATACAAATTCATCTATTAGGGAAATGTATTTGCCCTTTTCATTTGAGAAACACAAATAGAAAGCAATGTTTTATTTTTTAGGTCAGATAATTAAGGCACTCAAAAGATGTAGAATGCTGAATTTATGATTACCTATGCAGTCTCAGTCTGCTTCTTGAACACGTGCGTTATGATACAGACCTTGATTAGCAGTATTGTTTTTCACAGTGTAAATCAACAATCTGAGCAGATGATGTGCATAAAATTATTCAAGGGCTGTAAACTGAAATGAGATGTTGGCAGCATTAGTGTCTCATTTGCCAAAGCAGGGCCTAAGCTTGACTTCAAAGGTCAGGACTAAAGGATATTAATAGAATAATAGAATAATGCAGATTTCCTGCCCCTGCTGTTTTTTTTTATGAGTGCTAGAACTTCTAAATTGTGTGGGTTTTTATAGATCTCTTTGAACCTGAAATTAATGGAAAACATATTACTGTGGTAAATGTGAAGCTCTAGAACTTCAATTTTGTTAACTATCGATAGTCATTTCTGTGTTCCTTTCATGATCCTTAAAACATCAAAAGGGAGGGATCTGCTAGGAGAGATAATATTAAATTAAACACTAGTTAAATTTATTGCTGGTGAAACCTGTAGAGAAGAGTCTTACAAAGGGGCAAGACAGGAGATTAGGGTGTCTGCTGACGTAGATACGTCTAAATTGTGACAAAATCAAGTCCTAAAAGCAGAATGAATGCTTTTTATTCGGGGAGAGAAAATGGATTCAGTACACTATCCTGTCATTGTCCCTGTGCGTGCTCTTAGACTCATGTCCCTCAGCTAAGAGGGACGTAATTGCTTAGGCCCTCTTGAATCTACTGCAGGAAGGGAGATAAAAGGTTTGCTTGTGTGGGAGCTCATCCCCACCCATGCAGCCGTAGCTGCATCACTAAGCAGCAGTGACTTGCCAGATGCAAGCGATGCCAGGAGCCCACTCTGTGGGTGAGGAGCTCTTGGCTAGCATGCAAAGCTAGTCCTGGCTTTCACTGCCAGAAGTGAACAAGGCAGTTCTGGCACAGAGGCAGTCAGCAGAACCCAGTGCAGGGCTTAGTGCCCGGCTGAGACTATGCACAGTCATTGGTGCTGGAGAGGTTAAAGCTGGGCTGTAGGTGTGAGATGTTCTGGCAAACCATCTCCTGTCCATGAGCCATAGATTGGCAGCAGCGGCCAGTAAAAGTCTGCTGGCTTTTTGTACTCCAGATGCAGCGGAAGCAGAAGTGTTCAGTGCTCATAATTTCAGTTGTCTCCTCTCCAGGTCTCTCTGACCATACGGCAGCATGTTTTGGAGGTCTTGAGCTCTAATCCTGGCTGCATCATTCGCCTCACAGTGTGATCCCAGGAAAGTGTGTCTGTTTCTGTTTCTCCACCTGTAAAACAAGGGCAGCAATAATCTCCTCCCATAGCGTAGACAAATTCACTGATATTTATGAGACATTTGAAAGTTACAATAGTGAAGAGAGGAAGAAAAGCACGATGAAATGAGCAAGGCTACGTTACTTGCATACAGTGCAGGGAAGCAAGGCAGGGACCATTAGCTGAATTGTGAGGCTAACAGTGACAGCATTCCCAGGCTATCATCAATCCTTAGTACACAGCTTTCATAAGGCAGGGAGAGTGAGCTGAGCATTCATACATCACAGAGGGCTGGCTGAAGTTTGTATGGACATTGGTGAATGTAGCTTTTCCTAAGTAATTGTCTTCCCAGTTGGTACGCCTGTGAGGTATGATAATAGTTTTGCATATTGCTGTTATTAGGGCAAAACCAGCTTTGAATGAAATTGTGTATCTCCATTTCTCTTTCTCACCAGCTTGTGACTATTTTCATGCATACAGAATGCTGTCATAAAACTGTAAATTAGAAGCACAATATAAAGGGAAAATAATTTAAGATTAAGGGGTTTTGTTTGTCTCCTGGCAGGCTGTGAGGTCACTTAAAGAAACAATTGAAGACTGTTGGGATCAAGATGCTGAAGCTCGACTAACGGCGCAGTGTGCTGAGGAGAGGATGGCAGAACTCATGATGATTTGGGAGAGAAATAAATCAGTTAGTCCAACAGTCAACCCTATGTCAACTGCCATGCAAAATGAGCGGTAAGAATTAAAAACATTTGGGTTTAGTAAGCAGCAAATGCCCAATGTAATGCTAAGCTGACTCCAAGAAGGAAGCTAGAGCACACCACTAGCTTAACATTTCTACACCCGTGAAGTGGGACTGTGTTATGTGAAGTAGTCTGCATATGGGTATTATATGACATGATCCCGATTGCTTGTGTTCTTAAGATCTCCTGTGTGTCCCCAGAATTCAGGCACCATTTATGAGAACAACTGTACTTCTCACAGAGGGGCCTTTTAAACTGAGTGTAGGCAAACTGTCCAAACAGGCTTGCAAAGATAGGAAGTGATTATGAATTGTCTTTAAGGACTCTTACTAAATGATTCATGAAACTTCTGTTTAAAGTCTTCTGCTAAAAACTGTGAATTTGCAGGCTATATGAGTTCAGGAAATTACCGAGTCTCAAACCTATATCTTTTTTGTTGAAGAACCACAGGGCCATCGTTGAAGTCATTATTATTCTGACCCCAGGGAGAGAAGTGCTGCACGTTCTCTGCTTATATACGATCCAGAGGGAGTGAGAATTTGCAGAACTGACATTAGTGCTTAATAGTATACACTAGAGATCTGGATTTGAGAGAAGAGTAATGTTGCTGTATATGGCAGATTTTATTGTCATGAAAAAAGTCATGTTCAAATCGTAGAAAATTGTTAAAATAATAGATTTTTCATGGTTTAGCACTTTGTGACTTTTTCCCAGCATTGCTTTCTCCATCTTGAGTGCTGAGTTCTTCAGCATCACCTCTCTGCAATTAGAGCAGTACCTTAGCAGTGAACTGGACAAACAGCATATTGGACAAATAGAACAAAATTGCTGTTGTCAGACTTAGTTGTATAAATAACATCCACAACAAAATAGCTGTCCTAGTAAAACCTGTTTTCTGCTACCCAGGATTTTTAAAGGAAGTCACTGAAAAATCTGAGTTTGTACTGTATCTGTCCATAGTTTATGCATGAAAAGAAACAGAAAGACATTCAGCTCTCTTAAATGAGAGGCTTTATAATGTGAGGTGATTATTACATATGTAATCTTAATATCACTTATTTTTTCTTGAAGGAATCTGTCACATCATAGGCGTGTATCAAAGATAAGGCCATACCCAGATTACTCTTCCTCTTCCTACATTGAAGATTCAATCCACCACACTGACAGCATAGTGAAGAACATTTCTTCTGAACATTCAATGTCCACTACACCACTGACTTCAGGGGAAAAGAATAGAAACTCCATTAACTATGAGCGACAACAAGCGCAAGCTCGCATCCCTAGTCCTGAGACAAGTGTCACCAGTTTGTCCACCAATACTACCACCACCAACACAACTGGCCTCACTCCTAGCACTGGCATGACTACCATATCCGAAATGCCTTATTCGGATGAAACAAACTTGCATACTACAAATGTCATGCAGCCAGGTGGGCCTACCCCTGTTTGTCTGCAGCTAACAGAAGAGGACTTGGAGACAAATAAATTGGATCCAAAAGAAGTGGATAAGAACCTGAAAGAAAGCTCTGATGAGAATCTGATGGAACATTCACTTAAGCAGTTTAGTGGGCCAGATCCACTCAGCAGCACTAGTTCCAGCTTGCTTTATCCGCTGATAAAACTTGCGGTAGAGGTGACAGGACAACAGGACTTCACACAAGCTGGCAATGGTCAAGCATGTTTGATTCCAGATGTCCCATCTACTCAGGTCTATCCTCTACCCAAGCAACAGAACCTTCCGAAGAGGCCTACTAGCCTCCCCCTAAACACCAAAAATTCAACAAAGGAGCCACGTTTAAAATTTGGTGGCAAGCACAAATCAAACTTGAAGCAAGTGGAAACAGGTGTTGCCAAGATGAACACTATCAATGCTGCAGAACCTCATGTCGTGACAGTTACCATGAACGGAGTGGCTGGGAGAAGCCACAGCATAAACTCTCATGCTGGCACAACCCAATATGCCAATGGCACAGTGCCATCTGGCCAGACAACCAGTTCGGTAGCACAGAGGGCCCAGGAAATGCTTCAGAACCAGTTCAGTGGAGAGGATAGTCGGCTGAATATTAATTCAAGCCCTGATGAGCATGAACCCTTGTTGAGGCGGGAGCAGCAGGTTGGCCATGATGAAGGTGTTCTGGACCGCCTAGTAGACAGGAGAGAGCGACCACTGGATAATGGCCGAACAAATGCCAATAACAACAACAGTAATCCATGTCCAGTGCAAGACACAGCTACAGTCAGTATCCAGAATGTAGTGAGAAATCCTGGGCAGACCCAGACTAGAAGAGCACAGAGGCCTAATTCGCTGGATCTATCAGCCACAAATAGTTTGGATAGCAGTAGTATGCAGTGTAAGTGCCTGCAGGACTTGAACAGTTTCCCTGATGCTTTTTTACTTAACTATATGTATCTGCTTGAATAGAAAATATTTCTGTCTCTCCTGTCCTTCCGCAAAGCATACTTACTAAATCCCATATAAATTTAATTTCTATCATCACAATTTCAGTCTTCTCAATAAAGTCCTATGTCCATCAACTCCAGCACATGTTAGGTCACTATCTTCCTTCAACATACATGGAATAAATCTGTCCATTTCTAACCTGTCTACTCTGACTCTAGGAAGGGAGTAATTTCTAACTTTAGTTATTCCTTGCGAGTCACCTACCTTGGCAGCTGCACAGCATGTTGAAAAAGCTTCCTATTTCTTCCTTCAGGGACACTTTATACCTTCTTTTCTTTACTTTTCCTCATTCTTTTAAGAGTAGCTGGCTCTAAGATGCATTGATTAAAATAATTTATTATAATAACTACTTATAGGCTTCATTGCTTTTAAAGCAACTGATTTTACTGTATTAGTCCAGCCTAGATGGAGGGTAAGGCATTCTGTACTTTGCTATCTGAACTCCCGTATTTATAGCAATCCTTTGTCAATTTACCATGCATATATTAAAAATTAGTCGAAGTAGTTAGAGAATTAATCTATTTTAATAGACTCCTTCAGAATAACTGCCTTAAGAGTTTTATGGCCAAAGATCTAAGAGGTTACAATGAGGGTCTCCTTTTTACAATATGAATGTAATCATGTAGATAGTTAAATAGATAGTTAAATTAGGTACATCCTCGGAGTTTGACTTTGAGCCTGTTGGAGCTGTTGGAAAAGCCTCCTAGTGTGCATTTTTAAGACAATGTATTTCCAGAATGCACTGTAGCCTTTGAAAAGTGCTTACAAACCTCTGACTATGTTTAGACAGGTGCTGTGATACTAGTGACATAATCTAGGGTGCCAGACATGTTGGGAAAGAAAAGGTTTAGAAACAAACCAGAACAGATCTTTCAAGAAACGTAGATGAATATTCAGCAGTGGAATGTTTAAGCATTCCTTTTAAGTTGGAAACCTTAATTTTTGTCTTAACATGTTGACTTGAGTTGAAAACTTATTGAGGTAAAGAAGAAATATTATTGCAGTAACTTTCTTTAATTGAAGGTTAAGTTAAAGGGTTTGAAGTTTATATAAAGTGATATTTTATTTTTTTTTAACAATCCGATTTCTACTGCTGAAATTTTATCGTGATTGAAGTTGGTTGTGCGACCCAACATCCCAAATCCTGATTTAGGATCTTAACAGAGAATGGACCATTTTGTCTTCAGGTGAAACGGTTTGCCAGGTGAAGTAGGATTAGGGGACCTATGATTTAATTACACTAGTGAAAGTTTAGCCTTTGCCATCCTGTAGTAGCGACGTTTTTTGTACCTCCCATTACAGGTAATATAAGATACTATGATTGCAAAAGTCCCTCAAAGGTCAAATGCTGATTCTGCTGTTTGATGCCAATGTGCATTCAAGGTAACACGTATTACTTCACTGAAGTAATTTCTGACAGAGAACAGAATCTGACCCTTTGTTTTAGTGGCAGCTGCTGTAGTTGATATATCAGTCATGCCTCTGCCACACAGTTGCTTTTGTGTGATAAGATTAGATTTTGTTCTTTTGTTCTGTTTTGCATGAGTAACAACCTTGGACTTTCCAGTCTAATCTTATCTTCCTTGTAATACTATTTTCTACTCTGTTTTTGTTTTTTGTTTGGGTTTTGGTTTTTTTTTTTTTTTTTTTTGTCTTCAGTAGGTGACTCCTCACAGGATGGCAAATCGGGCTCAGGAGAAAAGATCAAGAAACGTGTGAAAACTCCGTACTCACTTAAGCGGTGGCGTCCTTCAACGTGGGTCATCTCCACCGAGCCGCTGCACTGCGAGGTCAACAATAATGGCAGTGACCGGGCAGTCCACTCCAAATCCAGCACTGCCGTTTACCTTGCGGAAGGAGGCACTGCCACCACAATGGTATCTAAGGACGCAGGAGTGAACTGCCTGTGAAACACTTTAAAAGCCAACAAATGACCTTTTTTTTGTGTTATTTGAAACAAACATGCAGAAGACATTTTAAAAAAACTGCTTTCTCCTCCTGTCAGCAACCCCTACCAAGGACTCGCTTTAAATAGATTTCAGCTATGCAGAAAATTTTTAGCTTATGCTTCCATATTTTTTTATTTTGTTTTATTTTTTGAACGTTTTTGCACTTTTATTTAGTATCGCTAAAGTTAAGTCTGTCTGTTTTGACCACGGAATATATATATGTGTATCAAAAATGTGGTCTCAAAATATTTTTTTAAAAAAAAGTAACAAAAAAAAGTATTGCTGATAATCAGTTTGGACCAGTTTCTTAAGGTCACTAAGATCATAAGCAGATTATAAGACAGGTTTGACTGCAGTGGTGTCTTGTAACCATGTTTTGATTTCTGTGCACAAGCTAGTCTGTATATTTCTATGTTACAAAGTGTATTCTCTTTTGAACCCCCTATTTTTCTTGTGTCATGTTGAAATGTGCAATAGTCTATAGTTCACAGTATGCTTTATTGAAAAGTGTGTTTCTAGAACTGCCACATGTTCCCCTTTTTGTATTTGTTAATTTTTCCCTGACAGTTGAGCAGTCAGCCAGTCATGACAGTGAACTTTGCACACTGTAGCCAGCTTGCAGAGCTGCCTATATCACATTGTGCTCTGAGGCGACAATGCATGAATTTTCCCCAACTTGAAAGGGCTTTTAAAAAGGAACAAAAAAACCCCAAGCAATTGAGCTCAGTACCTTTCCTTTGATCCTTCCAAATCAAAACGTGTTTCCTTTATAGTAGTAGATGCCAGCCTGTGAAGCTCTGGATAACAAAACGTTGAACAAATCTAAGGAAACTGTCAGACGTTTTTTCCATTTTTTGTGTGCAGTTTCACCCCTTGTATTTATGTAAAACCTTATTTAGATCACTAATGGTATACATTGAAAAATACATTTTATTCAGAAATCTTAATAACTTATCACACATAAAAGCTCTAGTGAAGATGGGTTGCGAATATATTTTGTTTACACAGAAGAAAAATCATTAATCTTATTTGGCACAAATCAGTGTTGTGATGAGTCACAAATCTTTCCTGATTTACCTCCTTACAGACAATCTGGAGTAAAATCAGCCTGTTTACTTATGCAGGTAGGTGCATCCTAATTGACTGTTGCTGCTGAGTTGAGTTGAAACTCATCCTCCCTTCAGAGTTTTTAGAGCCCCACATTCATCTTAAAATCTATTGCATGCTTTTAAAATTCATGGTTGCAAGTGTTTGTGGAGGAGGGTTGGGGTTTTTTTCCATCTGCTTACACCCTTCTTTCAGTTTGTACGCACGTTGATTTTAGGTGTCAGTGAATATGAATGTAATATCTATGAGAGAAGTCGTTTTTTCACCATCTCAAGTAAACCTCACCTTTTTTTAGAATTGCTCTTTTTACTGTCTACTGAAAGAAAATTAATTTCCTTATTGGTCAGGCTCTCCTTCTGCCTAAGAAATATTCTTTTTGATTTAAAACACTTCAGTAAAAACTACTTAGATAAAAAAGATATAACACACGTCAGTCTTTGGTACTGAGTAAAGTTTTATCACTTTTACCTGAAAATAAGTGATGTTCAAAGAAAGAAAATCTATTCAGTCAGCCTGCCAAACTCCTGTGGCAGGATACTGACAGCAAACAATTGCCTCCTCCAGCCTGTCTCCTTTCAGCTGACTGAAACAGATGCTCTGTGCTTGCAAGCTCATTTGTTTCCTTGCTGTTATATTATTTTTTCCTCCTGAGGTAAACTTTGCCAACCCTGTTCTTCTATATCTGATGATACAACTAGCATAATACATGCCTTTCTCGATTGCTGTGGTTTTCTCTTGTAATGCTTCTTAACAGTTCTTAGATTCTACTAGATACCTCCAAGAGGTAACTCTAAATCCAGACTTAGATTGTGTAGTTGTAGAAATACGAGCCATGAGACATATTTTGGGCTCCCTGTGTTCTTTAAGCATCGGTTCAAGTAGTACCGTTCGTCTCTGAGGCATAATTCTGTTATCTGCCTGCATAAATACACAGTTATATCTCCCCTCTTCAAAAATACAGCCTTTCTCTGGTTTTACTTTTAATTCACTCTCTGGCTTCCCATCTGCTGCAATCTCGCATCCCAGATGTTGAAAACCTGCCAGTTGCTTAGCTGGGTTTCAAGACCTGAGTCAGAATTTTTGGCATTCTGTTCATAATGCTGGCTGTGGTTCTCTTTTCTTCTGGCCTCCTTTGAGTCTCCATTTGGAGTATGATGTGTTGTTTTGTGACGGTCGCTGTATCATGCATATTGAAGACTTTTCACTCCTTTCCCAATGACTTTTTGCTTTGCCTTGTGTGTATCATACATCAGTATTTCAGAATGTGGGCTGAAAAGCATATTTAGGACACTTAACCTAACTTGAAACACTCTGGGGAGAGAAAAATTATTTGCTCTGGCTCCTGCTTCTTTCTGCTGAGAAATTTGCACCAGTCTTTTAGCCTTTCTTTTCAGGCCAATCCTTTGTAAGAAATCCAACTTTTTTATGCTCAGTGCAATCAAAATCATTTTAATACCAGATGAAAATGTTCTTCTGTAGTTTTCCTTAAACATTCTTAAAACAAACATCATTTCTTTTCCTTTATCTGTTACTTGCTGGAAGGCCTTTGGGGTGAATTGTAATTAGTAGGAAGTATTGGCTTTGTAATCTACCATGGTTAAATATAAGTTGTAACGTGATAGAAATGCATACTTTATCACAAAATACCCTATAGATTAAATAAAGAAAAACTTTATTTTTAAAGGTCAGTCAAAACAAACTCTTAAGTAGGTACCAAACTATTGTAGTTCTGTACAGCTAGATGAGATCAGATTAGCAGTTTGGCTTTAATGCTTAATTTAGTAATGCCCTTTTTTTGCTCACAGCACATAATCCAATCTCCACAGAATACTTTCTCTGTAAATTAAATTATATTGAATTGTATCTCATACCATGGGGAATCCTCAACCAAATGAAATACATGTAAGAGAGAGAATTCTACAGATCAGACACATAGATAGTTGATAAGTGTGCTGTAATCAAGAGAGACAAATGTGGTTTATTTCTTTGTGGTTTTTTTTAAGAAAGAAGGATCATGATAAAAGTTGATAATTTTCTATCAGTTTCTCATGTATATTGCAGACAAGATAAATATAGCAAAATGAAAATAGACTGATAGTGTAAATACCTATGAATTGTGCCACTGTCAAATAGGCAACAGTAGAATATTTGCTATGGTAATTTGTAATGTATAATTCAAGTAAAATGTTAGAGCAAACATTTGTGATGTTTGTATATATAAGCCAAAATCCAAAATCTTACTGGTTTTATAAAATTATGTGCTAGTAGAAGCCAGAAGAGTTTCTTAGGTTAATGCATTGTCTCTTTTTCTGTTTCCTGTAGTAGAGATACTCACCAACGTAACATAGGTTTTAGAATGTGAATTCTAACCATTTGAACAGACATGCCTCATAGTCAGATTTATTTTCTTCTAAAGTTGATATTTACAAGTCAGATTATCTGCAACAATTCCCCTGAATTTGGTTATAATGCTGTATAGCTTCATGTGCTAAACAATTAGTGTTAAAAATGCCTTTCTTGAAACCCCAAGATGCACTTAAATTGCACAGCTAAAGGTAAAGGAATTCCTAATTTAAAAGAAAACTAATTGATATTGTCATTACTAGAAAATTCTCAGAATCAAAGAACATTGCTGTTTGTGTTTTGCTTTCTTACTGCTGTCCAGTTGTGTCTTGTTTCCATGTAGAAAATTACCTAATTTTCAAAGGCAGCACAGTTTAATTTTTTCCAGTGCACTGGAGACAAAAAACAGTGCAAGATGGATGCTGGCAGGTTTCAGGAAACACAACAAAAAACCTCCACCTTTTAAATATGTTTAGAAAGTACATATGTTCCCACCTGAAAGAAATATTTAATCCTACTTGCCTCAGAAGAATAAGGAAGTTCTGTATTTGTATGGAAGAAACTATTGGGCCAAATTTAATAATAATTAATTGTTACTTAAAAAAAATGTATACATTGTATATGCCATAGTTTCAGTGGTCAGTGCATTTTTTCTAATGGTATTCCTTTTTTAAATGTTAAAAAAAAAAGAGTCCACTGACATAACATGACTAAATATATGTTCAGATCATAATTTTCTTTCATGAAAAATATTCAAAATATCATAGCCGTTCTGCCATTGAAATGTTATTATGGAAAACTCTAGCCTAATTAGGGGGAATTTTAAAATTACATATTTAAATACAGGATAAATTAATTATGCTATTATTTTTACTTGTATAAAAATTATGGCAGTTCCCATTCGTGAAACAGGCTGGGTTTTAAGTTGTAAAAATAATAATTGCTGAGCACAGTAGCATATACGTGACCTGATGTCTGATTGGAAAATTTGGAGCAGCTTATCAAAGAAAATTGGAATAGGATTGATAAGGCTATGAAAATTGGATTATAGACTGGACAATTTAGTATTTTGCATAAATTTGGATCATTTTAATTTTTCTGTCTGGTCTCCCACTATCCATTTTAAAAGTTAGTATATTAATCTCCTTTTAAAAAAGATGCTTATTATTTTTTGTTCAACTTTAAGCCTTTCCTCAGTGAAAAAGCTATACATGCTGCAGTGAAGCCAAATACATATTTTTTTATGTAAACTCTGTATGTATTTAGATGCGTATGTATGTTGTGCATAAATTCCAGGATTAAATTCTGTGAGTTACAGCATCAGACAGTAGCACTAGTAGCAAGTATAATGTTCTTTTGCATATGCCATTTTTAAGTTGTCTTTCATGCATGGCAGTAAAACTGGGATCAGCCTGTGCTATATAGTCCAGTAGTGCAAGAACTCCCATGACAGACTGTCACTGATTGTTTAGGTGGAATGGATTTCTAGGAGAGGGAGAAAGCTGGGAATGCGCATGACAAACTTTATCTGAAGCTTAGTAATTTAAGGTACCTGCCTTAAAGATCAAAAAATAACACAAAATACTTAAAACATGGTAATTTTTACAAGGCTTTTTATGTAGTAGCTATAGTTACATGTGGGTTGACATTTAAACACAGTATTTTAGTCCATTAAATCAAATTACATTTTTGGCTTCTCTATGGCCATATAATAAAAAACTAGCTGTAGAAATACATCCCTCACCCTTCTTCCCCAGGCAGGTTCAGTTTTAATGTGAAATAGTAACAAATCCAATTTCGCATTTTGGTGTTTCTTCTGTACTGACTAAAACTGGTAGCAGAACTTCCACTTCTGCAGATAACAGATGTAGGCACTCCTGCGAACCAAAACGGGAGTTATGTTTGGCACAAGTGTGAGGAAATCATCATCTAATCGGCTAGCGCTCGAGCCGAATGCTGTTGAAGTCAAAGAGGAGTCTGCTGTTGATTATGAGCAAAAGGTGGAATGTGGGACCACATGGGCAAACCCTGGCTACTGATGCTGACACGCCTGGGTTCAGGCTTCAGGCTAGGTCAGTACCAGTGCAGCTGTGGTTACTGTCAAGAACTGGAACTGCACCAGTGGGAGTGAAAAGTTTCAAGACAAACCCTCATTTACACCAAAGCCCTTTAATGTTGATCTGGGCTTCAGGCAGGTCTGATTTTCATGGCCACCGTGGTGCATTACTAATATGAATTATTTTTTATGGCCATTTCTGTTTATTTCACCGTAGTTTAACATACATATGTGCATAACAAGCAGGAACTACTTGGAGTTACATTAATTTATAATGTAATTATCAGATATTTTTAAAAGCCCATTGACCAGCAGTTGTGTACATTTGCAAGGCATTCAGTTGGTTCACTTCAATGCATACGTCATGCTTCAACAGATGCAGTAACTGTCACAGTAAGGAAGGATTTATGCAAAGTTCTTGCAGGCTTCTGGAGATACATTACAGGAACATACATCCATCAGGGGCATAGCATCTTGCCTGATAACTATTTTAAAGCAAAAATAATTAGCCTTTATAACTTCCTAGTTTCAAGGTCTCCCCAAAGTCAGTTTTTGTAGCGCATTCACTTCTTTTTAAGACAGAGAAAAAATGTGCGAGGTTTATTTCTAGAGCACTTCATTCACTTTTTTGTGCTTCAGAACTGTATTATGAAGTATGACACTTCGATCGTCTTCATTCAAAAGGAAAGAAAATAGTTACTGTTTCTGTAATTTGTAGAAAGTCACAGGAAAAAGAAACAGCCAAGTCTAAGTTACAGCTGACTTTCATTTGTCACTTTTGAATTTCCTGATTTGTGACTCTCTTTCACACTGTTGAAATGTATTTAAAAAGGTTTGTATGTAATGTTTCTTGTCTGCTTTTTGTCTCTAGAGGAAAGTGTGCTCTATTCACATTTTTATATAAGCTGGAATCCTGTTTTACAATCACTGTTGATTATTTCTCCTTCAAATGCAGTATAAGAGGAAAGCGAACATGGCAAAGACTGATTTCTAGGGTTTGGTCTTCTGTAGAAGCTGAAATAAGGAGATGTGAAACTGCCGTTTTCCTTCTGAAAGACTGTAAAGAGCATTACTTTCTGAGCGAGCTTTTCTGGGGAAGAAGGGGAGGAACCCTAGAATATGGAGTCTCATCAGAACCCTTTTGTTAACGGGTATTTTTGGTTTTTCTCTCAAATGACTGAGGAAATATCATGTATGAATTTATAAATAATTGCTTTCAGTTATTTCTTTTGTATAAGCTGCCCAATACCCTTGCTATGCTGTATAAGTTGTGTTTCATGGAACAGTGTGAGTATGAAATAAAAAGCTAATTTTTGTTTTTTAATCATCTGTGGATGCCACTATGAAAGCTGACATTGTTAAAGCCACTACAGAGTTTTCTATGAATACTTGTAAGAATTGCTTTGTTATATATAAACCTAAATAAAGAGATTGTATTGATACAGAGACATTGGATAAGAACATTTAAAAGGCTATTCTTTAGGTCTAAAAGAAAAGGCTTGCTGTAAAATGGTGCATTATTCCATTTATTAAAATCATATTAATGGAAAAAGCATGGTCTTCTGTGGGTTTTTTATGCTATTATTGGCCATGAGTAATAAGACATGCTCCTAGGAATGAGAGGAAGCCCCCTGTTGCAGCTGTGTTTTGTTGGTTGAAGGATAAGGAACTACTTCATTACCAGGGGCTGAATAGGACTTTCAGACACCTTGGGCATGTGACAGATTGCACACTGCACTGGTGTCAGATAACGGTGTGAAATAATTAGGGCTTGCTGTTGCTACATTAATGTGGTGCCTCTGCTTGCTTTTTTGCCCATTCTCACTGGTCAGCCAGTTAAGATGCTTGTGTTGGCAAGTAAATACAGTTTTGTAGGCATTTCAGAGAAGTAGGCCTTACACGGCCTCTTGTCACACCTTGCCTGCCTGCTGAGTGTTTAAATGCACAAAAACAAAAGGGGAAAAAAACCACACACACATACACACACACACAAAAAAATCAAACAACCAAAACCAGAAAATAAAATAGGAGAAAGGCATTAAAATAAATGCTTTTCTCCTTCACTTTTGGTTGGGCTGCGCTTGGGTAGAGCACAGGACTGATGGCAACCAGGCATGTGGGAGGAACACAGCAAGCAATCTTTGCAGGTGGGACAAGAATTAAAATGGCAACCCCCTATCCTTCCCACACAAACTATTGCACTCTTTCCCCTCCCCATAAGGAGACAACATCATGGTGTTCTTACAAGCAGGAGCTTTCCCAGCCCAGAGCTGCTCTCCCATCCACAGAGCTGGAAGAGTGAGATTAAGTCAGCTGGAGGACCCTGCAAGTTTTCTCCGCTGACTGGCCTGAGCCAGGAGTTTGTCTGCCACACCTGAAGGTGAGCTGCTGGGAAGAGACGGGTCTTTTTTTCCACTGCAGTCTCCTTTGTTTTGCTTCCTGGTGTTCTTCGACTCCTGGTGCAAGAACTTCATTTTGAAGGAGTTGTCTGGGATTTTTTACTTTGCAATGAAGAGCTCTTCCTCTAGTTTCCCTTCTTCCACTCATGCTTGTGGGGAGCTTCAAGCTAAGCCATTAACTGGAGTCACCATCATGCAAATGGTAGGTACATAGGTGATGCTGTTTGTCTGATCTCTCCTCATCTTGTCTCCTGTATGACCATTGGTAAGTGTGAGGGCGTTAGTGCTCCAGGGCCTGATTGTCGCTAAGGCAGGCACCAGGGTGCTGAGGCCTCAGCACATGGATGCTTGTCCATGCAGAGAACAGAGGGAAATGAATGTACAATGGTCCCAAGAACTGAGTATCACCCCACTAAGTCGCTTTCCCTTCCTGAGCAGAAGGAAATTATTAAATCTTCCCTTTAACCAAGAAGCAAGCCCCATATTTCTAGCTGAGCTCTGAGGCAGCCATTCTGCCTATGTACATGGAGAGAACAGAGTTCTCTCCTCAGTTCTCTCTGGAACACAAACTGAGCAGTGCTAGCTAGGGGTCATGCCACTGTTACATTGCAAGCTCACTTGGGCAATGGTCACCGCAGCTTTGAGGCAGAGTCTTACACAAAGTGCAATTAAACTCAACTTGATGCCGTGTCACCAGAGTGGTGAACTCCTCTTTTCTTCAGTTCAACTTCCAGTGTTCCTGGGTTTGCCTTGGCCTTGGGAAGGGGTTGCACATAAGTACCAACAACTCTGTAGCATGAGAATCCCAGACCCTACAGTGCTGCAACGCACATCTTGCAGCTTAAAGCACCAAGCACTGTACTGTGGGACCTAACTGGTACCAGCACTTTCCATACACACAGATTGGTGGGACCCATCTTGCACACATTTGCTTCATTGTTTGTGTATCTCGTCCTTGCTTAATTCTTGTTTTTCTCTGTCCACAGTAGTGATTTTTGCAAGCAAGAAAGTGGTGCGAGTCTTGTACCTCTGTGGCCAAAGAGCTACCTCCAAAATGCAAAGAAAGAAGGGAGACAGAATGGGGAACGTCATTTCTTGCTGTCAAAAATAGGGAGGATGCAACAAACTGAGGCAAGTAGCATATGGGTTGAGCACCTGTCTGTATGGCAAATCACCTCAGCCCCGCAAATGAACCGAGAAACCCCTGGCTACAGGGAGGGACCACGACAAGCCTCGTTTCCCCTTCGAGCAGGAGGCAGACTCCGTGTTCCAGACTGGATCTGCAGCTACCTTGGGGATTTCTCCCTCAGAAAACAACTAGGAGGTTAGGACAGTTATTGACAAGGAGGTCTCTCCCTGAAAGAGAGCACTGTGCTTCCATGCAGCGGCTTGCTGTTGGCTCAAGATGACTGAGCAAGAGCAGCTCAGAGGAAAGAGGCTGGCTCGCCAGGTCTTATTACCTACATGTGGGGCTTTAAGGAGAGGCCTCCAAAGCTCTTTGTATCCAGAGATCTCGGTGATATTGGTGAGAACCTGACACCTCTGAAGTCCTCTCAGGAAAAGCTTCAAAAAAGACAGATTTCCCACAAGGTTGGAGTCGGGGAGTCAGCAGGAGTCAGGGACACCAGGAGCAGCTCTCATTTCCTGGGGGCACAATGGTCCCATTCCCTGCTGCCCTACCCTACCCTGCCCTGCCCTGCCCTGCCCTGCGCTGCGTGGCAGCTCTGCCTCTGGAGTAGGGGAGAGAAGCTGGTGGCAGCACTGCAGCAGGTCGGGGAGGGATGCTGACCTGATCAACACAGAAACGACAAGAGTTCCTGTGTGCCCTTTCCGCCTTCACTAGTGCCCTGGACAGAGGGGCTGCTGCTACCAAGGAAGACTGGGAGCAATGGGCAGCCATGACAAAAGCAGACTTCATTCCCAGCAGTTATCACTCCTTGCTGACAGCAAGAGCAGCCAAGTCCTGCCCTACCCCAGCAGGTGTGGCTGAGTCTTATCCTCAGGCCATCTGAGAAGCCTTGACTCAGTTCTGTAACAAGGAAGTGTTACTAGTGAATTTTACTGATATATTTTTTACTGGGTGCACGAGCTACTCAGGCTTAAGAAACAGTCTTCTCATAGATTGCCCTACTTGACCTCATATACTCACCTTGGCCAGCTCTCTCCTGCAGAAATAACAACCACTTTCATTCGGCTTTTACTTTGCTAACGGGAAATGAAAGTAAAACAATAACAATTATATTGCCCTTTGTTCTGGAGCAGTGATGCAGCTGCAGAATGTACTCTGTGGAACGCAGCCATGTCAGTCTTCCGTTTGTTTCCATTCAGGGTTTTTTTCCCCATTTACTTCTTGCTAATTCTGATGTTATGGAAATTCTCCACGTGCAGGAGATTATAGACATCTGCTCACTGCCATGACCCAAAGCACATTCTATTGGATAAGAAGGTTAATTTTCCACAGGCAGGAGAACTCAACTATACCAAAATGTTTCTATCTGTATAAATTCAGCTTTTCATGTTAGCCTGAAAGGTTGTCATTCTCTATCTAATGAGGAGTTGAAATGTTTTGATTCCTAGAATTTAAATGGCACACTCAGGTCTTTGGTTTTTATGTTGGACGACTGTCTTCCAGCTCTCAGTACCACAGGGAAAGTCTGTGAGAAATCCACAAATGGTGTTCTGAGCTGAAGTCATGCTTTGGGGATCACTCATGTCTCTTTTACAAAGGCAACAAATAATGCTGCCTGAGGACAGCTGCTCTGTGGAAGATGATTAAGGAAAGCATCTGTATTTTCTATGCAGCCTCTGCGCAAACGGCATTTCTAGATGGGGCTTGCGTGGGCACTGGAAAAATGTTAAGGATGCAAATATTGAGAAACATTGGAAACACCTGATCCAGGTGCACTTCAATTCCTGATGGGAAGGACAGGAGCTTCCCAAGACCCTTTATCATGGACCAAGCACCTTTTGAGAATGAGTACACCCAGTACAGAGCAGGCACAGTTTTGGCAGATGATGGGCGAAAGCCAGTGGGCAGCGTCTCAAGTACATGAGGTGGATTTAAGGAATGGGAAAGAGCATGGAGGGAGGGTAGAGATATTTGTTTCAGGCATGAGCAACACAATAGGACTCAGCATTTGTCCTTGGCCCAATTTCTTTGTTGTTCCTGCAGAGTGCTAATATGAAAGGATAGTGTAGGGCATTGTGATAAAGAGGGTACAGAGGTTGAACAGCTCATTTCACTACTGTCACTGCATATAACAGGCCTGAAAGCAGCTCCTAGGAACAGTATAGGGTTTTTTGCTTTCCTCTATCATGTAGTGCAGCCTTTGCTTGCGAGGAGTTCATGCCACGGGCTATCAGATTTCCTAATCAGAATGACCAGAAATACGGTTTTCATAAGGCACTTCTCTGCGCATGGAACTGTGTGCGTAAGAAGTGACGTTACTTTGTGCTCTGTTCCTGATTTTGTTACTGATGGTTAGTCTGCATTTTTTGCAGTGACTGGTATTTTACCAGTCTGCTGCAATATTGAAATTGCACCTCTTTTCACAATCTCTTTCTCCCCCTCCCCCTTTCCTGTTATTGGAAATATAATAATTGAGCCCTGCAGATACGTTGTAAAAAGTAACTTCTAGCACCTCCAGGTCTCTGGCTAAAAAATCAGATCTGACACAAATCATTGTAGCAAGTTGTAGGTCTGAGTCTAGCCCACGAGGTAGGTGTTGCTGCTGCACACATCAGTTTTATTGGTGCAGCCAAGACGCGTATGGGTGTCCACAGAATCTCCTGCAGGAGGGAGGCCTTGCTGGAGCTCTGCTGAGGTGGAAAGTATTTATTAGGAACCTGCATTTATGTTGCCATGCCAAGAATTTTCTTGCAGGACCATTAAAAATTCTGAATCAGGCTTCAGAAACAGCTGGCTTAAAATCACTATTAAGCAGGCTCATTTTATTTATTGTTTGCTTCTGGAAAACCAGAATGCAAGTAAACCATGTGTTTGAGCTTTACCCTGTTATCATGAGGGACAGAAATGTACTTTTAAGGCACAGGCAACCAGAAGTTCCCATCTGCTTACACAAGCCATGAACTGAGACTGTAAGTGAAACGTGAGGTATTTACGGCCAGACACAAGCAAGCAGCAGTATCAAAAAGGCTTGATTTGGGCACTGTGTTAACCCTAGCACAACAGCCAGCCACAGGAGGTACTCACAGGTTCTCCTGTTGCAAACCAGCAGCGGCCAACAAGCTGCAGACTTGGGAATCCTCCCCCTATCCCGGGCTGGGGTGCAGGAGGCAGACAGAGGAACTGAACTCTGCCAGGGGAGGGAGGGAGGGAGGGAAGCAGGAGGAAAGGCAGGCCGGTTTGTGATCCACCCCTGGTGGGATGCCAGCTGGGAGACCTCTGGCTCCCTGCTGGTGTATGGCAGAGCTGAGCAGCAGCTCTGGCACACTGAGTTTTTCCTCAGCATGCAGCCACGAGGCAAGTGTGCTTAGGCAGTTGCTCCTCTCCTTGGGGGAGACAGGCATAGCCCAGCTGCAGTTCAGGGTGGCTGTCGTGTGTGGTTTCTCCTGCAGCAAAGTGGCTTCTGTGAGCTGCCAAGTAGGTTGCGAGTGTTCAGAGAAGCCAGGTAACACATGAGGGTTGGGTGTCCGCATCACCCTCCTGCACCACCACTGCACAAACCTGCTGCTTTGGGCAGGCTGCTCAGGCTTCTTTGGAAGGACCGCAAGTAGACCCACTGCAAGGATTTACTGGTCTCTGCTCTGAGGATAAGAGACAGCCTGTAGGCTCACCACTATGAAGCATCAGCCTAGCCATGCCAACCATGACTGCCGGAGGTGTCTGCATGCTCCTGCTGAGCAGAGTAAGCCTGACACCCTGGCTGAGCATTGGATGAGGCTTTGGCTGCTAAGAGCAGTGGGGCTTGGGGCTTTGCCCAGCTTTGCTTTCTCTATCTTCTCAAAGATCACATCCTATCTCTCAGTGATGGCTCTCTGGCGCTCCTGGAGGCAAAGTCAGGCTGAATGCGAGGTGCAATGAATGAAGACAGGATGGCACAACTGAGACAAACTGAGCTCTGGTTGAGATGTAACCAAACTAGTTAAAAGCTCCCCTGCCCCCCCATGGCTGAATGCAAGGAGGATTCAGAACACTGCTTGATCCATTCTTTTGAAGTAGATGTTTTCCCAAATCAGACAATCCCATGCTCCCACTTCACACACTCTGCTAAAGTTAATTAGTTAAACTACAGAGCTCGTATGTATATGTGGAGAGAGAAGCAAAATCATTTTGTCACTGCCTTTCAGTGAATGAATAAGCCATGCCAACACGCTTTTCACAATCTCTTCAGCTTTTCTAAATGTTACAAAAACAAACAGAAGCAAAACAAGGTGGTAGGCCTGAATCAGAAGGAGCGAACGCTCTTCTCTCTTAAGTGAAGAGCATCTATAGTTATATGCCTATTCATGACATATACAGGATGTTTGTCATCCTAAAACATGGCCATACAGTCTATATAATTTGAAATATTGTCATTTATCAAATTAATTTGTAATGTCAATTGAAATAAATATTTTACAGTCTACAGTTCCGTTATACTTGCAGGACAGAAATTGTACCGGTGGCTTGTAGGAGCAATCAGTTCTTAATGTTTGTAAATCGAGAGTTTCCTTCTGTAGTTAGTACGCATTCTTCTGCCCTGGGACTACAGAAACACATTACATCTCTATACACAACACAAATACAGATGATTCTCTGTATTATATTTGCAAGCTCTGTAAATATGTGCTAAAAATACTAAGTTTTTGCAAGATAATTTTAAAGAAAAACTACTTGTTTCCTAAAAGGAAAGAAAGTTTCTGTTGTTGGAGGGAAGGGATTATGTGCAAATTATCATTCAGCATCTTTCTTGTAGGATACCTGGGGAAGATGAAACGCTGTCTTGTCTAACTGAACTAGGTCACTTCTCTTGATGTTATCGAAACCAAAGATTCAGAAATATGGTGGACAACAGGCCCTTCCTGCTGCTCATTCTCTTCCCTCAACAGAACCCAAGAACAGTTGCAGTCACTCCCAGCTGACGAGAGCTCATGTTGGTGAACTTGACATGACTCCAGTTGCCCCTCTCCTTTGGCAGCTGGCCACTCACAGCAAGGTTATCGCCTAGTGTTGCTGCTGTCACTTAACATGTGTTAAATTGATCTGTATGTGTGGAAAAACATGTTGCGTGTAGGTGAACATTTGCACTGGCTTCTAAAGAAATTAACGTCGTACTTCTCCCAGGTAAGTGTGTGTGCCATGAAGGCACAGTGGAAACATCTTTTAAGTCTGCAGTTAAGTGTTGCACTGAGGAACGGGGTTGGTTTGTCAAAAAAGTATTATCTTAATGCCAGTGAGGCACTGAAGCCTCAGGAAGTTATTTATATGACAACTTTTCTTAAAGATTGTACTTCATAAAATGTGGCAGGAAAGCATTTTGGTTTAAGTTGTCTTTTGCTTATTGCATGTAGTTTATGTCCAAGGTCCCATCTGTTGTTTTTTTATTGTTTTAATCTTAATACCTTATTTCAATCTGCTTGCCCCCTCAAATCCCCCCAGATATCCTGGAATATTAACTAGGATCTTACAGATTTTGTGTGAACCAAATTCTATTATATTTGTGCTATTTTTTTGAATGTCTCTTTCTCCTGTTGAACACCCACATAAACAAGCAAAACAAACTCACTCTGCAGGGGAGAGATGAGAAATGCAATGAAATATCCTAGGGCATAATCTAATGTTTAGACTAGACTCCCAGAATCGTTAGTCTTTCAACCTTCGATATTGCTTGCAACAACTGTAGGTAAAAAAACAATTTCAGGCAGTAGATTGCCCCTTTATGTGTGCTGCTTTGCATTAATTTAATTTTGAAATAAGACAAGAACCTACTTGGAGCTACCTGGAGAACAGTCATTTTCCACAAGGTTTGCTATTATTACTATTAACAGAACATTTTTCATACATATTGCGATGAGCAGTGAGCGGTTCTACTCAATCTTTCAGTCCTTAGCACAACAAAACTCCCCAAGTATTAGTTGTTTTGACAGCCGTACGGTGGGATTTGGACCTATGAACTTAGTTAAACCTCTTTGACCCTTGTTGCTCTGCTTTTCATTTGGGCTTACCATTTTGACCACTTCCCTGACTTGTTTACATCCCTGTTTTCAGCAGGTTGCAGATTTGTTCATGCAGCTCTGTGTGTTTTATCAGTCTGCCTTTGAGGGCACCCTTGATATGCTTCCAACATTTGGGTTGATTTGCTTGTATCTGCAGCTTTTACTACACACCCTATTTTAAGGAAGTGCCAACACCTTGCATGTAAGGGGACGTCTGCAACACCGAGATATAATCTCCCAACAGCGACTACACAGCAGTAGTTTTGGCAGGCCTCTGGCTAGGTGCTGAGTGCCTCCAAGCCAGTGGGAGGTGGGAGTGCTCATCACCTCCCCGGGGTGGCACTTCAGCGTGGCACGTGAGCGTACCTGTACCTGCTCAGCTTGTGCGGGCCAACGAGTTGATTAAAATACCAGGTAGAGAGGAGCTGAAGACACAGAGGTGGATCCTGTGTAGGTGGGCTTGTGCGTGACGCCAGTCACTAAAGTGACTGAGGTCACTAAAAGGCTGTTTCAAGTGACACTGGTAGAAGGCTCACACCCTCTGTGATGACAATGATTTTTCATTCCTATTTTTTTTTTGGATTGGTCTTGGCACCATTGCATTAGGATTATGGCCAGAGTAAGGGTGTCATGGACCTGAAGAAAACCCAGCCTAAGGGTTCCCCATGAATCCGTATGAAATGTGTTGTTCAAAGTTGGCCCGGACAACATTTGGCAAAGACTGAAGGCAGAAAGGAGTGCGACAGCTGAAACAAAAGCCAGAGCTTGGGAAGTATCAGTTACAAGAAGAGTCGGGGGGGGGATCTGGATCCAAGTTATTTGGGGCTGGGGTTTTGTTTTGGTTTTTTTGTGTAACTAAAAAAAAGTTTCAAAATTATTTTCAGGGAACTCATAATTCTGCTTTAGTTGTTTCCATTATTTCCATAAGGTGTAGGAGTAAGATCCTGTTGTAACACATTTGTTACAGTTTAAACAAATTAATGTATGAAGTACATGGTGTTTGATTAGGTCTGAGTACGTGACTTTACATGTTGAGCTTTTGTGTCTAATGCACGTAAAGCAATACAACTGCTGATGAGCAGTATACATAAATGCTTTGCTTTATATCTTCATAACAACCACGTGGAGCAGTGGCGTTTTTGCAGTGTGACAGTAATGTGGGAAGTACTATAATTGTCACAGATATCTGCACTCAGAGTCGTGACTTGGCTCCATAATATGCATCATGCAAATAAATAAGAATCGATACCTTTCATTTTTGGCCTCTTGAAAACAGTAACAGGAATTAGAATGTGTTCAGGATGGGTTTTTTTGCTTTAAAAATACCTTTATAGCACACTGCTTCCAAACAACCCCAAGTATTTCCGGGGAGTATGAACCGTGCAAGAGATGAAAGCCTGCTGAGCAACTCTACTGGCAGTGGGTGCTGCCACAGCAGGAAGAACTGCAAAGAGGATTGCATCTTCTGCTCTTGACTGAAAACTGCAGCAAAGAAGTGAAATAAACGCTGCATAGGTTAACCTGCTTTAGGATAACTGTGTGTGGTCCTGGGCTGCCTACAAAGCAGCAGAGAGGTTCCATTTATTTCTCCAGAAGTGCCGGGGTGCTGGTTTTCTACCTCCCGGTCATTTACCTGCAGAACATTGTGAAGCTCAGGTTCTCTTTCTCAATAAATGCATGAAGTCACTGAAGGAATTATGAGATTCCTTCACCTCCAATGCTGGCGGTACACAGCCCAAACAATTCTCTGCCTCTCAGCCGTTCCTGGTGATGGGAGCACTGTCTCCCAGATACGTCCCTAATTAAGTGGGTTACCTGGGATTTTGATACTTTGCTACATTGTACCAGCAGTGCTTGTGGTGGCTGCAAGAGAAGGACTGGGAAGCGGCCCTGTGTGTGACTTAAGTAAATTGCACACTTTAAGAAAGGAATACAATAGGACAGATGGTGATGTGCCAGGCTTCTGGTGACTTCCTGTGACATAGCCACTTTCAGAGGTAGCCCAGGATAATTCTCCACACTGGGCACAACCTCCTGTAGTGAGTTTTGGTTGAGCCATCCAGCTAACCTGCAGGCCACATTACTAGTACTTACAGTACTTGTGAGCAAGCATAATGTCCTTCAAAAGAAAGTTAATTAATCCAGAAAGCAAGAGCTAACTTTCTAACAACCTCATCAGCAGAAATGCACCCATCCTGTTCTTTTCTGCCAGTCTGATTTCTCATAAAAAGCTCTTGACTCTGACAAGAGCTTTAACCTTCAAGGCTTTAGGTAGAGCAGTGTCCAGGCATCCTTAAGAAGGGTCTGTGCACATAGTCTTGCTTTCCAGGTTTGTTAAATTTGTCAGCCATAAGGATGGAGCTCTTCAAAGGGCAAGCTGGGGCTTTTTAAGTGAAGCAGGCTTCAATCAGAAACAGCAAAGGAGAAAGGAGGAGAGAAAAAAAACAAATCCAAGCACAACCAAGCTGAAGAAAAGAGAGAACGGTATGTAATTTGTTGTCACACCATTTGTATCATAGCAATGGTATTCAATTGCAACATGTAACTTGCAGAGCAATTTTGAAAGGAATTTGGGTAAGTTCTGGTAGCCCAGAACAGGCATTTGCAATACTGAGAGAGGATTTATTGGTTCCTTCATGTCTTGAAGGTGCTAAAGCGTATTTACCTTGCATCTAAATAATCCAAACACATGAACTCAGGCCTATTTCATGCATGTATTCTCTTCTCTAACGTATAAACCAGGTTAAGAGGACGCCGGCAGCTAACGAGTATTTTTAAAAGACTGCCGCAAAGACGCAACTAATCTAACGGAGAAAAGCAAACACAGCAATGAAGGGAAAAGAGGGTCAAGTCTGCCCGGATATTACCCGCGTTCGCGGTGCCACCACGGCTCCAAGCTGCGGCCGAGGCGATTGGACAAGCTGCCGCCGAGCCCTCGCCCCCGTGCGGCGCCCTCGGGGCTCACGGCAACCCAGCAGCCCCGCTCCCAGCCCGCGGCCGCTGCGGCCGGACAGCCCCCGGGGCAGGGGCAGCGGCAGCTGCCATCCCTGCCGGGTGCCGGGCTCCCCACGGGACCGCAGGCACCTCGCCCGGGCTCGGCGCCACAGCGGGACGCGGAGGGGCGAGGAGCGGCCTCACGGAGCCCCGAGCGCGCCCTGCGCCCGCCTCGCCGCTCGGCGGCGGGGCCGCGGCCCTGTTTGGCGCCGCGGGGGGCTGGGGGCCGCGCTCGGCCGGCGGGTGCCGGGGCCGCCGCTGCCCGCACCCGCCGGCACGTGCCGCGGGCAACGCGGGGCCCCGCCGGTGGCCGCGTGTCGCTTTAAGCGCTGCCCCTTCCCCCTTCCCCGCGCAGGCTCGGCCACTCAGGAGCGCACTCCACGGCCAATGGACGCGCCGTAGCTGCGCGAGCTGAGGGGCGGCGCGCCCAATGGGAGGGCGCGGGAGGCGGGGCGGGCGGCCGGGGCACTATTGTTGATGAGGCACACGGAGGCTGCGGAGGCAGCGCGGGTCGCCCTGGCTGGCGACGGCGGCGAGGAGGCTGCGGGACCGCCGCTGCCGCCTGAGGCGTTGGACTCCCGCGAGGACCTGCCGGCGCCTCGCACCTGTCCCTTCCTTCCCCGCCACCAACGGTCTTCCGCGAGCCCCGGCTCCCAACGGACAATGTCCCACCAGCGCGTGAGGCGCAACGGCTCCCCGACCCCGGCCACCTCTCTGGGTGGGGGAGGCGCGGCAGCGGCGGGCGGCGGAGCGGGAGCGAGCAGCCGCCTCCAGCCCATGCGGGCCACGGTGCCCTTCCAGCTCAAGCAGCAGCAGCAGCAGCAGCAACATGGCAGCCCCACGAGGAGCGGCGGCGCGAGCGCCCCGGGCGGGGGTCTCCCACGCGCGGCGCCAGCCTCGCGCAGCATCAGCCCCACGCGCGCGGCCCCCACCGGCGGCGGCGGGCGCGGCGGCCCCGCCATGGCCACGCAGACGGCGGGGGGAGGGGGAAGCAGCGCCGCCGCCTCAGCGGCCGCCGCCGCCTCTTCGCGGGGCAGCCCCACGCGTGCTGGCGGGGCGCGAGGGAGCCCACCGCGGCCCTACCACCTACCGCCACCTCCTCCACCGCCGCCGGGCTGCGGGCCCTCGCCTTGCTCTTCTCCGGTGCCTCCGCTGCCGGAGGGCAGCGCTACAGCGACGGGCAGGGTCCGCCACCGGCGGCACTCGCCGGAGCAAGGCAGGAGCTCCCCGGAGAGGAAGAGCCCCAGCTCCCCCGGCTGCAAAGGTGAGCGCTCCTGCCAGCTGCCCCCGCCGTGCACCTGCTGCCCGCCCGGCTGGTGCTGGCGGGCTGCGCGGGCGGCCGTTACCTGAGGGGAGCGGGGGGGTGCGCGGCCACGCCGTTACTGGCGGGGCGGGGGGCAGCACGACAGCCGTCGCCGGGGGCGGCGGGGCCCAGCAGCGAAGGGCACTTCCCGGGCGGCTGGGCGAGGCGGCTCGCCGCGGCCGAGTGTCAGCCAGCGCTTTGCGGGGTGGGAGGGCTGGGGCCGGCGGTGCCCTCCGCCCGGTGGTGTGCTCCCGAGCGCGCCCTGCTCCCGGGGCAGAGGTGGGGACAGGGGCTGCGCCCAGGCGTGTGCCCTTCTGATCCCTCTCTGCCTGGCGGCAGCACTTGTGGAGCGCGTATGTGGGGAAGGGCTTGTTGCTTTTGTTGCTGCTCTGTTGCTTCCTGGCTTTTAGAAGAGGGACAGAGAAAGCCAAGCGTGCCAGCTGGGGAGTTGTAGCCCCTCCTGTAGCACTTCTGCAAGCACTGCCGAAGGTTTCCGGACGAGAGAGAGCCAGTGGTTCAGGAGATGTGCTTAAGAGACTTCGGCACAAGCTTAAGTTGCTTGTAGCGTTTGGGGGCTGTTGTGAAGCCTTCACATCTTCTCCACTCGCTGTGCATCTCGTGCCAGGTGGTATGTGTCTTTGATCCAAACAGCGTCCACAAGCTTCTGATGAGAAAACTGGCTAGTGCTGTACGCGTTGCTCATAGATGTGGGAAAAAAGTATTCAGTATCCCTCTTGGTAGTTACTTTCAACATGAACCCTGCAGAAGGATATGTGAACTTGAGAGTGATGACAAGGTTGCGCTACAGCAAAGATAGAAAATAGTTTGGGAACGACATACATTTTGCAGCAAACTGCTTTTAATGTTTTTGAATAATTAAAACACACTTAGAGGAAATGCTGAAATTTAAGCAATATGTGGCATCTGGTTGAGGATAATAAAGGTTTACATATGTAAGTTCTTCTTAGGATAAAAGTTTACTCAAAAATGCATGAATGGGGCTTTGTGTTAATGTCCTCAAATCTGGAAAAAAAAAATGAGTTTTGAGATATTGAAGCTTATGGCTACTCTTTCATGAAGTTACATGTGGTAATTTCCACAATAATATGCAGAAGTTATCTGCAGAAATCTAGGACCAACATGATTCCCTTTAACATTTCTCCTAATGTTGCTCCCAGCTTCTAAAATAATGATTATAACTACCGTGTTGGGCTTTTTCTTTTTTATTTCCTATCCTGGGGCTTGAGGAATGATGCTGCCAAATTAGACAGTCAGAACCAAGTGGTTCAGTACTTAAGCTAATGTCTGTGTGACTTAATTTTTCTTTTTTTTTAAATTTTTATTCAGACATATCCCTTCAAGATTACCATGTGCCTGCTTGTGTGCAGTGTAAGAGAGCAGTGCCACAAAGGTGTTTAGGTTCTGAATTAGATTTTCCACTTTCCAGATAAGAGTAATGTGGGTTTTAAAATTATATTTGAGGCTTTGGATTGAGTAAAAATTGATTGATTTTTTGATTTTTGTATGTATTCTTCATTTGAGATTCTTGTTAATCAGTAATCTGAAAGACTTTATACACATCACAAAATCCTATCTTCTTCCTGTGAACTTTATAGAAACTTTTGCCCAAGATGCAGTCTCCTGCCCTAGAGAATGAGGAATCGGATGGCTAGCCTTGAGATCCAGCTTCAAAAGCTGTAAAGACATGCATCCGACCACTTAGGGTGGAAAAATTGCACCATCTAGAAGCCTGCTGAAACTGTGCTAACTTTTTTACTGGATCTAAGAATTAGCATGTACAAAGAAACAGGTCATTTGATCACTCTACTGTGTTAAAATAACTCCACTAGCTTTTTACAAGATGTGTGAAAACAGAAGCAGTGTCCATTTGATTGCTTCCACATGTTTAAATTTCTGAGCAGTATTTGTATTGACCCAAAATGCGAATTAAAGCTATTTAATATTGCTTAACATTTGTGTTGTGTAGTGCAGTGCTTGATAGAGACTGAGTTAACTTAAATTTTTTCTTCATCTAGATGAGAAACTTAATGGTAGCTGAGAACATGGAATTACAACTGTATTTTTGTTAATGAGGCTACGATTGTGGAGCCATGCAGGCCACTTCAGGGTATCAGTCAGAATCTACTGCAGAATAACTTGGGTTTTCCTGTTTCATGTTTTCCGTTGATGATGCCTTTTGTTCATTCCTACAGCAGCCATGTTTTTTAGATTAAAATGAACCTTGAGGTTAGACAAAAGGTAGTTTCTTCTGAACTTTGATACTGGTTCTGTAAATGGTATACTTTAGACTCAACTTCATGTATTTCAGATTTTCTTTTCTGGGAAGGAGTTGAGTAGTTTTGAACACAGTTTTCATCAACCTACTTAACACTTGAGAACCTCAACTTGTGAATTTACAAATGTGACTTAATACCTTCTTTTTGAGGTTTTTTTGGGTGTGGGTTTTTTGTTTGCTTTACTTGTTTTCTGAACTGAATTACAACTAAATGTCGGAAATCAACTAAATTTTCTGTTGATGATGGGATAATTACCAACCGAAGATTCCATGACACAATTTCTAAATTTCTGTGCTTTTCTTTCCACTTCCCTCGTAAATATGACCAAGAGCCTAGATCTTCCTGTTACCCGGTTTTGATCTTTTGATTTCCCTCCCTGCAGTCTCTAGCACTTATTTCAGACTTCAGCTTCTACTTGCATGTTAATGTGCTCTGTCCTTCCCATCATTGGTGTGGCCTCATTTCTACACTGTGAGGTCTGCCCTGTAATCTCCAGTTTTGGTTCAGTTTTCACATATGCCTCTACCTGTCTGCAAAACACGCCTGTTAGAGGATGTTGTTTTGACTTACTAGTGGACTTCTGCAAAATGAGATAGAGAACTGTGTATGCTCCACCTTTATTGTTATTTTTATCTTGGTTTATCTGCTGGGTAAAGATCAAATGTGATCTTGTTATTTGTGTTCTTATATAAAACACATTTTCTCAGAAGAGTTCAACTCCAAAAATGTTATAATGCACCAGGTCGTGTAAACAAGAAGGTCGAAACCAGAGCCGTAGAAGTTGTTTGCTTCTTTCAGGTGCCTTGAGATTGTGAGAGATCTCTCTCCTGGATGCTGAACTTTCTGGGATATTACAGTTGACTGTATTGGACATTAAACCTCACTCTAAAACTTAAGGAGAAAAATTGGTTAGTTTTGTTTGGAACTGTATTGGCCTTTAATTGTTTAGAATGGTACATGGAAGAGTAATACTAAAGCTTACTTGCGTGAAAGGAAATGGTGAAAATTGGTATAACAATATATCGGAAAGTCTGAAAGAGTTCTGAACACCTCCTTGGGGTAGGGAGAAGGAGTGAAACTCCATTACACTCTTAAATTTCACTCTAGAATTTATTTATTTTAAGAATTTGGTGAGTAGCACAATAATAGCTGCAGACCTGTCAACATTAATGACCAAGGTTTTGCAGTAGTTATACTACTGTAGGTTAAGAGGGTACAGAAGGCTTTGTGTACCGTTACGTGCCTGCTTTGCTTACCTAAGCTGTTTAACAAATGGTAGGTGTAAAGAAAGTGAATTCATTTTTGCAGCGTTACACTTTTAGGTTTCTTGTGGCCAACACTTCAGGGGAGTTTATTTGGATTATAAATGTTTTCATTCACTAGAATTAAGTAACTTGAACATCTTGCACTTTCTGAGGTTTGGTTTTGTAAAACAACATCAATTTAGTCATTCTCCTAATGAGAGATCATTTTGAATTACTAGAAGCAGAAGTGCAAGTAGTTCTTCTTAAATTTATGTGACGATAATAGCCAAGATTGTCTTCCAAAGGGAGTATACACAGTTGTGCTATTCTTAATACTGTCCAGGCCAGTTGAATACTTTCAATGAAACATAAAAAAGTAGGTGAAGCTCCTGAGATCAGTTGTGTTCGTATGAGGTTTTGGGAAAAGACAGCTGTGCATGGGAGAGATCCCATGAATGTCCTGTCTGAGGAAAAGACTGACCAAAACAGAATGAAAAGGTCATCTCTCTGCCTAGATGCTAGAGAAGCTAGTTGGGTCTCGCTCCTTCTCACTTTTTTGGATATCCTATCTGTATAAAAAGCTTCAATTAGAATTCTGTCAGGGAATTTGGTGAGGTTAATGGTGTCCTGTGCTTTTACCAGTGTCTCTTGCTGTGGCTTGCTGGTTTTGTTTTGCTTTCTCATGGTGTCTGTTAGATGTTTCTTTGGAGTTTTTATTTTCCTTTCTCAAAACTTTAATTTCAGCTATGTGGAAAGGTATCAACAGGGCTGTAAGGTCAAGTTACACTTCAGCAGTAATCTTCATTTTGCAGTTCTAACAGCAGATGAATTTCCAGGGTGTTTTGTCTCTTGGGACTTTATTATGTGCAAGGCCCTCATTTTTTTCTATTCCTTTCTTTTATATATAGCAGTTTTCTCATGTGAGATATCCAATTCAAAGGTATGTGTTCTCACACTGTAATTACATTTTTCAGTTATAGTGATAGTTGTAGGACTTGTACGTTAAGACCCCACTGAGTCAGTGCTCTCTTTCCTACCTTTCAGTTAGTTATTGGTAAGCTTCTATATTTGTTCAATTTTGCTCTTCAGTCACATTGTGAGACTGCCTTAGCTTACATTGCCTTTGGAGGTCCCTGACTTCACAATTGCAACAGATGTGTGATACCAGTTTACCTGTAGCAGCTTCAGTCAGTCAGTTGTATTGCAGTGACTTGTGAAGATATAGTAACTTGCTTGTTATTTTCCCACATTATGGGCTTTGTTGAATTGTACTGTGTATGTTCAGTTTATGTTTTGTTCTGTAATTTTGCTTTGTTTGGAGCCAGATTGCAGAAAGACTGTGTTTCTAAATAGATTTAGAGTAGCGGTGAATGGATAGGAGGGGTGATGTTTATCACAAATACTGGTTTAAAGAGATAATCAGGCCAATTAAAACAGATCTAATATTTAAGAAGCGTCTATTTGATGAAACAGCTCCATTGTTTTTCATCAGCCACAGCTGTTATAACTGTTATCTCTATGGAGGCAGATCTCTTGTTATGTAGGTCACATCAAGGAAAAATAGCAGCTGAACACTTGCGTCAAGTATTGTAGAGGAAAGTGCAATGAAAACATTGTATATGTTCCTATTGAAATGTTTTGAAACAGCAAGAGGAATTGTGTAGTAGACTGGCAATTTGTATTAAGACATGTTGTGGAGGTGGAAAAGTAAGTAAAAAATGTATCCAAACATCCTTGCCCAGTCTAAATAAATGCAATTTGGAAACAGAATTCCTTGAAGGAATTTTTAAATCAGAGGAAAAGAGAGTATTTGTAGGCTTTGTGCCTTGAAATGAGCAGCTTCCCTTGAACTTAAATAATAAACAGGCACTTCAGTTTTCATTCTCTCTGTTTGCCCAGCAAAATATTCTTTCCACTCTTTTTGTGGGGGAGGGGAGAGGGTAATAACTGCTGCCTCAGTTTTGAAGCTGTCTGCTGCAGTGGCTTTGCAGATGATCTAACTGACTACATACACTTCCTGATTTTTAGGGTTTTTTTTCACATCCTTTCTGTTTCCCCTTGGTAAAAAGAGAGAAGCTTCTTGAAGAGGAAGAACAATAATTCAGAAGAAAAATAGGGAGAGTATGGCAGCTATTTCTGAGACAAATAACATGTTTGATATAACTTTGGAAGCAAGTGTAGTTTTTAAGGGACGATACATTGCATTAGCATGCCACATTCTCCTCTATTAAGTGGTACTGACAAAAGGAATAATTTTGAAATCTTCTGATACAAACAGACCCTTCAGTGTGCTGTAGAGTGATAGTAGTCAGAGAATTTCTTTGATACAGGGGTCTTAAGTGCATGATAACTCCAAAATTGGGCTTTGCTGCTATTCCCTGAGAGCCATGAGCTCAGTAGTAAGGTCTTACCGTTGTTGGTACAAGTAGAAATAATAAACCAGATGAGGTTTCTGGACTGCTTTATGTGAATGTGGCTGATTATAATGCTAATAATGATTCCCATATACTTGAATTGAAATATTTTCCGCACTTTTAAGGTGTACATTTCTAATGCGAGATTTGCATGAGGATATTTAGTATAGAATGTCACCAAACTCATATTTGAAAGACTGGTGTTCTGTGAGACAAAAATGATGTCCACACCACTGAAATTTATACCTAACAGGTTTGTTTATCTTTAGTAGATTGAAACAGCTTAGAAATTGAATTCTGAACTTCTGATGGCAGTGTTTTTATTTTCTGGTTAGCTAGCAGTCAAACACTAATCAGGCACAACTACTTTTGCCCATAAATAAGTTTATGTGGAATACCAATTGCTATGTTGCACTTCTAGTGCAGAATTCATCCTAAGGCAGTCAGGAAGGACGTATAACTTGATTTTTTCCAGTGCGCTTGTAAAGCTTCTATCTGATCTCTGCATCTTGTTTGCTGTGTTCTAGCCATTTGTTTCAGGCCGTGCAGGTAAGATTAATACATGTTCTCTCAGGTATGATTCTGTGGGGAGCAGATTAATTGATAGTAAGCTTAGATCATTGTGATCTCTGGTTTTGCATTTTACATATAGAATAGCTAGTAACAGATAATGTGTGTGAGCATATATGTATGTCTAAACTCTGGGTCTTTCCTGATTGTTGGTCTCTTTAAGAAACCTCAGTTACTATTTTGAGGAACCTTTCTTCACAGTGTTTACAGTAATTAGCTTGCAGCTTAGTCTTTTGCTGCCACTTTAAGATTTCATTGACAGATAGAATAGATGAAATTTTTGTTTTTAACCATATTCTTTCTTCTCATGTTACTTCCCGTGCTTGTTATATTTAACCTTTTTTGGTAAGGGTTCCTGTTAGTATCTAAATTTTTCTGAAAAGTGGTAATAGTATAAACACTAAAAATGAGGTGTTGGAGGAGGTGTAGTGTCGGACAAATATGAGTGTAGTTACCAAGTAGTGTGTAAGGGGAGGAGATGTCTTGATTATCTTATAAAATATAAATCATTACCTTACCAAAGTTGATTTCTGGAGCTAAGGGTTAGACATAACTCTTTATGAATCTGCCATATATCGTATACTGGGTGGTTAATAAAGCATGTCAGTTTAGTGTCTCTCGAATTAAAGTAGGTGAAGGGTAAAGGGTTAGTGAGATGAACTCTAAACTTGGCATTACATTGAAAAAGTTCAGCACAGATTTTGTTTGTTAGGCTTTACATATGAGGAAACTTAGAAATTTTTATTTCTTCCAAACCTTCATCATTTAAGAATCAAATGATTGTTGCACCTTTGAGAGAATAAATTGTGGTCTGTGAGTACCGATGCAACATTTGTGACATAAGGATGTTTTTAAGGAAACCATAAACCCACTTTTCATTGCTTATTAAAACTGAATAGAGCCTGAAAACGCATATAAAAGTATCTTGTTGTATACTTAATGACATAGCAAATTGAAACTACTATGATTTTTTGTAGGCAATTAAAATAATTGATCTCTCTGTCTTGCTTTCTTTCTAATCAAGTGTTCTTATTCTAGCTGACAAGTCAAGACCACCTTCATCAAGCCCTTCCAGTATTATTCGTCGGACTTCCTCACTGGATACGCTTGCTGCTCCATACCTTGCTGGACAGTGGCCTCGTGATAATCACGGACAAGCTGCTCCATGTATGAGAGACAAAGCCACACAGGTAGGACAGATTTTTGTCTTCAGAGTATTTAAATATGAAGACAGGATTTTTAAATGTGAAGACAGGATTTAAATGTAAGAAGCACTTCCCTTGAAAACATTGCAAGTTCCTATTCACTTTTGAATTGCAGGAATCCTGCCTTTGCTGTTAGTATGTGAATTATTTGCATTCTTCTCTAAGAAAAAGCTGTGAACTGTAATATCTGTTAAGAGTTCCACTTTCTTTTTGCCTCAGAAACACTAGTGTATTCCACATCTGTGTTGTTATTGTTCTTACAGTGTGCAGGACACTAGATTGCACTCGTTGTGTGTCTGTCTGCCTTAAAACTGAATAAACCAAGCTTGTATAGTGTCTGTATAAAAGTTATTGTAGCTTTTGGTATGATAGGCTCTTCATCCTCCAATTGTAAAAGGCCTTTAATGTTCACCTGGGATCTACACACTGAGTATAGAATTATATACACTGAAGAGCTGCCTCCCTAAACCGTGAATGATGTTCAGATTTAGCTCAACTGGAAAGTATTAAAAAAGTACATGATTTGCCAATAAACTTGAACAACTTGACAAAATTTCGCAAGCTTTTATTGGCTCAGTCCTATGCCACCTGTAAAGACAGAACCAATAAACAATTGAATGAAACTGGTGTTATAATAGTTAGACACTTATGATGACAGTTGTTTCATCATTCCCCTTAAAGGGAGCTGTTGTTAAGTGGTATCCTACTGTATGCAGAAGTGATTCAAGATGGATTTTTTCATGAAGTGTGCCAGTGTTTCATGTCTCCTTCTGTGGATGTGGTCTGGCTGTGGATTTCTTGAACTTGTAGAGCAAAAGAAAGAGCCAAACATATCAGATTTTAAATCGCTGTTCCTAGAGCATGGTTTCAGCAACAGGTTTCCACCAATTCCAAAGAACATAAGCAAAATGTGGTTGGAATAGAAACTTGACAGCATGTGGGACATACTGAGCCTGCCTTAGGTTTGGTAGCAATAACAAAAATGCGGCCTCGTAGGTTTCAGTGTGCTGTCTACTCAAATGTATATGATGTCGAGCAGGTGATGTCTGCAGTGTTGGTTTTTACTGTATGGCCTTCTCAAGATCCACAACATTTTGCAGAAAGGACCACAATTCAAAGAGCAGATCAGTAGAAAAGTAAGATGTTTGTAGGGGAATATGCCTGTGTGGCCAAGGTGGAAATAGAAACTGGTGAAGAAAGAAGAGCTGAGGAACAAGTTTTGTGTGCAGGAAAATGATTCGGAAAAATAGTTAGAAGATGGGGTGAAAAAAGTAGGCAGATCACAGTAAGAGGAGGATGAAAAAGGCAGGCATATGATATATGAGGAATTGCTGTTTATGTTTAGCTATTAAAAGACATTGGTAAAGGGCATAACTAAACCAGTGTGGGTGCCTTAGCTATTTATTTTCATGTTTGCTTTCTTAGGATAATACTTTTTTAAAAATAATTGTATTGCTGTCCTACTGACAAAGTATTTGCTATATTCAGTTGATCTATTTCAGCTTAGTTTTGGTTTATCTGAGTCATGGTTGGGCTTTTATAATCTGTGTATTTTCCAGCTAGATTAGCTGTCATCCTTTTTGGCTCCCGTTTTTCTTTTGTCTTTTTCTTTCAATTCTGACACATCTAGCTGCTATGGTAGTGGGGCTTTCATATATAAGGGGAAGCATATTTGCACAGATTAATGGGAAGACTGAAAATGGCAGTGGATTTTTCTGCAGAATGAGTATATTTAGTGGTGATTGATGTTAGTATACTGCTGAGGGAAATAAAATGATCTATTTGCACTTCCTAATTAAAAAATTATCAAGCCGGTAGAAAACTTTGGGATACAGACATACATCTGTATGTCCAAAGCTGAGGTTGATATGACACTGAGACATCATTGCTTTCAGTCTTTCTGGTGTGCTTGAGACCAACAATTTGAGCTAGGGACAAGTTTAAAATGTGATTTACAATAGCTGGTTTCCCAAGATAGTATAGGCTGTCCATTTGTATTGTTTAGCGTTTCTGCAGATGTGGTGTTTGGATGAAGTTTCACTTGCAAGGTATTCTAACTCCAGTGTGTAATTTCATATTTCACAAAGTCTGATGTGAAATGGCTGTGTTCAGATTTCAAAAGTTTAGGAAACAGGAATCGAATATATTAAGATATAAAAGATTTTCAGGTTGAGTAAGCAGGGTATCTTGATTCTGCAGGTTTATAGCATAGGGAGTAGAGTTGTTCAGGAAGCAGACTGGGAAGAGACAGCAATTAGTGACACACTTTGGCTTGCAGGCCTTTATAGAGGTGCCCATAGGTCAGAGCTGAGGACTGTGTAAGAGAGGCCAGGTCATGCAGAGACTATCTGTGTATTAGACTCTTGCTTCCACTAATTATTGTGAAGAAACCTGTCTATAAAGCCAAACTGAATTATGTACAGGCAGAGTGTTTTGTCGGATGATGATTAAGTGTATTATTGAATGTGTGAGGGTCTGGCTAGACTTCATACATGCAAGTACGTTTTAAGTGCTACTAAAGCAGGTGTTTGTAAGCTTGTATCTTTTTCCCTTTGAATCAAACCTGTTTGGCTTTGCCTGTGTTAGTTTGAAATACAGCTATGTCAAAATATAGGTTAAAATGGGACAATTGCTTTATATTTTTTAAATTTTTAAAGAATAATTAATTTCAACTGCAAAGTTCTTGCCTCTTAAGACTTTTTTTTACCCTTAAGTGTTCTAGTATCTGTGATAAATTTAGCCTTAAACTCATTTGTCTGTAAGTCTAGAAAGGCAGAAGGATACTGTGAATGAATGGTAACAACTAACAAGCAAGCAGCAGTACTTTAAGAACCTGGAGAAATAGAAATCCCTCTTTGTCTAATGGTTATCAGGTCTGTGTTTCTTGAAAATAAGTATTAGAAACAAAACACAGGGAGTTAAGTAGGAGGAGACTTGCTAAAGTAATATTACATTTCTGTCTTGATGTAAAGGTTTCCTGTAATTTAATGTCTTATACCTACTCTTGCTCTAAAAAGATTTCTAACTATTTGTTTTGAGGGTAAACATCAAAGCAACCTTTAATCCTTTAAAATGAATCAGATATTAATTTATGAAGTGAGTCTTGAATCTGAAGTCAAAGCCTTGAATACCAATTAACTGTGGAGACTGATTAGAGTGTTAATTATGTTCCTGTAGGCAAGTGTGATGGTTGTACTGAGTTGGGGAGTTAGGATTAGTGGCTAAAACTTACTGTTCCAGGAGCTAGAGGAGAAGATGAGACTCCAGACTGATGTTTGTGAATTGACTAGACAAAGATTGGTACTTGGGAATGGGGGTTATCAATTATTCTATTTTATGAAGACAAGCGAGTGCTTTTCTGGAAAAATAGATTCTAATGGATTCTAATTTTGCTATGAAATAGGGATTTCAAAGCAGCTGTGCTAACTTTATTATTCAGATTCGTCCTAGTTAGTTTTTTATTTGGACTGATGAAGATTAAAAGCTACTGATAGCAGAGGTTTCATTTACATGAAACATATCTGTAACTGAAGCCAATGGGAGTCACAACCTCTGTATTTGAAGTTACACTTCCATTTTCCCTGCAAAATGGGGATTAATGCCACATCATTGAAGACTTTGTGGGTTTCTGTGTTCTGAGTACAGATGGGGTAAGTTCAGCTTGTGGCTTGCAAGCTGTTAGTTTCAAATGTAAGAACTGTTACACACTGTAGATGTGAAGGCTTTGAGGCAATCAAAGATGCTGTCTGCAAGAGAAAGTGAGATACTAATGACTCGTAAGGGTGGGTTAGCTAGATATGTGCTAAGAACTGCACTGTGGCAACAGTGAATTTAAAGGAATTTTCTGTCTCTTTCAATGTGTGAGTTGCTTCCAGAAATCCTTCCCCTTGCTTCATTAGGTGTATTTCTTGTAGCTACATGGAGATTCCTGATAGATGTTGCTATCCCTCTTCTTAGAGCCTTTACAGTTCATTGCTTTTGAAGGCCATTCTGGGGATGGTTAGGTGGGAATACAAACTGTTCATAAAGCATGCAGTATTATCCCAGGCTTGCCTGTTCATTTTGTTACCTTTAATAAATACAATTTGTCTTAATGATACTTTGAATTTCTCAGAACTTTTTCAACACAGTATGTTTGCAATTTTCTTTACTAAATGTTAATTACTTCGTTGGTTTAGTGAAACTAGCTTAGTATTATCTGTGTTGCTTTCTGCTTGGCCTGAGACAACTATGAGCTGGAAGCCCTTTGAAACATTAATACGTTAATTCCCTGCTTTGCAATAGCTCTAGTGGTGCTTGTGTGTCTTGCCTTTCTTTTTGTCATTATTCTGAGCAAGGATGTGATTTTGAAGCTGTACTGTGCAGGCTTTCACTATGTTTACGCCAAGCTACCCTTGCTAATGTGTCAGAAAAAACAAGGTCAGCATCTATGCAGGAAATAACATATATTATCTCCCCCAAATTCAGCACTGTCATACTGGTTCTTCAGAGCTCTATAGCAGCTTGTGGTATATCTGGCTGTTAATACTACCTTATGCTCATAATTTGGAAGGGAAACTAGCGCATTCCTGTATTAGGTTAGGTCTGAGAGTTGGGTTTTTTTTTATTGTTTGGTTGGTTTTTTTCCAATTATGTAGTTTCACTCCGCTTTTTCATACTTGTCAGAAAGACTTCTAGTCAGTGACTGCTTTTCATTCACAGTTCTGAATCTAGCAAATCTTAACACTGTTCTCTCTTCTAATTTGTCACAAAATATTCTGCCAGAAATTGGAAATTACCTTTT
Organism: Leptosomus discolor; assembly: GCF_034619465.1. Taxonomy (NCBI): domain Eukaryota; kingdom Metazoa; phylum Chordata; class Aves; order Leptosomiformes; family Leptosomidae; genus Leptosomus; species Leptosomus discolor. Next base: position 30,134,723 of record NC_141395.1, on the reverse strand, counting down.
TTTAATTAATCTTGTAATCTTGCTGCAGACAGAAAGTGCCTGGGCTGAAGAATATTTAGACAAGAAGAGAAGTTCACACAAACGTTCAGCATCATGGGGCAGTAATGATCAACTCAAGGAGGTCAGACATGCTGTTATTTGAGATACCTTTGAATTAAGTTTTTTACTGGTATGCACTGTTACTGTGAGTTTTCAGGAAGGCATGAATATTGTACTGCTTTGTTTTATTATAAAGATTGTGGGCTTGGTAAAAAATAAGAATTAGGTGTTCACTTGATATTGATTTCATATAATAATGCAGGACTATTAAAATTTCTAATCTGAATGTGTGGGAAAAAGCGTCAAATGCAGGTGATGTTCTTCATCAAAGGGGGAAATACAGCAGTCACCAAACTACTTTCAAACTTTATATATTTCAAGTTCATTCATTAAACCTCCAGAGGTGTCTTCTGGACTTCAGCTGAACTGGTAGCTAACATGTTAGGTTTGCAAGAACTTGAGTCTAGTTTAGTACTGGCAATAATTATGAACATTGTGGTAGTAAAGAGTTTTAACTAAGTAATGGAATAAATTGATGAAACTATGGGTGTACCTGAATATATCTGGTGAAATCTAATTTGAATTTTTTCCTTTATTAGATTGCAAAATTACGTCAGCAATTGCAGAGAAGCAAACACAGCAGTAGGCATCATCGGGATAAAGAAAGACAGTCTCCTTTTCATGGTAACCATGCAGCCATTAACCACAATCAGGTAAAGCTGTGCGCTTTTTGGACATATTGGATAGCTAATACTATTTTTAACTCCTTTCAAGGTTGTGATTTGTCTTAAAGGGAATTGAGGAATACCACTTACTGCTAAATGTGTTGTAGCTATAGGTGAATTCTATGAAATTGATCTGTTTCCGTTGACTTCCTTGAGTGTATGGGGATCCAGATCTTCTTGTTACTTGGCTGGATTGGCTTTGAACTCCAGCTTTCAAAGAATTTCAGATAGTTAGAGCCTTCCTTAAGGCAAGACTCCTAAAGTGCATTCTGTGTCACAAAAAGATGACAGATAAATTTAATCTAAACCCATAGGTTATCTCTTTCATTAGGCATTGCTGTAACAATTATAAATTTGCATGTAGAATATGGCATGGAGCAAACTGGTGGTAAAATGATAATCTCAAAATTGTAGGTTTTGCTGATCACATTTTGTGTCTCAACAATAGCACTTGTCTAATCCAATGATGAACTCATTTAGTGAGCTTAACTGACAAAAGGCTATTCAATGGGATTTTTATGTGATCTGTTAAAAGCGTTTGTACTCTTGATGGCTTCATTCAGCCTTTGTAAGTTTGATTTTGGTGTGTTTTTTTTTTTTTCCTGTCATTTATCATGCCTTGAGACTTTAAGCAGTAGTCACTTAAAAAATTGTGATGGTTAGGCCACCACACATTCTATGTGCAGTTTTATCTCAAGACTGTTAATGAGGCCAGATTCACAGAGGAGTAGAGGAGTAATCTTTTTAGCTCAATTGATAGCAGGTGGAAAAAAATTACAGGCTTTTAGACACACAGATCCTTTTTCAAGTCTGTTTTGCTTAGTAACTTTAAGAAAACCAATAGGAAAGTTTGGTCATTTTTTCAGAAGAATATTTTTTTGTTCCCCCTACTGATGTCTCATGAATGTGTATTTATGATATACATGCAATTTTTTTTAAGTTACAAAAAGAACAAATCCCTCACAATTGCCTTGCAAGTCAGTGTAGTTGAAAGAAACTGTGGAACTGTCAGCGTGGTGAACTGAGAAAGTGATTCTCTGCAAATCTAATTATATTCCAAATTACTCCATCGTTCTGGAAGTAATTTAGGCCAGGGAGGGAAGCTGTTCTGACGTCACCATGTGTCATGCTCTACAGGTACTAACCCATGCTGATAAAGGATGAAATAAAAAAATAGAAGGGAGAATCATACATCCAGTCCTGAGCAGCCAGGTTCTTCTGTAGATAGAAGTCAGATGTCTGAGTGAATATGTTCTACTTCAAGACTGGAAATTGAGAAGTAGAACAGTGTTTTGAATTTCTCCTTCACTGTTCTTCATAACTCCTACTTTGTATAAAAATTAGTAGCATCTTTTGTCTTGGACCTGAACTTATCCCTGCTGTAGTTCATTTAATTAGGAGTCATGAATTTTTGGACATAGGTGCCTCTTGAATTCAGTTTATTATTAGTTGGACTTCTGTGCTACTGGAAGTATTGTATTTAAGATTTTTCTTTAGAATTAAATTTTTTGACATAACAATTTAGGAATTACTTCTTCAAACTCTTTGAATCTCAAACCAGAAACTGTTTCTTCCTCCTCTTCTGTGTAGCAGAACAGTTTGAATTTGAAATAGACTGTGTAGTACAAATTCCTACATTTTGATCTGCTTTACTAAAGTACAGGTGCAGTGTAGCATGCTGCTAATCTTAGTGACTGCTGTAGCTCAAGTCGGAACAGTCCAAAATGACAAAAGAATACAGACAAATAACTGACCTAATCTCTTCTAGGGGCTTTTGAGAAAGTTTTGGCAAGACACATTTGAGGGGAAAAAAAAAAAGCAGCAGGTCAAAATACTAGATGCAGGTATTTTATCCAAATTTGTAGGACTTGTTCGAAGATTTGTTCTGTACTTGTGGGCAATTGAAGCATTTCAAGAAGCAAAATATACTGAAGAACTTTTGGTGTAGGCCCTTCAGTGCGCTAGAGAATTACACGCAGTCTTAACAGGTGTGGCTTGGTATTCTACAAACCTGTAGGTTTCTGAATGCTAAGCTATTGTCACTTCAACATAGATAATCTTAGTAGGTTTTGATTTTGAAAATGAACAGTGATGCTACTACTCTGAAAAATACCGCCCCAAATGTGTATATAATTTTTTGCATTATAATTACTTTATTATTATGCATATGAATTTTTGCTGCTTGTATGGAGATCTTTTGCATTCTGCCAAATTTTAGAGTACGTGAATAAAATATTGCACAACAGATAATTAGCTTTTGGGCTTGTGAAACAGACTATAAAATACAAACTGAGCCAAAGCATCTTTTCCAGCATTGTGTTACAAAACAAACCATTGTTTTTCTCGGTAAATTTTGTGCCCGCTATGTTGGGCTACTTTTGAAGGGGGGAAGTTACAGAAGGCTTCAAAAAGAGTAAGTGAAGGATTTAGATTAATGGCATTTAGAGGCTGCTTTCTAAGTCAGAGTGAAAATCTGTGACTGTAGGCATCAAGGGCAAAGTTCCTAGGCTTTCTCATTCCTTTCCAGGGGGCTGCTACACTAGAATTTCTGGCAGCAGCTCCGTTCCTTCAGGATTTGTGGGAAGGACTGTGTGGAAACACTTGCAGTTAGAGACTAGAATATTTAGAAATTTTTTTTGCATTCCCAACTTGAAGGAGACTTGCAGTTGTTGACTCTAGAGGGTCATACAAAGATTTCTGAGCTCAAGGAGTTGATTCCTGACAAGGCCGTGGAAATGTGTTAGGAAATTGCCTCAGTAGTCCCTTCACAGAGACCAGGTAAACTCTGTTTAACATTTTGGAAATGACTTGCTCTTCCAGTTAAAACAAAAAGAAGCAATTCCAGTGGATTTATTTCCTTTTTTCTTCCCTACAAGTAAACACTTCGGCTTTGCCACAGTTCTTGAGTTTTACCAGAATTTTTACAGTGATTCTTAGCACCTAAGCCTCCAACTGATTGTTTGGTTGTGCTTCTCTCTTCTGTGATTTTCATTTGGAGAAAGAAATCCACACAACCTCTGCAGAATAAACATGTTAGCTATTCCTGCCCCTCTGCTCAGAATCAGGAGATAGTTGGTGAGGAACTTGATCAAGTCCTTGCTGCTGACTACATTTTTTTTTTTTTGGAGCAATTAAATGATTTTGGTTTTGTTTTGTTTTTTTTTTTCATGAGCCAGAAATGTTCCATTCTGCCTGTCTTTACAGGAAGAGGGGTTTGTAGAAAGGTCATAGCCTCCTCAGGTGATTTCAGGAGGCTTCTGAGAACATTGGATTTTGAATTAATTACATGGTAGTAAATCTATAAATAGCAGTCAGACCAATGGGATCTTCCTTTATTCTCAGTGTTGATGTAATGGAGAAACTGGAATTGAGGCCAGAGCTGAAGCCAGATGGAAGAATAAATGGATTAGGTCTTTAAAAATATTTTTTTTTCCTCAGTGCACTTGACTGATGTTATGCTGCTACTTGACACTATGAACCATCAAGCCCCCTCCTTTCACTTTCGTGGGAAGCTTGTGTCCTTAATGTCTTACCAATCAATTGATGCTAAGCAACCACTAATATTGAGACCAACTGCATGCAGTTTGCAGTCGTGTTTTTTTATTTTTTTAATAACTTACCACCTTACATAGGTAGAACATTTCATTTTGAGTGGAATTACCATGATGCATTCAATCTTGAGATGGTTTGATGTTAATATCTGAAAACATCAAAAGACCTTGGATTCTATGTAAAGTTCTGTCTTGTGTTGAAAAATTGAAAGAGCTTAGAGCATTTTTCTAAAATACCTGTGAATGATTTAATTTGTCATCACCCGTATTTCATATCTCATGAGTTTATGCCACACCTCTAAGTTTCAGGACTCTTAACTGTCCTGCGCCAGAACTCCCTGACAGTATGTTACTATGTGAGTGCTGTAATTACTATCCTGTGTTTGGTACCTTGTTTCATTTTTTGCATTCCCAAATATGCAGGCAGGTGGCCAAAGGTTGGTAGCCTGTTCCTGTATGTTGGGGCCAGCTCCGTGCAGACCTCTGTGAAGGCAGTATTTCTAATATAAAGTTTCTTGTTTTGAGGCTGGTTGTTCCACCCCTGTAACCGTACCTCCTTCCCTTTCCAGCCTCTGGCACTCTGGATTAACAAGTCATCCTCAGTCATGTACAGAATATTATTTCTCTTGAGAAAATAATACTTTCTTGGAAGTGAAACATACTATATTGAACCATAGTGAACTCTGTTGGAGTAACTTGTGCTTTGCTACTTTAAGCTCTTCAAATAGTACTATGATTCTAAGAATTTCTGTGGTAGGTATTTAAAAGATAGAGAATTCCCACATTTTGCTAATGGCTGCTGAAATCTTAGACAAGTGTACTTGCATTCTGCTTTCTACCTTGTAGGAAGCTCAGTTTGTGCTAAGGATGTGTATATTTAATAACTGGGTGCATAAACAGTCTTTATTAGTGCCTAAATGTGTGCTGATGTACCTGTATTATGACTGCATATTGACCTGTATTAGTTTACTGGATTGTTGATCCAAGGCCTTCTTTGGAATGGAAGTAGAAGGGTTACTTCGTCAGACTTTTCTGTGCTCTTCTCTAGTGGTTTCTGTTTTCTCTTTTTCATCTTCAGGCAAGACTTCAAGTCTTTCCAAGTTTGGCCATTATGTCAACAAAAACTAAGCATTCTCATAAACAGTCACAAGCATTTTTTGAACAGAAGCTTTTGTAGTCCTTGTGCAAGTTTCTTGTTTTAATAGCTATCCTAATGTTTCAGTAAAGCAAAACCAATATAATATGTAAGTTTTGCCACCTTAGAGATTTGTGATTCTGAGAATAAGTCTGCATTATGATCTGCACTTAGAATTCTTTTGTTTGCATTAATTTTTCTAAGGTAGCTTTTCTGCCAGACGACTTTTGTGTGTTTTTTGAGAATTCGCATGCAAAGTTGCAGTGCTTTGGTCTCTGTCTTTGCACGGTCTTGTTACTTAGAGGAAAAATAAAAAAACACAAACCAACTGATTTGAAGACCAGGTGAGAATGCTACTGTCCTTCAATCAGTAGAGGAGATGATTGAGAAATCACAGCACACTAGGCGATAAGAGTCCAGGAGTTTTACCCAGGAATTCTACTGTGACTTTAAGTGTCATGCAGTTCTTTGAGTTGAACTAAATGTTTGCAGGAAGCATTCCGTTGTTAGTAGTGCCCTGCATAATCACCAAGAGTCTATGTTGAAGTTTAGGGCAGAATCTTCTCATGTTCTGATTGCGTGATTTTTTAACAGGGGGAGGGTGTTAATGGAGGGGATGGGAAATCTTGAGAAGTTGTGGCATACCAAAAGGATCTTTGGAAATCTTCGCTAACAAGTTTTCTGAGAATGGAGTTTTCATAAATACTTTGAAACACTGGAGTTTTAAAATGATGTCTTCATTATGAAGCAGCTATGTATTAACATTTGGGTTTGGGATTTTATTCTTTCTGTGGAAGTCTTCCTGAATTGTTTTGTCAACCTTTTATTCTGGCTTAATAGAATTACCATGTTGGTTTTCGTTTCCGACATAGTGCAGTCTTACCAATTGTGGAATAAATTTCCTTCTGCATGTGTCATGTTACTGTAGGTGACAGCAGACTTCTATCAAAACACAATTTTAATGAAAATGCAAGTGGTAAATCCTCCCAGTGAAGGAAGTGAAATTGTGGTACAGCTCACTTCAGAAGGAATGTGAATATATTTTAAAGGCTGCAAAATTACTTACATTTAAATATTTACTGTTAAACTTTCACTTGTAAAGCAACATGGAGCTGGAGGCAGGGAAGTTTTATCAAGGGAAAAGTTACAAAAAGTTTTTAAAGTTTTTTAAAAGTTTTTTTATCAAGGAAAGTTTTGAGACTAGATTATTGAAAACTTTTCCTACTAGAAATTAGATTTGAAACAAGATTTGGGATGTCTGTGTCTTCATTTAAGGTATTCAGTTGAACACAGTTGCTGTGGTTTCATGTAAGTCCTTGATATTGAGGTGTAGATGTGTTCTGTTCAAAGGTTCACTTTTGAGTAGAAATTGTTAACTGTGTCTTATAAGTAAGGCTACATTGCTTTCTCACTGTCTCTGGTTCTTCAGGCTCCCATCCCAAAGAGTGCTCTTGTTCCTGTGATACCTATTACCAAATCAACAGGATCACGATTCCGAAACAGTGTAGAAGGACTGAATCAGGAGATTGAGATAATAATTAAGGAGACGGGAGACAAAGAGGAGCAGCTTGTTGTATGTATCTGCCATCGTGATTGCTTTCTATAATTATTTTGGTTTTGTTTTGAGTCATATGCTTTATTTTGCACAGTATTTGAATTACATTTGTCTGGAATTAATTTTGTTTTCTTTAATAAATGTAGTTTAAAAGTCTCTTGGAAAGCAAAAAGAAGGAAAGAGTTAAAGCTTGAATCTGAACCTTTTTTTCTGATTACTGTGATGTAATTAGTTTTCCAATAAAATAAGAACTCTCAGTACAACTGAGGAGAAAAAGGTCTGTTTTGAGAGTTTTTGTAGTAACTTTTTCTCTTTGTCCATGCTGAACTGTCCCCATCCCAGTTGAAGCATGACTTGCCCATTTTTAACTTTCATTTTAGTTTTAGATATTTTTAGAGGTAAATTTAGTAATAAATTATCAGAAATAGAGGCCACAGAGATGGTTAACGGACTGGAATAACTTTCATAGGAGGAGAGGCTGAGAGAGCTGGGACTGTTCAGCCTTGAGAAGAGAAAGCTCAAAAGCTCGGGGGAGATCTTATCAATGTGTATAAATATCTGATACACAGGAGTGAAGAGGAGGGAGCCAGTAGTGCCCAATAACAGGGCAAGGGGCAGTGGGCATAACCTATGAAAACATTAAATTCATTCTGAATGTAAGAAAAACACCTTACCCTCTGCCCTCCCAAAATGTGTGAGGGTGCTCAAAACTGGAGGGAGTTGCTCAGAGAGGTTGTAGAATCACTGTCTGTGGAGATAATCAAAACTTGACTGGACACAGTCCTGGACAGACTGCTCTAGCTGACTCTGCTTGAGCAGGGGTGCTGGACTAGATTATTTCAGAGGTCTTTTCCAACCTCAACATTTCTGTGATTCTGTGAGATCTTGAAAACTGTTGTCCTTAGTTTCTGAACTCGACTTATTTTATTTTCTGTTGGAGTCTTGCATAATGAATAAAATTTTCTACTTAGTTTTATGAAAGCCGGAAAACCCCTCGGCATTACTGGTTTTCAAGAAATTGCTAACCAGACAAGAGCAGCTATCTGATACTTTTTTTTTTAACAGCCTCAAGATATTCCAGATGGGCACCGTGCACCACCTCCGTTGGTTCAGCGTAGTAGTAGTACTCGCAGCATTGATACCCAAACACCTGGTGGAGCAGACAGGGGTAGTAACAACAGCAGCCGTTCCCAGTCAGTATCTCCAACCTCATTTCTTACCATCTCTAACGAAGGCAGTGAAGAAAGTCCGTGTTCTACAGATGATCTTGCAGATTCCAGAGATAAAGGTAACTTTAAAAGTTCAACAACGCTAAACTTTAACTCATTGCTATGTGCATGAGCTCATAGTAAAAGGGAAGGATTGTTTCCCGCGTCCATGGAGAAATGGTAGAACTTTTTTTCTTTGTAAGTGATCTGTTTTTTCCAAATCGCTTCAAATACTGTGCGTGGACACATGCCTAGTTCTCTGTAATGGAAGCTGGATAGATGTGACTGAGGAATGTGCTTCCCAAGCAAGTTTTTGGTTTTAAATAATAGATTAATCGAGTACTTTAGCCAGGTTGGAAGGGCAAGAGTGTACAGCAACAGGTGGAACAGCAAAGTAGGCTAGTCCTGTTGCTTCTATTGGATATTAGTATGATCTTGGACAAAGTGGGCAACCTTGCAGCATTTCATACATGCACCCATAAAAATGTAACTGTTTGGGGTTTTTTAATTATTATTTTTTATCAGAAGTCTTCTGAGATATACTAGGAGAATTTTATAATTCCACATAAACCTGTTCTTTTTTTTGAGGAATATGGCTTCTACCCATTTCTTTTGGCTAGATGGTGACTGCACAGGACTGTTTGCAATTACAAGCTGAAAGTGTCCAGGAATGAACAGAGATTGCAGAGGAGCCTGAAAATGATATAAGGAGAAATAGAAAGGAGGAAAGGGATTGAGATGATAAAGCTTATTTGCAAATGAAGACTTGGAGGCAAATTAAAATGTTTCTTAATTTTATAACATTGATAATGAAGTGGGTTTCAATTTGGCAGACATTTAAAGATAGTTCTTGGGGTTTTTTTTATAATGTGACACATTTAAGTAATGAGATACTCTGTTCCTGCAGAGAATGGGAATAATTCTCCCTTGCCAAAATACGCTACCTCACCAAAACCCAACAACAGCTACATGTTCAAGCGTGAACCTCCAGAGGGCTGTGAAAAGGTGAAAGTCTTTGAGGAAAGCTTGTAAGTTGATCTTTACTACTTAAGAAATAATATTCATGAGAGTTACCCATTGGTTTATGGATTTTGTGTCAGATCAAAATTATTAGTCCAGCTGCTAAAACCATGCTAACAGCCTGATCTCTTGTTTTGTGTGACTGTGTACTGGTACATATGTATGTATTTTATTGCTGGAATTTTGTGTTAAAACCTTGAGAGACTTTATTTTTTTAAAAAACAGCATAACTTGAGAGGACTCTCTCTTAGCTGGCAGATAGTGGGGGAGGAACTCAAATAATCAGGTACAGAGAATGTAATAAGAAGCTGTAATGCAGATGCATCAGCTGATATATGTCACAGCTTGACAGGCACATCCAGTACAGTAGACTCTGAAGACCATATTCTTTTCAGCTACATTTGTGTAGTTGTGAAACTTTTACTGACAGAGGAGTGAATTTGACACTGAGTATTTGATGCTTTGGTTATTCTGAAAAAGCCGAATTTTGTAATTTGGGAATATTCTGCGGGTTTTATGTTTTATTATTATTTTCAGTGGAGTTTTTATGTCACTTGGCTGCAAGAGTCTTAACCTATAGTTAAAAATTTCATTTCATCACACAAGGAATATAATTTGGTTATAATTCTCTTATGACTATATTATCTCAACAATGCTGTCTAGTATAAGTGGTAATTAAAAAAATTATGTCTGTCTTTGTGTGTCTTGCATCTCTAATCTCTGCAAATGGATTTCGAGAGGTCTTTACGGCCTCTCCATAGCAATGTGGAAACGATTACAGTAACTTCAGTTACCTGTCTTTATTTTAGAGTGTGTAAGCTATGTTGCCAACAGATTAGGTAGTCTTCATTTACTTCAAGAACTTATTCTATTGTGGTTTGACTTGCATTTGGATTTCTTTTTGGATATCCTTGCTGCATAGCTGTAGGACTGTTCTGTAGAGTGAAACAGGCTTCTACAGAAGTTTTCACCTAGCTGTGGCAGTTCTTAGACACTGCAGTCTCATGCAAAAATCTTCCTCACATCTGGTACTTGCATTCCACAAGTTCAACCTTTGTTTAACGTAATTTCTATTTGAAGTTTACAGGATCTTCATTTGGGAAAAAAATAGAAATGGGGCTGAATTTTCTGGGCACTTGGAGAATCAGCTATCATTGAAATGTACCCTATTTCATGAACAGAATTACTTTAGAATTACTTTTCAGAGTAGAGTATCTCTTAAAAGAGTGTACTGAAAGATTTGCATGTTTGGCTTAGTAGCGTGAAGACAGAAGTGCATATGGCTGTCTTACGAACACATGGAAGAGAGGGGGATGTTACAAGCTAAAGAACACTGCTAGCCACAAGAAAAAATGAGTATAAATTTCTGATGGTTATTTTCCGATAGAGAAGAGAGGCTTTGGAACAGATTCCCATAGTTTTGTCTTAAAGCAGAGTTAAGACTAGTTTAGTGGATTTACATTGCAGGGTTAGAGATAGACCAAGAAAGCATTCCTGTGCTATCCACAGTTTTCCCGTTCAGCTCTGCCTTTCATAAAGTTTGTCTCTGAGTTACTTGAATTATATGCTGAGATGGCAAAACTGCAAGTCAGGGTCTAAATGTGTGTTCCACACTTCTTTCCCAGGGTATAGGTACTTGATCATGAATGCTACTTTGGGAATACTACATTATACTCTCTGCATTGAGTTTTAAAGTAAGATGGGCTCATATCTTACAGAGATTCAGGCCACACTCAGGTGAACATGAAAAGGAGGCAAAAGTTTGGAAAAGGGAATCCACCTATGATCATGAACAGCTCTAAGACAGGCAATATTAGGAAGATTGCTATGCCAGCTTTCTTTCACAAGGTTTGCTGTATAAAGGGGGGGGGGGGGGGGGGCAGGATTTGTTAGGTTGTGAAAGTTTCTGGAGGACATGATTGAGAATACTTTCTGATATGTTAGCTGGCCCAATTCATGGACAGGGTTTGTGATCTGCAACATGAAGTTAGCGTCTTCCTTGGGTTTGGAGACAGCCTACCCTAAGAATATGCTATTTATCTCATAGTATATGTAAACAAGCAGTGTAACCATCTTGCCATTTGCTGTGTGGTGCGAGTGTCATTAAGGCATTATTGAGTACCTGAAATACTTCAAGTTTAAACCTTAACTAGTCTTGGGTGATGTGTTAAGCAATACATGCCTGCCACTGACAGAATTTGATTGTTCAATGTAATTTTAAAACTATCATGTGTATTTTATTTCTAGGCCAAAGCCATTGCATGAAATTCCAGCCTTCTACTGCCCTGACAAGAACAAAGTGAATTTCATTCCTAAAAGTGGCTCTGCTTTCTGTCTTGTCAGCATCCTCAAGCCACTTCTTCCCACGCAGGATCTCACACTTAAGGGCACTACACACAGCCTAACTGTCTCCTCTGGCATGACGCCCAGTTTGTTACAGCCCATTGCTATGGCCTCCTTGTCTACAAACACAGATCAAGACAGAATCTCTCGTGGAACAAGTACAGTAATACCGCAGACCTCTATACTCCAGCAATCAGGACATATTGAGGAAGCTGAAGGATAGATTTAGATTGTCTTGACATTTTTCTGGGCAACTACTGGGAAAAAATTTGAACCAGTTGACTGGACCTTTCTGGTCACACTATTTGCATTGTTCTAACAATTTATGGCACTGTCATAATTGAACTGTTCGTATAATTGACAGTTTGGCAGCACATTGAGAAGTTCAGGAGGATGCAGCAGCTGATACTCTGTTGCGCTTTCTGCTTATGAAGACTCTGGTTCTGTTTCTCTCCTGATTTTTTTAAACACTGGTGAAAACAAAGACTGTCATAATCCTTTGCCATTTAAAGGATCAGTTGTTGTCATGCTGATCCTTTGACTTTTTTTCCCATTAAAACAATCTCAAGACCAACCAGCTGATCCCATTTACCATTGTAATCTGCAGAGGGAGGGGCAGTCAGATGGTTTTGCAAGATGTCTTTTGTATGAAAATGTGTATTTTGTAACAAAAATTTGCCTTTTCTGATGTGTAGCAGATGGTGTTTAGAAGATACTTTTCTGGTGATGATCTCGCCCCCATTTGTGTTGATGTGTTTTGGGTTTGTTTTATTTTTTTTTGGTAGGGAAGGTTCTTTTTTACTTGGCTGTTTTACAGCTGCTAGGACCAAAGGATTGCTGAAGTTTTTCAGCAGTCTCAAATCATGTGACCTTGCTGAACAGCCTCAGCCCTAAACAAAATAAGACAAGTTAATACGTGTGAAACTTAAAACAGAAGATTATCCAAAAAACATTGTCAGTATATAGCGTATGTTTTTTTTATATCAGAAGTTTGTGCTTCAGGTAAGTCACATTCCTAAACTCCTTCCTTTGCAGAATTCCCACCAGTGTTGGTTTATTGGCTGGAAAATTGCATTTTAAAGTACTTGCCCCAGTATTGTTCTATTTGTCCATAGGATTTTTGTGCAGGGGTGGGGAAAAAAACGTGTTATCCTCTTACTCTGTACTCTTTCTTCCAGAAAATACTGCCTCTTACAGGCTTGCTTGGCTACTTATGGAGTTAGCCTGAATCGTTAATCACTTGGCATAAATTTGCCCTGGCGTGACTCATCACTGTATTATAGACCTGGCCATATAATACTGAAATACCTGTGCATGATTTCCTCCCTTTTGTCATAGTGGTGTTTTGTGTGTCCGTTGAAGGTGATGGTTTGTCAGGCATGGTATCTGTTACACACAACTTTACAGCAGCAGATAAATTTTTCCCTTTTTGACTAGCAGCTTAGGCTGGCATGTAAAACAGAAAATTTTTTGATACCTGGTCTGTCCTGATAATGCAGCAGTTTATGGTCCTTTGAAATTATAATAAAAGGTGAAAATTGGAGGGGAAAGGCGATTGCAAACAGAAACTGTTCAGGAACTTTGAGGTTTCTCATGTGTTCCTGGAGTGCATTACTTGGGTTTGAGTAAATACAATATAGATATGCAAAAAACCTGCAATGACCTGAATACCAGTGTTGTATCAGCTTATAAAACAAGTTGACCTTGTATCTCTTTTACAGAATTAGATTCAGTAATTTAAAAGTAAGTGTCATTGTGGATAGTCTCTGGGTCTGAATATCATTGGTCTGTTACACATGAGCAGTTCTCACAGGCTTACATATACATACCTGCCATGGATCAGTTGTATACTAAGGTCCCCTCATAACTGCATCTATTTAAAGTTGATTCTGCAAATATAACAATTTTGTTCAGTGCTTAATTTGCTAAATTTGGTTGCAAACATTTCGCTTGGGAGAAAAAAAAAGTCCATACTTGTGCAGCTAATAGTTGTAGTTTTGATGCACGTTTACTGCAATATAAACAATTATGTATTATAGCAACGTACTTTACTCAGCAAGTAAGTGTAAATCACACTAGCATGCACAAGTCCTGTGTTCTTAGTATAATGACCCCCTTTTTAAAACATTGTGCAAAAATTCAGCAAATGAAAAATGTACTGGGAAGTATTAAAATACTAGACCTGTTAAATTAGCAAACAAGAAGAATTTGGTTTACTGTTTTTCTTCCCATTAAAATGGATGGATTGTGCAGGTGGGACTAAAGAACTGTTTTAAAATAATAGCTGTGATTTACACTGAAGAAGTTGTTGAGGGACAGAGTTTTAAAATAAGCAGCTTTGTGCATCAAATTTGTTCAATTTGGCCAGTTGATAATTCTTGTGTAGATTTTGTGGATATTAATTAGTTTCTTCTGAAATAATTACAGTGCAATTTGAAGTCTAAAATTTAATGCTTTACATAGGTTTGTTTAAACCTGGTGTGACTGGATTCATGGAGGATCAGATCATTCAGGTGAAGGAAGTGCTTGGAAGTCTGTTTTCTGTTTCTGTAACAGTAGCATGTAAAGAGCTTCTCCATCAATGCCAAACTGCCTAGTGCTTTATCAGGAGATCTTAACTGAATGGTTAAGAACCAAAGGGCTAAAGTTAACAAATAGCCTTTATTACAGCCTTGAGACTTAAGTGACTTCACCAAAACTGCATTCTGATGTTTGTTTTCATCACACAGTGACTCTGAAATAGCAGTGGGCTTTCTTACCCTAGGTCTTTCTTTTGCACCTGTTGTTGTAGTAGTACTTGAGCATCTCTTTGGTAGTTTACATTGTATGTTATTGGACAATATACTGTACAAATTAGTGAGCTGCTCTGATAAAAACCAAATGTAAATGTGTAGGTTTTTGCTTTTTATAGAAACAAACTGCATTCAGGATAACATTCAGTCTTTTTTCTATATGCAGGACAACTCTACTAATGCTGTGGCAGCTCTACTTTATTATGAATCCACACTAAAGACTGAGAATTAAAAAAATATTGCAGCTCTTTTTCCAAGACCAGCTTTTACATGTGTGCGTACAAAAATTAGCCTTAAACTTTTTATGTGCTGTCTTGTGCCATAGCAGAGCTGTTGGGTAAAACATTTAAATCAATTTCAAAACACCTTTGAGAGTGCATGGAGCTCTTTTAAAATTCTTTTATGTATAGAGTGGGATATTCAGTTTTTTGAGGAGTTGACCCATGCATTACTCAAGCACAGTTTTACCGAAAGAGTTCAGATTCTTTTGGCGTACTTTAAATCCTAACTATGCATAGACCTAGTCAGTTCTTTGATTGCCTACTTTGTAGCTTAAGAAAAATTAAAGATCTGTTTTTATGCACAACTTGACACACTTCATACTCCTGTTTTCTTGGTATTTTACACTTCTAGCCACACTTACAAGCTGATGGCAGTGTTCAGTAACACTGACAGTTGATTTTGAGATATACTAAATGGTGTTTGTCCAGTTATAAATGCTACATAAGTCACAAGGAAGGAAGTCATTATTGTAATGAAGGTCCGTGGTGGCAGCTATGACTATTGGAATCCTTTTTTAAAAAACTCAAGTCACAAGGGAAGAGGATTTCTTTGTTAAAGTTTGACCTTCTTCAGCTATTCTTTCCTTGCTTGGTGCCGTAATTCTATAGCAACAAATTTAAGTACTTGGGAAAGTAATAGGTGATGCTTGAGTACATATATCTTGGAAAGAAATTCTTGGTTGCACATATATCCCAAGTGAGGAAAAAAGGGAGTTAAAAATTAAGTATTGCATACTGTGGAAGTAAATGATTGCTGTGTTTGATTTATGTAAAGCAATAGCAGCTCTTAAAAAGTATGTTTAGTCTCAGGGCTATTTTTTGGTTTGTTCTAAAATACAATATACTGGAATTCAGAATCTGAGATTGTTGGAAGACACTGAAGTTGAGCCTTTCGGGAAGAAAAAAAACCAATGTCATATCCATTAACCTTTCTTCTGCCTTAGGCCTAATTTCTTGTTGCTCATTGAGTTTAATAGAATTCAGTGGTACAGCAATAATTCCTTATTCTCTCCCTGCCATCTCGGAAATGCCAACTGTCTTCACAGTAACTCACTGCCAGTGATATCAATATTTCCTTGCTGAGTACCTGACAGTTTCTCTGAAACTGAAAGGGCGAGGGAGAATGCACAGAAAGTCACCAGAGACTGGCGATTACAAAGATCAGTGCTGCAGAGTGACTTCTTAGCTATCTTGATTTCCATTTGATTCATTGTGTGCATGTGCACATGCAGCCTGTGTAAGTCTGCTGCTTTTATCTTTACGGTTTGCGGCAGGAGAGGTATTTGTAAGAGTACCTGTTCTTAGCCAGAGCTGATGCGCGCTTATATGTATCTCCAAAGCAGATTTTTGTGTCATTCTTGCTTGTTCTCATGAAATGACTATAACCTGCAAAAAAGACACTTGACATAAAAGCATCCACACACCTGAGAATGTCAGGACTGTGCTTTCTCCATATAATTCCATAGTTTAAGTGTATGCCCTTTGTGAAATTTCATAGCCTAAAGACATTGTCATGGCTTAGACCCAAACAAGGTTGGCATGTATTAAAACAAAAAATGTTCACTTTTAGGAAAGATAATAGAAGGTACACCTTTCCTAACCTAGGGAAGTGAACAGCACTGTGGAAGAATAGGTTTCGTTGACATCAAATAGTTCCTATGTAGTTGTTTTTCTAAACCTCTGAGTATGCAGGAAAACAGAATGACCACTTATTGCAAGATGTACCTGTATATTTTCTTGACATGAGTTTGTGAGTGTTCAGCAACTCTAAATCAGTTCTGCTCTTAGTATTTTGTTCATATAAAGAATGCATAGACCTAGATGCATTGTTTTGAAACTGCGTGTCAAGTTCAGTGGGGAGAGAATGTTGACTGTTCACAAGTGTTTTGTGAAATTCCAGTTCTGTACCCAGACTGAACTGCAACAGTCTCTTTCTGAATGCTCCAAATGTAAATGGAGTCCTGTTACTGCTTGCTTAATGTTATTGCATGTCATCAGTAAATACTGAAGGTATGGTCTTTGTTTAATAGTTCTTCATTGGGATTTGTATTTGACTACAGAGACTTCTGTAGTGTTGGTAGGGCTATCTCAATTGCAGAAGAGGACTTGGCCTGATAACGCTGCAAGTTAACATTTCTTACACAAATTCCTTTTGATACAACTCTCTCTGGAAAATCTCGTAAGCTAAAAAAGAATTAAAAACCTTTCTGGACCCTGTATCCACCCTAATTGTCAATGTACTGATAGTTAAAGAGTATTGTTTGGCTTTATTCTAAATTATTTAATTTATTGAGATGTGCAATTTTTGAGGGTAGCAGTCAAGGGGTGTCCAAAACTGCCATTAAATTTGCCTTTGATGAAATTGGCTGATATATTTTCCTGTTACACTGTGATAACTTGTGGAGATGTTCTTGCATATGTTGTACTGATAGGTTACTTGTTGCATGTAAGGTGATTTTTGTAAGCAAGAGGAATTCCAGGGATGTTCTGCATAAAGGGCCTATTCTGAGGTGTTGTACACTGGTGTAAAACTGGAGCAGCTCGACTAATTTCAATGGAATTCTTGATTTACACTAGTCTCTTTGCTACGTGTAGTTATGCCAGTACTATTTTGCACAATGTTATTTTGAATCTTGAGTTCTGACTTGTGAACTATTTCTCCTGAAAACAGTGACAATTTTACAAACTGCAACAGTGGAATGTTTTTGGGATTTTTTTTTTTTCCTAAAATAAAAAGTCATCACTTTGAGCTATGGGCTAATCTTGGATTTATTTTTAATAGTGAGGGATTTTGTGTACTCTGACAGCCTGTGAGGGTAGTAGACATTTATTTCCAATAAAGTATGTGCTTTTAACCTTTGTAGAGGAAATTAATCTGGGTGGAAACCTCTGATTAAGCCATACCATTGTTACTCCAGTGCATCCTCAGGATAGTCTTGGGAGTCTGCCTTTCCACATCTTCATCTGCAGTAGGTTTGGTCACTTCCTGGGCACTTTACAATCCAGTATTAGGGGAAGATGCCACAAGTCCTGGGAACTTTTGAGAACAGAAGGATTCAGTGTGTATTCTTCTGGGATTGAAGGTATGGGAACAGGACTGAGTAAAAAGACGCGAATTCTTGCTGGTGCGTTCATACTGCTGTTCAGTAGAATGCAACTACTGAAGCCTGCCTGTAAGGTGCTTAATCTGTTTGTTGAAATAGTCTCATATTCTACATGTTTTTCTTCACCCAAAACAAGCTGTTTCCAGAATGAAGGGAGAGGTAGAAAATTTCCCTGGATCTTGAGGAATTGAAGCATTTCCAGTGTGTACCCCTGAAAGCAGAGCTGGCTTGTGCTTTTCCATCGATGGAAAGGGTTGGGCTGATACACATGACAGCAGCATCAAGTTCCCAAGCATGTGTGTTTCCCAGCCAGAGTGCGTGGGTAAATTCGCTCCTAACTCAAACTACTTGGTTAGAATGTAAAAGAGGAATTCATAGCTGTTGAAATCTGGAGCAGAATACATGAGTCTTTTCTGTAATTTGGTGGTTTCTCACATTTGATACTTTTTTGCCTGTTCAATTGTCTGCAGATGTTTGCTTGTCTCCAGGTGAACAGGACTCAATTCTCTATTAAATAGGCTGTGATCACATTCTCCATTAAACTATTTCTTCACCACTAATTACAAATCTAGTATTGTTGGTTTGATGCATGTAAGGATGATTTTACTGTAAATACATCTGGTATTTAAATTCTTTTCACACCTTCTGTTACATATAGGTAAACTGCAAGACATGTTAAGAAGCTGATGAAGACAATCTCTGAAGACAAAGCGAACAAAAGTGTGGTGAGCAATATGACAGTCCTCCAATTCATGATTCTCTGTTTTCATTGTGAGCAGTTATGTTCCTCAGTTAAATAGCTGCTCATTTTGTTTCTTCAGATTGTGAGAGAGAGGACCAGGCAGGAGACCAGCTAGGAGAATTTCTCAGGTATCTAATTTTTTTCTCAGAATTTAGAACCATGTTTCACATACCTGAAGCCACAGCCCTGTAACTGATGCTTGTATTGATGTAGGAACATGTCTGTAATGAATAACACTTTCACATTGTGGTGACATTGCTTGTAGGAAAGAAGAAATTCAGTAGTAGATTAAAAACTAATTACTGCAAGCAAAGCCGAACACTGTTCATTAATTCCTACACTTAGAAGCATGGGTGTGTATCTGCTGTGATTAAGCTTTTAGTTAAGAAACTGTTACATGTACATTGTGGGTGCTTTTTCTAACTATAGATTGTAGCTAACTGGTGTAAGCACTGTTTCACTGTAAACACTAATTTCACTGTTGATGGAAATGGCTGTTAGGGAGGTCTCCTAGCTGCGGGTGCTCCACTACAAGTTTGTGAACAGTGAGCACTGCCAGAAGTCATCTGGCTGCGTGTGTCAGGCAGGCAGGAGGTGAGAATATGTTTTGTTTGCACTTCATCCTTCTGAACCTCTAAAGTTAATTACAAGTTAGGGTAGAACTTCACCTGCAGCATCTTGTACTGGAAAAATTAACCAAAAGGCTGTATCCTGGCCTAGCCCAAATCTTTTGCGTGGCTTTTGCGAATTCAAGATTTTAACTGTGTCTTTAAAATATTCTTCTGTATACAGAATTCATAGAAGCACTACTCAGCTGCAAGACATATTCAGGTGCTGTGCAGGGTAGATGAGCTACAGCAGAATTTGGCTTATAATTTGCAGGCAAAATTACCTGCAGTTGCTGCAGTGAATACAGTTAACATCAGCTGGGAAATGACAAACTAGGCTGAGCAGTAGATAATTACGAGTTACTTTGCTCTTAATATGAAGGTTTTGTTTTCATTTTCTGTTTAAATAGAGCAGTTTGTTTTAAAAAAAAAAAAACAAAAAAAAACCCAAAACAGACCTAGACCATTCTCAACCTCCTTTAATCCCTTGTTAAGAAGTTGCTTAACAGTGTGTTCCCGCAGTATGTATGGAAGTATTCCCTTTCCCTACATGGAAAATGATATTTTTATAATGACTTTTGGTGCAAGCTTTAAGCCATGTCTTCAGCCCATACAGTTGACATTCAGGTTTCTGGGAGCTGTTAGCTAAATTCCAACAAATTTCTTCAAATAAAACTGCAAGGGGATGTCCTTACCCTGAGAGTAGGATGGATAGCAGCATTTTCCTGCAGATGTGCAACAGCTGCCATCCCAAATCACCAATATCCATCCACACCATAGGCCAAATACATGGAAAGCAGCAGGTCACTTAGTTCAGGAGTCACAATATGGGGTGATTCTGATCTTAACCTGCAACCCCCTGGACAGCATCAAATGCAGCTATTCAAAGACCATAGTTTCACAATTGTGTCTTCAGTTGCGTTGCTTGTTTAAAGCAGCATCGCCTACGTGCCTGTTCTTTTATTCCACAGCACCTTCAGTTGTGCCGTACATCTCTCTTTAGAGCTACAGCCTCACTGAAAATAGCCTTTAAAACCCACTGTGGTGCAGTCAGAACTGACAGGATCTGAAATGCAAGAGCAGCTAGAGTCTGCATAAACGAAAAGAAATGTTCAAACTGTGTCCTGCAGTGTAATTCTCCATGGCGTAAGGCTTACTGGAACCCACACAGAGTTGTTGCTATTTTTTGTGCTGCAAGCAATCGATTACAGGTTAAGGTAGAGCTTGACCAATGTTGTCTTGTACTAGGCAAATTCATGAAAGGGCTACGTCCTGGCCTAATCTGGATGCTTTTTGTGTGTGTTTCTTTGGCAATACCAAGATTTTAACCATGAGGTTCCCAAGTGCCCTCATTTTTGGCACACTGGATCTATATTTCTAACTGTAGTCAAAACAGTGCAGAACCTGTGCTCAATCTCACCTTTGTCACCAAAAAAGGTCCTGCGAAATTGCAGATAGCCGTCAGAACAATTCTAAAGCTTTCAAAGTGCAGTTAAAAATGAAAAGTCATGGCTTCCTCAGAGTTGGGAAATTATATCATCATCCTATCCACTTTTATGTCCCAAAAACAGTTTTGCTGTCTCAGAGGTGTGAGTCCTAAGCATGTGATTTCCTTGAAGATTAACAATTAAAAAGTCTCCATTGTATGCCCTGGAGTATTTTCCTGGAACTAGTATTTGCCTGGTAACCCCAGGGATTTTATTTTTAGAAGACCATGGGATAAAAAGTAATTAGCTAGATCTAATTCCCCATACCCCTTTTTTTTTTCCTGTGTAATGCATCAGAAAACAAATCTTTTCTGCATTGAACTCTTACTAGCTTAATAGGCTTTCAGACAGCTCCAAAATGTCCCAAACTGTAGGTGTTAGACACTGATTTTTCTCTTAAAGCTCATAGCAGTATCCTTCAATGCTATTCTCCTTGGAATTTAGATGTCCACCATCATGCCAGATGATGATATATGTTAAGCGTTCTTTATAATGGTAAAATGAAATTAGTCTGTTTTGAAGGCCACTTAACTAAATACTGTAAATATGTGTCTATTGTATAACTATGAACATCAAGCAGTTAACCTGCTGAATATCCAGCAGCATCTATATTCGAAAGAATCAGGCTAAAAAAAAAAACCATGTCGATACAGCTTCAGTCATTCTGAACAGCTAGAAAAAAAGATAAGATGAAGTATGGTTTTGTTTAATAAGACCCTTTTAAGTAATAAAATATTTAAGTTGACCTCAGGAGACTTCTGTAGGGAAACAAATAGCTGAAGTATTTTACTGTCTCAACAAACCAGAAATGCTGGCCTAATTTGAATTCATTGGTATGTGCTACGGAGTGACAGATTGAATTGCATCCCAAGTTGAATGCAACTTAAAGTATGTTACAGATCACCTAGAATTAAGGACTTGCTGAAGTATAAACTGCTGGTGTTTCTTACCAAAAAATATTTAATAATCCAATATAGAACACAATCTGCTTAAACTTTTTTTCCCTCCTTCTGCATGAGTTCCATAATGTGAGACTGTGTACAGCTAGTGTCAAATACTGTGTGTTGAGAGTGTTTACGTTACTTTTTTCTCTTCTCTTACTGACACATTTTCTGGCACTAGCAGAACTTAGAGCGTGCAAAGTATAGAACAGATTCTTACCCTGCGCCAGGAGTGTAGTACTGCTGTCTAACATTGTGGCGTGTAGTGATTTCACTTCAAAGTGCAAGATGTGGTTGACCTCTGAAAGAGAAAAATGAATTTGTGATAACTTCTCAAGAATAGTGGGTACCTAAAGGGACAGCAGGACTAGAGGTCACATGCTGGTTTATTTTTCCATTGGAAATTTAGATGTTGTTGTCACTTCTGCTGATAACTTTTTGAGTAGTAATGAATCGGAGATCAGCTACAAGCTTAAGATGTCGTAAAATATGAGCTATTAGATCCAGTACAAGACACAAGCTACACTGTGGTGACTTAGTTGTTATAAATTAGCACTTATTCCAGTTGTTTGGATGTTGTCTTTCCTTTGAGCAGCTTATGGAATCATAGAATGGTTTGGGTTGGAAGGGACCATCTAGTTCCAACCCCTTGCCATGGGCAGGGACATCCTCCACCAGACCAGGTTGCTCGAAGCCCCATCCAGCCTGGCCTTGAACCCAGGGAGGGGGCAGCCACAGCTTCTCTGGGCAACCTGTTCCAGTGTCTCACCACCCTCACAGTAAAGAATTTCTTCCTTATATCTAATCTAAATCTGCCCTTTTTTGATTTGAAACCATTACCCCTCGTCCTATCACTACATTCCCTGATAGAGAGTCCCTCCCCACCTTTCCTGCAGGCCGCCTTTAAGTACTGGAAGGCTGCTCTAAGATCTCCCCGGAGCCTTCTCTTCTCCAGGCTGAACAACCCCAACTCTCTCAGCCTGTCCTCACAGGGGAGGGGCTCCAGCCCCTGATCATCTTTGTGGCCCTCCTCTGGACCCACTTGAGCAGGTCCAGAGCAGGAAATAATGCCCAAGTAGATAGTATTAACTGCATCAGGTATTGTCCTTTTCTGATTTTTCTGTAGTGCTGGTCACTACATATTTCACATTTAAAACCATGCTCTACAAGACCTACAATTATTGTAAGAATTAGAGATGGTTCTCTTTTTTTTTTTTTTTTTTTCTTTGCTTTTGGATGAAGTACTGATACAGATTTAAGGAACACGATCTATATTTGTTGCATGCAAGACAATCTCACCTAAATTTTAAAATGAATTTTTTTGGTGGATTTACTTGAAAGTGTACAAGAATTCAGTTTAATCTGTTCAATCCAAGCCTATTTCTGACTTATTTTCTTTTACAATAACAATCGAGAAAAAGCAACCTGGATGAGTATTTTTAAATGCATGTTTGAAGAGTGTGCATTCAAATTACAAAATTCTGAACCCAAAAAATTTTTGAAAAGCATTTGAAAAGATGCAGTCCTGTTCCTGGAGGAGAGGGTGGTCCACACGTAGTTATTTCCTATTTGCACTGGTCAGTAGTGGAATCAAAAATACTGAGTGTGCAGAGAGGTCCATGCCTCTGTCCCATGCGATGCCTGTGTCTCAGGTTATATGGTGACTGAGTGGCTTCCCCATCTGCAGCAACTGAATTTGCCTCTAAATATTTTGACCTTCTTTTCAGCAAGCACTTACGGTCTGAGTGGTGCAAGTATTGCTGTGCCGTATTATGATGGCTTGGTAATGTAGATTTGTCCCTAATAACACTACAGTAATTTGAGACCAAATAATTTTGCTATGAAAGTCTCGCTGTTGTTTTCAGTGGAAGTAAGACCCAGTCTTTACTACAGAAAATAGTTGTGGACCTATGACATTTGGCAGATACTTAATCCTGACATTTTCAGCACTGTGCAGACGGGAAGCGAGGGGAACTGGCTATGCTTTCTGATTGTGTAATTGACTCCTGAGATGGCTGCCTACCTTGAAGACTTAAAAGTGTATTTTCACTGTGCTGGATGATGTCTCCAATACTGAAAGAATCAGGACTTATTAGGGGATCTAGATTCCTGGAGTATCATCAGGATATACTGAGAACTGACTACTTGTCCTGTTCTTTCATTTTGCTAGTTGCTAATACGTAACAGATTTTTACTTCTTTTCCTTTAGTTCTCTCATTGTCTTCTCTCCTGCGAAACTTAACAATGCATAAAGTAGGACAGTGGGATGTAATTTCTTTATGTGTAAATTTATTCAGATAACTGTAGTATAACCTACTTTCAGGAAGAGAAATTAATTTCTGTAAGTAATGAAGTTTTCATTTGATTGTTACTTGGTTTCAGATGCCATTTCTTAAATGAGTGCATGTTCTCATTTGAAAGAGTCTTCTGAAATGTGCTTTGGAGTAACTGATTCTGCAAGTGGCATAGAACTAGCTTGTTGGCCACTATACAGAGGACACAGCAAAGTTTTTGCTCTCTGTAGCTGTTTTAGGACATTTTAAGCCATAGTTTGTTTGATTCATCCTAACATTGGGTGTGGCTGTAAGGCATTAGCCAGCTGTTCCTCTCTTTTGCAGAAGGTTATCATGCAAGTGCCTCTGACTGGGAAGCATTTGAAAATGTATGCTAGCGTCTCAGGTTGTGCAACTTGTGGTCTGGCAGGTTGAAACCCTCCCTCCTCCTCCTCCTCCTCCTCATCCTCTTGCAGCACTTTGTGTGGAAAATGTTAATGATGTTAACATGTTTCAGTACACAACGGTTGGGTTTTTCAAACCATCTCAGCTACAGGTGAGGAATAATGGTCTTATATGCTACTTCTTGTTGCTGTCTACATTAACCCTAGGGTACTTCTTTAAGGCTGATCTCATGGAAAACTGCTCCATCTACCCCCCCTTCTGAAGAGGAGTAGTAAGAAATATCAAAAAGTAATTTTGAGTACAGGTGTTAAAGGCATTTTTCTTGAATTTTCTTACCTTTTTCTGGGCGTAAAAACTGAGAATCATCAGGGTTGCTTGTCTGTACACTGTTTCTTCATTAAACTTCTGTCTTTTGAACTTCTGGAATAACTCCAGAAATAAAAATAGTCCCGAGCTGAAAAAACACTGCCAGAATAGCTGAAAATTAAAGCCAGCAGGCCAGAAGAAATTCCCAAACAAATGGGGTGGGTCAGTCCCATCATTATTTGTTAAAGAAATAATTATATAAAAGTTAAATGACAAAGTATTTGCAGTAGTATTGTTTAAAGGTTACATCATTCTTGTAAAAACTGGGCATTATATTTTGGAAAGTTCCTTTAAAAAGGGTAATGAGAGATTTGACTTTGAGTCCCCATTGTTTATAATATCCTCTTTCAGCATGAAAATATTTTCCATTCCCATCAGTTTTGTCCTACATGAATACTTTCCTTGAACTTCAAGTAGAGTGAAAAATCATTATTTTTATTGGCTTGCAGATGTTATAGCTTCCCCTCCAGTAGGACCAGCAGGTTTATTTTTAGACATGTTGTACCAATATATCTTACACAGTTACTTAGTGAAAGCAGATTAGACAAGCCTGCAGAAAAGGTTTAGTTTCGGGTTGCTTGCAAGATTTGAGTGAGCTGTATGTGACAGACAATATAGTTTTTTTGTGAATATGCAGTAAGTTTTACACCATGGTTACACAGCTATCTGCTTAATGCTCTTGGCTGTCTCCATGTTGCTCTAATCCAACTCCAAAGGGACTACTTCTGACATTCCAAACTGCTGAGCAGCTTTCCGACAGCTGCCATTGAAATAGTAGTAAAGCCCAAACTGTTTTCTTTGCCTTCCTTCCAAGTGTGGGTCAGGTGAAAACAGGGCCAGTTTACTGTGTGTGCCAGCTCTATCCTGCTGCTCCATTGCTGGTGTTGGGGTGGTCACCTCTGATGTGCAGCTGTCCTCTTAACAACACAACCAAAAACTGAGAGCTGGACTTGCACGTTGAGAGAGGATGAACAGTGAATCATGGGCTTTTCAGTTCTAAGGCCTGGAGCCTCTGCGTATACAGGGGACTGCTTGACATTTCTGGTGAGGTGGTCCAAGATACACAGTGATCATTCTTTACCACATCACCATGGTGCTGGACCTAACCTGTAGTATTCCGACATAAAGAAAAACTATCTTAGGTGCATTTCAAGTGTTTTGTAACTTCAGTTTTAACTTTCCTGTTTCTGGTAATTAAGTTAACAAGGTAAAAGGTTAAGCACCTTATAAAAGTTGTGTTTTCTAAAAAAAAATTTAGAGAAAATACATTATAATAAATAATGCCTTTATGGGTATTTTGATCCATTTGGTCTGCATTATAATAGATACAACAGTCTGGGCACACCTGAAAAGATCTCACTTGACTAGCTTCTCTGTCCTCTGCCTGCTTCGGCAACTTGGCCCGTAGTAGCCTGAAGGACAGTATAGGGGGCCTGATGCTACTCTCTTTTCTCTGCCTCGGTAGTGTGAAAACAGCTTGCTTCGTGGAGGAGCTCTTTGCTCTGCATCAAGAAGTTGTAACTCTGACCTGTGTGAGTATGTAGCTGATCACACATGATAGCATTGCTTTCTTTGCTAATCTGCTGTACTATATGAAGATGAAATTCACTTTGAAAGCAAGTTCCTTCCTATGTGGTTGCGTGGGTCCAGGCACAAGGGCACTAAGAGGGTTTAGATAGCTAGTGGTGTGCATAATAGGGACAAATCAACACCACTCAGCACGCTTCTGGCATGCCTTTGTCTGTTAAGGTGAATATGATAATTGCTGAGGTATTATGTCAAGTTTCTTGAAAGAAAGTTGGTATACATTCATGTGTCCTACCTATTCCAGTTTCTGTTGTGACAGAAGTCTCTTTAGTGAGATTAACCTGAACAGAATAAGAACGAATTGATCAGAGAGTGCTCGTGATGCAGGTTGTGTTGAAATCTTAGTGATCCACCTGCTGTACAGACAAGGAGAGCCTACATCTGCCTCGTGCTGATTTTATGTTTGACCAGCCCCAGCTACTTCAGTGGAAACATCTCTAGCTTTGTGCTGATGTCAGAAAAGGAGATTACTACTATGAAGTTATGTAACCTTTGTATTTTTTCAAAATTTGGTAAATGTAAATTAATGAATATGTCACCATTTACACAGGCGACATAATACTAACAGGAACATTGGAATATAAAACCGTCGTAATGTGAAAGAAGATGATACTTACACTACTGTAACTAAGGTGAAAAAGAAGAAAAATGAAAGACTGCAAGTTGAAAGAAAGGTTAGAAAGTAGCAAACAGTCTTCTTTAAATTATTTTTTTTAAACTAAAGAATGATGGGAAGTAACTATTTCCTTCCTAATAAAACATGTACAGAATGTTTATGATTTTTCCAGACTCCAGCTTATTTTTTGTGCTTACTTAATGTATTTATGAAAATGTCATCTTTATTCTCTCCACCTTGTTCAGTGGGGTTGTTCAAGGGAGATTTCTGTAATGGCTAGGAAAAAAAAATGTTAAGAAAGAACACATTGACCTATTGTTCCATCTCTCTAATTTATTGATTTGTACAGTAAAAGATGGGTAATGATAGTGTTCTCTCAAGTATCTGCTTCTAAAAATAGTTTCAATAATATATTTAGAAACTGTTACGGAAATTCTGGTTACCGTTCATAACACTGGGACTGTTTATATTTCCTCAGGAAGATGATGATATGCCAAAATTTTGGTCACACTTAACAAGAAGATACCATTTCAAAGTTATAATGCTGTCTAGCCATTTATTAATTTCATCAGATGCATTTTTAGATTTTATAAAAATACTCTTTTATAGATGGAATTTTAATGTACAATATGGCCAAAGAGATTTCAAAGAGGAAAAAAGGGAGGGAGGAGGATGAGAAATGTTTCATACTTCAGCATACATTTGCAAATGAGTGTAGGGAATGACCTTGAACATGCTGAACACATTTCAGCAGTTTAATTTGAGATTAAATGATCGTTCTCCTGTTCTGAAACTTTGCATCTCTCAGAAAGCCATTGTCTTAGTATGAAAGAAATTTACCTCCTGTGCAACGGAATAATACGGATGGAAGTCCCACAGGCTGTTCAAGGACTTTGGGCATGAGCTGAGCTATTTTGTAGAAATGCAGAAAGTTTGCTAGGGGATGCAAAGCAGTCATTGAACGAATTTAAAGCTGGCTGCAATTTGTGGTGGTGTTTAACTGCTTCTACAATATGTGGATCTCAAACAATTGGCTTCCTACTTGATTTACTTTAAAAAAAAAAAATGTATACAAGATAATCTCAAGCTTGAAAAACGCAATCCAATCTTACAGCCATTTCTCTGTAAGCTTCCTATGTTCTAAAGTTGGAAAACTCACTACTGAGCATGCAGTACTCATGTCCAGATAGGAGCCCATGATTTTTGGATAGGAGCAGCACAGAGTCTTTTCCTTGCTTGGAGGAAGACAAGGAATTAGGGCTTAGCCTTTCCTTACAGTGCTTTCCAGAAGCCTTTGCAGAATTATTCAGATTTTTCAAGGTGAAAAGAAATTCTTAAATATTTAGTTACATTCGCTCTCTTTCATTGAACGGGATGAGTAGACTGTGCAAGACTGCTGTTCAGGAGTGGTCATTCCAGAAGACAGACAAACAAAAGCAGCAGGTCTCTACCTACCATGGTAAATTGCATGCTCAGTCATGGCAGATTGGGGAAGACAAGTGAGCAGGAGTGATCTGGTGCTATCGCAGACACCTGATAGGCTGTCAGGGAAGGTGGCAGCAGGTTACAGTGGTTGCCTTAAAGCAGATTCACCTTCTGACAGGTGCCCCTTCAGCTTATGGAAGTTGATAACCCTTATTTTTGTCTGCATCTAAACCCATGAAAATTGGAAAGACGCAACAGCAAAAGGAGATCAGTCTTTGACTCTTCTTATACAGTGTACTACCTGCAACAGTTTCTGATTAGAGAATCTATAAATTCAAACCAACTTAGAAAACTGTAGGACTGGGACGTATTCTGTTGTTAAGAGGTTTTTTCACGTCCTTGTATAATAGAGATGATTGTGTCTCTTCCAGAGAAACTTTCCATCTTTTGGAGAAAAAGAAATATTGAATAGTAGTTATGACCTTTACACTTCCCAGAAGTGAAAACATACTGAAGATATGCAGGTAATCTTGTACAGTAAACTAGCACTAGACATGCAATTTTGACTCTTTCATTTTATCATACAGAATTTTAACTCTGTGCACTTTGCACATAACTACAACGTCATCCTGGAGGAGAGTGTTTCAGGCAGAAAAGAGGGTTAAGTTTTCCTTCACCCTGTTTTTTGCTCAGAAAAAGCACTTAAAAGAGCAATTGCTGGAGAGACAGAAGATGGAGGGACTTTTGGAAGGTAAGTATCTACATGATTACAAAAGTTGTTGCATGGTTTGTCTTATGGTGATTTGTTTGTGATGATAAGCACATTCTTCTGTTTTAATAATGAATATAGGGAAGAATAGGGTTTTTTGTGCTCTGGGTGTGGAGGGGATTCTTTTGGTTTTATTTGCTGGGCCACTCATGAGGTACAATAGATATCAGTAATTAAAAATGTACTAAAATTACATGTCTTTGCCTCCGCTTAAACTGTGGTGAACTTGTTGGCAACTGGTACTTCATCTAGTGTAGACAATACTTGTATGGATGAGTGAACGTTTACTTTTTGGAATTCCCCATTCTGCTTGCAATTGTCAGGATACAGCTCCTGGGATTCATCTTTCATGCACAGCAATGCTCCGCTGTGTTCCATGTAGGCTTGTTCCAGAAGGTGTCAGATATTGTAGTTTTATGGCTGAATGTTGGTAGTTCCTGCCTAGGGTGACACAGGGGCCAATCTGAAGGTAAAAGAAGAAAAAATAGTAAAACATGCAAGAGCCGAAGTGAGCAGAATATTTTGGGGAAATACAGGAGAAGTGGACTGACTGTAAGTACAGCATGGTTAAAATTAAGACTTTAGCCTTCATATTTATCAGCATTCACACACAGACTGGCCCTCATTGCCTTCTTGCCAGATGGCAAGAACAATAATAAATGCTGAGGTAAAAGATGGTATGTAAAATCAGTTTTCTTCCATACTATGCCCCGAAGTGTAAAAGTACTGGAGATGCATGTTCTCTGAATGCAACCCTGTATTTACAGTGATAACAGGAACCTGTTTGCATGCAACAGTGCATCTGAACACTGCAAGTGCCCAGCTTAGGTGATGCCCATTTTTTTTGACTGAAATTCCCAGCATTCTGAATATAAATAGAATTAAAATGTCATACAGTAATAACGACTCTCATACTCTTGCCCAACTCTCAGTAGACAAGTGGGTGAAGGATCTGTTTTTGATAGCCAGGTATGTGTCTATCTACCCAGCAGTAGCAATTGAATCTCATCTTCAATCTTTTGACTGAAAGTGCCCAATAATAGCTTGAGTGTGTAGCAACAGCTATTTGTCTTGGTTTGAAAAGACAGGTGTCTGTGGAGGAAGGCAGGAGCTTCCCTTGAAATGGAAAGTGCAAACCCCTTCCCTCCAAATTACTATAATTTTGAAATTAACGGGCCTTCAGGCAAAGATATGGGGAAGAATAGGAATAACAGTTCTTTACTAATATATATATATATATATATAACACAAGGCAGGGAAAAACAAACAACCCACTGGTTTACACTGACAGAGTCAGGAATACAACCTGACACCCTGTTAGGGTGGCAGTAGCAGTCCGATAAGATGCTGGCTGCAGTCCTCCTGAAGTGATGGATGTAGTTCTGTGGAAGCAGCAATCAGGTAAAAGAGTCTGGTCTTCCTCCGAAGGTCCAGTGGTAGGTAGGTAGCTCTTGTCCTCTGGAACTCCAGTGGGGGGGGAAAAGCTCCTCTGGGAATCCAGTGGAAGAAAAGCTGCTAGGGTGTTCAAAATCTCCATTTTTGTTTGGCATGGACTGCTTGGCTCCTTCCCCCCCCCTCCCCGGGCGGAGCATCTCACAATGGGATGGGGAGTCGTGAGGCAGTTCCTTGATGGGCCATTAACAGGAGATAGCCCAGGAGCGAGTTATCGATGGGTCAGGCGATAAGGCGTTGTTGTGCCCAGTAACAGGAGATAGTCCAGAGGGGGGAGGCAGGGAGCACCACCCCACCTGGTCTCAACAGCTCCTGAAGATGGTAATCGAATTTTTTTTTTTTCCTTTTGGCACATTTTACACTGTAACCCAGGACACTATTGCTTATTGTTGCCTGGGCACTTTAGCAGTAAGATCCCTCCTACAGAATTGCATAGGGCTTTGCCAAGTGTTAGCATATCAGGCTGAAATTTTGGATTTGGTCTATCTCTGTGGATGGGCTGATAACTACCATTTGGTATGAGGTGGCTGTGTAGCCCAGTCTGAATGGGAGAAGGATGTGTGGGAAAGAAATAGAGCAGACACCCTTCCTGATAAGGAAGAGAGAGGTGTGTAGAGCTCCCTTTTATCACCAGATCATCAACACCTGCTAGCTTGTACTTCATATACGTGAGAGTTTTAGGAAAGCAATTTTCTCTTCAGGTATAAAATGACTTTTGCTTTTGACATATGTCTCTCCAAATACCTCTGCACCATATACATGCACGTTCTCTGAATTATACCTTGAACTGAATTAACAGCAGTTTATTGAACTGAATGAATGGGGACTATTTAAAGGAAAAAAAGAAAAAACAAAACCAAAACCACAAAATGCCACCAAAAAACCCCAGTGGAAAACCTTTGCTGGGCAGAAGAAAGGAGAATCCTTCCCTTGACATCTGTCTTTTTTCCAGCTTCACTTGCATTCTGCTCTGCCTGAAACGTTAAGAGCCCTAGCTAATTTTCTTTTTCAGATACAGCTATAAAAAGAAACAATTGAAAAATAAAATGTGTGGCAATTCCAATTTATTGGCTATTTTTATCGTGAGTATTTGGGGTGGCAGAACAAGCACAATGTTCAAACTGCTAAGAGGCATAAAAAGACCTTCAGATTTTGACAACATTTACAGTTAGATGGGGTGTATGTGGGCTTGGGGAAGGAATTAATTAAAAACCCAGTCACTAGTGTCCATGTCAGACTTCATGTGGAACAACAGTGAAATGATGGGCATTGGGAAGAAAAAATGGCTAAGGGGTATATAGGCATGCTACAAGGGAAGATGAATGTGAATATTTTACCATGTTAAATCTGGTAATTTTTGCTGGTTTTCTACATAAATGTCTTTAATTGAATTCTGGGGCTTAAGCAGGCATTCCTAGCAATGTAACATTTTGAGGAATTTTAAAAAGGGAAATTTTTCAGTTCTTAAGGCTTCTGGAAGCTTAGAAAAAAATATAGTATCCATGATAGATAGATAGATAGATAAAAAAAATTCCCTAAACAGCCAAAAAATGCAAAAAGTTGAAAATAAATGAGGGAGCATGTGTCTATATGTTTTTTATGTATACATTCATTAAGACTTTTAAAGAATTCTGGATGTTTAATACTTTTGAAATACTCATTACAAACAGCAGACGGCATTTTGAAAGGCTATGCAATTGTAATGTAATTCTAAACATTGATTTCCATAGAACTTCCCATAAATGTTCTCAACATATCTGTAAAATACTGATTTTACTATCCCAAGGTGGTTTTGGTGTTGTTTTTTGGTTGGGGTTGGTTCGTTTGTTTGTTTTTTAGAGGATCAAGGGGTAAAAGTGCAAGGGAGGGAGAATTTCTTTTCCATAAGCTTTCCACCTTAGTAGCCCTCTTACACTGTGGGTTTTGTTGTTTTTTTTTTTAATGAATAGCACACTTGCAATTACTTTTATGCCAGCATTTGAATTTGAAATTGGAAAGACACAAAATCCTTTTTAATCCATAAAATAATTTTTTTTTTTATTGTAAGGTGCCACTGAAGTTATCAAGGATTATGAAGTTCTTCCTTCGTTACAATTATGGCTTCAGTAATAGCCCTGTAAAGTCTGGTGAGGTTGACTATTTAACAAAGGACTTTGTTTTCTTCTACATATATCCGTAATGTTACAGATTCAGTATTTATTTAAATAATAATAAGGCTAAAAAGAAGGACAAAAGGAAGAAGAGCCTCCAACTAGAATAAACTTTTCACTGTGAATGGTACCATAAAGTCCTAATCTGTATTCCTCAGTATTCCACTACTCAGTAGTAGATACCCGTGCAGGCCATCTGAACGGAACAAAAAAAAAACCCTTCAGAAAGAAAGATTGATTTAATTATTTTGTGGGCAGAATAAGATAAACTATAACATTACATTGTAGAAGCATATAAATAAATAAATAATATTAATTTAAAATTATAAAATTTAATATATAGCAGCATTCTTCTATCTCAGAGCAATCAAGCTTTCAGCAACAAAAAGAAAACCTGCAGGTCAAGTTCAACAAATTTCTTTTTTAGAGGTCATCAGGATATTTCTGTTGAGAAGGTCTTGTTTCAATACAGTGTTTCACTGGGCAGCAGTGCAATATAGGTAGAATCACATTCGCAGACTAAATGAGATTTCAACTTGACCTAAGCAGGTGATGTTTTTGTTAGAAACACGAGTCGAACTTGACTCCTGATTAATGCTGAGTGTATATTGTAGACAATTTATGAAACATAATAAAGACAAAAGCCACACACACAAAAAATGTTTAAGCTATTTGTGCCTTTCACTAAAAGTAATTAGGACCACAGACACAAAGGGAGCATTAGCTTCTGGAGAATGGGTGGTGGCTTAAGCTACAGGGTGAAGATGTCTGACTGTGCTTGTAAACCATGGATGATGGTTCTTTGCAGAACCCTGCTGTTAGTGTAGGAGAGATGTTAGCAACCAGGGTTGCTGCTTATCACTTGAGCATCAGCTGTGCTTCCTTTCCCCTTACCCCCCTATTCTTCAGGTGTGGGTAATTCTTCCAAAGGTGGGGGGAAAACTAGTAGCAGAAACTCTTCAGAATAAATGTAAATGACAAAAAAGTGTGTCAAAGGTAAATACTGCCTGCTGCAATGGCCCCAGTGTCACAGTGTAGTCTGTAATGTATGTGGGAAGAGAAATAGAGTGGCAATGCATTAGGCACCCGGAGTGTCTGCTATATTGGGACATGCTAGCCTAAAGGTCAAAACCTGATATACTTAAAAGGAGGGAGACTTTCACCTCCTTGATCCTGATACTCCTGTGAGGAATAAGAAACTAGATACTTTCCTTATAAAACACGGAGTGGATGCAAAATAAGGAGAGTAAATTGCAAGAAGATACTGCTGGAGAAGGAAATGAAAAAGCTTCTGTTTCTCTCTCAACTTTTTACAGTAGCAGCCCTACAAACTGCTGGCATAAATTATAAAAAGTCATTAGAGGCCAGTAGGAAATGGTGAAAGCAATACTCGAGCCACGTAAGCAAAATGATTACCTTCAAATGTGTCTGCCAAGATATGAGATACAATTCAGACATCCCCAAAGTGAAAATATTTTTCAGTTGCTGCACTATACAGCAGCAAGCTGAGAAAAGATGAGAAATAAAGATTTCTTTATTAAGACAGACTTCTCTGGAACATAGTCTTGTGTTGTTGTTCTCAAGAATGATCTGATCAGATAAAATTTTGTGTCTCATAATCCTGTTTACATCTAGCAAGCAATACTATAGATACTGTAGAGATTCAGAATGGTGCCTGGTGAGACAGCACGTGGGTCGTAAACTGCTCTCCTTGCAAAAATTATGGCTTCTCTTTAACAGGGCACCCCAGACTTGTACATTTAAATCGCAGCAGACTAGAGACTGGTAAAACTGAAATATGGAAACTAGTTTCTGCATCATCTCATCTTTGGGGAGTTCATGCTCGGTTCTGTGGCAACAGTATCTCAGGCAGCATTTTTCATGCTAAACATCTGTTGTTTTGATTCCTCTGTTTAAATAGATTGGATTAGAAGGGGAGAAAAACTGTGATCTCCTCCCCCTCACTGTTCTGCTCCATAGTTTAGCTACTATGAAGACAAATCTTATTTCCTTTCAGAAAAGGCTTTGCTGACATCCAGTATTTGATTTTTTGGAAACTGGTTCTGACTCAATTTTCAGTTACATCAAGACACAAGATCTAATTATTGTAAATTACATTCAGATAAGGCTTCATGTAAGCTCCTCTGTAAATCTGTATTAAGTCCATTGATTTTCATAGGCTTTGCTCTCTTAACTGACATGCTCTGGAATTACAGCAGTGTAACTGAAACCAGAATCTGCTTAAATCTGTCCTGCTTAGATCTAGGAAACACTTTGTTTAGTATTTTAACTGCAGGAGATAACTACTGGCCATAGTGCAGTTTTCTGAGAAGCAGCAGAGCCTCTGGGTCTCTGTATGCTCTTAAACATAAAGGCAAAACCTTATTATTATTTATTATTCTTTTTGGTGCTATGGATATATTAAGAGGACCACTTGGCACGTTGATGCAAGATGGAAGAAAAATCTTCTAACACCAAGAACTATACTTGATCTTTGCTCCTTGCTCCAAGTATTAAAAACCTACTGCCAGCAAATTCCAACACCTCATCCTATGCACAAAGTCCACCAAAATAATGAAATGACTGTGATCTTACAAGCAGACAGATTCTGGTCCCTGATGGAACTCTGTCAGATTTTGGTGCATCGTATTTCTTCATACAGCTTTTTGTGAATTCTGGTTTGCATTCAGAGATGGTTTCAAACATCTAAAGACATTTCTTTGCTTAATTATAAGCTGAAAGTCTCGGTAGCAATCACAGAGCATTTATTTCGGTGTTTGTTTAGTTTTACAGACATTTAAACTAAGATCCCCTGTTGGTCACAGGCTACTAGTTAGTTGCCCAATGGAATAAATTGCAAAGATCTGCAAAGCTGACGTTTTGCAGGTTTGAATATGAATATTGTAACTGATACAGAAATTTACATTTTTCTGATTTGAGTTAACATTTTCAACGTTCCTTATAATACATGTCTTGATTTGCATGGCTTGGTAGACTCATCCAGACTGAGCAGCAGTCTTTCCTAGACCAGACTCTACCAGCTTCTCACCGTCAGCTGAAAAGCCACTTATTTAATGCAATTTACAGGACAATTCAGATTGGTTTTCATGATAATTAATTGTAACCCAAGTCACGAGTGGTGTCCCCCAGGGCTCAGTACTGGGGCCACTCCTGTTTAACATTTTTTCAATGATTTGGACGAGGGGATGGAGTGCACCCTTAGTAAGTTTGCAGATGACACCAAGCTGGGTGGAAGTGTTGATCTGCTTGAGGGTAGCGAAGCTTTACAGAGGGATCTGGGTAGGCTGGATTGCTGGGCCAAGGCCAATTCCGTGAGTTTCAATAAGGGCAAGTGCTGGGTGCTGCACTTTGGCTACAACAACCCCCAGCAGCGCTACATGCTTGGGGAGCAGTCACTGGAGAGCTGCCAGGTAGAGAGGGACCTGGGAGTGTTGATTGACAGCCAGCTGAACATGAGCCAGCAGTGTGCTCAGGTGGCCAAGAAGGCCAATGGCATCCTGGCCTGTATCAGGAATAGTGTTGTCAGCAGGAGTAGGGAGGTGATCGTGCCCCTGTACTCGGCACTGGTGAGTACTGTGTCCAGTTTTGGGCCCCTCTCTATGAGAAGGACATTGAGGTGCTGGAGAGGGTACAGAGGCGGGCTACCAAGCTAGTAAAGGGTTTGGAGCATGTCTCGTATGAGGAACGGCTGAGGGATCTGGGGCTGTTTAGCCTGGAGAAGAGAAGGCTCAGGGGAGACCTTATTGCTCTCTACAGCTACTGAAAGGAAGTTGTAGTGAGGTGGGGGTTGGTCTATTCTCCCTAGTAATAAGCGATAGAACAAGGGGAAATGGCTGTAAGCTGCACCAGGGGAGATTCAGGCTGGATATTGGGAAGAATTTCTTTACTGAAAGGGTTGTCAGGCATTGGAACAGCCTGCCCAGGGAGGTGGTGGAGTCACGATCCCTGGAGGTGTTTAAGAGAAGGGTAGATGTTGTACTTAGGGACATGGTTTAGTGGTGTTAATAGAGCTAGGACAAAGGTTGGACTTGATCTTGAAGGTCTCTTCCAACCAAACTGCTCTATGATTCTATGATCTCTACCAACATACTTACATCAAACAAAATTAGTGATTCTAACTCAATTGGGCTCTTTTGGCATATGAATTGTAACATAAGCTACCAACAAAGTAGTCTGTGCATCGTTATCTGTGTGCTTCACTCACCTGAGTTGGCCAAGCAGGAGTCAACTGCACGGAAAGTTGAAGCTTATGCTGGCGTTGGTGCTAAACCAGTGAAATAGACATTCTGTTTGCTTGGATGTTGGACTAGAAATCAAGGGTAGGTTATAGTTCTACCTGTCAGAACAGGATCTTCAGCCTCGCTCTCTGAAAATCTGTCTTCCTCCACAATTTAACTATCATACAGAGGTGCAACGGGGATAGCGTGACAGGAGAACCTGCCACAATTATGCATTCTCAAAGCATGTTTAGTAAAACTTAAAGGTAAACAATAACTAATCCTACCCAATGTGAATTTTTTTTTTTTTAAATTTTTTAAATCAAGGAAGCAAAGATGCAATAAAACAAAAAATAACATTAACTGAAGCAGGGTGATAATCCATAAACTGTATTCACCCCTGGACTGGGGCATGTGAGGGCCAGCGTTACAGCCCCCTTCTGACAGAGCAGAAATCCGAGTCAAGTGTGTTGACCTAGTTCACGTTAAGTATTTAACCTCACAAAACCTTTTGCCTTTCCCACAGCAGGGGAAAGGAGCACATACTGAAATTTCAGTGAGGTCATGGAACAGATCTGCCCAAATCTGATCCACAACTTCTTTTTTTAAAGACACATGTTTAGAATCACACATTCTTGGAAGTAACTTTGTAGCCTCTATTAATTCAGTGATGAGAAAAACATTAAAAATTCTTAAACTTATATTCATGTTTAAGTAACAAATTGATAATTAACAAGACCTAGATCAACTTAAGAGTATAAGAAAAGTGTATTTTTTGTTTGAGAACTGTGTTCTAGCGCTTTGTGTTGCAGAAATGTCACAGAAAATGCAGGAGAAAACCTCACGTCTTAGTTTTCATTAAATGTGTGTTTTTCTGTCTAAGTTTTTTTCCTTCCAAGCTCTGTGAAAGGTTTTTGTTTAAATTGTAGAAGTAACTTTAAGCATATGTAGTTAGATCTATTTCCTAATGTGTATGTGCTGAAATCTAGGGTATTATGCTGAGTTTATAGTGGAAATTTATCAGCCCATACAAAACTTATTTAAACTTCATATAACTTTATTTTCATTAAGGAAAAACCTCACCACCAGGCTGGGGGCTGTATGTTGAAAGGAATAGGCTGAGCAGCACCAGCTGGAGATCTGCATCTTTGCCTGACTCACAAAAAATGCAGCCTGAGAAATCCATGGCCTCCTGTCAGCCTGTCCTCTCCTCTCACCTGTGCCTCCAGAGTGTACGTGCACTCCTCAGCAGCTCATGCCCAAAGAGGGTTCCAGCAGCAAAGCGTTTGGCTGGGGAGTGGGTACCTGAGGTGAGTTTGGGGGTCTCAAAGCTGTGACCAGCATGCGGATTGAAGGTGCCAGCCACAGTGCTGTGGGTGAGCTGATGTGTGCTCTTCCCTGGCTGGGGGTCTGCATGATTTAGGGAAAAGGTGCTGATCTTGAGGGTGGTGCTGTTGTCCTAAAAGCAGATTCTTTACCCAGGCCCCAATAAAAGCAATATCTCTTCTGAGTGTGTGGCTTACATGTTCTGTATTATGCTACCAGGGTACTACTGGGTTTTTTTTGGGGGGGGGGGGGGGGGGGGGAAGTATTTTTGTGAGTACAATCACCGTCAGCACCTTGATTCTGGAAGACCAAGTTTGGTTTTGACTCAGTTCTGCAATTTTAAAGTCAACACATGCTGGCCATTCATTTAAAATAATTACGTGAAATTAGAAAGAACTACATGTTTGGAAGAAAACAAATATTCTTATTAAAATGTTTAAATTAAGATTACAGATTATCCAAAGAACTGTCAGTCAGATAAATCTAGAAAGTATTTTTGTAGGTCCTAGGATAATTTAGACAGTGGTAATACAGATGCATTCCAAAAATATGTTGTACTTATGCTGCTATCACTTTGTAACGTTAACATGGTTTACTTAGTTGCTTCTTTCTGTGTACGACATCATCCTTTCCTAAGTAAGAGAACCCCAAGTGAGAGGAGGGTGTAAAAACCCTCCTACTTCTGAACTGTGGTCTACCAAAACCTACCTTTCTAGTTATGCTCTGTATACTTACTACAGGTGACAAGTGTGGTAGATCTAATGGATTCGGGGTTTG
Organism: Leptosomus discolor; assembly: GCF_034619465.1. Lineage (NCBI taxonomy): Eukaryota > Metazoa > Chordata > Aves > Leptosomiformes > Leptosomidae > Leptosomus > Leptosomus discolor. Next base: position 30,095,808 of record NC_141395.1, on the reverse strand, counting down.
AAACTGAAATAATTATAATGCCAGCTGGGATTTCTTAAATCTAAGTAATATTAATCTTTCTAAACTAAGCTGACAGTCCAAGTGACATAACCTTTTTAAAAAGTATTTTTTAAATCTTTCTGGGAAGGCAAGGACACTGTATTAAGGTTACCTATCTTGCATTCATGAGTCTTTAGACATATGCGTACCAGAGAACCCACTTACTTTTATCAACTACTTAACTGGCTGGAGGTGCTCCACAGCAATTTGACTGTAAGATACCACAGTAATTCTAAAAGTTATGCTCAAGCATAATTTACCTGAAAGAAAAACCGAACAGAGTAATGAAATGAATGTTCTTATAATACAAAAAATAGCTCAAGACTTTAGATTAAATGGTCACTGAGAGTCTTGAAGAGAAATGAAGCAAACTAGTTTCCAACCTTCCTTCACTGTCTTGCTTTCCACAGAACACACCTCCAAACTTTACTTGGTTAAGACCTCCAAAAGTCAGGTATACTGGATTAAGGATTACCTAAAGAGGATTTTACTCTTTGTTTTTATACTAAAAAATTACTAGGGATCTTTTTAAACTTTTATGAATACTAGATCAGTGATTGCTAGAATAGACTGGCACATCCACAAATGTGCATCTGTAATAGCGGGGAGGAAAGAATGTGGCATGTTCCAGCACATACTAAACTCGTGCTGAAAAAATGCTTTGTATTTTAGGTAGGTTTGCAAAACAAAATAGTTATGCACATCGTATTTGCAAGTCCCACTTCAAGGAGTAAATAGAATGCAATCTCTTAAAGGAACAAAATGTAAATAAGAAAAACCCACAATTAGTAGCTATATCAAGGTATGAATAGTGTACATTACTTTAGAAAGGATGAAGCACATACTAAGAACATACACATGGATAGTAAGATAATGGCAAGACAACCAGATCCTTGTAAGCAGCATTTGTAAAGAAAGGTTAGTCTATTACAGTATGTTACTTGTAGAGCCAAGGGGTCAGAGATCCTTCCCCTGTACCCTTGCAGTTTTCTCCATAGTTTTGCTGTTCTGTTTTTTTCCTAAACTGCTTATTCAGAACTTGTCCATTTTGTAAACCTGGAGGTCAGAGTTTTCAAAGAAAAATTATTAACCTTGTAATTTTAGCATTTGACTTGATTGTGCTGTACAAGTCTTACATTTATTGAAAGCTAGGACATTCGAGTTTGGTTTCCACATTGTTAAAACTATGTGCTGGTCTAATACCACATAATGGTATCTAACAAACTGCAGTAATAGCTTTTTCATTTAAATGCTGAATTAAAAGCAAGACCACCAGTGGAGAAAATGAGCATGTTTGGATAGTACTTACCCTCTATCAACATAAAATCTATTGCAACTTTTTGTATCCTTCTTTCTAGGAACAAATTAATTTTTCTTCTGTCTTCTCTGTGTGATCCTCCACTTGTTTCTGTATGTCTGCTGCTTTTTAGGAGTAAGATACTACACTAGTTGTACTGCAACCTAACATGTACTATAGTACAAGACAAGCACGTTCTTACAAGTACTTTACAACTGAACTTATGAGCAACAAAAAAAGGAGTACTTTATCTGCCAGTAAATCTGTCAAGTTCCTTTATCTCATACCATTTGCACTGCAAACATACTAAGTCTTCATCCTAGAAAGAAGCCTGGGTTCATTAATTAAGGACCTAATTTTAAGAACTGCCAACAGCCATACTGAAAGGAGAGCTAAAGTCTGATTTTTATCTGAAGGGAGGCACTAAACCAATGAACAGGAGATAAAAGCTTTATTTTTTTTTCCCCGAGAGAAAGCAGGTAAACTCAAAAAATAATTTAGTCCAGTGAGTTAATTTTTCTGTAAGTAACAGGAACAGTTTACTCCTCATTAAAAAAGCTATACAAATAGTCATTTAAAAGATGTTCATTCAAAGCCATCAAAAAGGGAGGGAAGGCCCTTTGCTTTGTTTCACACTAATCGCATTTGTAACTGCTTGTTGCCATTTTTCTGTGATAAATATGGATATAGGTTACCAATACAAAAAACAGGAACAATAGGTCTGAGCAACAAAAACCTTCTTTCTTCAGATGGTGGTTGTGTAGGGATGCTGACAGAGAACAACTGCTGCAAAAAAACCTTTTATTTTTTTTTTTAAAGTGTCTTCTGGCTGCTGAGCTTCATGCTCCAACATCAGAGGCTGTAGCTGGGTATCTATAGCAATAGAGTTTGTTGTCTGCACCACCACTCAATAGCAACTGAGGAGAGGAAAAGAAAACTGTGATTAACAGCAGAACTAAGCAAAATACCTACACAAAAGTTTAGGATTCTGATATTCTTACATTTGAAGACATAAAAGGAAGTAATGAATAATGAACTGTTAATGCATGACTAAAACTCAGAATCAAAGTGCAGAAGCAACCTTGTCTCTTACCCTCCTCCTAAAATTAGAAGCAGAGTTTTTACAGGAAAATTTCTAAAGCTTTTCCTGCCTTTTGTCGAGAACAGGAGCCACACTGAGAATCTTGATTGTTAACAAAACATTTTTTCTCCTATTTTATACATATATGTACCACTACAGTAGCAAAACAGCTTCCTGTAGAGGATTATATAGTTCCCCCTTTCTACATGTACTGCCGTCCCCCAGCTGTCAGTTCATGCTGCTGCTTTAGTCTCCATGGCAGCAAATGGTACCTCGAACCATGTATTTTCTCATAAGGTGTGGTACTGTTCTTCTGTCTCCTTGTTTGGAATACCAGCATAATGCCCACTTAACACTACAAAGCTTAAACTCCCATCCTACTCCTTTGCACAGCAGCACAGGGAAGTGCTGCAATGCATATGACAGTAATGCCCAATTATCACCCCAGGATCAACCACAGTGCAACTAACAGGTCCTGCTCTCTTCTGTCTTTAATCATAAAGGAAAAAATAGTCCATGGCTGCTTTTCGCCCTCTTCCTAACCACCATGCATGTAAACTGAGTAACTTGCTCTTCAGATTCTTACCCCTGCTTCTGTCCAGTCCACACATAAAACCTTGTCTTCATGAGCAGCCAAGTCATATAGTGGAGCTTTGCAACTGGTAAAACACAGGTATTTACAGTCACGTGTTTGAAGTTATGTGAGCAATCACAGAAAACAAAATTGGTCCCTGGAAGAAATACTATCACAATGCTATCTATCACAGATGTGGTCTAGCAGTTGTTACCACTTTCAGACAGTACAGATATCTACCATCTGTGACTTTTTCTTCACTTTCGCCAGAGCTGATCACATCAGTGTTCATCCCCAAAGAGAAAAGCAGCAACATTTTTCACCTACTCGAAACTACCTTGAGACTGAAATTTAATCAATCTGCTTGTTAGGAACAGGTTATTATATAGTTTCCTTGTACACATGGATGCTGCCCAACTATGTGTCTTCCATAAAAGCCATTTATGTCTTCTGAGTGCAAACCACTTCATTGCTTGGAAATTCATAATGAAAACTCTGAAAAGAGCATCAAGTGAAACTTCATGCTGTTAAGCTTATTCCTTAGAAAGAGGATGTGTTTTGTTCCTTGGAACAGAGGAACTGTTAGCAGACCTTCTGCTGTTCCTAATCCCAGCAGCAATGTTACGGTTGCTGCTTTCTGCATGGCAATCAATGCCACTGTAAATGCCAGGTTAAGTCCCGTGTTGGAACGTTGTACAGCTCTCACAGATGTTATGCCAAAGGTCCTTTGGTAGACAAGTGTTTGTCTCCCTTTCGTTACATGCTTGACTCCTAAAACCTAGAGGGTCTTCATAAACGCCACAGGAGTTTCCAATGAATGTCTTGGACTGCTTTCGCTATTTCATTAGGTTAACCACCCCCATCAGCTGACATGCCTTTGAACAGTAGAGGACCCATGTTTATTTTACCTCCTTGTGTCCCAGAGCTTCACAATGTTGTCCAGAGAACCAGAGATCAGCTGATGCTCATGGGTAGGTGACCACTTCACAGATGTCACCCAGCCTGTGTGAGATGTCAGAGACAGGAGAACCAAGGAGCCATCTGAACAGAAAGAGGAAAAAAAAAAAAAGAGACTTCAGTAGATGCCTACTGAAACCAGCACTGTTAAGATGCATACAAAATCACAAAAGGGAGGAAAGCAGTCAGCAACGTATTTGTGTTAAAGGTGTGTCTTTCTCTCACCAGTAATTCAAAAACCAAACAAAAATATAAGCCACACAAGTGTGGGGGTGGGGCTGAGATGGACACAGACCAAACAAAAAAACCCCTCTAAATGTATTTTTCTTGTCACTAAACTCTCTTTTCAATGATTTTTGAAAAAAGAAATCAAAAAACGCTTTGTTAACATACAAAATGATAATACTGTTAAACTCTGGATTAGATTTATAGAAGCTAAACAACTGAACAAGTCTATGAAATAAATCTGGTAGGCTCAGTCATAAATTACCCACAATCCTGTCGGACAAGGCACTAATCTGTTGTAACAAAGTGACTACTATTTCACTTTAATGATGGTCTGACCAACTTAGATATGAACCTTACAAAAGTCCTGCAACTGTGCAGTTGAACATTCATTACTAAGTTTAAAAAAGAGAAAACCTAAGCTAAGTTTTCTAAATTGTTAGGCAGAAATCAAAAGTAGTCTTGCACCAGATTACAGAAAATAGACAATCTTTGTATTTAAAAAAAGCCTGTTTCAAGCAGACGGACCAGAAAACAGTTTGTGAGCTGTCTCCCAACAGGGAGAAGTTCTGATTTTGAAAAAAAACAACTTTGAAAACATGCATGTTTTAGCTCACCTTTGCTGCGAGGATCCCATAGTCTAATATGTCTGTCAGTGCTCCCAGATGCAAGGCGTCGACACAGTGGTGAGTAGGACACAGAATTAAACACTTTGTTTCCTGTCTGTCAGAAGAGAAAATAGTAACTCTAAGAGAGGCGCTACTACTATTTTGCACAACTTTTTTCTTTGAGCTGGACTTCAGCTGAACCTACAGACAAAGCATAATGATCTCACCAAAGTACATTTGACATCTCCAGTCTCAGCATCCCAGAGTTTAATGGTGTGGTCCCATGATGCACTGCAGATTTCTTCAGCGTCTGACCACAGCACAGAAGAGACAGCTTCTGTGTGGCCAGAAAGGGTTGCCAGAGGAGTCTAGAATTTAAAGGTGAGAAGAGATTAGACTTAGTATCCTAAAAAAACCCAAACCTGTTCTTTCAACAAATAAGTGTCTGATCACCCTGAGATTTATCATCATAAGTTTCATATAGTCACTTTTAACAAAGAGAAATTATTGTGTGGCCACGCTTCTAAAGTAAAATCCTAGACAAAGCTGAAGGTCATCTTACCCTTGTTAGTCCCAACTGTTCAGTTTTCTGCTTCTTCCGTGGTCTGTTAACTGCTTCTTCCATTTCATCCTCTTCATCTGTAGGTACTGTGACAGGAGACAGTCAGACTTCAGGTAGAGGTTTTTGAACTGCATTTCCTTGTAAGTAATTAAGCAAACCCCCATACTTACAATACCTAACGTGTCTATGATGCATTAATATTTTAATCTTACACCTCTGATCAGATCAGTATTATCTCCATTTTGAGCAAGAGGAAAATGAACACAAGTTAAGTGATATTCTCCAGGTCACACAGTTTTACAGTGAAGTCCAAATGACTTTTTAAGACCATCCTTACTCATGGAAAATTCAAAGAGTAATTCAGGTGTGTGATAAACACAATCTTTCTTTTAGATACAATACCTACATATATATGCTCAAACTGAAAGAATATGACTGGGAACAGTGAAAGAAAGCACTCAGATCAAATGGGATTAGTCTACATTTCTAGAAAAGACCTGGTCATCTTACTGCCCTCCATATTATGGTGTCAATAATAGAACAGGAAAACAACCCACAAACTTTTGACTTGTAAGAAGTCTATGCTCAAACCTGCACGTTTATATAAAACCATTAAAAATAAGTGAAAGAAATAAGATACTGTGTTCTGATTAAGTATCAGCACGCAGTTGATAACCATATCTGAAATTGTGTTACCAACCAAACCAGTAACTTAACATATAAATAATAATATACAAAACTTAAAAAAAAAAATTTCTAGCTTGGCTTTTAGTATTAAAGACTCAGATTTTCTTAAAGAAAAAAGTATATTCAGATATCAATCTTTCAGGTTGTTTTAAGTACAGGGTTTTTTTTAAGAGAGCCTGGAATCACAGCTTATGCTTATCTTACCTGCAGACCAGATCTTTAACATCTTATCCCAGGATCCACTGCAGAACTGTACGAACAGAAACCTTTTGTTAAAAATTGATCCAAACAGACCTTGGAAGCCATAATAAATATACTTTCTGCTTGAAAAATTAACCAATGGGTTGTAACATATGAAGAACAGTGCTAGGTTCCTCAAAAAAAAAAAAAAAAAAAAAGTTTGGCATAGATCAAAGTATTCTTTTTCCTTCTTTTGCAGGAAAAATATCTACAAAGTATTTATTTCCTTCAGCATCAAAAGGTTTTATTTTAACCTGTCAGATAGTGAGTCAAGCTGCAAGCAATGACTTCACCTTTGGTGTGAGTGCTCTTAACTGTTGAATTCATAGAAAAAGGCAAAGGACCTCTTCTACCACCTGATTTTTCTGAATATCACTCTGGAAATTTTTTCCCCACCAAAACTACTGTGAAAATGTATGTCAAATTTGAAAATAGTTAATTATAATGCAAAATTCACGTTAAAAGTAGAATTTACTTAAAAATAAACACTGACCTTCACTCAGAGAAGTCAAGAGCAGCAGTATAATGGCTTGTGCTATCTAAAGTCACCTTCAGCTTTTTCTGATATTAGAGGTTAAGTGCATCACTTTGAAAAGATTGCTTAGCGTTGATACAGCACTCCTAATCCTCAGTAACCACCATGTATAACAAGACTGGAAACTTACCAGTGTGTCAGTCATAATAAAATAATGACTAGTACCTATGCAGGGATTAAAAGATGATTTTTGAGATACAGGCTATTAATGTTCCAAAATCCAAAGGTTTCTTTCCAGAAGTCACTCACTTTAGTTCTTGTGCAGTCAATGGCTACTGAGTCTACGCTCCCAGCATGTCCCCTGCAGCAGTGAAGGGCCTTCACTTTGTTCTTCTCCACATTCCACTCCCACAGAAGGACAGTTTGGTCCATAGAAGCACTGAGTAACAGGCACGATAAACTATCTGAGGAAGAAAAAAAAGTCATGCTTGCACCCAACTCAGCTTTCTGAAGTCTTTATAGACTATATATAATTATTCTAGTAAAAGAAGACATAGCAGATAGAAACTCATACGTATCTCAGTTTACAGCATGTTACCCTGTAAGTACAATTAATATAAATATACATACCAGTATTTGCTAACAAAGACTGCAAGGTGGATATACAACGTACATGTTTAACTATACTCATTACTGTTAAAGGACTATTTTACTCACACCATCACTTTACTTCTAACACCACTGACAGATCAAAATAATTATAGCATTTAGATAATTAAATATTAGTGGTTGAGGAATGCTGACATTTCTCCCCCATTAAATCACACTATTACTACTACCCTAATACTGACCTTGCTTCACCCATGCCACATCCTTCACTACTTCTGTATGCCCTGCTATTGTTATGATGGATTTTCCTTCCAAAGACCAGATTCGAGCAGTCTGATCATAGCAGCCAGTTAATATCCTACAGGGTACAGAATTTGAAACATTATTGTCTTTAAAACCAACAATATTTTTATGAAGGAAAAAAAAAGCCTCAATCAAAAGCTTGGAAAAATATTAGCATAGTAACTGGTTAGCTGAAATAAATTCAAAATACAGCTACTTTGTGTGGGTTTTTTAAAAAAAACAAACACCAAAACACTTTTGAAAAGTAAAAAAATCTTTTTGTTACAGAGCAAAGCTTTATTAAAACCTACAACTGGAAGGCTAGGAGTACAAGCCAAAAAGAAGGAAAGCAATGAGAGTACTGCATATTCTAGTAGGTGATACTTAAGATAATTTACATAATTTAAAATAACAGGTAATTTGTTGTTCATGGTATATTACTAGAGGATCTCAAAGCATTTTCAAACCATTACTTAATATAGGAACATTGGCTGGTTGACTGGAAAATTAATGTGAAAATACAGTAGAAAAGGACAATTATGGCTGGTTTGTTGATGGGTTTTTTGGTGTGGTGGTGTTTTTTTTTTTTTAAAGAAAAGCTCTGCATAAAGGTACACTATTGTATTTGTTGCTACTGAATGTCACATTTGAAGTAAAGAGTTTAAGCTAAAAAGAGAGATAAGGAAATCCTGCTGTCCTTTAAGAGAAAGGATAGCAAATGGCATTTGTATTAACAGTATCTCATGTTCACTGACTGTTTTCTACTTGTGTTAAAGTCACTGTCAACATAGAATAGAGGTGTTAAAACTGAGCCTACAAAAGCAAGCAGCTGACTGACTTGACAGGTAAAAAAAATAAAATAAAAACAGAACAAAGGGGGAAAAGAAACCCAAACACCAATTCATTACAGAGACAGAATACCACTCCATTTGACCACATGGAGTCCTCTGCACACAACAGGAATAAGCAGGACAAAACTTAGAACTGGCTTAGTGTGGTACCATTCTTCAGTGGCTTGAACAGAACTGATCCAGTCATCGTGGAAGATGCATTCCTCTGGCTGAGGGGCCATGTATTTCTCCACATACTCTATTTCCACCACTTCTTCCTGAGCTCACAAACAAAATACCAATTCAGCATGGTTTTTTGATCAATAACAGTAATATTTAGCTGTAGCATAGTGCAAATATGTAAGTTTATTGGCAAAGACCTTGGTATCCAAGTCCTTTGCCACATTAGTGGAATTAAAGTATTTAGAAAAAAGTGTCAGAATTATATTGCTTTCCATATTTTTATCAAATTACTATTAATAGCAGGCTGGAAGCAAAAGCAATTTCACTCTTCTCCGGTTCCTCCTCTTACATATTTACCCATACAAAACTGGTGTCTAAAATACTTCGCAACATTTTCTAGAGGCGATACTGACCTCCCCCTTTGTCCCCCAATGTAACTAATAGAGTAGGAGACAAAAATATATTAATGATAAACCAAATTAAGACAAGTATTTCCCCTCTGAACTGCATACAGACAACAGATTGGAGAACGACGATCCTTGCACTTCTCAGTCTAATCACTTTGCAGTTCCAAATGGATTTAAACATACAGAGAATTCTCCTGGGAAAGCCAAAAAATAAATAAAACCGAGCAAGGCAATCTACATAGTCAGGATGACAGTCTAATACCTATATTTAGGTAAACTGGCTAAGTGTGTTCTGCTGTGCAACACGGGGAGAAACTGAATATGACTTACTGTGGAGATATTTTCCATCTCCATGTGCGTGACCAGTGGCATACGCAAGAACTGGCCATTGATAAGGAAGTCAAACTCCACATATTTGTGATCCGCTGAAACAAATCAGGAAAAATCCATGTTCAGGTGTCACTATTTATTTGATACCATCAAGAACAGCATCATTCTGTGCTCGTTCAGTAGAATGAAGCCAGCAAGAGGTTAAAAAAGACAAACCCAAACAAAAACCACCCCAACCAAACAGTCAGTTTCTTTTCTTCCAGTTGCAAGTAGGCAGCCCATGAATTCCACAGGATTATGTGGAATGTGTGAGTTAAGAGGAAGGAAAACTTGCTGTTGGGATTCAAAGACTTAAGCTTGCCTCTTACTGTTAATACATTATTTTCTAAATCCTTTTATCTGTAGCTACATCTAATCAAACCCCAGTGGTGCTTCATCACGGTTCAGTATGGAGCTTGCCACTGCTAGCCCACATCTTCATCAGCACTAGCCTGAGCTCTGTATTTGAGGCAGCAATAGGGAAATCCTAGGAATTTTTGGCTCAAGTTTCTCCCTCTGTAATGGCACAGTTGACAAAGGCCCCACTTTTCAACAAAAGCATTGCATTATGCACTAGTTTTCTATTCAAGGTTGGTTGCAATTTCATGGGTTAAAAGCAACTCATGGAAGTCTCAGCAGGTTAAGATACAATTAGTCTGGCTTCTTATAGAACATAGGATTTTTTCATCAACGTTGCACAGGTGTCTTTCCCCAAAAAACCTTTCAACTCAGTCAGTCCCATTTCAGCTAGCATTGACAGGATGGTTGAGCTTTTCTGAGAGGCTTTCACAAAACCCAAACCTTTGGTTTCATTATTTCTTTTGCCAGGTTTTGGGGAACGCTTCCCATCTGCTTGGGGAGCTTGGTCTGTGGGGCCGGGCACACGCTGATCCAGCCTTTGGAGCATTTCTCCTGGGACAGCCAGCGCTGATACCTGCAGAGTTTCTGATCAAGTTCAAGGAGTGCCTTACTCTGGATAGCCAGACCAAAACAGGAGGGCAGGACCCGCTCAGGCTGAAGCCTGACCTCACCGAGGGGCCTGGGGGCACCGGGGTGCTGCTTCTGCCTTTGACGGCACGTTCCTTCGGCCGGGCCTGCCCCGAGCCGTCCCGCTGGCGGCACTGTGCGCTGCAACGGGTCAAGTTCAGCCAAAGCGGGGGTTCGACTGGCCTGGTGCGGGGTGCAGCCTGCGGCAGAGCCCCGGCCGCTGCCCTCGCCCGGGGATGGTGGGACGTGTCACCCTCGGCTGAGCGGCTCCGCAGGAAAGGCTCGGGGCTGCTCTGGGCTCCCGCCTGGTAAGTGCCCGCCCGCTCCCGCCCCAGCACCTACCGTTGCCGGCTGCCAGCAGCTTGTTGATAAGGTGACTGAGGTCGGTGGTTTCGGAGGCCGCTGGCACCGAGAAGGGCACATCCTCCACGGCGTACCTGCGGGCACACGGCGCCGTTACCGCCTCTGCGTTACCCCCCACCTCACACCCACGCCCTCGGCCCGGGCGGGCGCCCCCCTCACCTGCGGTTCTCGGTGCGGAACCGCGCCGTGAGCTGCGCCATGCTGCCGCCGCCGCCGGCCTCGCCTCCGACCGCGTGCCGCGATCAGCCGCGCCGGCCCGCCCGCGGGGCGCCGCCTCCCCGCCCGCCGGCCGCGCCCCGGCCCCGCCGAAGCCCCTTCCCGCGGCCCGGCCGGGCTCGCGCCGCCGCCGAAGCCCCTGAGCCACGCGGCGGGCGGTGCGCTGCCCCGGAGACCACGACGCCCAGCATGCCCCGCGCGCCCCGGCCCGCAAGCTACCACTCCCGCGAGGCCCCGCGCCACCACCTTCCCAGCGCCCTCTGCGCGCCCCCGCCTCTATCTCTCCCTCCCGCCCGCCCGGCCGGAGGGCGGGTGCGGCGGCGGTGCGCGTGCGCGGAGGGCCGGTCTGCATGGCGGTGCCTGCAGGAGCCGAGGCGAGGTTGAGTAGAGTCCTTGCGGGTGCTTTCCGCGCGGCGGGCGGCGGCCGGGCCGCAGTGTCCCCTCGGGCCGGTGGGCGGGGCCCGCCCTTCTGCGTCCCCCTGCCCCCGCCCCGGGGCTGTGGTGCGGACCAGTGTGACGGGGGGCGTAGGGTGAGGGGCAAGAGCCGAGGTCCCCCCAGTTCCCCTCAGGGCTGGGGCGTGGGGGCTCTTTCCGCGGGGCCCTCGCAGGCCCGTGCGCCGCTGGGATGTCCCGTGCCCCGCTGGGATGTCCCGTGCCTCCCCCTCACCCGGGGGCCGCCTGGCTGCGCCCCAGGCCGGGCCGGGGCGATGCGGGGCAGCCGGCGGTACCGGCTTCGCCCCGGTGGTGGTGAGTAGTTCCCTGTGCGGGGCTGCGGCGTTGCTGGAGCCGGCGAGCGGGACTTGTTCGCTGCTGATGGTGTTGTCTTGGGGTAACTCGGGTTGTTCCTTTGCATGTAAAGTGGCACACCAACAATAAACTTCCTACTAAAAGTAATAAACCCAACATGCAGTGGACTCTAAAAGAAGCTGCAATAAATTTCCTTTTTTGGGAGAAGGCTGCTTGTGAGTACCTGCTGTGTGCTTGGTTTATGTGTTATTTTTTCCTGCCTTTTTGACAGTTACTTGTGGCCTCTCCGGGAACAGCTGAGCTTTCCCTGTGTGGTGACTTGGGTTGGGGCAACTTGTTCGAGCCAGCAGGTGTTGAGGCTTGATGTTTTATGAGACTGAAGTCTCATCTACTTCTTAAGTGTACTTAAAAGATCTAACATTGTTTGTCAACGTAATTGAAACAGGTGCATTTTCCAGATACTTGTGCTAGCTACACAAAAGTGACTTACTTGAGAAACTTTTTAAGTAGTAAAGTCCCCAGATCTGTGCATTCTTAACGGTATCTGCCTGCTCTTCCATGACAGAGATAAGATGAATCTCAAACCTGGAACAAGTTAATATAAAGCTAATTGTAACTCATTTACTTGAGGGTATCACTATGCCCTAATTTCCTTCTTGTTATGCTTTACTGTAATTTCTGCCCTTTGTAAGGGTGGTAAAGAAATATCATCAGAGGTAGCTTTTTCAGGGAGAGTGTTTAATTGTTGTAAGCTGTGCAATTATCTTAAATCTTTTTATGAAATTTCATGGAAAACCCAAAAAAGGTTATTGCTGAGGCATTCAACTGTATGTATTTCCTGTCATGAAGTATAAATTAAACCCAGAATGGGGAATATTGCTGTCAGAAATGCTAAAAACGTAAACTTGCACGGTTGAGCTTTGATCCCCCCCCCCCCTTTTTTTTAATGGTTATGCATTGAAAACTTGAAGCTTCAAAAATGTAAGAGAATCCCTTCCCTCTTGCCCCAACAGGGTACTCCTAGGTAGAATGTGCTTGTTATCACAATGGACTTCTCTGTTTTTTACAGTTTAGGTTTCTTCTTGCACCATTGACTCAGTGTTAAAATAACTAGCTCTAGGATTTTGAAAGGCAGTGTTTCCTTTTGGAATCTGGTTGCATGTTGCCTTCACAAGGAGGCCCCGTAACTGCAGGAAGGCAGAAGCAAGCATTCATACAAAGCCTTAAAATTATGTCAATCTAGAGCTGGTGTATTCTTAGGGACGACTGCTTGTAGTTGATAGGTGTAGGTATTACCATAGCATAAAAAATCGGAGGCAAGAAAATACGGAAATCTAATATCCTGCCTTAAGGCAGGGGGGAGGTGTGACTGGTCAATAATAGGATTTTAAAGTAATGCTAGTTTGACTTTTCTCTTAGCGTCTTTAAAAGTTTATGTAAGAAACAGTATGTGGGCTTTTGGATTAGAGAGGAGATTACGACTGTTATGAGAAAGGTTCACCTCAGAGCAGGCATTGAAATTTGTTCCTGTTGAGAGTACCTGTTGCTATACGAGTTGTATCCGTGAATGTTGGTCAGTGAGAACCTAGGGTGTGCAAGAGGTGCCCCTGGCTTTGACAGCTGTGGTATGGGAGTTCTTGGTGGCTAAATAAATGGAGATCTGATTGCCTTTTGTGTTTTGCTAAATGATCTTGAACTATCAGTGCGTTTGTCTTTGGAATTGAACCACTGACGGTAACGTGTGGGCTAGATTGCCGTGCATAGTGTGTACTCGCTTGAAGATGCTGTCTGTAAGACCCTGCATAAAATGCTCATGATGGTTATTATGTGTGCCTCTGCTAGCAGTTTCTGTGGCTGCTTGCTGTGTTTGTAGAGTTGAACCAAGGATAGCAATGACCATAGATTTCCCTTATTTTGAGCAATGTGCTTCCCAAATGGAGGCAGGGCAAAGGAAGCAGTCCTATGGTGTTCAAATGCGCTAACCCTTGAGTTGGAAATGGCATTGGAGTGGTGGACTTCATGGAGAGCAGCCTGTAGACTCATTTGTCTGGAGCTGCATTAAGGCTGAAGCTGGGGCATGGAGAGCTGCCTGGTTGATATATGCACTGAGGATCCAGCTGCTGATCCCAGTTTACACTAACATTAAACTGCATTTCTCCTTCAACTCATTGTTAAGTGTGGAATACAATGGTGTTACATTGGAAATTTTTGTGGCACTTCTGTAAAGTCTTTATGAAAAGAAGAAATACTTGTATGTTATTTACTCATTCATTACAAAATATCCATACGTATATATATGTATACAGGATTTAACTGACTTTTGGAGGGAATTTATTAGCAACATTTCTACAACTATAAATTTATTAACAATCTATGTACTTGTAAGTATCTGTAAAAGTATATTTCTTTAAGACAAAAAATATTATTTTTTGTTTGGGGTTACACAGCACTTAGGTTAGTGAAACCTGGATGATTAAACCATGGAGTTTGTTGTCCGAGGTGATGTTTGTGCCAATGGTTTGCCTGGGTTAGAACAGTGATTAGACAAAGTCACAGGGCAAAAACGTACCAAGGGCATTTTTTAAACAAAAGATAAAACTTCAGATATTTCTGGGCTGCTTATAAGAGAAAGCTGGTTAAATATCACTGTATGTGTACTCTACTGCTGTATTTTTTTCCCCTGAGCTTTATTATTAACCAGCGTTGGATACAGGGCATTGGGCTCCTTGGGCCATTGGTCCGTCCCGATACAGCTGTCCTTGTGTTCTGTAGCTGAGTTCCAGCACACTGGATGGATACGTGCCATCGATATCCCTGGAAAAAACTTCTTCAGTTTATCTCAAAGAATTAAATGTGCTGCTTTGGTAAAACTGACATACCTTCTTTACATCATTTAACTGAGGGGAAATGGTTGAGTGATGATGAAATCTAGTTTTCTGTCTTTTTTTCATTTGCTGCTAACATGCTTCAGACATTTTATCTGAAGCATCTCATAATTGTTCTCAGATCCAAAGCTACAAAATATTCAGTTAAACATGAGATAACTTAATTTGGAACTTGGTTCAGAGTGTCATCACTTGAAAATTGAATGGAAAAATAAATCTGCTTTAGATTAAAGTATTTAGTATATTGAGCATATGAGCAGCTTAACTTCACAATGTTGTTTGTATCAGCAGGATGCTTTATTCAGCTTCAAAAGCCAAGGAGATGTGGATTTACTTTGCCTGTGGTCCTTTATATCTTTGCAAACCAAAATAAATTTGTGCTTCCAGGGTTGTACAGTTCTTTTCAAGTGACTCTCTAGCCTTTTACATTCTCCTTACTAAAGCTGTAAAAGGTTGAAATACCACAGCCAAGAAGGTCCATCTTGAGGAATTTACTATGTGGTATGGTGCAGAAGATAAAGCTGGTAGGAGTCCTGTGCTAATATAACGCTGCCTGGCTCTAAAATAAATACTGAGAGGAAAAACCCTGGACGCCTTTCCCCCTTTCTCACCCCAAACTGCAGGAATTACGTTTTCTTGTATTCATTTTGGCATATTACGTGGGTAGTCTAGTATGCACGTACTCCAGTAACATATGGGCCAAGTTAATTTGTCATTTTGTCTCATTGCTTATGAATATTTGGGATTGGTCACTACTTTAAAGGGCGTACTGTCTGGGTGAACACCTTATCCTGTGGATGTGGCAATTCACTGTCCAATATTATCTGTTTGCTTGAAGGTTTATAGAGGGCAGCTGAGCTCTGTGAATTACTTTTCTTTGGCATAGGAAGTAAATCTCTGAAGTGCCAGGAGCTCTGTCTTTCTGTCTTCCATCACATGATTCATGCCAAATTTTGTTTCAGATATCTGGCATTTTTGCTGCCCAAAGTGTACTCCTGAGGACTAACAATAGTAAATTTATTTCATTTATATGTTGTTTTATAACACTTAAAAACAATTGTAATTTACTTCAAGATGGCTACATGACAGAGTTGGATAACACAAATTCTGCCTGTTGATTGTGGAAATAGATGACTCATATTTTTGTAAAGCAGTATGGGCATATCTTTAAATATCAAATGTTCTCTAGATGTGTATGGTTGTTAGCTGAGTGCTTGTGGACATATTTAGATGAAAATCATGCGAGTGTTTTGTATCTGTGTGTGCAGTGACAAGTCAAGAAATTGTCTTACACAAAAGGCTAAACTGTACTCCTGGAGCAACACACTGAAATTTTTCTGCAGTGAGTGACGAGGTGATAAGGAGGCAAGGATTTCTCCAGGGCTTTGCAGTTAGCATTAGAACTTGTAAGACTAAACTTGTAAGACTGAAAAAAAAAAAGTGCAGCAGTGTCTTGGTTGAGGCTAAACTAAAGAAAGCTGAAATAATCTTTTGTAACTTTTTCAGGTCATCGTGTAATGGAAAAAAATGGAGCTGACCATGACATCACTACGGAAGAATCTAATGGTTTGTTCATAGGCAACTGTAATAGTAGTACAGGAGAGTCAGAGACAAATGATCGGGTTTTTCAGGTGAGGTATAAATGTCTTGTCTTTGTAGATGGTTCTTTACATCCTCTCTGATGAATTTACAGTATGATATTTCATCGATATGTTTTTTCTTGCCTTTATAGTAATACATTGTCTTTCAAAAAAGCACAAATGTTCCTTCCCTTGGATTCATGTGCCATTCAGTTTGAAACTGATGAATATCCAGCTATTACATGTAACGACAACTTTTAGTAATTGTATTAATAGACCCTGTTATAGTGCAGAAGAAATATATGTTTTATTGTGTTAACGAAATCCTTTAATAAAAGAATACTTGGTGACATGCCTTGGAGTCGGAGGGGTTCGGAACACTTGAAAATCAGATCAGATTGCTCAGTGACCAAATGTGTCAAATAAGAGTCCAGGGACACAGGACATCTTGTGTAGGTATTGGAGAAAGGGAGTCTTTAATGTATGTGTTACAAAATATTTCCAGATATTCCTAGTCTGAGAGATTTCTGTGCGTAAATGTTCTTCTACAGATTACTTCAGCTAACATAAAATATCATTCAGTGATTTAGTAGTGTGCTTATGGTCTCTACATAATGTCTTTACCACAAGTAGCGCCATTTATTTGCTGCTGCTTTTCTGGTGCAGTTTACAGTAGGCAGTTTCAGCACAGAAGATTTATAACTGCAGAATTTTTGAGAAGGTTATTTCACCCAAGTCTGACTTTATATAAAATTTATAAACATTTTTCCCCACTCCTTAGATGTGTAGTTTACAAATGTTTGTAACAGAAATGTCAGAGTTGTTTGTGTGACTGCTGCAAGAGATACAACAAGTTGCACTCCTTGCATTGGCCAAATGACAGCCTGACATGATATTTTACACAAGGGCTGCCTATTTTCCATTATTTTTATATGTTTAATATTTGTGTTGTCAGAGTTTCAAGAAAAAAGATATTTGTGCTTAAACATTTAAATTTAATGAAAATGGCATGTGCTGTGAGAATTTGATTCTGCGAGCTTGATGAAAATAAGCTCTGAGTACCTATTTTTTGAGACTTGCAAAATCTGTTTCGTGGTCTTGCACTGTATAATTCTTCGACTTGAATTGGTGGGTGTTGCTTGTGTTTCTTCTGTGGTAAAGAATTAAGAAAGCATAGAGAGATTGTTGTCTTCATAGCTAAATGCACGTATTTAAAGGCTGAGTAGAATTGTATCTAGGATTTCTTATGAAGTCAAATCAAGTTGGTGGGTGTTTTACAGGTTGGGTTTTTTTTGGTATAAGTTCTCTCAGTTTCTGTGTAGACTTGAGATGTTTTAAAGTGATGAGTGGTTTTGGGGGACAGATTTTGGGCCCAAGGGATTTCCTTCCCCTTTACTAGAAAGAGTTTGTTCTAGGAAGCAGACATATGAATACATTTGCAGCATGGAAATGGAAAACAGAAATAGAACTGGTAGTGTTAGCTAGTAGCCTCTTGATCAGAAGGACAAGAGCTCCCTCTGAGTATACGATAAGCACACTGGTTTTAAATTTCTTTTCTTTCTTTCTTCTTTTTTTTTCTTTAAATAGAAATTGCTACTCAAGATTAAAGTACATTTCACTGTTTTTCCTCTGTGAAAGCATCTAACCTGCATGGATTCCAGGGATCCGTTGTTTGGACAGAGTGACTCTCCTGCAGCCTTGCCCATCACAGTACGCCTCTCGGGCAGTTCATCCTCGGCTGCGCCTGCGCGGCCACCCCAGCCCCAGCCTCACTCTGCAGAGGAGTTCCGCCTGGTAGACCAAACTGGACAGACTCTCTATGAGCTGCAGCCCCTTGGAGGGCCCAGTGCGCCGATGGTGAGTGTGTCTGAAACAGGGCAGGTGGTGCCTTCACAAAGGAGGGAGCTCTTCAAAGAACTCTTTTTACACGGTGCTTGTTTGTTGTAAAAACAGCTGATTCAGACTTCAGCAACAAGGTGAAACTTTTCATTTGTTCGGTTCATGCTCCAGTTGCCCTTGGGCAAGTCCTGTCTCCAGCCATTACTAATTTTATCAAACAACAACTTATGCCTTTTGTTGTTATCAAGCCTGGATGTTAGTGTGTGATGAGATCTCATACTTCTAATACTGCTGCTTTCCCTATATTCCCTGGATGAGTCACTGTGTTTTTTGGGGGGCATTGGAACATTAGCAATAAGCTAACCCATTATGTCTCTCCTCACCCCCCCAATTAATTTGCTTAAAACATCACTTTGTAATTCTTAGGACTTATTTTGAAAAAAGGTAACTCTCTCACCCAGAGAGTTTGGTTGGGGTGTGTTGTACTGGCGCTAAAGTCAGTTCACCCATTTAAAGTGTAATAAATCAGAAACAAGATGATATTTTACCTTATTCTAGGTTTTATAACATTGTTGTGAACAAAGTCCTTGGTAATTATGGGAAAATTTACCATAAGGAGTTGCTTAAGTTTTCCATAATTCTAGGACATTTAGGTGGGGTTTTTTTTTGCAGTCTTGGAGCTTTCCTTTTATCTGCTTTTGCATAAAATACTGCCCATAGAGGTCAGTTTCTTAGGAGTAAAGGTCAAAATTTTTATATGTTGTGATTAATTCTGCTAGTCCATGACGGGGGTTACAGTGAATCCAACTATGAATGGATTTCAAGTTTTTGATAGCGTTAATAATAGTGTTGTAAGTTTCAGATAAATGAGTAATTCATTGTAGATTCCAATAAGGGTTTTTTTTCTCTCCTCTACTTAATTAAAGGGCTATTTTAAAAGGGGGAAAGTAGTTTTAAGAAATTGACAGTAAATAGACAGTTTTCTTATTATGTGAAATTAAGTTAATTTACAGGCCATAATTCCAAGCAAAGTATTTTCTGTTCTAGTAATAAGCAAACCCAGTTGTGCTGCATGATGATCACCAAACAATCTTGTGCCATTCATGCTTTTCTGTGATTGCCTTACAGATGATTGTTGCCAGCCAGTCAGAAAATGGACAGGTGCTGCATGTTTTTCCTTCTGCCCAGCCAGGAATGGCCCAAGTGATTATTCCTCAAGGTCAGCTTCTGGATGTGACCAGCACGCAGGGTGAGTTTAACCTGTGAGACTTGAGAGTGTGTGTTCCTGTGACGAAGCATATCCTACATGATCTCTTTTTAAGAAGCTTGTTTATATGCGTTTCCTTTCCTGTTGTAAGACAAAAATAACATACTTACTGAATCTGCTTTCTGATTGTGAATCTGGCACCCCGCCCACCACGTTTTCTGTTGGACAAAAGCCTTATGAAAGGAAAGCTGTTATGCTTACTTTGGATATGTGATAGATAAATTGAGATATCAAGCACAAAGCTGTTTCTTGCCTTATTTACCATTAATAAGGATGTTTGTGCCAAGTCAGACAGCTGTAGTATCAGCTTCAAGTTTTCACTGTCTGTTGACCTCATTTTGAGTGAAGTAGTTAATTCATGTAATACAGATAGAAGAATTCACATTATTCTGGTCTGTTCCAGATATCACTGGTGGTGATGCATCATTTGTGAAGCCAGGAATGAAGTATCTAGGTAGAAATTCAGTTCCCAATGAAGAAAATGAGATGCAACTTTCACTTCATTGCTAATTTTTTTCCCTTGATGTGTTAACTGTCACGTTTTAAGTATGTGGCGAGATGCACAACTAAAAGTGTGATTTTTAAGCTTTTCTCTAGAAAAGGGACATACCTAAATCTGAAAGCATTCATTAGTTATCTGCAAGCCTTGCTGGGTAGCAAAATGCTGCGTACTAGTTTGCATACACAGAATAAGACTGAGAACTAGGTTCTTGCGTTTTGTTAAAACTCTCCAAGGTTTTTTAAACTGTTTTTGCATTTTCTGTATAAAATACTCAAAATCTGAGTGCTAGTTAAGTGCTCCTGTGGAATGAGAGCTCAAAGGTAAGACTAGAGTCCTGATGTTGGATGGATGGAAAAAAGAGTTGGTACTCAAGTCGTGATCCAGCCCTTTTCATTTACAGTCGGAATATAGTTTCATAACCTTGATTAAAAGGCTTGCTCCTACCCTAATGCTCATCCTTCTCTCCCTCTCCACCTGTTTTTGCAGGGGTAAGATCACTGTTTGGTTACAGTCTAGTCTTACATGACATTAAGCTGACTGTGAGCCTTCAGTTACTAAATAATTGCTGCTACTTTTTGTAGATAATAAGTTGCAATGCTGAACAGTGGTTTTGTATTCCCATTTTTCATCCTACATGGGGCTCCTGGTTTGCAAATAGCTCCGTTTCACAGTATTTGAATGTATGTCCTGCGACAGCGCTACAGGTTTTTTTGTGGGGTTTTGTTGTGTGGGGTTTTTGGGTTTGTTTTGGTCTGTTGGTTTTTCTCCTAGAGACTGACTATGTAAAAGACTTCGTAGTTATTTGATGTTTAAAAGACAATTAGGAAAACTTGTCAGTGGTTTACTGTTGGGATTCAAGGGGAAGGACTTTCAGCCCTTGAGTTTCACTTGGCTGCAGGTGGTGGTAATGCATGAAATGGCAGAGGCTTCAGAGTAGACTGTAGTGTCTTAAGGGCATGTCTATGTAGAAGGAACTGGTGCTCTGAGCTTTGAGCCAGAGTGGTGTTGCTCTGAGGTACACACTTATAAGTCTTTTGGCACAAGCTTTAAAGTGGAGTGGTTTCTGTACTGAGTCAATAGCTTCTCACTCTTGGGATGGACAAGAGAAACTTTTGTAATTGAAGGGCAAAAATCCCACATCTAAAGAGAGCTCCCTTTTCTTTATGTTGAGACCAAAGTATCAAATGTCTGCTTTCACAGTTTTCCATGGTTTTGTTTAACTATACACATAGGCTTCAATCCAACAGTATTTTTTGGTTTATGGATTGCTCCCTGTTATCAAGAAAGGCTAAAACATTTGTGCTAGCAGAATGTCGGATTCAATTACAAGAGCTGTTATTTTCTTGTTTAGGTGTTCTTTCGTAAGTACAAAGCAGTAACGTAATCTCTTTTTTTTCTTATTTTTAAAAGCAGTGTGTGATTTGCAGCTGAACAAAATAGCTGTGCAATCTTGTATGGATTTGTGGAAATGTAAAGCAGAGTCATTGACAAATCTGATTATTTGCTTTGTTGTGGAAGGATTCATTAGCAGTAGCATGGTTATCAAAGTCCATGAATACAACCTTATTAAGTGTATCTTCATATGTGTGTCTGGAGTTCGAGTATTGATTCACAACTATTACACTACTTTATCATGTAGAAATCTTATTTCAGATATCAAAATGCTTGCTTTTCCCATGCAGAAAGTTTAATCATAGCTTGTAATTTCCCGATTCCTAGTTCAGTTATTAACCAGGAGGTTGTTTTATTTTTGCAAAGGTGTTTCGGAAGAGAAGTGTGGTGATGGGAACTTGCAGACTGTGGCGGTGGCTGCTATAGCAGACAGTGGAAGCAGTTACATTCTCCATCCACAGGCATCTCTCACCATATCAAAAAAAACAGACGCCAGGTAGGTCAGAAGTTAAAAGGCTGAACAATCACTTTGATCCACTGTTAATACTGCCTTTTTTTCTTGCAGTTTGTTTTTGCAATTGTTATCACAAAGTTACTCTAGAATGGAGGTTATGAACCCTTAGTATTAGTGAATGATTTGTAGCCGTGTTTGCAGGCAGCTTTTTTATGTGCCAGAGCAGTTGAAAAAGCAATTAAAGTACTTCTGTTCCAGAGGTAGTTGGTTATATTCTGACCAGAGCAATGGGTGAGCATTTAAAGCAGGAGAGTGCAAATTACTGAAATTACTCCAAGTAGACACTGATACTGCCAGCCAAGAGTTGAAAGTGATCCAGTAAAGGAATTGCAGGGAAAGCTGAAGTTTGAGGGAACAAGAGTTTCTTGTGTAAGAGTAGTAAAGCCTGTATAAACCATCCTCCCACAAGAAGGGTTGATTGTAGAGATTAATTTTTTTAGATAGAGATTTCAATAGTCGGCATTAACAGAGAAAGCCTAATCTTTGTTCTCTGGATAACTTCTTCAGCTTCCTCTGCTAAAATATGAGAAAGCAGCTGCTAATGGTGTGTTTTGGTGGAACACGTAGACAGGCAGATTGGTTAGCAAAGTTTCTAAAGTTAAAATAGTTGTTACATTTTTCTTCTCTTGATATCCACCTGATTCTGTCCCCACGTGAAATGATGCCTACTATTTTAATTCCCGAATACTCTGTGATTCTTTTTTTTGCTTAAAAAAACCCAAAACCAAACTCAAACCAAACCAACAGAACAACAACAACAAAACAACCAAAAAAACCTGCACCAAAGACGATGTTTGTTCTGTGGACTGCAGACTGGCTTTGCATTGGTTCGTGCTCTTCGAAAATCGAGACATGGTAGAAGTTAGAATAGTCTCACTATGGCACAAAGTGTACATATTCAAGAAACATTTAAAATGAAGAGCAACAGTTTGTGAATGCAGTCTGTATATGTTAGAAAAATAATCCTGGAAAGGAGACATATTTGTATGGACAGGAAGTGATGCGCTTCAGTCTTGGAATAATAAACATCAAGTAAGCATTGTTTCCGCCCCAGGATTTAGGGCATGGATTAAATAGATACTTACTTAAAATAGTTATTGGAGCATGTTTTCAGTAATTTAATATATACTGAAATGTGCAGCATTTAACAAGTATTTGCTACTGCTTTTAATCTTTAGCATTCTACCATCAGTTTGCATAAGAAAATTATTGAGACAATCAACTGGTCTGTTTCACCATGTTTTGTCTATTGTTGTCAAGCAACAATACTGAGAATACTTGGAATGTTCAGAGGTCTTCTTGAATGTAGAAAACAGTGCATTTTTAAAATACTTATATTTACTGTGGATTATTTTAACAATGAAATAGAATATGGGGAAGATGAACCCCAGGTTTTTAAGGCAAGTTTATACAATATCTATAGTTTGATCATATGCTGTAGGGTTATACATAATGCTCTCATTTGATATGTTACCTGTAGTTTAGACTAAATTGGTTTTTTCCTGGATGTCTGTATAGACTTTTACTTTATTGTTTTATTTTTCAGTGTGGTGGAAGATCACTTTCCCATCCCTCTCCAGCCATTGCCACCAAATATGCCTGCATGGGCACGCCGTCTCAGGAACTGTGAGGTGGGCTGCAAAGAATTCTGACTTGATGTTTTGTCATCTAGAGCTGAGAAATTGGTCCTATTCCATAAAAGGAATAATGTTCACACTTGTAGAAGTTGTGTTCAAGCTTCGTGGTATTATGAAATAGTGCTGGTACTACTAGCATGTTTAAACACATAAAATGCTATGGCATCTCTTCCTTTTTTGGGGGATGCTAGAATAACTGACCATCAGCAGCTCCTGAAGCAAACAATGTGCTCCCGAAATCTCGATGCCGTACAGCACTAGGAAAAGCCATTGTGTGCTGTGTTAGAAGTCATTTTTGAACTACAGTGCAAACTCTGCTGTCTTCTGCTGAGCAAACTGGTTTTTGTTGCCCTTGGTGATCCATCAATTAAAGAATAAAATTGCTTTTGTATGGCCTAAGTCTGCAACTGTTTGTATTGGTTTGTGTTGTCAGTTAGAAATCAAAATACAGGTGACTTGCCAGGGTCAAGTCTGGGACTTAGCAGAGCACCTTAATGTCAGTGCTTCACTAGGGATTTCTATTTTAGATATTCTCACAGGGTTGGTTTTGGTTTTTTTTGTATCAGCATGGTTACCTGTGCTTGTTTTTTTTTTCTGTTTTCTTAAAAAGTGCTCTGTCTTTATGCCCTGTAATGGCTTTTGATGTAAATAGAACTCTATTTGCATATTGTTAGATGTATGCAGAACTGTCCTGATAACTGGGATGGTATCAACAGCTAGAATGCATCATAAATCACTTAAAAGGAAGGGAGGGGAGATGGGAAGATTCTTGAGAGATCACCTACCCCTTCCTCCTGCTACCAGACTCTTCCTACCAGATGTTTATTTTGTGTTCTTCTAATACTTTTTTAAAGGAAAGCTCATACACTTTCTAGCTGGTTCACCTCTTTTAGATATTGATACTGTTTGAGGTTTTTCCTATTAGCTTGGCCACCAATAACCAGAAGTTGCAGCTGCAGGGACTTAGAAATTGAATGTCTTTCTGTATTCACTTAGAAATAATTTTTAAATTAACTAAATATATTAATCTATTCCTCTTTGTTATATGCCTTTTATTTCACACAAATGGTACTCTCCACTATTATAGCCACTTAAACATTAAGAGGGCAGAAAATCAATAACATGAATTCTTCCATGGTGGAGCACTGTTTTCACTGAATGAGTCACTTACTGGACTAATGGACCATTTAAATTAAGACCTATAACCCCTATTACTGTGTTTTTAGCACTATGTGGCACGTACTTTCCTGTCTTAATATCGATGTAGCTTATCTGAACCATTTGTTACAGGTTTCATTTTATAGGAGGACTTGTATTATGGTATACTTGGTCTATCCGAGGCCATCACAAGATGTTTCACCTGCTGTGTTTAAAATTCACGGTAGCAGCATATATAGAAGAGTTCTTATTTTTAAAGAAAAGGAAATCAAAATACTGTCTGGTTAAATGTGTTCTGAGGATGGAGACATTTGCCTCTGCTGTTCAGCCAAACTATTGACTGTGTGCATTAATTCTCCTTGTTCCTTTAAAAAAAAAATTTTGTTGCTGTTTTCCCTGCAGAGTCAGCCCATCCAAGGAGGAATACCCCAAATTCTCTTCCTCCTTGCATGTTATCAGCAGAGTTACTTTGCTGAGTTTGTCAGCTACACAGTGTAGATCCACTGGAGACTGCTAGGATGTGTTTGCCTTTTTATGGGTACAGACTAGAGACAGTGGGATTTTGAGTGTGTCATTTGTCTTTCAGGTGTGAGTGTATTGCAAAATTTTTTGTTACTAGTAACAGGATTGAAGGGTCCAACTGGAATTTGGAGATCTAGTAGAGGTGCAGATAAATATAGCAACTCACTATTTCACTCTTTCAGTCACTTGCCAGAATGGAAACTAACTTAAACAGTACTGAGGCCTGTGTGAATTTCACAGAAGATGACAGCAGGTGAAGCCATGGCATAGCTTGGGTACATGCTGCCAAGTATATCCCGGGGAGCTGGCCAGGACTGAACTCTGAAGGGCAGTGACTCCTTTGGGAGTTAGTACTGCAGGCGAACGCAGAGCAGTAAAAGCTGCAGCTGGCCAAAATTAGCACGAAGCTGTGTGTTTGGTGTTGATTCCCTGACTGCCTTGAAATGTTCAGCTTATGCTTGCTGGGCCTAGATGGTACAATGTCTTTGGTATCCTGCTGCTGTTAGTTTACTCAAGAAAAACTGCAGTCTTCATGTGTGTACTTTAGTGTAAGCTTTTATGTACTCTTGCTGAGATGAGGCCAGAGGGGGAGAAAAGGAATTGCTCCTTTTTTTGGCTTGAAGCTTGGCTGGAGTTAAAGGGTTGGAAAGTATCTGATTATTTCAAGATAATTGCACTGTTAATAAAAAATGGATTTTTAAAAAAATGGTTATTTTCTATAACCTACTTAGTTTTCAGTGGTCTGATCAGAATACATTTCCAGCATGTATCAGCATACTGAAATAGAGTGTAATTAAAAACTGCATTAGTTAATAAGCTGTACAAACCTAAGTTCATGTATTTGTGTGAAGCAGAAGATCTCTTTTGTCCATTTGTTCCTACTTGGGAAGCTCCTAGAGAGCAGGGATCCTATGTACTGTATGAGTTTCTTCTCCTGCTCCCCTCCCACCAGTTTTGGAAAAGTGATCTATCTTGTGCAGCAGTAAAGCCAGAATAGGAGGCAGTGCCTTAACTGTTACCGTAACTGTTCTGGAACAATGGTTTTATCAATCTTCTCATCTCCCTAGAATAAGATCAATGACCTATTTATAGTGACAAGTATAAGATATGGAAAGAAAAATCCTGGTCAGGCAGTATTCACTGTGTGGAGTGGTACTGTAATCCCTCTTGCAAAAGGAGGCATCCCAGGTTTCTGTAAAGAAGGTACTTCTGGTACTTCTCAGGCTGCTTTGCTTCTCCTGGGTTTTTCAGATTGAATTTTGGACAGAAATGTTATTTATAATTTCTGGCTAAACAACTGCCCTCTTCTCTTCCTTGCCACAGCTGTGTGAGTGCAGCCTGTGTAGACTTTCTGAGTTGCTGGAGCAGTGTGCTTGCAGTGCAGTGAGCTGCTGAAGTGTAAGCAACTGGTATCTCAGAATGACTCATGCAGCCAGTGCACGCCTAGCCCTCTGCTTTTCGGCTTGTGCTAGCAGCAGCACTGTGCTGGCCCAGTTCATTCACAAGGTGTTCATTTGTTCTTTGTTGACTTTGGGTTTGGTAACCACAGACACGTTGTTTTTCTTAGGTGACTATGAGGCAGGTTTTCTGCAGTTGTCACTGAAGTATTTGTGCAATAATAATCTTGGAAAGATGCTGTTGCTGCTTTTGTTGAAAGCATTATTTAAACATGTCTGCTTTGTCATTGAAGGTGGAAAAATCGATCCATCAGACTTTAGTACTCATTCACCATGCATTTGCCCCACAGATACGCTGTAAGACTGAGCTGGCAGATTACCCTGGGTGTTGCTTCCAGCTGCTTGGTCAGCCTGATCCTCAGCTGCATATGAACAGAAGCGAGCATGGTGTTTCAGATTCAGATGGAAAGCTCTCCTCTGTCTCAGTGCTTTCGCTGCTTGCTGGCTGGCCCTGGTAGACCAGCGCTGAACCAGCTGTGATGGCTCTGAGTAGCTGAACAGCTGTCACGGGATGTTGCAAAGTCAGCAAGTTGTTTGTGGGTGGTGGTTTTTTGTTTTGTTTTGTTTTGTTTTTTACTTTGAGTCAGGTTACATGCAGTTTGTCTGGAGTTGCCCAGAGCTTAGCAGAGGTGATTGAAACCATCATCAGTTTCCACGTGGCAAATCTAGTGTATTATATTTCTGTGTAATGCTGAGAATTGGAAGTGCCTTGAAGATTGGGAGGAGTATCACGTGAGACAGTCAATTCACAGTTAGTGCAGTAAGTGGGTGAGGCAGTTACTGGTGCTATCAGCAGTTGTATTCTGCTCCAGCTCAGTGCAGCACGTGTGTGTTGAAGCAGATGCGTAGGCAATTTTTAGTGCTTCAGAGATTCTCTGTGGGAGTCAAATGAAAATGTTCGCCTAGGACATATTTGTCTAGGAGGTGACTGCAACTAAAGTGTGTGTTGGGGGAAACAACAGGAGTGAAGTTGTCCTATGGAAATCAGAGTTGGCAGTAACTGTAATATTTTCAGGGGTTCTTGGTGTACTTAGGGTCTTGGAGGGCTGACGAACTCCTGACCTCAGCGGGCACTGCTCCGGTGTTAGATCTTATGGTAAATCTCTTTATGAGGATACTAGTGTGGGGAAAAAACGCAAAGATGCGCCAAAAATCTGGGCCTGTGTCCTCACCTGCCAGAGTCCCTGACTGCTTTTGTTTTCTTGTGTAATGTTCAGCAGTCAGCTGGGTGAATAATCCTATTATTTCACCTCCTTTCTATGCAGAAAATTGGGGACTCGTACCGCGGCTATTGTGTGAGCGAGACAGAATTAGAGAGCGTTCTAACGCTACACAAGCAGCAAACACAAAGTGTGTGGGGGACGCGCCAGTCTCCAAGCCCAGCCAAACCCGCCACACGGTTGATGTGGAAATCTCAGTATGTCCCATATGATGGGATCCCCTTTGTCAATGCAGGTAACTCACTTTTCTTTTAATAACTGCTTTCAAAATTTCAACATCAGTTGCCAGCTGGTCATAAAGAAGGATCTTTATGATGTTCTTTAGTGTTGATAGTCAAGGCACAAACAAAAAGAGTCGCTTGGGCACCACCTCCATGACAAGTCTAAAGGAGCTTGTTTCCCTGAAGACACAGGCTTATGTTTTGTTGTGATTATTTCCTTTTGTTATTTAGAAATGAATTAGTTAAGTACCATTTGATGGGGGTTCTTGTGATGAGATCTTTAGGTGGAGGTCCTGTCTGCTCTGTCAGGATGTGAAAGTTCTTATAAGGGTAAGAGCTTGTTTGAGTATTCATGCCTACTTTGGAGATCCTTTGAAGAGTTTGTTCCATAGCAGCCAATAAACTATTTAAATGGCACTCTTTTAAAAAGCTAAATAAATTTTAAAAACAAGATAAACATAAACATACCTCAGCAGACAGATTGTTGGTTTTTTAAAATGAATGTACAGACTTCCCAGGTTTTTATTAGATATTTAGCTCATGCAGTGCATATGTGAAATTACTAAGAATTCATTTGGATATGTAATGAACAGGTTTTAATTGTTACACAGAGATCATGAATGACTGGAATGTAAGTTATGTGCTTGGGGTTTGTTTTTTGGTTTGTGGGGGTTTTTGTTGTTTTTTTTTCTGAAAGTAATGGAGGAGGTGAAATGTTAGCACCAGTTTTAAAGCTTCAGCCATTAACTGTGAGGTATAAGAAAGCTAAGAATAAAGCCAAAACAACATACATGTTTATTTTTTTTTTTTTCACAAAATGCATATGAAACATCTTTAGTTTCCAGGAAGATCTGCCTGATAAATGAACTGCACCACAGTAAAATACTTAGAGCAGAAACAAACATAGACTTTTTTTTTTCTTTAAGGTGTTGTAGACTAATAGAGACTCAGATTATTAAATTGTAATATTTTTTGCTTTGCTCAGACCCCCAAATAGGCATTATGTATTTCTAACATGTTGCCTTTACGGTATGCTTAGATTTAGTTTGTAACTCCTCTGTGAAAGGCATTCATTAAAATCCTTTACACCTGTAGAGCAGAGGCTGTAAATATGGTTTACTGAACTGCAGTTTAAATCCAGATAAATGAATTCTAAACTGTGCAGGACAAAAATGTTGTTCTCAAGGAATTTATCCCTTCGACATAAGTGGAACCAATCTGTAGTACCTTCCCTGCTGTGCTTCAGCTGGGGAAATATAGAGAAGCTGGGTAGCTCCCTGTAGTGTAAAACGTGCACTAAACGTCGAGATTGTGATTGTTGTTTTTAATAAGAATTTTGGGTAGTTGATGCTTTTGTAAAACAGGGACCCCATCAAATTACTTTTGAGGTTCATATAAGCAAGGACTAGTTTAAAGCTGTTGAAGTCTTTCCAATCAATTTTAAGTTTGTTTTTAAAAACAAGAGATCTGTTTGTTGTATATCGTTATCTTTGAAATTTCCTATTTCTTTATTTGCATTGATTTTTTTAATTTATTTTTTAATTTTTGTTTTTATTTTTTAATGTCACACTATATAAATCATTTGGTATCTTAAGGAAACACATTATGTTGCTGTTGTGATACTTAGAAATGTTTTGGTTATATCACTTGTGCTATAGGCAGCTCTTTGCCTGCATACTGGAGTATATGAATTATAAATAAAAGAGAACTACACATGATGTGGAAGAAATTTGGAAGAAGTTCCTTTCTTGACCACTTTAATGCCATGCCTGTCACCCCTTTTGTTAGAGGTCTGACTGGAAGAAGCCACTCACTCAAGTTTAGAGCTAAGCAACATTTGTTTAGGCCTGCCTGGTTTTGTATGGCTGTGTCACACTGAAACAGTGTTACTTAGCAGGTAAGGTATGTCAGACTTGCAAATCAGAATTATGGGACAGCATGGTCTGAAGTATTGATTTAAGACAGCAGGCTGGAAATAGCTGCTGACCTTTGAGTTCAGCTGTGGATTTTCTTGGTTATTTGGGGGATTCTGCTTCCCTTACGTTTATTACCAGCATTGTGCTCCTTTGGTGACTTGCAAGGCTGCTTATCTTATAAAGTGTTGGTGTTCACCAGGACAGAATCCAATACTTTGCCTTCTATATGTTGCAGGAGTGTTGTGAAATGTAGTAAGTTTGAGAAATGCTTTGAAAATGCTCTGTGTTCCATACATGCTGTGAGAGAAGCATTTTCACTGTATCTGAATGCTTGCTACGCTTAAGTGTTCTGCCTTCTGAAGAGTCTGACAGTAAACACAAATAACTGTTTCAGAAATCTCATCTTTTCTGTAGTTGCTGTTTTACTAGTAATGACTTCAGTGGTTGCTTGAATAAATAGAGTGCATTACTTTATGTTCCCAGGAAGCAGAGCCATAGTAATGGAGTGCCAGTATGGGCCAAGGAGGAAAGGGTTCCAGCCCAAAAAAGCTGGTGAGTCAGAAAGCACCTCTGGCCATCTGTACAAAGCCACGTGTCCAGCAAGGTAAGAATTGTCTATAAAGCTGGAAGAACTACTCAGCATCCTAAGAAAGCATTCTTACTATGATCATTGATCGAGCGCTGTTTGGGGGTGGTAACTGATATGGACTGTAGCCCTTAGCTTTGTCTCCTTGGTAACTTGAGATTGATACTTCCTAAGAGGGAAGAAGGAAATGCTGTCCTGTTAAACTGAATAAGGCTGAGATTTGGTAGGTTGCCTGGATGCAAAATAGCAGTACATCAGGATGTGAAATACAAGTGGGAATGATTCTCTACCCGAGCATTAGTTGGTTATTGCAGTGTCCTTTAGTGGCCATTTTTGGTCCTGAAACTTTGTATTCTTATTTATTGTTTTTCCTTCAGGCTTTTAATTGCACTCATATCAGTCAATCATCCTAATTTAGCAGATGTCCTAGTTGCTGAAGGAGTTACAGTTCTTCCTGGTCACTGGGGACTTTCTCCTTTTCCAGCACTAATGGGTTTTTTCCTTGTCCTTGAGCATCCTGCTGGGTGCTTGTTTAGTTTATATTGAGCTAAGAGTGTGTTTACCTGGACAGTTGCAGCTAGGTATGTGTGCGCTCAATTCTGGCTTCAAGCTGGGTGAACTACAGCCTGTTCAGAAATGGTATTTTGCTTTTACTGCACTGAGGGACAGAGAGTTTTGGCTGAAGTGCAAAATCACTATGGCTAAGTGGCTTCCAGACTGGAACAGAAGTGTGTCTGTCTGCATCAGTCTCTGTTGACGTGTCCTTAACAACTCTACAGTTCTCTTAGAGGCTGCTCACCCTCTGCAGTACTCTGCTTGAACTTTTTCTGTACTAATATCGGATATGAAGTAGGTGGGGGTTTTGACTTCCCCCATCCCCGAGGGCAAAATGTACTGAAGGAGAATTATTTTTTTTTTATCCCTCCTTCCCCCTGCCATCTTGGAAGAATCTATATTAAAAAGGTTCAAAAGTTTCCAGAATACAGGGTTCCTACTGACCCTAAAATTGACAAGAAAATCATAAGAATGGAGCAGGAGAAAGCATTCAACATGCTGAAGAAGAACTTGATAGATGCTGGCGGCGTCCTCAGGTGAAACTTACACTTTTTTTCTTTATTTTGACAAATTAATTAAAAAAGAGCAATAATTTGCTTGGTTTGCTGTATTTTTTGCTTAGTCACTTCATTAGGGCTCTTGCTTAATAACAGTAGAAAAAAATCCCACAATGTCAGTAATACTTCTGTGGCTCTAGAGTATTAATTTGGTAAATGTGTTAAGCACCAAGCTGTGGAACTTCAGCAGATGTTTTCACGCAGGGAATATGTAGAAATAGTTGGATTATTGGGGATTTGAGCTGGTTTATTTTGCATTGAAAGGTGTGAGAGGGCCCTGAACTCTGAAAGGCAGTATCTTCCAGCTCAGGCACTATAAAAACTTTAGTCACTCTAATTAGGTTGTTTATGATTGTCAGACTGATCCCCCAAGAGACTCATTTTTTTGCCTTTGCTTGAGAATTGTATGTGGAAACTCTTTCGTTCTTGCTAGGTGGTATGTACAGTTACCCACTCAGCAAGCCCACCAGTATCATGAGATGGAAACATCCTGCCTCCCTTCTTCACCCTCCCACTTGTCTGTGTCTTCTCCTGAGGAGGAGGAGGAAATTGTTAGAGATGAGAACTGTACTTTGCCTTCCCGACTTCATCCTCAAGTGGCAGACAAGATCCGAGAGCTGGTGTCTCAGGGAATACAGCAGGTCTATGCAGTGAGGAAGCAGTTAAGGTACAAAACTGTCTGGCATGCTCTCAGTCTGTAGTGCTAGATCTACTTCCGCATTTCATTAATTTGGTTTGCAACTAAATGGCATTGCTGATGCATTACTGAATGTATTTCCCATATGTCATGAGGGTCTGTTTTTCACAGCTTTTGTCTTTTTACGTTTTGTTGTAGGTAGCCACTAAAAGCTGCTGTCCTCTTTAAAGTTAGTTGAATAAATGGGGATTTTTAATTTTGAACTCTGTAGCAGATGCATGAAGAACTGGGTCAGAAGGTCATCTAGCTTGGTCTTGTCATTGCAACAGGGGGAGGGAGGAGGTAGCTGTATCTGTAACAGAGGGAAATACCACAATATATTTTAAAGATGTGTATTTTAATGTCCTTTAATATGTGACAGAAAGTATGTGGAAAGAGAATTATTCAAGCCTGATGAAGTGCCAGAAAGACATAACCTGTCCTTCTTCCCCACTGTGAATGACATCAAGAACCACATTCATGAAGTGCAGAAATCATTGAGGAATGGCGAGACAGTGTGTAATTCAGAAAGTATCCCAGCAACAGTACGTTGGCTTTTGTGTTTCTTTTTGATTTTTGGAGTTAAATACTGGAAATCTTATTTTTAATTTTTGCCACTTAGCTGTATTTAATCCAAAATTCTCTATGACTTTTTATTTCCAGCAGCAATATTTTCAGTGGAATCTCTGGCTGAGCAAGATTGGATTAAATGTGAATAAATAAAATGTTCTGACTTTATTCAGTATTTATCTCATCAGCACTAGATTGCTGTTACTTGATTGACAAATTATACAATATTAGCACTTCATGATGATTGCATGAACTGGAAGCCACATGGTGTAGAAAAATCGGCACGTGTCAGAAAATTTTATTCATGGCTTTGTCATTGTCTGTGTCCTGGAGAAGTTACTACTACTTTTCTGTATCTGAAAAATGGGGAAGAAATATTGCTTAGGTGCAGTCTGAATTAGGGCTTGCACAACATTTTGAATGTGTAAATATTAATAAATGAACTTCTTAGCAAGTGAAGTAAGCTTGAAGTAGATACTTCAGAATGCTCAGCAGCTCTTATATGTTGTACCTTAATTTTCTTCCACCTATTGAGTAATAAGTGATACACAGTGATCCTAGTTTTCCCAGTTGTGAGGCTGACTGCTAAGGAATTGCTGATTTAAAATCAGCTTTGACAGTCTGTACTGTTAAATCATGCTGTGTCATCAGTCTTTTCCCTCTCCCTACGCTGCTCTTGGCCCAGGTGAGTGAGTAATACTTGTTTGTTAGCCAAATGGTTTGACTGTTTTCTATTTTAAAGTCTTTGAACTGTCATGAGCAGACTTTAGCCTTCCTGGTATAATGCATGTTAAAAAATTTTTTACAGTATTATTTTTTGGTAACCCGAGAGCTCCTAAAATGCATAGTTACAAGAAACGAAGAAGGTGTAGTTCTAGGCATGGTTTTCCTATGGGTCCTGTATTGAGCCTATGTTTCTGTAGTAGACAACCTTGCACCCTTTCTGAGAACTGAGATCTTTTTCCTTTCAGCTGCAGTGGACCACAGACAGTGGGAATGTTCTCACAGAAACAGTGACTGTTACGTTTGCCTCACCACCTTCAGATGGTAGGACTACACTAATAATTTAGCTATCTCCAAAT
Organism: Leptosomus discolor; assembly: GCF_034619465.1. Taxonomy (NCBI): domain Eukaryota; kingdom Metazoa; phylum Chordata; class Aves; order Leptosomiformes; family Leptosomidae; genus Leptosomus; species Leptosomus discolor. The sequence continues at coordinate 30,061,934 of NC_141395.1, read as the reverse complement.
GTGATTTATTTTATTAGCTATGTCGCAGAAGTTCAGATTCCTTCCAGAGAGGTTGCTGTCATGTTCTGTCACTCAGCTGAACTTAAGAAGGATTATTTTGATGTGTCTATTTTGGTGTACTTTTTTTAAACTATTTGACTTATGGAAAAATATGTGTAGTCATGATGGGGTTGGCAGAAGTATGAAAATTATAAGTTTGGCTTTTCTTTTGGCGTCCTCAAGCAACTGAAGATTTTAACAGGATACTTAAATGGAAAGAACATTTTACCTTGGATTAAGGTGCTAATAACACCTGTGTAGAGAGAATTAAATTCCTACTGAACAGATAGATCTGTCAGGGCATGCAATACCCAGGAGCCAACTGGGTACTTGAGTTCCTTGGCGTTTTGTGCTTCACAGATGCTTAAACATCTTGCTAAAAAGGACTTCAATGCATATTGGGATTCCTGCATCTCACAAAGGCATTGGCTTGCTGAGTTCCACTGCTAGGATCAGGCCCTGAATAACGAATGCTGTATTTCTGTTGTCAGACTTTAGAGCACTCTTTTCTGTTTTTTTCCTTAATGCTTAGAATAGAAATAGAAACACAGGTGTTTAGTGGCAGCAGGGCTGTGAGATAATGTTTCTTCAGTTCCTCATGTTGTGTAACTTCTTAATGTCAAAGCCAAAGTAGCATCACTTCCCAGCGACTGCTGAGCCACCTAAAAAAGCAATAAACTTCCTCCCACTCTGCTGCAAAACCAGAGTGTAGATAATGTCGATTTCTATAGAAACTTGATTTTATGCGTTCATGGTTGATGGTGTGGTTTGTTCAAAGATGCTAGTTACACTATTTTTCCTTTGTTGAAAGTGGGTTCCTGCTACTATTACTTTGAGTTCAAAACATGTACTAAACCAAAATGTAGGTGTTTGTGACTAGGTCTACTTGCTACCCACATAGTTAGGATTACACATAGGCTGAGATGCTCCGCTGGATCATAGTGGCTGATAATAAATTTAAAAGGAGATTATTCTGCCCTTTTCCCCAGGTTTCAAGGATGTTTTGTCTAGTGTGACACCAAAAGAACTTTTCGGCATATTTGTGGATGCTTTCCCCATCCCTTCTTTAATAGGTTTGATGTGAAACTCAACAGAAGAGTTGTTGGCTTTTAGCAGGGATATGATTGCAGCAAGGTGGAAGAGCCTAATTGTTTTCATAGATTAAGATAATGCTGCAGACTTCTTAGATGTTTTTAGTCTCAGTGGCACTGCCAGCTTGTTTCCCTATTTAACTGGAACATGGTGGTGGGTATTTTCGTCCAGATAGCTGATAGAGAAGTCTACAGGGACCAAAGGGGCACTGCTACAGTTGTCATGTTTAAAGATTTACTTATGTCAACAGTTATCCTCTGCTGCAGTTCTTGCCTGAAGAAGTCCTGATGTGTCTGAGTTTCTTTTCCGCTTTGGCCCCTGTCACTCCGTGATCTATTTCTTATCTTTGTTGTAGCAGGAATAACAAACCCCCAGAGGTTTGGGTCACTGTGTGATTTCTCCTAAATGACTGGGTGAACCTGATTTACATGGAGCAGTTCCACGTACACCAGTGCATTTACAGTTAATAAAAAGGCCAATGTTGGGCTTTGTTTTGTTTGGGAATTTTTTGACTCTTATTATGGCTGTTGCTGCAATGGATCAATTTGAACTGAGAAGCATCATGTATGCTTAGGGCTCTTAGGATAAGAATTTCAGTGTTGGCAGCTCTCAGAGGACAAGAGGTAAATTTTTAGGCTCAGTTTGAATAGTGTCCGTTTTTAAGGGAGTCTTGGTTTTTAGGGAAAAAAGGAATTTGCAATATGAACAGACTTACTGTGCTTAAGCTTGGTTGTCTATGTAAATATTTCCATTACTGTGCTTGTATAGAGAGACACAGAATAGTTGTGCCTTCAACAGCTGTGATAAAGCTCAGCAGGGATGACTTTTGGTATGAACTGTCTGAATACCAGAGAAGGTTTGGGAAGACCAGTTCTTGCTTTCTTTGTAATGGCATCCTGAGGTGTATTAGAAGGGGTGTGGTTAGTAGGTCAAGAGAGGTTCTCCTCTCTTTCTACTCTGCCCTGGTGAGACCGCATCTGGAATAGTGAGTTCAGTTCTGGGCCCCTCAGTTCAAGAAGAACAGGGAACTGCTTGAAAGTGTCCAGTGCAGAGCCACAGAGATGGTTACGGGGGTGGAACATCTCCCTTAAGATGAAAGGCTGAGGGAGCTGGGTCTCTTGAGCTTGGAGAAGAGGAGACTGAGGGGTGACCTCACTAGTGTTTATAAATATGTAAAGGGCAAGTATCAGGAGGATGGAGCCGGGTTGTTCTCGGTGATGGCCAACAATAGGACAAGGGGCAACAGGTGCAAGCTGGAGCATAGGAGGTTCCACATTAACATAAGGAAAAACTTTTTCACTGTGAGGGTGACAGAGCGCTGGAACAGGCTGCTCAGAGAGGTTGTGGAGTCTCCTTCTCTGGAGACATTCAAAACCTGCCTGGACGCGTTCCTGTGTGATCTACTCTAGGTGGTCCTGCTCTGGCAGGGCGGTTGGACTAGATGATCTTTCAAGGTCCCTTCCAACCCCTAACATTCTGTGATTCTGTGATTCTAAGGCAAAGTAGCCTATCAAATGTGTAAACATCCATCCAGTGACATACTGAATTTTAAAGGAAGGTAGAGAAATGGATTTGTTTAGTTTTCTGCACATATGCATCAATTCAGTGAATATAAGCAGATTTTTTTATTCCAGCATATCTTGTCTCCACTTGAATATGTATGTGTTATAATTATATGACAAGTCTAAGCAAGAAAAGAAGCCTGACTGAAAAAATCAGCTCTCATTAATGTATGTGAAGTGGTAGCAAGGGAAAACAGCACTTTTCAAAATACTGGTATACATCTTTTTTTCATTTCAACTTGTGCTGAATGGGGACAGGTTGATATTTAAGAAATCAACAGAAATAACAGAACTAAACCCAGCTGTTTGTTTTCTTGTTGTGCATAACTCCATATCTCCATGTTATACCACTTTCTCTGTTCTCTCCTAGGTGTAAGAATCACTGTAACTTAAGTGTGTTCCCTTTTATATCTTTTATGAAGTATAATGACAAGTGAGATAAAGTGCCCATATATATATGTTTTGGGTTTTTTTTTTTTTAAACTTCTGGTATTTGTACTGAATGCCCACGCAGCATAAGGAGTGGATAGGTTAGGAGTTGAACTATTAGCTTTATTCCTGGGCATGTTGGTGTAGAATACAACCTAAGTTAAGAAATACCATCTCTTCCTACAGGTCAATATTCGCATATGCATATGGGATCTCTGTATAGTATTAAAAAGTACCTAAATATTTGAAGTAGTTGTGTTCAAGGAGATTTATAGAGTGTATCTGATGGTCAGTTATGATGAGTTAGAGTCTGCAGATCAGTATATATGTTGAAAAATATATCTGTACTTACTTAGATTGCTGGAAACTTTTGTATGATTTCCTGCTAGAAAGCTTTTTGCGGTTGACCATTTTAAATTTTTTTCCATTCACCAGGCTAACCTTCATGCATAGGGCAAGCTCTTCTTCTACAGTTATAGCAGTGAAACTGCGAAATAAGAGGCTAAGGAGTGTCTACTTGTGTCTGGATAAATCTTATCCAGAATGTTCTGGATGGATCAAACAGGAAATGGAATGATCCCATGAGAAGTTTTCTTGCACAGATTGCTACAAGTGAACTTCAATTTTTACAAGTCTTCAGGAAATTAAGTCTGTCATTCTTGCATTAGATCAGAATTTTGAGGGTATGATATAACCTGTAGGATGAAAGACCTCCAGATAAATGGACTTTTGGTGTGATACTGCGTAGAAGTAAACCTAATTTCACAAAGGTGTTTGGAAGGGAGTGGTGAGACTTAGAGGATTTCCTGTGTAGATTTTTATTTTGGAAAACAACACTTTCTTTTGATGCCTGTCTGTTATTGAGCCCTTACTGAGGTGTATGTATTGCCAAATTATTTGATTGCTGCTTTAATAGAATTGGTTTATGTTTTATGTTATGAGAAATTCTAAGCACAGGGAGGGTTGAAATTACTTTGCTCTCCGAAACGGATTTATTGATGCTTCTATTTTTCACTCTGAACAGGCACAGTCTTCCTACAGTATTGTCTTTTTCTCATACCCAGCCTTTTTTATTTAGCATTCAACCTCTTCTTCAAAGAGATCAGCATATATGTATATACATGTCTTTTGTATGTCTATACTGAGGTTGGAAGGGTTTGTTCAGTTCACAGGGCAGGCTTTTAAACAAGAAGAAATTTGTCATAACTGTCTGTTTCCTCTCTGTGGCACTGTAGGGAGCTCAGCAGGAGAGTCAGTGGTCACCAAAGCAGAATCAAACCACAGCGGGGAGTCCTTGCTGCCAGAAACAGCTCAGCTGTTGTCTTCACTTCAGCCCAAGATATTTGCACAACTTCAGGTACAGTCAAATTGTTTACAGAACGTCAAATGTTCTGTGCTGGAAATGCTGAAGGAGAGCTGAGAACAGCAAGTTCCCTCTCAGCTAATGATCCCAAACACTGGCTAGGTAACATGGACTTTGAAATAGCTTCCAGCTCTTCCTTTGGCTTGTCTTGCATGCAACATTTAGCATATAGCTGTGGCGCACAGGATCCCACTACCATCTCTTGACATTTTGAAGTTAGGGTCTCTTGTAAAGGTAAAACCAAGAAGATGAAGGTAGTTTCACTTCTTTGAAAAGCTACCTTCGTACTTCCTGAACCCCAGTGAAGTGCATGATCTCATCCCTAGAAATACTGTCTGCAGTAAGATGCTGTTCTACTTGCCGTTTCCTTCTTTTTCTGAAAGGAGCGGGCAGTTTTGGAGAACGATCTGAAACTGAACATCAATTCAAAATTAGAGCTTTGTGATCATAAGTAGTCTTCTAGATGCTACTGGATGCCATTGTCCTAATTGTTTTCTAATCCAGCCTTAGCCGAGGGTTGCTGGGATTGACTGTTCAAAAGAGGTGATGTGTGGGAAGTCAGAAGCTATCCAGTTCCAGCATTGCAACATACGTGCCGTTAAATGCAAATACCTCCTGCTGTAAATACTGGTATGTTAGTTCTTCTGCCTTCTCTTTCACAGGGATTACAGCTGCAGTCAACTTTTACCTCCACAAAGGAATCAGCAGCCCTGATAGCTGTAAATAACCATTCCCCTCCCAGCCCTGCAAGTCTTCTGGATTCCATAGGAAGTGCAATAACCAGCCATTCTCTAGCACTTAGTCAGGGACACAGTCTGCAAGCAGGTGCTGGCCTAGCACAGCATAGCAGTGCTGCCTCTGCTTTTGTGGCTCCACCGGGCTCTGACCAGAGTCTGGTCACCATAGGCCAGTTGGTAGCAGTTGGAGGGGTAGATGACTCCAGAAGTCTAGAAGGAGGAGTCCAACAGATTCTCTTGGGAGATGTACAGACTATTCCAGTACGGATTGTGGACAGCCATCCAGCACTTAGTAAGTTGCAGTCTTGCCAGTAATACCTAAATATAGAAAATATGGTGAATTTTGTTCCATGTGTCTTGAAGAAAGGAAAGAAATGTGTTGATAATGGGGAACTCCAGCATAGACTTCTTTCAGCTGATTCTAATTAGTTTTTACTGTGAAAACATAATGACTGTAAAAAAAAAAAAAACCCAACCAAAAAACCCAAAACAACAACAAAAAAACGCACCAAAACTTAGTTTTTGCTACAAAAAGATGACTTCTTAGTTAAACTGCTTATCACCTTCTTTGACCAAATGCCAACTTATTTGATGAACACAATATTTTTGCCAGAAATCCTAACGTTTAGCTAAAATTATGATCTTCAAAATAATTTCTTTTAAAGGACAAATAAGAACAGAAAATAACCAATATTGAATCTAGTAAGAACTCTTTGGAAAGAAATGTGGGGATTTTGATGACTTCTTTCTTTGCACCATCCCAGCATGCTGATTTCTGAATTTTTTTAATAAACTTTTACTATGATCCTGTAGTCACCAATATGCTTTAGAAGTGATCAGTTGGAGTTGTGTGTAGTTGAAAATACTTTAAAAAGTACACAATAAACAACTTTCTGTCAAAATAGAAGGCTCCTTAAAACCATTGTTATCAAATATAGATACAGTCTTTGAATTCTCTGCTGTGGAACCTGATTGAGAATGAAAGCTTGCATTCTCAAAGAATGACTTCTAATTCTTGTTGAAGAAAACTGATTAGATATGGAGCATATATAGATCAGTGCAACATATCCTTTTGACTATCCAGAGAGTCTGAAATGCTAGCTGTGCAATGCTTTGTTATTTCTATATTATCTTTTCTTGTCATCTGTAACTTCTGAAAAGGTGGCTCTTGAGTAGTTTTGCAGGAACATCTAGGTAAAGATGTGCTAGATCATAGCCTACACCTTCATAATGCTGTAGTGATAATTATCTCCATATGTCCTGATGACTTTTGCAGGTCAGCAAAACTTACTTTGTACTAAATTCTGTAATAATTTGAAAACAGAAATATACAACACTACATGAAGAAATAAAAAGGAAATAAAGGGTACATGAGGAAATACACTGAAATTCATACGTGTTAGAGTAATATTGGGATATTTTACTGTGGCAGTATTTTCAAAGTTAGATTTAAGGAATTGTTTACCTGCTCAATGTTTGTGTAACTGGTTGTTTTCCCTTTTATAATCGAATTTGACTACTTTCCTGAGAAATTCTCTTTTCATTCAGGGTAAAAGAATTTCAGAGATGTTATCAAATGCACCTCCTCCATTCAGTTGTTTAGCCCATTTGTTCAATCTAGATGTTGATGCTTCTCGGAAATTTTTGTGATTACTATTGTAAGTGAATTTTTAAAGAAATACCATTTACACAAAAAGAAGTGTAGTCAGATATAAAATTATATGACTGCAAGGACTAAACTCACTGTTCCTTTGGGATTTCTTTTTTTTTTGTCTGTTCAGGCTCTCAGTCTATCATCACCAGCCTGAATTTGGAAATTGTGAGAATATTGGTTCCATTGCTAAGTTATGTGGAGGAGTTGCCTATAAAATGAACAGATACTTTCTTTTTTTTTTTTTCCAGAGGCAAGTTCTTTGTCTGGGGAGCAGGAGGACAAAAAACAGTCTAGACTAAAGAGGGAATATTCTTACAGAGCTTATTTGGAGGAAACACCATATACTTGAACTTAGCAGTTCAGTCAGTGTGTGTTTCAAGATGGTTTTTCCTCTTGTGTGTGTGCATACACTTACGCACATGTGTGCTTGATTAAAATTGTCCTGTACATTCTGGATTTTCTCTTGTCCAAGTGTTAACTTAAGAATAAGCTGTTTCCTGCTGAAAATGTGTGTGCAGTCATTGAGAAGTGGCCAGTCATGCCTGAAGTGTAAGTCATTCTCTGAATCAACATGCTTTAGAGTTATTTTTTTCAGCTGTAGCACCTCCATTCCTCCTTTCTCCTGGAAAAGAAAAAAAAAAAAAAAAAGATGGTAGCTTTATTTTTCCGTGGGAAAGAGGAAAGACATTTTGTGTTAGAGTAATTTTATATCTCCGAACATATTATTTTTTTTAGAAAAGATTTTAAATATTCTTACTCGAAGGGACCCTTACTGCAGTAAATTCATGTCAACTGGCAATGTCTTGTAGCACAGCAGATGACATAGCTGACTGTCAAACTAAACAATAGTTAACTTCACAAATGCCTTGCCTATTAGCTTGAGTTCCTGAAATGTTTTTCTTTTAAATGCGTACAGTTATTTGGACTGAAGTGTTGTCAGTAGAGTTTGGACATCAATGTTTGATTTTTGTTTTGTTTTTAAGCTGAAGAAAATACAGAGGGTGTTCTCTGTGTGAGCCAAGTTAAGCAAGAGCCAAGAGAAAAAGCGTTGTCTATGGAGCCAGATAAAATCAGAGACTGCCATAGTTCCTCACCTACTTAAATCTGTGAAGCCTGGAAGGATTTTTCAAATCAGAGAACTCTAAATGTCTTGGAAGGAAAGGCGGGTGCTCTAAAAGTAATACTATTCTTTTTAAATCATATTGTGACATTCAGACTAGGCATATTTTACACTAGTTCTGACAGACAGCTGTTTTGATTTATGACTGATGTGGCTCACTGCCAATTCGAGGTCATTCAGTTGCCCTGTGGAACACCACCTCTCTCTCGTAGATCAAGTTTTGAGTATTTTGGATACTCTCCAGATGGCCCATTTTGGTCAACGTTTCTGAAGGTCGTCCACAATTTAATTCCTTAGCTTTAGAATGTGGATCACAATGCCGGGTTTGTTTTTCTCCTTGAGACCCTCAACTGTTACAGCACTACGGAGACCATAGACCTGCCAGCTCCAAGACAACAGAATCCAACAGCAACGTGTATCAATACAGCAATGGTTTTGTGACAAAATGAAGGTCAAAGATGTTAAATTTCAAAATGATGAAGGACATGGATGCTTAAGAAAATGCAACTTTGACCTGATCATAATGTTAATGGTGTGAAGATCAAGGAGAGGAGAAAGGTGAGGTTGCCAGGTGAATGTAAGGTTGTATGATGAAGAAAAGCGTGTGAATTGTAATGGTGAATGTTTTCAACTTTGACATCTTTGAACTTATCTTCTGGCTTTATAATGAGGTTCATTGCTGCATGGAGCCTTTGCAGTGGTACTGTATTAGCTGTTGGTCACAACAACTAAATGCAGGAGTCTTACCTCATGGAAAATGATTGATGCTGCCATTTCAGCTTATCTACCTTTTGCTTTATGCACTTACACTATGAGCTCAGATAAATATGATTTAACGTGCTGCTGTTTGTGTTGTAGGGCTTATGGCTGCATTACTAACAGGGAGGCCCAAGAAAACAAAGCAAGTAATACAAATCTAAGCAATATGTACAAGTGTGCTGTCGCTATAACATCCAGAAAACAAACTCATCTTTTTAAACGGTGGCAGCTTTCAAGACTAAAGTGGTCCTTATTACTTAAAATAATTACCAGGAATCTTAAAAAACTGAATATGTTAAAGAAATATATTTTAGCAATATTTAAGCCAAAGCCATAAGTGACAAGCACTGAGTTGTGTCATCTGTGACAGATATGTTTCTTTAGGAAAAAAAATACACCTACAAGTAACTTGGAGTCTGTTTCAAGCAGTAAATGAGATGAAACTGATGGCAACACAGATACCAAGTTAAACCATGACTTTTCTTCAAATGTTGAATTCTTAGAGCAATATTCAGAGTATTTTGTATATGGCAATATCAGCAGTTCTTTTATTAGTTCCTACCAAGTGGTTGAGAGCTTGATCGTAAAATTAGATATTTTTTCCTCCATGCTCTACAAGAATGCAATCTGAGGACTTTCTCTTTTTCAGACTTAAAAAAACCAACCAAACAAAAAATCCTGAAAAAACAGAAACAGGAAGAAGATTGGTTCACTTATGTAGAGGGTAAAGTGTTAGGGATATTATATGAACATAAAGTGTAACATTTTTAAATTGTTAAATTTCTTAACATATATTCAAGGCATTCACAAACCATCTAAAATTAATTTTTAATTTTCTTTTGAGTATTTAAAACTAAAACTTTCAAGACTTTCACCTTGAACTTGGGTTCCTAATGCTTTTATATGCAGCATCTGTTAGGTAGGTGCTATATCTTAGTCTTATCTTAAAATCACAGAATCACAGAATGGTTTGGGTTGGAAGGGACCTTGAAGATCATCCAGTTCCAACCCCACTGCCATGGGCAGGGTCACCTTCCACTAGACCAGGTTGCTCAGAGCTGCATCCAGCCTGGCCTTGAACAGTGTGAGGGAGGGGGCAGCTACAGCTTCCTGGGTAACTTGTTCCAGTGTCTCACCACTCTCACAGTAAAGAATTTCTTCTTAATATCTAATCTAAATCTCCCCTCTTTCAGTTTGAAACCGTTACCCTTCATCCTATCACTACACTCCCTGATAAAGAGTCCCTCCTGACCTTTCCTGTAGGACCCCTTTAAGTACTGGAAGGCTGCTGTAAGGTCTCCCCAGAGTCTTCTCCAGACTGAACAACCCCAACTCTCTCAGCCTGTCCTCATAGGGGAAGTGCTCCAGCCCCCTCATTATCTTGGCCCTCCTTTGGACCCGCTGGAGCAGGTCCATGTCTTTCTTACACTGCGTGCCACAGAGCTGGACACAGCACTGCAAGTGGGGTCTCACCAGAGCAGAGGGGGAGAATCCCCTCCCACGACTTGCTGGCCACACTTCTCTTGATGCAGCCCAGGATGCAGTTGATTTTCTGGGCTGCGAGCACACATTGCTGGCTCGTACTCAGTTTTTCACACACCAGCAACCCCAAGTCCTTCTCCGCAGGGCTGCTCTCTATCCACTCATCACCCAGCCTGTATTTGTGCTTGGGATTGCCCCGACCCAGGTGCAGGACCTTGCACTTGGCCTTGTTGAACTTCATGAGGTTTGCACAGGCCCACCTCTCCAGCCTGTCAAGGTCCCTCTGGATGGCCTCCCTTCCCTCCAGCGTGTCGACTGCACCACACAGCTTGGTGTCGTTGTCAAACTTGCTGAGGGTGCGCTTAGTCCCACAAAACGTATTAACTTCTCTGAGGTTCACTAGCATTGTTAATGCTGTTCATTTAAAGCTAGTGTTTATGAGTTAGCTTAAATTAGAGTTTTCCGACAGGATCATGCTCGTACTAAATAAGAGTATTTTATCATGCAAGTGCATAGAGTCTCCAGTCCTTTGGAGTCTCTCATACTTAGTTTCTACACTGGCTTGTTTTGTGATAAACCTTACCCATTTCTGGGTAGGTAAAATCCCACAAGGTTCACCCTTTTGGGTGTTTTTTTGTTATCATTAATTGTGAAAATATGTCCGAAGTATTCTCTTCTGCAGTCATAGTTCTGGAGCACACAGGAAGCAGTCACCTTTTCTTTTTTGACTCAGTAACTATATACCAGAATGGGTACCTCCTTCCACACTGTGTATTCAGTGATTCCATCACCTTTGGTTTTTCTTAAAGTTTAAACTAATGCATTCTAAAGTATATCATCTTTCTCAGTACTACTCGTTTTTTGAGAATTGGTTCTCATTTTTGAGAATGCTTATTCTCAAAAGAATAAATTACGGCTAAGGATTACCAGCAAGAGGTTGCTTCAGTTGTAGTTCTCTTCGAAACAGACAGTATGTTTCTGTTGGAGTAAAAGCTTAAGGAAAGAGAAGTTGCATTTCCATCAGTTCTTGCTTAGTTCCCTCATTATCAGATCTGTTCTTTAACACTGTTCTTCCCACCATGAGCTACAGCCTTATTCTGTGCTGAACAATATTTCTGACAGTATTTCTGGTTTTGGTTTGGTGCTCACAGCTGGAGGAAATACTCTTTTAGTCCATCTTGAATTGCAGGCTGTGAAATGAATTTTATAATCTACTCTGATTTGCATGGTACCTTGAAAACAATAGAACAGAAAGTTGAGAGAAATTTAAAGAAGCAGTAAATAATAAGTTGTCTTTAAAAGCTGGAGATAAGAGTTGCAATTCTGTTCATCGAAAAAAATTATTTTCCATGCTCCTTCAACCAATACTCACATTTTTGTTCTAAGTTTCCTTTATTTTCAGAGGATTTTGGTTCTGTCTTCTAAATACATGTTTCAGTTTATTACTGCATTGGTTTTTAATTCAGCATAAGCTTTCCTCTTTAAAGAGTATGTTTATATTTGTTTTGTGCATGTTGCTAATGGAGGAACACAAACTCATCACCCATATCCAGTCTCTATATTCAGCTTAGCACCTTTGTTCACTGATGTGCACCTAAGTTTTACAGAAAAGACTATTATGTATATGAAAAAAATCAGAAGTAAATACTACTTTCAATGCAGTTAAATTTGTTTGAATAGAATACTCAAGGCTGATTTTTCAGAGAAAGCTATGTAGCTTGGTGCGAAGTAGTTGACAATTACTTTGTGTTAGGATTGTAGATTTTTTTTTGATGTTTACTTTGTTTTCTTGTGGTTGTTATGTTCAAGTGTTTTGCAAACCTAGAAATCCTGAGCTTCCACAGTACTGTAAATGAGCAAATTATTCTCAAATTTATCCTCATTGTTGGTTACCTGTAAGAGTGATTGGTTGCCTTTACAAGAAGGGCTGTGCTTATGTATGTGCATGCAAAAATAACTTTTTGCTAAAATGTAGAGAAAGCACAAAAAGGCACACATCAATAGCTCATGTTCAAGGCTGTCAGCCTCTTGGATGGAAACCAGTAGTGTTAATGAGTCCTTTTTGTGGTATAAAGATTGTTGCGGTTTGTACCAAATTTAGAGAGACAAATGTCTGTATGTGTGTATATATATATATTTATATAGTAACTTAATGTATAATATTCCTATTGAAATGTAAACTACTTTTTCTTTTGAAGTAATGGTCTATGTTGTGGTTATGGGGGCTCATGGGGAGAAATGCAAGAGCTACTTCAGGGCAGTGGTTTCTGGGAATGAAGGAGAACAAGTAGGACAGCTCCAGGGACACCATGTGGAAGAAGGTCCTGAAGATGTGTGAAAAGGGTCCTGCTGGGAGGGCTGGAGGTGGCTGTGCTGCAGGGGCTCCAGGGCCCTGGAAGGGGGTTGCAAGCCCATCACAAAGGCTCAGTGCAGCTCCTGAATCTATGCCAGTAGTGGATAGGGTGAGTTCATGGTAGGAATTTAAAAGTATGGAAGAAAAAGGAAGCCTGTCCTGCCCTCAACACCAGGAAAGCTGCTTGAGTTTTGGTGAGTACCAGAGGCAGGTAAATGACTTCCATAATCTGAGATGCCTATTCTTCTAATATGAAGAAGAAACTCCTCTTGGAGCTTCAACCCAAGAGTGTAGACTCTTCTCCTTTACATGTTACCAAGGAAAATATGCCTTTTGTTCCCAACTGAATTAACTTGCTGCTCTCCTCGTCCCTCTGACTGCGGCTCTGTCTACCTCAAGCATGCTCAGTATCCACCCAAGTCTCTCTTCCTTCACACTTATTAGGATTTCCACCCAAGTGCCATGCCCTCAGGCTGTCCAGTTCCCCACATTTCACTGTTACAGTGCTGGAGCAGCTGCTGAGTTCACTGCACAAGTAAATAGTGGTGATATTTGCTCCTGTCAGTTTTTCTTCCTGTCTCCCCAGGATCCTAAGTCAATATGTTCCTTTTAATTGCATTTTTTCCTTGCTTGCTTTGCGGTTTATCATCCTTACCTGGATGAGTGTCACGCAGCCACATTTCAGAGGACATTTGCTATATTCACAGCAACTAAAAAGATTTGAGAAAACAAGGAGAAATGGATAGTTTCTGCCAGCTATTATGGCTTTATATTGAGAAACTGGCCTCTTCCCTTTCATACCACTTGAGTTCCTGATTCTGGCCGTGGATGGTAGCCAGCTGTTGACTTGTCTATTTGGTGGCAAACTTACAATTTGCTCCCTTAAGCCTATACAAACAGATATGTTCTCAGAAGATTAGGCAGGAAGAATGTGTTCCATTAGGGATAGAAAGTGTGATACAGCTGAGGAGTGCTATGAAAAGTTACTGATCTCCGTGAATCTCTGATGAGAAAATTCTTGATCTGCCCTTCCCTTCTGAACAAAGCTTTTGTAGGAATGAACTTCAGAGCCCATCTCATCAGTAATGATTATTTTCTACCAGCAGCAGTGCACCTCATTAGTGAATGAAATAATTGTATAAACAGGCTGTGTTGATTTTTTTAGGTCAGAAGCTAGCCAGCAGGTCTATCCTACAAGCAACAACTAAGGTATGATTTGGGAGGAGAAAGAGGGGAAGGCAAAAATCTTGTCACATGGCAGGAGTGTATGTGTGTGTGTTTGGGGTTTTTTTGCAGTGTAAGCTGTTACACCTCAGTATCTCATTCCATTTCTAATGCATGTTGACAAATGACATGTTTATTTTCTGAAGGGATTTGATGTGTCTTCTGGAGAGTCTTCAAAGGTGTACTCTTCTGGAGTACTGCTGTATCAAAGAAAGTATTAGCGGGTGTTTGTCATCTGGGAACTTGCCCTGTTCTAGTACAGAAGGGGTTTTAAAAGCATAGGAAGCTTTCTGAGGACAAATGCTGAGTGTCCTTGTCCTAAGGAGTCTTTCCTAGACAGAAAAACAGGAGTGTTGGATGCTGTGGGAGTAATTCTCATCAGTAGTCTCTTAGCCTCTGCTAGATAGAAGAAACTTTGTGAAAGGCATGTATGTGATAACCTCTTTATGGAAAAAGTTAACTTCGGATGCTTAATAGTTTTAAGTGATATATGCATACAGGACTGTATTTATCTTAAAAAAAAAAAAAAGGAGGGGAAGAAGATGGAGACATGAATATAGTTGTTCCCATGTAGTCCTTTAATACAGTTTTAATTACACTTAACTGTGGTTAAATGATGCAGATATTTTAGGGCACGTATAATCAGATCTTTTAATGTGGGTAATCGAATTCGTGTTTTTACTACAACCATCCTTAGTCTCTGCAGTACAGCTCAATTGGTCATTTGGCAGGTACTGGGCGTCTGTTAATGACAGTCTGCCTGTTTAAACAAGAGCATGCTGTTCTAAGCAAATTAAATTTCTCACTCTTCCTTTTTTTCTAATAGAGATTGATAAGGCTTATAGGAGGATGAAAATCTGTAGTATAGCGATTTCATAAGAGTTGGTTTCTGGGTCCTCAGTATGAATGAACTAGAGAGCAAAAACTTACCTACTGTTGGATCTGCCATTTGATCATTTCTCTAATGTACTTGGATTTCTACAATGGGACAGTGTCAATGCTACCACCAAAATACTGTTAAAATTTCAGCTCTAGCCTTTGTTTAAATGTTGGTTGTTCAGTGGCTCCAGGAAAGATCAGAGACTTGCTTCTGCTCTTTGTAGAATAGTCTTTGTCTCTAAATACTATTGAAAATGTAATTAGGTATGTCAGTCAAATGGCAGTAGGACAGCCAGAAACAGAGATGTGTGTCTTGGCAGATCAGTGGGAGAGGGAGAAGTTCAGTCCCAGTGTCCCCATTCCAGACTAATGTTCTCTGTGCTAGTCCTGAATGCAGCCCTTGAGAAACAGTCATGATTTGTCTTTGTGTTCTGACATAGCTGTTCTTTCTGCTTGCCCATTCAAGAAGTTGTACAAGCCTGCAAGGGTCGTGGAGATCATGAAGAAGGTGTGCCAGATCTTATGGGAGGACCTGCAGGAATGGAATGGAGGTGATTAAACGTTGATGACATGACTTCTATAAAGCCCACATTCTTTAGTGGGAGGAAGAGGATTTTTCAATAGAGAATGAAAGTAAATCATCCTTTTCAGATGTATTAGAATTACTGTGTCTCTCTGATCTGCTTGACAAGATGCCTAGTGTTTGGACAGATCTCAATCTTTTTACGAATATGTACCAAAATGTTAATGCATTGCCATCTTTGCATGTCATATTGAAACTGTAGGCCAGCAGTGCCTCCTCATTTTCATATTGTCTGGGTACATTTTCTTAAAGTAATTGAAAGCTTGTTTTATAAAGAAACAGTGGAGAGGTTTTGTCCGAAGTCCTTTCAGATACACGCTTTTTAGAGAGTAAGCTTTAACGTAAAGTGGATAATGTATTTCTGCAGAAATTCCTTATGGGGAAATATTAATGTATACTTCTAACCCTGTGATAACCTAAAGCAACCAAGGCCGTTTCCAATTTTTTTTTCTTTTTATCCAGAACAGGAAGCATTCCAAACTGTCCTTCAAAACCACCATGTTCAGAGCCTGAAAGGTTTGGCACTTTCCTTCCTCTGTAGGGGATCTTCCATCTGTGCGGCAAATCGCTGTGTTCAGGGTTTTTCACAAAAAAAAAGAACAGCAGTTATAGAACCAAACTTGCACAGGGGAAGGGGTGGGTTGGGAAACAGGGATGACACCAGGATCCTTGCTTACCACCTCTCTCATCACATGATCCTTTTATTTGCATAATCTGACCTGGTCACTTGACAGCATGTCAGTTACAATATCTGCAAACCATAGTTTGTTTATAAACATCTGTATCACATCAAGTCTAGATGTGACAAATTTTCTTTGTGCTTGGGATTTACATTGGTTTAGTGAAACCAATGGTGTCATAAATGGTCAGGTCTCAAGAACTGACAGAGCCTTTAGCTATGAATTTGGTCTTAAGCTGAGCTCTAACCGAGCTAGGGACAAATTCTGAGGCTATGCCCATGCGTTCTGCAGTACTTGAGCAGAAGAAAAACCCGTTTCTTCCAGCTCCCAAGAGCAGCTGCATTTGTGTTTCTACCTGGTGCACAGCTGCTCATATTTATCTCCTCAAGGATGGCTCATGGAGTTCTGCTTTCCATCTTAAGGGAAGATAGAGGTCTCCCTGTATGAAAACTGTACAAAGTGAGTTGGGAGCCCCTAGAACAGACACCCTCAAGCATGCTGTAATTTAGGAATGGGAACTGGTAGAAGGAAAAAGCAACTGAAGAATATAATGGTAAAAGTAGGCATTCTTGTTCTTCATGTAGTACCTTCCTCATGCAGTACCTTTTCTTAAACAAACACTCATCAGCAGTGGGAGGAAAACAAATGTCAATTTCTCTCCGCCCCCTAACTTACAGTTTGACAGCGGTTTTGTGAATTAGCCACAAGTTTGGCCTAAAAAATATCTTCTATCTTAGATCGAAGTGTGCAGTGTTTAATTCCTAAAGGACATGCTTAAAATTCAGTTGTGGTTTGTCAGGTCACTGTTCTTTTAGACATAAATTTAACTTTTTCTCACAGATATTTCTCTAAAAGCTAAAATGAAATGGGAGAGAGAATTGGAAATTAATTATTTATGTTTCTTACAGATTACACTCTTTAGTTTTCTGAAGGGTGCAGGTGTTTCCTCCTTAGCTTCTGCTTTTAGCTCGTAGTTCACTATCTGTTGGATGTTTTCTCAGGATCACTTACCTCTGAGAGTACTCCAGATAACTGGCAAGAGACCAGAGCAGAGAACAGAAGAGGAAGTGAAGTTTGTAAAAAGCTACTTGCAGGAGATAGAAAGCTCTCAAAGTTACAGCTCAAGATTGAAGTTTCTTCTGACTGAAGTGGTTCACTTTAAATGGTAAATGTTTTTTAATAAACAACTTTTTAATTGTTGGTTTGGGTGCTACTTACATTCTGAGCTCACATCTAATAAAAGCTAGATTGGTAATCATGTATATTTGCTTTTATCTTCAGTGCAGTAGTTATCTTCTGAATGCAAACTGGTGTAACAACTCCATGTTCTTGGCTGTTGGCAAAGCTGTTATCACATCTGAGGTATTTTGCATGTGGAAGGAGATGAAGAAAGTGGGACTTTTCTTGACCTTCTGCTGAGAACAGATGATCTGTGGAAAAAGGGCTTTAACAGTTTTAAATCATTATCTTCACAATAATTTGGTGGGTGCACAGGTTTTTCATGTCAGGTTCTAGTGCATATCTAACTTTGAACGTAATACAAGCCATAAAATTACCTCTCCCTGGCCTCCCCCTGTTTTTTTTTGCCTCCTACCACTGTACTCATACTCAGCACTTTTTGGGAGTAGGGGAATTGTTTTAATGCTTTCTCATCTACCACTTTTCTGCCTTTCTCTCATTGCCTTTTTCTCCCATCCAGAGCAGCACAGAAACAAAAATTTCTCTTTTTAAAAAACTGCTCTATCATCCTCAGTTTCCCGTGTTTGGGGATAGATTTCCTCTCTGGTTTATTGTGCTGGAGGTTGATTTCTTGCATGACTGAAATGTAAGATGCCGTTACTTTTTGCTTGAGGAGGGGGAGATACTGGCGTGAGCTCCACTGCCCCCTTCACTCCAGAAGTTCTTGCTGGAAGCACTTGCAGGTTCTGCTTCTCCACCTGCATCTCCACACAGGCCAGCACAACTGTAGAGCTGTGCTGATGAAAGCAATCTTGCACTACATGTACCAGCAAATTACCAGTACAAATAACTGTCCTTCTCTGAATCCAAGTCAGTCTGTGGGTCTGCTCCATTGTGCACCCTACAAATGACTTTGGGCACAACTCAAAGGGGAGCACTGGAGAGGGTCAGGAAGTTCTTAATCTCCAGCTTTTAGGTTATGCTTCTCTATTGGGCACAGGTACCCAGTTGTGAGTGGCCCTGTGCAGGATACAGCTTGTTCCAGGCGGTTTTGCAATGGACCCACTGCAGGACAGCTGAGCTCATCAGTGAAGCTGGTTGCACCTCTATGAAAGCATATTTAAGAAAGGGCAAATGCTGCACAGCAGAGAGGAATGAGACAGAAAGTGAGAGAAACAGTCCTCTGAACACCAAGGTCAGAGAAGAAGAAGAGGGAGAAATTGCTTCAGGTGCTGGAACAGGTATTTCCCTGCAGCCCACGGAGGATCCCATGCTGGAGCAGGTCGAGATTTCCTGAAGGAACTGCAGTCCATGGAGAGAAGCCATGCAGGAGCAAGCTTATGCTGAAGGACTGCAGCTTGTGGAGAGGACCTATGGTGTATCAGGGGAAAAGCATGAGGAGGATGGTACAATAGAAAGGAGCTGTTACAGACTGACTGCAACCCCCCATTCCCCTTTGCCCTGCACTGCTTCAGGTGGCGGGAAGGTAGAAAGGTTGAGGGTTTAAGGTGTGAAGTTGAGCCTGAAAAAAGAGAGGAGCATGAGGGGAAGGTGCTGTTTTAATTTGTATTTTTCTCTCACTATTTTAATCTGTATAAATTGGCAATTAATGAAATTAATTTTACTTACATGGAATCAAGTACTTGAAATTTATATCTGAACTCAAGTCACAGTGGAAAATATTGTTTTCTCTTTAATCACTGCAAGCTGTTATTGCCTTTGATTTTTTTAAGCAGGACACAATGGATCAAATTAATTTTTAAGAAGTTATTCTGTGTGTAGAAAGGAGTACACCTTGTTTGAATCAGGAGTTGCATTTTTGAATGTATTCTGGTTAGGCCTTTCAAGTTCTGCTTATTCACCTTTTCACTAGACTGAATCTCAGCTGCAGAGTCAACCCAGGAACAGGTCTAATCCATTACATTTCTGCTGGAGAACGCTATCAGCTATATTTTTACAGGTTTGAGCATGGGTGAATCATTCTGAGGAAAGGATGCTGCAGCTGTAGGTTATACTTTATCTACTTCAGTAGTGTTGTTCTAACAGATATTAAGGATGTGGCATCTTCACAGCATTATATCTAGCTGTGCTTCAGAAGGGGGCAGAGTTTGGGGTCAGTGGCATCTTTGGTTAAAGTAATATTACAGATTGTTAATACTGCCATTCAGGCTTTTTTTCAGATTTCCCGTTGCTATAACTTAATTTCTTCAGGGGAATTTTGTCCATACATTCCAGTGGTCATGCTGTCTCTGGGATGTGAAGTATTGTAGCCTTGTTTACTAGTTAGAAAAGATTTGTTTGCCATTACTTAGATGATTTACAGAAAGGTTAGCACAGTTGGCTGTCTAGATAAAAAACAGTTTTCCAGAGACAGAATTATTTAAGGCTGCTGAGAAGGCTTAAGATGATGAGAGAGTACTGGCATTTTGAGGAATTGGAGGGCAATAAATTTTTGATTTTATCATTGTTGAATCATAGCATTCACCAAGAGTGGACCCCTGAAGCAGAACTTCTTTTGCACAGGTCAGCAAGCGTTTATCATCTTTGCCCACAGAGTAAGAAGTGAACTAGCATTATTTGCTACCTGACCAGCACTTACTCAGATTCCTTCTTGCTGTTTTAGAATGAATGATTAACCTCTCGCTACAATTTCCCAACCAAATATTTTGTCTGTCGTCTCTGTGATAAGCTGTGTCAGAAATTTCTGAAGAGCAGCAATGGAAAATATTGAGGAAAGTCTCAACAAAGTCTGTATCACGAAGAAAATGTGCACCAGAAGTAACTCCAGCTTTTGAAAAGCCCATAGAACATGTTCTTAAATCCTGGAGCAAGAACCAAGCTGGCATTGTACACCTGAGCACACTCTTATCACAAGTCTCCAAAACTCTCTCAGCAGCACCCGCACAAGTTTGTTCCTGGTCACCCTGAGCAAGGAAAGAAGTCTGTTTAAGCCACATACAGTTAAAGTTAATTTATAGTGTCATTTTACCACATCCCAGTTTAAATGCATTGCTTGAGAAAGCAGTTTAAAAGCACTGATGCAGTCAAAAATTGAAACTCCATTTTTAAAAGTAGAAGTTGGAAAAATAAATCTATGTTCAAGTTTGTAGTTCCCCCTGTTTTGCATTAGAAGGGAGACAGGGGAAATAATATTGCTACTTTCTTATGGCTATCATCCCTCCAGGACTACTGCTGTAAACTTGGTCATGCATACTGTTTTTTTCCAGTGGTAATTTACTTTTCATTTTGATAAGGAAATGTATCTATGTCCTCAACCATTTTCACCTTTGTATTCTTCTGTGGAATACACCTTTCAGATGAAATATTGAGAGTCTTTTTAAGATTCTGATACACTTTCATGTTTATATAACCATTGAATACAACTAGGAGTAAAACTGAATAAAACTATTGTCCCTCTTTCAGTTCAGGTGCTAAGTTGTGTGATGTAATTGGTATGATATGTAAAGTATGTTGGTTGATTGCAGCTGTAATAAATGGTGTGATCTTTGTAAAATTTGTGCTTCTAGGTATTCAGGAGGTTGATACTATTGAAATGTGGTAATCAGAGCCATAGCACTGTGTTCTGAACATTGCCAGGGTAAGCTGATTAAAGTTTTCCATGAAACATGAAGTAGGGAGTAGGCATTTCTGGCAAGGTCTTGATTGGTCTTAAGGGTTATTTTTGTAGCATTGGGCTTAAAGATAAGTAATCAAACCATAAAGACATGCACTTCCATTACATTAAATCTCTTGAGAAGTTTCGAGACCTACTTATATGTGCACCAGGTTTATGCCAGAGAAAGGTCTGTCTGGTACCTTAGTGATGTCCCAGAAGCATAATGATCCTGTAAAAAGTGATCCTGTAAAAAGTGATCCTGTGAAAAGGAAGATAGCTTGAAAGAGATGATTAGTAGAGGTTTTCCTGGACTATGTATATGTGAAGCTATTTGTGGAGAAGTCTTATGCATGAGGAACACAGGGCGGGAATTTTCCTGTGCTTAGATGGGAATCTGTCCATGAGCTTAGCTGAGATTGGGCCACTTGACCTGTGGAGGCCCCTCCAGTATCAATTACTCTGTTCAATCAGTCTGTGTTGTCAAGAGGTTACAGAAAATAATCTGTATGTGTATAGAGTGAACTAGCAAGATGGACAAAGTAACTGTAGCTTCTGATTATTGCACATCTTTATTCTTCCACTAATGCAGTAGTAATTTATTGCATAGTATAAACTGCAAGGAGTGTGCTGTGTTGTGCAAGATATATTGATGTAGGCTTTAGGGTTTTCCATTTTATTTGACCCAATTTTGTGCATGAGCAAATTAACATACTTCTAACATGCGGCTGTCTGAGGAGAAAAAAGTTATCATGAGAGATGTCTATTTAAGCATACCCAGAGAGATGCTGAAATCTCTTACCTAGTACCTTGAAAAAAAAAAAAAGAGGTGATGAACTTTAATTGTCTGGAATGTATAAATTCACATGAGACTCTGCAAGAAATTGGGGACCTAATTATTTACAAATGCTAGGCATTCGTAATGTGGGTGCTTAAAGCAGCAAAACCACCAAACTGATCTGACCTGTTTTCATCCATTGTGAATTTTGCTTCTGCTGTAATAGGTAAATTTGATAGTTTTTGTTCTACAATACTTTAACAGAAAAATATTCTGTTTATTAAATTCTCCATAGATGCTTAGCATGTCTAGATATAGGCCAGGTTATTGCTTCAAATCTAAGACAAACTGGTAATGATCTAGTGACTTGTTTACCCCTGTGGTGACAGAACCTAGTTTTAGGTTGGTGCCCAGAAGTAATAATGCCTGAGAACAAAAACTAGTGTTAACTGATACAGCCTTCTTGAAAGTTTTGCTTCTAAAGACAACTTCCTGAATTGCTTTAAAGCATGCTAATAGGAAATGTGAGGAAGTTTTTCTTGCTGCGTTCATTCTCAGGATGATAAAGGTATGCACAACAGTGTGTGTACTACAAAGAAGATAAATTGACAGTTCCTCTGTTCCTTTTGAAAAAGAGACTTCCAATAAAGAAATTAAAACAACGATTTAATGTAGTGAAAAAGAAGTAATTATTTCCAAATACATTGTTAATCTGCAAAGGACTTGTCCGCAAAGTAGTATTAACGTCAAACATTATTTAGAATGATAATTTAGAATATCCATAGTTATGTTACTGTTTTTATGTTGAAGCAAGCTAACCATGAACTGATAGGGATAAAGAATAACAGGATACTCTTTGGGGATATAGGAAGGGTAACATCCCTTGCATTTCATCCTGAAATAATCCAGTGCTGACAACTTTCAGTGGCAGTTTATTTGACTAAATGGGCCAGTGGTCTGACTAATTTCTGCCAGAAAGGAATGTTAACATTGACTTAAACTACTAGCACAAAAAGTACCATTCTTTTTGGTTTTTTAAATTTTTAATTTTCTATCTTTATCTGTATTTACTTGACTTGGTGTTTCAATATATTGTATGAGGAAAGTGGGCAATTTTTTGATTTTTGGATGGTGGGTTCTCATTGCTAATTCAGGTCTTGAAGTTCTAATCTGCATTTATGACATTATCACTTATACAGAGACAAGCAGTGTCAGACAGGATTACAGAATTAGCACAGAGTGAGGCATTCAAAACCATTTCTGCTGGCTTTTTTTAGGTTTTTGTTTGTTTTGAGTGGCAGTAGATAACTGACTCAATAATAATTACAAGGTCTTTAAGACTACTCTTTCCTTGGAAGGTCTATGGCATGCTGAAAATTTTTTGTCATCTACAGGGTCAAATAAAAGAGATAGGCTGAAGGTGCTGCTGTTTGGAAAACAGTAACTACAGAGCTATTGAGTTTTGGCAGGGGACACAACCATCATCCCTATATCCCGCAGATGAGAAAACAAGGAAGGAAATAGAAGATGGATGCGAGCCCTGTTTTTCTTCTAGTTATCCGCATATTAGATCAAAAGACTTCTAGGAGAATGAGTAAGTAGTGCTGCAAGAGAAAGCAGAGGTGGGAGCTTGGTGATGGCAGCTGTTTGAACTCCTCTAAGTCATCCAGCTGTTTCTGTGGGAGTGAGAAGGTACTTTTCCAGTCCTCCTTCAGGCTGTTTGGAAGGAATAAGTTTTATCCCAGACTGTCCATTCTCTAGGTCTTGGCTTTAGGGGGGAGCAGGTGTCAGGCGATGGTCACTTAGGCCAACAGATTATGAAAGGAGGTGGGTGTTGGACAAGTGCTCTCTGCTCAGACAGCATTAGTAGCAGTTCTAAATGTTGCCAGTTCTTTGTGCGGCAGGTTGCTCTGTATGCATCGAGAGATAGCAAATTTAGGAAGTAGCTATACTTCTGGAGGCTGCAAAAACCTTAAATTTGTGTGTGTATGTATAGTCTCACACAGCATACACACATATATAATTATGTATATAATTTTTTTATCAGAGCCAGTCATTTGTTGATAATAACTTGCTATAAACAACTGTTGGCATGAAGCCGTTTTCAGTCATCCTATAAAAAGCAGGTATCTTCTCTTCATGTGACAGTTCAATGAGACAAGGACCTTAGAAACTGTTCATAGTATGTATAGCTGACCTACACAGTCGTTTAAAAATACATATTTCCTGAAGTATTAGATGACTTGCTTGTGTACTGCAAGAACTTTAAACGTTTAGCGTGGCTGTTACCTTGTATTGCTGCTTCTGTGCTGAGCAGTCGGTCATTGAAATCTACATTATAAATTAGTCACATACTCAGCAATTTGATTTTTTTTTACCTTTGAGTAGAGAATATATAATCCAAGCTGTTTTCAATCTGATATGCATTATAGAAGAATTAGAGGGTTTGTTCTAATTAAATATATAAATTTAAGAAATGTTAATAAAATCAGTAATGGCTGTGGTCAATGACAGTTTTACTTCAGTGAATGTAAAGCCAGACCCTAGGAAAGGGTCTGAATGGTTTGTGAATCTTTAGTGTCTCTGCTGCTTTCTCCAGCCAACATCAAAAAGACGTTTTCAGCTTGTATCAGCTGGTATCCAAGCATTACTTTGTTCTGCAAACAGATCGAGAGAGAGGGGGATTGCAATGGCATGGCCCATGCAGTCATAGACAAGAGATGAGGTGATACATGTAAGATATAAGAAAAGTAGCAATGAATGAAGGAAAGGCAGTGCCAAACTTCTAAACGTAGATGAGCGCTAAGCAATACCAACATTATTAGGCACCCCTTCTTCTGGAGCATCTGCACTGCTAGAATTGTGGTTATCTCAGCCTGACCTGACCTGGTTCTCCCCATCAGCTGGTTTCCCTGCATTTCACCTTTTGTGTCTTTCCCTGCTTCCAGAGTGGAGGAAGGAGGGCACTTGACCTCTTCCAGTCTCCCTGCTCAGCACCATTCTGTTCTTTTCCTAAGAACGTGCACAACAGATTTGCCTTGTGTGTGTGTCATTGGAACTCTGACCACAATACAAGTGCATGAAGATAAAGCGTCTCAGACTGTATGAAGGGAGAAGCAGAAGTTCCAGTACTTTCAGTGTTACTTATTCTACAACTTGCATCATGGAATGAAGTCTGTGGCCCTCCCAGCAAGAATGGACTAGTTTTCCTTTAGTAGAGACAGACTCTTCTTGCACTAACAGTCTCTTCAAAACCGAAACTTTGTAGTGAGTTTCATAGGTGCTTGATCTTTCTGGAGTATTGGTAGCATGAAAGAATACTTTTTCCCTGGTGGACATGTCATGTATGTCAAGGACAAGGCTTTGATACCAAAGACAGGACAGCAGACACTAGTGCAGAGGAGTCATTGGGAAGTGACAAACAACTGAAATCTGCAATACTGGACTGGACTACAGAGTTGTGGCTTTCCCCTGAACAGGGGAGAAGGAACTCTTAACTACTGAGCAGTAGTGTGAAGGTTAGTGTTGCTTCTACTTAATATTTTGGCCAGCAACTATGTGTAGCTGAAGATCCATTTGACCTTGCCTGTCTTTTGTCAGGAGTTTTGCTTCATTCTGTTTGACACTCTTTGCTTCCTCTGTGTTTTGAGAGAATTGCTTTGCCAGAGAGAGAGACTGCCTGGGCCCCTGGCACAGCATGAATACTGTGGTCAGTAGAGCACAGACATACAGGCTTTTTAACATGTTTGTGCTTGTCACCTCCCACCTCTAAAACCACTCCCAAGTGCCACCAAAAAGGCTGTCGGCTGCATCTCTTCTTCTTTCGCTCAGTCTGGGAAAGGAGACTTGCCAATATGCTCTAGATGTAAGATCTAAACCCTAGCGGGGGTAACCCCTTTCCCACTCACATAATTCACTCAAGGGACAGCATTTAGGTGTTCTTGGGGAAGGGGAGCTCTTGCACAAACAAAAGAAACCTCTGTTTTGCTCCCGAATGTGATAAAATGGAAGTAGTGACTAGAGAAAGAGGGTCTCTAAAAACCCAACCTGAATTCTATAAAGGATTATTTCACCCCCCTGTTATCTAAGTTAGTTCATTTCTGTTCTCCTCTTTTTACCTCCGTGGTGACAGTGCTCTTTTTTGCAATGAGCACAGTGGTCTCCCTCCATGGCCAGAATCATCATCTTGCCAGATTAAGCTGATGACCAGGAGGGACTTCTGCAATTTGTACCTATGTTTCATGGATAAGGGTGTGAAATAAGATCCTGCCTTTTCCTGTCCTGTGGGTGTGTTTGCCTTGTAATTCTTAAGGTGCCAGTGCTTAGCTATGTGCACACAACTACCTTCAAGGATTTCTTTTTTTCCAAAAATGAAGAAAAGGGGCAGAATTCCCTCATCTTACTGATATTTCCTTACAATATTTGCTCTGTTCCTTTAGGATGGCAAAGGTAGCAACTGCATTAATCCTTTTTGATACTAGAGGGAGCTCATGGCTTGAGCAGTCAGAGTGAAACATGATTATCTTGGACAATTCTTGAAGAAACACAGATGGGAAGTAAAGTGGCATTGATGACTATAATGCACCTTTTTCTATCACTGGCAAAACTCGACGGGCTGAATTTATCTGCTTAGGAAATTACACACGGCTTTCAGAGACACTCAGATAATGAAATGCTGTAGCTGCAATTTCTTCTATATCTGAGCACCACTCTGTCATGGATGGATTTATGATCACAGCTTCCTCTGAGGAAATAAGCCCCCTCATATTCCCATTAATATATGGGGGGCTGTAACACGGGGAGCACTCATGGTAGTGAAGCTTTCAGACTATAGCTGCCATAGCCACTTCAGTCAGGCATCAGTCTTCTACACAGCTCGGAAAGCACCACATAAGTGTTCTTAAGAAGTCCTGATGTGCTGCGTTTCTGTGCTCAGCCAGTTCCTTGAGGTACAAATGCAGACCTGTCATGATACCTTCTTGCCCACCCTAGCAAGACTTCAGTTGAGAGATGCTGCTGGGTGGATAAAGCTGAGAGATATGCGTCTTAAGTCTCTCTGTGTTGTGCCCTCTCTCCAGCTCTGGCTCAGCCACTAGCAGTCATGGAGCTGGAGAGAGGCTACAGGGCTGAGCTGTGACTGTCCACTGTCTCAGGGTAGGGACAAACTGACAGCAGGCATCTCATGCACATTCCCATGAGATATCATTCAGCAAACAACTGTTCAGTGAGTTTGAGGCAGTGAAAGGCAAATACAACTTGGACTTGTTGTCTTCTCTGAGACAGTGAAGGCTGTCCAGCCTGGTGGACCTAAGGCATCCCAGAAGCTCCTCAACAAGATGATCAGCGATCAGTAGGCTGTAAAGAAGGCTGTTTCTTACTGGCCAGAGGTGAGGAACAGCTCACCAGGTGTCCACAGAAAGCATTAGCCAGAACAGAAGACTGGGAAAGGAAGCTGGCAGGATTTGTACTCTGGAAGAGCCCTACTATGGCAAGGAAGTGTAGAAAGAGCGTAAGCAGCATGACAGTGTTGCTGTGTGCCGGGGCTGGATGATCAGAGGAGAGTGCATGCGCATGCGAAGAGATGTAGGCAAGTGCACTGTGTGTGTGTATATATGCACAAAGAAGTATTCCAAGGGGAATTTTCCAAAGCACCCAGGAGGACACTTGAAAGCTCAAGGTAACATCCTGAAACATGTTGGCTGGCTCTTTTGCCACCTCCCTGGTTTTCTGCACTAGGGATCTGTCACTGTAACAGGGCAGTTGAGAGCAGAGTAGCCACCAGAAGCTGGGGTCTTTGGAGGCTGAAACACAGCCACACTTGAAATGGGCTAGTTTAAATATCTTAGGTAACATCACTTTGCATAATCAGAGCAAATTTAATTTACATTACAGCCATTTAATCATTCAGAGTTCTTGATATGTGGACTTCTAATCCTAGTGAGCATTACCTGTATCCTGTTTAATTATATTTCAACAAATCCTTATTCCTTTCAAAGTAGCTCAGCTGTCATTGTGATGCTCAGTGAGGTTACTGAAAATGCTGGGGCAACAGCAAGTGGGCAATAATATCCCTTCAATGCCTGAGACAAAGCAAAATTAACTGCTTTGCTGAGTTTTGGCAACCAGGGCTCCATGTTAGAGAACTGGTTGGAGAGGAACCTAATGAAGTTCAACAAGGGCAAGTGTAGGGTCCTGCACCTGGGGAGGAATAACCCCATGCACCAGTACAGGTTGGAGGTCGACCTGCTGGAGAGCCACTCTGCAGAGAAGGACCTGGGAGTCCTGGTGGACAGAAAGTTACCCATGAGCCAGCAATGTGCCCTTGTGGCCAAGAAGGCCAATGGCATCCTGGGGTGCATCAAGAAGAGTGTGGCCAGCACGTCGAGGGAGGTTCTCCTCCCCCTCTACTCTGCCCTGGTGAGGCCACTTCTGGAGCACTGTGTCCAGTTCTGGGCCCTCCCAGTTCAAGAGACAGGGAACTACTGGAGAGAATCCAGCGGAGGGCTACAAAGATGATGAGGGGATTGGAACATTTCTCTTATGAGGAAAGGCTGAGAGACCTGGGGCTCTTTAGCCTGGAGAAGACTGAGAGGGGACCTTATCAACAGTTACAAATATCTAAAGGGTGGGTGCCAAGAGGATGGGGACAGACACTTTTCAGTGGTGCCCAGTGACAGGACAAGGGGCAATGGGCACAAACTACAGAGCAGGAACTTCCATCTGAACATGAGGAAAAACTTCTTTATTCTGAGGGTGACAGAGCACTGGAACAGGCTGCCCAGGGAGGCTGTGGGGTTTCCTTCCCTGGAGATATTCAAAACCTGCCTGGACATGATCCTGTGCAACCTGCTGTAGGTGAACCTGCTTTAGCAGGTGCGTTGGACTAGATGATCTCCAGAGGTCCCTTCCAACGCCTGCCATTCTGCGATTCTGTGTGTTTGTGCAGGAGCAGATCTGCCCGCGAGAGGGCGGTGATGCACAGACGCACACTCCAGCAAGGGCTGCTGGTGGCTTGCATGAACACAGGCTTCTAATAGCCTTCTCCTACACGAACTGTTCCTCTTCTAACTTAGTTTATTCTAAATGTGAAGTGTTTAATGCAAGATTAACAAGTGTAATACCACTGGATGGAAGTGCGAGGCTTCTTTGTCCCTTTCCAGTTCAGGGGTGAGAAGTGTTCAATGTCATGACTTTTCTCTTCCACATCAGCAAGGAGGGAGCAGTGTTCTTCTGAGGGGCTGTTGGGTGCTGTCAGGCCAGCATCAACATAACTGGGAGCCTTTAGCCTGCTCTTCACCATAATAGTCACAGTGGGAAAAGTACAATATATCACATAGGAAGGACCATACAGGCGGGCAGATACTAGATATGACACAGAATAATCACTCAAATGCAAGTCACAGTAGGGGGATTTCAGTGGAACATTACAGCCAGAAACATGCTCTCCTGCTGGAGTAGATGCTGTTCAGGAAACCATACAAGGGGGCTCTTGCAAAGGGCTGAAGATGAGAAGGCATTACTTCATAGATATCTGGGTTTAATACTACAGTTTTCCCAACATTAAGTGCTGATGATTACTATGATTGATAACTCAGTCTAGTTTGTGGAATAGAAGATACTAGGGTGCAGAGGGCTGAAGTTTTTCTCCTCAGTATCTTGTAACACAAGTGCATAAAGCTAGACTGCTTTGCTCTTAAAGGATGCAGTCAGTACTAAAACATGCTGTTGCTCTCTTAAGGTGTCACTGTAGAGCGTCCTCTAGCTAAGGCAGTCATGTTCCTTTATCACCTAAGCAGTTCATCTCTATGAACACCAGTAGTATCTATTTAGCTGGATTCCTTGTAAGTTCTGTCAGCCTTCTTTTTCTTCTTTTTATTTGTGCCCTGACAATAGAAATTTAAATGAAAAGGCTGAGACTATTATAGCACATACTATTCCGGGTTTACAAAATGGTTGATCTTGATCATGTTCTTGGATGTACTCTGAACATGAGTACAACGATAGATACAGGGAGTAAAGAGGATTTTTAGCTCTCAGGACAGTATTGTATAGGAGTTGCAAGCTATGGGGAAACTATACCTGCAGGTCACATTTATGCTCTTGCTTCTCATACCATAGAGAAAAAGAGCCTTGAGGCTGCTCTGACTTATATCTGACTGCAGCTGCACCTGAATGGCTACAACATTAGCCAGAGATCTGAAGAATGCAGCACCAACGAAATCTTGCTTCTTTCCCCACTCTGCTACTTGTTAATTAAATAGTAAGATGAAGAGTCCCTATAGAGGAGTGTAGAGGCAGACACTGAAGGTCTGGCTGTAACTTCTGTTCTGAGGAGAAAACAAGAGCAAGTTTCTAGCAGCAGCAACTAACAATAGCCAGTTGTTAGAGACATTTTTTTAAATTAGAGTCAGCAGATTACATTTACGAAAGCTCTGGCATCTTAAACTTCTAGATGGGATCAATTTCAGGTCTCTACACAAACCTTTCCAGGGGAGTTGGGGCAGGGAGTCATTGTTGTATAACATCTGTTCACTGATCTCACTCCAGCTTTGGTATTTTCTTCTTACAGTATTTGCTGCCCAGCAAGGAGCTCATGTAGGCTGCACCTATATTGCACTCGAGCATTGCCTTGTGAGAGATTCCTGAATCTGATCTGGGGGCTCCACACAGTTGTGCTGCTATGCAGAGGGACTGGCCTAGGCTGTGAGTGCAGGATGGCTGTTAGCACAGTGCCACAGGTAGATGAGTTAAGTGCTGTGCAGCACTGAGGTGTCAGTATTACTCCCAGTCCCAAAGCTGGTAGGGTTGTCACTGGCTAGGTTATCTCTGCACTGAGCTGTCTCTCGTAGTATAGATACTTCTCTTGTCTGCTGTATTGAAGGCTTCACAAGGAGAGTGAGCAGTGTCCTGAGACCAGAATCAGGTCAATGACCATAACTGGGAAGCTGGAGAAACCATAGACTGCACCAAAACAGGCCACAAAATGCCAAGAAACTGTGGTGGGACCAGGACAAGGAGAAAAATGGGCCTGGAGCAAAGGCAGGCAGGGAGAGTTCATAGGCAGGGAAAGCAGCACAAAGACATGTCAGGAAATGCCAGTACTAAACATTCAGCTGCATCCCTTAAGGCTGCCTATACCCCCATAGCATGGGGAGACTGAACACAGTGCCCTGGTGATCCCAGTCCTTGGAGCGTTTGGATACAGAAGCCACATCAGACTGGTCAGGACATGAGTTCATGAACAACTTAGTTTCTCTGTCACTGTCAGTGTAGAGTTTAAGTGTTCTCAAATGTATCCTCACAGCAGCATTCCCCTTTCTGAACAGGGAGATGGAAATGTTGAGACAGAAGCAGCTTGCTAAACTCGCACAGGCATCCCATGGCATGCCTGAGGAGCAAAAGCAGAAAGTCACCACCCTGATCTGGCCTGCCTTCCTGCCTTTAAACCTTTCCAAATGCAGCTGCATGGACAGCCAAAAATGTCACACAATTGCTGCTGTCTCACAAGAATAGTAGCCTTGGTCTACCTGGCTGCTAAGCGGGTGAGTACTTCTCCCCTGTACCACTCTCTCTGGCCAGAATGAAGAGCAGAGGGAAGGTGCAGCAAGTGCCAGTTGAGGGCATTAGAGGGAAAGGCTTTTGCTAAGCTGGAAAAGCAAGACCTGTTTTGTAGAGAAAGAAGAGCCGAAAGAATACTAAGACAAAGCAGGGAAGTTACATTGAACTAAACCGGGATATGCTTGCAGAGATTAATAGCTGCTTCCTGTCCCGTATTTCAATACGTCTTCTGCTTGCAGTAGTTTGCAAAAATACACAAATTATTTTCTGGAAAGGTATCTTTTACTACTACTTACTCCTGTTCATTTTCCTCTGGGTTTCAAGGCACAGGTGCAATTGAAAAAATGGCTCAAATCTACGTTAATGAGCTCAAACACAATTCAGGGTGCAATCCAAAACTGCACAGCCAATGCACACCGGTGCATTGTTTTAGTGTGATTCAGATCATATCTCAGTTAGACAGTTTAATTAAGGTGTGACAGGGTAACAGGAGTAGAGTGAAGTAGAGCAACCTGGAAGGAATCCACTTACACTCATTGTCTGTTAGCCTCAAGTACTAGCAGAATTAATACGAAAAAATGAAGGAAAAACTTGGGGGAAAATATCCCTGTACTAAACTATAGGTGCTAAAGAGCAAATCTAAATAGAACTGGCTTGGGGAGGTCCAGTGTAGTCATTCCTTGCTCCCTGCAGGAGCTATACCTGAAGAATAAATTGGACAAAGACTTGCTGACAAGGTGATGACTCTCAGACTGAAGCTTTTGTCCCAAGACCTTACTTGCTGTGTTCCCATCTCTTTCATAGTAGATGCCACTTCTTCAGCTGTACTATTCTGGCTGAATAGAAAGAAGAAGAAGAAATAGACCCACTAGCCTCTCATCGCCCATCCTATCTCCATCACTGCTGCGAGCTCTCCTCCCTTCTGCCACAGGACCATCTCATTTCAGCCTGCCATGCACAAGCTGCTCACTGAGTTTTCCTTCATGCAGGGTCTCAAAACTCCTCTTTCTCATAACAAATTGCTTTGTCTGCCTTGGCCATTTCTCCTTTCCCATGCTGCAATTGCTGCTTCTGTGGGACCCGTATCTTCTAAGCCATAAATTAACTCCTTTTTTTTTTTTTTTTTGCACCTCTCCATTAATTTCCTCTTGCTTTGGATATCTCAATTCTCCCTTCTGAGTTGCTATTTTGGTTTTGTTCAAATATCATCTTTGTTTGCAACACAGCTGACTATTATTTCCTGGTGTCAAAGAAGGATGATATTTAAAAAGACACTTACAAGGCAAAACCCGCACCAATCAGAGGCCAGGTCGTGTGCTCCTAGTAACCCATTACTTTATGTATCAGTGTGTTAACTCCCTCATTTAGATTGCAAAATTCATAGGCAAAAGCTGTTCCTCTGTATATTTTTAATTGATTATTCTTCTAAAAAGAAAAGAGAATATGAACAGAAATCACAGTTTAACGTGAAGAATGAAATGCCGAAAATAGGACTGATTTTCTGTTTCAGAAGTATGATCCTCCAGACACTTCAAAAGAGGGAGAAGGAATACCACTGATCTCAGAGCACTGCAGTAAGTATCCACTTCCCAGCTCTGCTATGGCAAGAAGGATCTCGGGTATTGTTACTTAATTTCCCTGTGACTTAGCTCTCTATATGTAAAGGGTGAGTGCTCTCTCTTGGACTTGCAAGGTTGTTCTGAGATGTTTTGACCCTATAGAGATGAGTCAGCATCTATGAAAAGTTTCTTTTGTTACAGGAGATGCAGTTACTGGTGAAATGTTGAAAGGAAAAGGCCAAAATTATGAAAATCTTAAAACTACCAAGCCCTCAAGAAACACGAGTGAAATCATGCGTGGAGTCTGTTTCTTCAAAACAGTGTCTTGTGGTTTAAGAAGTGAGGAATTTCCACATAATCTTTCTTCCTCTGCTTATGATAAACCTTTAGCACCAGGACATTTCTAAGGGGAGAGGGCTGTGTGGGTGCCTGTACAAAGAAGTTCATGATGCCATACCTCAGCTGAATAAACCCATTTCTCATAACGAAAGAGGCAGCACTGACATTGGGTGGCTCACCAGTGCAGCTCTTGAGCCTGCTTACATGCACACATACAGGTACAAAGGCACGCAGGTGCTGCTTTGTCTCTGCAGTCCATGGGCTGGCTGTATGGTACCACCATCCATTAGGTCGTATGTCATTTGAAGGTGAGGTAGAATAGCACAATGCCAGGGTTTGGCTTCAGTAAAAGACCTGCACAAACTTGGGGGAATAATTTCCTTTTATTGTTCTTTAATTTCCTTATTGGCTAAAAATGAGTCTAGCAGTTCTTCTCAACCTTGTATCCACAATGCCTGTCACGCTATAGTTGAAAAAGGCTATATCGTTCATTATTCATATATGTGTGCATCATTACAGTTCCCTGTTTGAATGCTGTCTTTTGCAGAGACCTCCTGAGACCTCTTGTCCACATTTCACTGTTTAAGTGACCAGCGTGCATCTGACCCTGTAATATTGCAGACTGCCTCAGAAGCTGGCCCCTTAAAACTGGTGTCTGAAGATGGGGACAGTCTAGGAGCCCTCAGAAGAGTTCTAGCTGCACGGTCCTGAAAGTGGCTCTGAAGGATTTCAGATGGAGGTTCATGCTAGGTTTTGCCTCAGTCCATCTCTCTATCACGAGAAAAGCACCCACACCCAGAAGGTAGGAGACATTGGCCTGTGCTAGATCCCAGCTTGCCTTCTCCAGTGGAGCGGGGAGGGGAGGCTGCTCCGGTCCTGCCTTCCCAGCAGCATCTCCCAGTCGCAGCTGCTGGATAATGGACAGCAGCCCCAGGTTTTGCTGCGAGAACTTAATCTGCACTGTCATCCCTCATTACTGCCACTCAGTGCCGTCATGTCCAGCCATGAAGGGTCACAAGATGACATGAGAGAGGTCGGGCGGGGGGTGTATAAAAGGGCCTGGCAAGCACTGGGAAATACGGAAAGGCTAAAAAGAGAACAGCTACCCAAACGATGCTCCCAGCGGCTCGGTGGGGATGGGGCTGA
This sequence comes from Leptosomus discolor, assembly GCF_034619465.1. NCBI lineage: Eukaryota > Metazoa > Chordata > Aves > Leptosomiformes > Leptosomidae > Leptosomus > Leptosomus discolor. Next base: position 30,027,806 of record NC_141395.1, on the reverse strand, counting down.
AAGCGGCTGGGTTCACACTAAGTTTTCCTGAAGGTCACTCTGCAATATGGTAACTCCCAGCTCGGCTGTCAGTGCCCATAAAGGCAGCTCTCCTCACAGTGCGGGGGTGGGGAAAGGAAGGAGGTTTGTTTAGAAGCATTAGCGTGCCCCTCCCCCGGCCCCATTAGTGGCCCTTATTAAACCAACACAGACAAAGAGCAAAGATGCCCTCGTTAATGGAGAGTCTCCGATAATTACTCTGGTCTGCCGCTTCTTTTGGGGCCTGAATGGCCTTTGAATAATGTTTCTCTTGCTGTGGTTGCAGACAATACCCTCGCAGACTGCTTTAAGCGGTGCCAATCCCATTAGCAGAAGAATAGCAGAGCTTTCTGGTTGTGTGGGTGTGTGTGCTCACCGGGAGGACAGGGCTCGCAGTGGGAACGGGGCTACGCTGCCCACTCTTTCGCTCACCTCTCTTGCCCTCCACGGCCCAAGAAAGCAAAGCAGGGAAGTGCTGGGCGAAACTCCATCTCAGAAACAATCTCCCTATTTAAGCAGGGCCTGAGCCAGGGGGCTTGCAAGAGCTGTGTTCCCCTCACTGCAGAAGCACAGAGATGGGCATGTCTGCTCAACAAAAGGGAAGGGAAGAGCTGGGAGGCAGAAGACCTGCTGGACTGAAGAAGAGGAGTGCCTCCAGCCTTTCCTCTTGTTCCCCAGGCACAGTTCTCCTCTTGCACCCACACAAGACACCAAAGGGGAGGGAGGCCCAAGAATCTCCAAAATCAGAATCGGGCTGTGCTGCTGTGATACCGTACAGAGGAAATGAGGTGACAGTCATCCCTCTGCCTCCAGTTGAAGTGGCTATACCGCCCAATTTTGGGAGGGTTAATTTTGTGCTGCGCACCCCAAGCAAGAAGCTAATTAGTGTGTTCAATAGGTAGCTATCAACCAAACTTGGAGTTGGAATAACTCTACCTGAGCCTTTCTCTTTGATCTCCCCTTCTGCATGATAAGTGAAAATAGTGTATAGCTGGACTGGCTGTGGTGTTTAATTTAATCATCTGATGATATTTGTTTTCACAAACATGAACTCAAGGAACAATTATCGGAAAGGCTTCATCTTGTGCTGAACGTGCCAGTTAATGGCCTTTCTGTGAGGTAATAGCTTCTATGTAGGGAGTCAGTAATTAAAATGTGTGAAAAAAGGCCCCTTCTTCAGAGGCAGTGGGGAAAGAAGTGGGTCTAACGCTCAGCTGGTGTGAACTGGCAAGTCTGTCAATGGCCGCAATAAATGGGCATTGCTCCTTCCACATTATATAAAGGATGTGTCCAAAGGGTTCTTGAGTTTCCCATTTTGAGAAAGATGTTTGGTATCTTATCAACAGGAGCCAAACTCAGGAATACATGGTACAATGATCTGGTCTTTGGAAGATGATTCTGAAGTACTCATGGGAAATGTTCAGGTCTAAAGAAGAGCACTTGGTCCTGCAAACTCTCCCAACAAGGAAAGCAGCTAAGTTAAATTTCTAGTGTTAATAGAGTAATTTTCTCCCTTTTTCGGTGTTAACTCTCTGGACTTTCAGAACCATAATCTGAAAAGCTAAGAAAAAGCTGACATTTGAGATGTTCCAAGTAGAAGGAAGATGACTTCCTTTATGTCTTCATTGTGTGGACATATAGGGCATGATTTGTTTACTTGTACAGTTGACTACCAGATGGCTGTATGCACACTGTTCAGGTTTGGGACATATGTTCATGGTTGATGAGCAACAGGGACAAAGCTGGAAGTCAAGCTGTGTGGCAGGTTCTGTTGGACAGCCACCACCATGTCTTTAACCAGTATATCCTGCTTGAAACAGCTCGTGATTTCATGTTGAGGGACGGCGATATGCTTAAACAATGAAAATTGCAAAATCTGGAACTTGCATTCTTAAATATATATAGTAATAACAACAAAAAATTTTCCAAGGTTCATGTTTCTTCAGGATTAGAGCATGTTATCCTGCAGCTTTGAAGGATAATGTTGATCATTTATTCTTTTCCACTGGCACACAGACTGCAGGAAGAAAAATCTCTACCAGACTAGAGGAAGAAAATGTAGTCACCTGTTCTCAGATTCAGTTGTTTCAAGCTGTGGTAGAGGGATATTTGATGGATCACAGATATAAAAATGTGACTTAGAAAGGGGATGGAATCTCTTCCTCCTGTCAATAAAATGGTGACAATTGTTTATAAAGTGCTTCTCGGACAGAATGGAAAATTAAAAACTTGAACCCAAACTGTTCCCTAGCAGCCAGTGTACGAAAGGTGCATGTTAATTCCATTTTGCCTAGGAAATGGAAAGTGTTACCCATGCCAGTAGCTTTGCAAAGGGCTCCCAGCAAATAAGAACGGAGTTAGGAATATCTAGAGCTGGGAAAAGTGCTCTTTAGGGGGCTGAGAAGGACAAAATTAGTATCAGCCTCTTTCACTATATGTTCCCCCTCTTTCTTGGGGGAAGACAGTGTTTCCTGCAGATCCCACCAGTGCACAAGGCAATGCTGCAAGGATGGGGGGGGGTCTTGGTGCTGGCTGGCCCCAGGGAGGCACCTGGCAGGGCATGGAGCCCTGGCAGGAGGTGCCTTTCCCAAGGACCCCCATGGGACATGCTTGGGCTGTAGGAAAGAGAGGGGGGCAGGATTAGTGCCTGATTGCACTGGCTGCCTGGGTCTTGACTTGGCTGCTAAGACAACTGCGATTGTTTTGGGCTCATGGCACGTGGTTGCTGTCCTTCCAGATTTATGGCTGCCAAGTGTCTCTGGGAGTCTGTTTCTGAGCAGAAGGGTGACTGTTCTTGAACAAGGCCTCTCTGCTGTCCTCCCCTAAAAAGAAATGGCATCTATGCCCTTCTGCAGCCTGAAATTACTTTTCCAGTACAGGTGGAAAGTGATACATGGGCCACCTCTCGGAAAACTATCTTGAGTATGAGTGTAATGTGAAACACAGGCAATTTCTCTTCAACACAGCAGTGAAATCAGAACCAGGGGAGGGATGGATTTTTACCCTTCTCTTTGACTGCAGTGCACAGTGCCTACCTGCTCTCCTCCCTGACATTCGTGTCCCTGCAGGTGATGGACCAGTGTGCCCTGTGCCTCCCGCATTAGTATGCTGGGCCTGGAAGGGGAATGCATAGTGCATAGTTGTCAGCGAGGCATAGTTCTGAAGCATCATCAGACCCAGTAGTCCTAGAGAGCCTCTTTCCTTCCGAGAAGCCCAAGAGATAAATGTCTTGGTGCCATTTGAGAAAAGGCTGGATGGCAATAAATAACATGGCAAGGATGATACCACCTTGTCCTTTGAGGGATCGCAGTGCATACAGTTGAATTAGAATAAAAAGACTGCTACCCAGTGAAGAAGCCATTCATCTTTAGGAGCAGGACTTGAAATGTATGGTGCTCTAGTAATACATTTGTAAAGGCCAAAATTAATTAATTAATTTTCAGCCAGATAGACTGGTACTTTTTGTTTTGCCAAAGGCTGTCATTCATTCTTGCTGTCACTGAAATGAGATAACCCATAAAAACACAACTTTGTTACTTGTGCCAGTCACATTTTGCTGTGTGAGAATGAGAAGAAAAACTACTGATGGATGGTAACCTAACACCTGCCTCTTGTTGTGGATTGTGAATCCTCTTTATGGACTCAGTTCAGCACCGTATTCTTGGGCAGTTACATTTCCGCACTAACCTGGTCTCTGCTGCTCAGCGCAGCACCGCTGACTCCTGAGACGCAGGCAGTGAAACAGCACAGCGCCCGTGATTTCAAATGTGTATGCGGCGCTACTCAGAATTGGTCTGCATACACCAGACGTCAAAATCCAGGCACATCCCTAATCTACGCATGGGTATTTCTTGCCATGAGGTTATTTTTACAGGACACACATTGTTGGGTGGGGTGCCATGCTACACACCAATGGAATAAACGATTTGTAATTGTCTTGTAAATTTTTGTTTTCTTTGGGTAACAGGTTGTGCCAGAGATCTTTTTGCTGCCCCGTGGCGATACGAATTCACACGCCGTGCTGCTCCTTGCAGCCTTCACGCCTTGGTAAGTGTGCTTGCACTTGGGATTGTTAAAAGTCAGTTTTCCATCTCTCCTGAAGTCAAGTATCAGCTCTCTGCTGATCTGAGCTGCTTTAAACAGGGGAAGGTGCAATTTTACCCCTTATGTTTACATAGGAAACTCTGAGGTTTTTCTAGTATTATTTTTTAAAGGGAAATAAGAAGCTGGCGGGTTACCGGGACACGCGGTGACCGCCGAGCCCTCTCCCGCCGCCACCAGCGCTGGCGCAAGGCCACAGGGTACCCGCGGCTACCGGCGCCGCCCGGGCGGCTCTGCCCGGGTCTCCCCGAGCGCCGGGTCTCCCGGACGGGCGGACGGCGGCGGCGGCAGGAACCTTGGTGCCGCGGAGCCGTTTCCCGCGGCGGCCGGGACGGCTTTGCGGCAGGACGCGGCCCCGCCGCCCGGCAGCAGCGCGGCGGTGAGGAGGAGCCGCACCGCGCCGCGCCGTGCCGTGCCTGCGCGCCGGCGGCTCCGCGCCGCGCCGGGGGCGGGCTGGGCTGGGCCGGGCCGGGCCGGGCCGGGGAGCCCCTCCTCGGAGCACAGGCAGAGCGCGGCCCCCGAGCGGCAGGTAAATACTCCCTTTGGTCTGTGGTCGGTGCGGGGCTTGAAGCGTCTGCGAGGTTGCCCAGCCGGGGCGGGCTTCCCGCAGCCTTCGCCGCGCTGCCCGCCCGCCGAGCGCGTATGCGGGCTGTCTGCGCGGAGCCGGGCGCGGCTGTGTTTGCATTTATAGCACAGACACGGCTGTGGTCATGTGCCCATCTGGAAAGAGACGTTCCCGTGTGCATAGAGAGGCCCTGTGCTTTGGTTTGCCCCCACCCATGGCCGCTCAGCAGGAATTCGCGCTGCTCCCCGTCGGTAGAATCCAACTCCACTATGTGCAGGCACAGCGTGCAGGCATCGCTCTCTATTTCAGTAGCCCAGCGTATGACATAATGCTGTGGTCGTCTTACATTGCAGTAAAATTGCTTCTTTTACGGAGCAAGCACCCAAACACAGCCAGTGGAATTATACCTTCTGGAATCACATAGGCCCAACGGGAGACTATCTGTTATGTGGAAATGTGCGTTAGCTGGAGTATCAGCAGAAATGATAGGATCACTGGCATTGCAAGGTAAGATAAGGAAAGAAACTCAAGATTAGGTTTGTGTAAGGAATCATGACTTGGTTCTGCTCTGTGTTCTGTTCTGCAAATGTGCACTTATGGCCCAGGTCCTGCAAAGATTTACAGACAAGTCTAATTTTAGGCCCTGCATAGTCCCACTAAGTGACTACAAAAAGTCACAGTATGTAAGATTAAGAAAGCATCTGAATCTTAGTAGGACCAATGCTCATATACCTTAAGCAACAGTAGTTCTCATCTTGCCTCTTTCAAGGCTTATTTATCAAAAATTAGTGAATTAAAAATCAGAAATCTAAAATGTGAAACAAGGCAGTAGGGGAATGAAGGATCTTATGAGTTCATAGTAGCTAGATTCATCATTGCTGCAAGACCATATCAGGCTGAAGTCGTGTCAACATTTCAATTTCATCAAGTGTTTTGAGGTTTCTACTGGGCTTCTGCTAAGATCTTCTGTAATAAAGTTATATTTCAGTTTAGAAAACAGCAAGTGTTTGTGCAGAGTGGTCATGTGACTCTGTAGCGGTACATGTGGTTACAGCCACTCTGCAGGGTTAGCTGTGGTGGCAGGGCTGCCAAGACCTGAGGGTGTGGGTTGCTGTTGTAGTTTGCCGAACTTCAGCATTATTTGGATCATTGCTTCCTTTCCTTCCCCTGACCCTCTTCCCTGGTAATTAATGTGCCAAGCCACTGTGGTCCTGGCTGTTTGAAAAACAAGAGGCAGGCTTAGTTTGAGGTTCAGAATGAGTTTGTTATTAAACACTGTATTTCCATCAATGTCAGCATTCAGCCACTAATAGTTATGGGAAATCCATGTCTCACTGTAGAAAGGTTTGTACTGTCCCAGCTGAGCATTTTGGGTACCATGTTTGCAGAGAGGAGTTGACTGCAGTCGTGGTTCAGGGCTACTCAGAAAGCTGTATGCTGCAGTGCCATGATCTCAGGAAACAAATGTCTCCATAGTTCTTGTGGGAGACGCTGTGTTTCTTACCTTCCTTCTGGCTTCTGGGGCAATGGCAGGTGTTATTTCCAGCTGTGGGGTTATGCTGGGCTGTGCTGGAGCCTGATCATTACTTACTGCTTGGTGTGCCTCAAAGACACTATCCTGCAGAGCTAGGTAAAAATTAATTGTGTAGTCTGGCGTAGATGGTGAAGGATTCAGTTGTTATATGGCTATTTATACCAGCTAGTGCTTCATCTAGAAAGGTCCCAAAGTATCTTTTGAGTCCTAGTTATAAGGAGATAAATGTCTTTCTTGGGCAGCCCCCCTTTTGAATGTTCTTCATTGCTTAAATGCAGCCATCTCAGGGTGCAGCAGGACATTGCTGCGCACAACAGCTGGAAGCTCAGCAGTCTCTGTAAATGAGTTGGGAGGAGCAACATCCCCAAGTGTGCCTTTTATTTCTGTTCAGAACTCACAAGGACAAACTGAAAATGTCTTAATTTCTGATCTCTTTAAAGAAAAAAAGTCAAGCTTCTAAGGGATGTATGTTTTTTCCGTTCAGTGTAGTTCTAGGAATTGTGGAGTGGGGAGACTTCAGTTTGCTTTAACCAGAAATCTTGATTTAAAAAAAAAAAGTTTTATCTCTCATGGCATATACAAAGTTTCCCCACATCCTGGCAACAGACAGGCTGGTACACTGTGGCAGATACAGTTAGAATATTAGACTGTGTCATGTTGTTTGTTGTTTCTTGAATGTCCAGTTCAATCATGTTTCCTCTTGTACTGGAGGAGGTTTGCATTGCCCCTCTCGGATACCCTCTTCGCAGCCAGTCTCTGTACTCTCTGTGCTGAGCTTGGGAGGTAGCAGGCTGTTTTGTGGTGTCTGTCTGCCTGACAGAAAAGGCAGTTCTTGTAGTCGAGGGCAGAATGTGAAATGCAAGTTATATGACTTTAGACAAACCTGTATACACAAAGCAAATGAACCCAAGCATAGAAATCATTCACCCTCCCTTGTGTCATTATTTGAGACTGCTCAGGCCAAATCACTGCACTGCTTCATTCTATTTGTCCATGTGGATTTTGTGCCTGAACTGTAGGTTTGAGGTGTTTGCATCCAGACGATGTACAAGGGCAGTGCTAGGACTCGGGAGAGTCTCTGTTCCCCTATGCCTGATGTCCTTCCCTGAGGTCAGCCAGCCAACAGGCAGCAAGTGCAAGGGTGTAGTCTGGATTTTAGCCTGATGTAACCCATGAAGATGCCCACATGCTGATGGGTTTGGCTGGCCAGCAGCCTGGGCCGTGTGTCACCATCGGCTAACTCCCCTCCGGTCAGTCTGCTTTGCCTTCTGTTCCTTTTCTTGCCAAGGGTCCTTCATCCTTCCTGGAGTCCCAGTCCAGCTACTGAGATTTCAAGTGGTTAGTCATCCATGGGAAGTGATACAGCCCCTCATTACTCCGTGGTGCTCCCCAGCCAGGAGGGATGTGTGTCAGTTGGCTGCGAGGCAAAGGAGTCAGTGATAAATATCTCAGGAGAGCTGTACAGCAGTCAGTCTCCAGAAGAGAAAAGCTTTCTGTGGTCCGTCTTCCTCACCTCTGGACACACTTTGTTCTGGTACAGCAGGCTGTTGTGTGCTTTTCAGCTTTGAGTTTCTTGCGTTTTAATTACTGTTTCTGAAGTGCAGTTAAGTTAAAGATAATGTATACTGTAAGCACTGTTTATTATTCATTACTGTGTGCTCATCACTAGATGAGCTGTTCTGTAGCTGTGATGTGTTAGTTCTCCATGGGGCGGGGAGGAAGGATGCCTGGGGAGCTTCCTTGTTAAAGGCGCTGGGTAAGATCAGCAACTGGGGAAAATCTATGCTTCACGGTGCCAGACTCATGTGTCATTGCTAAGGGTCTGCTTCCCCTCACCAAATATGTTGTTCTTCCTTCCTGGTTTCACCTCTTCATTTAATCTTTTCCTGGTTGGTTTGGTTTGTTTTTTTTTTTTTTTTCTGTAGCATGGAAGAGATTGCTGCTGTCTCTTACCTTGACTGCAGTTAGGCACCACGTTAATTGCAGCTGTTCCTGCTCTGTGCCTCTCCCTGGGTCTAGCAGACAGGATGTGGGAGCTCTTCTTCACTGATAAGTGTTGGCAGTCAATTTCGTCCTTAAGGGCAATGAGACTATAGCAAACAGGTGGGTTTGCAACATGGAAATGGTTACGCTCACATTCACAGTTATCTTTAGTGCCTGGCCCTATAGCCAAGCATTCCTGATCAGAAAGCCTCTTTCTCCAGTTTTTGTGAGCTTATCCTGAATATTGTCAGGGGTTTTGTGCAGGAATATCAGTCAGAAGGTATTTATGTGAGACACTTTAAAATTGGGATCGTCTGAAAATTTTAAGCAATTAATTTCTCAGTTGTGTGTTGGGGAAAGAGGCTTTTGAAGAGGGGCTTTAAAAACGTGATCTAAAGACAGTTATCCAGGCCATGTTGAACCAACTATTGACTGTCATATGGCAGCCTCTTTGAAACTGTGATGCCCTGTTCCATATGAAAAGCTTCTTGTAGTTTTATCTTCATTGTGAGGCACTGTAAATTTCATCCGGACATTTAAATGATGTATCTAACAGGCTTATGTGCTGTGTTGCTCACTTGGTGTACACAGCAGTAGGTCACCTGGGGTTTTGGAATCACCTGGGGAGAAGGCTTGCCTTGTGCTGGGGGAGCAAAATACAGCCAGGATACGGGAAATTTTGATAGTTTGCATAGGGACAGTGTCCCAGCTGATGTTTGCTCACTGCAATTGTCCCTTATGAAATTTCTAGTTATCAGTTGCCCCTCCAAATTGAATATGAGAGGCAAGCAGGGGTGCAGCTTTCAATCGCTGCTCAGAGAACTGGCCACTGTATGCATGGGATTCGTAACCACTAGGAGTATAAGTGTTTTGAACCAGGACTGCTTTTTGGTTTCATGTGGATAGCACACAGTACAATGGATATGACTGGGGACATTGTATGCTGAGGCTTTGATCACAGCAGCTGTGATACTGTGCTTCCTGTAGAGCTAAGGGAGACAAGACTTCTGGCTGGGAGAGAGATGTTGATGCCATCATGCTTTGAAAGAACTTCTGGTCAGAACAAGATGGAGAATGTTTGATGAGTAGGCCTTGCAATATTGTAAATAAATAAAGCATCATCTGCTGTCTAGTTACAGCAGGGGGATGCTGGAAAGAGAGCACGCTGCAATACCTTGCATTGTGCTGCCACTGTCAGTTCTTCAACTTTTTCTGCAAGCGTTCTGTACCAGTGATGTATAGAAATGCATAGGCAATGGTAGAGACTTTGTGTGTGGCAGTCAGCAATCCGTGCGTCCTCATTCTCTCTTCTGCCCGTTCAGGTATGCTCACCTGACAAGTACAGCTCAACTTTTTAACTAAGAGGTAGCACTTAAGTTTTCAGTTTCATAAGTTTTTTTTTCAGGGATTCTGCACAGCAGAGCCTGGTTTTCAGGGACTGTCATTGATCTAAGTATGTCCCATTTAGATTCTGGGCAATACTTGGCTGATGTGACCCACATAGCTAGTCAGAAATCCTTGAGGCAGCAAAACCCATAGGCTGTGATTTTTCAAGGTGCCACTGGAAGACGTTCAGGTCACAGGCTGAGGTGGCTCAGACTAACAGGCAGAAAAGCTCATTAGATACTAGCTGCTCCAGCCCTAGTGGATTGTATTCAAAGAGGCTGTACATCCATCTTTTGTTCAGATGACCTGTTGTTCAGGCTGGGCTTGTCACAGCCCATAAACTGGACTGTAGTGGTCCAGGCCTACAATATAACAGAAATAAAGGTCTCTGACGCTGCTTGAATTTGCTCTGCTACCAAATTGTTACACAACTGAAAGAACATCTCTTTCTGTTTTCCTTGTTGGCATTGTATTTTCAGCCTGCAGGTGCAATGCAGCGAGAGATAAGCAGAGCTGGTTCCCACAGCAGGTTCCAGGGTGCTGAGAAGGGGATTGAGCGAGCTCTCCAGTGGTTGAGGCACCCCTGCTCTCTATTTGCATACAGGTAACTTGTAAAACTTCTCTTGTGCTCTTGAGATTAAATTCTCAGAAACACCCAAATCTTTGCCAGGAATTTGAGCCTAAGAGTCATTAGGAATCAATGAGACATGGGGGACTTCTAACATTATTACCCGCCTTTTGCTGTCTTTTGCTGTCTGAGAGCTCCTCTCGTTTATGCATTTCCTCCTGAACACGTTGCTTGTGAACATTGTTGATCGTTCTAATTCTCTTTCCAAATACAAGAGAAATGGAGAAGTCCGTATTTATCTGCTGTATGTCACTCCCTGTTTTATCTGTCTTTATTACCTGTGTACTGAAAATGGGGTTCTGTGAGCACCAAACCCAACAAGTCTGCTTATGAAGTTTTGTGATGCCTCCTATTCATACTTCCTGCTTTTCCTCTCTGCTTCCCTGTGTTTTGACATCCATATCACACTAACCACTTGTGGTATGGCTGATTTGGAGAGACCCATGTGCTGGCACTGGCCTCCTAGAAATGATAAGGGACCGAGTTTTGTCAGCTTCTCCCTTAGCAGGAGGGTGAGTTTGGGCCTCTTTCCTGTCCAGTGGTGAACAACAGTTCAAGAACTGCATCTTTAAGGACACTACTGCTTTGTCACATCTAGTTGAAGTTACCTGTACAGTTCAAAAGAAAGAGAGAGAAGGAAAATAACTGGCAGACAGGCAGGTGGCACAAACCCTGTTTCCTTAGGAAACCAAACTGAAAGGTGCTTCTTTTATATAAACTTTTTGGATGGATCGGTGAGCTAAATGGGTCTCTTCAGTCACTGGTTCCTAAACACATTCTGGCTCTAGCTTTCTGTCCTGCCTGAGGTAAAATGAACTGTCCTGAACATAAATGTGTAAGCTGGAGGTACACAGCGAGTGCCTGTTGTGGTGGTGTGTATCACCTGCAAGATTGCTTTCTACCCTTGTCTTTTCCATGCTTTTTGCTATGTGATGCCTGGATATTTTCCCTGGCCTGTGAGGATCCAGAAAACCACATCAGGAAGTTAAATGATCTCGTCCAGTGTATATTCCATGGCATTTGTTGTCTGTCATTTTTCTGTGCTGTCAGACTGTACTGTCACCTGTGTTAAGTCCTTGTGGCTTCTGTAAGGGAAGTAATCTTGACTAAGCTGAACTTTTGTGTTTCACGTGGCATGACCAGCAGTCCTTGCTGTTTACCTCAGCCATATGAGTAATGTGGCCACTATGAAAGTAAAGACTTTACTCGTGTTATAAGTGCACATTAATTATGTGACTGCTGCATGTTCATGGACAAAAGCTGTATCTGCGCTAGACAGAGCTACTGAAAAACATGTTTTTCAGCTACTGCAATCAATGTATCCAGTAGTTTTTGCTAAGTACAACGCACCGTGTTCCTTCACCTTTTTTTTCATTAAGTTCCCAGGGGCCTGGATGAGCTGTTAGGTTTCTGCTTCCCATAACAAATCCCTGCTTACAGTTGCATGTAGCTTTGGCAGTCTTTAACAGTTTGAGTTGATGCTTCTATCCTCTTCTCCTATTCACTGCCTTAGGCTGAATGTCTTTGGAAAATTTCAGGTGTTTCCAAGAAACAATACATAAGGCAAAACATTTTATAGTAATTTAAAAGGAATTCATCCTATCTTATTGTTTGCCTTTTTCCTGCTTTCATGTCAAGGAACTGATTTCCATTGCTTTCCCTCCTGAAGGAGATTCTGATAGAGCTGTTTACTGCCATATTGAAGTTTGCTTTCATTTGGCACCAAATCTGTGCAGAAGTCTGAATTAAATTTTTGTTGAGTACCGCTGTCAGAACATGTCAAATTGTGTTTATGGAGGATATGTGATTGCAGAATCCCAGTGCTATTGGGAATTACTGGCACAACTCTTTCTTTTATCTAAGGAGGTTCTTGGTGGTGTAGGAAGGGATGAGCTTGCCACCATTGAGATCACCTCTCGCATCTTGCTCACACTGAGCAAGGCAAACAGACTAGTTTGGAAGGTATGAGTGCTGCAGTTTGTGAACAGTGTGATGCAGGGGCCTGTCATCTTCTCATGACCTTGTGATTCAGCATCTTACTGGATATGAGGTCAGTTTGTAGTTCAGCATCACCACACATGGCTGCCGACACTGGATAGCTCCAGTCTCACAGGATCAAGGGAAAGGTGCAGCCACATGAAGCCTCCAGCATTTAAAAGTGAACATGTTAAATGTAAGTGTCAATTTTTTCACCTTGCTTTCCACCTTTCCTAATGATTTAAAATAAAGAACAGAGCAACATTGCCTCTGCTACTACTGAAATGCTTCAGTGACATTCACAAACCCTTCTGGAATGATTGCTGCTCCAGTCCCTTGAGTGAGAGCGAGGCTGTATTCTCTGCCAGACCCTGTGAAGCAGCATCTTTGAATGGGACAGCCTGTAGCTTTCACTGTTGGCATATGATGATGTTAGTGCTGGTTTTGTTCAGGTGAATGCCTGTTGCAGTTTTGCAACGTCAAGTTACCATTCTTGCTTTAGAAACATGCCATAGGAGGGTGTAGAGTAAGTGGCCAGGTTGCAGCACATCGTGTCCCTTAGCCTGTTCCTTGAGTTCCCCAGCTCTGAGGGAGCAGAACGCTCTTCTGGGGTTGCTGGCAGGAATGAGCTTCAAGAGTGAACACCACGCTGCATTAAGCTGACAATGCAGATGTGCCCAGGATGACTTTATTTCCCATTGCTCTCAACTGGTACAGTTGTACAGCTTTGCAAAGAGTCTGTTCCCATACTGTTCTGTTTTGAAACCACTACAGGTCTGTTTTTTCAGCCCTCTGGTTGCGGTTCTGGCTGCACCTTCAGTGTCTTACTCTACAATTACTTGTTGAAGCTGATTCTAGTCCTGGTTCACTATGAGGCTAGTTAAGTGAATCCTTGCAAAGAGATAAGGGGAGAAAGATCCCAGTGCAAAGGCTTGAAGTTTCCAGAGTTACGTATGTGATTATTTACTGCTTTTGAAAGTTAGTTACTTGGAGTGGGTTTGCAGAGATCATGGTCTAAACTGATGATCTGTTAGCAGGGAGGGTGAGCTATTGCTTTCACACACAACTGCGTTATGGCTGGCCACAACTGAAGCAGGGATGGGAGGAAGCCAGCAGGTGATTGCAGAGGGGGTTGATTTGTACTACAGGATTCTGTGCCCCCTTCTTGAGGGGCTGCTGACCTCCTTCCTCCCTCTGGCTTGCTGTAGGAGAGGGTGCCTATTTAAATGACTTTGCTAATAGAAGTTAGGCAAATAGACTGTTCTGGGCTAAAAAAACAACCCCAAACCTTAAAGGGAAGTATTATCTGTGTTTGATGCTGTTTAATAGATGTGTTTTCCTGCTAAGTGTAAATCTTCATGGGTCTTGGTAGCACTTCAGCAGCATTCACAAACTAATGAGCTGCTAATTATCAACCCTACCCAGGCTAATTAGTTCTGTTAAGAGTGCAGAGCTCTGAGCTAATGCAGCTTTGCTGCTTTTAGGACTTGAGATGATGTGGTCAAAACAGGGATGTAGATTTCTGACTTTGGGCTGTTCTGCATGTAACAAACTCTAGGTACTATGATCTCTCCTAGCAGCTGTGAGAGCTGTTCTCCTGCTAGCACAAATGCCCAGTCTCCAAGTCCCAAGAACTGGCATGCATTTGCCTGATTTCCCCAATTTAAACATACCTACCATGTGCTTCCCGCAAGCATGGCAGCACTGTGGATGGAGCTTCAAGAGGGAGGGGTTAGAAGGCAACAGGCTTGGTGCAACAGAAGTCATCAGTGAGACACCCTTGTGTTGCACCACAGGGAACAGAAACCCACCTTCCTTCCTCCTCATAGGTGTGAGCTCAGGTGGATCAATACAGCTCTTCAATAGTTCTAGCCCTAAAGCCCTTTACTATTACGTTTTGCCCAGCGAGTCAGTAGCTTGGAAGTAAAGATCTGCAGATTTGTGGTGTTGCAGGATATGGTATATTTTTTTTGCTGGTAGGATGCGTTGTCTTCCTGGGGCTTAGGTTGCCACATGTTTTCACTTAGATTCCCAGTGATATTCTAAGAGAGAAACTCTATGTGCAGCACTCTGCAGCAGCCCAGTATCATTGATTTATTAGGAAAATATCACAGTTATGTTTATGTAGGCAAGTAAGCAAGGCAGCTGCTGTTTGGTCTCCTAAAACTGGGAGTGCAAGCAATCTGGGAGAAAAAGGCAAGCTATTTGAGGCTGGTTGGCCTGGTTTACTAACCCTTCGTTTCTTGACTTTTTCTTACAGCCCCATGGGATCCTGTACTAAGCATTCCCTAGGTGGCTGCGTTTGTGATGTTAGTCAGTACTGCCTCTCAGTGCAGTTTTCTAAAGCTTGGTTAATAAATGGCGTCACTTTGATTCCCCTTTATCTGGTACCCCATCCTGCTCTCTGCAGGTTCCAGTTCAAGAAGTGATAATACCTGGAGTTCACACAGAGTGAACAACAGAAACCGCAAAGGGGTTCTTCATACACAATAATGTTGGTGCCAAATGAAGGAGAAGGTAAAATCAAGGGGACTCTGAAAGGAGTGATGTGATTAAACATAATTATCTGGTTAAAGGCCCTTACTGATGTCGTGTTTTGCTTTGCATTACAGGTACTCTCCATCAGTATGAACTTATTTCATAGAGGTACTGTAGTCACTTGATCAGCGGATGTTAAGTCTCTTATCTGAAGGTTGATTTGGTTCCTTTCTACCACTAAGGATTGTGATTGGTGAATTTATTTACCCCACCACCTCTAAGTTAATGGTGTGCCAAGGACAGATGTGAAGCAGCTCTTTCTCTGGATATCGATGTGGTATCTTCTTAACACATCAAGACACCTTGGCAGCACGGGATATGGAGGCTCTTGAGGTTGATGACATTAGCCCTGCCTTGGAAGTGACTGAAGACTTTTTCAATAGTTTTGATACTAAGCTTGAAAAGACTGTGCAGCCCTCTGAGGTGTACAGTGTACAGGAGGTCCCTGAACTGGTTGGGCATGAGGTATTTGATCAGATAACAGAGAGCAGGAATCTGAGGAATATCGCTTCCTTAGCCAAAAGTAGCCTCATCTGGGATCACTGCAAAAATGGCCTCTTGGAAACCAAAGCTCAGACAGCATTCCCTGCCAAAGACCAGCGTGTGGTGCAGAGGGGAACAGCTGCTGACAACCTTGCTTGGGCAGGGGAAGGGGAGACTGCAGCTTTTAACATCTTCAATATCTGCCAGCGGAGGAGAGACAGGCCTCGCTCGGTGAATGACATCCTGGTGCAGAATGAGGAAGCCTCCGCATTCAAGCCAGGACACAACAGGTCACGCTCTGATATCAGCCATGTAAACTGGGGAGTGGTCTTCACGGGCACCTCCTTGCAGCAGCCACCTGCGCCTGGTCAGGACAATAACTGCACTCTGCTCTCCTACCTGGCATTGAGCAAGGGAGAGGACATCCAAGGAAACACAGGTTTGTGCTGGTACTTTGTCATTTCTGTTGATATAAGGACTTCCCTATTTGTTTTTAACATTTATCTTGAAAGAAGAAATGCATGTTTAAAAAAAAACAACCCGAAAACCAACTGTGAGCTAGCTCTTAGGAGGATGGAAATCACCATGGCTCTATTGTCTTTGGTATAGCTCTGTCTGTTTGTGTGTCTAAGGATCAGGTTTTAAACCAATCTTGACTTCTGTTCCTTTCATGGTTTGAAAAACTGAGCTTGTTTTACTTTTTGCTTCTATTTTGTTCAGTTTGACCTGGGAAGAAATAATTTATTTGTTACCTATTTCGGATCATTACCTTACCTTACCTTACCTACCTTTTTAGTTCCTAAACTAAAAAAAACTTTGAATGCGAAAGCTATTGAGAGAATGGCAAATCCAAACAAAGGCAGTTTTCATAAAACTTAAAAGGCAGCCATTAGAAAGAGGACATACAAAACTTTACTGTGAGGCCTGAGATCTCTGCCCTGTTTCTTTAAGAAATGCTGGCTATTCAGTCCATAAACAATTAACAAAAACTCAAGCATGCAATTTGTGCTTGTCAATATTAAGGCATCTCTGCCAGCTTTGTATGGGGTACAGGAAGTCTTGTTATCAGATTGAGGCAGGCGTCTCCAGTGAGCTGTATGAAGTGATGTTTCAGCAAGTGATACTTTTTCCTTTTCCTTTCTCAAGCACTGCACTGGAAGAGGTTGTGCTCAGGGCTTTGGAAACACTGACCCTGTGTCTCCATCTCCATGATTTATTTTGTAGATGCCAGAAGTGGACTGGGCAATTATGGAAAAGAAAAGCAGCTAGTACGACAAAAATTTTATAATCTAAATAAAGGCAGACTTAACAAAGGAATTTAAAAATCAAAGGGTTGTGAAAGCGTGCATGTGTGTGGAATGGTGGAATGACTCCAGTTATGAATAGGTATCCTGTTTAGGGTTAAAACAAGCTTTTTGGATTAGGTTTTCCAGAAAAGTCAGCTATTTTGGAGCATGAAAAGCAGGTGCCTAAATGTTTGTGTATGTGTGCATATATAAATACAAACATATATAGTATACAGGTATACATATATATATACACACACGTATATACACAAACCTGTAGGTTATTGTGTTATATTGTGACATAGTTACTGTATGCCAAAGAAGGGTGCTCTCGGTTGACAAAGGCAAGTATATCTGGTGTTACTTTTGTTTAGGGTGATACATTGCTTTCTGTAGAGTGGGGTCTCTGTTCTGTGTCCTTCCCATGGAAAGGATGCAGAACAGGAAAGCACCCAGAATTCTGGAGACAGAGCTCTTGGTTTTTGTCAGCTGTATCTTGGGCATCTCATGGGTTTAACTTAACATGTAAAACCTATATATGCCCACAGAAACACCGTTACAATGGAGCCATTAAAGGTCAATACATGTTCCTGATAGCGTTTTAAGCTTAATCTTTTTGGCCCAATTTTCCCACCCATCCCTTACAAAAAGAAAGGGGTTCTGTTACTTACACTGTTGATAATAGGAAATACCTAAGCCATTCTGTACTTCAAGACCTGTTTGCATACTTATTCAGTGAGAGTTGCTGCAGACTGCCACTGGATCCTCAACCTGCAAGAAGCAAGTCACCAGTCCAGCTGGTGCTGAGCAGCAGAGTCCAAGGCTGAACTGATCTCCAGTCCAGGGCTCAGGCAACTGCAAGAGTATGTTGAGGTGCCCTAAAGCATTGCATCTCTGTCTGAGGTGAAGCAGATTACATTCCCCTGTCCCTTAAACACAGACGCAAGACAGTGTGATGCAACTGTTCATAAAGGAAGCAAAATGAAAAATGGAAGTAATGATTAAGATTTTTCTTTCCCTTCTGGCAAACAAAGAATTTTTCTTAGGAACTGCAGTGCTGGGATGTCATTGCTTCCAGCGTCAGGGACTGCATACTGCAGTCTCTCCCCACTCCTGGGTGAGAGTCTCTGGTTTCAGAAGCTGGGCTGTCTGCAATGTTGTCCTGCTTCAACCCTGGTCACACTTTAGCTGTTCCAGTCCACTTTGCTTAGAGACAGTAGACTCGAGGGAGGTACACCAACCTTCTGGAAGCCTTAAAAGGGCCTTGCTGTGTTCAGAGTCAAGTCTATATCAGGACTTCAAACCAGTGCCTAGAACAGCTTGATAGAAAAGCTTCTGTGATATAACCATGAGAGGAAGAGAAAGGACAAGAAACATGTTCTGTGTACAGGTGGATATAGCTGTGGGGTTCTTTAAGCTTGGTTGTGTCCAGGATACAGTCACCCCATCACAGTGTGTACCTAAGGTGTGCTGCCTTGGTAGAAGCAGTGGAGTTCAGTTGTACTCTTCCCAGCCCCTCAGCAGGCATTTACACTGTTTAAATGTAGTTGATCCAATGAAGTTTTTCTTCATACAGAAAAAGTGAACAAACTGTGTTAGAGTGTGATAATACTCTTTATTGTTATGATTTCATGTTAAACAGTTTGTAGTTGCAAGTTACAACTGTGAAGACCTCCTGTCTGTAATTTGTAAAGTATAGCAATATTAGCACTTTTAAGAAAAACAGAAGTTGAGAGATTTCCATGAGGAAAACTCTTGTTTTTAGACTGTCTGCAATAGTGCCAGGCCTACCTGTTCTACAACTTCTCTGTGGCACCAGGAACAAGTCCCATTGCTGTGCTCAGTGCTGCCAGAAGCGTAGGTCTCCTCAAAATGTCTTTTTACATAAGAGACTCAGTATGGTCAAGTTCTGGGATCTTGGAGGTGAACCAAGGAAGGGAAGGAGATGGATTAGTAGGAGCGGGTGAATAACCTCTCCTAGTACTCACCTGTAGCCCAGCAGCAGTCAGTACCTCTAAAGTGCTCAGACCACACTTTTTCTGTTGCTTTTTGCAAAGGTGCAAGGCGTTTGTCAGTGCTTGCTGTGTGCGCTCCAAGAGCCTTTCTGCATGGGATGTTTGAAGGCAGGGCTGCCTTCCTTGAGGAAGGAGAACTTTGGTGCTCTGAAAATGCACTCTTTTCACCTGTTTCCTTAACCTGTTCTGTTCAGCCGCTGTGCAGGTTTTAGAAGGTAGCCATGATATTTCTTCACTCTGTGTTTACAAGAGAGCCTGCCATAGAGTTTGCTGCTACTGTGAGCTGAGCTGAAAATAGAAAAGCAAAAGCAAGAAAGTAGGTGTTGCAGATATGTGTATCTGGGATTGGTAATTATTCTCCACAAAAGACTGAAAAATGTATTTTAAGGTTGGCTAAAAGCTGCTGCAGTGGTTGAAGGGGTCATAGTGGCCGCAGCCTGAGGAGACATCCCTTTCCAGGGCTTTAATACAGATTAAACGAATGCGTATGAGATACTGAGAGCAACTTCAGCCACTCTGGTCAGTCCTCATTGTGGTAAGGGACTTCCCTCTGGAGCCTGCAGAGGTCTCCAGGTCTCCCAGTCCTCCGAGGCTGGCCGAGTTGCTGCACGGATTAACGCTTCACAATTTTTTTTTCCTTGTTGTCATAGTATATTTATTACTGTGAGCGTTCCTGCTGCTTGCTTTTTTATAATACAAATAAAATGAAACTGGATCCTTTCTGCGTGCTGTGAAAGTGTCTGAAAAGAAGCTGTGCCTTTTGGGGCAATATCTTCTTAGGCCTGCTGGAAAAACAGTGTGCTAGACAAGAACACTGTGCTGTGGAGCTAGCAAAGACGGAAGTTGTAAGCAAATTCAAGGCAGGGTTTTGTATTTCCGGGCATATGGCCTGGCAAACAGAGGGAGAACACTGCTTCTGTAGTATCCAGCGAAAGCTTGCTTAGATCATTAAAGACACAATGTGTGAGCAGTTATCTTTGATAGTCATGTGGATGTTTTCATTCAAACACAGCCACTCCCCATACTGGGTAGCTGCCTTGTTTGCCTGCCATGCCTATGAGCTTGGGGAACTCCAGAGCTATCATTGTGCTGAGCACCCGCACACTGACAAACTGTCCTTACTGCAGAAGCTTGGCACCTTGTGCCCCTCTCCAACAAGCAGCTGTGGAGGTACTCGGCCAGCTCCATTGATTTTGGCAGTATGCTCTGTCAGGAAGCTGAGCCTACAGGGTGTTTGCAGCATTGTGGCATAGCAAAATAGACATATAAGAGAAAGGTGACTGCCTTAAAACTGCCCAACAGGCCCAAATTCTACTGTGTCTGATCAAGGCCAGGATCTCACCTCCTTCTTTCGACTTACTGGTTTAAAAAAAAAAACCTCCCCCCCCACCCCCTTAACATTTTTTGTCTGGCTGGGAGCCTAGCCATCATTAGAGGCACTTTGAAGGTAAGATCGTGTACTTGGAGTTTCAAGAGGGGCCCGGGCCCATCTTCATGTAGCTCTTATACATGTTACATACTTTTCTATTTCTTATACATGTTACATACTTTTCTATTGTGTTTTTGTAGAGGCATGACGTCTAAATGTGTATTTATGAGCAACACACCACTTATTCACAAACTGGGGACTGGGGGTGATCCTTAAGTTCTGAGGAGTCATTTTGCAGTGCTGCTTTCTCTTATTCTGGTGACCACACAGACTTTATGGCAGGGTGTTTCTTTGTTTGCCAGATATTCTCACCTTTGGTAGCAGTTGTGGTGGCTGGTACTAGCTCTGTGCCTGTGATGTTGGCTCTTGCAGCATTTAGTAGTACATATCAGTGTGCTGAGCAGGCTTGTGATGCTGTGTCACAGAGCAGCAGGCAGCAATGCCATCAGTTGCCACTGTTGCCCTGCTCTGGGAGGAGCTGCAAAGACAGCTAGCTGGCAAGGGGAGGTGTGTCAGGTATGGGAGCTGCTGCAGAGGTGGAGGCAGCCAGAGATCCCGAGAGGTGTGAAATATTGTGGGTGTGACTGGGGGCCTTCACGCTTCCCCTCTAGTGATGGTCAGGTAAAGCCTAGCTCCTGACTTAGCTACCAGGGAGAGGTTTGTGAAGCCTAATTGCCATTTGTGATTTTGCAAAAGACCCCTGTAGCACTGTCTTTTGTCTGTGGTATGTAGAAGCTACACAGCCAGGGAAGACCAATAGGCCATTAATTGCCACTGGGATGGCAGAACATTGTAGGTCTGTGGTGGTGTGCCATCTGAGAGGCAGGTGTGTGGAAACAACATTTCTGCATCTTCCCCTCTGGAGAGCAGGAAGCCTCAAACCACTTGGAAATAATCCCAGAGGGATCAAGCCAGTTGGAGAACTGATGCCCCCCACTGTGGCCAGTTTGTTTTCAGCATTAAAAGGTGGTCAAGAAAAAGGTAGCTGCACTGCAGAGGTTTGTGGCCTTTCAAGATTTGAGGAGGCAAAAATGTTATTTAAAATAGAATGTGAGTTGGATACCCTCCACTGTGGGGGTCCATAAATACCTGGGACTATCTGTGCATCTAGCAAGAGATAATACCTCCTCCCGGGAGATTACAGCTTAAATACATCACACAGTAAGGACAGGGAGGGTGAGTAGGGACAAAAAGAGGTGAGGCACTTTGCCCAAGACTTCACCTGACTTCAGCTTATCTGCTGGATGATACTTCCCCACTAAACCCCCTGGCTAATTTGGTGAGTGCAGCGCTTGTTCCCTGCAAGCTCGCTCCTGATTGCTCCTTGGGCTTGGGCACCCTCCGAGCTGGAAGGGCCATGGGGGGCTGGCAGAGAGCAGCAGCAGAGGGGGCTGAGTGGAGAAAACGTGACCTACGCCACTCTCATGCCTGGGAGGCTATAGGAGGGTGCAGAGTGATGGAGACAGGGAGTGCTGTGGGAGGCGGTGGGCGAGGCTCACATACAGTGGATGAATTTGTAGTGCAGCAGGGTTACAGTAAACAGCACTGATGAGTTTGATTGTGAAGCTGTTCTGGTTGGGAGGGTTATTCTTTATGGAGATTTGTTTCTGGAGTTGTGACACTCCATAAAGCTAATGAACAGAGTTTTCATCTCCTGGGCCAGTGATGATTGCTTCCAGTGATGTCATGATGACTTTCATAACTGAATTTTCGGGTTAGTCGCCATCATTCCCTCAGTAGTGTCAGCTAACTGTCCTAATGTGAACTGACTAAGTTGTCGTAGCTTTGACATCGCTTTATACCCTTTCTTCCTTCTTTTTAAAGCTGAATTCAGTGAATTTATAAAAAAATTTGCGAATCTATCTTCATTTGATATTCTCACTTCTTTTGCCAGTGCTGCTGTTTTATGCAACTCCTATCTGGTAGTAGGTAACTGTCTCTTTCAACTCATTATACTGCCGTCTCTCCCAGAGTTGAGTCCTGCTCTCTGTTCATCTTGCACTTTGACTGAATCCAGCCTCTTCTCCACTGCCCCCTTGGCACAGGGACTGTGTCAGTGTGCATAGGGTGATGATGGTCTGCTCAGCAATATAGGGTTTGCTTGTTGTGTCTGCAGAGTAGCAAAAAGCATTGAATGGAGTGACTGGGTGACCAGGATCCTATAGACTTCAGTTTCTCCTATGTTTCTCGTACAATGCCACACCCGCAGGGAAACACATTAAGAATAATTTGTTCAGGCTCTTTATTAGTCGGTTTAGGCAGCTCATTCAGTGAAGAGCTTATTTTTGGTGAACAGCTAAACCAACCTCATTAGCAATGTGTAAATCTGAAAATTAAGAGTTTGCAAGTTCAACATTTTCAAAGCAGGTTTTGCTTTCCCTAAGCTTAAGGAAGATGAAAAAGAGTGAATGCCCTTCTGGTGGGGAAAGGTACTGTTTCTTTATATAAATTAATGCAAACTGCTACCTAGTTACAAGTCCCATTGCTGTGGTGGTCCCTTGAAAAGAGGTGACATTGGGAGAAGAAGCCAGATTTGGCTCCAGGACAGCCATCTGCTGGAAATTTGTCAATGCCATTATTTCAAGAGCAAGTGCAATCAGATATACTTGCCTGAAAGAGATATACCTGCAGAGTCAGATGGGAAGATAGGTGGGAAGAAAAGACTGTATTTTGAAGTAGGAGGGAAGTGGACGTTGTGGCTCTGAGTCACATTGGCTGAAGCACAGTTTGTCCCTGATCTAGCAAACCTCACCAAGCAGGTGACTAGCGCAACCCAATTGGAAAGCATTTTAGGTCCCAAAGGTGTCTGCTAAGTTCTATGGAAATCAGAAGGGAGGAGTGTTGACAAAACCCTGTAACTTGTGGTCATCTCTTGCTAAGCATTAGAGAATCCAGAGAGGAGTGCCACCTCAAGAGACAAACCCCTCAGAAACTAGGCATCTCTGCTTCTGCTCTTTTCCAAGTTACTTGGTATTACTGTAATCAGAAATGCTTCAGTGATCGAGAACAGGTTAAGTTTTCCTGTCATGCCGACAAGGACACAAGTACAGTCAGTTGTTCAGGAGCATATAGCTTCTGGACATGCTGAGACAACATTTGGGCTCTCTTCTGCAGTGCTGGTTGCACGAACTGCCTCCAAGTGCAGAGAACGGTAGGTGTGTGCAGGGTTCGTAGCCAGGACAAGTGGGCAGTTCCCAAAGGAGAGGAGAGACACTGAGAAAGATACTGCCCTGTTCCCAGTTGCTGAGTCTCTCTTTGTTTCCCTCTGCCTTCTTCCCCCTCTTCCCTTGAAATTATACCTCCAAATGGCTCAGGCGT
Organism: Leptosomus discolor; assembly: GCF_034619465.1. Taxonomy (NCBI): domain Eukaryota; kingdom Metazoa; phylum Chordata; class Aves; order Leptosomiformes; family Leptosomidae; genus Leptosomus; species Leptosomus discolor. The sequence goes on along the minus strand of NC_141395.1, from coordinate 30,004,545 downwards.
GTGTTACTGTGATTATTTCCCTTATTTCTACTCTTTCTCAATTTCCTCTCCCTGTCTCTGTAGGGAGGAAAAGAGATGCAGTTTCTGTTTGGAAGTTGGGTGGAGAGATGGTAACATTTGCTCTCTGAGTGGAAAAGTATTATCTGGCACATTGCATGTTGAGGAGATAAAGGAGCAGAGGGTTGTAAGGTGTCTGTGTATGTGTAGCATATGGATTCAACTTTTCTCTGCCAGCATCTATTGCCCTGAGCTGAACAATATGAGGCATTTGAATTTTAATCAAGTTGGTTGCTGGTTGTGTCCCAGTTAGAGCAAGAGCTAGTGGAGCCGATTCATGGGAGCTTGAAGGGAAGGAGTGGGGTGAAGGAGGGAGAGGGGAGTGCCTCTGTAAAAGGCAGGGAGAGATAGCCTTTCTCTAACTCAACAAAAGACAAGCAAACCTGTGTGCAGATGAAGGAGGGGTGGCTGGGGGAAGGTTATGAGTTGCCTTATTATGGAGAAGCTTGAACTGTCATCTGTACTTGATGGAAGCGAGAGAGATTGCAGTTGGAGCTGCAGAAGCGCTGTCTCCCTGATTGGATTAATAGAAAGGGAAGATGACTCTAGAATGGCTGCCCATTATCTGCACTACAAAGGGATTAGTGTGGGTTTCAGAGAAATTAATGGCTTTTGAGTTAGCGCAGAAATACTAATGAATGTCAGGGCCAGAGATGTACGGTGAACAAAATTGGTTCTCTTTTTGTGTGCGTGTGTCTGTCCATTTGGGCTATGAAAGTGTGCTTTTTCTGTACCATTTTGAGTTTTGGATCAGGCTTTCAGTTTTCATATTTAGCTGAAATACTTCTGAGCAACTTATTTATCTGAAAGGTGTAGTTATATTGATTTATTTTCCACCTCTTCAGACCTAGTGCCAAAGTAGCAATTTTTAAGTTGTTACGATTTTAGTCATATATGCAGGAAATATTTGTAGGTAAAATGTGAAGTGCTTTGTACATGGTGTTAAATGCAGGCTCCATTCTGAGTACATGGGTGACGAGGGAAAGCTGAGGCTGAGCTTGCAAGGCAAAACCTAAGTGCATCCTTTTTGTTAATGTGGATGGGAGGTAGCATCCTTCCTCCATTTTTTAACCCCCATGAGTTTTGCATACTCACATTAAGTATATCAAACAAATATTTTTTTGTGGACATTCATTAAATTTAACTGAAACTCGTTTACTTAATCCTTACAAATCCTTGAAGTTGGTCTTCACTGAAAAGCTAGCCAAAGCTTTTATGCTGTTGTTGTCCTGAATCCTCCTCCTGCCCATACATGACAAACCACGGCAGTGCTTTCAGCCAAAGACAGGAGCATCTCCTTAGACTGTAGGTTATAACCCAAGTTCTGCTTTCTCACCAGTTGGTATCAGAAAGCCCCTTGGACAGTAACTAAATTCCTCAAATACTTACAGTCCCTGAGACTCCTTGTGCCCCCCCATTAGCTAGTGGTGGTGAGAGCCACTTGGCCAGCAATCCTGGCCGTATTAGCTGGGAAGCACAGTACCTGGGGATGCAGTAACTTCTCTACAGGCTCATCTTTGGCTCTTTGTTTCCAAGCTTTGTCAAGCCTAGATGCTTCTGTTCTCTTAGCTCTGCGTTGAAGACATCCTGGGTATACTCGGAGGTGATGATGTCTAAAACTTGTTAAAGCATGGTCTGTTAACATGAGTGGTGACTGTTTAAGCTGAGACACTGAAGATATTTTGCACTGAAGACTTTGCTGTCTACCCTATCTGTCTTTCAAAGGTTCTCAGCCTGAGGGCAGAAACCGTGAGTGAAACAGCTCCTGTATTGCTGCGGTTTGTAACGCTGGGTGTCAAGGTCAATTGATGCTGATTTTGTTTTGACCTAATTGTGCTGGGCAGTGGATGAGGAGCTGTTCCCAGGTGGCTACCTTGCTTCTGTGTTGGGAGTAGCATTCTCCAAGGGAGATGGACAGCCAGAGGCAGAAACCTCTTCACTTCTGTCTGTTAATTCTGCCACTGTTTGTAAGTCAAGACCCATCGCTGGAAAGGTGAAGTAGAAGTCAAATGGGAGTAAGAATTTGTTCCTCAGGGCTGGATTGTTTTGGGGTGTCAAGTGTTAGAGTCAGTGCTAGAGTGTAACAGCAAATGCCACTGAATTTATACAGGGACCAACAAAAGTTTCATAGAGCCACATGTCCAGCCCAAGGTGAAAATATGGCATTTCCATGTATTAATGGAGGCTGAACCAGTGCAAATCAGATTGGAACAAATTTTGCGTGGGAACCTTTTTCAAAACTCAGAAATGCTGTAGATAATTCATTTTAAATTCATATCACTTTGGTGCCCAGAGTGGCTCGTGTATGACTGTTTTTTTTGTGGATGAAGAAAATTCTACCCAACTTCACCTTGGGCCCAGGTTTGTGAAAGGATCTGCTCCAAAGCACTTGAAGTGCTGAGGTATATGTGTTTGAGTCTCGGCAGCCTCTCACTTTTCATTTTTGGTTGTGTCTGCTGGCCCTGAGCCTGATTCTCGTAAATCAACAAAGCTCCTCTCTAGTACATGGAGCTGTGCAAAATGTCCTGGTCCTGAGTCGTGCTGAAGTATGGTAAGGAACTGCTGTCGCTGGTCTCAGTTCTCCATTCCCCGTGTCCAGGGTAAATCCGGTGCAGTGCCTGGGTGCTGGCAGCAGGGCTGTTCTGGCTGGTTCCAGCAGTCCCACCATGGGGCACAGCTGTGCCTGTCAGCTACAGGTGGGGCCTCTCTGGCAGAGTGGGTTTCAGAAGGGGCAAAGCAGTGCACGGCAGTGTGAGGAGTGAGGAAAAAAGTGTCAGGAGCAGGCCAGGTTAAGAGGAGGAGAAGGGGCTGTAGGGTCCAGGGCAGGGGTTCCCCTGCAGCCTCTGGTGAGACCATGCTGGGGCAGGCATCTCCCTGCAGCTGCATGTGGGACCCCGTTCTGGAGAAGATGGAGATTTCCTGAAGGAACTGTGACTGTGGAGAGCTTATGCAGGAGCAGGGATGGCAGCCCCTGGAGAAATCCCACGCTGGAGCATGGGAAAAGTGTGAGAAGGAAGCAGCAGCAGAGAGGAACTGACCACCACCCCGCCTCATTCCCCTTCCCCTGCACTGCTTGAGACAGGGGGGAGGTAGAGAGTCCATGTGTGAAAGCATGAAGTTCGGCTTGGGAGAGGAGGGCAGGAGGGGAAGGTGTTCTAATTTGCATGTGTTTCTCACTGTCGAAATCTATTTTAGTTGGCAATAGATTACTTGATAAAGTTGTACTCTTCTGGACTAGCTTCTGAGACACTTGCAGTGTTTTGTGCTCTGTCACTGTTCTCCTCGATAATCTCAGGAAAATTGCTTTGTTTCTATGTCTCTCTGTTTCCCTGTCCCCTTTTTGTAAAGTGTTTTGGTACCTCTGCATAAAAAAGTCCTGTATTCATGTTGGCTCAAATGTAGAGTCAGTGCTTGAGTTTGATAATTGTAACATATTGAGTGAAGGCTATTTCTGTGATACTGTTCTCTAGATGTATCGTGTATGGGTAGGAGAAATGTATAAGCCAGAAAGACGTAGCAATTTGAAATGATTATTTAAAAAGAATTAATGGTAATGTTCTTATTTTGTTTCCTCCAGAACACAAGCCGATGTTCCCAAATATTCTGAAGAAGGGATACTTACAAATTAGAAGAGACGATGACAGCTACTGGCAAACTTGTTATGCTGAGCTTTCGCCATACAAACTATACCTGTATTGCTTGGACAGTAGTGGCAACCAGACTCTTCCCACCGTGTATCCACTCATGCATTTTCAAAGAGTTACTGTTACTGGTTGCATTGAAACCAAGGTGGTGGACGCTATCCTGTCAGACAACTCGCAGCTACAGCTGAAGGCGGAGTCCTCATGGGAGGCTTTGGACTGGGGACAGAAACTCTGGGAAGTGGTGCGTGCTTCTGTGCCTGCTTTCACAAGACAGCAGGATAAACTGGAGAATGTGCCAAAGCCTGAAAATAACCATGACCTTTCTCAAACGAATGGATTATTAGAGAAGCCTATGGAGCTCTTCCTATCCATGAATTTGACTGAAAACACTAAAGAGTACCAAAATATTCTCAAATCAGGGACACTTTATAGGTTAACTGTCCAGAATAACTGGAAGGCATTTACTTTTGTCTTGAACAGGTCTCATCTCATGGCATTCCAACCGGGTAGGCTTGATGAAGATCCATTGCTGAGCTACAACGTTGATGTGTGCCTGTCGGTCCAGACAGATACTCAGGATGGCTGTGACTCTTGCTTTCAGGTCATTTTTCCTCAAGATGTCCTCCGCCTGCGTGCAGAGACCCGTCAGAGGGCCCAGGAGTGGATGGAGGCACTGAGAGCAGCAGCCAATGCTACTAGAAGTTTAACTCAGAACCCACAAGTTACGCTTAGGAACAAACCTAGAGATCGGCCCATTGGAAACGATCTTAGGAAGAGCAAGCGTCAGTCTGTGACCACCAGCTTCCTGAGCATCCTGACCACGCTGTCTCTAGAGAGAGGGCTCACAGTTCAGAGCTTCAAGTGTGCAGGTAAGCAACCAGGCTGCAGCATCTGCACCCCATCCCCTTTCTGCAGGAAAAGAAAATCACTTGGAAGAGCACTTACGTGTTTTAGTAGCATACGGCCGTTCCCTGGCTCTCACTATGGCCATAGACACTTTGGTGTGTTAGCCTTTATTTGCTGTCTGTAAAATGTGGAGAAAAGCCTATGGGATATTCAGGGATTCACCTGCATTTGATGAGCAGTGCTGAAACTTTAGATCCTGCACATACAGTGCTACATGGGCCAGGCTGTTTTCTTGATTCAGGACACTGGAAAGGTGATCTAGAATCAAAGGGATTTGAATTCTGGATACGATGCAACTTTCCAACTTTAAGCACTTTTGTTTCCTTTTACTATTGTGTCTCCTCCAAGTAATTTTTGGAACTCAGTTTCAGCTCTGGGCCTTCCAAAGAGACTCCTCAAAGCATATATGCTTTCCTGAAACCTGTTGTTTGGTGACATGTGTTCTAGCACTGACATTCAGGCATGAGCTCATCTACTGAGTTCTTCCCTTGACGCAGGGCTGAAAACTGACCTTAAGGTTCTGCATCTAATTGTAAATTTCAGTTCATTTGACTAGTCCTAGACAAGATAATGATTTTTATCCAGTTTGGGAATGAAGTGAAAATAGAGAGGACCCATGTGAATGCAGTTTGTTGTCCTTTTAATGTAGCAAGGGCACCTTTGTGGAGCAAATTTGGGCACCTTGTGCCTAAATTACACTTTCTGGCTCACTTTAGTTACGCTCACTTAAAAATTGTCAGCTGTATCAGAAACAGCTTTTCTGGAGGATTTTCCTCTTTTGTTATGGGAGCTGTGAGGGTCCTGCCTCCTCCCCACTCTGCTGTGGAGTGGGGGTCTCCTGTTGGTCTGGAACCACACATGGCTCTGGGGGGGCTGTGTGGGCCCAGGACCTGCTGGCTGACCTGAATCCCTTCCAGGGGAGACCTGGGCCCCAGAAGTACTGGCTTGCCCTCAGAACTTCCTCTGAGTGCAGCTGGGTTTGACCCTCTCAGGTAGTCACTTATAGGTGGTGTTCTGCTCACCTCTCCACAGTGCATGGCACCCACCTGGTAGCTGGAGCATCGTGAAAGGTTGGCCTCACTGCAGTTAATGATTTGGTCATGATATTTGGGCTTCTGCCTGAATTCGGTTCTGTTCTTGGGCAAAAACTGTGTGACTTCATGTCAGTTTTTCCTGGGAGTAATTATGTGCCAAACTGCTGCTGAAGCTGAAGGTGCCTGGGTCCTATGATAACTCTGATTACCTGAACACTGTTGGACAATGGTCATGTCTTACCTTTAAGGGTAGTTGTGAGAGTGAAAACTGCAGGGATACTCTGGGAATGGGTCAAGTAAGTACCCCTAAGATGGATCCAGCCCAGTGTGTTACCCAGCAGAGGCAGCTTTGTGAAACTCAAGAATATAGCAGAATTAAGAGCCTCATTTTAAGATAATGTCCCAGAAGACATCAAAACTTTATTCCCTTCCCCTAATTTCTTTTAATTCAAAGCTCGGTAGAGGAAAATTTTGTAATTTTGCTTCATCCTCTGACTGAGATCCAGGAGTTTCAAGTGAGCATTTCCAATCCTCCTCAAAAATAGGATCAGGCCCTGGGATGGCAACAAAATTCACATCTCTGTTGTGAAACAGGTTTTAGTCTTGCATTATGTAGTATGGAGCAGACTTTTCGGTGGGAAAGTGTGGATTTCCTCTCCCAAGCACAGGATGATTCATCTGCACTTGCTCATGTGTTCCTGACAGAAATAAGGTGCTCTGACCCTGTCAGGGTTGCCTGGAGTCTTTTCCTGATACGCGAGGCATTCCCAGTGCTCCTGTGGTCTCTTTTAGTCTGCAAACCTGAACAAACGCCCTTGTGCAGAGAAATGTGAGTTGTGGAGGGTCTGTGAGAAGCTGGCCACTGGGATTCCCTGTACCTGAGGATGGGGATGCACAGCACTTACTGTAGGAGCAGACCCTTTGCCATCTGCCCGAGACCCTTAGAGCTGGTCTTTGAGAGTCGGCTGGAACTTGTAGCTGTTACCATGGCACAAAGAAATGAATATTTGTAATTATAACTGGGAGAAACTGGGGAAACTTGGCTGGCTCAGAAAAGTTTGTGCTGAGGGGACTTTGGAGGCACACCACCGAGCTGAGACTCTCTCCTTGTACCTTGCTCCCTGCAGGCAGTTTGTGCTGTTCCCCAGCATGGGCTGCTGTTTAACCTACGGGGCCTGCTGTTGGTAATTACAGCTTGCAGGCATTGAGAGTGGTTTTCCCTAGGGCTGCTGGGAGGGGTAAGCTTGGAAAAGGATGGGGAGGGGGTAGGAAGAAAAGTTTTGCTGTGAATTCTTCAGCCATTTAGTGCAAATTCCTGTAATTACCGTCTTTGTGTCCTGTCCCAATGGCACATAATACAGCAGAAGCCTTTCCTAATTGAGACCTTACAGGAGGTACAAATCCCTCCTTTGTTCGGCCTGACAAATTAGTGCCAGAAAGTGGCAAGGTCCGAGTGGGAATCAAAGGCAAGCAACACAAAGATGGAACTTAAGGCTACAGTAATAACCCTCTCTAGTCCTGCAAGGGTGGGAGGGAAGGAAAAGTAATGACCAATGAAAAATGAAGGGTTTTTTTTGTTGTAAATTCCCTTGACATGACAGCACCTCAGGGCTGCTTTATTTATTTAGGAAAAGTGATTAAATAGTAATACAACAGGGCAGACCATTGTCTCTGCAGCTACCCCCCCCCCCCCAGACCCCTGCTGCCTTGGCTAATTGATTGACAATGAACCTCTGATAAAGAAGGTTGTTGGGAGGACCTGATGGGGACAGGGGTTTGGGGTTTTGGTTTTTTTTTCATTTTCTCTTTGCAGTCTTTGTGAAGTTCCCCTCCTCCCCGATTTTTTTCTCTTTGAAATGCCCTCTCCATCCCCCTCTCCTTTCCTCCCTCAGTAAAAGCTTTTCGAGGGACTGCTCCCAGACAAACAGCTGACACTCACAAGCAGGTAGGGAAGAATGCGAATGTCTGTGCCTCGCTATTGACGAGTTTATCTTGGAGACTGACTAGCACTTTTCGACTCATGGTATAAGCCAGGGTGGTGATGTCAGATGTAGTCATGGGGCAGGGGGGACAAACTGTTGATACACTGGAGTCAGAAGGGCAGCTTGAAAAAAAAGTGTTCGTTCTTGATCAGCAGATATAAAAGCTTTTCCCTGCATTTCTCGTTGTCTTACTGTGGAGGGCAGGGCGTTGTTTCTTGCAGTTTCCAAAAATGAATGAATAGGCCACTGGTTAACAGTGGAAAGGCACGGTTTTATAAACACTTTTACCTTTGCTGCCATTATTTGTATTTTTTTGGCTTGAAACAGTAATACAGTGGGGAACATGGCATTAACGAGAAACTACTGGCACTGGAATGGCAGCCTCCTCTGTCCTTTGCATGTTCATATAACTGCAAGCTTGATCTTACCCTGTTGCTGAGGTACAACAGTGTTCCCGTGGGAAGTGTTTGGGGCTCTGAGCAAGAGTGGCATTTGTGAGCGTTGATCTGCTCAGGTGAGACTTTGGAGGGACCTACCCGTTGTCTTCAAATGGATATGAAGCAAAAGTTGGTTGTAAGTCCAAGCTGGTAAATACAAGGTTTTATGAGTCATTCTTTAATATGTAGGAAATAGGAGACATGCATCTCATTAGAATGATCTTTTGGGGGGGGTGTGCGTTGTTATTTTTTATGTCTTCATTTCACATGGATTCAAGAGAAATCTCCAAACTGTTCGCATTACTTCATTTGGAATGAAGTGGCTTCTGTCAAAACATGCGTTTTGGCAAGAGCAACACCTTGCAGACAGTGGTAGCTGGTTGTGAGTACTCCAGTAGCTGTCCTGTCTCCCTGTTGGGCTGCCTATGAGCTCCTGGGGAAAGGCAGGCATTTCTCCTGGAGTTACTCTCCTGGAGGTCTGTAAGGAGCAAATGTCCTCAGCTGCCCTTCACTACTGCTATTCTCTTGGCATGTGCCTTCATGTCTCCATAGTTGGGGAAGACAAATGGCTTCTGCCTTGGCCTCCTGTTTTTGCATAGCTCCTGTTCTTTTGATGTCTATCTTCCTTTTCACCTTTTACTTTTTCTCTCCTTATCCTTTATTAAAACAAACATTTTTTCAGAGAAGTCAGTTGTGTCTGCCAGGACCTCTTGTTGCTTAGACAGCAAGTCCTAATGGATGTGGGAGTTTCTGCCTTCTGCAAAGTATGCACTACACTCTTTTATTTATCTGTGTGGCTTCACTTGCTTCTCTTCTGGGGTGCCTTCTGTATTTTCCTACCTGCTTTCTCCATGTCTCCTCACTTGCCAAAAGGATAAATACTGCTATTAGGGCTCCGCTGACTTGGCTGGCTGAGCTGAACACTAGGTGTGGAGAAGCCAAGGTTAGTAAATGGGCTATTTCCTGAGCTTGCAGCCCTGTCTAATTGAGCAGCAGGAGAAAAGCTGTTGGCTTTCAAGGAGTCATTCTGCCTCTAGTGCTGTGATCACGTGTGTGGATGGGGGACAGTCCAGTGCAACATGCCCAGCTAGTGCAGCCTCTGCTGTAGCTCACCCCACTGGTCTGAAACCAGCCCCTACTGTAAAAGTAAAATTCCTTCTCCCCCCTCAATGAAAAGAAGGTGTTTTCCTAATAGATTGCAAGCCAGCAAGTGTGATTTAAAAAAAAAAAACTAGCCGGGTGTGATGTTGACTTTGTTCAACTTCTCAAAAAGCCATATAGTTGAAACTTCTCAAATCCAGATATTTGAAAAGCAGGTGCTCCTTCCTTGAATTTAGCAATACTTTGTGAACTGTCATCACACCAACACTTATTTGTAGCATGTCACTGAAATAAAAATACTAGGGGACAAATCTTAGCAAATGTACCACAATAATAAAATACCAGAAGGTCCTTTGGAAGGTTGTCAGCACTCTTGTCACATTTTTAGTCCCAAATAGCAATTGTTCTCACCTGTCCAGGGCTTTTAGGATTGTGCTTTCTAAGTGCTGTATATATTTTGTGCTTGGTTTCATTTCAATTGATCTCTTTGTTCCAAGACTTTAGCAGCTTTTTGCCTTACCTGTATTTGAGACTCTGTAAAATCCCCTGAGAATGTGCTTTGCACTGTAAAGGTTTTAGTGTTTAAGTATCTTCACTTTAGACCACAGTCCAGCCTTGTATGTGCCTTTCAGGCCCTGTTTCTATTGATTCAAAAGTAAAACTTCCACTGCTAACAGTGGTGTTTCTAAACTCTTATTCTTTGCTAGCCAAGACCAGCTGATAGAAAAAACATCTTCCATGTCTAAATTAGTATTTAGAAAATATGCCATGTCTAAACAAGGCCACTGACTTGTTGGGCGGAATGGTGGGAAGGTTTCCAGACAGGGATGACTTGAATTTGTATAGCAACGAGTACTTAACTTGCAATGGAACCTACGTGTTTCAGAACACAATGTTGCTGGTCCACAGTGCTTTGCCCTGTGGCAGCTCTTGTTTGGGGAAAGATCAGAAGATACCACATGGTATCTCTTTTACTTGCTTGAGTTGTTTAAACCTGTTACCAGTGATCAGTTATAATCACAGAACCCATTTAATCTTCAGCTGTAAGGTGACTGAGCTCTTCAATTAGTTTTAAGATGGCTTGACTAGGGGAAATGGCAGTGAAAACTGTTGGCTTTGTCTAAGCTAGTAGAAGTTAAGTCCTTCACCTTCCTGGGATTTGGCTGGCACCTTCATGGAGTGAGATTTTCCCCTTCGTAGGATTTGGTTTGGAGTTGGCCTGCTGCTGCCCAGAAGGGTGTTTTAGATGCGTACTTGGACAATTCAGTGTCTGTCCTGCACCTGGTGTGCATGTTGCAATCCTCAGCTGGTGCTTTACTGACTTCATTGCCTCAGCCCTGCAGGCAGAACAGCTGATACAAATGTCTTGTCTAATGAATCTACGTATTTCTCCTGGCAGGTTCAGAGGACCCTTGTGCTGCCTGTATGGGGATAGGTGACACCATCACTCTAATCTGCCCTTGTGAACAGCTCTGCAGGTTTTCAGTATGTTCTTTTTTGTTCTTTTTCTTTCCATCACAAATAAAATATTTGTGCTTATTTCTTTTACTGTTACAAGCCCAATTCTGCTGTGAGTAGGCATGTCGCTGCTCTCAGTGTAGGCTCTGTGTTTGTCCTTGGCTATGCCTTGTTTCTTCCTGGCTTGTAGGTGCTAGATATGAGTTCCACTGCCCGCAAAGAACTCTTGGTTGCTAGGGGATTTTTTTGGTCCATTTATTGTGTGAAGCCAGTCTTGATGAATCTTTTGGCACAAAGTTTAAAAAAGATAATGGCAAAACCAGGGAGCCTAAATGTCCAAGTCTTACCCTTGTTGGGATGGAAGAAGCTACATTTGGACAAAAAGAAGTGTTTTCAGACCTGAAAACTCGAATGCGTACGTGCGTGCTTTCTCTCTCTCTCTCTTAGCAAACCAGGTAGCCTTCAGTGTGAGTAAATGAGTGAGCAGTGCAGGGGTAAGTGGTCTTCAGACTAACTGCGGAGCAGAAATGAAAACTGAGTTGAGACTCTTTTTGCTAAATGACCTGGCCACAGCTGAGGACGCTGGCACCAGCATTTGCTCTGATCACTCTGATCACACAAATGGCTGGCCTGCTCTTTGCCCTGTTCTCTTGTCTACCTTCTCAGTATATAAACCCAAGCATGAGTGTAATCAACTGTAGGAATGGGAATACTGTTATTAATTATGCTCAAATTATCTACTTACTCCTAGCTGGCAGACTTGAAGAGCTGGCCCAGAGAGTATGTTCAGTTCCCATCTCTGACTAAAGAGCTGGTGAATTACTGAATCCTGCCAATAAGTCATTCCACAGGAGCTTCCATTCCCTTCTGTCAGGCAGTCCTTCAGAGTCTCAGCAAAGCATCAGATATTGCAGGGAGTAATCCTATAAGGGCATGGTAGTGGAACAGCACATTAGCTTGAGGTATACGATATTCTTCCTCAGCACTGTTGTCCTGGGAATGGGGAGAAAGGAGTTGGAAGTGTGCACTATGAGAATGCAAACTGGCCATGCATTAAGGATTCACAAACTATAAATGTGTGTGAAGCGTGTCTTCATAGCTGTTCATAATTCCCTTGGAGCAAGTTCTCTGGCAAGAATGGCAACTTGGCCCTTCTCAGCATTTGACACTGGAGGTAAAAGAACCTATACTCTGGTGAAATTCAAGTGGGGAAATCCAAGCAAATAAAAAGCTAGTTTCCAGAAGTATAGATTTGTTGCAGCCGTTTGACACACAGGTAGTATTTTTTGGTCCTGATTAATTGATGAAATGTTCTTGACTTATATATGCAAAGTGCAAACTTACACTTTGACATTGATGTTTTTTCAGTGTTAACATTTGCAGGCTTAACTATTATTAGTTTTATTGCAAAGGCAGAATTTAGCTGTGTAACCTGCAGCATGCTTGTATGCTATCTTCTTCGAAGTGTTAAGTGTAATACAAACATGCAGAACGTTGCCTATGCATGTATATGTGCTGTCATCTGGCTTGTTTCCACCAGTGATTTTTTTTTTCTTGATCATCTTCCTGGAGAGGGTCACAGCTCTGTGTGATCAGCATGACTGACGTAAAGGTTGTTGTTTACTTCGCCTACCCCTAGCAGTCTAAATATTGGATGTCTACGCTAATCCAGTCTTCACTGATTGGAAGATAGCCTGGGTGCTTAGGGGATGATTCATCTCATCTGCCTTGGAGAGATCCTCTGCGGCAGTGTGCCTGTGAGACATCACTAGTAGGATGGGATGGGTCACTCTCTGGAGTGGCCTGTCTCCCCAGCCCAGGCTACAGCCAGTAGCCAGCAAGCCTAGACTGGGTAGGCTAAGTTAGCTGAGCTGGATTGTGTGAGACGGGAAAGGCAGGGCTATGCATTGTATCTTCAAGTGGCATTAACAAAGATGTGAAGGCTGATAATTCAGGGCTTAGTCCTGAGCTCCAGCTAAGAGTCAAGGTTTCCATTGACTCAGAACAGTTAGTCCATCGTTTGGAGTCTGTTTTAAAAAAAATGAGTCTGGGAGTTGAGGACTAGTGAACCCTTCCTTATTTCTGGAAAAACTGATCTAGATTATCATTAAAGTGGAATTTGTACATTGCTGTCATAAATAATGGTGTCATAGGTTGCTTAGATAATTATAACTGGATAGAGTCAAACTCACATGACTTCAACAGGGAAAATTTTCTGCCTTTAATCTGTTAAGGTTTTTTTGTTGTTTGTTCCTTTTTTTTTTTTTTTAAAGTCTGCAAGCTTGTAAAAAATGTAGGCAAAGTGAGTCAGACTTTGCTTGAAGGTTTATGAGTTTTTGATTATTTCTTCAGAAAGAGAATTGCTTTGGAAAAAAAGTAGTGCTGGGAAAAGGACAAAATGTAATGCAAATTCAAACTTGGGTAGGCATGAGGGAGAACTGAGCCAGATTGTTAGTGTGTCTTCCTGGTGAGTTTGAGTTTTCCCATGGTGCAGTGAGCTGGAATAGATGCACAGAAACACAAGGCCAGCAACGGAAGTAATTCTCACCTTCTCTTTCTGTTTGTGCTGAGCAGCTAGAGCCATGTTGTATGTCTGATCTGAGACTGAAAATTTGTTGCTATGCTCCTTCTGCTTAGTCTGCTTTATGGCTTTATCAAGCTGAAAGCCTTTTGAAGTCTGGGTCATTTTCTTTTCTTCATATTGTGTGTTGTTTCTAAATGAATTAACTTCTAAGCTAATCTGTCACAGATTTAATTATGGTGCACAATCACAAGGGAGTTGCCTTTTTCTGATACCGAGCAAGGAAGTTTATTGAATAAAGAAAACAGTTGTGTACTTCATTCTTGTTTGGTCTTTGTTGCATTATGGAGCTATTCCAATCTTTTCTTGCTAAAAGATTAAAGATCTGGATAAAAAGAATAGTTGTGTGTGTCTTCCTTGACCATAAGAGTATGCAACACCTTGCAAGTGACAGAAATGGTGTTTTCCACACTTTGCAGAAGAGGAATTGTATTCAAGTGTCTTGGATTCCTCATCCATGCTATCCTCACCACCACCTTAGGTCAAGGAGAGAGACTTGGTAGAACTTTTAAACCTTATCTTCCTGTACTTTTCTTCCCAAAGTCTTGGCACTTGGAGATGCACCTCTTGATGTTGATACTTCTGCTCTGCTCACAGACATGTTGTTGAGAGAGGTCTTGCTGCTATTTTTTCTAACTGCTATTTTCTTTGCTTGATTCCAAGACTGTTTTGTTATATTTTCTGTGATGAAAGGTTTGAGATTACTCCTTCCCTCACTTTGCTGACAGTATACTTACAGCTACACTTCTTCCCTCTGTGGCTTGCTCTGTAACATCCTTTAGGTAGGGGTAATTTGGGGTAATAGTAAATATCACAGTGTTCTGCACTAGGCTCAGGGTTTGCCAGACCTTTGTACAGATGTTATATGGATAATATTATGTGTGAGCATTAGGAATAGGTGAGAGAGGTTTGGTGAAAGTTGTACTGCTTTTTTCCCCACATCCTGTGGAAGGTGCTTTCTCTAGCTGTAGGCAAGTAAGTGTTTTCTCTGCAAACATGAAATGGTTCCTTCCCCCACCCTAAACTATTTGTTGAGTTGCATTAGTGATCTCTGAGGTGGTCAGCCACATCTGACTGTCTTGCTGGGAGGGGTGCTTAAGAGTTTAAAGCCAGGAATCAGTTCTAGCTTTGCTTCTGGTAAACATGATGACAGGTTTATGTACCTCCATGTCCAGGTGCAGGATTTCCAAGGGCATTGAGCCACAAGCTATTCCTTCTTCCTCCTCTTTCTCTCTCACTCTTGCTCTATTTTTTCCCATCTTAAAAAAACAAAGTAGCATAAGTGGTCTATGCCACAGAAATATGTTTGTCGCACTACATCACTTTGAACTGTGTAACATCAAAGAAAATCAGTGCTTTGATAACTTGATTTGAAAGGATTGTAGAAATAGCCGTCATTATGAATCACAACAGAATAGGAATGGAAAAGATGGTGATTTTCAAACAGCAAAGCTTGTAAGGCAAGGGAAAAATGTAAGGTGGTAGGTGCCAGTGCCACATTCTCATCTAAAATACCCCAACTTTACAACAGTTATGTAGCTTTGCAGGATATGATGTACTTGAGGATATGAAGAGGAATCAAAGATACTCTTTATAAAAATGTGTTTCTGAGGAACAGGGAAACCAACATGGGCTCAGAGAAGGGCTGGAATAAGGGAGAAAGCAATGCATGCTGCTCAGGTAGGAACTTCTTCTGCTTTCTCCTCTTTATAAAACCACCCTTCCTGGAGGGAAGGGCATCCAAAGTGCTTGCTGAGACCCTCCTCACTCCAGAGACCCTCGGTTCTTATGGGCTGGATGTAGGGAGGAGGAGGAAAGCCCTCCCTGAACTTCTGTGCTTTGTCGTTCCTCTCCTGAGGAAACTCTCTCTGTGGACTAGAATGAGTTTCTAGCTCTAGGAAGTTGCAAGAAATTAGGCCTTAAAATGGTGAATTCTCAACTGCAAGTGTTTTCATTTAGGATGATGGCAATTCAAATTGGAGTTTAGCTGATTCTTGCCTTCAGTCTAATGGGTAGGAGTTAGGGCACTAAGACAAACTAGCACCTGTGGAGTGGCAAGGAGTGCACAGTGGCAGTTAAGTGAAATCAGTGTATCCTGTCCCACCCCTATCCTTATCTCCCAGATGAGCAAGTGTTGGCTAGTGGGGAATGTTTATAAAGTTTTCAGTGGCATTGAAGTAGGAGATTCAGTCTCATTCAGACACAGCTTTACCACTAACACTTCATCAGCTGGTCCAAACACATTGAGCTAGAAAATACTACATGTCATTTAGCAGTCTCTTTCATCCAGTGTGAGGTGGTGGCTGTGTGTAATGAAAACTAAAGTTGGAGCCAGTTGAGGTATAAAGATGGATGTTTCAGTGCTTTTCAGTGGTAGGAAATTCAGAGACAACTAGTGAGGAAAAAGATTCAGACTCTTCACTTGTTTTAGCAAGGCTGGCACAGAAGAACATGCTGTATTGAGGTACTGCTAACACAAACATCCTTTCTGAGGGCTTGTTCCTATTTAGCTTGGGAAACAGGAGTGTTCTCTTTTGTGGGTTCCTTTGTCTTGCTCCATGAGGAGAGGAGTGGACTTACGTCTCTCTTTCATTTCCAGGGGGGGCAAGATTTACCTCTGTTGCACTTTTAAAAACATGGGCTCCATAGCAACAGTGCAAGTATCTTCTGCAAGCATCTTCCAGGGCTACTAGTCAGATGAATCTCGTGTCAGACAAACAGGACTGGTATTTCATGTCTCATCAGCTGTTCAAAACCTTCACCTTTATGTATGAATGCATTGTAAAATTGAAAGAACAGTTCTATATGTACTATGGAGCACTGAAACTGAGCTTACTACCAGGTGCGCCTGCTGACTTCGTCCATAACAGCACACTGAAGCAGAACTACATGAAAACTCCTTAGACTAGTTAGGAAACTGCTTTTTAAAAGAGAAAAGAACAGGAAAGGAAAGATGGGAAAATGCGTGCTTTGCACTGAGGGAAGTATGAAGTTGTTGACTCCTAAATCCTGATCCCAAGCCACAGTCATAGGTTAACTTTTTTTGTAACACACTGCTGAATTACTTGAATTGACTTTACCCTTTATAAAAGGCATGCCTGCATTCTTTCTGCCCTAAAAATAGTGCTTTGCAAAAAGTTCTGCTAATATTTACCATGCAAAAATTATTTCTACAGTGATGATAGTTTACAGTCATAATGTTTGTATTTTCTGTTGATTATTAGCTAAGATGAGATTACATTTTTGCATTACGTATGTTGAGTTATACCACTTGAGTTATGTGTTTATACTTATGCTCTGATCTTATGAATGGTAAAGGAGGAGACATTAACATAAATATCATCGGAGACACTAACGTAAGTATCTCTTTCATCAACTGACCTGTTTCTGTATTTGCCTTTTTCAAGAAGCTGCATATCCTCACTTCAAAAAAAAAAACGGAGGTGGGAGAGAGATGGAGACAGGACATGTCCCACACTAATTGACTTGACAGTGTATATTGCAGAGAATCAATGGCCAAATGGCTCTGGAGTGTGGAAGAGGAGGAAGTAAACTAATTGTATTGGTCAAGCTATGCTAATTATTTTGATTAGAGCAGAAGGGATGTGGTAGCATCAGCTGATGGGGAGAAGGAGGACTTGAATTTATGCCTAAAGTAGTTGAGCTGCAATCTCTTCTCAAATCAGGATAACTTCTGCTGGAGAAAGATGCCTTCCATAGGAGAAGTTACATAATTACACTAAACAAAATCAGTTACAGTGATAAAAGCAGTCAGTCAGTTGACTTCTGCCTGAAAAATTCAATTTAACCAATACTTTTGCTGTAAAAGTGATGTGCAAGGATTCTGCTAATCAGCATTACTAACCAGCTCCAGCAGAGATCGTCTGAGCATACAGCACATGCTGGAGTGGGGCTCTGGTGCTAATTGTTTCTATAGCTGTCATTGTCATATGGGGACACTAGCATTTGAAGGAAAAGCAGAAATACTGTCATGTGTGCTGTGTCAAAGAGGTGTTAATAACAACCACAGACATCTCATTGTATCTTATCCAAACATTTTTAGCCTGTCTTCCTGAGCAGGTTGTTTAATGTGACTATGCTGTCTTCAGCGTTCCACTCTTTAATTATTTGAACCTGTTGGCTCATTTTAGCCACACTGGAGAGAAAGACAGAGGTGTCAAATACATTGAGTTTCTATGTGTTTTGTGAAAACAGGTGGTCAGGTGAAGGAGAGCTCTGCATTAGTTCTTTCCAACTCACACAGCAGCTTTTGAATACATTGTTTTACCCCAGGGACTCCACACAAGAGGGCATGGGAAGAGGCATGGGATCCAGCTGTGAAAAAAGTATCAGGCAGACCTCAGAGCTTGTAAGACACAGGATAATCCAATTGTAAGGAAAAAAAAAACCTGCAGGAAACTGAGCTGTGTCACTACTGCTAGTCAAGGACTACTCATGCTCAATGTGACTGCTGCTCACAGTTGTTATTCATGGTCTGACTGTGGTTTGCCTTGGCTGTGCTAATTCTGTGACTGAATCCTACCTGCCAAGTCAGCATCCCTTCTGGCTGTCAGAAGGAGCTGGCTTGTGCTCCTCCAGGCAGCCAGTGTTGGCCCATTCTGTTATGGGGAAAATGGGAGCTGTCTGGAGCAAGTGCACAGTACTTCTGTGGTCTGGTGTTTTCTGACTAAGCTTCAAGTTGTGGTTTTCAGATGGCTGTGGCTTTTAAATGCTGAGTGTCTCAAAGCTAGTCTTCTGCCTTTTTTCTTGAGAATCCTTTGACTGCTCTCTGAACTCTTTAACAAAGACGCCCAAGTTAGTGTATGCTTGTGCAGCACTAGTCCAAGAATACTGATATTTATTAATCCTATTTTTAGGGATTGAGAAATGGCTCATTGGCAAAATAAATAAATAAAATTTAAAAAGGGTCTCAAGAATGGTGAATAATATCTTACTGCATCCTGAGTGTGTACCTCCTGGCATGGTGTACCAACCCAGACTTTTTCCGCTCTCTCTTCTCCAGGCTGTCAGCGCTCCATAGGCTTGTCCAATGGGAAAGCCAAGGTGTGCAGCTACAGTGGATGGTATTACTGCAGCACCTGCCACGTGGATGACAGCTTCCTCATCCCTGCACGGCTAGTTCATAACTGGGACACTTCCAAATACAAGGTAATCTCCCTGCAGGTTGGCTTGCTAGCAAGTGAACTGAATTGCTCTTTAGATAGAAACACAGACATTGCTACAGGTTGAAGGTTACAGGCATTGACTGCTGATACTGTCATCTTTGTCCCTCTTGCCAGAATGAGCCATGTTGTCTCAACAAGACAGATGTTTTTATAACAGTTTTCCTTAGCCAGGCCTAAGGCTTTCCTCCACAGGAGCAGCCGTGCTCCTCTTTCTTGGTGGCATTTTTTCCATCATTGCTGATCTGTTTGTCTAAGAGATGGGGAGGGACAGAACACTGAAACCGCTCTTTTAGTCCTAATCTTTGCAGTTATTAGGCCCTTGAGGAGTATTGGTTTCGTGAGTACTAGGGGCTATGAATTGACACTGCTTGGTGATGGATACTAAATTGTGGAAATGCCCACAGGAAACTGGCATACCCAAGCATGGTGTTCGCAAGGTCCAGTATGTCCTATCTCTTGGCATGAATATTTCAAGGACGCTCACTGGAGGGACATTGCTGTAGTGCGTGTTTGGACCAGACAGCCAAAAGTAACATAAAGAAAATATTCTGTATTCTGCAATCATTCACTTACCACACAAGCAGCTTTTCTAAAACTTCCATAATCTATTTGCTGCTGCCTCAGTGGCTGGTTGCTAGATAGGAGGAAGTGATTACCTGCCTCAAAGCATTATGCCAGCAAACACAGTAGCAGTGTTGTTTTGCCATCTCGGGGAGCGTATGTTGAAACAATAAAAAACTCATAAGGCATCCACACCATGCTAGAGCTTCAGACCTAGCAACCACTGTTAGGAGAGGCTGTTTGATGTTTCGCGTCTGCGAATATTATTATTATGGGCTATTTGAAAAGGCAAAAAGTAACCAGTAAATGCCCTATTAGAGGAAAAACAACTCTCTTGAAGAAAATTTGTCAGACAGAGAGATTATTAAAGGGTAGCCAGAGCCTGCCATCAGCAAAATGATAGTCTTGTGCTATGAAATGCAAGATTCTTCAGAGTTACAAAGCTCTTATGTGTGGAGATAAAAACCTGTCCCTTTCCTAGAAGCTAGGAATGTGTATTTAAGAGTTCTTTATTTGGATGCTTTTACCAAGGACTAAATTTGACAGCCCACAGTAGTTTAGGTAGCCCTGATATGGGGCAAGTGGATGGTAAGGGAAAGACCTCATATCAAGCTATCAGTAATACTGCCAAGAAAATAAACTGTTTTGTTTTCTAAACCTGCAGGGTAAAAGCTATGCTCTATGCTCTGTTTCCTGTGGTCTTGGTATAGTCAGCTGAGGCACAAAAGGAAACGAGACTTTCAGTCTTAAGCATTCATTGAAAACTTAATGTACTGTAATCTCACTGTAACAGTAACAAATTATCAGTCTGCACTTATTGTATATAGGCAGAGGTGTCTTGGGAGCACAAGCAAATTCCATGCAGGTACTTTACCAGTCTCTGTGCCAAAGTGCTCAGAAAGGTGGATTTAAGAAAGGGACACCATCCCTCAGGTGGGAAAACACTACAACATCCCCAACTATTAGAGCAGAAGCTAAGGCAGGGAGGGAAGGTGAAGAGGACATCATATGCCCCAGTGGCAGTGTGACAACTGAGCTGAGATCACTGGTTGGATCTCCTCCATGTATAGCATTAAAGTAACAAGTAGGTCTTGTTACTTTTGTGAAATATTTGGGGTTTTCCCCTTTCTGTTCAATTCTGCATACATGTGCTTTTATTTCTGTCCCTGCTATACCTCTGTGCGAACTAAGCAGTACTTTTCTGAGGTAGAGCACACATTACTTTTACATCTGCATTTGCTTTCTCCATTCAGAGATGTCTGATGTCTATTTCTTCTGTATGATCTAAAAGTCAGCTTACTGCTGGCTGCTGCACTTAACAGTTATAACAAAACTGTGATTCCTTAGTAGTGTATCGATTGAATGTGCTGATTTGGCAAAGGCAGATATTTTGTCCCACTTCATTGAGGTGATCTTCATAGTAATAATTTTCTTTGGCCTCATTTTAAAGGAAGATAATTTGTCAGCATTTCACCTCCCATAATTGGCTAGTGTGTCCACACAGAGCTCTGCAGCAACATCCCAAGATGCAGATAAACAACAGAGCTTCTTGTAAAGGCCCAGCCCTGCCCCTCACAGGTAGTGCAGCAATACCTGAAAGTGAAGCTTCTGCAGTGGTTGACTTGCTTCTGGCCAGACTCATGGCATACCCCAGAGAGGTCCTGCAGGAAATAAGCACGTAACACATTTGATGGTCAGTACTGAAACAAGGCTTCAGTCTTCAGAAGCTTCTGCTTCACCCAGACTGAAATGTGCCTGTTGGTCCACCAAATGGAAACAAAGTGAATGAAGAGTTTGAAAACCTGCTTTCCTTCCCACTGTCACCTTTGCCCACCTCTGCAGGGGTTTCTGGTGTCTGTCCTATCTGTCTCTGGCAAAGCAAGCACTGATAGGTACTCTAGGACATGAGCTTTTATGATGGTACAGTGTAATTGGGCATGTTTCTCTTTTATGTTTGCTAGACATCTGAGCAGTGGCTGTAAACTAAACTTTTGCATTAATTAAGTAGGTTTTGCAAATGAAGAGGATCTTATCTGCTTTTGGCAAGACAGGTCATGAAAAAACAGAAGCAGTAGAAATCTGTATAGTAGCGTCTTCCCATATACAGGATCCTGAAAAACAACAATGCACTTAACACCTGAGAGCATGTGGGTAGGAAAAGAAAAATCCCCTTGGCTGCAATAAAAGCTTTTTGAAAGGACTTGGCAGTTAGGCATGTTTCTTCTGTCATAACCAAAGCAGCAGTTCAGTCCCCAAGTTCACTTTTTCTCCCCTGTCTCCCTAATGTTTTCATATTTGTGTTTTTCACATGTTGGCCTGATGGGAAAAGAAAAGAGGCAATCTTGTGAACATCCTTTCTTCCTTTTATTTAGGCCAACTGTTTTCCCCATTTGCACGCAAAAGCCAGTAAGTATTGCAGTTTGGTTCAGGTGGCTTCCAGCCTGCACAAAATGCCAGACAAAACCAGCAGGAAATGGACTCCCTGTGCCAAAAGGCTTCAAGGGAGGCTGACTTCTGGTAAATTGAATTCTGAACTGTAAGTTTGCAGCCTCTAGAAAAGAAAGATCTGGAAATGTTAGCATCCATCCTTGTATGACATTTAAAGCTAAAACCCCGTTGCAATTTGCATGTTCTCGCACCTTCTGGCTTATTTAATAGGATTGTCTAGTCTGACCAGTAAAATTGGCCACTGTGAGTATGCTGGTATATACAGAATATTGGCTGGTAGCAAGCTGAATTATTATGACTGCCTGACCCTTCCCATTGTAAGACTGCATTTCAGCTTCTTGTAACTTTGCTATTGGTTGGCAAAGCGAGTTAATGTTTTACATGACCTGTGTACCTGTGTTGGGCATGCAGAGTGAACTGACACCTACCTATCAACCAGTGATGCTGGGCGAAGCTACTTTTCCTGCAGTCAACACTCCTCAGGTACATTGTACTGACAAGGAAAGAGAATAGGTTTGCTTTGCTTCTTTCTCCTCAAAGGCTGCATTCAGACCATGCAGCACCAGAGCGGCACAGTAATATTTTGTCATCATGGTGCACTGGGGTGACTGCAATTCTGGCATCTTTTTGTTTCTGTACTCTTAATGTTGCAGCCTCGGGAGGGTTGCCCCATACACAGTACAAGTGCGCACAGGCGTGAGTGTAGTACTTAGACAGTAATCACCCTCTGGTTCCCAAGACAGCAGGGCAGGTGGATGAGGAGCCCGTCACTTCAGCAGGGGTATAAAGCAAGGAAGTAAGACGTCACTGGGCACCAGGTCCTCCTGGTGGGAGGTGCTAGTCGCTGTACCAAGCATTCATGTGTCTCCTGGGGAATCACTGAATATGTGGCTTAATTTGCCAGTTGGTGGAAGAGGGATAGTATGTACTATAGATACGGCAGTTGTCAGGGGATTACTGAGATATTACAGCCAAATAGTTTAATGATTGTAAAAGCAGGTTGCTTAATGGCAGTCTCTTTTGTGCACTGCAGTTAGCATGTCTAATAGAACATTAACATTGCTAGTGTTAGAAAACTTGACATATTTGGGGTTTGTGGAGTTTTGGTTTACAAAATCCAAGCTGCCTGTGCTGCTCCTTACACAGCATGTTACCTGTGCTTCCATTCAGGCAGCACAATTGCTTGTACGTGCATTATTAAACAATAACAACAACAAAAAAACAAAAGACAATAAATTAGTGGAATGTTTAATACCAATAGGTGAGATAGTTAGTACAGCTTCAGGGCCAGGGAAACCTGTGAAGTTATGGTCTGCTGTATTTAAAATTACACATTGTTTTATCTGTGTAATTAGTTATTGATGGGAAGGCTGTCCTTGGCATTATTTCTTATATTTTTATTATGCACTCTGAAAAGTTTGCATTTGGGGCTAGCTTTCCCTCTAAGTAGCTAGTGACTGCTGTAGCTTATGACTTGTCCTGGTTTTGGAATTGTTGCTATTTATAAAGATGTATATTGCTTTCACCTAATTCCTACCTTACAGCACCAGAAGGGAAATAATATCCTGAATCTCAAGAGGCTATGGTGTGCCCTTTCTCCTTTTGTCAGCCTAATTCATCCCTCCGTCAACTCAATGTAAACAGTGATTTAAAGGTCTAGGGCGACTAATTGAGTTGTGGAACGAATAGTATTTCTGTAGTCCTATCTTCTCTTTTCCGGCTGTGATAAAATGCAGAAATAAGGAATGGGAGGAAATTTGGCCTTCTCACCTCAGATACAGGAGTATCTTTTCTAGTGGGAACAAAAGTCCCACTAATTTATCAAGATTACAGTAGGTCTTTGCAGATGGAGATAGAACAGAGCACTATCATGAAAAAGGCGTAAGAAAAATTTCTTGCAGATGAAGCATTGGGAGTGCATATACCAGTAAAATTCAACTTTATTTATCTGTATTTAAAAAACCACAACAATTTGATAGATATGCTTCTGGTTATTTTCTTTTTACATAATTTTAACCATACTGGCTGAGCATGAAACAAATGAGAGTAGTACTTTACACTGGAATTCTATACCCTGGGATAGTACAATGTGATTGGATTTGCAGTGTGTCTGTTTCCTTTCCTAATGTTGTGCTTTGCCACTTGCCTAATCACTTGCTTCTTGCCAAAAAGAAAACAATGAACAAACAGAAAAATATTAACAGGGAAGAAACTTGGTAATCAGTTTTTAGACTTGAAAAACATCTAGTAAGCTATGTTACCCTGCAGTGAAAACGTGTGGCTGCAAATATTGCCATACTTTGGGTAAATAAGCAATTATCTCAAACACTCAACTTTGATGGGCTTGATGAAGTCTGACTTGGCTATGAGCAGAGACAGTTGGATCTCTCTCAGCTCTGTCTTCATCTGTAATTGCTAACAGAGTAAGTTTTCAGATGTGGAGAATAGCTGACAAGTTGCAGAGGGGAAGATCTGCTTAAAAAGAGTTGGGAGGAAAGCCTAGCTAAACCAGTTGCTTTATTTTTCAGGTATCAAAACAAGCCAAAGAGTTCCTGGAGTATGTTTATGAGGAGCCATTGATTGATATCCAGCAGGAAAATCCCATGTTGTACAAGCATGTTGAACCTCTGGCAACTGTTGTCCGCCTGAGACAACAGCTAAAATCTCTCCGAGCCTATTTGTTCAGCTGCAGAGCATCAGTGGCGGAAGATCTGCGTAGAAGGTAAGAACCACAGGCAACATACAGCACAAAGGTGTAGTTTCCTTGTCATGTTGCTTTTCTTCTTCTTCTTTTTTTTTTTTTTTCCCCCCTCGCAATCTGGTTCTGAAGGTGTTACCCATTTAGAAAGATGACTTCCTGGGCAGTGCGGTTATCTACTGCCAAAGAAAATGGTTTTATAGGGTCTGAATATCTGAAGTTGTACTTGACAACTGTTAGCCCAGGGGTCACACATTGTGGTGAGCATCTTTTACTCCTCCTCAGGCTTCCTGGCTGTGCGCGAGTATTTTCAGTCAGGTGCGATACTTCACGCTCCCTGGCTGTGGTAGCCACTGTTGGGACCTTTGAAACACCTCACAGTATGACAAAGCATGAGAGAGGCCAGAGTCAACCATCTGTCCAGCGCTTCTCGCCTCTTCTGTGATACGATCTCACACAAAGGCGGAGGCCAGGTGTAGTCCCCAGGCACATGACCCAGCATATGATTTATGTGACACCATAATTATGCTCTTGCTCAGCCACTCTTTTCCATCCATGGCGTGGCTGTGCTGAGTGTTTTGTTTATTGGAATACACATGGTCACAACACAGCAGAAGATGTTTCATACTGAATTTTCTGTGGTGGAAACGGTATATCTTAGTCCATTCAGCTGCTGCTGCATTTTGCTAACAAGCTAAAAATGAACAATCTTCTTAAAACCGTCAAGCCACAGTTGTGACCGTAAAAAAGCCAAGTTATTTTTGTCATGGATCTCCGAAAGAAAGGGGAGATGTCTCTGCCCATGCCATACTGTGAGGTGAGTGGCTCCAGGCACATACAGCTGACCTGATGGTAAATGCATCTGTAAGCATTTGTATCCCTCAAGTTTGTAAGTAAGCCAAGACTGTAAACGGGAAAGCCACTGCTTTGGAATTATGAGCTGCCAAAGGGCAATAAAGCAGATCAGTGACTGTATTTTGACTATGGTGTTTTAGGGATGGGGTACCTGAATTCTCCGGGAGGGAGAGGAGACTGCACTAGTGTCTTCATACTAGGTACGGGGTGAGGCAGTCTGCTGTTCAGTACATCACCTATGTCATTGCTTTGATGAACTACCTAGAACACTAAGAGAAGGATATAGCAACAGGTTTCTGGAGGGCACTGCTCAGTTCTTGTGTCAAACCCACTCGGTGTTAGTATGTGTTTGTGTCTTACTGCTCAATTCCTATTATTTGATAGGGCAGCTTACAGCATTTTAAAAATTAGGATGATTTTTCTTTTGTTCTAGAGGATGGTATTATCTTGCGCAGCTGTTTTGCTATTCAGCTATAATAACTTTCCTATGCATCCTCTTCAACTTCAATAAAACTAAAAGGAGAAAGAAATTTGTGAAGGCTGCCATTCAGAAAAAGTGGCAGAAAAGAAATTATGCTTTCTGATTAATACTGAAGAAAAGAATGCCCTGATTAAAATAGACAGGAGGAGGCACAAGACTGAATGGACTTGGGTAAGAGAGTGAAAGAGGAGAGATCAAAGGAGGCCTAAGCAGAGTAATCAATGGACTAGAGACAAAGGGATGACGGAAAACGAGGAGAAGGAGGAGATTCAAAGAGGGAAGGCATCTCAGGAAATTAAGATTTAATGAAAAAAACAGGACAAAGAGGGAGCCCAAAAACCTGCCTCCAAGAAGAAGAGGTGACAAGTGCTGAGGAAATGTAGAGGAGAGAGAATGGACAAAAACTAGCACAGGAATGTGTGCATCATCTTTTCTTAGGGCAGGAAGGAGAGAGAAAAACCTTCCTGTATCACAATGAAACACCCAGAATGGCAGAAGGGAAACTGGAAAATACTCCAAATGCTCCCTTTTCTTATCTAGGGGTTCCTTCACATTGTCTGCAGTTAAAGCTCTCTGGTGGAGAGGAGGACGCCAGCCCAAGAAGGGTTTGGTTTTGTACTAGGGAAGCATCTCCAGTTTGGTAGGACTTGTTAAAAGTGTTGTAAAAGCCACTGAAGGAATGTACAAAACACAGCTTAGAGTCCAGCAACTTGGTCTGTGAAATCTCTGTTGGCGTGGGTTTGGTGCTCAGATCTGCCCTAAAAGGTTTGCAGAGATGGAAAGGAAGAAAAGTCCTTTTTCCAGAAGGAGTTATTCCTTGCTCAAAACCAGTCCCAATGGCTTTGCTTTCTGCATGTAGTATCACAGTGTGCAGACATTCACTATCAATGTGATGGGTTTATATAGCAAAGCATAGAAGTAAATGAAGAAAACATGTGATTTAAACTTCTCTTTGGCTCGTCACATGGGCGAGTTGCAAGAAAAGGAGGAGTTTAAACAATACAGTAAGACAGCGTTCCTAAATTTAGTACTGTTTCCTAATTAGAAATGAAAGGCTGGGGGAGAGAATCCAGTTATCTGTCCTGCTTTAAAAACATTCTTTTTCTGCTCGGTCTTCACCTTAGTATGTGAATGACTATTAATCACCAGAAAGTGAACACAGCATCTTGAAGACCTGTCAGACCCGTATAAACAGACTGAAACAAACTGTTACTATTGCTGTCTAGGGAGAACTAAAAACAGACTGATTAATTGTATTGGCACCTTGCTGCCTTTGGGACACTGATAGAGCCTGCCTTATTAGGGAAAAGCAGATCACTCTGAGGTTTCTTTTATTAATACTATTTGCATTATCATCTTCTTTAAATCTATACCTTGCTCTTGAACCTAGATCGCAAAATGAAGATGGCAATGGAGTTGGAAACTCTTAGTGTCCTCTGGGAAGACAAAACTGTTTACAGTGCTTACAAGTCACTTTTTCTGAAGAATTCCAGATGGCTATAAACTAGGTTACTTCAGGATCCAGTTGGCTTGAATGTGGAAATGTTATTTATAATGCTTGGTGTGCATAGATAGGTACTTTGGGAACTTTGAAACTTGGCATCTAGCAGAGAACTCAGGGCTGAACCACACTGTGAACTTTCAAGAAGCAAGTGATTAAGTAGAAAGAATGGAAGAAAAGAAGGATGAAAGGAAAAGTAGAAGAAATCCTAAAAGTAGCTAGAAGGCTCACCAAGAAAATGGTCTTCATCAGTTACAATGATTTGTTCTCACCTGTTGCTCCACTGGATTCTGAGCTCATTTTATATTTGCAAGGGAAAAAAATAAAGGAACTCAGACTTGGCTGGGAGGAGAAATAAGGCCCTCCACCGGTGCATATGAGCAGCGTTCCTCCGAGATTAGCCAGCTGAGACTCTGAGCCTGTTGCTGAATGCCCTGTTTTACAAGGGACATTGCTATGCTTAGTTTGCTGTGGCTGTCACCTCAGTATTACAACAGACATAATTTGCCTCAAATGACTTTACTCAACAAGTTCTTACTTGTTTTGCTTGCCTTGCTTTGTGTGGATGCTGTTCAGGCAGAAACATACAAGACCGAAACCTAGAGCCAACATAGAATTAGTAAAAGTGGAGCTGTACAGATCCCACCACCATCTGCAGATTGTGGGATGATGAATGAATGGCACAGGCAAACAAGATGGAGTCAATAAAACTGATAGCTAGGAATGAGCGAGAATCTGAGTCCATTAAATAATGAGGTTATTCTATGAAGCTGTGCTGAATGATGCAAATTTTATTCTGGTTTTGCTTTTTTCTGTTTGTCTCTAGACATAAGCTACGCTAACAGTGTGTCTGTATGCCATAGCTTCTTTTCCTCTGTTCTTGTCATGCCTGAAGGCTCTTCAGGTCAAGGAATTGTCAGAATGATTTTTTGCGAAGTCTTCAGGCACCTCAATATCTGTTGTAGGGTATGCTAACTCAGGTCAACCCTGGAGCTCTCTCTGGAGGCTCTGCTCTTTCAACTGTACACCTGAACTTGCAGTTCGGGTGTTGCTAGCCCAGATATTTTAGACAGATGGCAGTGACACAAGGTAAATGTTCTGCAGCCTGTTCCCTTATACATTAGTGCTTGTTGCAGTGCCCCTGCTCTGTAAGTAAATCTTCTGAATGGTGGTGAGAAACTGTATGGAAAAATTGCCCTCTTGTTACTCATCTCTGTCTGATACCATTTGTCTATCAGTTCCAGAACAGAAATACATCGGGTTTAGCCTAGAAAAACTCCAGTGCTGGATGCATTACTTAGCGTCTTACAGGAAGACCAAATTAGAGCTTGCTGTTGCAGCAGGAGGTTAAAGGTACACCTCCAGTGCTGCAGACATGTGGTCCTGGCTGAGCCTGCCGGTCTGTCAACACGATGCGAAACAAGCCCAAATTCAGTTATGCTGAACAATAGAGTCCTGTCACTTCCTACAGTGAGGCCTTAGACATATCACTTCTGACACAGGAGTAGATTACTTTCAAAATATTTGTGTGGCAATTGGGGAACCTGTCTAAACACATCACAGGAATCCTGATTGATCTTATGCAGTCACTATACCACCAAATACCACACGTATGTGAGGCTGGGGCTATGTCATCTTTCAGACCAAGGACAACAGAAGGTCATTAAGTCATGTCCAGACTGTCAAAGGAGACTGTTTTCTCCGTATTCTTTGCAATGGGTAGGCCATTTGGAGAGTGGAAAATCCCAAAGCAGGAGAACAAAGACACAACTTGGGAAAGCAGTAGAACTGCAAAAAGAAAGTTTGAGCAGGAAAGGAACAGAAGGATGTGGTGTTGTAGCACTCGGGGCTCTGATTTAACAGCAAGACCAACAGAAGAAAATTTGTTGCATGGGTGACTTGAGATAGGGTGAGAGAGAACCCAATTCAAAAAGTATATCTGGATATCCTGAGACGATCCAGTCTGAACAACACCCCAAAGTGAGGAAAGGTGAGAAAATAAATGCAAAGAAGTGTGCACGAGTCATTTGTTGTTCTATTTAGATCCTGTGTGCGTGTAGTCACTGCAGTAGCTGCAAGAAAGCATGCCTGTTGATGGAGCTCTTAGAAACAGACCACCTCTTTGCTTCAACTCTTGTGTCTTTTTGAAGAAGTAACTGTGCATGCAGCGTCCTTACAAGTTAACATCTCAAAAAGCATTTGACTAAAACTGTAGGGGATGGGGGGTGGACTTCGAGCTTTTGTTTCATCTAGGGGTAACAAACAGCTGGAGCAAGATGGCTGCCAGGGTGAAGTCAGTACTGCTGTCTGTTCAAGCCAAGAAGCTTAAAAGCACAAGCCGGTGCTCTGCCGTGGTAAGCATTCAGTTGAGGAGCATGCCAGGGTCTATGTAAGTTTTCCAGAGGGCAGGTGGGTCTTTCAGTTCCTGTTAGCATTTTCCAGTCTAGGGACACATCTACATCTCCTTGTCAAATAGATGAGTAATATCAGACATCTTTCAAAATGGTGGTGTCCATTCATCTTTTGAGACTAGATTGCTTTAAAAAACATGATTAAAAAAATTCCTATTAGATGTGGACACAATGTTAAATATGACTTGTGCCATTTTTATCCCTGTGTTTTTATATCAGAACTTCCATCAGCAAACTGCAAGAGTTCAGAAGTGCCTGACAAGAACAAGAGAGTATTTTCCTATTCTTCATTTCAGGTTAATTGGGAGATCTAAGCTGTTTTGTTTTAAAAATGAAACTCTGTGCCTCTAATTCTCTGCATCCTGCTTTTAGTAACAGTGGTACTTGATTCCTGAGTTTGATCTGTAGTAATTCTTGTCTTTCACAATGTTACCATAACCTTGCTCAAGTAACCACAGGGGAGAGAAAGTTAATATACTGCATTTTAGTTGAAAGTTTATATGCTGGTTCAGGATTGCTGATGGATGATAAGAGTAACTGTTATATTATAGGGATGCTCACAGGCAGTGTGGGCTGAAGGTATTTAGGAATAGCTGTTCCTAGAACGTAACCAGAAGAGTGTTCATACCTCACAAATGTGAAATGGTTCACAAATGCTTTTTTAGCCAAACCCATGGAATAGGAAAAATCATTAATCTGGTATAATACCACAAGAATTAAATAAATAAGTGATGTTTTGTTTTGTTTTAAATTCATTAATTTATTATTACCTTTTGACTTTCAAATAACCAGGTTTCCCATGGCCCCACTTCCCTGAGTGATTTTTTTGGCTGGAAAGCTGGGGTTCTCCTCTCCCAACATACTTCCACGAGCTGAGATTTCCAAGGAAATAAAAAATCAAAACCTTGAATAAAACTGTAAGAATTAACGACACTGGAAAAAAGCCTACCTTTTCTCCTCACCTCTGATGCTGTTCTCTACCTTAAATTAACAGATTCCATGTCAAATGACTTGAAAAAGAAAACCTAGCAAGAGGTGTTATTTACCCTGCCACGTATATTTGGGGTAACTGGCAATTCACTGATATCCCTCTGTACTTTTTAAATCAAACTGAAAAATTTGAGCTCCTGTGAATGAGATCTGAGCGCCCGCAGCTCCTGCCCATGTGCTATGCACACAGCTGCAGCTAGCTGTTGGTGGTGTGCGCTGCAGGGACTTCAGAGGTCCTCTTGCCCCTTCTCGGGGAGGGGGCAAAAAAAATATGAGAGCAGGGGTAATCAGCCTGTGATTGCCTGTCAGCTGCTTAATTTGCAGTGTGGTGCAGTAGCTTGAAAGTAAATTGGTGGTGGTGTAAGTTGCAGTACCAGGATATGAACTGTGCTGGCTGAGGAAATGGACTTGGTACCTGTGGTGCTGTGCCAGCTGTGGGTGTAGCAGCTTCCTGCAGAGGAGTGGGGAGGACGTCTGAATGTGGCTTCATGCTGGACTGGTGTAGCTGCGTCTGCCATGAGTCAGAGCTCAGTCATACAATTCTCAAGCTGGTCAAACAAGACACTCCTGGCTGGCACATAAAATCATGGTGCCAGCTTCCCCTCCCCTCTCCACTCCTGTCCTAAGTTTCAACAGGCTTTTTGGTACAAAAGAGACTTGGTTGTGCCCACCTGCTGGCTAACTTGATTTCTTTTGATTGCGCTGTAAAAAGAAGAGTTTGCTCTGCTTATCACATTTGTGCTTTGGTTATAGTGTCAGGCTTGGGCAGATTAATTGGTTGTAGCTTTAGCAGAGCTGTCAGGGTATTTAACCCATTGGAAAAAAATTACCTAAGCTGATGATAAACAGGCTTTAAATGCAGAGCAATTACTTAGTGCTAACAAAGCACCATGACTACACACTTTGTCCAAATGCAAAAAGCAAAGTCTTATCAGTGGTTCTGTTTGCAGGAGGACACTAAAAGATAACCTTTGTTTGTGCAAATACTTACCTGATAAGATCATCCGAAGGGAACGGATGAAATTTCTGGTTCCATCTTGCCTGAAGGTTATGCTTCAGATTACAAAGTATCAAACAAAAAAGAATAATAATCACAAACTGAGAATGCTCAGTTCTCTTTTTTAGTTGGACCAAAAGTCTCCAACGGAGACCGAGGGTTTGTTTCCTGCTTTTATTCCTAGCACATAACAATAAAGCAATTTAGAGACCTTTAACCAGTAGGACTTTGGATTTCATTGTTCACAGGAACTGGCGGAGCTAGAGGGCCAGTTAGCGTTGAACTTGGTTTGTTCATTGCAGGCTTAACCCTGACTGGTAGCCAGGGTTTACAGCACAGCAATCCTGTGACTCACAACTGTTCTGTTTTGCATCAATGGTGAAACTGGTTCGGGAGTTTCCAAACTGTGAAAGCTTAGGAGGTGCTTTTAGTGGGACGTGCACTCGATACCATTTGCCTCTCAAGGGTCACAGGTCACATTGTGAAGCAGCAGAAGTTTGAGTTTTTATTCTGATGAGTCTTAACATCTTGCATTTGACCTCTGTCGAGCTCATGCCAGGTTTTTTGTGTGTTAAGATTTGACTGAAAGGACACTGTTTATTGAATGCTTTTAATTGACCGACTTAAAAAAAAAATCCAGTTCATTATAGCACATCGATCAAAAGTTTTACAAAACTGATGTCTTTTATTTTGTTTTCAAATAACTTATCAGAGATTTCCCATTTAGTATTTGTAAAGGGCCTTTATATCAAGGGGAAAATAAAATGCAAGCACCTGTTGCGGTCTTTTTGGATCAAAGCCTTATATTAACCCATACATGCTCAAAGCTCCATCTCATACAGAGAGTAAATACCTATTTTCTGGTGAAGTGTTTCTAAGTGTAGTTATCCTGTTCTGTGGTCTGTGTGAGATTTTTAGATGTGAATGTGATTTTTAGGTTGATTTGGATGCCATGTAGTACTTTGTCTAGATACTAATGCAATGGCATGGTGTTTGTGTGCGTCCCATCTCGCCTGCTGTACTCTACTGACTTTGGCTTCCTTTGGCCACTTTCAGTTGCAGTTGACAGAGGGATGGAGATGGAAAAGAGATTACGTTCCTACTAGTTACAGGAGAGGAAGTGTCTTGGTCGAGAAGCAGGAGAGTCTGAATTAGTCCTGTGTGCCCTCTACTGAAAAAGACTTTATATAAGCTATCACCTCATTAGGCCTAGAGAACTTGTGCAGACAAGCAAACCCTTGGAAACCAGCTGTTATTCGTTTTCGGGCTCACTGGACTACTTGGTCTGTGTGTATTCCCTGCCCTGACTGATTGCAAATCTGAAACTGGACCAGCCTTACTTACTGAGGGTTTTTCAATGCCTCAGTTTCCATAGCAATGGAAACTTGAGTGCCAGGTGTGTGTGTGTATAAGTTTCTTGCATAAGACTGGAAGGACAGTGCCTACTTCTTTTCCTGGAAATGGATTTGGAAGGGAGGCATGTCGGATGCTGGCTGTGCAAAGCTGCTTCTGCAAACATATCTCAGGGAGGGGGACAGGTACAGCGAGAGGACTGTCACCAGGGGCTCTGCTGGCTGAGACCCCCTGACAAAGAAAGTCCCTTCGATCATGGGTTTGCTTTTCATCTCCACACTTTTTATTGGGAGTTAGAACTTGCAGGAAATAAAATGCAGTCCTTGAAGGCAGGGGAACGTGATGTTAGTCATCGGTATTAGTCGTTGACAGTTTCTGCCTTATGGGCTATTCAAGCTATTTCCTGCAAAAGGAAATCTTTCATTAGCTAATTATTTTCCTTAGCAGTGCTGTAAGGGCATCAGCAAATAATATAGTTCCTGGGAAAGCTACCACACTGTTTGGTGGCTGCCTGTGTGATCAGGGGAGAATGGTGGGGAAGTTTTAATGAAAGAAATTTTGTCAGAGCTGAAAAATACTTGTGGCTTTGAAATGCTTTTCAGAGTTGACTCCTTAGCAATCAAATTTAATAAATCTTCTATGTGCAAATGAGGAATCCCAATGTCGTATGTTTGATACCTGGTTTTTGAATGTTTTCTAGTAGTCTTTGACATTGTGCCAAATGTATTATGAAGATGTGATGCAGCAGAGCCACTGAAACATGCTCACCTCTAATAGGGGTGATGGTATAGCCTATAGAACTGAAAGGGCAAAATGCAGTATCCTAGTGAGACTGCAGCTGAGAATTAGGTGGGTAGAGCAGACATACTTGGTGAGTCAGAGGAGCAAGGACACAGTCCTGCTCCAGAAGAGTGCTGTGAGATTGGCAATGCCAAGTTCTCAGTGCCTTGCAGGCAGGACTCTTCCCCTCCCACCCCAATAAAGCTTAGATTTTTTCCAAAAGTACAGAAGGAGTATGAGACTTTGTACCACTCACCTTAACAGCAGTGAAAAGTCCTAATCCCTCCAAGACAGCTTTGAAAGCATCAGTTTAAGACAACTAATGGAGTAGAATGAACTGAGGTGCTTCCATTATTTCTTCGATTCAGTGTTCTGTCAAAGGTTGCAGCTGGTACTGTTATCCCTGCTGATCTGTGTTTTAGCTAATTATGTTGTCGTCACTTCTAAAGCCTCTTCTCCGAGTTCCTGTGTACTTTCTCATTAGTCTTATGTCATGATCATGTAAGTTCATATTGGCTTTTCAGTATCTTTGATTTTTTGAACATGTCCAATGGTCTTTCTGTTCACTGCCATTCAGTTCTACCATTACAAATAAGTCTTTGCTAGAGCTTTTTTCATGCATTTAATAATATCAAGAATTTTGTTTCTGTATTGCCTCAAAACTACATGATTGTAATGTACGAACTGAGTTTACAATTTCTTCTTTAAGCAACACGTAGTGTGAAATAGTTGCATCTGTTGAGCTATTTGGTTACATTTTTTGCAAGAGGGATGTGGTTCTCCACTCCCCACAATACCTTAGCATGGTGTTACATTTGTTCTGTGTAGATGGAAAAAAAAGCTGGTTGGCTGGTTGTTTCTCTGTGTGTGAACACAAAGATAGATATTTTAATTAGATGCACTTTTTCTCTTCCTGACATTTTTATGGCAGATACATAGGTTTTCATAAACTTTTCTTGCTAATATCCACTTACCTTTACAAGGTCCATTTTTCTCTGTAATGTTACTTTAACCCAGTTTTTAATTTTGCTGCAAGTCACTCTAATTAGGACATCCCTACTCTGTTCAAGTTTCTGTAATTTAGCTTTACTGATGAACAGGTCTGTCAGTGGATAATCAATGGTCTTGCCTGAAACCTTGGTTTATGTAAGGAAAATATGCCTTTCTCAAATAAGTCATTAAAGTCTATACCAATACATATATTTCTGTATGCAAAAGAAAATTAGTATCAATCAACTTTATGCTGGAAGAACAGTATCTGCATGACATTTTTCCTGATATAGTTATTTCAGTTACAAAACTGTAAATTAATCGTTACAGCTTTCCAGCAGACCAGGAATCTTGTACTAAAAACTGTAAGGAATATTTTTCATGTGTAGTTTTTTGGTTTTATTACTGGGTTAATTATTTAAAGAAACTCCTTCTGCGCTCAGGATGAGTTTTCAACAGCTGTAAATGTTGCGGTATATGCTTACCTGGCAGTTGTAGAATGACACTGGCACAGCATTCATTCTTATTGTGGAGTTGTTGTGCCCATGAGCAATGCTGTGAAAGTAGCTGGTGCTTAACAGGATGACATAATTCCAGTTTCTGATAAGCTCTCTCTCTAGAATCATTGTTCTGCAGTCTTCTGGTGGGGAGAGGAAATCTTTGAGTTTCCCAGCCAGGAAGGTGTGACACATCCATTTTTCTCTTTTCCAGGATCTTTCCCAGAGAGTATCTTCTCCAGCAAATCCATCTTTATTCCCTTGCAGACCTTCAGCAGGTAGGTTTCTTCAACTAATTCTACCTGTTACACTCCAAGCCTGTTCTCATTTTCAATGCTAATTGTACATTCCCCCTTCTAGATAATCGTAGCATAAATAGCTTTACTTCCAAGCCATCTCTGTGGTTTATTGTTTAATGTAAGAATGGGTTAACAGAGGCATTGGTTAGGGATGAGAGAGAGAAAGCCTAGAGCATGTGTTGAAATGGGGCTGGAAAGAGACTGCAAAAGAAAACTGTAGTTTGCAAAGAGAACTTTGCTGTGAGAAATTTTTCATCTGATCAATGAAGGCTCATCTAAGGCTCAGCTCGCAGGTGACAAGTAGTGTTTATTTCTTTGCTTGAAAGAGCAGTTACTCAGGAGTTTATGAGTTTGTACAGTCCCTTGTGCAACATGCTTATTTCCAAAGTCTGCTAGCCATTACCACAAGGGGGAAAAAATAATTTAAAAACCCACAAAGACCTTAGGAAGCCTGCTACACAAAGTTAAGCCATGCAGTGTTACTATGACAGACGTGACCACAGAAGAGGTAATGTGCCAACAAAATGTGTCTTTGCATTGATATTGATTGAACTAAGCAAGCACCTTGCAGTATATCTGCCTGAACAGCAGAATTTTATTACATACCAGATTAAACAAGAAGATTCGACAAAAAGAGAGGATAGGGAATCTAAGGTGAAAGTGCTGCAGCACTCAGATGCACCATGGAGGAAGAAATGAGGTAAGATGTGCTAGCTGACCTGGGCACATCTGTGTTCACAATCTAATGCCATTGCCAGTGATATGTAAAACACATTATTTTAAGCTTCTTCCACTGATGTTTGACTTGTCTAGCAGTGCCTTTTCTGCAGGATAAAGGGTGGCATAGTCAGTTCTGGATGCTCAATTGACACATTTAAGTCGAGGTAGTTCAGATGCCCCTCAGAGCTGGAGACTACAGAACTGCAAGAAACATGGCTTTTGTTGGCTGTTGAAGTCACAGGATGGAAATGATTCCATATATAAAATAAAAAGGGCATTCATCTGAGGTCTAAAACTGTTTCCACATCTTTTCAGCATGTTCTGCTATCTCATCTTTAATAATCAAGCCAGGAAAAAGCAAGCTACTTAACTCCAGAGCTGCAGTCTCCCTGGTGGGCCTGTCTATTAGCCCCCAGTGCTTTGTAAGCTGCTTAATCAGTTCCTAACATTGGTAGTAGCTGTTTTAGAAGCAATCAGCAGCTTATCAAGCACCCTGTGGGAGGGAAGGAGGGTAGAAGTCACAATTCATCCATCGATTTAGCAGTTCCCTTTAGCATGTTTCTTTGTGTTTGCAAGACAACTTCTCTTCCCCTGAGGGCCTCAGCCCCAAACTTATCATATTTAGAGGCAATATAATTTGATTACCATTTCTGCTGGGGTGGGTTAAATTGCATTTGCCTTTTGATCTAGCTATATCGTAGTTGTCAGCCTGGAGAGGGTTTTCCACATTTCAGAGGCTCCAGGTTTGATATTGGATTGCCTGTTTTTGTCAAAGTGGAACCAGAGTAGAAAGGGGAGAAGGGCCCTATTGAGAAAATGAATCCAACATGCAGAGAAACACTAATACCCTTAAAGCCCCTATGTCCTCCCTGGTTTGCCCCTTACCACTGCTTTTTCCCAATTGTTCATCATTTTCTAGTGACCTGTGGATTGGGTGGGTTTTAATCCTGAAAGTTTCCACTTCTTTTGATTCCTCTGCTATTTCCTCATATCCATGGGCTGCTTTTACACTGTATCCTGCTGTCATGTAGATTATGTGTGTTTGGGGAATTAACTAAAAGGTTTATTAAAGATTAATGGAAAGATAAGGCATGGTGAGTGAATTAGAAAAGCAGAGAGGGGTAATCTGCAGATATAAGCAACCTTTACCCTGGTTAGTCCCAGCTCAATTCTGATTTGTTTCCTAGCAAAGTTCTCATTAAAGATCCTAGAAAACATGGGTTGTTTCCTACCAAGCAGCTAAGTTTCAAAAATGTGGTATGAGGGTCTTCTTAGGTGCAAAAATGTTGAAATGCCTGTTTGCCAGTAGATGAAGCAGCATATAATACTATTCTAAAATGAAATCCAATTTAAATATCTTTCTAAGCTTAGCCGAGCTCCATCCCTAGACCTTGGATGTCGCAGAGTGCTTGAGCTATCTGATGATCTGAGGGTGGCTGTCACTTGGATCCATTTGGACAGGACTCTACTGGGGAAGACCTTAACTGTGAGGCTAAAAAGCAGAGTGCAAAAAATTGAAACAAAATGACCTTAATTTTGGAAACTTATCAAATCCTGGTGAGATAGTGGTTTTGCTAGAGTACTTTACTCGTTAACAAGTGCTCCTAGCGCAGATGTGAATAGGCCTGACCTTTAACAAAAGAGACAGCAAGTGATGGTCTCTATTTGTATATGCATGTTTATTTAAAGTAAACACAGACACACCTGTGTACTCCAGCAAGGTTTCACTGCAGACCAGGGCCCCAGAGACTACATTAAAGTTTACAGCAAGTCTATCTATGGGCATTCCCATGGGGTACATATTCTTAGAATCCTCTTGTCATTGTTGTGGTTGGAGATGTTAGCAGATGAGATAACTAATTAGGTGCATTCAGATATAACAAGCAGAAACACAGTGTGACAGCTTGCCTATTCTGTCCTATTGGCTACACTTGTTTTCCTTTCCAACCCTCTGTGGTGTCATCTGCCCAGACAGTAATCTGCTCTGCGTCACCTATAACACCACTGCATCTCTGTTAGCCAGTTTATCTAGGGCTATTCCAACCAATTAAAGCATTAAAAAGGGACACTTCCAGTTGTTAGGAAGCAAGTACTCACTCCTGAAATTGTTGATGTTAGCAGCCGTAGTACACTGGAAAAATGGACTGCTGTTATTTATGTGCAGTTTAGTCTCTGGTGGTGCAGTCACAGTCCAAGGTAGCTTCACCCTAAACCTGCTGGAGTTGTGAACTCTGTTCTCGGCTGACATTACCAATGGACACATCACTGGTTTTCTGGACGTGTGGACACAGTACATGCAAGCTGGAGTTAAAAACAGTCCATAGATTTTGTGTGACTATGGAGCTGCTTTTAGTGACACTAGCAGTTTTTACTCTGTTAAATATTGATTTGGACAGAAGCTGACTCAGCACGACTCTTTCATTTCTTAGGAAAAGTAATTCTTGCTACTTACACTAGGTTCTATAATAACGAGAGCTTTTAAAGTAAAAGACTTGAAGTGGCTGATGTGACAAGTTAAAAATTCAGGTGCTTCATCCACACAGAGTTAAGTAATATCTTGCATGGAGTTTTTTATGTTAAATAGCAAGATATACAAGTGTACAAAGATTATTGCAGTGATGGTCTTTACTGTAGAAACACTCTTAATCTTGGCAATTATTTCATCCTGGTTATACTTTCCCCAAAAGATATGGTAAAATAAAAAGGATCCACGTAATGTCAAAAATAACTGGATGTCAAGGATGGAAATTGTGAACAGGACAGGAGGTTTAAAAAGATGGTGATTTGAAGACATGTTTACATGGGAACACTCAGGGAAAAAATATTGAAGTGACAAAATATGGGCATTTAAAATGATGAGTTGAATTACATTGAATCACTGTGTAAATACTGTTACTCAAAATGTAAGTGGCTTTCATTTGGTTTATCTCCATTTACTTTGGAAGCAAAGTGAGCTAAATTGTATTAAGACCATTTTCATTCTGAATGTGTATGTCCATACAGGGATTTAATGTACTGTAATTTATCCATTTTAACATTGTAGACAAACTAATCCGTTAAAATTTAATTAAAACATCCATTTACTTCAGAACAACTTTCCTGACTATCTATGTGTAGATGAATCTACAAACAGTGTGAAGAGCAGTGGAGAAAAAGGATGAACAGGAGAGCCCTATTCTCACAATAATATAGCACGGGTCATACAGTGAATGTGAGATATGCATAAAAATCCTTAATGGAAATGCTTCTTTGCAGAACGCACAGCGAGCATGAGGAACTTAATACCACAGTAATATTACTGAGGCCAGAAGTTTATCATCTTTGAGAGGATTAAGTATCCATAATGAGAATGTCCACAGTTACACTACGTCAGATAAAGAGATTATAAGGTTTCAGAATAGACATGTTATTTACTGAGGGGATTAGGAAGATGTCTTCCCTATTGACAGGTGGATCAATGATTTTATCTTCTTCTGATATGTATAGTACTGATTACAGCATCTGATAAGGTTTTGGACTAGGTGAACAGTTGGTCTAACAGAAACATTCCCAGTATGAAAATCTTCGTTTCTGTTCAAGATTTTGTGCGTATGAGGTTCCCAAACAAAAATGTGCAGGATAAAACTTAACTTCAATGAAACGTAAGTTCCACCTAATTTAAGCCTCATGTATTGTTAGATCAGGATTAGGAAGCCTTAGAAATGCCAAGAAATTGTTAGGTCTCATTCACTTTTCCAGGCTTTTAACTCATGCTGTACTTTCATCATACCTCCTTTTCCAATGGCAAATTTGGGTCCTCCTTATATTTTCCTAGACTGAGATGGAGGAGGAGATTATAGATGCTCTTTCTAGCATTTTTGCATGTGCAAAACTTTAGGTTGATTTAGACAAGTTGTTTCACGAGTCTCAACAATAGCAAGGACTGCAAGGAGATGTGGACTTCTTTTTTTGCTCCTTATGTGCTTTTTTTTTAGGAGTAAAACTTATTTTCTGATCATTCAGTCCTCATACAACTACTGAGGAATGCTCAGCTTAGATTTGTAACATACAGCCTGATGACTTTCAGGCCCATCAGTGGTGGTGTCCTTGCCCAGCAATTCCTTTTTATTCATGCATAAAAAGGATGGGATGTGGCATCTAACCCACATGCCTGTGCTGGTGAAAGCCACTACTGTGCATGTGGCTATATTGATTTGCAGAACTGGGTTTTGGCTAGTATACTTTGGGCTTGCTCTAGTTTTAGAAGTGGTACTGGGATAGATGCATGACAAACACCCCCCCACGCCACCCCTGCTCTTAACAGATACAGCCATACCTGTCAAAGCATTACTGCAAACTCAGTTATATCAATGAGAAAGTCTTTTGCTGTCATTTGTTTCATTGAATGATTCAATATAAGCTGTATCAGCTTAAACTTTTATTTACCGAAGAGGTTTACTGATGTAGCTATACTAACAGATCCTTTTAAGTTTAGGCAAGCCCTTTTTTCACTTGATGGGCAGGAGGTGGCAAATGAGAAGGAGAATTAGGTTTTTGGTAGGCCTGACTATGCTGAGATGGCTGAAGATTTGTCTGTTGCAGTTCTCTGTGGGAGTTCACTGTGCTCAACAAGGGCAGCAAAGTGCCAGGCACATCTGTGCCATAGCTGCCACAGTTCAGAGTTCAGCACCGTAGCGAAAACATTGATTGACATCCCCAGCCTGCCAAGCAAGGGTTGACACAGCATGTATGACAGATGAAAGTCCTGCAATGTGCTACTACCAGTGTTCAGCTGACCACAGAGAAGGTGTTGCTAAGAGTAGAGCTGGTTTAAAACAGTGGTGGGTTTTAACTGACATGCCAGGTATACCCTGTGCTCTTAAATATTTGGTGGGAGGTAGACAGAAACAGATGGTTGTGTGGGGAGCTGAGACACATACACATTGTTAGTTTGTACAGTGGTCCAGTTCTTATCCTAAGACACATGAGATCTGGACTGTCTTCCCAGCTTTGCTGCAGGCTTTCTCTGGCACACAGGGCAAGTAATTTCTAATGGGATTAAGGTAAAATATGTCCCACTTTACTACATGTATGTTTAAAATAGGCATCCTGAGCACAGTTAAGTTCGAAAGAGGGAAACCAGCACTTCAGAGGGGTAGTCCATCTGACCTATGTTGTGCAATTTAAATACATGAAGAT
Source organism: Leptosomus discolor (assembly GCF_034619465.1). Classification (NCBI taxonomy): domain Eukaryota; kingdom Metazoa; phylum Chordata; class Aves; order Leptosomiformes; family Leptosomidae; genus Leptosomus; species Leptosomus discolor. The sequence goes on along the minus strand of NC_141395.1, from coordinate 29,963,400 downwards.
TTTGAGACACTTAGATGATTCTGTACTCTAACTATGTAAACATACATCTTAGACCATAATGACATGATGCTAATAGCTATCTTTATGTCCTTCCTTTTTGACTTGTTCCTGTACGACTGTGGTAACTGTATTAGCAGAAAAGTATGAAAATAGTCCTAGGATGAGAAAAAACCACAGTATACATTTCCATAAACATCAAAAGGTCTGATAGTAAAACAGCAATTAAAGAGCTTGTATACTTTCCTGTGGCTATGGCTCCTTTATCACTCATTTCTGTCGCTCCCTGGAGTGTGCTAGCACTGAGCTGCCTTTCAGCAGAACACGAAACTTCAGCTTAGCTGATATTCCAGGTGTGTGTATAATTCCCCAAAGTGCTGACAGCTCTACTTACATTAGTGGTAATAGCAATGATCTTACTGGCATTTCCTTTTTACCACAACTCTGTTGGTGAAGGGAGTTGCTGTCATTCAGAGTGGCTGATGGTCAGGTGGAGAGCATGGCAGAGCTGGCCAGCCTTGTGGGGGAAGAGCTGGCCAGGAGCGTTTTGGCAAGTGGCAGCCAGGAAGACAAGTTCATCTGAGTTAGGTGTGTTAAAGTCTTGGAGGCAAAGGGTGGAGATATATTAAGATTGTTAATAGATATTTTTAATAGCAGAACTGGGTTTTGCACTGCTTGAAACCAGAGTTTTCAACAGGGCTTATTAAATACATGTGGTGCATTTCCATGTGGTTATGTAATCTAGGCCACTAGGAGTTTGTGTGGCTTTTTAGAATGAAACTCTGTTTAAAACAACCCAGCAGTGGTGCCAGTGTCTCAGAGGAGTTGCTGAGTTGAGATCTCCAGAGATATTTTAATTTTTTCAGCCCTTAGAAGAGGCAGTAGCAATATAAACTACCCCTTTTCTAGTCTTTGTGCTAACCAGCTTTCTTTTGTTCTTTTTTTACTGTGCAGAATGAAAGGCCCAGTACTGGAGATCAGGGCTAGCAGTGTGAAAGATTATGCTCTAACCTCATAGCTGTACTTTACATAAAATCTCTATTCAGGAGAGGCAGCTGGACATGTCTCAAGGAATAACATCCCAAGAAACCAAATTTCTTGAGGAAACAAAATACTGTCTCAGGGCTACCTGCTTGGATGAGAGAAGAAAAATTTTTTTAGAATTTTTAAAAAAAACATATCTTGTATTCACAGAGGTTTTTTCAGAGCAACCCTAGCCATTTTCTTGGTATGTTGTTTTCCTGTCCTAAAATCCTTCAGAGCACTTCTCCTTAAAATGCCCTGATCCAGTTCTGAGCAAGGCAGGAAAGTTTCTAATTTTGTGATATCATGCATGAAATGGTGTCTTACTCAGTGGGCATGTAGAGTCAGTTAATATCTCTGCATGCAATTGCCTGCTTAATCTTAAAAAAAAGAAAGGGGGGGCGCGGGAAGCACATACATACTCTCTGCCTGAATGCATATTTGCTTGTGTGTGTATTTCAAGTCATGTATGTTTTTAAGCTAAGGAAAGTGCTTTCTGTTCTCTACCAGCCAAATTCCTGGTATTCTTTCAACCTTGTTTGATTAAAACAGCCTTTAACCTTTGCTTGAATATCCATTTCTTAAAACAACCTATAATTCATCCCTGCAACAAGATTAGGAGAACTTGGGGTGTGACAAAATTGACATGTAGCTGCCTGGAAACCTTGTGTGGAGGAGAAAGGAGGAGAGATGATTGAAACACAATGCGTGTGAAGACAGAAGTTGTGGGGCTGGAGTCTTGTTACAGGGCTGGCTGTGGAGCTGGCACAAGTGATTTCCAGGCACATTGTTTATACTGAGACAATTCCATCTCTTTCTCACTTGTGTTAGCTGCTGAAATTTCAGGCTTCTCTTCCTTTCCATGAGAGGAATTGGGGATGGCTTGGAGGGACCTTGTCATCCTCTCTGCCTCCTGCTATAAATTCACTTGGACTGTCACCAGTTTGTTCCTCTCCCCCAGCCAATGTAAAACTGTCTTCACCTTGCCCCCTGCTTGTATGTGCTTGTCACAGATTATCAACATTTGCTCTTGACTTTGTTTTGTTTTTCCACCTCTTCCCAGTGCCTATTTTAGCTAGTGACTGATTTGTGGAGTATCACTTTAATACCAAATTAAAGTGCAACATGTCAAGTGGTCTTGTTTGGAAGGACCACGAGCAGCAAATGGCTCTTCTGTCAGTGTGGACGACTGCCTGGCGCAAAGAAGTCAGAGGAGCTTGTGAATTCTGTTTATTAAAATTCTCTCTCATTTCTACTTCAGTTTGATTGTTTAGTGGTTGGTTTTGTGGGGGTTTTTTTTTGGTTTTTTTGCAGTCTTTATCACCAGGTTTCCTTTTGAGATCTTCTCTGCCCTGTGTGGGTGATGAGTTAGCACAGCACAATGTGGCTGTGCGATGTTGCTTTGTCTGTTTGAAGGCCAGTGATGGCAAAATGATGTTGTGTGTCAGAGCCAGTACCTTGCACTGGTGTCAGCAGTGAATGAGCGGAGTCCCTGGCCTCACCCACTCCTGTCCACCCAGCTGCCACCTGTACCACAGGCTGAACAGGTCTTTGGGACAGCCAGGGACCTGCAAAGGCTATAAAGGGAAGAGAAGGAAATGATGGGGTGGTATCACTCTTACTGTCGGGAGCTGGGATTGTGGCCCATAGCATGACTGTAGCAACACAAGATGGGGCTTTCACAAAGTTACTGCTGTGTTCTTTTTTAATTTGTTTTACAGCAATGCGTAGTGATGATTCTAGTGTGTGTGCACACAAATGTTCTTCCCTTAACTCGCTTCCAATTAAATAAACAAGGCAGACAATCTGAAAGAGATGACTGGGAGTGAAAATGGAGCAAGGAAAGCTGACCAGACCAGTATATTGCACAAAAGATGGGGCAGAGCTGAGATCTGATATCTGCCTCCCTGAGGCTTTTACCTCATGATCATCCTTCCTACTTCCATTTCCCTTTCCTCTGAACTAAAGATTAATTGCGCATTGAAATCATAACAAGAATTCGCAGTGTTAAGAATCTAGTGAACGGAAGGGAAAAAATCCTCAAGGAAATTAGCAGTCCACGGGCATTGTCTGCTCCCTAGATATAAATGACCAGGAACTTCCCAGCCAGGGAATATGTTTTCCTTTCCTTTTCTCTGCAGCTTGCATTATGCTTAGCTAAGCATGTTGCAGGATGCTTGTCTCCAAGTCCATGTTTTCATCACAGAAATCCTGACCCTGCTGAAATCTGTTGCAGGGCAGAGATTTCATTTACCCTTTGCGCTTTAATGCCCAGTCTCCACACTTAACGAATGCAGAAAATATCTACTTTTTCTCCAGTTAGCTAATAGGTAAAGGAAACCATTGTATGTTTCCTGCATGCCGATCTGCTTTTGCTTCTACTGGCTTGCGACAGAGATCACCTGTGACAGAGAGAAGAATGCATCAGAAAATGGTTTCTGAAACAGATTGCGCAATGTAAGGATGGGAGGTAGAATGTGAAACAAAGGTAGCTGACTGCAGCAAAAAGATATCCGAGGCAGGCATTAGGAACAACTTTCTGTCTGTTTTGAGTGCTGGAGGGTTGTGGGATCTCTGAGAAGTTTTTAAGCAAGTCAGACAGTCATCTGTATGGGATAAACCGGAGGTTTCTAGAGGTGTTTATTCTAGCCCTATTTTCTTAGATCATTGGTAGTACTTTCAAAAGTGTATTTCTCATCTGTCCTGGAGGTGAAGAAAGATTACTGAGTATTTAGTCCTTCTCCACAAAGCTTCCACCAATGGAATTTGGAGGATAGTGAGCACAGTGGTGAATCCAAGCTGATCTGTTCGTAAGATTTTATTTTCCCTTTCATTCAGTCCAGGGAGCACATTCTCTGTGGTACTCCAAAGTCTCGGTGAAGCTGGAGTTTACCTCTTGAGCTTGTTAGCAAAAGGCTTGATTTAAGACTAGCTGTGTCTGGAGAGGCAGAAAGAAAACAACCAGGAAGAGGCAGAAACCTTGTTTTTAGAGGATGGTGAAAAGCTGTGCATGATTGTTGACTGCTCCTTCAGTTAGCTTCCTTCTGCCAGACATGCTTGTGACACTAATCCCAATAATTAAAGTACTTTCTATCCTTTCAATGTATATAATTGGGGATGGTGAATGAGCTTCATGTCTACCACCCCTTCTATTTTCTCAGTGCCTCTTGGCCTTTTCATGTCTCTTCTGCATTGCGTCAGTGCCTCCTGGCAAATTCTGTCTGTGTCTGTCTCAGATAGGGCCAAGTGTGTGTCTGTCCTTGAGAAATAATCATAAATTTTGTTCTGTCAGGAGGAGAGGCCCGGACAATCCAGTTGAGATTTGAACCTGTAGTTCAAGGTGTTTTAGGGATTTCATATCACTTAACCCATCCCCTCCAGGCTTCACTTGTGTCTGACATGTAAATCAGACTGGAGGAATAAGTGGAACAGATTGCTCAGTGCTCCAGAAGAAGGTTATGAGGCAAACCTGTGTCTTTAAAGAGAGTGCCTTCTAATAAATGTTATCTGCAGAGAAATACATCAGCCCCTACATAAGTAGTTAATGTTACTGCTTCAGTGTTGGCTTATAAAACAACTTTATCACCTCTATGGCGATAATGATTAACAAGCTGATTTACAAGGGCGGGGTCACAAAGCCATTTGACAAATTTAGCTTGTCTCACAGCGGCAGTGATACAGAACCTGAGTTTTACAGTATTTTCACCACTTTACCTGGAATACTAAACCCTGGTGGCGGGGCTCTTAAGCAGAGCAGTAGCAGCCGGTACTGTATGAGGATAATAACCAGGGTTGCCTCCTGTGCTTCTGGTAATGAGGAAATTACAGGTCCAGGTCTGAGGATTGGGGAGAGATGGGGACATTTCTAGCTCCCTTCTCAGTATTTATTCACTGATCACTTGACCACAGTGAAGTGACAGTGTTCCTAGACATGCTGTTACATGATGCCTGTGGTTGCTGGCTGTCCCTTGGGTCAGAGCTAGCAGAATATAGAGATGTGCGTAGATTTCTCTTCCTTCTCTTAGGTTCTGGACGGCTTCTGTTAAAATATCCTTCATTTGTTGATTCTCCATTATCTTGGATCTTCATACAAGATTTTTTTTTTTTTTTCTTTTTAGCTGCTTCTGGTTTTACTTTTATTATCATATGTTGGAAATTACTCAGACCAGCAAATTTAATCTAACAATTATTTTAATCCAGAAACCCTTGATGTGGTTTAACATACTGTGACACTTTTCAGAATTTGGACTTCTTAACCTTGGCAGTTCCTCACATCAAGCAGAACAGTGTATCTGAAAGCTCAGCAAGCTGTATTCCCTTTGCCATCTGTCTTGACAGTCCTCTTGTAGGTGATCAAAGGTATTTATGATCTCTCTGCTATGTAGACATCTTCTGCACTTTTAAAACTTGCTAAAAGTGCACAGACAGGGTAGGAGATTTGATGACCCTCACTCAAGTTCACAACATAGACTCCTTCAGGGATGGAAATCTTACTCCTTACCTTTTACTTCTTAGCTAGCATTGCTGATAGGAGCCCTGCCCTCAAAACAAACACTCGCTGCCCTGAGAAATGTCTGAAAACTGTACTGTTTTTTCTCTCCTGTCCAGAAAGTTCATAATATCTGATAGAATTCAGTATTGATTTATGTGGCTATGGTGCAAAGGTTGGTTATTTCTGTGGACCTGGTCTAATAGGTGGGCAGAAGACCTATGGAGGTGTTACTGAAAGTCATAATGGATTACAGCTGACTCATTTTGCCTTCTATTTCTGCACATCTGCCCTCTAGTTCCCCCTAAAGCTCTTGTAGAATTACCTCTTCGGGAATGACAGAGTCTTAGTTTGGAGGGGAGTTCCATGCTTAGCTGTTCTAATCAATATTTGATTGCTTTTCAGTGACACCCAGTCAGAGGCTTCTATTATGTCTTTTCCAATTTGAACAACCGTCAGGGACTGGAACAAACTGACTAATTTTGTATTGGGTTTTTTTTTTTGTGCTTTTTTTTTTTTTTTGTCTTGTTCTGTTTTCCAAACAGAAAGTTATTACAAGCCATGAGATTAGGTTACCATCTCTCTGGGTTAGAACTCTCAACAGAGACGAGAAGTTCTACCACTGTTACCTTGGCCACTTTCCTAGTTGGGTTTTTAATATGAAAACATATATATTGCAACACTGTGCTCACTACATTGTTCTTCCCTGAGACTAGTTTGTGCAACCCGCCTTCATGCTGCTAGGTATGTTCTCATACAAGGAGTCTTCATTGACTGAAAAGGGAAGACAAAGTGACTTGACTTCTCTCTGCTGTGTGTAATGGGCTGGGGCTTTGGACCCCCTGTACTGTGCTGCATGGGAGGAGGAGATTTAGGCGTAAGGCTTGGGCTGAGGAGTGGAGGCCTTCAGAGGCAGACTTTTTACCAGCATTGTGCTTGACCCGGAGAGCTCGGATGAGGGATGGGGTCAGAACAGAGCTGTAGCTCAGCATGTGTCAGAAGTGAGGGGACCGCCTCTCCTCTAGTGCAGGGCAGCATCGTGGGCTCAGAAATGTGTCATGAAGGTGGAGCACAGGCGTACCAGTGAGAGGCCCCTGGGCAACATGTGCTGCTTCTGGAAGCTGCCTGTGAGCAACAGCCCTTTTGTGCATGTAGTGGGCCGCTGAAGATGACTTCTCTTCTGGTGGAGGATGCCGTCATCTATAGCCTTTCCAGTTTTTATTCTCTGGAAACAGCTGGCTGTCTGCTTGTTTCTGAAAACATCACCTTGATGGAGTGAGTGAACTATGAGTAACTTCCAGTCTTTGGATAGAAGGATCAGGAAACCTCTGAGGGCCAGCAGCCCTCCTGACACTGATCACTTGACGTAGTTAAACTTTGACTGATCACACATTGCCCTCATGATTATATTAATGTGATGTATCCAATGGGATTTCAACTTATACCACAGCCCCTGCTGCCTTTCATCTTCGTCTTCCTGCTGAATCAGGAAAAACTTAACCCAGTGCATGTGTGTTGTGTCTTCCTGCCACCCAAGGCTCTTGCAGACATTGTCAACATTGGCTTGCCTGTGAGCATTTGGCATCCTCGTATTTCCCCCCACCTCACTCATACAGAGTGTAATCGTGTCTTTGGATTTATACTGCTACCCAACTGAACAGTAGCACGAAGACATACAGAGAAGAAAGCTTGATTTATGTTTATTCATAACTTTGACTTGTATGAAAGGCCTCTGTTCTAGAAATCATCTGAAATAATTCCCCCAACATCCCTTTGGTGCGTGTTCAGATACTGTGTACCCCTTCAGTTTCTCCCACAGCTGCAGACAAGTCTCTGCCTTCCCCTCTTACTTGCCAATATCATCTTGGCTTTCCTGAGTCAGGTGCAGGAGGCTGGGCAGCGGGGAGGGTTGCTGCTGCTGCTGGTTCTCCTGGTTTCTCCTCTTCCTCCTGAGCAGCCCTGGCACCTGCAGCCGTGCTCTAGCCAGTGGGATGCTCCATGCAGTATGGACAGGGAGCCTGTACGAGAGACTCCTCCAAAACATAGTTTGTCCCATTTAGGGTGGGAGATACGTGGCAGTTAGTGTAAAAAGCAGTGTTCATTTTGTTGGTTTAAATTGTAAGTGCTTTGAGGGCAGGGCCTGTCTTTTATGTGTGTACATGTGGGTGGGTATTTTTTTACAATTCCTAATGTGAAACATGCAGTAAGGAGCTGCAGTATGCAAAGCCATCGCTTTCTGTCCTGTGGTAGCTTAGAGAGGTGTTTTTCCAGATCCATAGAGGTGAACAGTGGTTCTGATCTGAATGCTGGGTCTATTCAGAGACACAGCTTGCTTGGGGCCTCCAAACAAGTATTTTCCTCCCATTGTCACCAAGCAGCATACCCCAGTATATTTCAGGTGCAGCAGTGGTAAGCTAACTAAGAGCATGGCCAGAATCCTTTTGGGATGGGTTGATTGTCCAGTTTAGGAAGAGAAAGCTGCATTGCACCCTCCATCAACTGATGATGAGAATGCCATCATCAATCACCTTTCACACTTAATTTTGGACAGCGAAGCAATTGCTTGCACTATGAAGAATTTAGATTAGAAAACAGACCTTGCTTTTCAGGTGTGCTGTAGGTAGAGGAGAATCTGAACTCAGCAAAATTTTGTTTTAACCTTGATGCATCTTTTTTTTTTTTTAAGGTAGGAATGTATATTTAAGCCTTTGCAGGTGCATGTTGAGGCTGTATTATGTTACAGGGATAAGTCAATGGTGAAATTCTTGGTTTCTGTTCCTTTGTCTTACTCTTAATGCAGTTTTGTGCTAAATTTCCACATTTCTTATGAAATGTGATGGACTCTTCTGCAGCTTGTAGCGTTTGGTTTCACATTTTCTCTGTTTTGTAAGCTTATTTAGTAAGCTCATTTTGTAAACTGAAATGTCCTTAGTAAAGGTACAAGTCAAAGCTTAGGAGTGACTCCAACAGTGAGAACAGACATGTGCTGAGTTAGACTGCATGGGGACTGTGCAGTCTCCGTCACTGAAAGGCTTTGGTAACAGATACAACTGTAAAGAATGACATGGATGCTACTGGCTCTGCCAAGATGGCCTCTTAAGGTCTTCCGCACCGCCCCACCCTCTGCCATGATTTCCTTCATATCCAGATAATGCATTACATTTAACACACTTCTATTCTTCAATGACTTGTGTTTCCTTGAAACTCAACATCAGATTCCAGCGTCAACTGGGAGAACATCCTGGGACTTTGCCATCATGGTTGTGAGATGTCTAAACTGACTGACCCTATCACAAGAGAGTGCTTAGTCACAGGAGAAGTTTTGGCACCTTTGATTATGTGTCCTCCAGTCCTTTTCCCAAGCCAAAAAACACTCACTGGGGAAGCATTACCATGAAACTGCTCTTGGAGACAGCAAGTAGAAATCTTCGTTTTTGCTTGCCAGGATAAATGGAGATTAGGATTTTATTCTTATTAGCTACAAACACGAATGAGAGAAGGCTGCAAGGAAAAGTGGTATCCTGTGCACAGCCTTGAGGTCTCTGATGAAATAAAATGACACAAAATATACAGATGCTAAAAATAGTGATAACATCAGTTTGATGTTGCATTTTGTCTTCCTCCTATAATACAGTAAAATGACCTGTAATTCACATTGCAAAATTGGCATGCACGGCTCTGAAGACAGCATCTTCACTGAATGTCTGCAGTGGTCAGAGTTACAAGCCAGCCCACTACAGTGCTAGGACGAGCCGTACAAATAAATAAATAAACAGGGACAAATAACACCAGCTCCTTGGAGGCAACTGCCCACTCTCATTCTGTCTTGCTTAGGCAAGTGTAGGAAACCTTTTGTGCTTTGTACAGACTTCAGTTCACCCCTGGTGCTTAGGAAGTTAACAGATTATCTTAATTTTGTTTATTACATTATATAAAATGTGATTTTCATTCAGAGATTTAACTTTTAAGTCCTTGCTGACAGTGACATTAGTACAGACTTAGAGGGTTTATTTGCAGCTCTGTCTTCAGCCTGGCACTTTAAGCTGAGCTCTTGTGGCCTGTCAGAGGTGGTTTCTGTAGCATGAAAATGCTTTGGAAAATATGTATATATTGTGGTTTATTTATTATCTTTGTATGTGTATTTCATCTATTAGTGCTAAATGTCTTTTTAGAGGGTCGTTGTAGCAGTGTCACTAGCTTGGTGGTTTCACTGTTTCTTTCCTCCTGTTTATTGAATACTATCAGCTTTTGTGTCTTTCACCTACTCCCAACTTGTTTGGCTTTCAAACCCTCTATAACTCTGGAGTCTGCAAGCAAAAAATTTCTCCCTTTAAAATGAAAAACAAAAGCCAGCATAGGGGAACTAAACTAGCTTGTGACCATCTGTTAGAACGTTAGTAATATCATTACCTTGAACTATAGCTTAATTTTCGTATTTCATGCAGAAGCTTCTCTGCATTGTTTATATTCTGGTTGAAGGGGATCTTCCTATACAGGATGCAATAGGAACGTCGTTTTTCCTCTAACACGAGCAGATGTCCTTTCTGCAGTACTAGCAATAACATTGCCACTTCCTGTTGTTGCAGATGTTGTTAGCAGTCTAGAGGTAAAAGCAAAGAGGGGGCAATTTCAGCCCATGCCATTCAATGCCATCAACATCAACGCTACCTACACACCTCCTTTTGCATGTGTACTCTTTCATTTCATAGTGGCTGTCTCTGTTAGTGGACAGGAAGTGGCCTTGGAACACAAATTTATTTCCTTTCTAATTTACATAAGGGAGCAGTGCCTCCAAAATCTCTGTTTTTCTTCTCTGCCTTGACCTTTGCTTTCTCTAGATACGTTTACACTAAGCCCACATTGCAAGTGGAGCATTACCATATTTAGGGAAGCAGTGCCTGAGCTGAATCTGGCACACGTTTAAGTGTGAATCTCCCCACTCTTAGGTTTCATGGTGCAGCCCTGTGCAAGTCTTCAGTTAGCAATTATTGCATTCTTTTTCCTTTTTATAGGCAGTCACTATCAAATCCTGTGACACATTTCTATCACTAATCTGGCAAGCTGCCATTCAGGCCACAGGAAGCCCAGGAGAGAAAAATATACACTTAGGGCCTTATTCCATCTTCATTATTCCCTACACCAGCAGAATTCCTTAAAGTCTCTGGAAGTTTAATTTGAATGGAAAGTATTTTGCCTGAATAGCACCCCTTATTGAGACATTGTCACTGAGTCACAAGTTTAGATGAGTGTTGTGGCTAGTAGTTTAATCTATACTGCATGGCTGTTTTTTCACACCAACACAGGGAGTGCTAATCACGTCTAATGGTCTAGCAGGATTGTCTGGCAGTGAGGGACTTCTCGATTTGAGAGCTGGACACTGAAGAGAAAGAGAATTTATTCATTTTGGCAATGAGGGGAATATTGTATTTTAATGACTTTCAATGGGAGACACAACCTTACTAAAGGAGGAAAGTCAGGATTCTGTTCACAAAAAATATGCAAACAATTTGTGCTTTGGAGGAGAAGGAACAAAGAAAAAACTGTGATTTGTACATAAAAAATAACAGGAAATGAAAATCATAAATGTAAGGCAGTATCCATAGCTGTCAGTTAGATGGTAATATGGAAGCCTTAAACTCTTTTCCTATCTACTTTTTTGTGCCTTAGTGTATGAATGCGTTGTTGTACTTAAAATGACGACTAATCTTTTGTGGGTTTGCCCTATAGAGACTTACAGAGTGATAGTAACTTTGGTCTTTATGTTTGGATCATTGCCAGTTCATCGCCTACTATTATGACTTGTGATTTCATGGAGCTATAGCTGTTGGGAAGTAACTTTCCTGTTGTTTTAACTAGCAGCACTTAGCTGCATTTCTGTTTTAATAAATATTGTCTCTTCTTCAGGGAGTTCTAGTTATTTTTGGGGGGTTCATTCACTATTGTCTTCTCCTCATTTCAGGTTATTGAAGGAAAGCTGGCTCCTTTCTTGGGGAAGGTGATCAAGTTTGCCACCTCTCATGTGTACAGCTGCAGCCTTTGTAGTCAAAAGGGTTTCATCTGTGAGATTTGCAACAATGGAGAAATCCTTTACCCCTTTGAGGACATTTCTACAAGCAGGTACTGTAATGTCACGTATCATATCCTTGCGGGTTCTCAGCCTCGTGACATCTTATTTAAATTAACTAGGGACTGGAACCCACTAATGCACATTTCTGGGCAGCTGCGCTAGATCACTGGTCCAAGGAGGCTACCACAGGCAGACTTGGAAATAGATGGGAAGAGCTACTTCCCAAAGCCCTGTAAGTCTCAGAACAGCTGTTCATAAAGGGAAGAGTCCCTAGTAGTATCACGCAGTGTGATTTATCCAAAGCTCTTCTGAGTTTGCAAAGTGTCCTGAAAAGCCAAATGAATTCTCTAAAGTGATCACAGACATCTTTCTGGTACCTGATGTCACTGGGCCCGTGATATACTGGGATTGTCTATTATAAAACAATAACCGTCTATTCTGAAATGTTTTCCCCATGAAATGTTATGGCTAATTCTCTGCTTTCTGTGTGCATACTCCTCTGTGCCTACATATGCAAGATTTTAATTTTTTTTAGACGACATTGCTGTTCTCAGGTGGCTACAAAATAAATGTAAGTGTATGCCACTCTTAAGCTAAACAAAAGAACCTTTATTTCACATTATACGGAGTACTGGATGTCGGATCAGGGACAGGAGTGGCATGGAAAAGCTAGAAGCAACATGCAGGAAACCAGAGCAGACTTGTCAACGCGGCAGTGTTACTACTCTTCTTAAAAAACGTCCTGGATTTTGAATAAAGTGAGGGGAGGATGTTGTTGCTTTGGTTTGCGTTTTTTTTTAACTCAACAGAAAGACCGTGTATCTGACAGCACATCATTCCTCCGTAGATAAGTACTTTTCTGGCTATTTCAAATACAGTAATTTTAATTTGTCCTCCAAAGTGTTCCATTGAAGGGAGAAAAAAAATTGAAGAGCCACCTTTGGAAACAATCAGGACTAGCCTGTTAAAAGGGCTTCATTAAGAATCTGTTTCCCCTGCATGCACAAAGATGTTAAATTACAAGTAACCAAGGACTACTCTTTGGGGATTTTCAGCCTGACCCGAGTTTCAAAGACTGTTTGCATGTTCTTTTTCCAGACTCTCATTCTAAAAAATGCGTTGACAAAGCACTGGGCATGAGCTAAACAAGGTGTGCAGCTGAGCTCTATAAATGGTTTTCAAGAAAGAATATATTTAGGGTGAATGGTGAGATAGGCTGAGTTAAAAAGAGAGACTAAAATGACATAAAACATGAGATGTCTATTGAGACTGTATAAAAGGCAATTGAAGATGTTCCCAAAAGATTGATGAGAATGTGTAAGAGCATTTGGGAAAACAGGTTTACTTGAAATGTCTGTGCATTTGATTTGTCTGGGGGATTTTTGGTCACAAAACATTGTTGGGTGTATATTGTTCCCCCGCCCTTCAGCTGAGATCAGACATACCTTGCCATTACAGAGTTTAAAACCTTCTGGAATCAAACAGTATTTGCTAGCAGTTCAGTGAAAGCCAAAAGAAGCTGATCTAGCTCCTGTTTGTATGTGAATTAGAAGCCAGAAAGGACTTTTGCTCATGTTTCACAAATGTGAAGTCATGGTTGATGTCATGCCAAAGACAATGGTCTTTGTTAATGATTTTAATTAAAACACAATCAGCATGAAATGGTCTCCAGTATTTCTCTTTCTTATTTTGTCAGAGGTCATTCTGCTTACTCCTTTTGTACTCGTTATCACTAAACCTTGCTTTTATCCCCAGCATCTTTCATTTCCCTTCCTAGTTTCTCATCTCATTACTGCTCATGTGGGCACATGCACCTCTCTGAAACTAACCAGATTATTTCGGTTCCATATTTTTGCTCTTTTCTACCTTCAGGCTGGAGGCAAATCATGCCAACAGAGGAGCTTGTGTGTTTTACTGTGCAGCTCCATCAGCTGCAAAGCAGTGAGAAAGCGGCCAGGTAGAGGGCTTTTGTATTTGTTTCCATCTCTTACAGATGAGAGAGATTTCTGAGGTAGGTGTGTTGACCACTACAATGACAAGTGTAAGGTGAGGTGGCTAGGTAGAAATAGGTAGATGTACAGAGTAACCTGTGGCAGATGGAATGGCAAGTCACAGAAAGTTTGTGTGAAGACTTGCAATTATACCTGAAATTTCTGATGACGTGTTCAGTTTTCCTTGTTAGTTAAGTGTCGTACAGAGCTCTGAGTAAACAGTTAGCTCAGATTTGTGATTTAGTCATACTATTCTGAGTCCACAATGTGCACTGAGAATTGACTATGATTCCCTTTCTCCATCCTGGTTTTCCGGAATTGATGTCTACAGCTTAGTATTAATGTTTTGTACTCAATACTAGACTGCCAACTATGCTGGCTGTAGCTGCTGAGTTAAGGAGGGAAGAGCAGCTGAGCTCTGAAGACCATGTTTTTCCTTCTTGCTTTTGAATGTTTCTCATTCACATTTGAGCATACTACTAATTCTGCCAGCAAGCTGGGCTGTTAGGTTAGAAATATTCAAAAATGGGTGCATGACAGCTTTTGCAAACTTCACCTCTCTATTGAATGTTTGAAAAGTGAAGTCTGTTTGTGTGGGGAGGGTGTGTGTCTGTGTGGAGCTGGCATTTGTTTTTCTGGCTACCTCCCTGACCTTTCTCACTCTTTGGAGAGAAGAGTGACAGCTGTCAGTCGGGCCATTACAATTCCAAGGTGGTTCTCGGCTGGCTATTACCTTTCCATCTTCATGGTCTCTTAGGTCAGCTTTGAGGTGGAGAGATTGTTTCTCTCCAAAATATTCTCAGCTGTTTCTGGAGCAGTCTTCAGTAGGAATTTATGAAGGATGAGTCTTCTTTAAATAGATACAGCTGAGAGAAAAGGAGGGCCCCTGTTGAGGGCTGGGGTTTCTCTTTGGTCAGGTTATTTGCTTGAGAGTCATTTTTGTCAGTCCTTGAGCAAACAGAGTGAATACCTGGGTTATGCACTCCTCAGGGTTTGAATACACATATATTACATACCCTTCTCTCACTAATCAGCATGACACATTCCTTTGTCGGCAAACGGTTCCAAAACAAACACAATCAGTTCACTTAATTAGCGGGTCTGTGGGCTGTGCTTGGCAGGCTCTTTACATCCTGCTCAACAATACAGCGCAAAGGTTTGCTGTCTTGAATGTAAGGGTGGGCTTACAAAGTCATAAGCTTTCTAATGATATTTCCTTTCTGTGGCTTTTCTTGGGAGGTGGCCATTCTGCACAGAGCTTAATGAAGGTTGTGATTCAGTAGTTAAACAATTTCTTAAAAACTGTCCCATCCTTTTGGATGCCTCTTCCAAGTCATTTTGATTCCTCTGTTTCCCATTTTCCTCTTTTCTGCCTTACCTATATCTGTGTAACCGTTCATCAGGGTTCTTTCTACGTTTCACAATTTTGGCATCTTTTTGAAGGACTTTAAATAATGAGAACTGTATTTAAAGCCTCCTGAGTTAATTGCATGTTTCATGAAGCAAATTGCCAGCTAATGTAAACTCTCACAACTCTGCTTTTGCTGGAGCTCCGGCAACTTAAACAATCTAAGCATCTACCTCCTGTTTTATTTCTTGGACTAAATTTGCCCCAGACTTAAATTTAGCAAATAAACATGCAAAATTATCCTATTATTTCACTAATTTTATTTTTAGAAGTGTTGTGAAGTGACTTTAAATATCCCTGGTTATAAACTGGGTTCTTAGAGTTGTTCTTGCCCATTTGTTAGCAGTCAGGCACTGCCCCTCAAGCACAAGTGACAAGAAAATGCCTTTGTAGTGGTACTATTGTCTAAAATATGTGGCTGTATTTATTTTATAGCCTAGAACAATTTTTAACAAGTTTTAAATCTTAAGGAATACTGAGAAAATACCATTGGAACAAGAATAGAGTTATTCATTAAAAAGGGCTTTCTGTCCAATTAGATAATTAAGTAATTATAGTTATGGTTAACATTATTATATGCCACCCAGTTAATAAAGTTTTGGGTTTGCCTGTGTGACAGCATGCTAGTGACTACTTTCACAGGCTATTTGTCATGTTTTGCTGGTAAAGCTACTTGCTTGGTTAAGAACTATTTAGTCAATCCCTTGCCTTTTATGTGGTGACTATAGATGTACATGAACCATAGAGAGTTGCTCTTTTGTGTTCGTATTCATTTATCAAGGCTAAACTGTTTTCACTTTGCGAAGTTAATTTGTTCTGCAGATCAGTTAAGACATGTAGACCTTTTAAGATACAAACCAGAAGACCCAAGTTTAAAATAGATGTGCCACAGAACAGGCTTGACTATATCAACCAGCTTGGATGCCTCTATAATCTTTGGCCACCATCCTGATAAGACCTATGAATGTACTTAACTTTATGCATAGTGAGAAGTCTTACTAAAGGTTCTGGGGCTGTGCTTAGCTTTATGTGCATGCCAAAGTCTTTGCAAGTTTACAGCTCACTGTGTTATGGATGCTGTGCCACTGGACAAAACCAGCTTTGAGCATTTGGGAGAATGTTAAGAAAGATATTAGGTGGAGAGACTGAAATACGTAATATAGAACATTTCCAGGGAATACCTTGGCACAGGTCAAAGGCATCAGTCAAAGCACATCATTTTCCCCTCTTGTTTTGATTAGTTTGTTTTATGCTAGACAGCCTTTCCCCAAGCCCAGTTCACCTGAGCTGTGCTAGTAGTTTAGTACCTAATTTTTGAAACAGCTTAGCTTATCAAATGTTGATAGTTGGTTCAAAGCACCCCAAAGTGATCTGCTCAATGCTTTATTTAAAGAAAATTAGGCACCTAAGTAGATGTTCTCTTGATCATTCAGTTTCACCTGAGTCTGTCAAAACTGGTCAAAATCTTCTGGCCGAGATCTTCTAATTTTTGTCTGTGCAGGGTAGCGCAGTAATGTTATCTAGAATGTGTAAAAAGAAAGAGATAAAATATACTGACTTTTTTGATCGTTGTATTTTGGAACTGAATTAGCTTTAGAGGTTGGTTTTACCTGCCTTGTGTCAGAGTGGTATTAACTAGATTGTTCAGCATAAAGGCAGATACTTATTTCAAGTAGGAAGGTCTCTGCAGTGCTGCCTTGTGCTCTTCCCCACTGGCTGAGCATGGCAGCCGTCACGCTTCCAGTTTCTGTTCTGCAGCTTCCCAAGCAAATTCCCCTTTGAAAATAGGCTTCTCCATCTCCCAAATATGGTTGCTTGTAGACCAGATAACAGCTTTTCAATTGCTTTTTAGCCCATGAAAGCCAACGCTGCAAACTCTTAAGTGCTCAGAAATTCTAAGATTTCCTTAAGAATCTTGTTTATATACTTACTTTATTTTTTTAAGTTCCTTTTTTTCCATCTTTGGTCCAAGTAGGCAAATCTTCAACATTACAGCAGAGCTACAAAGTCCAGGTGCCTTTGCCTTTCTCTTTTATTAGAAGCATAAATCCTGGCTTAATCACAGGATTTCCAGACTTGAGACTTATAGAAAAATGTAAAATAGTAGAGTCAGGCAGTCAAATTATAATGGTTGAGGTCTGTGTTAATAGTGCTGTTAATAGTATTTCCTGACTTTTTGCTTTTGGGTCTTCAACCACCACTTTATGAACACAGTTCATTAATAATAGGAGAGGTAGAGGAGCAAAGTCCAGTTCATGGTGTGGTAGCTAGTAGAGGCAGAGGATATATGTCTGAGCAATGTAAACACTTGAATCTCCGTGGCATCTCAGCCTCTCCAGTTATTTGCAGGTAGTGGTTCTACCATGGGTAGGGCTATTCCTCTTTCCAAAGTAAATTAGCTCCACTGACTAAAGTGTAATCACATGAGTTTCAGATTAAATGTTTTAATACTGATTTTGGGTCCCTTTACTGATTTTTTGTGAACGGCTGTGTACAGGCCACATTACTTGGCTTGGGATCTCTGAACTTAGACAACTCGCAAAGTGCAGTACTGAAGTTGACAGTCAGTCCTCAGTTCTCCGGCTGGATGCAAGTATGGAAGTATAGTAGATAAGCGTAGCATAAATCCCCGCAGCCACATCTAGGGGGGAGCTGAGGACACACTTCCCTCCTTAATCAGGAGCCACAGAGGGGTCTAGGAGCTGCAGGATCCCTTTGCTCCTGCCTGACCCCACTGCTGTGCTCTGGTGCAGTAACTCAACCTGTGTACACAACTGTCACAGGATGATAGCAGGTGGTTAAATCAAGCTGTTCTTGTTCAGCCCCAGCCCATAACATGTTGTTTTGTGGGCACCCAAAATGAAGACCTCTGGGTCTAGCAGTGGAATGGTTGACACTGAGACTCCCTGCCGCTGGTGGAGCACTGGTGGTTTTCTCTCCAGTGAGCTGTCCACTTTCCCCCTCATATGTGAGGCTTTAATATCTCTGTCTACTTTCCACATCTGTTGGATACAGTCAACCTTGGCAGTGGCTGCTGGCACAACAGATGAGGGGCAAGAGGCTGTGCAGATGGGGAGGCAGCCATGGCAAGCCCTGGGCAGCCAAGCCAGGGTAGGAGCTTATTTGCTTATCTTCCCCCGCTACCTTGGGGCACTTCTCCAGCACCTCAGTCTAACCCATGCTGAGTAAATGGGAGTGGACCCTGGTCTGGCAGTTTACATGCAGGGACACTGGGTAACATGTCATTCAGCCATCCTGGGGTGGCATTACTAGAGCAGCAGTGGTGGTGGTGGTCACAGACGCTGCATCAGGCTGTGTGTGGGCTGGTCCTTGTGGCTGTATCAGAGGTGTGAACCACTAGTGCTCTACTTGGTGTGTCCCATCAGTGCAGGCTGGCGGTCGCTGTACACCCCTTGCTAGCTCGCCCCTTTGCATCGGTTCCCGCAGCGCACAAGCTGGACCGATGGTTGGCAGTTACAGTTATTTCTGCTGTTTCTGTACCCTCCGGGCCCAGCTCAGGACCCAGCCATGCCGTTATAAATGAGGAGTGTCTTCAAGCTCAGCTGGCATATCAAGTGTAACCCCCGTCTGATGAGCAGGTATATGGAAAGCAAAACTATGATTATGATTTGAATCACTGCTGGCTCCCTGAACACTGAATTAATCATTTAGAGTGAATTTCAGACATGTAATAATTTGAAGGGCTGGGTAGTGGGCTCTGCTCTAGTTTTGTTTGGCCTTTTTTTTCCTTCTTCAGAGGCAAATTTTTCAAAAGGAAGTATGAAGTATTAACAGTTTTTAAGTATGGTATTTAAAAAAACCCACCTGTGTCTAGTAAGGACCGTAAGTGTATCATACAAGGCATTATCTTAACAAGCTCCTTATAGGGACAAATCAATGTCATATTAGTGCCAAGTTTCTTCCATTCATTTACTACATGGGCGTCCCTCCCTAGGCAGGCTGCTTGCTTTGGTTCCTAGGCAACTGTAATAATATTGCTGCACGTGTGTCAGGCGTTGATTGCCTTTGGGGCTTTTCTTGTGTTATAAGTGAACACAGGCTAGTCCATTTTCCTTTTTGTGTTCTGCTAAAGTCTCTGAGAGTTTTGAAGGGCGTGTCCGTGATATTCACGGCTGAGCAATTCAAAAATAATTGCAGACAGGCACATGTGCGTAGCTTGGGATTGTGATCATGCTGGAATGCCTAGGCAAGGCTTACTTTCAGCTACTGTAGTTTGCTTTTTGGGGTTTTTTAATAGCCAGGTTACAGGTGGCTTAGTATTTTGGATGCTTGGTGAATGTATAGTGTCACCTAAAGAAAACATAATGAACTACCCCACTTTATCTTGTTTTCACTCTGCATGGAGGGAAAGAAAAAAACCCAAAGAGTTCTAGTCAATGAAGGGTTCAGCCCTAAATCAAATCCGTACTGAAATTCCTTTCAAGGGATTACTCACTTGAGCAAATGTATGCAAGGTCTGGCACAGAGAAGTGGGGTTTTTAAAAAAGTGAAAGTTTGTGTATAAAACTACAAGAGAAAGGATGGTGGATGAATATGGCACTGCGGTGAGTCAGGGGAGCTCTTTGCTCTTCTCAGCTCTGCTAAGAGCTCCTGGCTGACCTTGAGCAAGTCAGTTCACCTCTTGTTTCCCATTTGTGAGGTGGGAATGACGGTGTATCTGTCATCCACCATTTGTTCATTTCGGGGGTGAACAGCATAACCATGAGCTGCTTTGATTCCCCACCTGGTGTTTGGAAACCAGACCGGTACAGCCCATGTGCATGGTACTGAAGCTGTCCTAATAAACCTTGCTTGTCCCAGTGGCTTCATCCCAACAGTCGCGCTGGTCGGTCTATCAACCTGTAAGGTTCCTAGGAGACAAATAGAACTTTCTTTCAGATGACATCCTGGGCCACCAGTTGATCATCCCTGGTTTATTTTGTCTGCTTAAGGTGGAAGGTCTTTGAGACCTCTTTGTGTTGCACCCCCTCTCTTTGGGCACCTGATCTTACCCAGGGGCACCTAAATAGTCGTGCAGTACACAGAAGAAATATGAGTATAATCAATTGGTTGTGCAGAATCTGGAATTACTTGAGCCATAAGCCTGTTAAATACATGTGGGAAGCATGAAAAGAAGTTGCTGGAATTTACAGTTTACCAAATATTGATACATATATGTTTCAAGTGCCTAGACTTAATAGGAGACACTAACATTGGCATTTCGTCAGCACACAAGGAGTGATTTTATGCTTTTAATGTAGAAAGGCTTTTCTTTTGTAGCTAGTAATGATAATAAGAGCATTATAATGCCTGGCTGGCTGTGGAGAGCTTTACCCTTTCTCTTTTACACTTTTCAGTGCAATATAAATTATTTAGAGGATTGAATAATTCTCCACATTTTCGTTACTCTGGTGTTCAAACAAGTAAAACATCCTTAAAACATAAACCACTCCCTATAGTCTCAACAGAAATTGAGTTGGTCAGGAAAGAGGAAAAAAAAGAGAGAAAATGCTGAAATAGAGAGGAAGATATTTCAGATGCCTTCTTAGAAGACTGAAAGTCTGTGTGAAAAAAACATGCAATGTTCACCAATTCTTCAAATAATGTTTGAAAAATAGCAAGATGCTGTTAATGTGCAGTATTGCAATATCATTCATTAAAGAAGGAAACATGAAAGACCTGAATGGCTATGGGCTCATCAGCTTATTATCAGTGGTGTATAGAAGTCTCACAAAAGATGCAGGGACTTCTTGGCCTCTAGCGAAAGAAGAAGCCAGGATTCAGAAATGTTACCTGAACTGTGAATTACCTATGACAACAACAAGGCTTGAGGGAAAGATAACGAAGTGTAGCAAACTATTACATGAGCATTTTATAGACTACAAAATGTATTTTTTCTCCAGAGAAATAAAAGCATTTTGGAATACTGAGGCTTGAAAACAACAGTAAAGAAGAACCATGAAACTCACACGTGGAGATAAAAGTACATGTCAATTAAATAAGCGGCAATCTGCAATATTCTAAGAAGGAATATAAATTTGGTGCCATTTTTGGTATCACTGAAAAATTTCTCACAGTAACATTAGGAATGATCAACCAGTTGACATTTCCAGGGTTGATTTAGACTGACTGTATTTGATAAGATAAAAAGCAAAGCTATAGATGGCTTGGGGTAGTATAGCTCTATCATTTTAAAGAGAGTAACCTGCCATTTGGACAAAGGCAGAGCAAGATCAGCATTGCCCCCCTGCTCTGGTGACTGAATTTGTTTTGCAGTGAGGGGATACAAGCATGCAGTGAAGGCTGACCCAGGTGTCCTCTCTACCTGTCCCTACAGAGAGCAAGAGGCAGCTTTGTTCTCCAACTCAGAGCACTGTTCTTCCAGGCTGCTGTTTTATTGTCATCTGCGCCCCACGGCTGGGTCTGGGAGTACATCAGCCTTCATCAGAGAAAGCAGAAGATACGTCTTCAGAGTGACAGTTGGGGGTGGGGGCACCAGAATGGACCAGCGATGGTCATGATGGCTGCTACTACAGTGGACTGTGAGATCCAGGGTTGGCTGTTTGCACTGCCTCTGGTTAGAGCCTGACAGTGTGGGGTCCTGGTCAGAGCTTCAGCTATTGCACCAGCTGTAATAAATAACAGTGCAGACATTTCTTCTCCTTCTTTTCGTTCTGAGTGATGTGAGAGGTTTGTTAATTTTTTCCACTGGGCTTGTTTCTGAAAAATGAATTTGTATTAATTTAAACACTATCAATCTTTGTTTTCTCTGCTGATGGCCTTTGACTGGGGAGAGCGGGTATGTTGGCTCCTCTCATCCTGCTCCATCCATTTCAGCAGCAATTTCTGATAAGTTTTGTCACCTCTGTGCATACTGTGGAGAAATACTGAGCGAGCATAGGGAGTGGCAATAGGAGAGTACAAAATTACACTCCTCATCAATCATTACCCTCTAGCAACTTCCAGGGCGCTGTAAATTGCTGACTAACAGGGGAGAATTAGCTTGATAAAATCACCATTAGTGTCAGTTCAGAATGATGTAAAGTTTTAAAGATACTGCTGTCCTCTCTGTCTCTCTCTCATCCATTAGCGTGTCTATTAGTGGAGATCCCAGTCCAGCAAAGCACGTAAGCACATGCTTAATTGTAGGCAGATCAGTAATCCCGAGGAAATCACTGGAATATGCATCCTAAGCACGTGTTTATGAACTTTACTGGATCAGGGCCATAACACACACTCTCCGAGTACAGAAATGATAAATATCTCTGTGTGAGCCAGTTTCTTGATTCAGACCCAGATTTAGACTCACTGGCTGGACTTAGAAGTGTGGCAGTCAAGTTTTACTGCAAGAAAACATAGAAGTTAGTAGGTAGACAGCATTATACTTAGCCTTTTTAACTCTCCTTTTCTTACTTGTTGTTTTGTTATCAGTTTATACTAGCTAGAAATGTGCCTCTAAACCTCTGCATAGCCTTCTCAAAGCTCTGCAGTTAGTAAAATTTAGACCATTTTTGGACCCATGCATAAAACTTGAAGTGTAGCCAGATCAGGAACAGTTTTTTAGAAGTCACAGGTGAGATACAGATGCAGCTAATATAGCTAACAGGTTTTATTAGCTTATGGACTTCTCTCAGTATTACCAGACTGCATGCCAGACACTACAATTTGCCTTATGGCTTCTCAGAGTTTGGGGTTTGTTCCTTCATGTTTTCAATTTTCTTTACTATCTTGAAGATAAGAACCTTATTTCTAAGAGAGGGGGAAAAAAAAACCCAAACCCACAACAAAAAAGCTCAAAGCAAGCAAACAAAAAAAATCACTAAAGATATAATGATGGATGGTTGGATTTTCATATAGTTATTTGACTACAAGAGCTGTGAAAAAAGGAAAAGTACAAGGCATTTCAAGACTTCCCACAGAATCACCATGGTGGCCAGTGCTCCTCATTTGTATTTCAAAATTGCTCTAAAGTTTGATGTTTTGTTGCTTTCATTATTTGATTATCCAACTGGAATCTATGACTTTGTACCTCTGACACTGTCATCCTTTTATTTTTTTTCATTTGGTTACAAAGCTGTAGTGACTCAACAGTTAATAGTAACTACAGATAGTTATTTGCATTGAAAGGCTGAGAATGTCCAACTTAGTTGTAGCCCACTCCATGATCACCAGATGTTTCATTGCTCCACAGTCATCTGGAACTGGGGCTTGATCTGCTGTAACATTGCCTTCGTTGCCTCAGAATGCCCCCAAAGTAACCCAGTCGTCTTGTTCAAGCGGTTCATTTGTTTGAAGTCTTAATATAACATTTGAGAACAGAATAGCACAGCTTTGAGTGCCAGAAGCTATGATTGTGTTGATCTAGTCCGATCTTACACAGGACACAGAGCAGAAAATATGGCCTACCTCTGTTTCATTTTTTACTTTGTGGAATGACTTCTCCTGCTGTTGAAGTGGACTGTACTTTACTCTTTGCAGAACAGCTGGCCACTGGAACTTCAATGAGGAAAATGTCATATCTTGGCTGTAGCAAATGCTGAAATATATCTTAAGGAAATGAATACTGTTACTCTTCATTTACAAACTAAAGCAGCAAACTTGTCATTCATAAAACAAAATTGATGTTTATTCTGTGACAGACCTGAATGCTAGTTAGTAAGAAGATAAGTGTTAATCCTTCTAAAAATTCTGTCTGAGAAGCAGAAGTGCTGGGACAAATTCTCAGCAACTGCAAATGGATGCAAGCCAACTTATTTTAGTGGTCCTGAGTAGCTTTACACCAGCAGAGGTGTGGGCAAGCCAGTGTCTTTCACAACTCCACTCTTTTGAAACATAGCACTCTTTGAGCTACCAGAACTGTTTGAAGGAATATCTGCTGCCCACGATCCATGTGAAGCCCGTTGCATGCTCTGGTCCTGTTTTGTCATTCAATTTTGACACTAATTTGTGTTTGCAGGTGTGAAAACTGTGGTGCTGTCTTCCACTCTGAGTGCAAAGTGAAGGCTGTACCATGCCCCAGGTGTGTGCGTAAAGAATTACAGAAGAAGCAGAAATCCTTCTGGAGGCAACTGAATATGGACGAAAACATCGAAGAGTCTTGCAACATGTTTGAGTTGTCATATCAGAACACATGAGTTCCTTAAGGCAGTGGCCAGCCTGAAGAGAATCCCTTTCCTAGCTGCCAAGTCAAGTGGCTTCTCAGTTTAGCCAGGCAGAATTCTTTTTGCAAGATAATATCTGACCTTCTTCATCTGTGAATAGCAGCTGCCAAAGCGGCCATAAAGCCTTGTTGGCTTTGAAATACCAATGGCAAAACTGCATTTTGCATTGAAGTCCAGCCACTAGCTCTCAGACAAAATGTGGTTTAGTTGAAATGCGTTAGATCTAGCTAATTAAGCACCCAACTTTTTCTTTTCCACCTCTGGAGAAGACTTTTCCTCAAGGCAGAAAATATTTGCTACCATGACCACGTTGTTTTTTATGTTGTTCATTTAGAATTCATGAATCATTTACTTATTTATGTGCATTATTTATTTATTATTAGCCTTGGCAGATGTTCTGGTGAGGTGTTTCACAGAACCCAATAGGGCAGGAATGATTTTAAACGCGCCTGCCCCCTCTGATGTGGACATAGCACTCCATTTCCTCATGTTTCCAGAGAGCTATTTTTAAAGGATCGGTACATTTACATGTCATTCCTCCCTGAGGAAAGAAAAGTATCTCTCATCAAAACTTATTTGGGGTGCTTGGAAACATAAGATGCAGAATAATTCTTTCAGCTATGTTTATATATTCGTAACCACCCCAGTGAACCATTCTATATGCAGATAAGCAGGGGACTTGCTACTGGTTTTGTTCAGGCTGCGTGTATCGGTTAAGCTCTGTTACTGAAGTTCATTGGTTATTCTTGATCTATGTGAGGCCACATCCTCATTTCCAGTAACATGATGTTGGTTTTGACCTCCTGCTAGTCTCACGTTTTAAGACATTTTAAGTGTCCACATTGGTTTTGTTTTCATTTCGTGAAGTTTACTTTAAATGTTTCTCTAACCTGAACTTGTTAGACTGGTAGTCAGGAAACTGGTCTTGCCCATGTTAGTTAGAAAATACTTACAAAATTGTGAAACACTAGTTGGCTGTGTTCATGTGCAACTTGTGTCCTGCGTTCTCTGCGAGCTCTAAGGGATTTTATACTTCTGTAGTGACTTCCGTGGTGGAGAGTGAAGTTCCTGAGGTATGGTTCTGCTCCACACACCTGGAACACAGGGAAGTATGAAACACAGTGAATTACATATATCGTGAAAAGGGTGTACATGATGGCTTTAACTGGGGAGATGTGTGTCATCACTGGCAGTATGTTTGATTCATTGCAGCTTCACCTCCAGTGACCACTTAGAGATTGTCATCCCTCCAGTCCACATTCTTAACTCTTTCCCCAGACCCTGCAATAATAGGTGTATTACATACATATGAAAGCATCCACATATATATACACACACACATCTATATACAGAAAGCAAAAATGGTTTCAGGAGAAAAAAGACAGTCACACGCATGTGTATTTTTCCTCTCCTCTCACATAGGTTTGTGAAAGTGCAGAATAGTGATCTTTGCTTCTTATATAATCTGTAGGCTGTTGTATTCAAGGCAGAAAGCAGTCTTGATCATTGAAGCACTTCACTAACTGCTGAAGTATTTTAAATAAAGGAATAGGGTACATCGTGCTTACATTAGAAGGTGGAATGCTATAACGAATTGCCTTGTACTGGAGTATAAGTGGTTGCCTTTTCCAGCCTCCAGTCAAAGAAACTAGCTGAGTCTGAGCTTTCTCAAATTTGAGTGCAACTACTATATATATAAAAGCATGTTTATATCTGTATACATTAGACAACTAGTGCCTTTCTTTTCCAGAAGTCCTTCTTTCAGTGGGATTCTTTGGAAGGAAGTGAGGGTTTTTTCATGTTCTTGGCAAAGTAGTATAGGAATTCCCATATTTAATAAACTTTGTGAATCATATACCTTTGTCACAAAAATTAATACTTTCCCTACACAGCGATGTCTCTGTCTCAGCTCACTGTTCCTCATGTGAAATGAGTTGCTTTCGGCTATCATTCTTGAAGATATAATGTTCCTTGCAAGTCCATTCCCATGTGAAGAATTCCTTGCATGTTCACAAATGCAAACACTGGGGAAGTATTGTGGAATTAGTCATGCAAACAGGAACTGCAGTGGTGCTGGCTGAATAAACAGTACGCTCCTGTGTTTTTCAGCATGTGTCACTACAACTAGTCCTGTGGCAAAGCCAGTAGCTCTGAAACTGTCAGAATCTGGCAGGTACTATTTTGAATTAGTTCCAGACATAATGGTGGATCATTAAAGAAAAAAAGGTGGTGTTTTTCATATCATCATGCTGTGGTATTTAAGCAGCCTTACAGTGCTGGTTCATGTCCAGCTTGGTTTAGAGAAGGCTGCTTGTCTGCACTGTCAAAAACCCAGTGGAGTCAAAGTATCAAGGTTCAGACATTGGAGACTATTAGTTACTTTGACAGATGTCCTGATTTCCAAAGTACGGGTCGTGTGTGTGGTTAGATACTGTAATTGAATTCTGGAATAACAACATAGCCAGCATTGGAGTTACTCTAGATTTGTACAGGTATTACAGAACAGGTTTTTTGCTAACGGAGATTTCCAGAAAAAAAGAATATGATGTGAGCAAAACCACTAGAATTAGTCACGCGTCTGGAACCACTGCCATTACTAATGGCAAAGAGGAAAGCGTGTTGTTACGATATGCCGGTAGTGCCCAAAGCTTTATGTAAAAGGATACTGTACAATACAGATCAGATTAATTTCTTTAAAATCCAGTGTTGTTGTAAACAAGCCAGTTCCTAAATTAGATACACATTTATTTCTACTTTGGATAAGTGATATAGCGTCTCACAGTAGCTATAGGAGCAGACTGTAATGTGGAAGATGCTTTCCTTTCAGGGCTGCCTAGCTCCTATCCAAAAAAAGTTGTTCCATGTGAACGGGTAAGATAAAGTCTTCTGTCACTGCCTTTTGTAAGCATAATGAAAGGCTTGATCCTGCCCTGAGAAGGTGCCGATGCAGTAGGAACAAACCCTATTCATTTTTCAGGACTGCAAAGCAAAATAATAAACTGAAACTACGGCTCACGTTACTGACTCTCGAAAGACCCAACTCTAAAAGGACAGTTTTCCTGCAAGAGCTGTCTGCTAGCGGGATACTCAGCCTGGGGTTCTGTACATTGTTTGGGTTTCAGACAACACTGTGCCCTTGCATGGTTGCCTCTGCTGTACTAACAGTGCTGCACGCTGATCCCCACTGCTACTCATTTCCCATTCTGCAGCCCGTAGCCTGCGTGTGGCTCTGCTCTGCAGACTTCCAGGTGGGCACCAGCTGGAAAACTACCTGGGGTCTTTCCAGATTGCATAACTCTCTCCCTACACACACACAGGTGAAATTATGTAGTTTAGTCTCGTCCAACCCATGCATGAAATAAATTTGAACAATAGCATTTCATTGTGAATCAAGAATAAAACGTGCTGTTTGTCTCCTTCACAGAGAAGGTGCTTTCATAGCTGACGGAGGAATTGATCTGTACATCCAGTTACTGGTTTTGCTCGTACGGGACTTGTAATCAGTATAGAAATAGGGTGTTTCACTGCAGACTGTAGCCTGACACTTAGAAACTTCTCATCTCAGTTTGGTTAGTCTGAGATTAAAATAATCTAGGACACTATAGAGATCCTTAGTGAAGTATCTTTTCCTCTTTACCCTGACCCTTTAGCTTTCCTTTAGTGGGAAGAAGGACCTACCTAGGGGATGCAAACCACAATTTTTTTATATTAACCTATAAAAAGAGAAATTTAGATTTCTTCTGTAGAAATCTTTCTATTGCTTTTTTTGGTCTGTATTAGGTGACGAAAAATGATGGGTTTGTGATGTGACACAATATCCTGGCTGGCACATACCTGTATGAGCTCATTGCTGGGAAGATAGGCATTGGCAGTTGTGAGGGTTTCCTAGGTAAGTGAGAAAAGGTACTTTTTGGTGAGGAACTTGAGTTTTTCACAATACTCCACAGGCCCTGATGGCCCTGTTAGGAGTGAACCATCAGGGTACCTCTAGAGCTTCTCTTGTCAAGGCTTTTCTTAATATCAGGATGCTGTGTGTATTAGAATGGATTGATGATAATGTCCTGAAAGACTTAAAAAAAAAAGCAGAGGATGACTGTTTGCAATGAAATGGGGTAGCTGCACAGTTGTATTTTGCTTTTTCCCTGTAGCAATGGAAGCCACTGAGTTTCCCCAGCTTCCCAGGGTCATGACCTGGATTGCAGCCTACTGTTGTTTTGTGTATAAGAATTGTAATCAAATAATCATCATAATCTTCTCTCTTTTTTTCTGCTGCTCAGCTGCAAGCAAGTGTCCCCCCCTCACTGTCTCTATCCCTGTCTTTGCTCACAGTGCTGAGCCTTCAGCTGGACTTCGAGCTTCATAGCTCATTGTGTTGCTTTTAAACCAGTCGAGTCTGATCATTTTCTCCTTCGTAATTTGCCTTCCAATTTTCCCTTCCCAGTAGGAGTGCCTTACAGTACTGTATATTAGTGTCTATCTTCCTGTTTTGGATTTCCTGATTGAATCTGCTGTTCGATTAACTTGTATGCCTAAACTGAAACTCTCCTGTGGCTGCACATGCTGTTTTGCAGGGGCAGCTGAGTAAATCACTTTGCTTGTTCTGCCCTCATGAAGTGAGCTCTACAGGCTGCGTATACCAGCTCTGAAGACACCAAGCTGCATGGGCACCCCTCACTTTTGGTCAATTTGGTGCCTTAAATTTTCAAAAGTGAAGAGTTTTATCAGGAATGCTCTGCTGTGAAGCAGCATGCTTGGCATTGGACTCAAACCCCTTGCTCATGGTGGTTTCCGTCTTGCTAGGAGTGGTGACCATGAAATTTGTTTACTATCTATTCTTTGAGAGGGAAATACAAGAGAGGACAGCATGGAGATGGCATTGGTTTTTATTACCTGTATTTTGCAGACTGTCTGGACTTCTCTTCAGCCAGAAATGCAGTTGTGCGAGACCTTCAGGAGCTGTGCATATATAACAATGGGCATTAAAACAGGATCAGGTCACATGCAGCTTTGCTCCTCCTGGAACCACTGGCCAGCCCACGCCACTTGGTGAGGGACTCCCATACAGCGCTTCCTACTAGCATACACAGCTGGGTCCGGTGCTGTGGGAGTGAAGGTATTTCCTCAAAGCTTAATTTTAATGCAGCCTAGTTCCCTGAAGGCTTAACCCAGTGAGGGTTTAGTCAGCATTACCTTAGAAAGAGGCTTAACCTGCTTAAATTTTAGAATTATTTGCTAAAGTATGTGGCTAACTTTTCCATCGTGTGTCAGCCCTGGGCACATGTCCATACTGACTGAGATTTTTTAAGTCCACATTTGACACCAGTAGCAGGAATCCCATTTGACAACGGCACTGCTGTTGCTGCATTTTAGCAGTGCAGTGAGGAGACAGCCTGGATGATAACGTGCAAAGTCCTTCTTTACTTGAAAACCCTGGTGTGCACACACTGGCTTGGTTCATGTCTTAAAATGCCAATTTAATCCAAATTCCTTAGGGTGGCCATTAATCCAAATCACAGAGATGCCACTTGTGGGCAGTATCAGAGAAATCTAGGCCTGGAAAGCTATCAGCTACCTAGGACCAAAGTGTGTTAGGCCTTGTCTACATGCACAAGCGTCAGTGACTCAATTATTTCTTTATTTGTGTCTAATACACGGGTTAAACCAATATAAATCTTTGAATACACGGTGTTGTTTTGGTGGAAAAAGGATTTGTTTCAGTTTCACTTATGCACTTGTCTACAAAGTTGATCTTGCTTAAACTAAAGTGTGCTTTCAGACTGATTTTTAATGGCATTGGTACCTGTGATACCAGGTTAGCTTATACCAATCCCTTCTATACGCCAGCTAAGCAAAAGTAAAAATTCATGAGCAAAATGTGTGTTTGAAGGGGTTTGAGTGATAAAGGCAGCTTCCAAATCACCTTTAGTTCAGTTGAGGCTGTTAGAAGCTGGGGGAAGCCAGGCGTGAGCAGCAGAGCACAGTGGCTGATGCTGTCCCTGGCAACCTGGGCTTTCCTTCCTGATGGAGCACCAGCTCACCTGCAGCATTTGCAATGGATTTTAACATCGCTGGCAGCGCACCCTGAGTACTGGGAAAGTGTTACATCTGTGTGCTACTCTGTTAAATTATGGCAACATCATTATGTGTGTTTCATTGTTCTTGGGTTTGCGTTGTGTTTTTTTTTTACTTTGGACAAGGATTTTTTTAAAGTAATCTGCAACTACTAGGCAATAGACTTAATTTATTATTGATATGTAATAATGTTATAATTTAAATTCAGTAAGTTGAATTGCTTGTTGACACTTGAGCAGGGTTTATTTGGGTTCACTTGTGACAGCATCAGAGCACCAGTCCCTCATGTATAAAGGCAACTCTCAATAAACACTAAAAAAAAGTTACTTGTCCTTTTTAATTTGCCTTCTGGTGGGTACTGCACCATGGGTAGGACAAGCTTTGAAAGAGTGCTAGTTTCCTTAAAAATGCTAATCTGCTGGTGAAAGTCTTCCAAGTCTAAGCAAATTATGATACTGACTGTTCCTGGGTCTGAGCCAGCAGGTCTCTGGAAATACTGTCAATGACTGCATCAGGCTTTGTGGGTTTGGATTCCCAGTTAAATCTCTTTAAGTGTGTTTTGAAAGCCACAAATGCCTGGCTTTTCAATGGTGCTGACCCCCAACAGCTCCCAGGGGAGCTTACTGGGACCTGTAGTTGTCAGGCACCTTTGGATACAGAGCTTCTGGGAGGCACGTGGGAGGCATGGGAAGCAGCTGCCCACTGTCTGGCTGTCACATGGACCTCTGCCAGAAGGGTCCAAGCTCAGGGCCTTGAATTCTAAGTAAGGGAGACATCTCCCAGCTGAACTGAAGGGCTGGAAGGGTGGGATTTTGCCCATGTTGTAAGGGCTCTCCAACTGACAATTGCAGGAGCAGGCATGATTCCTGCTCTTCTGGGCTGCTTCTTTTCAGTGCACCAGCTGAGGAGCTTCTGCAGCTCCCTGGAGCTGTGGATTTAGTGACTGCAAGGGTTGCAGCACTGAGCTGTGGTGGAGCTCATGGGCCTAAACCCCCTGCCTGAGGGCTCCCCCGAGAAATCCACACCTAGCTCCATGCTCTTGTGGCCTTCGAAGAGAAGGGTATAGCCCCTCCTTCACTGTCCTCCTGCCCTTTCTAGGAAAAACCAGAAGTCCACCAGGAATGTCAATCCTCTCTCCTGCAGGAACCTTTGGACTTCATCCCTGTGATGAAATCAGCTACGAGCAAGGAGTTAATGTTTGACCAGGACCACACAAGCTGCACAGGAAAACCATGTGCAAGACTTCTCTTCCTCCTTATTTGCTTTACAAGGTGAGCAAATCTAGTTATGGTATCTCCTTCCCTTTTCACTGCCACTTTGCCTCCTCGCTTCAGCCTACAAGAGATGGTGGGAAAAAGCATCAACGCAGAGCAGACTGGGGGATCTAGGGAGCCCTGGGAGGAGCACTTTGGTTGGGTTTTTTTCTGTCCTGTGGCCGTATTTACACAGTGGCTTCCCTCCTCCTTGCCCCTTCCCAGTGTGTTACAGTGTATGAAACGTCACTGAAATGAGCTGCTGAAGGGACATTCACCAGTAGCTGTCATGGACAACTTGGGGATGGAGTTTCAAGCAACATTTCTTTTGGTGTCAGTCAGGAGCTAAAATGGTGGGATTTTTCTCCCTGTTGTACATTGTCATTACATGAAAGCTGTGCCCTCCGGTGACCCTTACATTGGCAGCCCTGTTCTTAACTCCTGCGTGCACACCCCCAAAAGCCATGCTTTTGGGGTTGTTCTGTTAACCATTTGTGTTAATTTATCAGCTAGCCTTTAATGCAGCAGGCCACAGAAAATACCTGACAGACTGTGAATTGCAGCATCCTCTCCAGGTCCACTGGGAGACAGTAGCAAAGTGGCATTTGTTTCTGATGCTGAGCAAGGAGGACAGACTGGCACCCACAGAGTATCCACCCACCTTGTTCTCTTCATGGTTGATACTCCTCATGCTGGTGGGACAAGTCAGTGTTTTATAACCATATAAGCTTGTGTGTTTGGGAATGTAAGATCATGGGCAAATCTTATAAACTCTTAGGTCCACCAGCCAGTCTTTTGGATTTTGTACTTTGACGTTCTTGTTGCATGTTAAACGCTTTACAAAAGGTTGAGTCAGGAGAGTTGATCATCTTCTGTGGCCAAGACCCATGAGTGATCTATGGTTCGTATCACCTAGGCATGACAAGCCAAGCTCCAGCTCTTCTCTTAAAGGTCAGGGCAGTTCATTTTTAAAAAGTTAACCTCCTAGCTTTTAGACCAAAATTAGCAGTATTTGGTTTAATACAAGAAGTTGACTGATTTTCTGAAAGGTGACAGAACTGAAATGCGGCTTTTCTTCTGTGAACACACAAGTGACAGTGTCTGCAAGTTTATGAAGTCCTGAGGACACTGTTTAAAGTAAATGAAATGGTACAAGCTTCTTGTCTAGGACTTTACTCCAGGCTCAAGGAAACTTTTTTTTTCTTTCACTTTTTCCATAATGTGTATGATAGAATCCCTATTACAGTAATTAATTAACCCAAATGGAGGTAACTTCCTCCTTCTTTCCTTAGGGACGGAGAGGGACCTTCCAGGTCTAAGGCTTACCATACCTTTTCAATGAAAAGCATGCTGAGGGCAAACAAAAATATTCTGGAAGTGTGTGTACATAGCTCTGGACTGTCTTTTAAAAATAGTTCTTGTTTAACTAAATACTCTCCAAAATAGTGGTCCCATCTAGAGGCCTGAGTATTACCACTATGGGAAGGTGGTGAAAAGCATCTCAGATAATCAGGTGTCACAAGTAAAACCAGACAAAGTCTCCAAGGCAAGCAGGAGTAAATTCCAACCATTTTAAGTGTAGACAAATATAAAACTTGGAGTTGAGGCTGTAAACATGCTAAAAAGTCAGTCCACTTTTTATGATAACTGACTTTCGATTTTCTGTAATTGAGTTCAACACATTAGCCACAGACATTAAAAATGAAGTTGTGAGGCTCATCTGGAAAGCAAGAGAAGTCAGATAAGAGCTTGTGTTAAGGGCTGAACTTTCATTGCCATTGAAAGTTCTGAGGTATTTATCATGTAGGTACAATATGATGTATTTACAGGGGAATAAGAAGGAGTTGTTAGTAAAGTATTGTTTAAAAATAAGAAAGTGCAAGTTACTGAATCTGTGTAAGAAAGGAATAGATGTAATCAGTGTGCATGAAGCAGTTCAGTCCAAAGTGCTTTCATAGCACTAAAGATTATAAATTAATCTCATTTGTGACTGACACTGCAGGCAGGTACCTAAGGTGCAGCGACTAAGTCATGAAACCTGATAAATGTCTCTATTGAATTGTGCCTTGCCCTGCAAGTGATCCCCCTGATTTCTGAGAGCAGGGATACAGACTCCCACAGGAGCAAGGCTAGGGTGGAAAAACTGAGACCCCAGCACGATTCTGTCATCAGACGTTGGCACACAATTGCTTGTGACACTGGTGGATGTTTTTTGTTATGTACATATTGCAAATTGTCCCATTCTGGCTTGGACTCTGCACTTCTGAAGAGCACTCATCTCTGATTTAACAGACAGCATGATCAGTCCTTTAAGTGTATACAACCTCTGCTGACTCCAATGAAAGCTGCAGTTAGTGAAAGAAGCAGAGCTGGGCTCTCTGTTTAGAGGCATGAGCTGTAGCAGTGTATAAAATTGGCAGATTCCTTGTAAAATGCATGTGCATCTAGCACAGAGTTAACCCTGGATGATAACAAGTAAAAAAGGGCAAAAGCATAATAAAATATGGGTCTCTACTGTAGGTATTTATGCAATATTGACATTGTTAGCTATGCTTAGAGATTTATGTCAAGTGTTACTGCGCTGTCATAAAACAATAAAGTACTTCTGTGAAGGGCTTAGGGCAAAGGGGAGGCAGAAAAGTCTCACTGTATAAGGCCCTCCTCCAGCACCCATGGTAATCCATGGGAATGTTTCCATAGCTGTCGGCAGGAGCTGTGTGGAGGCCTGCTAGGGGAGGGTGAGCAGAAGCCGTACATTTACTATGTTTAGAGCAGGAAACTAGTGATTTTGTCTCGGGGGATATTGCCACTGCCAAATTTTAGGAGCCTAACGCAGCTGACAAGTCCACCTTGCAATCAGAGGAGAGAGATGATGGTTCCTCCTGGGAGCAAGGATGTATCTGAACTGAATTGTCCTCTGGTGTTTCATAGAAATGCTGACAAGAACCCATAAAAGCTAAGAGATGACATTAAGAAAGATACTGTGCTCAGGGTGGCCATGAGGTGAAAAGGACAAGAGTCTACTGCCCCAGGGCTTCTACACAATGTACCCTGGACTCGGCACACTTTCAGCTCTAGGCTGTTGCAGCTCTGCTTCTCACGTTGGGCTCGCAGTAGGCTTCCCTCAACATTTTGGCTGCAGGACCAGACTTTGCAGCTGAGCTCAGTGTTTACATGTAGAGGACCAAACTGAAATGCCAGTCCCAATCAATCAGAGCACCAGGGAGTTTAGATCCAGGCACAGTGCCTGCTTATCCATGGGTTTGCAGCTCCAGTTTGTCCTCGCTGCTCATTGTCTCTGCTTTTCATGAGGTTATGGCAGATTTCTTCTCCAAGCCATTCTGGTACATGGTACCTGTTAGTCTTGCTGCAGAAAGCTCTTCCACTAGAGGCGGTTCC
The DNA here is from genome assembly GCF_034619465.1 of Leptosomus discolor. Taxonomy (NCBI): domain Eukaryota; kingdom Metazoa; phylum Chordata; class Aves; order Leptosomiformes; family Leptosomidae; genus Leptosomus; species Leptosomus discolor. The sequence continues at coordinate 29,928,540 of NC_141395.1, read as the reverse complement.
TATGTAGTTGTTCCCTGGTTAGATCCTACTGCATGGGAAGGTGTTTTCCTGCTTTTTCCCAGATGCAGAAGGTAATTAATTCTTTTCCATCAAAGCATTTAGCAAAAGTGTTCCCCACCATAGCAGTCCCACAACTGTCCTGTGAAGGGTAGGAGAGTTACCTGCTTCCTGACCCTGCTCTGGACAATGCTTCTCAAAAATCAGCCAGCTTCAAAAAAGAGAAGCATCTCTGTCAAGAAGGGACATTTCAGAGCCCTTCAAAAACCAGAGTGTTGCTGCCAGCCTGGATTGCCTTGCTTTCCCTGATACCTTCTCTGAGGGAGCTGATATGAGCTGTTTGGAAAACAGGTGGGTAGGTGTTGAGCGCTTCAGCATCTGACCCCACATCTCTCAACTGTCTGAATTAATTTTTGAGCCTAGGCAACTCGATGAGTCTTCCATACTTCTTTCTCAGAAGTATGGCCTGTTTTTTGTCCCAGATTTTATCTTAAAAGCAGTGAGTAGAGCTGAAATCTGTCCCTCACTCGTCAGATACATCAGCCTCCAAACTTCAGGGCTAACTTCACACGGGGACAGCTCTCAGATTTCGTGGGTTCACTCCAGCTGAATCTCAGTGCGACTGGATTGGTCCCTCCCCCTGAGTTCTGGGAGGTGTCACAGTGGCAATAGACAGCCTCAGTCCCATGGCACCTGATGTCCCTTTCATTCCTCCGGTCCTCAGCTCAGCTGGTGCTGGAGGTGTTGCCCAGGTGCATTCCCCCTACTCCCAACAGCACTGCTAGCTCCTACTCCGTAGGACTACTACCTACCCCAGCAGAGCACTGTAGGACACCCCATCCTTGTATCCCACTGTCTTTTTGCAAAAAAAGGTCTTTTTAAGCTCAATTCAGTAAGAGGTGAGCACTCTTTCTCATATGTGTACCCAGAGCAGAGCGCTGCAGCACCAGCAATCCCCTTGGCTTTGTGTGTGATCTTTTCCCATGAATATCTCAGTGGTGTCCTCATCACATGAGCTCTTCAGCCTCTGGGATGGTGAAACAGCCTGGGACATTGAGATGACCCTTTTAGTTTGCACATCTCTTGCTCTGCATAGCTACCCATTACATTTTTTCACTTTACCCTTCTCTGTAGGAATCTGGGGGGGACCTTGGAGCAAACTGCTCAGGACTGGCAGGGACGTGCACACAGGAGAGACGGAGAGCAGAGCATATTTCTTGTTCCTCACACTCCTTTTTATTGACCTGCCTCACTGATTGGAAAAGACCCATGTCCCCCCCACGGCCCCCTCTTCCTCCCCAGCCACACAATTGTCGCCGCCAATTAGTGCATTGTTAGGGCACACAATGGCGCTGTGGCCACTGGAATGGGCTGCTTTTGTGCGTCTCCAGTCGGCTGTAGGGGCAGTCAAGATTCATTTAGGGCCTTACACAACATGGACAGAAAATACTATCAGAAAAGCAAAAGCGGGAAAGAAAAAGGGGGAGAGAGAGAGAGAGGTAGCAAGGCAGGGGGGTGGGCGGCGGGGGCGGTGAAGTCTGCTATTCAGGGGTTAGCCCAGCCGCATGAAAGGCCCAAGAAGCAGTGCCACATTGAAGACGCCCCTTGGAACACAAAAAGGAGCCAGAGCTTAATAGTAATTAGTGGGCAAACTGCAAAGAGCGCCATGGCTCTCCAGTGAATTGTTCTACGCTTACTGCCACTGCTGCCCCTTCCCCCTTCCTGCCGGATCCGGACGGGAGCAGCTTGGGGATGGGAATTGGCAGCCCTCCTTTACCCACCACGCTCTGGGGAGGCCTCATCTAGCTGTTCTTTGTGGCAGGTAAATTGGATTTTGTTCTCTCAAGCTTGTAGCAAATTACAGGAGGTACTTTGCAGCCAGAGCAGGGCACAGGGATATGGTTTTGGGATCAGCACTGTGCCTATGTCAAGGACCTTTAAAGCAGCCCTGTCCCTTTTGCAACCTGGCACGACACACCATACAGCTGGGCTATGCTTGTCCACAGCCTGTCCCTCTTCCCTTAGCAGAGCTTTGGAGGTCACTGGTGGTGTTCTCTTCTGCTTCTGTTGTTTCCCTCTTTGCTTGTAAAATAGTCACCTGTAGAGGTTTTTATGATCTGTTTAGGGAAAGGCCTGGTAGAAACTGTCAGCTCAGTAGCAGTCAAGAATCTGCTTAGGCTGATGACCAAACCTTGCCCTCCCTTCTTCACGGAAGTCTGCACAGTGCAAAGAGCACTTGCATTCACCCCTTTCCCCTCATTTCTGCACCAGCTCTCAGTCACACTAGGGCCTTCATTGGTACATATAGAATTTCTTAAAGCACATTTTGGCCCAGCACGGCTTGGGCTTTCCTTGGGTAGCTGCATTAATGTGCAGCTAAATATGTTTCATCTCTACTTCTGTAGAGATCAGCTTGTTGCTGTTATCAGTCTCAGCTCATCTCCTAAACTGCTCATACTAGGTTTACTCAGGAGCTTATGAGCCCAACAGTTAGCTGTGTCTTGTCTCAGGAATATGCCAAGTTGAAAGATCTGCAAGGCAGGTTTGACCTCACTTAAATGTGCTTAAGTATTGAGGAGAAATTCAGGCATCTTAGCCCAAATGGAAACTACACAGAGACACAAAATTATGAATAATTCCATTTATGTTGTCAGGGAATCTAAATAAAATCTATGAAAGAACACTGCAGGGCCTGGTGGTTACTTCGTTGGCTCTTCTCAGTTAATGGATGTGCGTTTCGGCTGTCCTTGGATGCAGGGGTGCTGGAACAGGTGCTGATCTTAAGCACAACCACACATAACCCCACAAGCTTAAACTGAGCTCTTGTGGATTCAGCTCAGTATAAATTAGATCAGACACCAACTGACCAAATTTAGCAGTCTCTGCTGGAAATGTTTCCAAACTGCAGCACATGAAAGCGATACACGCACACACACACGTACAGTTCTGGACCGCTGTCTTTCTCCTGGTAGAGACTGAAAATACCTCCTAGTTTCTTCTGTCAGCTACAGGTACATCACTTTCCTTTCTCTAAGATACCCAAGCAAGCTTAGGAAATGCAGTTGCTGCTCCAGTACCAGTCTTTTTCCACAACCTGGAAGCCACAGCCACTCTGTATCTCTACAAAATAGGTTTGATTGTATTAGAACAGTGAAAATAAGATTCACAATCAAGACTTTTGGTCCACCCAAATCCCATCACAGGTTTTACGTGAGGCTGAAGGCAGCACAGCAGGCATCAAGGACTCGGCTGGCTTGCTGAGGTGGCTCCTGCAATGCAAACATGATCAGGGAGCTCACAGTGTACGTGTCTCACAGATTGAGCTGGTTGAAGGCACTGTCTCACAACACAGAACGTGTCTGTCTCTCACCAGCCACAACATGTTCTCTCTCTGCTAATTAGCAACATCCCTGACAGAGTCTCAGCTGAAAGGATTACACTGTCTTCTCACCTTGCCCTCCCCCTTCCTCCTCCAAAGAGGGATGTTTAGTCCTGTCAGGATGCAGCCTGGCTGGCCCAGGTAAGGAATTGACCTCGTTACCCTCCAGACTGCCCCTCTACCAGAAAGGGATTTTGTCTCCAGGACAATGTCTGGCCCTGACTGAATGGATGCTCAGCCTTGCATCCCTGCAGTGTAACACCAGAGGTTGTCAGCCTAATATGCTCTAGTGGAATGGAAACAGAGCAGCATCTGCAGCAGGAGACAGAATGGTCTTTTTCCAGCTCAGGACTGAAGGCTTGATTTCCCAGCTCTGTGTGGCCATAAGTCAAAATCACTGAACTTTTATGTCTGCAAAAGCTGGGAGAATTACCTGTCCTTTCTCCCATTTTTGTGTTCTTGGCTGCTCAGCCTGAGACCTGTTTGTACTGCAACTATATTCAGCACCTAGCACAGTGAGGGGCAAATAATGAAGTTGCGTGGTTGAAGCTTGAACAGTAATTTCTCTGAATGCACCCAGTGGGGTCCTGTCTACCTCATGACAGTGTAACAGCTGGGGGTCTGGCAGTGCCAGCCTGTGGGAGGCGAGGAGAAGGGCTCAGCTGCTCCCTTGTCCCAAATAGTGGAACAGTTAATTTCACCAGCATAAGGGAAATACATGCAAAAAGCTGAACCAAGCTACTCCACCCTTTTCATGCCCTAAGGAAGGTGCTGGCCTGTGTGAACCCCATCTTTGCAGTGGCTGTGCTACCATTTTTGTCAGCTGGTTGCTTATAGAAAATCAGTTTGATTGTATCAGTTTGGTAAAAAGAGCCTGTAAGAGGACTACACAACCTGGTCATCAAAGATTTTTGGCAGCCCTGCGCTAGCACTTGTGGAAGGAGTGAAAATATTTTGGAGCACTTCCTTGCATCACCAGGACATATCCTAAGCAGGGTAACATCATTGTGTACTTGATGTTGCGGCACATAGCAATATGGTACCAGTTTTAGAGAATAGATTCCTTCCTTTGCCCAGCAAATCTCTTCTCCAGTTCTATAACACTAGTCCCTCATAAAGCTATTGCTATCTAAGATTGAGCTCTGTGGATCACTTGCTTGTGTTAACTCTTCAGGTCTAATGCCTGAATGTGAAGGTTCCTAGCAACTTCCTTTCCAAAATCACTTTGACCTGTGTATTACATTATCCTACGAATGACTTGCAGAAGGAAGTAATCCAAACATGTGTAGTTCCAGCTAGTGCTAATTGCCTTTTCATCTGTTTCTGTCTCCCTTTACTTGTGTCCAGTAGATGTTGATTATGCAGGGATTTAAATCTGTATTTCAACATAATTTTGTTTGTTTGATGTGAATGACATGACTCACTAAGCCTTAGCTCCAAATATTCCTCCAGCCCCATGTCAAGTACTTCAAGGATGTCAAAAGCAGATGTGGATGAAGTGCCTGGTCTTAGCAAGATATGCCTAAAAGGTCAGGGAGAGGGCATTATTTCAGGAGGTGTCTGGCCTTGATACTTACTGGTTCATGAGAACCTGAAAACACAGCACATGTGTGTTGCATATGAATTTTCTCCTTCTATACTATTGATGAGTGCACATACAGGATAAAGCTTTCAAATGTGTGATTTTTGATTGCCTCTGATCTTCAGTAGGCCATGTGGCATGTCATAAGGGAGTCCAATTTCCAGAGGACAGGTCTGTAACAATTTCTGGAAATAAAGATCCCTTAAGGTTGCCTCAAGAGGGTCGAGAATCTCTGCATCTGGAAAATTTTGATCACAGCATCTTGAGACATTAGTGAAGAAATGCAGTCAAAGCGGCTTATGTGTTTGAAACTTGTATTTTCAGAAAAGCCCAGACTGAACTTGAGCTGTTCTGAACACAGGCTGAAGTCACTTTTAACAGTAACGGTTGTTATCATATGTTTTTCACCAATTCATAGAATTTTAAGGCCAGGAGAGACCACTCATAACCACAGATGTTCCCACAGCAGTTTCTTTGTAAAGTCTCAGTTCAGCAGAGACAGAAAGTTTCTTGGAAACATTTCCATTTTGACTGACCAACTTTGAAAGCCAGGCGGGACCTAAGGGGCAAGCGCTCACCAGGCTGATGACTGGCTGAATTCTGCCCAGTTTCCCAGCAAGCTCCTTGCACCCCAGGATTTCCTTGTCCCTCGCTCCGGGACCTCCCCCATCCTGTGCTCCCAAGGCCTCCTCAGGCAGGGGGCTTCTAGGACTTCTCCGTGTTGCGACAGGAAACCTCCTAGCTTTTCCTGATGCTGCAGGATTTCTCAGAAGTACGGGCAGCTTGCCCTGTTTGGCACAAACTGATGTGTTTTACATTGTTTTTTAATGTTGGAATTTTCCACAAAACAGAAATTGCAAGTTTCAGCCGGCTTCAGCCCAGGCTGCCTGAGTGTTTTCTCCAGAGGGTTTTGCACATTAGCCATTACAAACTTGCATCCTAACTTCAAAGTATTTCCTCTAACCTGTCTCTTTCCTTGCTGGATTAGAAAACTACTTAGAACCTTTGTCCCTGGAAATAAAATACTGCAAATGTAACAGATAGTATTTTAATTTTGATGTGAAACAAGCAAATAGAAACAAGGTTCCAAAGGTTGTGACCTGAGGCAGGGCAGGGAAAGCATCATGCCAAAGGTGAACTGCTTTGAGCAATTTCACCCTCAAGGTCTCTCACAGCAAAGGAGAGGGCAGGAAAAGGAAATACCTATTTAGAGATGGCATTGATTGGAACAGCATCGTCTGAAGATAAAGCAAGCAGTAATTATTCTATATTATTATTATTTCATAGAGGCATTTGATAGTTCCCATGTGTGAGCTGGCTTTTGTTTTACACATGTGGTCAGAGTCAAAGCTGGTGTAAGCCAGCACCAATCTTTGCTGGGCAGGAAGCCATGCTCCTTCATGCCTGCTGAGGAGCCTGGCCAGGGCTTAGGGTTCTGAAATCTGCACCAGTGTTCAGAAGCCAGCATTTATATATATTGCATGCGGGCCCCCGGTAGGCTACAGTGGTGATGGTACCACCTCACATGCACATAGAGTGTTAGATGTGCCATGATGGAAACCACAGCTTCATGGCTGTTAAGGTCACCTTTGCTGGACATTCCCATCAGACAGGTCAAAACTCGGGTGGCTTGTGGGAAATGCCCTGCTCTCTCAGCTGGGAAATTGTCTGAGCTGCTCAGACCATTAGAGTGGCGAGCACTGGCCCCTTGGTCAAGAAAAAATCTCAGATTTCATGCTTCAAGGTTGCTCATTTGGCAGCTTTCCTGAGAGCTCAATTCACTTACAGCTATAAGCGTACAAATGTACATGTGGTACAGTCACCCTGCTTGGAAATCCCAGTGGAGCAAAGCATTTAACTCTGAAAAATACTTGGAGTAACTTCTTTGCAATGTATAGAGCAGCAAGCATTTCAGAAACAATCTAACTATGTATTTAAACAGTCATTACTGCCTTCTGGGTAAATAACACATGTTTTCAAAATGGTCTCTATACACAATAGATGCTAACACAATAAATCCTAATTGCTCTGAAGGACCCATTAGGCTCTATCAGGTCAATACATGGCGGAGGTTTTTTGAAAGTCATTCACCCTGTTGTTACATAAGCCACAATTTGAAAGTCCATAAATAAGTATTTGCCCAATGACGAGTGAGGGCTTTGCCAGGGCCACACTAATTTATCATGTCAACTTCACTATGGGGGACTGTTTTCTTTTCAAGGGCCCATGGAAAAAAAAAAAAAGAAAAAGAAAAAAAGCACGACATGGTGTGTTTCAAGTGTGTTTCAAAAACTACATATCTGAAGAGTTTCGGGCTGCAATATGCCCCCGAAGAAAATCAAATGTAAAGTTCACTGCCTTCTCCTCCTCTTGGCATTGTGTGAATCACACAAGGAGGTTTGAAGATCAGGAGTGGCTGTGGCACTGGTGGCTGGGCTGTGGCATGGCAGGGACCCTTCCTCATCCCCACCAACCCTCCTGCGCCTTTGGGCCAGGGCCGTGATCCTGCCTCTGCCTTTTGCGTGCTGTGGTGGTGGCACCTCGGGACAGGAACACCCCTTCGGTGTACCAGCCGTGCCTTGCAGAAAGGGGTCTCAGTCCCCAGGGAGACCAATGGAAATTAATTATGTACATTTTATGTGCACTTACGTCTACAAATATTAAGTGATGAGTCTGCCAAGATGAGTTTCAAGTGCAGCCACTCTTCCTGATTTTACTTTAGTTTATCTGAACTTCTGGTAGCTTTTTACAGACCGCAGGGGTTGCTAAAGTTTGTGTTGCTGTTAGAAATCAAGTTTTGCATTTCTTCACTCAGAAGATGTCTAGTTCTGTGTAGCTTTTTGAATATGACTGCAGTTTGGTATGGTTTGTTTTCCTGCAATATGTTAAGGTGTGTAATTGTACAGATACATATAAAAGAAACAGTATTGATTTAGGTTAGAATTTTCAGGGGAGTTTCAACAAGGCATCCATGGTGAAAAGCATTCAAGTGATTTAAATCTGAATTCCTGTTCCCAGTCCACAGCTTTTAAATCATATGGGCACATGAGAAAACGTTTGTCCCTGCTGCTGTTGCACTTGGGTAGGGTTCGGGTGCCAGGGTCCTTCTGCAAATGCCAGCAGCGATTCTTATTCTGCTCTGCCTGCTCACAAAGGGCTAATTGCCACCCTGTCTCCTTACCTGCCAGGTTCCTCCTGCCTGCAGGGCAGGAAGGACCTTGGTGTCTTATTTGGGAGCCCCCCTCCAGGTCCAGTTATGTGAGGTCAGTCTTGGTGCTGGGGTTTGCAGTGCTGGCAGTCTGCAGCCTTGTGACTCTCAAATGGGAATGCCAACGCTTGCCATGGGTGGCAGCAGAAGCACACCTGTCTTGGTGCAGCGTGCAACTGTGCCCTGTGTGTGTGGGGAACATCAATCTCCTTTTGTACATGCACACAGTGGGTCTGCTCTGCTGGAGCTGGCTGGGGGCTGCATCATGATGCCAAACGTGATGGCTGTCCATCTCTGCACCCACAGCAAGCAGTAAAGCACAGCCTTGCCTGTCTTGTGCTGCTGCAAACCACCCTGTCGTCCCCAGCACCCCCTTGCTCAAGCAGTTTGTTGTCAGGGGTCACTGCTAATTTGAGCATTGCCTGAGCTAGGGCAGCCTCCAGCTGGGGTGACTGACAGGCTGCCCACTGGCACCAGGAGCCCACCGGCACAGTAACCTGTGCTGGGCCCCCACTGCTCCCTTCCTGGGAGCTGGAGACTTGTCAGCAGCACAGACAAAAACAGGATTTGCTGCTCCAAGCAAGGAGGGTTGAGGGCTAAGGGTGGTGTGCTGGTGCTACAGCAAGAAGGGCAGGAGGTTCCTGCCCTGCTTTGGTACAGGCTAAGCCAAGAGTGAGAGCAGTGCTCCCCGGCTTTGTCCCTGCCCAGAGCCTGGGTTGAAAAGCTCTTTGCAAAAGTCTGCTGGGTTCTCTAACAAGGGCAAGGGCAATAGCTAGTCTTTACAAAGGAAGCTCACTTAGTTCTTTTCTAAAGTCTTTTAAAAGTCATGGTATCCTTCGCAAAAGCAGTTTGTCCAGGTGTAGGCTGACAATACAGCATTGAAAGAACCAAATACAGAAATATTTAGCACCTTTTTTTCTTGCTGCTTCTACCAGGAACCACTACATCCCAGCTGAAAATGCCTCAAAGGGTAGAAACTATGTCCATGAGGACACATGTATTGTCAGCCCATGCCCATATCCTCTGGGCTGGAGCCACGAGGAAGGGGCCTGGCTGGACTCCCAAGCAGACCTGTCTAGCATGGTGGAGCTTCATGAACACCTCTACACATGGATTAAAGGTAAAGCTGTTGCCTAAACATTTGTAAAGTTTTTTTTAACAACAGCAGCAAATTCTTTGGGGCAGGAAACACTTTCTCTTTTGTCTCCAGGGTTTGGCATGGTAGGTTTTGTGCAGGCACGGCTTCTGTCACTAATAGTGCTGGATGCACATAAAGCACTGTACTCTCGTACTGTACTGTAGACATGACTAACAAGCCTATCAACTGTACTTGCACTTACACCATATTTAATCCAGTTCTGGTTGCTCTGCTACATATTCATGGAAACCAAAAAGGAAACAGAAGCACAGAGCAAGCCAACAGATGTCTACCTGGCTCTTAATTAGATTTTATGTGTCCCCAGTGTAGCAAATACAGCATTATTTACAGCCAGGCTCTAAGAATTAGATACATCTGGAGGAGTGGCAAAACGTGAACCAGGCTACAAGAGCTGATACATTAACTGAAATGAAGCTGCCCCATTTTCCCCTTCTTATCTTCTTTCTCCCTTCCCATCTATGTACCTATTCCCCTTGTGTGTCGAATCAAACCGAGATACAGCCTGAGAGAACGCTTATAAAAGTGAAAAATATCAGCAAAAAAGAGAATTTGTGTTCTTGTGGAATTTCACCAGCATTTTCTAATTGTACAGCAGTGATGATAATAAAAAGGCTGCCCTCTGCTCTCAGCTATAATTTGGATAATCAACTGAAAGCCATAATGAAACTGTCTGTGATCGCTGGGCTGCTAGTTCACAGAAACTCATTGTTGGGGAGAATTAAAAGTTATGACTCCTGCTACAGGGATATGCCACTGTGTTCCAAAGGAACATGTGACTTGTAACTCTCTTCTGTATAGCTTGGCTACAGACAAAACTCACAGTGTAAAGCAGAGAGGTGTAGGGACTTGAGAATTTTTTTTTAAAAAGTTGTCAAGCATCAAGGTTGACAGTACCAAATGATAGGCCCGCCTGGGCTGGGTGGACTTGTAGACACAGAGGATTTTGGAGGTGGTAATGAGGTCTCTGGCCTTAAAATCCCTGAGGACTTTGGTGTTTGGTAGCAGCAGTCAGTGCTCCGCCCATAGGCACAAGAGCCACTGGCCACACAGCGATAGGCAAGGTAGGTTTTACTTCTGGAAGGAAGGCAGGAGCTAAGTCATGCTTTGAGTCTTTGCTTTCAGGGCTCTGGATGCAGTTGGGGGTATTTTTGGCGCATGAGATTTTGGGTGCCGGTGTCCCCCAGCACCAGGCCTGAATGTGAGCTATTCCTGTCTGTGATGTGCTGTGGGCATGTCTTGACTAGCAGATTCAGTGCTGGATGCGAGTACTTTGGTCCAAATTGGGCTTCCATCCACATCCAACGAGCCGGAATGAGGAGCTCCAGTGCAAGGGCTTCGGATCAGCCTTCCTCCTTGGCCAGAATAAGGGCGCCGCCCCAGCAGGTGCAGCCTGTGACCCCCACATCTGGCTGCTGAAGCGGGTCCGTTTCCCTGCGTGTCGTGGACTTGCCGTTTCCCGGAGCCCTGGGAAGGGACCGCTGCGCCGGCCAGGGTCTCTCGAAAGTGCCGGCTTCGTTCACTCGCACCGCGCTCCGCCGCCTGCCGCCTGCTTGGAGTCTGCGGCTCCGGGGCGGGGCGGCCAGCCGGCCGGCAGCCCAGGCCCGGAGCGCGGCTGCCTGCACCCTGCCAGCTGGGCGGGCGCAGGCCGGGCCGGTTCCCCTTCCCCGCGGCGGCTCGGCTTTCCGGGAGGCGGGAGCGCTGCCCGGCCAGGCAGCCGGGGGAGCGGGCGGCAGCGGGAGGCGCTGCCGTGACCCGTGTGCCGGGACTGATGCACGATAGCCGGAGCAAGGCAAGGGCGGGGCAGGGCCCCTGCACGCCCCCCTCACCCCACCCCGGGATTTCCCCCTTTCGCCCCATCCCGTTACGGCAGGGTGAGGCCCCGGCTCCTTCCCGCCGAGAGGGGCTGAAGGGCCCGAAGAGGAGGAGGCGACGCAGCTGCAGCACCGCAGACGCCGCCTGCCTCTGCCCCTGCCTCCTCCTCCAGCCGCTGCCCCCGTCCCGCCTTCCTCTTCACGCCGCCGGCTCCCGCGGGGTGGGCGGGGGGGCCCGGTGGGCGAGCCGGGGAGGAGTTGGGCTCCCCGCAGGAGAGCAGGAGCCGGCGGCGGATGCGGAGCTGTCGGTGGTTGGGCAGCACCGTCACCTCCTCACTTGGGCCGCCGCCGCCAGCCGGGCCGGGGCCGCCGCGGGTCTGCGGGTGCCGGCGGGCAGGGGTCCGCCAGGCCGCCTCCTACCGGCGCGGGGCCTCGCTCCGCCGCCGCGGGACTCCGTGCCCCGGAGCGGGCGGGGCCAGCGGCAGGGGGCCGGGGCGGGGGGCGTTCCCGGGGCGGGGCGAGGGGCGGGGCGCGGGCGCGGCGCGGCGCGGGGGCGCCCGCCCGCCCCAGAGCGCAGGTGGCGGCGGCGGCGGCGGCAGTGGCGGTCCCGGCGGGGCCCCGCTCCCTGCGCGGCGGCGGCGGCAGGTGCCCGGGGCATGCGGCGGCGGTAGGACTCGCGGCGGCGATGGGCGGCCGGGGGCTGCCGGTGCCGCTGCTGCTGGGGCTGCCGCTGCTGCTGGGGCTGCCGGCGGCGGGGCGCGCCGCCTCCAAGGCGCTGGTGTGCCAGGAGATCACGGTGCCGATGTGCAAGGGCATCGGCTACAACCTCACCTACATGCCCAACCAGTTCAACCACGACACGCAGGACGAGGCCGGGCTGGAGGTGCACCAGTTCTGGCCGCTGGTGGAGATCCAGTGCTCCCCGGACCTGCGCTTCTTCCTCTGCAGCATGTACACCCCCATCTGCCTGCCCGACTACACCAAGCCGCTGCCCCCCTGCCGCTCCGTCTGCGAGCGGGCCAAGGCCGGCTGCTCGCCCATCATGCAGCAGTACGGCTTCGCCTGGCCCGAGAGGATGAGCTGTGACAGCCTGCCGGTGCTGGGGGACACCGAGGTGCTCTGCATGGGATACAACCGCACGGAAGCCACCACCCTGCCGCCTTTCTTTGGGAAGCCCACGCGCCCGGCCAAGGACGCGGCCAAAAACCTGACACCGCTTGATGGGCAGCGCCCCTCGGGGCTGGACTGCGGCCGGACTTGCAAGTGCAAAGCGCCCCTGATCACCATCTCCAAGGAGTCCCATCCGCTGTACAACCGCATCAGGACTGGGCAAGTACCCAACTGCGCCATCCCCTGCTACCAGCCCTACTTTACCCAGGACGAGAAGACTTTCGCCACCTTCTGGATCGGCCTGTGGTCCATCCTCTGCTTCCTGTCCACCTCCACCACCGTGGCCACCTTCCTCATTGACATGGAGCGCTTCAAGTACCCCGAGCGCCCCATCATCTTCCTCTCCGCTTGCTACCTCTTTGTCTCTGTGGGCTACATTGTGCGGCTGGTGGCAGGGCACGCCAACGTGGCTTGCAACCCAGAGCACCACCACATCCACTATGAGACCACGGGCCCTGCCCTCTGCACTGTGGTTTTCCTTCTCCTCTACTTCTTTGGCATGGCCAGCTCCATCTGGTGGGTCATCCTGTCCCTCACCTGGTTCCTAGCAGCCGGCATGAAGTGGGGCAACGAGGCCATTGCCAGCTACGCACAGTACTTCCACCTGGCTGCCTGGCTCATCCCCAGCGCCAAATCCATTGCGGTACTGGCACTCAGCTCCGTGGATGGAGACCCGGTGGCCGGGGTTTGCTACGTGGGCAACCAGAGCCTGGAGAACCTGCGGGGCTTTGTGCTGGCACCACTCGTGGTTTATCTCTTCACTGGCAGCCTCTTCCTGCTGGCTGGCTTCGTCTCGCTCTTTCGCATCCGCAGCGTGATCAAGCAGGGTGGCACCAAGACTGACAAGCTGGAGAAGCTGATGATCCGCATCGGCATCTTCACCGTGCTCTACACTGTGCCTGCCACCATCGTCATTGCCTGCTACATCTATGAGCAGCATAACCGGGAGGCGTGGGAGCAGGCGCAGAACTGCTCCTGCCCAGGGGACCCCCATCGCCCCAAGCCTGACTACGCCATCTTCATGCTCAAGTACTTCATGTGCCTTGTGGTGGGCATCACCTCTGGTGTCTGGATCTGGTCTGGCAAGACGCTCGAGTCCTGGAGGCGCTTCACAGCCCGCTGCTGCCAGGCCAGGAAGCCCGCAGGTGCCTCCGTGTATGGCGAGGCCAGCCCGGCACTGGCAGGCAGGACGGTGCTGCCCAGCATGGCCTCCTACCACAAGCAGGTCCCGCTGTCCCACGTGTGACCAGAGGGAGCCTCGGTGACCCCAGCCACAGGGAGGAGAGGGTTGCAAAGACCCTGGGCCACAGAAGAAGTGGCAGCTGGGCCACTCCTGGCATCCTCAGCCCCACCATGGCGGTGCTGCCTGGGACCGAGTGTGTGTGCCTGTGGGGCACAGATCAGCCTTGGCCCCAGGCAGGGCAGGAAGAGGTGCTGCCAGCGATGTGGGTGCAGAGGGAAAGGGCGGCCTGGAGCCTGGCACTGCTGTGTATGCTCCATTTGGGGTCCCATGCCCTGTTTGGGGTCCTTGGGTGCTGCTGCCTATGGGCAGGTGGCAGGTAGCCCTCGAGCACTGATTTGTGTTCCACAACGAGCCTTTCGGCAGGTTTTGCTGGCACTGGGGTGAAGGGAAGAGCTGCAGCAGGCAGGGCAGGTGATGCGCTGGCACCAGCACCGAGCTGCTCGCCAGAGCCCAGGGGGTGTGTGAGGGGGCCAGGGAGAGCTGTCAGTGGGGGCTGCCTCCCTGCACCCAGGCCCCTTGGGGCAGCGTGGAACAGTGCCCCCAGGGTCCCTGGAGACGCTGGGGACAGGTATGTGTTGTGGAGGAGCGGGTGGGGGTCCCTGGCATGACGCTGCTGCTGGCCCCACTCTGGCAGCAGCACACTGAGTGGGAGCTGGGCCGGGGGCTTCGTGGTCAGTGGTGGTGCAGGAGGAAGGGGCTGTGGAGAGGAACTGCCGCTGGCACTTGAAGCAGGCAGGGACATGGTCCCAAGGGTCTGCAGTGCAGGTGGTCATCAGGTGCCCCCAGAGGTCCCTTCTCCCCCCAGGCAAGCGTGTGCCAGCTGTCCCCGGGCAGGGGGCTCAGGGCCAGGCAGGGGCTGGTGCCAGTGGGGCTCAGCTCTGTGGCACCAACTCCTGGGTTCGACCTGCCACGCCGTGCTGGGCAGCCAGCTTCACCGCCTGTGGAGAGCCGAGGGGCTGTGTAGGTGACGAGGCTGCCATCCCAGGATGGGGTTCACAAGGAGCCCAGGGCATCGCTGGCTCTGGCACCGAGAGCAGCCTCCTCTGGAGCTGCCGTGTGCTCTGGGAAGGGGTCGAGGCTGCTCCGCGCTTCTCGCCTCTGCAGCAGGGTGAGTTTCTTGTTTCTCCCTGGTGCCGTGCAAGTGACCTGGGGTGAGGTAGGCAGCCTTGGTCCCTGCCCGCCAGCCTGCTGGCTGTGGCACACGGCGCAGCAGCTGGAGGTGGCACAACCAACCCTAAAAGGGTGGTTGCGCTTTTGCAGCGGGTAGTGTGTGCATGAGGGGGGGGTTCTGAGCTGGCCAGCAGTCTGTCTCTCCTGGGGAGCAGCTGGGTTTTCCAGCCAGCCAGCTTCAACACTTCCTACTGCTTTTTTTCAAAGCTGTGCCGCTGTTGGAGACAGTGCCGAGTTTGAGAGTGAGCAGTTAATTTAGGAAAACTCAGCAGAGCGCTCATACTCCCTTTCCTCGAGCTTCCCAAGCCTCTTTCACTTCCCCAGGTCAGGCAGCAGCAGAGCACTGGCAGAACCGGTGCCTGGCATTAAGTGGTGGTGACAGCTGAGTTTTGATAAGTAGAACGGGGGCGGGGTGGGGGGCGCTGTTGTCAACTTCACCAGGGCAAGGGGCTGTGGCACAGCATGGGGCACAGCTGGCAAGGGTTGGCTGCCTCTGTCTTCAGCCTGCTTGTGAAAGCACCCGATTTCTGCCCCCCCCCCCCCCCCCCCCCGTGATGATCCCACATGTAACCACTCAGCCGTTACTCAAAGCCCTCCTTCAAAGCGTGGCTCTGTGACCTGGCTGCTTGAGCGCTGGACAACTGCTGGCTTTGCTCCTGTGGGACTGCAAGGATCCGAGGTTGTTCTCAACACCCTTGGACCACTTCAGTCAAGAAGGTTTCCACCGCATTTTAAAACCAAAGCCTGGGAAGTGAGGGGACACTCGAGTGGCACAGCTGCTGATAAAGGTACCGCCAAGTACTGCATGAGTGTCTCTGGGGCATTCTGGCCAGTGGTGCAGGGACAGAGGGCTCGGCAGGGACTGCTCAACCACACATAGCAGCACTCTTGCGACACAGGGTTTGCTCCCTCCAGCGTGTTGCAGTACGTCGTTGTGGGCAGAATTGCACCATGTTGTGTTACAAACTGTAAATAGTTGTGTTATAGCCTGGTTTGTACATAGAGGAACTCTAGTGAACTTTGATACGGGTTTGGGACAGGTGTGTTCTCGGCAGTGAGGGAGGTCAGGCGCAGAGATGCTGTGGGTAGTTGCATGTTGTATTCCAGGGCATTAAATGACTTCAGCCTGCTCCAATCCCCACCTCGCTGGACTCCTCTCTTTCTATAGTGCCTTTTGTAGATACAGCTAAACACACATCCCGCAATACAATGAACAAAACCGTGTCAAAGGTGGAAAGGTGGTGTTTTGTTGTTTTTGTTTTTTCCAAAGTGCAACTGACTGTGTAAAGCTTTTTTTTTTTTTTAAAAAAAAAAAAAAATCCAAGATTAGCTACAAACTGTTGCCTATTGGAAAAAACACAAGAGTGTTTTCCGGCTTTGATCTAATGATAGGTTAATACAATCAACTTTGGTTTGAGCCTGGCTTCTCAGCAACAAGTGGCAGGAGGGGGAAAGGAGCCG